>NC_090926.1:356155970-357369068 GCF_040938575.1 Ambystoma mexicanum
AGTGAGTTACCCTTCCCCTGCCGAAGCCTAACGCAACGTATCAGCTCTTTATACAAACATGTATACTAAACCTGATATTTATGTAATGCATTTTATGTCACCAAGGTAGGCACTCTCTCACAAACACACAGTAGCCTTAAAAATTGTATTGGTAATAGATTTAAAGACATCAGGTCCACGTGCCACCGAAACCGCAGCCCGTCTGGAAGCCATCTAGAGCACTGTGTTTGCCTCCAAGAAGGAAAAGTGACACACTGCCCGCTTATTTAGTCTCCCCATGGCATCCAGCCTGGGGCGTCTGCAACCACGGGTCAACAGTAGCAAACAGCAGCTCCCTGTTTGGGCCTGTTGGGATGGGAAAAGGCCTACCGTCAGAAACCCTACTCAAGGCATAATTTCGCCGAACTCACCTGTTACCTGACTTCTGCTTCTACACATAGGGATCCGCCCACCCATTGACCATCCTTTCACCATGGAGATTCTTTTACCTCAAAGGACCAAGAAACATTGCTAGTCCATTCTAGCCCAACTCTGAACTTATATCTGCTTCATTGCAGCCAACCATCCACCCGTTCCCTTTCTGTTCACTCACCTACTCCCATCTCTCTCTTGAGATGCACCCTTTCTTCATTGAAGTGGATCTGCCCCTCTCTACGCACTTTACATAGATTTCTCTGCGGCATTTGATTCTATACCTCGTAGCCGTCTGTGGAAAAAAGCCGGAAGGCTTAATATATTATCTTAGACTTTTGCATTCGAACAACTCAGTTAAATTGAAGCTGGACCAAGAAGGCTACACAACTGAAAACATTGTGCAAAACAGGGGAGTCAAACAAGGCTGTGTAACAGCACCCCTAATCTATAACCTATATGTTTATGATATCCCAGATGCTATAACTGATGTTAGCAATTGTCCGTCGAGAATTGGAAAAACAAGTTGCCCAGTATTAGCTTATGCAGATGACTTGGTGGTATTTGACCATACCATCAGTGGGATGCGTAGATCGGCGGTTGCACTCTGGGAGTACGCAGAAAAGAATGGGCTGAATATTAACCTAGGAAAAACAAAGATTATGAGGTATACAAAAAAGAAGGCCTCACGTGTGCAACTTACAGTAGGGCTAGCGAACATTTCCTATGTCCCTCGGTACTGCTATTTAGGCATAGATTTTGAAGATCGTGGAGATTATGTCGCCTGTAAACAAACACGCCGTATTAAAGCATCACAATTGACTGCCTTGTTCCATAGATTTACTGTTGGGCAAGGCGGTTTTACCCTGTGGGGGACTCGTCAACTCTATATCCAGGTTTTTGCTCCAGCGGTAATATATGGCTTGGAAGGCCTCCTGGAGTCTGATCTGAAATGGCTACAGGTGCTAGAGGGTAAATTTTGGCGACATGTTCTGGGCCTATCTCCCTCCGTCCCTGTGGCCATTATCAGATTAGAATTGGGTCTGACCTCCTTAAAGGCTTTGGTACTGAAAAAGAGGGCCTCGCTCTATCTTAGAATGACCCGAGATGTAAGTAATGGCCTACTAACAGCGATCCATCAGGAATTAGAAAAGGAAAGTTTGATCTCTACAACTGTCGACCAGATGAATAATCTGTTCCGCGAAATAGGCTGGCAACACAGAGATGGTTAATACTCAGAGGAAGTAAACAGAGCACTAAGCAAATGTGTAGATCTCTGGGATTGGCTGGAGAATTTTGAACATCTTAAGAGCCTGAGCAGTTACCATTTTGTGCAATATAGATTGTCTGACTTTAGGAAAGCCCAGAAATATCTGAATATCTGTCCATCTGTCAGACTTAGACGGTTCATATTGTTGCTCAGACTGGAACAACTACCTACGCTTATGACCACAGGGAGAAAAGATATGATTCCTGTTGAGAAGCGCATATGCCGACTATGTAAAATTCAAGAGCAGCTGGAGACGGCAAAGCATCTATTGACTGAATGTCCAGAGATGGCCAGCATATTTTCCCCTCTTTTTGCCAGCTATGTCCATGAAATCATGCATATGGGGGAAGCTTTATTTTGGCATCATTGTCTCAACTCTAACAGCATACGTTTGCTGACAGTCCTGTACACTATCTGGCTGCAAATTGAAGTTAGGTTGGGTATAACTCTTTAGATGACTATATTCATTATATGCGGTTAAATACCAAATAGATCGCATGAAACATATGTATATAGATTATATATTCTTCTATCTTAACTTTTTCTGTAAAAGACATGAATTATTTGTATTTAAAAATTGTATTTGGATTCTGAATCATTTGTATTTAAAATTGTATTTGGATCATGTTTTAATACTTTATGGTATGTAACGTGAAATGTGTGTAAAGTTTATATAATTTAAACTATAACACAATAAATATTATTATTATTATAAAGTAATCCAACTTACACATAAAATACATGAATAAGCAAGAAAGCACCCACAGAAAACCCACAGGAAAAGCACACAGTACTGTCCAAATTTTCTAATTAATTAAGGGTAATCCTCGCTCAGAATGCTTTCCACAAATTCACAGACTGCACATGTGAGCGAAACATTTGTTCCAGATAGTATCCAATACCACCATTTGTCCATATCCTCATCAGTTGGAGCAAAAGAGCCCAGATGGCGTGTTCGTTGTTGCGTAATTTTAGGGCACTCAGTGATCAGATGTTTTATCGATTCAACTGAATTTTCACAGAACCTACAGAGATTGTTCTCAATGTTGATGGCTCTTCATCTCCATTGGATCTCCTTTGTTGTGTATGCGTTCAGGCGCAGTCTCATAAATTGGTTGCAATGTTTTCTTGAAGGACATTTTTGGAGATATTTAGGTAAGCAGTCTAGACAATTTGTTAAAGGACCTAAGTTGATCGACAAAGATAGAAGATTTCTTTGTTCTAAATTCTGGATCCAATTCCATTTTCTTAATTTTTGGTTAGCAATTTGTGGGGTTGCTATAAGTGTTTCCCACTTTATGTCTGCAGAGTCTAGGATCGTTTTTAGGCCGGTGGACCAGTTTAGCATAATACTACTGTGTTGTTGTTGGGCTATGTTTGAGAAGATTTGATAGGCCGGCGCCTGATCTTTTAATGACATCTTCCGTAACATGGCCAGCGATTTCCAGATAACTATATTGTGCATTGATTCGATTCCAAGTTCGTATCTTATGGACATCATTGGAACGCCCTTTGGCAACTTAAGGATACGTCTCCAGAATATACCTTTGAGGGTTGGCCACAGATGGTAGTCCAGGATCCAACCGGCCTCTGCTCCAAACGTGATTGAAGGGATCACCTTTTGTGTGTAAAAGGTCAATACAGGTTTTAAAGTAAATTTTCCATATTCTGCATGAAGTTTAGCCCCTTGTTTCAGACCACAAATCCAGTCATGTTCTCTAATTGAGGTGTTATATACGATGCTTAAATATCGAATAGTTGATGCATGTTGAATCTGTAATGCGTCGAGATTCCATCTGAAGTTCTTAATTAATCTTTTGGAGGTGTTACCGATCGACATGATCTTTATTTTCTCCACATTAATTTGCAGAGAATTATCACTTAAGTACTTTTCCAATGCAAATAACAGTCTCTGAAGGCCAATTGGTGTTTCATCCATTAGGACAATGTCATCTGCGTATATTGTCCAACTAATACTATTGTCATCGCTCTTTGGGGGAAAACAACGTGTCTGTGAGAAAGCTTCCGATATGTCAGCTATGAATAGTTTGAATAGCAGAGCAGCTCAAGGGCAACCCTGTTTTACTCCTTTGTTTGTGTATATTTTCTCAGTGAGCTCGCCAGCTTCGTTGATTCGCACTCTGATTGAAGTTTCTTTGTAGAGCGCCATTATGGGCTGCAGTAGTTCTGACGGACACGACCAGGACATCAATTTATTCCACAATTTTGCTCTATCTAAGGAATCGAACGCTTGTTTCATGTCAATGAAAGCAACAAAAAGACTTTTGCCTTGTTGTAAAGCTTTTAGTTTCAGCAGGTTTAGTATCGTCAGGTTCACTTCCGTTCCCACGCCTTTGGTAAAGCCTGTCTGACGTATGTCGAAGTTACCTGAACTAGACGCCCACTTGGATAGCTTCTGCTGTAAAAAGGACGCAAATATCTTACCCAAGATGTCCAAAAGGGCAATTGGTCAATAATTGGCTGGGTCGTCGCGACTACCCTTTTTGAAAATCGGAACTATGATAGCCGAGTTCCAAGATTTAGGGATCATCTTTGTGGTGGCTATCACTTGGAATAGATGGAAGATAAAAGTTGTCTAGTGATGGTTGTTTGCTTTGAGTGTGACATTGGAAAGGCCATCAGGTCCCACCGCTCGAGAGTTTTTTAAATGTCTGATTGCTGTTGATATACTTTTGATTCGACTACGTTCCAAAACTGGCCTGTTTCAAACGTTTCGTCTTTCAGCCGGATTACATTACGTCCAAAGACTTTGGCAAAATATTGTTCCCAACTGGTCTTAGAGATACCATGATGAGTCTTTGCCTGCTGGAATATTGTTTTGTTATTTATGATATTCCATAGGTCCTTCGTCTGATGACAGATAATGAGCTTCAGGATTTGTTCTCCTCGTTCTTGGTCTCTCATCGTTGTGAAACATTTCAGCCAGTTTCGATACTTCACGTTTAGCTGTTTCATTAGCGTCATTTATTTTGGATCTGACTCTTTCTTTAATTTTCTCAGATCACGTTGCAGTTGTTTTTTTTTAAGAGACACCAATGGACTAAATTCGTATTTTTTTAGAAAAGAGCAACTGTTTGGATGCTTGAATTTTATTTGATAGTCTGCCAACAGAGCAGTTTAGTTTAATTTGTCACTTGCAGCTATCTCTTCTGAGGTTATCATTTCATTTAGAGTCCGCAGTTGCTTGATGTTTATTTTTAGTCTATTGCCTCTTTGATTCACCTCAATTGGCTGGTTGAAAAGCTCCACATATCTTGGTGGATATAACTTTAGAGTCAATTTGAGCGGATTGTGATCACTACTTAATGAGTTCAGGACCTTCAGCTGTAAGATCTCATTTGACAGGGTGTTTGATGCCCAGAAATAGTCAATAATTTTTTCAGTGCCGTCACGCTGCCATGTGAAGTTCTGAGGACGGTCTCCTTTTGTTTGACCGTTGAGCATATAGCAGGTTCTGGCGATCATCGCTGACTGAAATTGATACCCTCGGCAGTTAGAGTGGGCAAGGTTCTTGAATTTTTTCGTTTTCAGATCATCATCGAACCACGAGAAATTCAAGTCCCCACATACAATCACCTGTAGGTCGGGCAGCAATTCGATGTTATCATCAGTTTTGTTATCGATTGAATGAAATTAGATGAAGAGATCATGGCTGTATTCCAATAGGTGTTCAGGAGTAATAGATGTTTAAATGTTGAACTGGATCTACGATTGTTTTGAAGGATTGTTCCTTGTACGAACAGATTGGGAGAAAACAATTTAATGATCTCCCATCCCGAAGCGTAGTTTATCATCGTCAGTAGACCAGAGAGTGGTCGACCGAACTGATTTTTCCCAAGCGGATTTAACATAATTGAATATCCTTCTCTGCAGGGTGCCTCCCGCAGCCACGTTTCCTGGAGACATACTGCACATTTTTTTTTCATAGAGATATCGAAATTCTGGAACAGATGCCGGAGGCCTCTAGTATTCCATGATAGAAGGCCATTTTCGTCGTCCTTTTTATTTTGCAATGGCTAGGTTCTATTTGAGTGGGTTTGTGTGGCAGGTTTAGAAAGGGTATTTTGGTTTCTGACTGGTCTTTCTTTGATGTTAAATTGTTTCCTTAGGGCTTCGCGACGTTGTTCGTGGGTTTGCTCTTGATCAACTGGCACATCTTTTCCATTTCCTTCTCTCTGATGTTTTGCTTCTATCGTCAGGTCGAAACCATATGACATCAGCTCATCTTTTGCTGCGAGCAAGGTGTTTTCCACTGCCTGGGAGTTGATGTGCAGGTAGACCATGTCGAGGGAATCCTCATTGATATATTCTACAATGGCTATGTCATTGGAATTTTCGCTCTTAAAGATGGAAAATTGTGTAACAAACGCATCACATTTCTGCGGTTTAAGTTGACTTAGTTTTCATCCGAGAAAATATTCTCGAGTCTTATTCTCCAGAGTTTTTGTCCCCGTACAGGTTTCACAGACACAGTTTCTTTTAAATTCCGTTGCTTTTGCCATTGCGCGGCCGTCATCTTAGGATTCAGTTTAGTGGAGTTCAATTTTTTTTGTTGTACCTCAACATTTTCGTCTTTTTGGTTGGCACTCATACTAATCTTATTTGTTTCACCGTCCTTGGGTCTTTGAGCCTGATGAATTTTTCTCTTTCCTTGAGAGGTTTTTATAGCAGGACAAGAACATTCGTCTACCTGTGCAGACTGCTGTCATTCATCTGATTCAACTGAGTATGTGGATAAGTCATATAAGTCGGTAACACTTAAATCAGGTGACTTTGAACCAGAGTCGGATTCAAATCTTCGTCTTTTATTTGGATTGGGTCTGTCCACTGTGTTTGTTTTTGGAATTTCTTTTGACACCAAGTTTCTTGAAGGTACACATTCAAGCTCATCCTGTTGAGCATTTGATGGATTACGTGAGAAAAGACCTAACTTTTGAGGTGTGGAAAGATTCCTCACAAACTGTTTTGTTTTATTTCTAGCGATGCTCGTTTTAGTGTGCCGCTTGTTTGCTGTTTGTTGTTTAACTGATGCTTTTGTGGATTTTTCACATGGTTTGGATGTGAGTGAAGGAACAAACAGTTTTGCCACACCAGTAAAAATGTCAAAGGAGGTAACTGATCCTTTGGAGGGTGGTGCAAGAGCATGCTTTATATTTTGGGCTTCCACCACAATAACCTCCACTGGGTTGGTATTTTGAGGGCATCCGCCCACTCCCTCTTGTGGTTCGTTTGGAAGAACAATCAGACTGATCTTCTACTATAGGGATCAGTTGAGGATTGGGAGACACAATAGATTCAGTGTTCGATTTATCAGGTTGCAGTGTGTCAGAGCTCTTTACAATGGCGATATTGTGCGTAGAAATGTTATTTGCTCCACATTGATTTGCGTTCTGCTTTATATTAGGGTTTGTACTCTTTGGGCGATGTGGGAGTCTCTCCTTAGGCGGACATTCCAAGTCTACCTTACTCCGGGAGAACGAGTGGCGACACCACTTCATTATTTCTAAGATCGCCTCCAATTGGTCATTTTTATCTGTGTGGTCCTTCAAAGCAAGGTCTCCAAGACGGTTTTGCCATTGAAATGAGATCTCCGCTTCATGTTCAACTCTAGATCTTAGATAAGTGTTGTTTCCCTCTAATGACGAGACTTTGTTTGTTAGCAGGGCATTTTGATCCTTAACAGTCTTGTTTAATGATTCAAAGAGTTTGATGAAGGGGATCAAAGCTAATGATGTTGCCGCCAGAACATTGTTATGAATCTGGATTCCAGCTGTGACTGATAGATTTTCTTTACTGTAGGTAGTTGACTCGGGTTCTAGACTCAACCGTTCATTGTGTTTGGTAGAGCACTGTTCGTTTCTTAAGGTTTGATGAGCTGCTTTAGTGCTGCAATGGAATCGCAGATTTTCGGTCGGGTCCTTTGCAGAGCTCAATTGTGATTTTCTTGTTGGGGTAATACCCATATTTTGGGTGGTCTGAGCATCTTTTTGATAAGGTGTACTTGTCCAGGATTTCAGCATCTCATTTGGTTTTTGAACACACTTCATTCCTTTCTCGCTGTTTGTCAGCGGCTTTTCTTTTGAAAATGATGTACTTTGAGGAGCAATGGAAAAACTATGTATGAGTTTTTTTTTTACAGCTTGATAATCTGCTGTCAGCCTCTCCGTCAGCCGCGCTTCGCTCCCTGCTAGGTCCATTCCTGGATTTTTTTTATGATTGTACGTAGAAAGGGATAGCAAAGGGGGCAAGGATGCAGCAGTTTCCAACAAACGTGAAGTGTCTCTCTGCTGTGAGTCTGACTTACTTTCGGGAACCGTGTTCCCATCCTCAATTCTGCACCTTGAAAGGTCGTGTAATATATCACCATTCAGGGGCGGGACAAATGAAAAGTTTGTTTGATTTCCTGACCCATTTGGTAGTTTTTTAGCGCCAGGAGTTCTGTGTCCGTGACATCAAATGGGGATAGAAAGGAAGCGGTATCAATTTCAACCATCACGGTTGACTCAAGTGGGTGAAAACTGTTTGCCATGGGTGTCACTATAGTTGGATCGAATACGGATGGGCTGTGTGTAAGAACGCAACTCCGCCGGTCTTACTGCATCCGTTGGTAGGCACATTAGAATGAGAGACATGGGTCGCGAAGTCGGACGTCACGATTTGTTCGCTTTTATCAGTTTCTTTTCCGTGTGCCAGAAGCGGCAACTGAATGTGATTGTCTAAAGCAGCAGATGTCACGGCAGATGTCATGTGTCCTTCAATCTGAAAAATCGCTTTGTTTACGTCGGCGATTCCGGCTTTTGCAGTCACAACATTAATCAAGGAGGGGATTTGAGGATGCACATTCTTAGACTGCACTATTTGGACTTCAACCGGAACATCGCCCGGCGACGCCTTTGCTGAGTCCACAACGAAGGAAGAAGCTATTCATTCCGTGCCGCTGAAGTCAGCACAGGTGATCATGAAGGACTGCGGGGCAGACTTGCGACCGCAGGTTGAGCCAGGAAAGGGGAGGGGGGAATGGAGGGAAGAGAAGAAGAGCTTACTATGCCAACAGTGAGGGACAAGGGGGGTGGAAGCGAAGCGGGGAGGTGAACAGAGGGAGCAGGGAGGGTGTGGAGAAGGACGGGGGAGGAAGGGGAATGTTCATTGTAGCGCCCTGTACTGGTATCGTGGCTTCAACTGAAAGGGAAGACTCACCACGATTTCGGGCGTTTAAAGTTGTTTGCCGCGTCTGCGGCCGAATATCAGTGACCATGCTCTTTTTCTTACCAGTACCAGTAATCAACAAATGTAGTTTGCTGATCTTCGCGTTTTTGATGACTTCTTCAGCGATGAAGGCAGACTGGAGGCAGACTGGACTCTGCTCCGGACTCCGCACCACGCTCCGTGCTCTGGATGAGTTTTTAAGCAAAATCCACTGAGGTAGAGAGAGGACTGAACACGTTGTGCAGCTCCTCACAGTGACTGCTCACAGCAAAGGACTAGAGGCAGACTGGACTCTGCTCCGGACTCCGCACCTACCCCACAATTGCCTCCAGTGACGCTTAATAATGCAATTTTGTATATTTAAATTAAGAAATACTTTATTTCAGTTAACATCATTTACATAGAACATTTTAATACAAAACCAAATGTACACTAAACACACATTAAGAGAAAAGAAATTATGAAAAGATACAATAGATATTTCTAACCACCCATGCCAATAATAAAATACAAAATTAAAAACGTCCTTTCCAAACGCTTAAAAGAGGCAATAATATACTTGCATAAATCATTTACAAAACAAACATCAACAAAAGACAAAACAAAATTAATTACCTCCAGAATTGATATTATATTGTTGCAAGTCAAATGTCTTTTGGGACAGTGGGCCTCATTACAAGTTCGGCAGTAGCCTTGCGGGAAAACCGGCAGGCTGCCGCCAAACTTGCATTTTTTTCTGGCCTCTGGCAATGGGGACATATAGTGCCATTGCAACCTTGGCGGACCCTGTATGTCCTCATTGCCAGGGGCCGGAAACCATTACTTCGTATTCTGATTTGAGCCCTATAGGGCTCAATGGGAATCGCGAAGTTGGATGCACCGGCACCATTCAGAATTACATCCGACATGCTGTGCTTGCGGGTGCTTGCGGGTGCAGCTCTGCCCACCAGGAATGACCTGGCGGGCAGAAAGGCACCCGCGAGTACAACTCGTAGTTTGCCGGTCTGGGAACTACAGTACAGGCAAGCTTACCGGTACAGTAGTTCCCAGACCAGCAAACTTGTAATGAGGCCCACTGTCCTCTGAGGTCTAATAATCTTGTGGAAATGAACAAGAAATGTGGCAGATCCTCTATAGTGCCCCTGTCACAAGTAAAGTACTTAGACCTAAACTGCCAAGGCATATGGCCCCTTAAAGGCAAAACATTTAATCTCACCATAGCAGCAATGTGTCTATGAATAGGGGACCAAAGCTATCTGCATTATTACAATAAACAATAATTATGTATGGCTAAAATGACATTTCGCAAAATTTTATACCATATCATTTTTTACCTTGGACCAATGAAAAGCTGAGCTGGTTCTGACAAAAATGGATCCACTGATGTCAAGCCAGACCTCTACAGTTTAAATCAAAAACTCAGAAATTGCTGGTATTTGTGACCTAATACCGCTCCTACTTATTAAATGAGGTTTCGTGCGGGGGGGAGTTATAGGGGGAGTTATAGGGGTCCCAATTTTTTTTTTTTCCATAGACTGAATCGGGAAAACTGTACACGGCTACAGCCCGGATGGCTGGACGGACTTTCCCCAAATATGTGGCGGGAGCAAGGGGCTAGGGCCAGAAAGTGTGCTTTTGTGTGTTTGGTGGAAATCGGACTGATCATTTTGTTGCAAAACACTAAAATGTACGTCCCAAACAATTAGTGATATCTGGGTTCACTCCGCAGACTCATTTCCCTGTTCGCTCTGCGGACCAAAGTCTCATTGGCCTGCGGTACGCCGTGCTGTTGGTGAACAGTCGACGCGGCTGGTGGTTCGCTGGAGGGAAGCATGCTGTGCGTGAAAGGTTTTTGAAACACCGCCATGGTGTATCGGAGGACAGTGCTGCAGTGTTTGTGGCAATGATGTACGTTACAGTGTGCATGACTGGGCCGTTTGTATGTAGCAGAGTGCATACTAAAATGAGTCATATCTGACTCCGCTCTGCCGTCGTATTTCCCTGTTTGCAGCGCGGTCAAAACGTTTATTGCAATGCAGTGTGCTGTGACGGGATGTGTGAAAAGTGTTCCCTGCCAGTGGTATGTTATATTGGAGGACAATGCAGCAGCAAAAGGATCTGAATAGCATATTGTACAGCATCTGTTGGTGGGAAGAAGGGATTGAAAGGGTGCGGGAATGAGAAGAGTTTCACGTGATATATATCATTGTACAAGAAGACAGTGGGGTTATAGCGCTATCCATGCATGCTCCGCCAATGCGCGGACATTTCAACCTTTGTTATGGCATGAGAGCTACACCGACTATGTCTTTCTTTCATGAGTGGTGGTAGACACATTTGCAGAACAGGAGTGCATTGCACGACACATGAGGATGTCAACATAGCGTGTACTATGGTGTGTTGTGTGAGGTAAGTCCGAGTGGCTGCAGCCCTAGCACAGAAAATGATGCCACTGGTTGAAAGGGTATGTCCACTGGTTGAAAGTAGCTGCCACATTGTTGCATATTCTTATTGTGTGCGATTTGGCTGCAGTGCACACGATGTTGGTTGCATGTGTCTGGTGATTGGTACAAGAACCAACAGTTGTCAGTGTATGGGTGGAGATGGTGCAGCGACCAGCTGTGCAGTGAGTGCACTGGGTGTATCAATGGAATAGAGTACATATGGAAGACCGAGGACGAATCTTCGCTGGACATTTAGAGAAAACAACGGCCTATGAGGAGCCCAGCTGTATCGTCCAAGATATAATCAGACTCAATCAGGACCCCCAAGAGGGCAAGGCACTACCACCACTAGACTTGATAAAGACCCACAGGTTAAAACACTTGTTGGCTGACCACAATTGGGACCATGACCCATAGTACAATTGATAAATAATAAAGACTGCACTTTTCAACAAACGCAAACAAAGCATGGAAAATCTACTTTTTCAAAAAACAACAATTTGCGAGATATCTGGGAAAACAAACCCTCTACATATGGAAGAGGTCCCGGTGCAAATGTTTCTTGTATGTGCTTGCGTAGTGTCCGTTGCGCAGATCAGTAAGTGTTGCTGTGCAGTATACAACATTGGTTCTATACACGTAATAGAGTGGTGGGAACAGGCTGCATGTTGCAAAGATTGTCTTGTCATGTTGGCATGCTTATAATGATTTCTGATTGGAAGTGGGTAGGGGTCCCAAACACAGTGGCATGTTTCTGCATCACTGTAAGTGGAACATGTGTCCTTGCGTCCCTGCTTTATGGTGTGGCGGTTGGGTGTTAGTGCTGTTGTGTATGTTGCCTTTGTGATTTCTGGCAAATGCGTACCTGGTCACCTGCATGGCTCTGTTGTGTTGTGGTGAGTGTGGCATAGGGCTGGACTGTTGGGTGCATGGCCAAAGGCCATGCACCCAACAGCCTAGGCCTTGATCACAGCCTCCACAATATAATGCAGCAATGCAGTTTTTACTGTGCATGCATTTGCAGTTGGTGAGTAGCACACAATGGTTGCGGAGGACAGTGTGCACTTGGTGGAGCAGCAGAAGTGAGCTGATATGCTTACATTACCATATGGTGCACATCATTGCCCTGTTGCACAATAGGGATCTACACGTCAACATCTGCATTTGGTATGGGTAGGGCCTTATAAGACCCTTGCTTGAGCAAGTGTTTTACCACATTGCGCCACGAAAGGAAGTCATCAGCATCAGAAACTTGCAATATGCACAATGCACACAGCCACTCACATACTGGTTTGCACAGGCAAAGCAATGTAATTGAGCGATGTATGTACAGATGTGGCCTGGGTGAAAGTTGGCAGGTGCATTACACATGACATGAGAAGTAAAACATAGGTTGCACTAGGGTGTGCAGTGTGTGGTGAGGTGCAGCGGTCAGTGATGGTAGAGGAATGGCAGAAGCGGAGAACAATGGAGAACACATGAAACTTGCAATGTACACTGCAGTACGGTGTGTTACGTGTGCTAAGCCGGTAGCCCCTTCCATGAATGGGTGCCCACCTAGCACTGGCAAAAAAGTGCTCTGGGGTGCAGTAGGTTTCACAATGTTGTCCTCGATGTGCGGTTTGCGATTATTGCATAAAATGTTGCGTGTATGGTTGTGGGGATTGGTTGCAATTCTTACTCTGTGTAGTATATGCCTGGACCTGATGGAGTGACGGCTCCTCCAGTGTCTTCTGTGAGAGAAGAGGAGAAGTAGTGGCTGCTTAGAAGTGGCTAGGGCTGAGCTGCATGTACCTGGCCACTTCTTCACCTGCATAAGTTTGTTATGTTGAGCTGGGTGTGGCCAGGTGTTACACTGTTGGATGAATGGCAAACATCCTGTAGGCCATAGGCCAGTCCCTGAAAAGGCTAGGCCTGCTCAATAGCACGCCACCATAATGCAGACATGCACTTCTAAGTATGCAGGTCTCCGATGGTGGTGACATTGAAAAAATGGATGGTGGTGACATTGAAAAAATGGTTCTGCAGGACCTGGTAGACGTGGTTGAACAGCACAAGTGAGCTGATATGCGTCCAGTATCATGGGATACCCATTATGCCACATGGTGCTAATTGCGGTTGACTTTAGCTGCCCTTTGCTCCACCCATCATATGTTACCTTTCTGTATTGTCGTATGTGGGAAATGTTCTCTTCCATGTGTACATTATGTTGTGCTGGGTGTAGGTAAGGCCTGCAGTATTGGGTACATGGCCAAAGGCCGTAGGCTGTTGGTTATGCACCCAAGCGCCAATCCCTTGACAACAGCCAGCCTACCATACTGCAGCCATGTAGATTTGCCTCTGTTTCTGTCTGAGGATGAGGATGGTGACCTTTGAATAATGGATGCGGCGAGCATTTTACACTTGGTGGAACAACCGAAGTGAGGTGCTATTTGTTCGCAAGCACATGACGTAGGTAAATGTACGTGTTGCACATTAGGCTGTAATTTGCCCACAGCTAAATGTCGGGAGGTGTTTTATGAACGGAAGCATGTGTGCTTTTATGTGCAGTGCTGGGATGTTCAGCACTAACTATGACGGCATTAAGGAGCAAGATTTGCAGTGGGTCCAAGGAAATTGAATTTTTTTGCCCTCCACTGGCAATGCTGTTTTGTTTGCCACTCTGCATGCAGCATTGCATTAAATTCTATAGAACTGTAAGAGAAGCGTTGACGTTCAGTACGTAAAAGTGTGAGGAGGTGAAGGGATCAGAAATGCGTCGAAAGACATAAAAAAAACAAAAATGTGTAAGCAAGCGACAGGACCAAAAACCCCCAAAAAACCTTCCTTTTCTGAGACAGTACTACAGCCCCAAATTCTCATCCAGTTTTACATTTAACCCCCCACCCCACCCTCCCTCCCTCCCTACCACAAAATGTCAGCGCTTTACGCTTCCACGTGCCACATCCAGCCATTTTCTGGATGGGAGCCATGGAAAGGAAACTGCGGAAAGGAAACTTTGGAGCGAAAGACATTGGGCCTCATTACGAGTTAATAAGGGTATGGCTACCTCCAAACTCGGGTCCGGGTTCCCTGAATGGGGAAATACCGGCCCATTACGACCTAGGAGGGCCTGGTATTTCCCCCTTCAAGGAACCTGGACCTGGTACATGCCCCCATAGTGCTCAATGGGAATGGGGAGCATGCTACCAACCGGCCCGTTAATGACGGGCCCGTTGTTAGCATGCAGGGCTGCTCGCGGGATCTGCTAAGGACGTCTGGTAAAACCAGGAGTCCTGAGTGGGTCCCGCGAGTGGACCTCGTAATGAGGCGGTATGGGGTAAACGGCGCCGGCAGCTCTACCAGCGCCATTAACCCATACCGCCAGGGTCGAAATGAGGCCCATTGTTTAGATGGTTGGTGGGTCAGGTGTGTACTCAAACAGTGCACCATAAGGTTTCTTTGCACAAAGAAGTGCAGAAGACTATGGTGGAAGTGAGCAATGTAAGGAGCAGGCAGCCTGGGTGTATGAATCAACTGTATGTATTTCTTTGCAGTTAGTAACATGCAAGGTATGCTGCATGTGCCCAATATTTTGTGAAAAGTGTGCAGTAAGTGGGGTAGTGCGGGAAACAAAAAACAACTTTGTCGTGTATACGGTAAGTGGCAGGCATCCTACTGGTGTTCATGCATTGGGTGTATGATATCTTATGATGGGGAATTGTATGCTACGGTTCTCGTAATGCGCATACACACACGTCTAGCAAAGCACAGCGAGGCACTGGAAGGCAAACAGAGGGGAGAAGGAGACAATGAGCGTACTAAGCCAGGTGTGACTTAGATCGCCCAAGTGCATGGGTGGAGGGAGGGTAAGGTACAGTACATGGGAAGAAGAACAAATATTTAAAAATACGGGCCAATTGTGCCAAGTGTACCGATAAGTGCACAAATAAGGTGGTTAGCCATGCAGGAAACAGTCCTCAACTGCAGGGTTTGCTAGAAAGCCAGTGTAGGGGTTTGCCTGGCAGGGGGAGGTGACATGGGTCCAACATCACAGAGTCGTCAGGTAAGTAGTGCAGATTAAGGGGGTAATTCATAGAATCCAGCGCACAAGTGTCGCACGCGGCTGGCGCACAGTGTGCGCGTGCGACAGTCTGCGCCAGCCGCGTGCGCTAAAATCCATTTCCGCACACAGCGTTTTCTGGATTTCAACATCCAAAACCAGCCGTGGCGCTGAGTGGCGCAGCAACCCTGCAGCAGTGCCAGTTACACCCCCAACCTCTCCCCATGTGCCATGCACAGCGCACAAATCCCGTACATGGTGCACAGGCCCCCACCCCCAGCAGTGAGGGGCACCTGCCAGCAGGCCCCCACTCATGTCCCACTCATGTCCCCCAGCACCCCCACCCCCAGCAGTGAGCGGCACCTGCCAGCAGGCCCCCACTCATGTCCCACTCATGTCCCCCAGCACCCCCAGGCCCCAGCAGTGAGGGGCACCTGCCAGCAGGCCCCCACTCATGTCCCCCTGTACCCCCGACCCCCAGCAGTGAGGGGCACCTGCCAGCAGGCCCCCACTCATGTCCCACTCATGTCCCCCAGCACCCCCACCCCCCAGCAGTGAGGGGCACCTGCCAGCAGGCCCCCACTCATGTCCCCCTGCAACCTCACCCCCCAGCAGTGAGGGGCACCTGCCAGCAGGACCCCACTCATGCCCCCCTACATGAAATAAAGATGCACAATCATGGCCCACTTCTACACCAAAATACCACAGCATGCCACCCCATTCTTTAGACGCAATGATTTCCCAATCCACCACACACTGAAATGCCTATCTCAAGACACAAACCAAAAGTCAACTATATACATCAACACATGTCCGTCACACACACACAATGGTTGCCATTGATTGAGTAAACCCACATGTCGACATGGATGAACCCGATGAGCGAATCCCACACATTGAAGTAAAACATCTAAATGTATTAACCTCAAGTAATCCAAAAGAAAAATGGCCAAAACTCTCTGTCCACCAAACCAAATCCAAATGAAACGCAAAAAGGTAATCCATTGATCCATGGTGAAATGAAATTAAAATGTCCAAATAAATCCAACGTCCAACTATGTACAATCCAATTTTCAAGGGTCCATGAGCCCAATGAAAAAAACGAAACCTATCTAATAACCTACCTAACAAAAAAACTATAGACAAAAGTGTGGGGCATAGTCCAATAGACACAAAAAAAAAAGAAAAGGAAACCTAACACTATAAACTATTTACAATGGCGGCGGGCAAGTCGTGCGGCTCACTCAGTGATGTTGTTGGCCAGGGCATCATCGAACTCCATGTCTATTTGCTGGAGGCGGGCCTCTGTCCTGGCCCCGAGGTCTCGCAGGGAGGCACTCATGGCCTGTTCCAACTCCCTGCGAGTCGCCTCGAGGCACTCTGCCCGCCTCAACGCCCGAAGCATGGAGAACTCTGCCCTGACCATGGTGAGCCGTGACTCTTCCACCCGCCGCCGCTCCGCACCTATACGCTGGCCCAATCGCAGCCACACGGAAGACACACCCATTCCAGGGTCCTCCTGCCCTCTGGCCGATGCCTGCCCCCCTGATGTTGATGGCCCCTAGCCATCATTGCTCCCACCTAGAGCCTGCTCCTGCTGCTGCTGCTGTCCATGTGCCCTGTCCGATGATGCCTGCACATCCTCCATCAGCTGGTCTCCAGTTGTGGTGTCCACCCCTGCTGGACCGCTGACTCCCGACTGTGGCAGGGATGGGATCTCCACCAAGCCTGCTGTGTTGGTCAGGCCAGGTCCAGAGGGGGCCCTGGTGGAATCTGGGCCGGAAGATGGCAGGGAGAACGACTGGCGCATAGTCTCCACAGAGGAGGAGAGGTCCACCAGAGTGCGCGTCACATGTAGGAACCCACCGACCAGGGCCCCTCCCAACAGTGCCATATCGCGACACTGCTGTTCATGATGGTGTGCGTTATCCGCCAAGGAAGAACGCACGTCATCACGAATGTCACGCGTGCGCAATGCGACACCAATCAGGACGGAGCCCATACGTTCATGGGACCCCTTGTCCGCAGGTAGTGGAGAAGCAGATGACAGGGCACTCTCCCCTACCTGCGGACGGGCCTAGGAAGGGGCATCCCTGCTGGTGCATGGTGGTGCAGTCACAGGGTCAAGGACAGCGACATGCACAGGCCCCTCCGCGGTGACCTGTGCTGCCTCCTGACCCTGGACTGTACCACTTGCACCAGTGGTTCTACCCCCACCAGGCCCCATGTGCGGCTCAGTAGCGGGCTCCTCCTCCTCTGTGGAGACCACCAACCTGGATGTCTCCGCACCGTCTTCCGCCATTGCGAAGCCCCTGTGGGGGTTCACCCGGCCCTTCCACCACAGCCGTAGTGGCAGATGCTGCACCAGCCCCCTTGATCCCGGATGATGGCAAGTCCTGGGAGGGTGGCTGGGCCATGCGTCGCTGCCCGATTGAGGCATCCCTGCTGCTTGGCTCCACAGCACCGTCTCCACCCTCTTCTTCACTTGACGCTGCGTAGAGGGAGACATAGAACACAAGCATCAGGGTACAGTACAATATTCCCCTAGACAGGAAGCAATAACACATGAGTGGCAGTGTCAAACGTCACTTCCATCCTGTCCCTCCACAACACATGGGTGAATGCACGCAACACACATGCAGAAACAGGCACGGCGCCTGCAGTCAACATCAGCATCCATGTACAAGGGCCTCTATTAACCAAAATGTTGCCTTCAAACTCACATGCATCATGGCTCACACTGATCCCATGCACACACATCACCGGAGGGTCATGCATCATGGCTTTTACACCACAGACACAGTGGATAGACACAGTGCAAACAACGGTGACCACACTGCATGAGTGAATCTACACATCATCACGGACATGTGTCATGCATCCATGGCGTTTCAAAGTCACACACACACTTCTCAGACATACACACATGTGCACCATACATGTACATGACAGCAGCACCCATCCCTCACACCCCCTCCATGTCCAAGAACAGAGACGAGCATGCTTTCATGTGTGCATTTGGCATACAGCTCCCCATGTTGCATTGCAACACATGCACCAACCATGTGGTTTACACATTACTGGTCTCACATGCATGACCATGATGTCCCTGCACACACATCCATACATGGCCTATGTCACACATAAAGGCAAGTATCAGACTACCAGCACACTGCAACATGCCCTGTCTCACACACCAATGCTTGGCCACTCACCGCTCAACTCCAGACGGGTCTTCCTCCGAAGGATCCTGGCGTGGAGCGCTGGGCATACGCATTTCAGGACCCTCATCTGGATGTCATTCATGCTGACCCGGCCCCCCTCCGCGAGGCGCTGGGCCTTGTAGAGGGTCCTGGGCCTGAAGTCCTCCCAGCGCCTATTGACATGCTTGATGTCGCGGGTTGCCACCCCCTCCGCGTTGATGGCAACCACTACGTCGTCCCAGATCCTCTCCCGTCCTTCCTTGTTGGCGCGTGATGTTCCGAAGAGGGCATCAAAATGCCCCAGGACATGCTCCACCAGGACACCAACTTTCTTCACACTGAAGCTGGTGGCCCTCTGCCTCTCTGGCTGGGGGTCGCCAGTGGTCTCAGATGGTGTTTGCCCCGACATGGCGACCCCCGAGACAGGCGTGGGTGGGCAACTGGGTCCTGGGGCTGGGCTGTGGAGCGATGGTATCCCAGTCGGGAGTCTTCTGTTTCAGCAGGGGTGGACACAGCAACTGGAACCCTGCCTGACGTGCAGGCACCAAATAGCAGGGCACGTGGGCAGCAGGCAGGCAGCAGCAGATGGCAGGTGGGAGCGTGCTCGGTGCTCTGGGGGGCAGTAATTCGGCCTTCTGGGCAGGAGCATGGTCTTCCGTGTGTTGTTGCGTGGCCAGCTTGATAGGGAGTGATTTGGCACGTGAAAATCTTGCACGTCTGCGTGTAATTTGAGGAAAGGCCCTTAGTGCGTAAGCGCGTCTGTGACGTTACGTGCACGGGCGGTTCCCTCGTGACGTGGGCATGGTGGTTCAGCACGTGTGAAAAAACTGCATGTCCGCATGTGAATGCTTGTAATCCGAGGAAAGGGCCTACGCGTAAGTGACATGACGCGTGCAAGCGTTTCCCTCATCACGGGTTAAAGGTGAGCGGGGCCAGCAGTTCACTGTACGTGCCTTTCGTGTAGACCGACGTGTGTTGCTGCTTCGTGTTGTTTTGCGCGCCATCACAACTTCACAGCGGATCGAGGATGTATCTCTTCTTTTGGCGGGGGTATTGGCTACGTGTGTTTTTCATTATCACGCTAGTCAGACGGTGAGTCGAGCACGCTATTTTTCCCACTGCGTGTGGCCCTGTGTATCGCACCCTTTTTCAAGGTCATAGTAGCCTGTGTGTCCCACGTGTTCACGTTTTTCGTGTTACTGGGTGCCACCGAGTACTGCGGGAGGTTGATTCCACGCATGTAGGCTGCAGGGTTGCGTGCACGGTTTTACTGCAGTTTTGGGGTGCCTGAGCATTGCGTGACCCGTCACTACATCACCGGGGTCACATACAGCCTTGCTGGTGCAGGGGGGCTGTTAACATCTTGCATCCCACCACCTTCACCCCAATTGCCCAGGACAATTGTGGTGTACACCTCCCATTGGCACTCCTCCATCTGTGCCGGCACTACTCCATCTGTGCCATGCTTGGGAGGCCACCAATGGTGAGGGGCGCCTCAGCTGGGTGTCCTCCTCATGGCGGGCGTGGTCAAGGATGTGGCCGGGGTGACCAGGGAGTAGGGGAACTCCAGGGTGTCCAGGGTGGTCGCAGAGGGGGAAGAGGCAGGGGTGCGCCACTTGAGCACGATGTTGTGCCATGTGTTGGTGCAGTCTTGCCACCACCCCCTGTGGTTCTGGGAGATGCAGCTTCTGCATCTGACACTGGAACCCGTGTTACCCGGCAGTCTGTTTCATCGACTGCCACAGGCTAAAGGGTAGTGGTAACTGCATGTGCAGCTGTGGACACCACCACCCAGGCACAGGGTCTGCCAGCGCAGGCTGCGTTGGCACTTGAAGAGCCCCTGGAAGATTTCCAACAGGCCAGGAGGGAAACCGTAGGTGCACGCAGGGCTGCCCTGACCAAGACACGTGTCCCTGGGGCAGTAATGTCATCTGCTGCCCCGACCAGCTGGGTGTTGGCAAGTGCAGGGGCAGATGCAGCCAACACACCCCGGTTGTGAGTCTGCCAACCAGGACAGCGCAGTCAATGACCCTGCCACAGCGGATGTTGCTGCGCAGGGCCCATTAGAGGGCACCCAGCTGCCACTGACGCAAGTCAGGCCTTTGGTCGACCCTCCACCTGCCACTCCCTTGGCTCAATCCACCGGTGCTACTGGCCATAGTGATCAGGGCGGCATTTGCCAGCCAGGGTCTGCGCCACAATCCAAGAGGAGGAAGGTTGCACCTGCAGCACAGCCTGGGACCCCACACACAGCCACAACCTCCAGCACGTCGAGGAAGAAGCCTTTCTGCAACCAGGAACTGGACTGCCTCATGACTACGTGCTGGGCCACAGCCGTGACATGCTAGTGGGTCCTAATTGTCAGACTACGGCTGCCCACCATGATACCCACTAGAATCAAGTTGCAGAATATGTGAGTGCATTCGGCCAAGAGGTGCGCACGGCGCAAGAGTGCAAAAAGCGTTGGAATGACCTCAAACGCAGCACTAAGGCTAAGCATGCCTCAAATTACAACTTGTCTCTGGTGACTGGTAGTGGGCCTGCACCTGAGGAGGAAGACTTTACTCCGCATGAGTCACTAGTTGCGGCGTTCATACCATCTGAATCAGTCAAAGGAGTGGGAGAGATGCTGGACTTTGATGCCCAGTCCAGTGAGTGTTGCTGCGTGTTTGTTGTGGACATGTGTGTTTCACTTGTGTGATGTGTTGTGCATGACTGCTACTACATGTCACGTGTACATGGTTCTGATGTGCAAGTAATGCAATGTTTCCCTGATGCATGTCTGCTCTGCTGGATGGTGGACATGTGGAGTGGATGGGGACTGTCCGCATCACCACTATTGCACCCTACTCACATGCTGGTCACCAGGATGCCCCTTGAGTCCATGTTCCAGCTCACTGGCCCTTCAGCATGTAGCATGGGGTGACCTTCCTCTCAGTCCAGGGACTATGTCATAGCATGACTGACGTGCATGTGTCCTGTGCCTGCATGCGGGTACTCCATGTAGGCATGCTCCCTTGCTCCTCCACCCCCCCTCTGGACCCCACTTCCACCTTAACACTGGTATGCTTCAATTTTGCCGTTGAGTACTTCCCTGTTCATGCATCCTGTGTACATGCTGACTTCCAGCAGCCAATCTGCCAGACATATGCTTTGTGGTACATCCTTTGTACTTGATGAAGGGTGTCTCACTTGGACTGTGCAGAGGTCAGATGCCCAGCAGGGACATGAGTGCCCATTCATGCTCCATGTGTATTCCACCCATGCCCTATGTGTCCTTGACTGGATGATCATTGTGGTAGGAGTCCAGGGGGACCTACATTGCATGGCATTTCATCAGCCTTCCCATTTCCACTGTGGCTCAGTCCTGCGTCACACACATGTTTAGGGTGTGACGGTCTGTGTGGGTTACAGGCCTCAGCCTGTTTAATGGCCAATGACTCTGTCCAACTGGTGTAGTGTCTTCTTCACATGTGGGTGTACTCCAAAGGTTTCATCATGTGTCCTGCTTACTGTCCCATCATCATTTGCTGTGTTGTCACTGACTCACAAGATGCAGTTGATGCTAGTCAACACTGTCTGTCAATACACAGGTCTATGTTCAGCCTTTTGATACCATGCTAGGCATCCCTGCATTTGCACTTGGGGCGAGGGGTGGTTTACTTGTAGACATGCTACCCATTGAATGCACATTGCACGTGATGCCTGAAGTTGACCTTGCACTGCCTTCACATTTTCTGACACACATCATGAAGTTCTTGTACATGTAGATAGTGAGTAACGTACATATTTGCTGCACTGCATCGACCCACTTCAGTGCAAACTGACACCTTTCGACATGCCTAATTACAGAAGCAATTTCAAGTTGACCCAGCATGCATGGCAGGTTCTATTTTGTGTGTGACATTTCTGCTTGATGTGTTTGGTGTCTGTGCGTGTGTGTGTGTTGTGTGCTTCTAACATGTGTAGTGACCTTTTTTCTCTCTACTTTTCAGATGATGACGCAATGGAGCCAGAGGATGGTGTTGTCATGCCAGCGACAGGGTTGTCATCACTACAGCAACCCGGCACAAGTGGGGGTCGTGGGGTGGTAGGCCACGAAAACCCACATGCGCTACAGTCCATCTTGTATCTGGTTGGGAATGAGTCCAGCCCTGATGACCACTCTGACGTCCATATCGAGTTGGATGAGCATCAGGTCCATATGTCAGGGGTGAGTGATTCTGATGTGGACACTCTTCTGTCCGTGACACCTGCACTGAGGGGTCAGACAGTCTTGGAACCTCTGCCTGTGGTGGATCGGGACGCAGGGTCATCCTCCACACCAGTCACTGATGTGCCTGGGCCATCACGTCGATGGGGGCATGTAGTCGTGCAGCCGCGGGCGGTGCCAACACAATGAGGACACCCAGTCCTTGGGTCCCGCAGGGGGCAAGCCCAGCAAAGGGGTCACCGCGCGCATCCGCAGTATACTGAGTGGGAGCAAGACATGACTGCCAATTTGAACGGCAGGGGTCAGCAATGGAGAACATCGCTGAGAGCATGGAGCGTGTGGCCCAATCCGTGCTCCCCCCTGCTAGGCAGATGCTTCTCCAGCAGCACGCGGCACGTCCACGGCCTGCTCGCTCAGACTGGGCATGGCTGCATCAGACAGGGAACGCCAGGCTGAAATGTCGTCTCTGCGTAAAGCAATTGCTGCTCACGCAGAGGCACACATGGAGGCCCTGAGGCAAGAGTATGCTTCCCTCAGATCCACTCTGGGTGTCCTTCTGATGTCCCAGAGGGAGCGGGCATAGGAGAGATTTGCGCAGCTTGAGCATACCATCTCGGCTGAGCTACATGCTTTCTAGGAGGTGCAGCAGCTGTCCAGCCAGGCCTTGCAGGATGAACTCCATGTTACACGTGCTACCTTGCAAGAGGAAGCACGTGCATCACGGGAGGTTCTGCATGCAGACCTACGTGTGATTGCCGCACAGAACCAGGCTCACCCATCCGGCAGACTTGCTGCCGACGAGGGGCAAGCTGCGGCTAGGCGTGGTCAGGCTCCTGTGCCACGTCCTCCTTTCCAGGAAGAGCCAGACTCGGGCGACAATCTATCTCCCACATAGGTCGGGCTGTGCAGGCGTTGAGCCCATGGAGTTTTATTTTTTCCTCAACATCATCGCATCTGGGTGTTGAGCAGAACCATGTACCTCCCCCATCCTGGGTGCCTCCACTCTGCCCCTGGGTCGTATGTGGCCATTTTTTATTTTTCTTTTAGTTTAGTTAGTTTAGTTTCATTTTGATAGTTTAAATAGGTAATGTATGTTTTTCATAGTTAGTGTAATTAGTTAATATAGTTTGAAATTGTTTGTCTATTTTGCTTTCATGTGACGGTGTGGTGCTTTGTGGCTTTTGAGAGCATCCACTGTCTGTTCCAGCTGGGCTCTTCAAGCTTGTTTTGTGTATGTGTTTGCAGCTTGGGGTCCTTGACTCACATATGCCACTCCTGCTTCCCTTATCCATGGGCTCGCAAGGATGGTTCGGTGTAACAGCCTATTACACAAGGGCTCTGGACTGTCATATCTGTGGCATGTCTGCTGCTGTGAAACTTGTGTTAATACCCCTAGGGGTGTTATTGACCACTGTTCTTCATTCGCTAGATGGGGGGTTTCATGATTGATGTGTTCATTCATTGCTATTCATTGTGTAGCATGTTTATTATCTATACTGTACATGTGCTTGTTGCAATTCATATCGTAGATGGTGTGTTCAACAGTTTGCCTGTGAAAGACGGACTGATGGTGTGATTTGTGTTGTACGTCTCTGACATGGTCCAGTCATGTAATGCCTGAAGAGACACACACAGATGATTTTAAAGCATTAATCATGTGTTTCATGCCCTTTCTGTAGGGGGATGAGCCTCCAGACCACCTTTGCCACCAGACATTGGCCATGGACGTCTGGAAGCTGGACACGTTTGGTGGTGCCGACATGCGCATGTGTGCGCAAGCAGAGGCACAAGGATTGCGCTCATACATCCGAAAACAGCTGATGTATTTCAAGGGACTCCAGGCAAGGTGAGCAGGACAGGGGGGCCACAACGCAGCAGACCTTCCACCTGGCCAGTTGCACATGCATGCTTAGTAGCAGCACTGACAGTGACCTTTGACAAATATTGGTGTTGAAGCGCACAATACAGCTGAGATGCATTGGTGGACTAATGGCTAGTTGATGGGAAAGTTGTCTGGGGCACCTGCAGGGCCAGTGGCACATACCCTCTGGTCCACCGTAGTCCATTGAGGCAGTTGTATTAGCCATGTAGCATTCCGAAACATGGAAAGAAGCTGCTCACAGGGACAGACAGCAAGGGACAGACTTGTCTGCAGTGCATTTCATTACCATGTAGAATTTGACACATGCACTACCTACTTTTTTTGGGTCATAGTGGAACACGACTTGTTATGAAGTCATTCCTTGCTATATGCGTCTGGCTGCTTCCCCAGGGAACATTGCATGTTGTGTGATTTGTGACACATTGGTCTTCCATTTACAACGCACCCAGTGGTGCATGACTTACTGCATTGACTGTGTATGAACCATCACAGGGGTAATGTTACGTATGGTTATGAAACATCCACACCAGATTGTTTGTTTGTAGAGTATTTTGTTACTTTGGGGCATGTGTGGTGGTGTGTTTGTGTGTTATAGGCACGCACAGATTAGTAACTGCGGCTCTCTTTGCAGCATTAAACTGCTCCTGTTACCGGACCTGAGAGTGCGTAGGCAGGAGGCCAGCACTCACCCCAGAGATAAGTTTCTGTTTGTCTTCCATTTGAGTAATTTCTTACTATGTGCATGATGATCAGGTTTGGTGCACTTGTGTATGTGTTAATGTGAGTGGTACAATTTTGTGCATTTCCTACTTTCCCATGTGAATCCTACTCCCCTCTCCTGCCCCTTCATTCCGGTTATCCAGTATAGCAATGCCTGTCCCGACTGCATATCCCTGACCCTCCTTCCCCACCAGGGTCTCAGAGGCCTGTGTGAGTTTGACCTTGCAGGCACCCAGCCAGGGTGGGGGTGGTTGGTTCGTGCCACTCCAGCACCTGTACACGGGAGCAGTGACAGTAAACATCAGTTTGTGGTGTATTATTCTGTGTTATGTACCACACCTGGTACACATCCTGTTGTGAAATTGTTTTACTGTGCTACCTTGGTTGTTACGTCGTTGTGGTAGTACTTTGGCTTTGTGACGTACTGCTACTTCAAGTCATCTACTGGAGGGTCTTCTGGTTTGTTTTGCTGCCTGCAGGCTTTTTGCTTGGCTTCTGTGTTGGCCTGCTTTGAGTTCTCTTTGATGTGGTGTTTTTGCAAGTCAAGGTGGCCTCTGAGGGTGCTGGACACTTTTTGCACACAAGGTGGGAGATGGTGACAAAGGGGAAGGGTGATCCTGTGGCCAGGTGAACTTCAAGGATAAAGGCTAGATAACCCAGGTGCAGTTGTTCAGTGGGTCATGGTGATTTGTGAGGGAGGGCGGGTGTTTTGTTGCTCACAGTTGCCTTGCCCTACAGTGTGATGCACACCCTGACATTGTAATTGCAGTATCCTATGTACATGATGTACTCTGCTGATCAATGCCTGTTCATGTGTTGTGTTTACCTTTCAGGTGTGAGGGAATAGTTGTGGCTTGACATGCTGGGATGTACACATGGTGAATGTTCACATGCGATGTGTAGAGGAAACTGATGGTCACTTGATTGCACATGCATATATTGAGTGCATGTCCCTACTGACCCACACACTCGCTCTATGACCCACTACATGTACAACCACCCTTCCATGTCCACATGTACACTCTTTTTGCCTTCTGGTGCCCACTGTGTCCCTGCAGCACATGATCTATGACCAATTGTGGATCCTGTACATGCGTAATCTGCTTTTTGATGTATTTTGTCGCTTGGATGGGATGCTCAGGGTGTGCGTCACACACAATGGCTGTTCACTATGCTGTGCGCTGAGCATTGTGTTGCATGAGGTGGGCACGGCACACAGAAGCTGCAGTGTTGATTTTGCAATGCACAATGTTCATGTAGACAGGCATTCAATGTTATGTTACAACTACAACTGTTGGAATGCATTTGGGTATGACTTCTTTTGGGTGGGAGGTTGTTGGTCAGTCATTTCATCTGATTCCATGTCAGGCATCATTGTGTGATGCCACTTTACATTTTTCACATGTCAATGTGTACCTTATTGGTACTGTGTTGGTGTATAGCTATTGCTTGCCATGTCATGTTGTGGTTTGGGAGGGTTTGGGTTACATAGCAGTGATAGTCATGGCCTGTTTTGCAGGTCTGTGTGATTCACACCTTTCATGTGTGCCTTTTGGTCACACAGGATTGGTTATGTTTAAGTAGCTAGGGATGCACATAATGTGGCACTTGCATGGCAACATTCTCAGGGTGGTAAGGTTGTGACAGTTGACTGTCTCTTTGTCATCATCGATTGTCACCTGGTATGTGCCAGGCCTGTGTGCACTCCACAGGGGTGGGAGTTGAAGTGAAAAATGTGGCCACAAGCTGGCTCCGGGCTGCCTCGCCATGTGCCATGTCCCCTCCCATGGGCAGCGCCTGTGCCTGCGGTTGGGGATGTGGGGGCACCACCATGTCCACCGGTACACCCTGCCGTGTTGCAACATTGTGCAGGACACATGCTGCCACAATGATCCTGCACACTACTGGGGTGCATAGAGTAGCTGCCCGCCAGAGCGGTCAAGGGAGCGGAAGGGTGACATGAGCACTCTGAATGTACGCTCCACTATGGCACTGGTTGCAATATGGGCAGCGTTCTATCTTACCTGGGGTGGTGTGGTGGGGTTCCGGATTGGCGTCATCATGTGGTTGCTCAGAGGGTAGTCACTGTCCCTTGGAGAGGTGATGATGGTTGTGATTATTGGGCTTTGTGTATTTGTGTGTGTGTGTGTGACATGCATGCATGTGCACAGGCATTTGTACTCACCTAGGAGCCATGTGTCGCCATGCTGCCCAGCTTCCAGGGCCCGGCTCAGGGCAGACATTCTGAATATGAAACTGTCATGGGTGGAGCCAGGGTAGTTTGCATAGACAGAGGTGATGATTCTCTTTGCATCGCATACCACCTGCACGTTGATGGAATGCCAGTGCTTGCGGTTTCGGTAGATGTGCTCAATGGCCCTAGGTGGACGTAGGGCCACATGGGTGAAATCTATGGCACTGAGCACTTGGGGCAGTGTGCCACCCTGTAAAAGCCCTGGGCAACGGCCTGCCTTTCTGCGGGTATTCTGGGCATGTATATGTGCCTGCGGACTGAGAGGCACGCTGCCAAGACCTGGTGTAGGCAGCGTGACTGCGTGGCCTGTGAGACCCCCCCCACTATGGCAGTAGTCCGCTGAAATGACCCAGTGGTCAAATAATGCAGGACATTGAGCACCTTCTCCAAGGGGCTCAATGCTTGGGAGCAGGGGGTGGGGGATGTAAGGTCATCTTCCCACTCCCTGACCAGGTCTAGGATGATACGAGGTGGAAACCTATACCTGCCGTAGACCTGGTCGTCAGGCATCCCAAAAAGGCTTGTCCGGGGTGAAAAAATGCGTGCCCTGGTGATTCTCCTCCTCCTGCAGTGTCCCACGATCAGTGCTGCGACAAATGGGGCATTCATCGTAGCGGTATATACGTGTTTGTTGTTTGCGCGCACTTTTATACTGTGCGCGGGGACGCTTACGCCTGCCTTCCTGTGGCGGACTTGCTGACGCCTATGCGCGTCTTTTGCCGTGCGCAGGTTTCCCGTATTCGGATCCATGAATACGGGTTGTTCGCGTGCGTGTGGGCCTTCTGTGTAGTTCCCTGCAGTACTTCCCCCGTTACGCCTTCTTTTTCACGCGTTATTCCCCATTCCGTGTGTTACGCCCACTGTTCTGCCCACTTTTGTTGTGTGCACCACGCTATGTGCGCTTTCGTTGTGCACGTAGATCATGCCGTTTGATGATGTGTGCGCCCGCGTGCGCCATGCATCGATTTGGCGCACAACCAATTGTATACACGTGCAGCGCCTTCCCTGAATCGCATGCGTGAGCGTGCGTTTGATTTCTCACACTTGCGCCACCTTGCGCCTGCTTGCGCTGGGATTTTCAGCGCACGTTTGTTCCATGAATCGGCCCCTAAGTGTACAACATGCAGTTAGCTGGTGAAATGAGAAGAAACAGTAGACGCAAAGAGAAAGACTTTGAGGTACTTCCGGGACCGGCAATGGTTCCCGTCAAGTGTCAAGGAGGCAGGGAGCTGTTGTGAAGGGAGGCCCCAGGTGAAAAAGCACATCTACCAACAACTGCTTTTTTGCAGAAGCACGTGGCCCTGAGGGAGTTGGAAACGGATGAGGGAAGAGCTTACGCACGCAAGATATATAGGGAGTTACATTTGAAGGTATTGTGGTCCCAAGGTCCAGAAGGCCTTCTGCACAATGCAGAGTCTTCTCACTTCATTCCTCGCAGCCACTGTGAGCTATTGGCAACATTTCAGTGCAGGAGACATACCGTCCCAAGTTGCACACTCTTCTTCTGCATGCGTTGCAGAGGGTGGAGAGTAGAAGGGGACAGATTCAAATAGAGCCTGTTGTAATAGTGAAACCTACCTAGAAGTACAGTTGCGCAGACAATGCTCTTTTGGGAAAGTTGCTTTCCCTATGTGCGATACATTGAATGTTGCTATTGCTGCCATTTTTGTACAATTTATGTAGGAGGTGGGTTAGTGGGGAAAACATTTCGTAGCATTGTCGGAAGCAAAGTAAGGGGTTCCTGTAGCGATATTACACTGTATGGTATGGGTCAATGAGAATTTTGCAAGCACATATCACTAACGTGCTACTTCATGGTGGAGGATGAGAAAAAAAACAGTATGCGTATAAAGGACGTACTGGCCACTCAGTGGCAGATACCGTTTACAGAGGCACTTATACCACAGTAATATTTATACTGCAGAAGCATTTATCATACCTTAAATATCTGGTTGTGGGTGCGCAAGTGGATGAATATGGATGCACACATTTTGCAATCTATTACCAAAATGTGTAGTGGATGTGCTGGCAAGTGACAATGAAATAGCAAGCTGATTTTCTAATGGTACCTATGAAGTGTTGTGCAGCACAGACACTGTTATATGGTAACCTCTTGGATGCCATTGGTGGAATCATGTGTGCCCATTTACCCGTACCCAATGAGGTGGTGCTGGACAAAAGGTAGTGGAAAGGGAAGAAGGACAGCTACTGCTTTCCTGGGGTGCGGCCCTCAAAGTAGTTTGGGACCCGCACGTGCCACAATCTACGCTTTTTACACGGTTGTCCAATGAACGTGAGACTTTGGGGATTATCCAATCAGGTACCGTGGGTGTGGTTTAGAGGAAGGGGCATTGAAACTACTGTACATTATTGTCTTTGTAGTGAGGCTGCCTGACATGGCAAAACCCATTGTGTTGCCTATAGGTGATGCCTTTCTACTAGATCTGCACAAGTATGCCCTGGAAAGAAACTTTGATGGCAATCTCGGGTTGGAAGGAGTGGTAGCATTGTGGAATGGTGTATATGAGTGCAGTTTTGCTGACATGAATGCACTTTGGAAAGACCTGGCAAGTTTCAGAAGAGGCGAGGCTATCGTCATCCACTACGGCGGCTTGCACATGGGTTACATGTCTTGTTTAGGCTTGTTCGTCGACTAAAGAGGTTGCTGAAGCTAGTGAAGAGGCGTTTTCCCACTGCCAAGGTGCTGTTCTCATCGATAACACCATGAAGAGTGTGGCCCACTGCTCATGGATTTTGTTCCGAGCCTGACACAGGACAGTGTCTCATCAACAGAAGCATGTACACTTTTTTGTCTGCTGCTGGGATTTTCTTTTGCAACAATGATCCCATTAGTTGTGGAAATGGTGAATTTTTCCAACCAGAAGGCATTTCCTCATCACCCATTGGTAATGCTGTTTTGTTTGCCCGTCTACAAGATGCAATGAAGAGTTTACTGTAACAATGTCTGCACAAGAAAACAGGATTTAAAACAAAATGAAAAGGTGTTCCTCTAGAAGATTCTAAAATATAAAAATCAACAAAGCTCTTTTAAGAGCTGCCCATTATAACAAACTTCCTCTAACCTGGTTGCACGTTATGCCCCCACGCTCGCACGCAGCAGGAAAGCCACATCAGGAGATTTTCAGGATGGCAGCGATGGAAATGGGACTATGGAACCACAGGGATTGCACAATCACATTTCTGGGCGGGCTGTGTATACAGACGACTGATGTACAGAACTGATACTGTTACATGGAGAGCTGTTAAATGTCATTGGTGGAAGTGAGTAGAACTTTTCAACAGTACGAAATGAAGACGTGCTTTAAAGTACAAACTGGAAATGGAAGAAGGAATGTTTGTGCTTCATTTGGACAAGGCTGTCGCCGTCCTTGGGTACACAAACGTGCATATACTCCCTTCTTCTCGAATTTACCAATGAAATTGCAACGATGCGGTCTATCGCTGCTGCGGGTTTGGGTGCCACCAAGGCCTGTTCACAATTTATGCCACTAGTGTGCGTACCCAGGCACAGTGACATGGCTGGTATTAGTTGCAAAGGCACTGTAGGTGAGCAGATGTGGTGCACCTTTACTTGCAGGGCAAACCTATGTGCCGTACTCCGCTGCTCAGGAAAAGCAGAAAACACATTACACAGCACATCTATGGTGTGCCTTTTGGGTGGATTGTTGTGTACATTTTTCACCCAGAAAGCAGCCTAAATTGTTCCCAAACATGCATGCATGTGCAATGGGACATAGCAATGTGTTTGTAAGCTTGCCCTTTCCAAAAAACACTGCGTAGATTGATCAAACCTATGTTTTGCCGCTGTCAGAGAGTCCGCCTCCTGTCCCCGAAATTAGGGCACACACGCAACGTCGGTGTGGTCGGCTGGTCAAGTTGGCACTGCTGTCGTCACGCAGCTCAAAAGGCACATCTGCGGACTTTGAGCATGGCGGCTATGGAAATGGGACTGTACAGCCACAGGGATTGCGCAACTACGTTTGTGGCCGCGGTGCGTACGCAGAGTGCTGTTGTAAACAAAAAAGATTGTGACATGGAGAGCTCTTCAATGTTATTGGTAGAAGCGTGTGCAACTTTTTACGCGTACACAATGTTGCTGTGCTGCAAAGAAGACGCTGCAAAGGGAAGAAGTAATGTTTCAGCTTCATCCGGACAAGGCCGTCGCCATACTTGGGTAAACACACGTGCGTATACTCCCTTTTTCTGCAAGCTGCCTATGCCATTGGGACAATGTGGACTGTCACTGCTGCGGGTGTGGGTGACAGGAAGGGGCGTTCATAATTCTCTCCACTACTATGCATATTCAATCAGAGTGAAATGGTTGCTGGTAGGTGTAAACACACTGTAGGGCACTACTTTTAGCCATTCCACCATTGCAAAAAGTGAAATACACCCAATTTCTTCCAGAAATGGTTTCCTACCCAGGCCTGTCACATGAATTTGTGACATACTGCTCAAGAACATTCGGAGGCCCCATGCAGTGTTTTTGTACCGTGTGCGGCCTGACTGTGTAGGAAACTGAGTGATATCTTATGAAGGTCGGTTGTGCACTTTGCACAGACCCCCACCAGTGTCTGTGTACCTTGTGAGGTGTGAGTGACTGTGTAGGAAATTCTGTTCTTTGAGTCTCTATGCATGTTTCACAATCCTCCAATACTGTATCTGTTCCTTGTGATTTCACATTGCCTGTGTAAGAAACTGTGTGATATATTATGTTTTATTTACTTTTTTATTCACTTATTTGGATTTTTAAAGTGTACTAGCAGCCCAAGGGCATCGAGGCATTTGCGCAAGACATTGGGCCTCATTACGAGTTTGAGTGCTATTAGCACCATGGCTGCCTCCAAAGTCGTGTCCATGTCCGGGTAGTCAGAATGGGGACTTACCGGGTCATTCCAACCTTGGAGGACCCGGTAAGTCCCCATTATGAAAACCATTCCCCATTACCATTCGAGCCCCCATAGGGCTCAATGGGAATGGGGAAGGAGCTAATAACGGGCCAGCAAATAGCAGGCCTGTTATTAGCTCCCTAGGCGCTTAGCAGCTCGGCTGGTAAAACCAGCCGTCCTTAGTGGGACCCGCTAAGGGACCTCGGAATGCTGCGGTAGGGGGTTAACGGCACTGGCATCCTTACTGGTTCTGTTAACCCCTTACCTCCAGCCACGTAATGAGGCTCATTGGCCCTCATTACGAGATTGGAGGCAGCCATGGCGCTATTAGCACCATGGCTGCCTCCAATACCGGATCCGGCACCGGTCTGGTTCAATGGGGACTTGCCGGGTCATTCCGACCCTGGAGGCACCGGTAAGTCCCCATTGAACCAACCATTCCCCATTCCCATTTGGGTCCCCATATGGCTCAATGGGAATGGGGAAGGTGCTAATAATGGGCCCGTGAATAGCAGGCCCGTTATTAGCGCCCTGGTCCCTTAGCGGGACCCGTAAAGGACTTGTGGTCCGACCACACGTCCTTTACGGTTCCCGCTAAGGGACCTCGGAATTGGGCGGTAAGGGATTACCAGCACCAGTCTCCTTAACGGTACCCGGAATCCCTTACCGCCCAACTCAGAATGACCCCCATTGGGGGTCATTACGACCCTGGCGTTAAGGGTTTAACGGCGCCGTAAAAGGTGTTGGCGCCGTTAAACCCTTAACGCCTGATTACGAGGTCCCTTTGCGGGACCCAACCTTAATGGCTGGTCTACACCAGCCGTTAAAGTCGGGTGCCGCAAAGGGACCTCGGTGCTAATTACGGTACCGCAATTTGCGGTACCATACTTAGCGCCTTCCCCAGTCCCATTGAGCCCTATGGGGCGAAAATGGGAATGGGGAAGGGCCATGGTGAAATGGGGAAATACCGCCCCGCCAACCTTGGAATAGGGCGGTATTTCCCCATTCCACTATGGCGGACTCTTTACAACACCGGCACCAACCATGGTGCTAATAGCGCCATGGTTTTGCGCCGGGGTTGTAATGAGGGCCATTGTCTTAGTTACATTAACTTGTCTTAGTTACATAGGGATACTTGTGTCTTGGTTACAGTGTTATAATCTCATAAAGACTGTATACATAATCCAATGCTTTATCAAAGCAGAACACACAAGAATACAATCAATGTTTAAATGAAAAGCAAACTTAAAGCATACCCTGTTCTAACAAAGAAACTCCTGTTCACCACCAAGGAAAGAAACAACTCCTTCTTCGTATCCATCAAAGAAACATTGGATTATGAAACCCATTCCATTCAAGCAATTGACAAATAGTTTGGTGAAATTATTAAACAAACTGGCAAATTATAAATAGGATAAATCAACATAAGTACTTTTCGCCTCCTGAGGATCCACACTTTGTGGTGAAAAACGTGTAGAGGACTTTTTCTTTAATAACTAAGAATTATTTTCTGGAATGATTTTGCTGTAAGTGTGTCATAATTTTTAATTCCACATTGGGCCTCATTCCGACTTTGGAGGTAACCACACCGCTATTTGCGGCATGGCTGCCTCCAAAATCGTTCTGACTCCGCCCTGGTGAATGGAGTAATTATCGGTCCATTCCAGGTTGGAGGGACCGGTAATTCCCCATTCACCAGGGCCCTTCCCCATTCCCATTTGAGCCCCCATAGGGCTCAATGGGAATGGGGAAGGCGCTAATAACGGTACTGTAAATTACGGTACTGTTATTAGCACTAAAGTGCCTTTGCGGGTCCCGTCCTTAACGCCTGCTAAAAGTAGGCATTAAGGAAGGACCCGCAAAGGGAACTCGTAGTAGGGCGGTAAGGGTTTAACGGCACCGGTCTCGTTACCGGTGACCGTTAACCCTTACCGCCCTACTCAGAATGAGGCCCAGTGTCTCAAATTGACATAGTTGTGCTTGTTTGGCAGTAGTTGGTGTGGGAGTCACATGTAGCTCCTGCTAACTGTTGAATTTTAAGCTGGGCAGGCCCTTCTCTGGTACAATTAGCATCTACATTGCTCCTAGCTGCCCTGATTTTGGAACCCTGTATTGTATTTTTGCTCATATCTTGGCCCCATTTTTCCGATGCTTAATTATTTTAATGTAAAATTACGGTTCGTACCACCAAGTACACTTGTTTTTTGTTAAAAAGTGTAGTCTTTGTTAGGCCTCTACAAAACAAATCTTTTTTATTTCAAGGTACTCTTTGCTATTTAAAAAGTTTTATTTTTACCAAGACCTATTAAAATGGTTCATTCATACAGAAGCAATACATGTGCCGTTATCTCATACATTGCTCACTAGGTTTCATCCATTTTTAAAACTCCAAATTGAATGGTGTATCACATTGTTGTTATTGATATGTTTCAAGTGGAAATTGAGTTGTGCTGAGGAAGAAACTGGTGACACTATGTACATGTCAAATGGTTTGTAGTGAACGTGCACCACCAAACTGCTGTGTAGTTCTTTCGATTGATCTAATTTCAATGAGATTCAGAGAGGGGTGCAAACCCGCTGGAGAGGTGCCTCCGTGAAATGGCACACTAAGTAGAACAGGGGTAAAGACCAAGGCTGTAAAGCCAGCGGTGCGGGCTGCACTCCCAAACACCACGTGGTGGTGTGGTTATTTAATGTTGGTTAATCAAGAGTGATAAAGCTTCAAATGCTCAGTTTATGCTTATTGAAAAAAGTGTTGCTGTTTATTCATATTTCAATACTTGGCATCTATACATCTTTATCAGAGCAGATGCATTGGGTGAGCTCATAATGGCCTATGCATTTCGGAATCAAAAATCCTTCGTCAGGGCCAGCTCTTTTAGTGTGCTCATGTGATCCGAATAAATAAATATATAGATAAACGGATCTATGACCCACAATTCACAATATATTAGTTGTATATTGACAGCAGCGGTTATGTGCAAAGGGTGCGAATACGGTATTCATAAAGTTAATTAAAAAAACAGCAAAAAAAGAAGAGTACCATCAACACAGTTCATTACCAAAGTGTCAAATTGACATATCAAATATACAGAATACATGTCCCCCACATTCGTGTTGTACATTCAAATAAGGTCAAACAATATAAATGAAACGTAAATTACGTTCAGGTATGAATACCAAAAATCGATGGGACAGCAGGTGATTGAATATATGTAGATTGGTGCCAACGCACATCAAAAATCAAGTATGTTGTTAAATGAATCCCAACGTGTGTAAAGATAAGCCATAGATACATACGTGCCGAACCGTGAAAGATATGCAGGTGAATCGGTATATCCGTAAGTCAACGGTATAGCAAAGCAAGAGAAACGAAAAGGTAGACAGGGAGAACAGTGTAGCTAGTTTGGATGATAGTGCTTGGTACTTCTCTTTATCATGATGGGTGAGAGGATATGGTATGGAGCACAGCAGGCACTCTGCTCCTCTGTTCTCTCAAAGGCCATATGCCAACTGAGGTCATTTCCAGTGATGTCATAAGGTTAAAGTTAATGTGAAATGATTTAATATGATGTTATGTCCTGTCATTTCAATGCGTGAAGTTGCTGTGCTATCAATTCCCATTATGTCATTAGTATGGTAGGTATGATTTTTGAAACATTAACATGCCTACACATTTTTGGGCACAGAATATTGGCATCTATGCTTTTGGACGACTGCCCACTGGATGCGTTTTGGTCTCATTGAGTTGTGCGCATGTGCATGGGTGTATATGCACACCGTTGCCAATTTTCTATGGAGTATTAGTGCACAACACGTGTGCCGACCGATTTTTGAGGATGTGGCGGCATGCGACATGGGAAAGGAGTATATGTGCAGGTGTGACACAACCATTTGATTTTGTCCATAACATTTGTTTGTACGCAACTTGTAAGGGGGCGCAATTGTTCCCCATTGTTTTCACTTTGCCTTCCAGCCTCTCGTTTTTGCTATTTGCACAGTTTCTTTCCTTTGCTATGTACAAATCGTGTCGGGCAAGGATTGCGGCTTCTATTGACCTGCTTTCCTTCCCAATATGTTTACTTAGGAACACAGAATGTGTTCGCTGTACATGCAGGATTAAAGAGTACATAATGTACACTTCACAATACAGTGCAATGGGGTTACTGTAGAAAGTCATTCTGTTATGAGGGACATTTCTTTCCTGCAACTCAAAGGCATTGTCACGTTATAAAATGAGACGTCACTATTGCATACTGCAACATCTGTGTAATCATTACAGACTGTTCTGCTTCCTTACTACATTGTACCAACGTTTTGCTCTAAGCTCTTGCCAGTCGTCACTCTACCCGTTACTTCTTTGTTCCCATGTACAGTAGCAGTTCGGTACGATTGGTGAAGGCAGACGTTAATTCTGTTGTTGATGCATTCCCTTACAGTGTCTTCCCAATGACTTTCCCCTGTTTGCTTTGTACATACACAATTTCTACACCTAATTCATTTCCTCTTGCCATTCTTTGCCAGGCTGCTGTTTTCATATATTTTTGTGAAAATGAAATATTATGTAAGGAAAAAACTGTATCCCAGGCAGAAATAATTTGTCGCTTTTGTTACGAAGAGACTGAAATTTTAAGACATTGGATGATAGTTTGCGAGAAATTGTTAACACAGAGATGTATTCACTTTAAATGTCACTTTGTGCAATATGTGAATGTAACCCATTCTCAGCCGGGGGAAGCTTTAATTCACACAAATTGAAAATGCGTTAGATATGCAATCATTAATTATCTTCGGACATTACATTTAAAGGAAGACACACATTAGTAGCCATTATCACAATCAGGTGGGCAAAACTGTAACTAAGTTGTACCATTTTTCCTTCTCCCTTTCTTATTTTTCTTTTATATTAATGAATGAATTGTCTATAATGTAAATCGATGGATAATGTAGGTGCAAGGTTCTGTGAATTACTATAACTTAGTTCTGTTGTATGCCTTAGTTTTCATTTTTCATTATCAAAAATACTTGTATATGCATGTAAAAGGAAGTAACAGAAGATGTATACATTTTTTAAGTATTTGCATGCTTATTTTGTAATTTAATGTTGCAAGGTTGGAATTTATTTCAGCCAAAACAACGTATAAACAAAAAAAAATAATAATAATAATATTTTTTGCATTTTGTGATTGCCACCACTAATTAAGAGAGCAGGTGCCTTCCTGAGCAGGTTGGATGGCACCCTATGTGCGCAACCAGATGCATAGTCTGTGACATAGTCTGCGTTACCATGCTGTCAGTAGTTTCACTATGTTGGACTGTTCTTCTTTACAAACTAAGGATATCCTGCTAAAAAGCAATGAAATTCACTGGTTATATGAACGTTATGGTTAAGTTGCACTAGCAAAAACCTATGCAATTCAATGGACAAACCTTTTTACAGGGACGTTATGGTTACAGGTAAAACCGAGAAAAAAAACGAAATCTGACAGTTATGGTAAGCTAAGTAACCATAACTCGTGCCACCAGTGTGCACTGCAAGGGCTAACACCCATGACATCAAAGATGCCATCACAAATCTCATTCATGACATCACTGATGACATCACATGTGCATGCAGTTTTAATAGGAAACCTTCACAAGGGATTTTTATTGTAATGGTTGCAGAAAACTATCAAAGATTATTGGAAGAACTATCATGAGATAAGTAGGTCATGGAGGAATGCATTGCTATACACACCCTTGTATTACACACTTCTTCACTGTACATGAAGGAACTTATGTGGAAACATAGCCACTGTCTGCACCATGCCTCATGGAAGTGTAACCTTCAAAATCGTTCCATGTTACATCGTGAAATCAAGACTGCATTCGTTTTAGAGTGTTGGGTACAGTGAAACATGTAAGAAGTAGCTACCATTGCCTTTATAACTACATAATTGCACTACTGCACAGAAACCATAAAGACACCACAATGCATACAAACATGAACATATACAAGGGAATTCAAATAAGCTAAAAAGGAGCAGTATTGCCAGAAACTGTTCATAACACAACTGAGTATCTTCATGCACAGAAACCAGTGCTGTGTTTTACCCTTTCCTCTTCCCCTATATGTATATGTATGATATGGTGTGAGTGAACCGTAAGGAAAGTAGTGTAAGAACATATGAGAAGGGTGCCGTACACAAATGTAGAACCTTGTGAATTATTGTTTGTTCCTGACTGTTAGCGAAGAAAAGCACCTGGCCTACTTATGGTAGTGAACACAACAGAGGGAGCCACACATGTGATGTCATCAGTGATGTCATGAATGAGATTTGTCATGGCATCTTTGATGTTATGGGTGTTAGTTCTTGCAGTGCACGGTGGAGGCGCGAGTTATGGTTGCTTAGCTTACCATAACTGTCAAATTTCAGGGTTTTTTGGTTTTACCTGTAACCATAACGTCCCTGTAACAACGTTTGTCCATTGAATTGAATAGGTTTTTGCTAGTGCAAGTTAACCATAATGTTCCTTTAACTAAGTTTTTTGCCAGTTATATATATAGTACAGTTTGCTTGTACCGTGTTAGCCAAGGGATGACTAAAATGTTGATCCAGAAGAAAATGAGTCGATACCTTGTCTAGGCTAAAACAGTCAGTTATTTTGCATATTTGCGAGCTTTCGTGTAATGTCTCCACTGCCTCAGGCAGAGATTAAATTAAGCCTTTGAAAAAAATCACAGCATTACAGCCTTAATAGTCCCTCCTGCAGATACCCCCTTATTTGTGCCTGACTGTACCTGATTTGTAGTTTTGCTCAGACAGGCATGTGGATGTTTACCTCCCCCACACATTGCAATCTTCAAGGCCTAAATGGTACACCGTGTTAAGTAGGGCAAGGGTCAGTGAAGTTGAAAGCAGGGAAAAAAATAGAAAAAAACAGCCCACCCTGTTAGTGTGCTCTCAGGAAGGCAGGAGGGGTTGGTTGGGTTTCATTGCATGGGCAGTCCAGTTGAAGCTCAGTATGTCAAGCAAGTCCCTTTACAAGATCAGTGGTAGCACAATCAACATATCAGGCTTGTGCCTCTAGAGGTCTGAAAGAGGGGGTATAGAGTCTGTTAATGTGTGAGGCATGTGATCCATAGAGCCCAGTGTGGCAACTTAGTGTCAAATACCATATCACGATTGTGTTACACCCTATTCAAGAGAAAATGGAGGGGTTTAACTAGGGACAAGGACCTTTACAAGTTTCTGGGAAGCTTTTGGCAGATGGGGCTGGGTTGGAGGGGGTCTGGCAACAATTCATTGCCTTAGAGAGGCTGGTGGGGCTGGTGCAGTACCAGTTGAATGTCTATTAATGGCTTTGGGAAAATGATGGAAAGTGTCAGGTCTGGATGCTGTGATCTGCGTATCTCTATGAGTGGAAAAAGTGAAAATCTGTTTGCTGGAATAGTGACTCATGAAACCGCAATGTCTGTTAAAGCCCCCTGCCAGTGTATTGAAAATGTGCATGCATTTGAATTCATAGCTCTTACTGGCTTTGGCAGTCCTGAAATTACCCCGGACTACAGCAATCTTGAGATCATCAAGGGTAGGATTAGCTTTTGAAAAATGGTCACCCATTGTACTCTAATTGCTAGTACATCGCTTCAAACTTTGATGATGGAGTTTCATGCGTTTGTAGAGGTTGACCAGTTTCCCCAACATAATAACCTTGTCCGGAACATTTCATTTGCATAATCAAGTACACAACATTGCTGGAAGCACATGTAAACCGTCCTATAATTTTGTAGTCCTGCCACGTGCGGGGTATCTTGATTGTGTCTGAAATGTTGATATGTGAGAAGGTAAGGCATCTTTTGTTTCTGCATGGTACAGTTTCATAATCTCTGCTATTTGTGTTTAGTTTGCTTCTACATTATATTAAATATTCCTCTATTTGATGGAAAAAAGAGCTTATATAGTTCACATTAGATGTGCCACATAAGGATAAAGAGATTTGTTCAGGATCATTCACTTTAGTTATAAGATGAGGCTAGGATTTGGGACCAGTCCAACACTTAGGGACGTGGCCCCATATTGTATGTGCAAGACACGATCATTCATCTCACTGAGCTGATGACAATGTGTGCATTGCAAAGATGTGATTGCTGATAGGGTATCCAAGCTGTATTGCAGCTTTATTAACCCGCTCCCACTGAGACGGCGGTGCACACTAGAAATCTGTATGTTTCTCTCTCTGGAGAAAGTCTCAAAAACCCAAAGTATACGGGTCAATCCTGGAGGATAGGTATGTCTGTATCAAGCTATTTGATTAAGATGTGCATTAACACACTTGTCTATTTTGCCAGATCAGTAGAGAGGACTGATCATTTAATTAAAAGAAAAATGCTCTTAGTTTTAAACGCAGCTATAAAATAATTTCTCAGAAGTCAGTAAATCTTGAGAATAGCTCGGTGGGTTAAGAACTTCCAGAAGGGATGTAGCTGCAGGTCTCACGTAAATCACTGCAGCTGGAACGTTTACCCACCAAGTCAACATTCCAAAAGAAATTCATAGTGAGAAAAGGTGAGAGTGATTCATCATGACATTTTTAAGATATATTGCCAATACTGCAAAAGCAAATTAATTTTATAGGAGCACAAACGTTTAAACGCTGAATATTGTACATCTAACCTTAAGCTGACTATTCCCAAATCCAACCAAGCTTTTAGCAGCATAGGCCAGTCATAACATTGTGCCAGATAATATTTTCCACCTGAATCGTATTCATTTTCTGAGATGAAATAAGAGGCTGAGCAGGGTACACTGACTTGCAACTGACTTTCCCTGTTCCTCGTGGCTCTTACAGAAACGTGCCTGTTATTAAATCTCCCCATTTTATCTTTGTTTTTGTACTCGGTAATCATATAATAGAGCAATATTATAGATATCGTGCTCCATTATACAATAGTGAAGTTTAATGTTCCCAATGGGATGCAGATCTACAAGAAGAAGGCTTGAAGGTTGATGTGGGCCGGGAATCCATGAATGGTGTAACTTTCACTAGAAATTGGCCAGCTTGATAGGACTACACTGAAGGGACTACATTCCAACAGAGGTTTAAGTATTGAGAAGTGCTCAATAACATGTCTCACACCTCCCATCAAGCCATGGCTGTTTGCATTCTGGGACTTGTAGTTCAGCTTTTCCCAAAATGTGTGACACTTTCTAAAAAGCAAACACTGACCACTAGCTTCTTTCCCACCACTGCCTCCTTACTCTGTTCGGTGTTTGTGAAGCAGAGATGCATATTCCATAACTAATAACTATGAGAGACCAACAGAGTAGTTTAAAGACGCCTGTTCCACACTCCTATTAAACCCTTATGGACAATACCAGACTAAAAAGGAACCAACCGTCTATCTCCTCTTCAAGCTCTACCCATGTTCCCACTCTCAGTCCGTGAATCAAATAAGGACTGAGTCTAAGGTTTTGAAAAATGAATGTAACAAAATACAATTTTATTAAAGAGAAATCACGATATACAATTATCTTAAAATGAAATCAACACATCCTAAAAAAGTGTAAAACATAGTGCACTTTTACTAAAACATCAAATACAAAACCACAATACCAGTTCTAAATCAGTTTTAAATGAAATATAAAACAACTGATAAAAACAACACCACCCTGCCTAGGTGTCACGTATACACCCAAAAAGCTCCTGCCTATACAAATCTAAACAGAGCAACACAAAAAATTAATCCCTGGTGTATCGTTACGCTTTGGTAGGTAGCAACTCCAAACAACCACTTTTCTTTGTTTGTTGGAGGTATGTTGTTAATCACCTATTGGTTGTCTACCCTTTGAAACTGCTACTAGGGTGACTGTAACCACTGAATTGGTCAATGAACCACACCTTACAATTTGAGGTGCTCATATGCCCGACATGTTTCATTCAAATACATTTGGAACAAATTGCATGAACTTCATCAGGGGATCCAAAACAATATCCACTATACACAATAGATAAACATAATCAAAGACACGTTGGTTGAACTGTCAAAGAAGGTGAAGTATGTCTCCACGTTGGGGTTGCTTCCAAATAAATGAAGGCCTTTAGTGTAAACAACCCGCTGAAAAAGGAAGGGGAGGAGGGATAGAGCCAGAGAAACAAACAAGGAGAAAAAGAGAAAAGTGACCCGAGTTAGTTATATACCTCAAATCTACTTACAAGGCTGTAACTAACCTTAGTAAGACTTACCGGTATCAGTCTTGCCAATGCAAATACTGCTAAGTTATGGTGAAGAGGGGAACGTCTCTACTGTAGATGTTTAAACACATTCTGTAGACCAAGAGAAGAAGACAACAGAACTGGCGTGAGCACAACACAACCATTTGCTATTCTTCAGACATTACAGGGGGTATTTGCTACTCTTATAACCTCCCCGTAGTGACTATCAAGTTAAGTGACTGACAAATATTTTAACAGTGCACGCTCAATACATACCATGTGACTCTTCCAGTCCCTGTCACCACTAGCCGAGGATCTGTGTTGTTTATCGTGAAATAAGGCTCCCACGTGAATCCAAAAGAAAAAATGGCTAAGCGCTTGCATTCTCATACTCCAACATAAACGTGTTGCACCACGGGTTCACCAAATTGCCACAAGTATGTGATGAGTGCTGGAAAGGTGAAAATAGCGCAAACAAGACAACCTACCCTCAGGGGAGGTGAGCGTAAAAACAATCCACTCGACCACTATGTCTTGCCCACGTTAAAGCCTTGCTTCATGTTGAAATGTTTTCAAGTACCTCTCTGCCATAAACATATGTCACGGCTCTGTAACAGAACAGTGGAGAGACACCAAGTCAACTACACCCCGCGGTCCAAGCACCGGCTCCTGCTTACAAAATCTAAGAGCAGAAAAAAGCAATGCCGAGCGCAATCCGTGGCTTACCAGGTGTCAGTTAGTCGCGGTAAAACGGAACTCCCAATCCCTTCTGCTCGTATGCGCTGTCCCCTCTGTACCGTCTCTATGAAGCACCCGGAAGTGTAAATAGGGGCAGGGGGTGTGGTCTGCCGATCAAGTGACAGGTCAGGTGACTGCCACGGCTGTGATGTGAATGGAGCGTAGGGTTTCCGAACGGAATACACAGTGATAAAAATATCGATCCATGCAAACGAGGCGATGGAAATACAAAGACCAAACATTATGGGTAAGGCATGATCACTCACGTGGTTTGAACACTGTGGCGCCACATGTTGGGAAAAGAAGCAAAGGGATGTAAACTGGAGAGTGCAAACAGAAACTCACTAAGCAGATGTCTAACTAGCTGAACCAGCCTATTGGATGGAAAAAACGACATTCATTGTAATATGAGCTAAATCAACATAAGACATTCATCATTGGAGGCATCAGGCATGCTATGATGCCAATCTGACTGTTCATTGATGCCAATGATTGCTGACCTCGTAAGAAATATCAACCATTTCACCTTGAACAGAAGTTTGTCTGTTTTGTTGTCGTCTGCCTTGGACCTGTCTAGTTGCCATAAGACAGTCCATTGTATATCATCTGGGCTATGTTCCATAATGATAAAATGATTAACTAACAGGGCTGCAATATTCTTCCTTTTAATGCAACTCCTGTGTTCACTCATCCGACTCTTGACTTTCCTTTCTGTCATCCCAACATAGAGTCTATGGGCCTCATTAGGACCCAGGCGGTAAGGGGTTTACGCCGGCGTAAACCATGGCGCCCCTTACCGCCTGAGTACGAGTTCCCTTAGCGCCATGGTGATTTTAACGCCTGCTTTTAGCAGGCGTTAAAATCCATGGCGCTAAGGGACCTTGTTGTTAATTACGCCACCGTAATTTACGGTGGCGTAATTAACGCCTTCCCCACTCCCATTATGCCCTATGGGGCCAGAAATGGGAATGGGGAAGGGTAAATGGGGATTGGGGACTTACCGCCCCGCCAACCTCGGAATGGGGCGGTAAGTCCACCAACCCCCATGGCGGAGTTGGCAGCTTAGCGCCATGGACCATGGTGCTAATAGCGCCATGGTCCTCCGCCAAGGTCCTAATGAGGGCCCATGACACGGGCACCATATAGCATATACCACATCAGTGGAATTGCAATTAGTGAATTGGTTCTGTGTCCATGGACGATTTAAGTCTATGTCAACTTCTTTTGTACGTTTGGTGTATTTGCAATTGACGCAATGACCACAAGGAGAATGTCCCGTGAGGGTTGGAAGACCCCAGGTTTCCGTAACACTTGTCAAATGCCCTTGTTTTGTCGTGATATCATTCCTCGTAAGCAATTCTTTCAAATTAGATGTTCTTTTATATGCACACATGGGGAAATCTAAAGGACATTCACCTCCAGCCAAAATATGCCAGTTTTTTCATATTATTTTTGTAACCTGGTTAGATCTAGGGCAAAAGGTGCTGACAAAAACAATTTTATTTGTGGTGGGGTCCTTCTGATGGTATTCTAAAAGGGCCTCTCTGTTGTTATGTTTAGCTCTTTTGAAAGCCCTTTTAACTATCCTCGAGGGGTAACTCCTGGCCTTCAATTTCAATTTCAATTGTGCTGCTTCTGTCACGAACGTGAGATTGAGGGTACTGTTTCTTTTGAGGCGTAGAAACTGTCCGAACGGTAAGTTCTCCCGCGTGTGCCTAGGGTGACAACTGTCAAATCTTAACAAAGCATTGCAGTCCGTAGGTTTATGAAATGGGCTGACCTTCAGAGTGGCATATTCCATAACACCATGCAGGTCAGGTGCAAGTAGGGCATCTTGTGCTAAGTACTTGCTATTCATAGTTTTACTTCTCATTCATCATTGCAGAGCTGTACGTGACAGAATGCAAAAAGGGAGGTATGCATGGGTGCCATATTCACATGTGACAGTGCAACAAGGAGGGTGTCTGAATTCTGCTGTGGGTATGTTGTATTAATAAAGGTTGCCTGCTTACTTCATTTTTGAAAACAGACATTCAGCATATAGTTTTGGAAAAGTGTAAAAAAAACGTGAGGTGAGCTGTTTTTTTTGTTGCTCTTTGAAACAAGCAGAAAGGCTTGTAAGTGTTTTATAAAAATACAACTGACCTATTCTTTTACAAATAAACCAAATAGTTTGGTGACCTGGTGTTTGGACATGCCTTGAAATTGCATCTGGAACATCAAAATTAACAACGCCCCAACAATAGTACCCTAAAGTGCACTGGAAGTGCTGTTTTGCTGGGGGAAGCTGTTGGATAGTACACAATGCTGCTGCTGGTGAGAGAAGAATGTTTGGACTCATATTTGCATAGAAAAACCTAATTACGATTTGCCCCACCCACTTTGCCTACATAACCAGCTGCCACGCGCACCAGCGTGCACGCACTCATAAGTGCTGTTTTGCTGTTTTGCTGTTCTGAGGTGCGTGGCGTGTGGTGCTCTGTGATTCTTGGAGCCTCCCTGCTCCTCTCTAATCGGCTACTGCCAACTTGCCTGATACCTGGCTTCTAGTTATCCGCTCATCTATGGCGAGGGCACAGTTGGAATAGCCGTTATTGGAGAGTGGAAACCGAAGCTGATAACTGGTCGAGTCTGGTCTTTCTGGTCTGGCCTGTCTGTAGCAACCGACATTGAGGAACAGCTACCATCTGTTAATCTTTGAGTAAGTTGCCCAAGATATAGTAACTTGACCGATCCTTAATTCATTGAATAATATGCAGAGAACATGACGAAGTGTTAACGTTAATGTTGTTCTGTTGTTCCTAGAAGCTAGAAGCTAGAACATCCAACATCCAAATTAACATATTTTAAAGTATATCAACTGCATAAAGGTAAATCTGGGTTAATATCTGTGATATCTGTGAAAATCCTGGGAGTATGTAGGACCATTGTAGGACCGGCACAAGAGCAAAAGGTTTGTTGAAATGCGAAAACTCTCATGTGATGTGATTTTACCTGCTATTACCCTGCTATTACCCTTGCTACTACCTCTGTAGTGGATACAGCTGGTTTTTAGTCGTTAACGAGCTCGGTTGCACAGTCCCGAAAACACACGAGTTTCGGTGATATATAATGATAAATACTGACATAGCTTGTGAACTGAGGCTAGGGCAAGAGCTAGTGGGTGTCTTGGATTACTAATTTAACTGATTTAGCATTCAAGTTCAGCAGATTTGTTTTTTGCCGTGATTTCAGAATGCATGTTTGATTGAGTGCCATAGTAGTGCCTTAGAAGTACCATTGAAGTGTAGCTAGCAATTTGCAGGCCTGCAGTGGCAGTGTGTTTTGTCCCTTTGACCGCTTTTCTGTCTTATGACTGGTAATTTCTATTTGTTTAATCCATCAGTGTGATTGTATTTTTTTGATGCTGGTGTTTTTTCTGTATCAGTTAGAGTTTTACTATGCACTCTGCCCTAGTATGGATGCTTCATGTGAACTGATTTCATTGGGTGACACCCTAGATGGGAAGGCTGCTTCGAAGCCTATGCACCATTGCCGCCGAACATGTACCCCCAAAGTCGTAACCAGAGCAACATCAACCTCAAATTTCAGGAAACTGACAACCTTCTTTCCTAAAGTGAACACCTTAAGTACAATTGAGAAAGGGAATGCAGTACAAGAGATCGTCACGGAATTGCATCTCTTGCTGTGGTGTCTAGGCTGTAAGTTTATTGATAATGTAATATCTGCTTCCGATTAGTCTGGTCAGGTTGAAATGTTACATTTACCACATGTGCTTCCTCTTGACTCCAGGCAGGAAATGCATGTGCAAGAGCTGATAAGCATAGATACTGGTTGTTTGAAGGTCACAGAACCTGTTATAATTGTAGATAGCCCTGTAGATGACTATGATATGAAAACAGAGATGTATTCATCCTCAAACCTTTTTTGCAGGCAGTACCACACTTGAACGTGGTGGCGACAAACATATTACAGCTCATGCAAGTAATATGTTTTCCACCTCCCCTAATGATAATAGCTCAAGAGATGTATGTGATAATGGCGTTGCCTGCACTAACAGTGTTTCATCAGTATCAGGGGTGCCAGAGAGTAGTATGACGAGTATGACGTCCAACGAGATGTTTTTGGCGTTTGAATGCCTGTTAACTACCTTAAGGTCAAAATGTGAAGAAAAAAAAACGGATATTAAACTCGATCTCCAATCAATGGTGTTACATAGAAGTGTTAATCGTAGCCAGAAGACACTGCGTGATCAAGGTTCTAACACTGAACTATCAGGAAGTGTCATTAGTACGAACTTTATCTTTAAACCCTTGAATACTAATACTGAGGCTGAAGCCAAGTGCCCGAAAACTGCAGTGGCATCTAAAATGCTTGTACCTTCAAAAGGGGGCACTGTGAAAAGGAAAGGCAAAGTTATCTCCTATGCATTTATGTATGCCAAACGATCCAGGTAGATGTACCTGGAAACACTATCCATCTCCTTCCTGGATCTGTTGGATCTGTATCTAGAGCTGAGCTGGACCCGACTACGATGCAACCTGGGCATCCCCATTGGCAGGTGTGAATTCTGATAAGGCGATGACCGCCGCTAAAGTCTCTGCTGTGATGTCCCAGAAAAGAAACACTGTTTCAACTATTAATTCTAATGTGTTAAATGACCAGCCTGGGCAAACAAAGCTTACAGATCATTGGGCCCCTTCATTCTCCCACCTGACGCAGTCTGTATTGTCCACTCCGCCCAAGATAAGTATGAAAGCCTTGCAATTAAAACCAATTTCTACAGAGGATTACCTCCCTCCGTTAAATAGGGCAGCAGTGTTAAGCATTTTTCACTCAGTTGCTGCCTTAAGAGTAATATGCTCTGATGATATTAAAATAGTTGACCATATGGGCCATATCTTTACGAGTGTCTCTAATATATGGTTTAATTCTGAGACAACACTTGACTATATTTTGAAATATGAAACAGAGCTATATTGCCTTGGTTACATCTGCAGCATAGTAAATATTACCCGGGCAAAATCAAGACCATGTAGAGCAATTGATGTAAAGGAAATCAATAAACATGGCATATCTAGATCAAATAATGAAGTGACCTTGCCTGGGAATGATGGACATGGTGTTGCTCAACCTTCCGGCTCTAGTCCATCCAATTTAAAGAGGAACAGCATGTCTCAGTGAGCAAGCTATGCCCCCAGCAGCAGTAAATCTGTAAACTTTGTGATCCCTAACAACTCTGGGCCTATGAGCTCTAAAGATGGTTATTGGCAATTGCTGCCTCTAGTTTTTAAATCTAATTTTCCTCTTTGAGTCGATGACATTGATGTTTTATGTTCATAGAACGCATGGGGATTCTCCCATCTGTTTGGTGATGATGGGTTATGTGGTCAGTAATGGATCTATTTTCTATAATAGCTGTGCCGGAAACATGGATTGTTGATGATTTATATTTGGATGGCAGATCAACAGTTCAAAAAGCAGCCACTAAAGGCCGTCTTGTATGCCCAAAAGGTGGGCTGCTGATATTGGTCAGGCAGCCGTGGTCCCTTGTTGAGGTGCCTCCTCTTTCCACTATGGTCCTAGCTGCCAAAACTATCAGGGCTGGTCTAACTGTTATCATCATAAATGTATACAATCCACCTAATGGTATTTCAACTTAAGGTAATGTCATTGCAGTAAAACACATCCTTGAAATGTTTGGGCAAAGGTTTCCGAAATGGATCATGGGGGATTTTAATGCTGAAATTGAATTACATGGTTATGATCTCCAAGTGTCACCCGTTTCTACCCCCATTCACCAAGGAGGCCCGCTTAGGCGGGATGATGCATCGAGATCTGTTTTTGATGCATATGGCTTCATTTGCCTAAATGGTTACTGTCCTGATGATGCACAGAGGGCGTTCACTCGGGTGTGTGGAAGGAGTGCTTTGACCATTGATTATGTTTTTGTGAACCATTCTGGCCTAGCACTGGTAAAAGATATGGCAATAACTGTATGTGAAGAAAATGATAATTTGCCCCTGTGTGTCCTTTTTCAGCCTCTAAATACATCGGAAACCCAAAGGCAATATGATCTGAATGGCAATATATTTGTTAACAGTGGGCGGAATCGCATTCAATGGCACCCTCACAACCTTGATAGGGGTAAAGTAGCATCTGACCAACTAATACCAGTCTTTATCGAGCAATTCTCGAGAGGAGTGTCTACTTCCCCTGACATAGGCGAAGATGTTGCATCTATGATGGGCTGTATAATGAATATGATCACCAGGCAAAGATCCTATAAAAGTTCATTTGAGTGCATTAATAAAAAGTACTTTAAGCGAAATAACGATGATCCAAAGATTAATGATGCTAAACAAAATACTTCTGGGCGAGATTGCGGCCCTGTTTCTTCTTACAAGGTTTAATTGCGCTGCCGTAACTAACACACGAATCAAAGATGCTAAAAAGACTTGCCGTTGATGGCTCAAAGACCACAAGACTGACAGGGCGATTCATGGAATGAAGAGCACTGGTTATGTGTTGCGCATTTGGCAACATCTAATAATAACACAGAAATTTGGAAAGAAATAAAGGCTGTGTCAAAAAGCGATATGCCTATAAACTGTGTCCCCGAGGAGATGTGGGTCACACACATTGACTCTACTTTGGGGTCCTGTGATGCAGCTGACGAGGTAATGCCCATACCCTGTACGTCCTGGACTTGCGAAGCAACTATACCTGACATTATACTTATAATTGAGAAGCTAAATCGGTCACGGGCGTCAGGACCTGATGCCATATGTGATGAATTGTTGAAGAAGTCCCCTGTTATATGAGCTTGTGCTCTGCGTCTAGTATGTTTTAATATTGGAAGGTCTGGGATATTACCTTGTACCTGGCGTGAGAGTCATATCTTACCAATATATAAGAAAGGTCAGCGTACCAATCCAAGAAATTATCGGATGCTTGTAATGCTGGGCATTCCACCAAAAATGTTTGCAAGGGTATTACTTGTTGAATTGAATGCATGGATTAACCCACATGCTATTCAAGTAAATATCAAACTGGGTTTAGAACCAAATCTTCAACTTCACATAACATCCCGATGTTGGTGTTGTCTTTGAAATATGCCTGGATACGAAGGTGGACTGCAGTCTATGGTGCTTACATAGATTTCAGTGTCGCCTTTGATACTGTTTTACGGAATAATCTATAGGTGAAACTTGTGGCCTGGAATATTCCAATGGGGCTGTTTAGGATGATTATGTTGCTCTACTCTGAAACCAGTGGTAGAGTAAGCCTAAATGGCATAGGCCAATTGTCTGCTTCCATCCCCACGGGTAGAGGGGGGAAGCAAGGATGTAAAGTCGCTGAAACCTTATTTAATTTATATTTAGCTGATGTGCAATTGTCATTTAATAATATAGAAACATGTCCAGTTAAAGGTGTCTCTCATTGCCTCAGCTGGTTAGCGAACTCTGACGATGTATTGCCTTTCGATTATATAAACCTAAGGGGCCTGAGTCTCTGATTAATGGACTGAAAACGGTTTGAAGGTGAACATAGATAAAAGTAAAGTTATGGTGTTTGGAGGCACATAGAAACCAAAGGTGAGAACCAGTTGGTTCCTAGATGGAACTAAATTCTAATGTGTCAAAACATATAAATACCTGGGTCTATATATGGAGATGCTCTCAAATGGAAACTTCACTGGGAAGAAACTAAAAGCAAATGTCAGAACATGGTAGGTGCTGTTAGTGCCTTCATTGGGAGTAATGGTGGTTACTCTGTTAAGAATATAGTGCTTTTATACTTTGCAAAAATGATACCAGTGTTGACTTAAGGCATTGAGATTTGGGGACATGCGTTCTTAACAGTACTTATCAAAATTGAGGCAAAATTGTTGCGCAAATTGTTCTGTATGCCGCAAGCAATTTGAATATCTCTATCTTGAATTTAATCTGATTGGGATTGCATCAATATTCATCTCAAGAACGTATATGTGTTTTGTAAATCTTCAGGCGCTGAGCAACGGCACAGCGATGGTCGACTATGTAAAGGCATTTCTGTGTCTCGAGAATTGCAATCGGATTGCCACTTTTGGTAAAATATGAACTATTTTTATCCAGTGGAACAATGGCTGTGATCTTCCTTCTGTATTGACTAATGTCCCCAAGATTAAACGTTGGCTAAGGCAGAAGATAATCAGTTTCAACCATGATAGTCATATGGTTCAATTATCTACCAAAGTCAATAGCAGCCCTTTCATTTTATATAGAAATCAACGTAGCTGTAATCCCGAAATATACTGAAGCTTTCCCAGAGCGTGGGGTCATTGGACAGTACCTATCACTCGCATGTAATCACTGAGATGTGCTTGAAATTAAAGGCGCGAACATGGGTGTTCCTCGTGCTGAATGTCACTGTAGATTATGTGATGAAACAGTAATTGAATATCTTGAACATATTATGGCTAAATGTGAGAGCCTAAAATGTATCAGAGTCAAATACTTCAAATCCTACAACAATCAAATGGACTGCACTGACATATCAATGCTTTGGCAAACTTTTATGGATGGTAATAACCTAAATTGCATGTATTTTATGGTGAAACGTTAATAGAAATGTGGGGAGATTTTCGATATATTATTAATTAATTGTTTGTACTGTTACAAGTTTTTATAGTGCGATTTTAAATTGAGTGTTGTATATTATGTTTTATCTAGCTGTAAAAGGTGTCTGTTTTTATGTTGTATATACAAAGCCCAATGGCTGTATGTATATTATCTAAAATAAATAAACATTAGTACTTAGCATGCAAAGTTGGTAATTTAAGTGAAAGGGTCAATGGAGGTGAACTTGCCCAGTGACCCTGTCTACATCAATTGCTGCCAGCTGGGCAGCCCTTTTCTGACAACAGAGCTGGAAATCACAGCTGCAAGGAACGCCGCAGGAAGCTCATTCAGCCCTGGCTGACACACACGTTCAAAGGCCGCAGGCCGCTCCTGCTGCACCTTCACCGGCTTATGGGGCAGGTGGTCACCCTAGATGCTGACCGACACGAGGCAGCAGTTGGGAACGTGCAGGCCTATGAGGGAGAACTCCCTGAGTACCTGCACCTTGTAGCAATGCTGGGAGACCTCTCTAGGCCCACAGATACTGCATTCCTACAGTGCTTTGGACCTGGAAAGCACTCTGAAGAAGGAACGTGCTTCGTAGTCCAACAGTATGTGTTCAGAGGCCAGAAAGCCCTGTGGACTCCCACTGTGAAACCCAAGAGACTATGAAATCTGACATGGGGCAGCAAGGTTGAGGTCAGCCCTCTGGGAGGCTGCGCAATCCTGAGCTGGAATCCACAGCTTGATCAAATGCCTCTGGGAAACTAGATTCCTAATACAGACATCCAACTCTCAAGGGCTTGTCTTTTTGGCATTGGCTATTCACGCATAATCACAGGTATTGTTATACACATTGAGGTATTCTGGCTAAAGTCCCAGCATACATGCTGGGAAAGTAAAAATAAAAATAAAAAAACAAATACAACTTGTTCCCATGGCAGAAATCTTAGGCATTATAGCGCAGGTGCCAAGAGAAATAATCAACTCAGATTCCTGGACCCTAGATATGCCAATTCAAGGCACTGTGCTCAAGGCACAGCAGTACATGCTGGAAACACGAATGCAATAAGTACATATATGTTTGTGCTACTATCCAGAACCACGGCTAGCAGTCCCATTGCTCTCTTTGCAGTCACAGGCGTCCAATCCTCTATTGAACCAACAGCCCTTTCCATATGTTTTAGGCAGCTAGAAAAATCAAACCCAGAAAACTCCAGGGCACAGCGGCATTGAAGACCACTCAGAGTGGACTCCTAGAAGAGCCAAGTCCTGAACCAGGGATCGAAAGTGCACTTTGGGAACAGAAGACCTGCCCTGAGGGTTTCAGTTCATTGCAGGTGCTTGGGCTTACCCCGAAAACGCCACTTTAAAAACAGAACCATCCAGAATACTGGCGGAAGCCACTGAAACATTCAGAATAAGACATCATATTGGCTGGTACTCCTAGTGGTTAGGATGGCTTGACGCTTTTCTGGACTTACAGGAGGAATTGAGCCTGGGGAACCTGAAAGTGTATCTGATGTAATGGAGCCCTTCCCCGGCTACTGATCTCTTCTCCATATTGGGACTTTGTCATTGTTCTGACTCCTTTTTGTTGGACCGGGGGAAACACAATCCCATCTCTGGTGCCTAGGAGGCCTGAATTGACCTCTGGATTGTTTGTGGCATTGAATTGTTGCTTCACTTTCTGGATGTTCACAGAAAACCAAGGAACTGATCCAGTGTTATTTTCAATGTCACTACCCTTCTCCCGGTCCCATCTCGATGTTTTGGAATTTGGGAAAAAGAAGTAACCTCAACTTGCACTCTCAGAGGCTCAGACTGGTTGGTTCTTTTTGGAAGTTCCAAAACAACAAGGAGGTTATGGGGTGTCTCATTGTAGAAGTTGTTTTGGTGAAGATCCCAAGTCATTCAGAGCTGTACCACCACAGTCCACGGTAGCTTCTCCTGCAACTTCTTCGTCACTGCTTTACCTCGCCAGCAGCTTGTATCCAGATCATCTTGGCAGTGCTTCTGCCCAAGACTTACGGATACCAGTGCAGAGCATCCATGAATTATGAGGGATCAGGGATGAGATAGGCATCTCAAGTTCCAATCAGAGGAGTGTAGTCATTCAAACACATGCTTGACACAAATGGTGCTGGCCGAACAAATACAGAAAAGAAATGCACACAATTAAATCAACACCAGAAACCATTGTTCAAACCCCACAGCTCGTCTCTTGCAGGGTTTATCAGCTGAGAAAAAGTGCGAACCAGACTGACTACCCCTCTCTCGTGGACCTGTCGAATCACAGGTGAGGATACAGAGTCACTGCTTACTAATTATGGAGAGAAAACACCTGTAGGGAAACAATTATTTGGACCAGATGCTTTGTTACAAATGTCTAAATCACTTTTAATATTCACTTTAAAAAAAAAAAAATCTTAAAAAACATTTATAGGCTTCTACATGCACCAATCATACCTTTCATTCCATTGAATACGTGGCGATCGGCAGACTACACGCTGTTTGAACGAGTGGAAGACGAAATAATAGGCAGTATTACAGATGAAACTGCAGGACTAAGTTCCAATTTACGACAGCTAGTCACGCAGCACTCTAGTAAAGAGATTTTGAAGATTCACCTACACAGAGGTGTACTCCGGTTCCAGACACTGGAAAACACAGTATACATCCAGTAGCCACTGCTCCATGGTCCTTAACAACATATGCCGACCACAGATTTGGCATTTTTCATGTGAAAGGGGAACAAAATTAATCTTCCAAGAAAAAACAAATGTCTTGAAGATGGCCCAATAACTGTTTAATTGACCACCGCAGACAACGATGGTACTCTAATAAGGGCCGAAACATATGTCGACTCGAAGGAAAATCTAATGTTTTTTCCGATGTCATGCATATTGTAAATAGTGAATATGCTCAAAGAATATGTAAACTGTAGAACCCCGAGTTTGTAAAACGTATTGAATGGAATGAAAGGTATGATTGGTGCATGTAGAAGCCTATACATATTTTTTAAGATGTTTTTTTTTAAAGTGAATATTAAAAGTGATTTATACATTTGTAACAAAGCATCCAGTCCAAATAATTGTTTCCCTATAAGTGTTTTCTCTGCATAATTACTAAGCAGTGACTCTGTATCCTCACCTGTGATTCGACAGGTCCACGAGAGTGGGGTAGTCAGTCTGGTTCGCATTTTTTCTCTTTAGAAACTCCCTTTCTACAGATATGACCCCCCGAGAACAAAGAAATTGGGAGTACCGACTTTTATAGCTATCCCTAGGGTTATTAGCTGACAAAGGATGGGAAACCACTGACAAATCAAGTCAGTGACAAGCACTGTTTATTAGTTGGCAGGGTTGGTTTCAGCGATATCACTCTCAATGGGGACTATTTTCTACCTTTGCATTTTCATTGTGGTGTTTTCACCTTTGCCGTTTTTGACCCTCTAGCCCCCAACCCACACCTTCCACCTCACCCTGCCACCCACCACCCCAAATCCTCTATTACAAACACACAACACACACACACGTCTATCTATCTATCTATCTATCTATCTATCTATCTATCTATCTATCTATCTATCTATCTATCTATCTATATTTAAAATAAATCGGCTAAACGGCTGCGGTGAAAACACCACAGTGAAAATGCCCATGTTTAAACTAGCCGCTGTGAAAACAAGGTAAGCAGTTTCAGCTAAAGGTACACCACAGCCATGCTCATATATGATGACTTCAGTGTCTGCAAATAGTTCTTTGTCTGAAACAATGTCCAGTTCCTGGGAGAATCTGAATTTGCAGAGGGGTGGCTGATAGACATCCTGGGCAGATGTGGTTATGTGGTTTTGGAACAAAGGTGCACATCTAAATGCCACCTCGGTGCTCAAATGACTTTGCTGTCACACCAGTTGCCAAAAGGGCACATGCGACCTTTGAACCTGCTCTGTGCCACTGGAGATCAGGTGCTGCATATCAGGAGACTTATGCAGCAGGGCACAGGTGTACACTGTGCTTTTGGCATGGAGTTTGAGGAAAGGTGGGGTCTGGTTAGCAGACAAGCATTTCTGAAATGGAACTTTTATTTTATTCTATTTTATTGAGCATTTGTTAAGTGCTTATACAGCAGAATTGTGTTTCAAAGCGCCACAAGGCTAAATGGGAAATGAAAAGGGGAGATCCTACTGGGCTTTTTTATTTGGATGTGCAAGTGCAGCAAAGAGAAGTGCAGGAGGTAGGGATGGGTGGGAAGGGGGCAAGAAATAGACAAGTGCCGGTGCGGCCCCCGGGAGGGAAGTGCCAAGGGGTGTCAAGGAGGAGGCCTCTGACTAAGTGCTAGTGCGGGCGGCTCCCAAGGGTATTGATATTGATATTGATATTTTATTTCTATCGTGCTCGTACACAAGTGGCACGGAGGCAGTGCGGCAGGGTGGCAGGGTGGCAGGGTGAGCAGGTACCTGGGCCCGGAGGACAGAGGGTGGCCAGGTGCACGGTGACAAGAGAGAACAGATTAGCAGGGGAGAGAGGGAGCAAAGGCAGAAGAAAAGAGAAAGGTCTTAAGGTGCTTCCGGAACCGGAGATGGTTCTCCACAAGTTTTAGAGTGGCAGGGAGGCTGTTCCAGAGGGAGGCCCCAGCCGAAGACAGAGATCTACCCCCAGCTTTTTTTTTTTTAAAAGCAACTGACCCTGAGGGAGATGGAGGTAGAGGAGCGAAGAGTTCGAGAGGGGAGGTATTTGCGGAGAGATAGCTGAAGGTATTTTGGACCCAGGCCCCAGAAAGCCTTGTGAACAATGCAGAGGGTTTTGAATTTAATCCTTGCATCCACCGGGAGCCAATGGAGAGATTTCAGAGCTGGAGTGATACAATCCCAGGGCTTGAGGCCAAGGACTAGTCTCACAGTCCTGTTCTGGATTAGTTGCAGAGGGCAGAGCGTAGAGACAGGTAGATTTAGAAAGAGGCTGTTACAATAGTCCAAGCTAGAGAGAACCAGAGCTTGGGATACCATGAGCTTCTGGGGGAAGGAGAGGAAAGGCAGAGTACCTCTGAGGAGGTGCAGTAGGAAATTTGACTTTTAGAGACCTCAGAGATGTGGGCAGAGAAGGAAGGTGTGGAGTCAAAGATGACCCCAAGGTTCTTAACCTCGCAGGTGGGGGTAGGAGGGTGTGATGTAGAGCCGCCAGGCAGGAGCCTGAAGAGGCAATGCATTTGGGGGAGGTGCTGGTATCGACTGGGTAGAAGGGCCTGGTGTCCTGTGAGATTCATGAGTACCAAGCCACCGGTCTCAGCGGCAGTGCTGTGATTAACAGGGAAGGGAAATAGTTAGAGAAAAGCATATTTTTTAGCAGTTTCCTGAACTTAAGGAGGTTTGTCTCAAGTCTGAGAAGGGCAGCGAGGCTGTTCCAAAGGGAAGCAACAGCTGAGGAGAGAGACCAGTCCCCCACTCTCTGCTTGGAGAAGTGTTTGATAATCAAAGAGTTAGAGTTAGAGGAGCAGAGGGCTCTGGAGAGGAGTTGCTTTTGAAGGGAAACACAAGAGCGGATGAGCTGGCCACCTAAAGGACAAGAGAAGGTGCAAAGTTCATGTTAGCCCATGTGGAATTGAAATATGTAGCAGTGTTGTGGTGCAACCAGTATGACATGTAGAAGTCCTTGCTTGAAACGAATGTGCAAGAGTTCAGGGGACTGCAGGAGGAAGATGATCACATGGCACCTTTTTGAGCAACATAACAAGTAAAGGATTTTGGAGAGGAAATCCTAATCAGAGAATTGTATACTTGGAAACAAATTATGATTTAATACGAAAGGCTCGACTTATCCAGAAATTAGAATTTCATCTTTTGATGATGAAGGGAACGTTTAAAAGATATGGTCACAGTTGTGATGTTTTGTGTGAGTACTCTCCAGCACAGGCAATGATTAACGGCCTTTCCACAGGCCACACACAAATCACACAGACACTCGTGTAATGCTCAGTACTCGCACTCTCCCATTTCGGGCATGCATGGGTATTTTATTTAATCTCCCTCCTCGTCTTCCTGACATCACGTGGGATGGGCTCCCCCAAACGTCACGTGTAGTCCGCAAGAGCACAGCACCACATTCCTCCAAGACTTGCATTAACAAAACAATAGTGCGGCTACTCTACATTTCAGTGATGTGGGGCACGGCGGCTTGAAAAAGGCCATCACTGTGGCACCTCTTCCCGGTAGTACACCCCATAGGGTACATACCCACGCAGTCATGATGATGGTTCAGGCTGTTCTCTCAGTGTATAACGAGATCCTCGTGCTCGCTCAGGGAGGTCAGTTTGTTCAAATTGTGGGGCACCAGGATTGGTGGTTTCAGGTGCAGTCAGAGTATCATCCCTGTGAGCTATTTCTATTCCTCCAGAAGCTTCCTCCCTGATGGGCTGGCAACTCATCACTCCTTGGGATTCCATCCATTCCCTCTCTCCACATCATCAGAGGTACTTTGTGAAAGTGTCATATGTTCCTGAAGACAACCTCTCTTCCTCGGGTCACCGTCACCAGGCTATGGTCAGTGTCCCCAATGTTCCATGGGTGTGACTCATACAACATTGTCATTTTCTTGGGTGGAAACCAATTCTTTACTAGCACAGTGTCTCCTGTTTGGAGTTCTCAGTGTTGTGCCTGGTGGGTATGGCTCTCCTTCTCATTGTGCTGTCTTTGTGTTCGCACCACTTGGCCCATGTCCATTTCTGGCACCACCCAATTCAAATGGAGTGGAAATTTGACCTCAATCAGCACTGCGGAAATTAGCAGCGTGGGGCTGATTCGAGTTGCATAGTGAGGGGTATGCCGGTATGACTGTAGGAAGTGGTATACCGCTGGTAGCCATGGCTGATGTTGATTCTTTGTATTACCTTATTCAGTGACCCCATGAACCTCTCAGCATCCCCATTGGCATGTGGCCAGCATGGGGTGATTTTCTGGTGACGTATGTTGAGGTTCTCTGGAAAGTTCCACAGCTCTCGACTGGTAAACGGGGGTTCCTTGTCACTCTTTATTTTACTTGGCAGTCCGTGAACTGCAAATAATTTCTCCATGGCTGTGATGACTGAAGATGCATCTGTTGACTTCAGGGGTTCCACCACTGGGTACCGGCTCAATGTGTCTACTGCTTCAAGTAGATAGCATTTAATTGATACCCTGCAAACGTCCACACTGACCACCTCGCTCATTTTCCAGATTTTGCAGGCACTGGCTATAGGTTCGTGCACCATCTGCCGCTGGAAGGATTGACAGGCTATGCCGGCTTCAATGAGGGCCAGGACTCTCTGTTGAATCTTGGGCATACGGATTCAGGACTTTAGGAATGCCTTGGTCTTCATTACCCCTTGGTGTCCTTCATGTGCCTGCTTGAGAGCCCATTCTTCTAGCACTTCGGGTAGTATGATGCAGTGCCCTTTTAGAATGACTCCTTCAGCTGAGATGGTCAACTCTTTCCGAATCCCGAGTAGGAATTGCAGCTTTTGTTGCGCTGCAGCTGTGGGGTGTGTTATAGCTGAAAGGAAATACTTCCAGTGGCTTGACTGTATTGTTAGTTTTATTCGCTGCAGACACAAGTCTTTCTCTGTTTCTTCAACTATTTCTGGCAAAGTCATGGCTTTCGGGCAAACACATGCCACCTCAAGGCACACATGTTCTTCAGTCTCTTGAGCGTGTGCTCGTTCTTGTTGTGTTGCAGGTCTCGGGTGCCAGGACAAGTAGTCTGCAGGGTTGCCTGCACCCGCATGGTAGATGACTTCTATGTCAAACGGTTGCAGTTGTAGCATCCACTTTTCCAGTTGGGCAGGTGGGTTCAGTCCGGAACGCTTAAATATCGGGATCAACGGTTTGTGGTCAGTGAATATTTTGGCTGGCTGAACAAGGAAGTACACCTGAACATGCCGGCACCCCCATTAAATTGCCAAGGCTTCGTTTTCAATATGTGCCTAGTTTTGTTCTGTTCTGGTGAGCGCTCTACTGCCAATTGCACTGTGGTATATGGTGCCCTCTTGGTCTACTTGGGTCAAGAAAGGCCCCTACGCCTAGAGGGCTGGCATCCACTAATAGTTTGGTGCTCTGTTCAGTGTTGTAGAATGTCATCTTTGCTTTTCTGGTCAGGGAGTCTTTGATCTGTTGAAAAGCATTTTCTTGTTCTTCACCCTGTACTTCTTATTTGGTTAGTTCTTTCACCGGGGCTGCAACCTTGGCCAGATCTGGTATGAACCTGGCACAGTACGTGGACATGCCCATGAAGCTTCTGACATCAGAGGCTTAGGTGTTTTCTTTTGCTCCTTTAATGTCTGCCACTTTGGCAGGGTCAGGTGATATTCTTTTGGTGTTAAATACATAACCAAAGAAGGCAAGTTCACTCGTTTTGAATTTTCACTTCTCCATGTGCAGTGTCAGACCAGATTCTTCTTCGTTGTAATGTGGCTCCTAGCCGGGCATTGCGTTCTCCCATAGACCAAGATGTCATTGCTGACATTGGTCGTGCCTGCTAGATCGTGTATCACTCTCCTGATTTCATTCTGGAATACCTCGACTGCCAGGGATATCCCAAAATTCAACCTGCGATACCTCCGGAAGCCGAGATGGGACAAGAACATTGTGATGTATCTCAATTTACATGTAAAGGCGTATCTGGTGGTACCCAGAACATAGGTTCAGTTTACTGAACACTGTTGCTCCTGTCAGGTCTACAATCAGTTTGCCAATGGTTGGTGTTATATGGCGTTCATGCCCTGTTGCCACATTTGTTAGCCACATTCCTATACAAATGCGTACAGTGTTTGTTTGGGCTTTTGTGTTACCACCATGAGAGATACCCAAGGGGTGGGGCCAGACATCTTCCCAATGATTCTCATGTTTGATAGTTTCTCTAGTTCGGCTTCTACAGCTTCATATAGGTGGAAAGGGAAACAGCGATGCCTTAATTCTTTGGGTTCAACAGTCGGGTCGATGTGCAGCTAGACTGTCTGCCCCTTCAGGCACCCAATTTCATTGAACAGACTGGCATGCTTTTTTAATAGTCTGTCAATCTCGGGCGGATTAATGCTGAATGTGAAGTGTATCAGTTTGAGCTTTTCAGTTGTATTGCAGCTCATGAAGGACTCCATTCCGTCATCAACAACATATACGCGGGCCCTGCAGGTGCTTCCGGACAAATGTGACCAGAATGATCGGGCAAAGGCTTCTTGCATCTGTAGGCAAATAGCTGCTCTTTATTGTCCTGGAGCTGAGGTAACAGTTTCGGTTCTTCGAATTTTGCCAAGGCCATCACTTTTACTGTCACTCCGGTGTCTATTACCACACTTGTGGGGATTCTGTCAGCTAGAATCCGACAGATTGGTTCAGCAGTTCTCTTCTTGTTTGGAGTCCTCTTTCCTGGTTTAATGGTGGAAATCATGTGGACTCGCTCGCTCTATTTCTTAGGCTGGTTTCCTGGCCTTTCAGGTGATGACTCTTCTTCCAATGCCTCTTCCTCCTCACTGTCACTAAATTTTCTTTGCTCTGCTGCTACAGCTCTCGCTTTTCCTTTTTCTTGTCTTCTGGACGTATTGGTGCTTGCTCACCATGTTTCCTTCCAAGGAGGTGGGTTGAGGCAGACAGCAACAAAATAGTTGTCATTTACATTTTCGGCAGGTGGCTCCAAGCACAGGACAGGGCCCCCCTCTGTGCAAAGCGCCCCCACACCATTTGCAGGTTTGTTGTTATCTGTTTTGCCAGCGTGATCTGATGGCTGTAATGTTTTCTTCTTCCTTGTAGTTGTTGATCAGCAGTCTGTTCGTGACCACTTCCATTGCTGCGACCTGTTCGCTGGTGCATTTGTTTTGACTACCCATTGCTAGGATTCAGGCTAGTGGTAGGTTCTTTTCTGATAGGATCGCTCCCCATAATTTCTCTGATGATATCCCGTGAATAATCTGCTGGCGCACAGCAAAATCTTTATCAGGAAACTCACAACCCATGGCCACCTCTCTGATACGGGCGTGAAAATCATCAGTTTTCTCTCCAGGTCTTTGCAGGGCCATACTCAGCTGAAAGGATTTGTAATACAGGTTCAGACTCTCACTGGTGTGAGTGGGTGGGGCTTACTGCTGCAAACAGACCGCAGGTGTGCAATCGGTGGGTCTTGCTCCCTGCTGTCCATCGCACTGCTTGCTTCTGTGCTCGGCAAAGTACTTTCTGATGTCAGAGCTTTTCCAGCTGTGCCGCATTGTTTTCGTGCCGCGTGTAGAGGTCATGGCTCGCACACCGTTTCACCTTGGAAGCTTTGCTGGCTTCATGCGGATACTCGGCTCGGCGGCCCAGGTTGTGGCTTGGTTTCACTGCCCAGGGCCATTTGCAGATTCTCATTGCTAATGTGATGATTTGTGTCAGTGCTCCCCAGGACGGGCGACGATTTACAGCCTTTCCACAATCTCAATCCCAAAGTGTCATGTGCCATATTATAGTGCGGCCGTCGTCGCACTATAGTTGAGTATAAAGTATGATAGGAAAAATGATTTGCTAATAACTTTTCACTCGTACAATGGATTTGGCTGAAATTGTGCAAACACAACTGTACTTACTTCCCCATACCCTACAGAGTGTACATTTTGGGGAAGATCTGTTAAAAGTAAAATTTCTGCTCAAGCACACAACCTAAACTGCTGGATGGAATTTGACCAGGTTCGAAAACAACTTGGGCACAAAGTGTTGACTGAATTTCTGGGGTGTGCGGTGCTGAAGTCTAGAGTTATTCTGTCTAGTAGTTTTTCCTCTTCTCCCAAAATTATAGTTATATCTGCCATGGTGCTTTGCAGCAGAGAGGCTTCTTCTAAAAGAAAAGTTGGACTTTTTTTTATTCAATGTGAGAATTAATCGCAAATATTCGGGGTAATATCTTTGGTTATACGCAAACAAAATGTTGAAAAAATGTCATTTGGTTGTGGAAAAAGGATGAAATGTCATCAGGCGATTTTGGGAGTGGAGTGCAGTGGCTCAGGACCAAGTTCAGAGCTGAAACATTTTTGAATATTCTGGGTTATTTTACATATTCAGGATTATGGTAGGAAAACGGGATCGGGAATGCACGTGTGTCACCCATACAATAAAGAGAAATATTTTCGAAGTATTCAGGGTTATTTGTAGCCCACTGCTTATATAACCGTGGTTATGGGAAAACACTTTTTACAAAAAAGAGAGAGTTACAAAAATGGGATTCATAAAAAGAAAAGTGGAATTTTACAGCTACATTGAGGTATGGGGTCACCTATTGGGGAAACATGCCAAGGGGTGCAATGTGTCCTTGGCCAGTGAGCATGAAGGCCGTGCTCACTGGCCAGGGCTGACGTGTCAGTACCTGAATCTCATGGAACAACTCTGGCGGTCTCACTGGGTCGCTGGTAGGTGTATATGCTGAGGATCGGGACAAAGGATGAGGCCATCTGGTCTGCAAATCAAAGAAAGTGTATCAACCCCCTCCGGCCCACAGCTAAAGGAAGGTGACTTGATGTCTTAGTTTGGGAGTCAATCTCCTCCTTTCCTGTAGGGATGAGAGAATGGTTTTAATACTATACCTAGTTAAGAAAGGTAAGCATTCAATAACACTCTTTCCAAGTATACTTACATGGATGTGTACGGAACCGGGTAATGAACATAACACCTGTTGGATAGGACCCACACATGCAAAGGATAAGGGTGAGGGGTGGGTCTGAAGTAAAACTCATTGACAACAATTTCAAAGGAACAAACTCTCTATGAGACCTAGGTCTCATGATGTCACTAACTAACATAAAATACTGTGAACAGGCTTGGACTCTGTATTCAGGTAGTCTGTGTAATAGCGGGACCTAAGGCATTGGAGCATAACTTCTAACATTCCTCAGACGCCATGCTGCTCAAGGAGTTCCTTCTTATCAGTGATGGTGTTTTCTTCCGGATGGCTGTCAATGATCCCCTTGCCTGACGCTGTCCCGTGAGGTGCCATTTTGGGTACAGGCGGACGCTGCGGGAAGGACAATGTTTGCGGGATCTGGTGTGAGGTTTCCCTAACATGAAGGCCTTGGCTAGTGGACCTGAAAGACATGTATATTGGCAACTGGCCATGGGTTAAGGCCATGGCTAGTCACCCGGTAGTGTTTTAAAATATACAGTGGGCAAGGACGAATGCTGTGCTCTCTGGCCGGGGCCAAATGCCCTGGCTAGTGAGCCCACAATACATGTACATTGGCCACGGCCAAAATAAACATATTGGTGGAAGATGTACATTTGACATGGCCAAAAGCCATGGCTTAAGGCCATGTCTAGGGGCTTGGTAGTGTTTAAAAATATACAGTGGCCATGACTGAAGGCCGTGCTCATTGGCTAGGGCCAAGGGCCCTGGCAAGTGGGCCCAAAAGGCATGTATAGTGGCCACAGCCAAAGTCCATGACCATGTAGTAGGTATTAAAAGAAACATATTGGGGAAACATGTACACTGGACACGGTCAAAGGCCATGTCTAGTGGCCCAGTAGTATTTTAAAATGTATAGTGGCCATGGGCGAAGGCCGTGACCACCTTGTGGGTCCAAAAAAAAACATATTGGGGAACATGTACAGTAGACACGACTGAAGGCTGTGGCCACTGGCCATGGTCAGAGGCCATAGCTAGTGGGGCGGTAGTGTTTTAAAATATACAGTAGGCATGTCCAAAGGCCCTGGCTAGTGGGCCCAAAAGACATGTATAGTGGCCACAGCTGAAGGGCATGGCCACCTAGTGGGCCCAAAGGAAACCTATTGGGTGAACATGTACAGTGGACATAGAGTATGGCCATAGTTAGTTTCCCGGTAGAGTTTTAAAATATACAGTGGTCACGGCCAAAGGCCATGCTCACTGGCCAGCGCCAGAGGCCCTGGCAAGTGGGCCTGAAAGACATGTATAGTGGCATGAGCTAGCCCCATGGATAAACAAGATTATTGGTAAATGATGTGTGTGCAAAAGGTACATAGCTTCCAGATTCCAGGGTTGGTGTTGGCTCAAATCAGATTGCATTCTCTTACGTAACCTGTTTAAAGACCTACCAGCATACATTTCACAGGACTCAGGCTTCCACAGAATTCTTCCATGTAGAACCATAAGTCTGCAGTCTGAAAGGGAGATATACAGCTGTTGCAAGCTGTGAACTCTTTGAGGTAGAGTGTGACAGTCTTGATATAGCATTTTTTCCAGAAAGAATTATCACTTTGGCTTTTGATTTGACGCTGCGCATAACATGCACGTGGGAGCTAATTATTTGAGCTTAGCACAACATGACCTGGTTGTAGATGCATTCCAGGAAATGGGCTGAGATTTCTTAGAAGTAGGTAACACACTTCACAGTGGCAATGTTGTCCTAGGGAAAGGGAGTGAACAATGAATGTAATATTAGATTGCCTGCTTTCTCTACAACGCTTGTGGTCCAGCAGAAACTGCAAGGCTTAGTGCTAGGGAGAGCTTCATCTGCAGTAAAAGGGTCTGGGTTTATCAAAAGGGCAAGGTAAAGAAGGATGACCATCATCAAGGAAAACACATGTTTCCCAGGTACTTCAAGGAATAATGCAAGTGCCGGTGTGGGGGGCAGAAGGAGAACTGGTGACAATCATCAGACACCTGAGGATAGACCATCACATCATCTTACTGGCGCCGCCGTTCTTTGATGATAAAGGGAGGCCGCACATTTGCCAGATTAATGGCCGATTACTGTTTTGAAATGAGAGGCAATAGACATGTGTTTAGTTACTCAGTGGCAGAGCAGGAACAGTGCATTGGCAAAGGAAAACAAAAATAGTCGGTGTTGCCCATAGCAAGACTGGTAACAGGGACATTCATTTAGCAGCCACTGGTGACGTTGTAACATTAGATCCAGTGGACAGGCTTCAGTCAGGGAGTCAGTATGTATCAGCTCTTACACGAGAAATAGAAGTCTATGTTTTCCAAATAATTCAGACCCAAGAGCTAAAGGCATACTGAATCCATTAAGAAGCACAAACATTGTACGAAAATGCACAAAGAGACGTAAATAGCACTTTGCCCCATGCATGTAAATCCCCCCTAACAAGGCCATTCGTGTTAGCAATATGGAATTATTTGCCTATGTATGTGTTAAATCTTGCCAAATGTGAATACGTTGTACTACTTTATGCTGTGCTCAGATGAGAGTGAAGCAACACAACGAGAAAGTGGGTGATTTAAACAGGGTGCCTTAAGATTGACAATGCCTTAATTTATATGTTGGGCTAGTAGGTAAACAGAACTCAACAGCCTGAAAAATGTGCTGCATGGCCGCTTGCACCATTAACACTTAGCACTCAGACAAAAAGTTGGCAGAAAATAGGGATATTATTGTGTGCTACAATATAACCTATAATGACTTGTTTATTTTCAATGAAACACATTTGTAACCAGGCATGTTGATGAAAAGGAACACAGTGTCGTGGCTGGGTAGAAAGTCGTTTTCGGCAACCCAGCATCTCAGGCCAAGAAAGAGAAGGCCTACAGAAGCTAGTGAGTGTTTGCTGACCAAACATTATATCCTAAGGGAGCTGGAAGGATTCACAGAGGGGAAAAGAGACAAATGAGCTGAAGCATAAATAAGGTACCCTAGGGAGGGATACCTAAGAGCCCAGAATATCCTTATGCCTTAGTCTTCTTATAGCTTTAACACAGTTGGCAAGGCGAATGGTGAACGTTATAAAAATGAACTTGTAGTTTGGCGTTTTTAACGGTATACTGTTTATTGATGGTAAAGATGTGAATGTCTAAATTTCTTGCAGAGAATGTCTACAGATCATTTTCATAAATCTGTAAGTCGATGGTGGACTTGTGACTGTTTGGCGAGTGGTTTTCCATGGAGTGGAACTAGATTAGTGATTGCACTATGCAAGAAGCCATCAAGGAGAAACACTGCCCAGCAATAGGACGAGAAGATATAACCTACACAATTTTATGAGGGCCAGGGATGCTCACAAACCATTGCTTTGTGTATAGATCTCTGATTTGTAATATATAGCTCTGTAAAGTTGAAACGAAAGTGTTCATACCAGAATGCGGATAGTAGCAGTTGCCATGTTTATGTGGACAGTGAGGAAAGCCCCTGGATTGAGGTGCCCTCGAGATGTGCAGTTTTTGAGTATGGGGTGGTGGACACCACGGGCAATGGTTTAGCAAAGGGATTGAAGTGAGTATGGACTGCTGCACTAGCCGTTACGAGAGCAAGTGAAAATGTGCTGAGGGCTGGGGACCTTGGTGCCCCTATAGAATGGGTGTCTGGGATAGTTGCAGAGTGTGCAGATGCTAAGAATTTAGTTAAACTGAGTGCGACCTAGAATTTGCAAAACACGGTGGTGGTATGGAAAGTAGGAGGAGGGAAGCTGCTGTTTTTGCTGCAGGCATGTGGAACAAAAGAAGAATATATCTCTGCTTCAGACGAGTGTGGATATTACTCTGGCATGTAGTGAGCATGTTAGTAGTGTGGGTAGAAGTAAAGGTGTACTGTATGTGCTATTTCTATAACTATGGAGGATTTGAAGGTGGATCTCAGGCAAACAATATGGCTGACATAAAGCGATTAGATAGAAGAGATTAGAATGGTTCAGTCAATTCTGCAATGTTACTGCTGTAATGTACTTGTCTTGGCAGCCTGTGTTCAGTCAGTGATGGTGGGTAATAACCTATACACTGCTCCTGTTGCACAGATTCAAGATACAGATCTGCTGAGTAGTGATCAGGTTCATCATACTGTGTACTTCTGCAGTTCAGACTGTCCAACAAAAGTTGGATGAAAATGTTATGCTGCTATTTGTTTTTTTTCGAGGTCCATAATTGTTTGTCTCAAACTCCCAGTAAGACAGAAAAAGTGGTTTATGATCATTAAGGTGTAGAGATATTCTCAGCCATTATTGGTCATACATGAGACTACTTAAATAAGATCCTGATTAAGGGGGTTGTGTGATTGATTGCACTGTAGTAATAAAAGTAGGTCTGTTGGGCTGGTAGGGAGAGGGTAATACAACCAAATGGATTTACCGTTACGCCACTTGGTCCAGCGGAATTGCCGCACGATTATAAGTGGTGGTAGGCGGTGTTAGTCCACATTAATCGTAGTCCACAGGACTCCATGGGGATTTGAGCGGAAAATACCACTGGCAGTAATACCACACATTTTCATGATTGTTGGAAGTAAAGGGATGGATTTAACTCGAGCTTTCTGGTTTTGGTGAAGGTGAATCCTCCTTTTAGCACATTGATGCAGTAATGTGGCCGTAACTGAGTTACTGATACATTACCACCATTTTTTACTGCACCACCAAACTTGTTGTGAGATTGAATGTGTCAGGTCTAATGGTATATCCTGAATCTATCAAAAAAGTGTACATTAGTGAAGGACTTCCGATAAACAAGGACTTATTTAGACATGCATCATCATCTCTTAATTCTGTAATTGGTTACTCTTTAGGTACTCAGGATGGCAGGCCAACTCATGTATTACGTTGGAGTTTACCACATGAAAAAAAGTCCAGTCACTCCGTATTTGCGCTCTAAAAATGTTTTTTTTTGGCTGTACATTTTTTTAATGGACCAAGTTTACAAATCAATATTTTACGTAATTCATTTGTATTGTCATTGCTATGATTTCAATTCACTCTTTTATTGCCATTATTATGGTTTCAATTCCCTTGACACGTGTTTCACCACAGTTATTTTTGTGGCTCCCCAGGAGGGTTTATTCCTTATATCACTCTGTGTGTGTGTGTGTGTGTGTGAAGGTTTTTCTGCATGAAATTAACTCATGATAGGGCAGAGCTTGCTCTCACTGAGGCGGTTCTTGTAGTTCAACCTCTGTGAAGGGGTTACCCAGTCCAAAATTCATATCTGAAATGTAATTAGCAAATCCTTTCCATAACCGGAGAGCAGTTTGCCTAACATGCCTACCTTCCTGTTTGGATGCACGTACAGCGTCCCAGCCAGGCCAAACGATTCCGGCTGAGAAAAACCTTTTAGAATGAATCATTGTGTGGATAGACTAACGGTGGTGCTGTAGAAGCACACATGTTATTTTAGTTAGGTTTGACACATGTTAGATACTCACAAATAGCAACACAAAAAGAGCAACACATTGTAGTATTGCTGTGGTTGCAGAGGTTATAGATAGGGCAGCATATAGGCCTGGTATTTAGGTTTTGTATTCGTAGTAACGTAGTGTAGTGCGATGTGTGGGAAAGATCAAATTCGGTGGAAGATGGATTCAGAAAGGAAAGGTATTGTGGTAGAAGCAAGGTTAGTGCATGGCAGGAGTGTCACCATTTTGGATGTTAATGCCTAAGACACATTGGCCCTCATTACGACCCAGGCGGTAAGGGGTTTACGCCGGCGTAAACATCGCCGACCCTTACCGCCTGAGTACGAGTTCCCTTAGCGCCATGGCGGACTTAACACCTACTTTTAGCAGGTGTTAAAATCCATGGCGCTAAGGGACCTTGTTGTTAATTACGCCACCGTAATTTACGGTGGCGAAATTAACGCCTTCCCCACTCCCATTATGCCCTATGGGGCAAAAATGGGAATGGGGAAGGGTAAATGGGGATTGGGGACTTACCGCCCCGCCAAGGTCGGAATGGAGCGGTAAGTCCGCCAACCACCATGGCGGAGTTGTCAATTTAGCGCCATGGACCATGGTGCTAATAGCACCATGGTTCTCCGCCAAGGTCGTAATGAGGGCCAATAAATAGAATAGAATTCAGGCTGTGATTTAAAACTGTGGCTCTGTTAGTTCAGCTCCAAAAACAGATACCCTTTCCCATTCCCAGGAGAGAAGCCGATTTCAGGGGTACCAATGGCGCACAGATAAGTGCTAATTGTGTCCATCTGGCTGCAAATCTTGAATAGGGTGGGAATGGAATGTGAGCTGGTAAGGATGCACACTTTGAAGTACAAATGAATGAGAACACAGCATAAGGTTCTGTGAAGCCAATGGGCAAGATGAAGATGCGGCCATCCCATATGAATTACAAATAGACACACAACCAAAAGCAAATAAATCCCTGAAATTCAGATTCAAGAACGGTGCCCCAGTTATGTTATTACTGGGCACGAAGATGATAAGGGGGAGCAGTGTCTGAAATGTTCTGTGATTTGGGATAAGAGGAGCAGAGGTGATGCCAATAAAATAAGTACAAGGTCAGAGAGGCAGCGTGTGTTTGCCACGTCGCCTGGGTTGATGAGGAGGCCACTGTCCGCTAGTGCAAGGTTGGCCTCGCCAGTTTACTTTGATCATGTCTGGAACTGGGGGGTGCACATCACATGATGGTCTCAATTTCCAACTATATCAATAATGGGAAGCCACAAATCATAAATCTGGATTTGGCCATGAGGATATATGGGACCACATGTTTAGGGAAATTGGTTTAAACTAGATGTGGCCAATCCATCCAGGGACTATAGTGGGGATTAACATGTTTTATAGGCAGTAGCCGATGAGGGTGGAGGGATCATTTTGTACTAATTATGATGCATAGTATTGTTAATTTGCAGTTTATCTGCTATTAAAGATGTAACGTGTTGAGATAAGATGAGCTCCACGTCAGTTCAGTTCTACTGGACCGTCTGAGACGTTTTCGCATGAAATAAACCTTGTTTTCCCTTGCAAAGAGGTGCAGGGATTATTTGGCCTTTTTGAATCATGTTTACAAGTGGTTTTTGGGTTGTTTTCCTTTCAATCTGGTGACCCTGATGTGATCCTAGACTCTCAGTGAGGTCAACCACGGACCCTGGTGTGCGGCATTCATCTGCAACAACCAGTCCCTGTGCATGACTTGAAGAGGTTCACAGGTGCTGTGTTGCCAAAAGGCCTGCCTGCTCTTTGGAGTAGGGCACTGCTCCCAGGTTGTGCAAAACGTTTACAGGACCTCGGGAGAACACATAACTGTAAGTGCACGGTTGCAGGAAAAAATCAATAAGGGGAGAGTGGGTATCTGTGAAGTTATTTGTTGGTGAATGGATTGAGTGTTAAAACCCACATGGTGATATATATTGGGTTTATATAAGGTGACATCATGGCATATAATATGAGGAAAGAGATTGTGATGCTGGAAATGCATCAGAGGGACAGGGCCTCCGTATCCTTGTCCTTTACTGGTTTTTATCGTGTGTTCTGTCGTGTTTTCCGCACAGGAGTTCATGTGAGACTCCTGGCGGTGCAGCTCTCTCTCTTTTGGTTTGGTTAACTGACCCGTGGGATACCCTTATGGCACCCGTGGGTGGGGTACAACCCTATGCCCCTAGTGTATGTTTTTGGGCACCTGTGGGTGGCCCGCAGAGCAGGGTATGGGCTGGTGGCAGCTCCATGCTGAATTTGACAGGTGCGCGGAGTATCCTCGATTTTGGGGATACCCCGGCCCTGCCATTGGGATCAGTTGATTCCTGATGGAAAACAAGATGGCCCCTGTGGCCGCTTGCGTTCTATTACCTATTACCTTGTTTTCCCAAAGTCCTGGGAAGCCCTGACTCTGTCCCTTCCCCCTGACTGGCTGTTGGGTGGAAATGCCATATATGATGTTGTTGTGAAGGCCCGGCCAGACTAGCTGGAGCCTTCCCAGTGATGTATGTGGTGGGTACCTCCTGTGGGTGGGACCCGGGTGAATAGAGTGTGTGACCAATATGCATTCTGTGTTGTGGATGTCTAGTATCTGGTGGTTGACACAATGACTGAGACAGCCCTGCCCGAAACCGGTATGAATGCAGTTTGGAGTGTTGAATGGCTCGGTACTTGTCCCAATACACATAACTTGTTGTGAGTGTCTAGAGAGAAGTGAATGGCCTGAATACCTTGTGTGCCTGATTGGCTGCCTGCCTTCATGAATGCCTTTAGTCGTGATTGGATGCTTGAGTGTGACCCAGCGGAATGAATGGGAGATCAACAGTATATCTGGGGACCTCTCACTGCTAGGAATCGTGTTCAGAAGCTGAAGTCCACTACAACGAGTAACTGGAGTAACTGAAGCTTGACCTTGAAGCCCTGCTGGACGAGAATAATTGCTGTTGCTCTCCTTCACAATCTGAAAGCTGCTGTGCCTCCAAGTACCGACCCAGAGAGGACCTGGTAAGGTGCCCTCTTCCCGAGCTACGAGGGACCATCGTGCACCAGCTGATCTTTGCCAATGCTCCCTGGTAGACAGACCCTCGACAGGCTGCCAACCCGAGACGGGGACTGCCGCGGAATCTCAAAGATAAGCACTCTGTCCGCCACTGTCGATGACCGCCGTCGACGACCAGAGCCACCGTGCTCCCATTTGCAGAACTTCATTTGATCATCGGACGCTCTCGTCTGCATCGTCGCCCGCTTTATCCCACTGGAGAAGGGCCGACCGTCGACACGCCGAGGAGCATCCGCCGGTGGGTTTCCCGCCACCTAAAGACCACAGAGACGCCGACGACTCGACGCCCTTGCTGGGCCACAGCTCTTCATCATCTCTTTGCGGTCCAGAACTATCATCACTGAGGTGCCCCGCACACCTCTTCCTTGCAGGACGTCAATGCTCTGTCGTCGACAAGCACCGCTAGGAACGAAGCTGCCACTTCACGGCCGTAGTTCAACCTGTTCGCCGTCGGACGTTCGATGACCCGTGACTCTTGCCTTAAAGGGAGGGCACTCAAGAAGGGCCGTTGATTCCCTGACACTGAACTCCGAGTTCCTCGACGCCTCTCGACGATCCGTGGCTCCTGCTTTAAAGGGAGTCACTCAAGAAGGATCAGTCGACACATCTTCGGAGAACTCTACTCCACCAGGTACATTGGGGGGTAAAACCTTAATAGGAGGAAATACGACTATTGAACAATATATGGAGTGGGCTTGTGCTATATACCTTTATTTACAGGTTGCCCAGGCGAGGGGATCTCCACACAGAACTGTGACTAGCGGTAGGGGTCAGCATTCTGCCTATTGTTTCAACCATCTTACGTTCCTGCCTATCTCTATTGCTGGTGTCCTTGTTATTGATCTATGTGACATTTTAACCGTACAGTTGATGCACTTTAATGAGATTCGATAACATTGGTGGTACCACTTTAGAATTGTATATATTTATCATTGTTGACTTCCGAGTACAAAGTGCGTTATTGTGATCATGTTCATACCTTTGAATATTACTTATATAAAGACTGTGTTTTCAGTAATACAGTGTGTGGACATTCCTTTGTGGGGGTTCGGGGACTACACTGTACTTAAGAACCAGCCCGCATCACCTCCCGAAAAGCCAGGCCTTGATTGCTCGTCCATCGCTACCTTATAGAGAATCTTGGCTGGGGTCCTCTGTGCCTCTCCTCTACCATATAGAGAGCAGAAGTACAGACACCCCCTACCAGTCTTTACACTGGTGGCAGTGGTGGGATGCTTATGGTTTTAAGAATCAGTGTATAACCGTGCCACTTACAAAATATCTGCACTTTATTAAATTAAGGTTTGGTTGTGTACAAAATAACTGAATTACAAGCAATGGAGTCTATTGCAAATGGTAAATTGACTCGGATGAGCTTAGAGGCTCTCCAGAGTGCTAATGAAGCCAGGGAGTTAGACTTTGTGGATAAGTCTAGGGCTGAGCTGATAGCTACCCTGGTGGACTACCAGACCGATGGTGAAACTCTTGATGAGAGGGGAATGCAACCAATGAGGACTCTGCCCCTGGGGTTTCTTCTGAATCTGTTTCTGGGAATGCCACCATTCCTGCTGCCTCTATTCCGAACCCAGCAATTCCTTGGCTCTTGAGTTATTAAGGATGAAATTGGCCTTTGAATATCACAAGTTAGAAATAGATGCTGAGCTTACGAAGGAGGAGTTGGCTCAACAAGTGGAGCTCAAGAATATGGATCTTGAACTCATAAATAAGGACCTTGAACTCAAGAACCAGGACACTGAATGTCAGAGAATCCAGCTAGAGAAAGCTAGAGTGGAGACTTCAGCGAAACCCAGTGAGAGTGTCAGGTCCCCAGCAACTAAATTTATGAAAGATTTGGTTGGTGTGTTTGTGGAGGGTTCTGATATCCTTCAATGGATTGAAGCATTTGAAATGGCTTGTGCAATTCATGATGTTGACAAAAGAGATTGGGCTAAGTGTTTGCTAAGCAGAGTGCCTCAGACTGGGTATGACTGTATTCTGAAACTGAGTGTGGAAGACAGGGGTCAGTATGAGTGTATGAAATCTGCTTTGATTGCCAAGTTTGGTAAGACACCTACCCAATACCTTAAAAGGTTCAGGGATTTTAAGAAAAGAGAGAATGTGTCTTGGGTTGACTGGGTGAGTGCTGCGCACATGAATATGATGGGGGGATTGATAATTACAAGGTGAAAACTTTTGTTGAATTGTCCCACCTGTTGTTTTTTGAGCATTTTTCTGAAGCCTGTTCACCAGAGCTGCGTCAGCATGTTGCTGACCAGAACATGTTGGATCCCTTTAAGCTGGCTAGGCTGGCTGACAAGTGGATCTCCCACCGGGTGTCCCCTAAGGACTCCAGTGGGAAGGACAAGGACAAAGAAACGGGGGCCTCTCAGAAAGCTGAGGAGTCCCAAAAGCAGCCACAGTCGAATAAACCTAAACCCTCCTCTCCTAAGACCCAAAAATCTAGTGGGGATAAGTCATCTGTGGGTGGGAATAAGAGTAGTAGTCCACCTGCTGCAAAGCAGGCTCCCAGTGGTTCCAGTACCATACCCCGCACTCCCGGCACTTGTTGGGATTGTGGGGCTCTGGATCACAGAAGGGGTGACTCCAAGTGTTAAGGTAAGGAACTTGGAGTACAGGCTGTCAGCCTGACCTACCCTTACCCCATGTCTGAGTTGGAGGCCACTGTCCTCCCCTCCTCTACAGGGATCACATTTGGTGCTCCCGTAGAAATTTCCTTAGTGTCCCTTGGGGCCTGGGACCAGTACGCAGAAGTACTGGCGACTATCCCACAGAACACCCGTAGATTTTTGAGAAGTGTCCTCCTGAACGGCCACCCTTCTACTGGTTTGAGAGACACTGGGGCGAGCATGACAGTGGTGGACAGGACCCTGCTCAAGCCAGAGGACTATGTAGGTGCTCCTCTGAGAACCACCAGGTTAGCTGGTGGGCCTCCCAAATTATCGGCTGTAGCCCGAGTCCCACTCGTAATTGGAGACAAGACAGCAAAGCTTCGTGTCCTGGTTCAGGACAATGTCCCTGCTAACATTCTGTTAGGTAATAATCTAGTCGAGTTGGGATTGATCTCGGATGGTCTTCCCATGACTGCTGCTGCGGTCACTAGGTCACAGGTGACACCGGGTCTGGCTGTGAGTCAGGTACCTGAGCTGAAGGCGCGGCCTATGGCAAGACGAAGGAAGAGCAAGAAGGCCACCTCTGTGGAGGGAGCTCCTTCTCTTCCTGATGTTCCTACTGCACCCATTGGGATCCATGCTCTGGACAGACTGGGTCCAGTGGTAAACCCCATCTCAACTCCTGTGGGAGAAGAGCCAGAAGACTCTCCTGTGGGAGAGGTTCTCAACCCGGAGGATCATCCCGATCTTCAATGCTTGTTAGCTGAAGGGGGACCCTCCCGGGCAGACTTCTGTAAAGGACAGAGAGAGTGTCACTCTCTCGAGGGTCTGAGGAAACAGGCCCTGTCCCAGGCACACGGAGAAGTGCCTAGGACATTCCGGATTTATTGGAAAGGTGAGCTCCTTGTTAGTGAGCCCACTAAGCCTGAACCTGGTGCCCTCAAGAGGTTGGTGGTACCCCAGGTTTACAAGCCCTTCCTTCTGCAGTTGGCGCATGAGGTGCCCTTGGCTGGTCATCTTGGTACAAAGAAGACTAAGCAGAGGCTCTCTGCTCATTTCTACTGGCCCCGGATGGGAGTAGAAGTGGAGTCCCACTGCAGGACCTGCCCAACTTGTCAGTTGTCTGGCAAGGCTGGAGGCAGTGTCATTGCCCCACTGCATCCATTGCCAGTGGTTGGCACACCATTTGAGAGGGTGGGCATCGACATTGTCGGTCCCCTTGACCCTCCCACATCAGGTGGACATCGGTTCATCCTGGTGTTGGTAGATCATGCCACCAGGCACCCTGAGGCTATACCCCTTCGGACTGTTACTGACAAGGTGGTTGCCAGGGCTCTCCTGGGCATTTTCACCCATGTTGGATTCCCCAAGGAGGTTGTCTCTGACAGAGGATCCAACTCCATGTCTAGTTACATGAAAACCATGTGGAAAGAGTGAGGGGTAACCTATAAGTTCTCCACCTCTTACCACCCCCAGACCAATGGTCTGGTTGAGAGATTTAATAAAACTCTCAAGGGCATGCTAGGTGCTTTGGAATAGCCCCTAAGGAGGAAATGGGATCTCCTCCTGCCATGCCTGCTGTTTGCTTACAGAGAGTTACCTCAAGAGGGTATTGGTTTGAGCCCCTTTGAGTTACTCTTTGGACATCCCGTGAGGGGGGCCCTTGCCTTGATCAGAGAAGGTTTGGAAGCCACCCCTCCCGGTCCCACCAAGCAAGTGGGGGACTATGTGTTATGCCTCAGACAGAGGATGACACAGATGATCAGTCAAGCAACAGCGAATCTCAAGGCCAGCCAGGAATTGAACAAATACTGGCATGACCTTAAAGCATTGCAAGTGGATTGGACTCCGGGACAGGAGGTCCTCGTGATGGAGCCTACCAAGCCTCGGGCATTGGCAGATAAGTGGACTGGACCCTTCAGGATAATCTCCAAGATGGGCGAGGTCAATTATCTGGTTGACATGGGAATCCCAGGGGTAGCCCCTCAGGTATTCCATGTTAATAGGCTCAAGTCTTTGCACAGGCGAGCCGAAGTCTCATGTCTCTTGCTGGCTTCAGAGCAAGAAGAGGATGAGAGTGAGCCCCTTCCTGATTTGCTGCATAGCAACCCTCAGGATGGCTCAGTGGAGGGAGTGCATCTCTCTCCAGATTTGACAAACGAGCAGCAGAGGGCCTGCAGGACTTTGCTCGAGCAGTATGCCTCTCTGTTTTTGCTGACGCCAGGCCTTACACCGTGGTGTAAGCACGAGATTGACACTGGTGACAGCGTGCCTGTCAAGAGCAGGAGCTACCGAATGTCAGATACGGTTAAGAACCACATCCAGGCTGAGTTAGCCAAGATGTTGGATCTGGGTGTTAATGAACCCTCAACCAGTCCCTGGTCCAGTCCCGTGGTCCTTGTCCCCAAGGCAAATTCCCAGGCAGGTACCAAGGATTGGAGGCTCTCTGTGGACTACCGAGGAGTCAATGCCATCACCAAAACTGACGCGCACACATTGCCCTGGGCTGATGAGCTCGTGGACACCATAGGTGCTGCCAAATTTGTGAGCACCTTTGACCTCACCTCAGGCTATTGGCAAATAGCTCTGACGGACCATGCCAAGGAAAAGACGGCGTTCTCAACACCAGAGGGACTCTACCAGTTTAGGGTCATGCCTTTTGGGTTGAAGAATGCCCCTGCCACCTTCCAGAGATTGGTCAATCATGCTCTCAGTGGGTCGGAAGCCTTTTGTGTGGCTTATTTAGACGACATTGCCGTCTACAGATCCACTTGGGAAGAGCACTTGACGCATCTGGGTAGGGTGTTGCAGGCCTTGAAAAGGGCTAACCTCACAATCAAGGCCACCAAGTGCCAGATTGCTCAGGGGAAGTCACGTATCCTGGTCATGAGGTAGGAGGGGGTCAAATCCAACCTCTCCCCAGTAAGGTACAGGATGTACAGGACTGGGAGACTCCCACTACTCAAACTCAGGTGAGAGGCTTTTTGGGCCTCACTGGGTACTATCACAATTTCATGGCAGACTATGGAACCATAGCTGCACCCCTGACAGCTCTGACTTCACCCAAACATCCTAGGAAGGTTAATTGGACTGAAGACTGTCAGAGGGCCTTTGATGGCTTGAAAGAAAGTCTGTGTAGGGCACCCGTGTTGTGTGCGCCTGACTACAGCCGACCCTTTATCGTCCAGACGGATGCCTGCAACACCGAAAATGGAGCTGACTTGTCCCAGTTAGATGACAAAGGGAGAGAACATCCTATCATATTCATCAGTAGACAACTCAAGGGTAGAGAACTTAGGTGAACTACTGTTGAAAAGGAATGTTTTAGTATAGTTTGGAGCCTTAGGCATTTTAGGCCCTACCTTACGGGGTCTACCTTCAAGGTCCAAACAGATCATAAGCCCCTGAAGTGGCTTATGCAGATGAAAGGTGAGAATCCGAAACTGCTCAGGTGGTCCATTAGCCTGCAAGGGCTAGACTTCACCATAGAGCACAGACCAGGGAAGAGTCACGATAATGCAGATGGCCTTTCCAGAAGGTATGTTGACCATCTGGATGAGGGTGTCTATCCCGTGGAAGATTAGGCACCCTCCACCTCAGTCTGGGGGGGGGCAACTGTGATGCTGGAAATGCATCGGAGGGACAGGGCCTCCGTATCCTTGTCCTTTACTGCTTTTTATCATGTGTTCTGTCGTGTTTTCCGCGCAGGAGTTCATGTCAGACTCCTGGCGGTGCAGCTCTCTCTCTTTTGGTTTGGTGAACGGACCCGTGGGATACCCTTATGGCACCCATGGGTGAGGGTACAACCCTGTGCCCCTAGTGTATGTTTTTGGGCACCTGTGGGTGGCCCGCAGAGCAGAGTATGGGTTGGTGGCAGCTCCATGCTGAATTTGACAGGTGCGCGGAGTATCCTCTATTTTGGGGATACCCCGGCCCTGCCATTGGGATCAGTTGATTCCTGATGGAAAACAAGATTGCCCCTGTGGCCTCTTGCTTTCTATTACTTATTACCTTGATTTCCCGAAAGTCCTGGGAAACCCTGACTCTGTCCCTTCCCCCTGACTGGCTGTTGGGCTGAAATGCCATATATGGTGTTGTTGTGAAGGCCCGGCCAGACTAGCTGGAGCCTTCCCAGTGATGTATGTGGTGAGTACCTCCTGTGGGTGGGACCCGGGTGAATAGAGTGTGTGACGAATATGCATTCTGTGTTGTTGATGTATAGTATCTGGTGGTTGACACAATGACTGAGACAGCCCTGCCCGAAACCGGTATGAATGCAGTTTGGAGTGTTGAATGGCTCGGTACTTGTCCCAATACACATAACTTGTTGTGAGTGTCTGGAGAGAAGTGAATGGCCTGAATACCTCGTGTGCCTGATTGGCTGCCTGCCTGCATGAATGCCCTTAGTCGTGATTGGATGCTTGAGTGTGACCCAGCGGAATGAATGGGAGATCAACAGTATATCTGGGGACCTCTCACTGCTAGGAATCATGTTCAGAAGCTGAAGTCCACTACGACGAGTAACTGGAGTAACTGAAGCTTGACCTTGAAGCCCTGCTTGACGGGAAGAATTGCTGTTGCTCTCCTTCACAATCTGAAAGCTGCTGTGCCTCCAAGGACTGACCCAGAGAGGACCTGGTAAGGCGCCCTCTTCCCGAGCTACGAGGGACCATCGTGCACCAACTGATCTTTGCCAAAACTCCCTGGTAGACAGACCTTCAACAGGCTGCCGACCCGAGACGACCGGAGCCGCTGTGCTCCCATTTGCCAAAGAACTTCATTTGATCATCGGACGCTCTCGTCTGCATAGTCGCCGGCTTTATCCGGCTGGAGAAGGCCCGACCGTTGACGTGCCGAAGAGCATCCGCCGGTGGGTTTCCCGCCACCTAAAGACCATAGAGACACCGACGACTCGACGCCCTTGCTGGGCCACAGTTCTTCATCATCTCTTTGCGGTCCAGAACTATCGGTACCGAGGTGCCCCGCACGCCTCTTCCTTGCAGGACGCCAACGCTCTGTCGTCGATGAGCACCGCTAGGAACGAAGCTGCCACTTCACGGCCGTAGTTCAACCTGTTCGCCGTCTGACGTTCGACGACCCGTGACTCCTGCCTTAAAGGGAGGGCACTCAAGAAGGGCCGTCGATTCCCTGACACCAAACGCCGAGTTCCTCGACGCCTCTCGACGATCCGTGGCTCCTGCTTTTAAGGGCGTCACTCAAGAAGGATCGGTCGACGCATCTTCGGAGAACTCTACTCCACCAGGTACATTGGGGGGTAAAACCTTAATAGGAGGAAATAAGACTATTGAACAATATATGGACTGGGCTTGTGCTATATATCTTTATTTACAGGTTGCCCAGGTGGGGGGATCTCCACACTGAACTGTGCCTAGCTGTAGGGATCAGCATTCTGCCTATTGTTTCAACCATTTTACGTTCCTGCCTATCTCTATTGCTGGTGTCCTCATTATTGACCTATGTGACATTTTAACCTTACATTTGATGCACTTTAATGAGATTCGATAACATTGGTGGTACCACTTTAGAATTGTATATATTTATCATTGTTGACTTCCGAGTACAAAGTGCGTTATTGTGATCGTGTACATACCTTTGAATATTAATTATATAAAGACTGTGTTTTCAGTTATACAGTGTGTGGACATTCCTTTGTGGGGGTTCGGGGACTACACTGTACTTAAGAACCAGCCCGCATCACCTCCCGAAATGCTAGGCTCGTCCATTGCTACCTTATAGAGAATCTTGGCTGGGGTCCTCTGTGCCTCTCCTCTACCATATAGAGAGCAGAAGTACAGACACCCCCTACCAGTCTTTACAGAGATGAAGATAGAGTAAACAAGAACTTCTCTGACTGAGGAGGAAAGACAGCAATGCAGAATTAAATATAAGGGGTGGTCCGTTATATGGAAGACCCGGGATCCCTTCAATCGGCAAAAGGGAGTGAGAGGAAGCAAGTACCCTCACCCAAGGAATGTGGTTAGAGGAAGTGTTTACACCATTTGTAAATAAATAAGATTTTGTTGTGTGGGCCTATTATTATATGTTGGGTCTGGGATCCCTTCGCAAAGCACAAGGGGGCGTAATTAGGTAAATTCCCTCATTTTGAAGATAAGACTGAGGAAGGGTCTAGGCCATTATGTATATAATTTGTGATGGATGTTAGGGATCAGAAATGGGAGGAGGACACAAAGTTTTCTCAGTATCAGGCATATTTATTAAACAGAAATGGGTTGGATGAATGCTTCTCTATCACTATCCTAAAGAGAGTTTCACTACCTAGGAAAATAAAACTAAAGATCAGTCTGTGTCAAGTCTATGGGCCTCATCACATATCGGGTGGAGCAGTAAAATGCGGTCTTAACGCTATTACTGCCGCATTTACCATTCCGCACAATCTCGAGTTGGGCAGAAAATGGGAATTTCACCTCCAGCTTTTTCTTGGAGGTAAAAATCACAATTCTCTGACTGTTTTTGAAGCTATTAATGTTACGCTAATTGTGCCGGCGCTAACAGCACCAAGAAATCCCCATTGGGTCCCAATGGCAATGGGAATTTACCTTCCCACCCAAACTCGGGATCCAGCACAAATTGCGCCAGAATGAGTTGCGCTAACGCTACTAATGCTGAGCGGTATCCCAGCCCAATTAGCACCAATATACTGCACAACCCCTGATGAGGCCCATAATCTGTCCTTGTGTCCACATCATTCTAATCTGACCCTCACACTAGAAATGAACAACTAAAGGTGCAAGGCAAAGCCACTGGCTTATAATTGGCAAAACGTGTTCAGGATTAAAAGCAAATAAGTAAATCTAACAGAAAAAAAACATATTTTCCAAGGAGAGATCCTTGACTCCAGAGGGCGATTCCCTTCCCCTGGACCTTTAGGTAGAACAGTAAAAAGTATTTTCCAAACAACGGTTTCTTGATATTCAGGTAGGATGACAAAAGTTTCTTTTTCAAACAACAATCTCCTTGGGATTTTAACTCAGATTCAAACAATATATTCCATATCATTCAACTCTTTCTTGGTTTCTTTGTACTGGATTCAGAAAAAAAGGATATTACAACATTCAGCTTCTGCTTAGTTTGCTTATACTGAGGTTATAAGAGTTCTTATTCAAATAAGAAATTCCACCAAAGGTTTTATTGAACTCATTTTGTGCTTTGACAAATTATCTCATGCACTTCATCAGGAATTTTTGTGTCACTGCTTCAGAGTTTCTTTTTTACTCCTCTGCCAGGAGTCTTCTTTCAACTTCACAACTTCACATGTTTGGCATCTCTATTCACCAAGAACTCCTTCATGCGTTTCCTAGACATCCTGGTTTTCTTCTCTGCCAAGTACATTTCAATAATATTAAAGTTCTCATTTAGTTTCAAAGAGCTTGGTCTATTTGACTGCCAGGGCTTCCTTTTTCCAGCATTGGTGCATCTCCAGGTATACTCCCCTGCCAGGTATCCGCTTATGGGTTCGTCAGATCCCCTGGTATACTCCCCTGCCAGGTAACTTCCGACAATTTGATAGTTCTTGTTTTCAATTTCAAACTGCCCTGTATGTCTGGTTGTCTGGGCTTGCTTTAAAGACTTCTTTGATCCCTGCTATACTCCCCTGTCAGGTATCTTGTCATCAGAATGTCTTATAACTTTTCATTCTTTTCGTGGATTGCCTGGTATACTCTGTGTCGGCAACTGGAATCAGAGGTGACTTAGGCATCATTCACAATGCTGTCTGGGGCCTGGGACCTCTCTACAATTAGCAGTCTCTCCCTAAATACCTCTTTGGTCCTCTAACTCCAACTCTCTGCAGGTTAGGTGTTTCACCAAGCAGAGAGTGGGAGGTAGATCTCTTTCCTCGCCAGGAGTGCCCCTCTAAAATGGCCTCACTGCAACACTCAGATTTCAGCCAGATCTCCTTATGTTCTAGAAACTTCTCAAGACTTTCCTTTTCTCCTCCTCCCCCTTCCTTGCTAATGTCCTTCTGCCACTGAGATTGGTGCCTTATGAGTCTTAAGGGGGCCAGCCGCCCCATTGACCAGTCTCTCCCAGCATCCCTAAACAGCAGTTGCCCATGCTAATCGCTAATCTCCCTCTGCCACTGTGACTGGTGCCTGGTTCCTCATGCGTTCTTAGAAGGGCCTGGACCTCCCTGACCAGTCTCCTCCAGCATCCCTACCTGGACCTCCCTTCCCGGTCTTGCCTTATCTGGTCCACCCAGTTCTGCTGCACTTGTCCTCTCTCCCCCACCTTTTTCCCTACCACTTGCCCTTGTGGCTCCCGTCAGCACTTGCCGCCCCTGTGCCACCACTCCTGCACTTCACCCCCTTCCCAGCCCTTCTCCCTACTTCCACCATCCCCCTGCACCTCTTTGTCTTTGTACTTGTACAGTAAGAATATCACAATAAGAATATCACAATAAGAATATCACAATGCCTAAGATGACCGTTTACTGTTGTTTTTTCCTATGACCCCCCACCACCTTTTTGCCTTTTGGCACCTGGAAACACTTGTGTAAAGGCACCATACAAGTGTCCAATAAATAAAATAAAAATTAATACATTCTCGCATGGGTGCATGGTCGAGCCGGCATTTAGTCGGGTAAGTCAATTAGAGAGAGATATTTATAACTATTACTAGTTATTTATTGGGCATTGAGACTGGTTAATCACATCGGTTTGTTTGCATCTTCAGTTTCTTATTTATTTATTTATTTATTTAGACATTGGCAAAGGAAGATATGCTGGTGACACGAGACGTTAGTAGCGTTCAGTTACACAATTATGTTTATCTTTTAAGTCACTATACTATGAGAATTAGTATTGATTGATGAAAATGCAAATTGTTCTCTTTTATAGAATTTAAATGAATGTGAACTGGCACTAGGAAACCACATCTATCTGAAATGCGTCGGCAAAAGAAAAAGTTCTTATTTTTTCTGAAAATGTTTCTGTTAATTCTTGATGTGGGTGATGACATATACGTACACAAAAAGAAGTATTAGTGGATGCAATTAGAGAACAGTAACTCTTGATGTCCAATTCTGGGCTGGGAACTTTGGCTAAAGCCAGATTTTTGTTTAAAAGATGAGTTTTGCCTGAAAGATGAATTTTGTTTCAAAGTTGAATTTTGAATACACATTTATTAACAATTTGTTTAAATATTAACCACATTGTTTGAGAAGAGATTATTCATTGTTCTTAATGTAATGTACATGAATAGCCACATGACCAGTTTAAAGGGGATAGCCCCGGGTTCAGTACACTGGGATTATCTGTTGGCAACAACGGATTTGGGATAGACTGGTATTCTCCTCTGCCAGGAATCCTTCTCGTGGGTCTTACAAATCCCCTGCTGTACATCTCTGCCAGGTATCTTCCCCCATCAAATGTTTAAATGTCAACTTCCTGGTACCCTCCTTTCCCCGGGACTTCTCATACATTTCAATGGCCCTCATTACGACCCTGGCGGAAATCGAAAAACGATGGCGGAAATGTAATACCGCCATCGAATACCGCTCGGTGCGATCATGACCCGTCACCGCAAAGTACGATGCCATTAGCGACACCGTAGTGAACGCCAATGCTAACTGCACCAAGTACGCGCACGCGCGCCATGCAAAACCGTAATTACCACCATGGCGCAACGGTACGCGAATTCTGACCCTAGCGGACATTTACTGAACGCCATCAAGCATGGCGGAAAGTACCATTCCGCCATGGTGAGAATTACGGCATCGTGAACCAACCGTAAATGGCCCTACTGAGTGCCTGTACACCACTCCCTGCCCACATTGCACAACTCCTCGTAGGTGCAATGAAGTCACACAATGCAACCAGTGAAATGTACAAGTCACCCATGCATGCCAACGAACAAATGAATGTAGGGGCTCCAAGTGCCTTGTGAGTGGCCATCCATATTTGGCATGTCACCATTGCCGTACCGATGCAGCACAGGCATGTGAAGGTTCAAGTACAGCAATATGAACTGAAATATGAGACAAAACAACAACAGGCCCCCATCGCTTGACACCAGTGTAAGGCAACATTCAAAGCAGTATCCTGAGGGAGACTGCACCAGCCCTGTACTCTTGCCAGTAAACAAACCAACCATCAGCATAAGCATGTACCACACAAGTTGGCAGAGTGACTGAGCAGCCAGGCTCATCCCAAGAGGGGCCAATGGGAGCTGCAGGGCACAGATGGCACGAATACAGAAGCTATTCCAATGGACATGACCTCAGTCTCCCTCCAAGAAACGCACGCAAACACAGGCACCTGTGACCAGCCATTTTCTGATAATCACATCAATCCACCAATCCACCTGGCTGACCGGCATCTGTTACACAAAAGCTAATCCCCCGCCCCTAAGCATGACATCATTAAAACAGTCAAAATGGCTGCCCCTATCCCTGACCTTACTGGGCTTCGTAGGCAAACGCGGCCAGTACAGTACCACGCAACTATACTCAGAAGCCGGAACCGAGTGCAGATCTTCTCACAATACATCGCTCCACAAATAGGAATATGCTACATTACTTGCAAAGAATAACGCTACACGGTAAATATCTGAATAAAATATTAATGCACATCAAATTCACCAAGCCCATACAGCTATTAGGTCATAAACTCCAAAATATTTTTCATTACTGTGGGCTGCATCCGCAATAAATGACCAGCTTCTTCTTGTGTGACGCCCTGTTCCTTCATGGTACACAGGGGCTACATCCACGTTCAAAAAGGCAACATGGAAGCGCCTAGAACCGCAGGGCCGTCCCATTAGGTAGGCACTAGTCCAGCTGAAAGGTTGATATGTTGCTCCTAGCCACTAGTACTGCGTAAGGGCATGTGGCCCATTGGCGATCGTCCCATAAGATCGTAATGGTGCTCCACTGATTAACTCGAAGCAGCAGGTGTCGGGAGTAAAAGCCATCTGCAGGAGTGGCATACAGATGGCAGCGGCAAAAGGGGAGGAGATACCTGTCACCCAAATGAAATGAAAAAGAATAGTATGGGCATCAGAACTTCATTTGTATTACTCACTTCAATGATCACACTAAATCTACAGGCATATGCATGCTAGCCCACTCAAAAGGATTATTTCCACCCAAAAATCACTTGCGAATCATAACCATATAAATCGAGGTGAAAACACTATTACAAACGAGTGTTTGTGTGCATGCGTCTGTTAAACAGAATCCATTGGATGGGATTAGTAACGTGCATAGACACAAGTGTTTGAAGGCGCGTCGAGACAGGGAGGGTTCAACAAGGGCAGATAGACGATGGTCCCACTATGGCAGCTCTGCATCACATAGCGCAGGGGAAGGGGATAGATTCCAAAAAGCCATGTACATGGCAAACTCTCAATTAAATCATCTGTCCATGCATCCATACATCATTCCCTCATCCCGGTATAAAAACGCCTGATTATTTACTCACATAACATTTGAAATTTCCATTGAGTCTGTGCGTAATGCAGTCTGCAAAATCCACTGTGCTCCAGCCCGGAATTCTAGTGATGTGAAGTAACATGTATTTGGGAACGTCCTGCCTTATCGTCCACTACGCTATTGCGCATCCCATACTATTCATATCAATCATTGCATTCTCGCCATGGCCCCTGTCCCAAGGACATTAAACAATAGAACGTTATATTTGCAGTCAGACCTGTGGGCGTCTCCTCGCCGCTAGCTGAAAACCGAAAGCGCTGTCCTTCGAATTCCTCATTTGCAACATCACGTCGAAAAGGCATCTGTGACCGCTCGAAATCACAAATTCATCCATGTAGTGCGGCAGTGTGTGAAAATGGCAACTGGCTTCACTCACAAATGGGACACCCCGCCCGTCGGTGAACCTCGGTACAGTGCTGCATGAGGGTCCACCGTTAATCGAGTACTACATTCCACTGACCCTTCACAAGTTTGTTCGCGACTGCAAAGATTGTATGTGAAACAATGGGACCATAGCAGAATGAACATATAAACCAATATTACACTGCCATCGGGATTAAATACATGATTGTAATAGCAAGATGCCATGCGTCACATTGCAGCGTTGTGTGCGGGACGTGCTCGCCCAAAGGGGATTGCAGCTGGCACAGGTGGAATGAATCACCACAGGTGGAGGCTATACAGCCTGAAAACACATAAATTGCACACCCAACCCCCTCCCACAACCACACCCACTCCAAAATGCTACCGGCAGGACTAGCGATGTTGGCCCTGGGGGACCTGATAGCACTGCAAGTACTCCAACTTCAAGAAGAAGACGAACATCAACTACTACAACAACCGGCCGCACACAGGAGACGCAGGAGGAGGAGGAGGGCAAGGCAGGGCCAGCAAGGCCCACCAGCACAGCCACTACCACCACGCAGGCAGCCCGCAATCCCACGCCTCCGAGCTCATCCATTCAACCTCACTGCTGAGCAGATCCACACCCTCTACCGTTTGGACCGGGACACCATAATCGCCATTGTGAACATGACACACGCTGACCTTGTCAGCATGATAGATAGCCCAACCGCCATCCCACCCCTACTGAAGGTGGTGTCTGTACTCCACTTCCTGGCCATAGGCACCTACCAGCACACAGTCGGACAGTTGCATGGCATTTCACAGCCACTGTTGTCACGGACACTATTGCAAGTGCTCGATGCCCTCCTGAAGCACGCAGACGACTACATCTCTTTACCACGCTCGGAGCAGGAGATAACAAACACAAAAGTGGGATTCCATGCACTTGCCGGCATACCGGGTTGCATTGGTGCCATCGACTGCACCCATGTGGAATTGGTTGTCCCACATGCCATGGAGGTCCAGTACCGCAACCGGAAACAATATCGTTCTCTTAATGTACAAATGGTGTGTGACTCCAACAGGATCTTTACACATTGTTGTGCCCGATTTCCTGGATCAACCCATGATTCTATGGTCTTGAGGAACTCTACAATACCACGCTACATGGAGCGACACGCAGGGAACAGATCCTGGCTACTCGGTGAGTCTCATTTCATGCATGATAATGTGGGGTATGTGATGCGGCAATGACCTGGCAGGAAGGGGGGGGGGATGCGTACGTAGCAATGTCATTCCACAAACATCCTTTATTGTCCACATACAGGTGATGCCGGGGATCCACTGAAGAGATGGCTCCTTACACCACTCCGGAACCCACAGAACCAGCATGAGGAGGACTACAACCATGCCCACTCACGTACCCGTGTAGTCATAGAACAGGCATTCGGCCTACTGAAGGCTCGTTTCCGCTGCCTCAGCAGGTCTGGCGGGGCACTCCTGTACTGCCATGAGAAGGTTGCAAAGATGGTCATGGCATGTGTCATGCTACACAACATGTGCGTACGTAGAAATGTGCCCATGCCCCCTGACGCAGAACTGCAAGCACCTGAAGATGGTCATGATGAGGGTGGGGATGTGGCAGCACCTCAAGGAGTCCGCGAGGCACAGGAGGCCCGTGAAATTCGTCAGAATATCATAGATTCATGCTTCTAGCACTCACGCCTGGTGGCTGATACATGGACACGGGACTTGTGGCACTGTGTGTGTCTGGAACATGCACAATGTGGACTGTACGCCTATAAAGGCCTCGTACACAAAGATCAATGTCCACACATCTCATTGGATGATTATGAAATGTTCATTGCATATGTGAAATTATATTACACACCCCATCGACCCGCCACCCAAGAAAGCCCAATACCCCCCCTCCACCCTCCTACCTCCCCCCCGAACACCAGTGTCCAAAGATGCTCATTGTCAGTGGGCAGACGCTATTGCAAGCCCCCTCTCCGGGTATCAGGGGCACCCCTGCCTGTGGAGCGCAGGTTCCTCCCAGATCTATGTTGGGGGCTGCCCTGGACGGAACTTGCAACGGATGATGTCTCTGCCTGCTCACGTCCATGCATGTCCCTAAGGGTTTGTGAGAGCTCAGTGAGCACACGGCGCACAGCGGCAAGTTCACCACATACGTCTTTGGACGTCGCATGCAGTTCCCCCCTCAGGCTCTCGGTGCTTCTCTCCATTTGTACCCTTAGTGTCTCTGTACTTCGCTCCATTTGTGCCCTAAGTGTCTCAGTAGATGTTTCTATGGCTGCCTTAGAACCCCCACATTCATCAGCATGCTCCTTGAGGAGCGTGGCCAGTTGCTGCTGTTGCACGATCACCTGGTCGAGGGACTGTTGCCTCTGCTGGGCCATGCCCATTTGCGGTGGTGTCACAGAGGGGCTGATCACCTCATGTTGCCTTGCCACAGGGCTTGTGGGGGATGGCCAGTCGTCGTCTTGTGGGTGCCCCTGCGTGGTATCCTCATGGTGTACGGGATGAAACAAACAGGGGGATTGAGACAGGTCATGGATGGGTCCTACATCGACAGCACCGTTTTCTGTGTCGGAGCATGCTGCCATTAATGCAGTGTCATCTATGGTGCTGCTGCCACCAGAAGCAGTGCCTTCTGTGGCATCCATTGGGGGGACCTGTGGTGCTGCTGTTGTGGGCATGCTGGCTGCTGGGGTGCCTGTTGAAGTCCCCTCCTGTGTGCTGCCACTTGATTTGTGCTGCTGCCGTGTCTTGGTCCGTGCAGCTGAGGTGGAGGGTCTTTGGCCGTTGGTCTTGGCCCTCTTTGCAGGTGTGCTGGTAGGGGTGTCCTGAAGCTCGTCGTTTGAATCAGACCCTGTGGTGGAGTAAAGGAGGGCGAGCGTTATTTATGGGTCTGTGGAAATTGGAATGGCAATGTATCACATGCATTGGGGTGGTACCTGAGGGTGATTTGGGTCAAGGCCTTGGAGGTGGATTCATTTTTGTGTGGATTGAGGATGCAGTTGTTTTGCAGCCTGCAGTTAGGGTGTGCATGCTGCACGTGTAGAGGGTGTTTTTAGGATTTTTAATTATTTATGTATTTTATGTGACTTTTAGAGTGCGCTATCAGGCCAATGTATGTGGACGTTCTCCTGGACATGTGTTTCTGTTGCACTATGTGGACACATGGTACTTCACATGATTGGACATTGTGGATTTAGCATTGTTTTATTTGGCCCACCTACCTGATTCTTCGGTTGTCTGCACTCCTTTCTCCATCCCTCCGACTCCCTCTATACTCTCCATTCCTATGGTGGAGGCACAGATTTCTTCCCAGGGGGTCAACTTGATGGGTGATTCCGATCCTCCCCCGGTTGCTGTGGAAATGTTACGGTTGGCTGATAGTATGCTCCGTACGCGTATCCGCAAGTCGTCCCATCGCTTTCTGCATTGCTGTGCGTTGCGGGGTGCGGTCCCCACCGCACTTACCCGCTGTGCCACCAGGGCCCATATGGCCTTCTTGTTCGCAAGTGCCGTCCTGGTCATTTGCGTCGAGAAGACAACGGCAGCATTCTCCTGGAGGGTCTCTGTGAGCACGGTGAGTTCCTCATGGGAGAAGTGGACCTGCCGCTTGCGGTCGCACGCTTTTTTAGCAACTTTTCCCATTTTGTTTGTTTTAACTAGGGTGGCTAACGGGTTGGGATGTGTCTCAGGGTCGGATTTTTGATGGTTGTGTTGGGATTCTGATTTTATTGGTGTACGGCGTGCTGTTTCCCGTTCCGGCCCCATGTTTTTACTTCCGTTTCCGTATATTTACGGTCACCGTATTTTACGATTACCGCTCATTACGGTGACCGCTATGATGGGTGGCGGAATTGCACCTAGGGCGCCGTACGACGGCGGTGAGGGGCGTTTTGGGGACATTTCCGCCATCGCGGACTTTGCACTTCCGCCATGGCGTAATGCTCGTGCCCGATGGGTCAGAATTAGCCGCACTTTACTCCATCGTGCAATGGCGGAAACGCTATTTACGCTATGGCGGTCAGGTCAGTTACTTTCCGCCAGGGTCGTAATGAGGGCCAATGTCCTTTAAACATACCACAGTTGTATTACTTAGCTGTGTTTCTTTCTGTTTGCTTAAGATAACGCATGTTTCAACTATCCCCTCAATGACCTTTGACATATAGAATCTTTTTCAAGTTTAGTCGTTCTCTTTATATTATTGGTATTTATTGTTATAGGATAACACCTGTTCAGGCTTTCCCCACATTGACATTTGCTTGGTTATACACCTGGCCTTATCCCCCGGGGTCCTCAATGGCTCTTGGCTGACTCACCAGTACTCTGCAGCGTTCCTGACTCATGGCATCTCTCTGCAAGGCAGTTCCCCCTTCGGGACGGCCTACTCTGCAGTGAGGGCCTTCCTCCAGCGTTCCTGACAGCTCTGTGCTAACTTATCGGCTTCTCATTGTGACCTGGGCTGGAGACTTCCGCTTCTCAGCACAGCCATATCTCAGGAAGCTCCTTTGCTGCTCCTGACACTACGACGGTCCTCCAAAGGTGCCTGCTACGTCTGTTCTCCCTTCTCACCACACCGGTAAGCGATGATCGTGTTTGCGAGCTGTCTCGTAGATGTGCCTACCTTCTTGACATCCCCCAGCATGGTCCTCTCCCGTTCTGCGCTTGCTTCTGTTGCGGATGCCATTTTAAATGTCATGAACATTTGTAATTTAGCAAAACAAATAATGTGCACATTCAGTTTTGGACTTCGTTCAATCTGCATCAACTTCTTCCTCCTCGTCCTCGTCTTTAAAATGTATAGGTTAGCTAAAGGAATATTGTTTAGGAGTTGTACTTTGAAAAAAATATCAGAAACAGGAGATGTTAGGTGTGTGTGGTGTATGTTGGAGGTATGATGCTTTTTTTTTAAAGTGTCTTAAAGGAAGGGTTTTTTGGATTCTACAAAAGGGAGGATTTGTAGGGTGACAACAAGCCATCACAAACTCAGGGATTATAAGATATTCTTCATCAAGAGGGGGAGAATACTGCATCTCACCTGATGGAGTCACCACCTTCCCCCGACATTCGCCCCCTCACATGTGATCCTCCCTCATATTACCACCACCCGTGTCAGGATCAGGTAGCGGCTCCTGTCCACTGGCCACCTGGGAGGAGACCATTGCTGAAGAATCAGTGATGACTACATAGGATTTATCACATAGTATTGATTTGTGATTTACAGTTTTTTTTGGATGGGTTGTGATGAGGAGTGGTGATTTTTGGGTTGTGTGAGTTGTGTGGGGGTATTCAGTGTGTGGGCAAAGGGGATGGGTAAGGGGAAGACGGGGAGTGTGGGCAGTGTTGGGAGGGGATGTGGAGATTGGCGTCACTGAAGTGGTGTTTAAAAAGCAGATTATTGTTTTAAGTTCAATCTAATTAGTTCTCTCACCCAACTTGAACACATGAATATCACTCTGCCTTTGTATAGGGAAAACATTATGAAATACCACTAAGAGTGGGTCGCTGACACAAAAGGAGGGATGTACAAGACATGGCCCAAAGAAGGAACACATAATAAAGCTATTCTTGGCCACATTTACACATATTTAGTGGCAAAGTATAAGGGGAAGACATTAAGAAATAGAAAAGGGGTTTTGGAATTGTGGAAGATAGTGGAGTATTTGGAAGATGTCCAGAGGACCCTAAAAGGGGATACATTCTAATATCAGCAATCTGTGTCCCCCTAACACCTAGTGTAGCCCCCAAGTCCAGTGATACCCTTACAACTCACCGCACACACTCCCCCTGCTCCCATAGGGATGCTGCCCAATGCAAGCTGTAGCAGGTTAAACTAACCTGGAGTACGTACACAGCCCTGCGACCGCTAGTGCCCTCAACCTATGAGAATATACCACCGCCCCCAGTAGCGAATGCCACAAGCAATACATTAGTTATGGAGCCAGAGAATAGGGCACAAAGAGATTTAGAAACAATGGTTCGAAGGACAGTGACAGAGCTTGCACAAGTAAGGTTAGATAGGGGAGAGGGGCAAAGAGCACCAATAGGCAATGATGAATGGCGAGCAGGGGGTATTTTAATTAGGATAAATAGTTCTGGGATTAGGGATGTACACGTTGAAACAGAAAATACTGGTCGCAATGATGAAGGTTATTGAGGAGAATCACCACGAGCATTATGAGCCGGATTAGATGCAGACACAGGAGTAGAAGAGGATGAGAAATGGGGAACAGACAAGGAGCTGGGGGACAAGGTGCCACCCAGAGTGACAACAAGAGTAGATAGTTTGTGGGGCCTGTGGTTGAGAGCACGACCAGGTCAGATGGCAGTTGTGAAAGGGAAGCGAGGGGGAGAAAATTACCAGTGAAGCAGGTGGGAACACAGTTTCCGGTGTTGGATAAATGTGCGGGCAGAGCACAGTATGTGCCCTGGCCACATATGGATAGGACTTATATGATCAAGGTACTGCCTCCGCTCATCACAGCAGCAGGCAAGTGAATGTATACACTTGAGAAACAGACAGCAGGCATCACATTGGCGGTAGGAGACATGAAAAACTTGTTTGCCACAGTATTACAAGATGAAGCAGACGTCATTTGGAACAGGCAGGATATTACGATAATAATTGGGCACATATTAATGATTGTCAGGCTAGAGTTTAGGACACCTTAAGAAATGCATATCCTGATTCACGACAATGAGAACCCAGAGCAATACATGGGGATCATGGGGAAAACGATAGCAATATTTTATCACATGTTGAAGAAGAGACTCCTAAAGAAGGTGCAGAAAGATTTTGATAATACAGTAGGGATTGAGGCTAAGGGATGGGCAGATATTCCGGCTATTATAGTGCACAATTGTAAACAATGACAGGAGAAGGTGCAGGAAGTAGTTGATAATGTGCAGAACGCTGAAGCAAAGTTAGTACAGAAGAAATTAGTGAAGTTGATTATAGAAGGCGAGGTGATCACGGGTCCGCCTGTGGCACAGGTTGAACCATGAATGGTGCAGTGGACACAAGGGTGGTGCCGGAATGGTGGGAGGATATGAATACTATCCAGACAACTGAAGCTACCAGGGATTGTACCAGGAAGGCTATTCAGAAAGAGGGGTCTTGCAAGGATTTCGAGGAGGTAGAAAAGGAGGATTGGGTGGGCTGGAGCCGAGATTTGCTGGATCAGGGCCTTGTTGGTCATGTGGAAAAATTGGCTGTTTTGCACGGGAGTGTAGGAGTAGGCAAGCAGCTGAGTATGATTCCTGCTCATACCCCACTCGAACCGAGGGGCCCGGTAACATATCCACAGCAGTATAGGATGGTGCCTCTGAGTGCCCTGCATGGTGCGGCACCCATGCAGGCACCCCAGAAGGGACAACAGCCCCACTGCCAGAATCAGATGCATTTCCAAACAGGTGCAACAACAGCAGAGACAGATGCCAGCACTAAATAGTGCACCCATGTACACACAACAACAAACACAATAGTCAACACCAGAGGTGTGGGATAAAAATGTCATACCACGTGGCACACTGAAAAAATACCAAGGGGCGAGTGTGGTGGGTGGTAATCCTTTCCTGTTCCCAGGATCAAGCACCCACCCAGATTAGGACAGCCCACAGAGAGCTTTTTACATGCCCACTCCAATTAGTTACTGCCAACCCAGAAAAGGAACCCCTGGTAGGTGTAGAGATAGGCAATACATCATTTGTTTTCATGGGTGACACAGGTGGGACAAAATCATGCATAAAGGAAGGGTGCTTTCCCTTATCAGGCAATGTAATGGACATGCGAGTGTTCTCTGGGACAATAACTTTGGTTACATTTACAGAAGACTTACCTATCAATGTGGGTAACAAAGATGTGTTAGCTCCACTATTGTTTTTAATTGCAACTCTGGTGAACTTGTTAGGCACAAACGTGTTAAGTAAGTTGAACATGACAAATTCATTTTTTGAAGAAGGGGTAGTGTGCTGCACACCAGGAATTTGTTATATTAGAGCACTGATAATAACACGAGCATTGTATAGTGATGGTACCACTAGAGAAATACCATTGCACCCAGATTTGTTTGCGTATGGAGTGACTGTGTTGTTGATCTTGGTGCCAGGTACTGGAAACAAGCCATGGTGGGTCCCGTCAGTATTTTAGTTTCAGCCTGCAATGACCCAAGTTTATGCTCTGGGTATGATCATAATGCTAGATTTGGAGGGGGTGTTCATTGCGGATTACAAGGTAGTTCTTATAGGGTCTGATGAGGAGGGAGGTGAGTGGCATACATTTTTGTTCATTGACCCAGCCAAACAATGAGCAGGGTGTCAGATGGGCAGTTGTATGAGGATGCTAACAATGATGGTGAAATGATGCTTCAGGTTTGTATACCTTGTCGAATAATGATTCAGCATAGGAATGTCCCTTGTCCTATACTTATTGCTAAATGCATGCCTGCACACTTACAGGAGGATTTGTTGCAGGTCCCAAGCATTTTATGAATGGACAACCACGATGATGTAGGGTTCGTGATGATTGTAAGGGCAGTATGAATCAAGTTGAGACAAGGAGCAGTGTTACAGTACCCATTGCCAAGAGAGGCAGATGAGGGAATACATGAGACAATTGTTGTGTTATGGCAGCAAAACATTATAGTACCCTCAGAATCCTCATTTAACACAGCCATATACCCTGTCAAAAAAGCAAAAGGGTAAGTTGGAGGATGACAAAGATTTATGCCTGTTAACTAATATTGTTGAGGCTAAATTCCCAGTTGTACCAAACCCTGCCACAATCCTTTGCAGAATACCAACTGGGGCCAGGCACTTCACTGTCATTGATTTTTTAAAAATCATTATTTTCTATTCCATTGCACCTGATTCTCAATATCTCACTGTGTTTACCTATCGCAGGCAAAGGTTCCAACATGCTACACCCCCTCAGGGGTATTGTGAGTCCCCCAGTATTTTTTAACAGAGCATTACACAAGGATTTGGGCAACATACATGTACAGAGTGCAGTCATTTATTATGTAGATTACTTCTTAATGTGCAGCACAACAGAACACCATGACTAGAATAGATTCAATTACACTGTTGCAATTGCTCGCAGACAAAGGATACAAAATGAAAAAGAACATACAGCAGTACTGTCAGAAAGCTGTAGTGTACTTGGGACAGATCATATCATCTCAAGGGAAACAAGTAACGCCAAAAAGTGCAGCTGCATTACAGAACACACCACAGCCCATTGCAGGGAAAGGAATGCAACAGTTCTCGGGATTGTGTAATTATTGTAGAGCATGGATTTTTGACTATTCAACTTACATACAACCCTACTTCAGGGACTTAAGGACACACACAAAAGGAAAGTGTCACTTACATGGACAGGAGAAATTATAACATGTTTCCAGGAGCTTTAAGATGCCATGAGCAATGCACCGGTACCAGCAACCCCTGATTATGCAAAATAATTTGATGTGTTCTCACATTATAATGGACAAGTAATGACGGCTCAGCGCACATCTCTGGGACACAAACCCATAGCAAATTACAGTGGCATACTAGATTAAGCAATGCAGGGACAATTCCCTTGTGTGCAGGCACTGGCCGCTGCAACCTTTGCCATAGAAAAATCAGTGACAATCACTATGGGGTGCTCAGTCAAGTTATATGCAGAGCACACAGTGTTTGCAATTCTTGAAAGATCTAAATCTACTTTAACTACACAAAGGGTCTTGGCAGACAAAGTGATTCTGTCAAGCCCATCCATTCACATTGTGAGATGTCGTACAGTAAACCCAGCCACCTTGAGCGCAAAACCAGTTGAGGAAGGAGAGGAAGTGCATGATTGTGTCACTTATGAAGGCCCTGAGGATGATTTAATAAGAGCTAGCGAGGGTGCACTTGAGATGGGGAAGGTTCTCTTTGTTGATGAGTCATCAACGATTGATCAGGAGATGGGCCAGAGACACACAGGTGCAGTAGTGGTGTGCCTTGTAGATGGAGACTATGAGGTTCTAGTCCAAAAAAAGGTACCCACTGTTAACTGTTATAATCTGTTCTACAAGTATAGTTTGCCCCAGATGAACAGAGAAGGAAACAAAGGATCACCAACCTGAACTGAGCTGGTGGACAGGAATGTTCTGGGTGCTGATGGTATCTTGAAATTATTGTATCTGTGTCCTTCCAGCAGGAATTCCCCTGAAAACCCCTCTGGGGTCCGGCACAAAGGCTTGATCCCCGAGAGGTCCCCAGGGAAACCCTCAAGGGCGAGAAAACCCTGCGGACAGCTGCTAGGGTGCGTCGTCTCCACAAGCTGTCCAGGCATGAGATGTGGTTCTGCCTTACGTGGGTGGTGGTTTCTTAGCGAATCTGGCTAAGGACTAGATTAGGAAATATAGATAGACTTAGAGAATGGTATAGGGTTCTTGTCCCTTATATGCTATTAGAACCCCTGTAAAGGCTCTATATCTTACCCCAGATTGTAGGAGGGTATACATCCTGGGTAGTAGGTAGGTAGCCTGGCTTTCCCAAGAAAAACCTTAGATGGGTTAGAAAGGCTGAAAAACAGTGTGAAGACAGATAGGGTAGATGTAGAGAATAAGCAGTAGAACAATCTATAAGGATAAGCAAGGATAAGTAAATGGATCAATAAACTCGTACCAGATTGTAGCTAAAGAGGTGCCGCCCGGAGACTGCTCACGGGTGTTTGGCTGTAAATCTGACGTGTCTTGGCCCAGTCATCACGCTGGAATGGAAGTAGATGAAAAGGAAACAAAAAGGTATTATTGCGGATCCTAGGCTGCCAGTAGGAGGAAGGGCTACCCGAATGTCACCAGGTGGAAGCCGTGTACTAAAGGGGCGTGGCTTCAATCGTCCGAACTCGGATGATTTTATTTGTACGGATGCCGTGATCTGTGGGTATCAGATAGACAGGGGAGGTTAAGAGAATAGAAAAGCGTCAAGAATGAGAGTTTAGGAACAAGGATAGATAAATCCCGAACTAACTCACGTAGCGCTTGTATACTCTTAAGAGAGTAGCAATGCACCGGACTCCTGGCAGATCCTGCTGATATGTTACTGGAGAGGAAGTGACCTCAGCGTTCTGCAGCACGTCCTGGGAGAGAAACACTAGACTGTTGTGGTTGTAATGGCCGTAAGCTGGGGAGGCCATGTTAGAATACGTCCGGGAAAGGTAAACACACAGAGTATGCCCCCTCTTAGGACCGCACCCTCCTGGTTTGCCTGGGTGCTTTTGATGAAACCTTATCACTAGACTGGGTGCGTGTACAGCGGATTCAGGTTCCCAGGTCTGATCCGCGGGTGTGTATCCTTTCCTGTCTATCAGATATTGTAGACGACCCCGGTGATACTGTGAGTCACATATCTCTTTGACCTCGAACTCTGGCCCAGATGCGGCTAACACTGGTGGAGGGCGAGCGGAGATCTTTGGGTGAAAAGAACTCTGGTTGTCTAGTTTTAGTTGGGATACGTGGAACACCGGATGGATACACGCCCAGGTACTCGGTAGACCGAGTCTGAAGGAAACTGCCCCTATGGTGGCGGTCACCTGGAATGGTCCAAAAAACCAGGGGGAGAGTTTGGATGGCACCAAATTTCATGGAAGAAAGCACAATGATAGCCAGACCCAATCCCCTGGTTTGATTAGCGGGGCTGGAGACCGGTGACGGTCTGCAAAACGCTTCATTCTATTGTGAGACTGCTGTAGCACTATCACTGCCATGTGATGACCTTGCCGGATTTGTTCCATTCAATAATCTACATCCTGGAACTTGGATTCTGACTTCTTCATTGTGGGAAAGGGCGAAGGATTGAATCCGTAGGTACAATAAAATGGAGAAGTACGGATAGCCGAATGATAGGAGTTGTTGTAGGTGTACTCGGCTAAAGGTAGAGGATCCTTCCATTCATCCTGAGCAGTGGAGACGTAACTCCTGAGGTATCCTTCCAATGTTTGGTTGAGCCTTTCTGTCTGGCCGTTGGACTGAGGATGATAGCCTGAGCTGAGAGCCTGTGAAATTCCAAGGTATCGGCAGACGTGTTCCAGTACTGTGAAGTATATTGTGATTCTCTGTCAGATATGATTGATTCAGGTAGGCCATGTAATGTGAATATGTGATTGATGAAGATACAAGCCATCATGGCAGCGAAAGGTACTCCGGCAAGCGGGATGAAATGCGCCATCTTTGTAAAAGTATCTACAGTGACCATTATGGCAGAACAACCCCTTGATGGTGGTAAGTCCACTATGAAGCCTGTGGAGCTTATCTGCCACGGTCTAGAGGGCAAAGGCATCTTGACTAAAAGCCCTAAATGGGATTGTCGGGGGTTTTGGTTTGCAGACATATGGAACACAACCTCACATATTCTTTAAGGTTATTCAGTAACTTAGGCCACCAAAAGAAACGAGAGACCAATTATTGAGTGGAGGCAACTTCCCTGTGCCCGGCTGTCTTTGAACTGTGACAAATATTCAGGACCTCCTCCTGAAGTGATCGTGTAGGAATGAATGCCCTGTGTACATAGAAATAACAACCGTCTTCCCAGGTCAAAGCCAGTTGTGTAGACCGTGATAGTTCTGTTTTAACTGCAGATTCAGTTGGGATTTCAGACGTGTCAGAAAGTCGGGAACTGTGTACAGTCCCAAACCCATACGAGGAAAGATGGCTTCTGACCTGAAAGGCTCGTTTGGAAGATGTTCCTTGCGGGAACGTGTATCTGCCCTTAGATTTTCCTTCCCTGGAATGAATGTAAAGGTGATTCAGAATGGTGAGAAAAAGTGAGCCCAACGGGCTTGGCGGCTGTTACAAGTCTCGGCGTATTGAAGGATCCTGAGATTGTGGTGATCTGTCTGGGCTTCCACTGGGAATTTGGGTCCTAGTAGTAGATGGTGCCACTCTTCGAACGCACGTTTGATGGCCAGTAATTCTTTTTCCAGCACAGTATAGTTTAACTCTGCTGGTGCAAGCGTCTTGGATAAATACGGCACTGGGCGTTCATGATCTGAGTTGTCTATTTGGAGCAGAACAGCACCCAGGGCGTTCTGCGAGGCATCGGTTTCCACAATAAACCAACGATTTTGGTCAGGGGTCAGCAAAACAGGTGCTGAGGTAAAAAGCTCCTTAGGCTTTTTAAAGGCTTGGTCTGCGATTTTTTGTCCAGGAAAAAGGGACCCCCTTTTTAAGGAGATTCGTCAAAGGCTGGGTCAACCTGGAGAATTCAGGTATAAATCTTCGGTAGAAGTTGGCAAATCCTACAAAACATTGAAAGTCTTTGCAGGAGGCAGGAGTTGGCCAATTCTGAACAGCGGACACTTTATCTGGGTCCATTGCTATCCCCTTGAGGACAGGACATACCCCAAATAGGTTACTTGGTGTTGATGAAAAGAGCAATTTTCCAGTTTACAGTATAAATGGTTCTGTTGGAGCCGCCGTAGAACCTCCTCCACGTGTTTTAGATGTTCCTGGGCTGTGTTAGAATAGACTAGAATGTCAACCAAATAGACAACAAAATTATGAAGGAGTAGATCGGCGAAGAGGGGTCCAGAAATCTTTGGAATATAGCTGGAGCGTTTGAGAGGCCAAAAGGCATTACCCTGTATTGGTAGTAGCCAAACGGTGTTCGGAATGCCGTCTTCCACTCATCACCTGACCTTATTCGTATCAGGTGATAGGCTCCTTTCAGGTCCAATTTAGTATAGGTGGGTGCCCCTTTAACAGCTTCCAGGATGTCTGGAATCAAGGGCATTGGATATTTTTGTCGGGCACTGTGATCTTATCCAGTCCCCAAAAGTCTATTCAGTGGCAAAGCTCAGCAGTGTTTTTCTTTGAAACGAAAAACAGGGAGGCAGCTGCTGGTGAGGTAGACTCGGTGATCAGACCATTCATTAGATTGGTCCGAAGGTAGTCCCGTAGAACCTCCTTTTCATTGTTTGATAAAATGTACATCCGACCAAAGGGTAAAGGCTGATCTGGAATAATCTCAATCACGCAATCATCTCTTCTGTGAGGAGGTAACTGAGTGTATTCGGAGGTGGAAGAGACCTCATGGTATTGCTGATAGGCTTCTGGAAGACCCATGATCTGGTTCAGGGTAGTTACCCTTGGAGAACACTGGAGCGTGGAAGCCGAATCTACCAACACTTTCTTTTGGTCCCCAATACAATGTGTCAGGCAATACTCCGACCCTAAGAAAAAAGATCCTGCTGTCCAGTTTATGAATGGATTGTGTTTCTTGAGCCAAGGTAGACCTAGGATGACGGGATGGTGAGCAGCCCGGATAATATCTAGGGTTGAATCTCTTTATGGGATGTGATGGACATTAACAGAGGGCTGGTTTGGTTTTTGATGGGTCCCTAGACCAAAGGACTCCCATCCACACTTTCCACTGGGATGGATTCGGGTTTGGAGGAACATGGGATCCCATGTGAGGTGGGCCAGTGATTGCCAATGAAGTTCCCTGCAGCTCAGCTGTCGATAAGTACCCGGATATCCTGCAGTAACCGATCCCCGATGGAAAACGAAACCTTCAATACTAACATGTTGGTATCAGTAAGACTGGCACATGTGGAACAATTAAAAGTCTGCGAGGAACCCTGTTCTAGAGTGGGGTCCCGGACCGTGGTTCCTCTTATGACCAGGCACTGGCATTTCCCGAGCGCCTGGGTGGCGCAATCGGGCATTCTTGTACAGTATTTGTATTGGCGCCACAGTACATACACAAGCCTAGGGTTTTCTACGGTTTCGTTCCTCTGGCGTTAAGGGACCTCTTGTGGTTGACCCCAACTGCATAGGTTCGTCAGCAGCCTGAGTCTGTGGCTAGGGAGGAATGGCAGAAGAGAGTCGAGGGGCCCAACCTCTTCTTCTTTCAGTCAACCTCTCCTTCATACGGTAATCTAACTGCAGTACTGGTGCTATGAATTCAGTTAGGTTAGTGGGACGCAGTACTCTGGACACTTCGTCCTTAAGATCTTCAGATAGCCCTCTCCTAAATATTGTAATCTGGGCCTCATAAAACCAGGTGGTCTTGCTCGCCATCTGTTTAAATTTGGTAATATATGCCAGTATATCTAGGATTCCTTGTTTGAAGTCAAGGAGATGCTCCTGTGAAGCCACCCGGATCTCATGTCAGCCGAACATGGAGCGGATGCTGTGCAAAAGGCTGTGTAGAGTCCAGAATGGGATTATTGCTGGTAATCAAGGGAGTTGCCCAGGCTAATGCTGGCCCTGTCATCTGCGAAACCATGTCTTCTCGGTCGGTATGAAAAAAATCCCCCTTGAACGTGAACTGCACGGCACAAGAGTCCAGGAACTCCTTGACCTTATGTGGGTTTCCATCGAACTGACCGCCTGGTAAAGGCCGAGGAGGAACCTCTGAGCAGTGAGGTATGCGAGAGGCTGCAGCCTGCTGGGCTGCCTGCTGTGCAGCCTGCTGTTGATGCTGTCTCAGGGTGGTATTCTCCTGCTTATGTTGTTGGACCTCAGTCGTTAATGATTGCACTGCAGCAATCAGCCACTGGATCTGTTGTTGTTGTGAAACCCACCTCAGCTCACCTGGAGCTAGTCGGTAAACTGCTGACTAACTGGGCGTTGATAACTGTTAACTGTTATAATCTGTTTTAAGTATAGTTTGCCCCAGATGAACAGAGAAGGAAACAAAGGATCGCCTACCTGAATGTCATGATCTCTGCTTCCAAAAGGTCAGGGTTTTCCCAACTCCCTTGAAAGCAGATCCATAACCCAGGTTCTGAGTGCCAACCAGTCCCAATTGGGACCTTTTGGACCCAGTCCTGGCGCCAGTGGCACCAGGCTCATAAATATGCCCAGTCCCAGCGCTGGAAGCGCCGGGCTCATAATGCTTGGGTGGACTTACCTGCAGCAGACCATGCTGCTTACTTGCCTGCCAGTTGAGCCTCTGATCCTCTTCTGTTTGGAACTACTTTTCCTGTTGGGTGGGGCAGGAGCCACTCCCTAGGTTCAGAACACTGGAACTCTTCTGGAAAGCAGGAACTCTTTTCTTACCTAGGCGTGGCTGTGGAAGGAGACACCTAAGCACTACAGGAGGCTATTTAAATCACACCCGATGGATGAATCTTGCTTTGCGTTATTCTGCATCCTCTGCAGCAGAACGCTCATCGTGTCTTCTGCATCTGATCCTGGGCCTAAGGAAAAAGGCTTACCATCCTGAATCCCGTCTTCAGCAACACCTATAAAGACAAGAAAGAACAGGTTAGCATTACGGTCTTCAGTGACAGCGCTTCACTTACCTGGTCCATCGGCTGTCACCAATGCCTCGCGCTGCATTCCGACATCTGAAGGACAAAGGCTTACCTCCTCTTCGTGCGCTCCGGAGGTCTTCACACTGCATTCCGGCATCTGAAAAACAAAAGCTTACCCACTCTTTGCACGCTCCGGAGGCCTTCGGCGCTGCATCCCGCATCTGAAAGACAAAACAAGGTGCGTTTAAAGACATTGGGGAACTTTAATACTCACGTGCCATTACTCCTTTCCACATCTAACCCAGTGGGTATTCCGGCACCCTGCAGCCGCTCCGAACTTATACCTGCAAAATAAAAAGACAGTTAGAGCGCATCGTGAAGCAGGCAACAAGCGCTTACTTACGTGCTTCCAGGCGCTTCTATTCATCACACGGGCTCCATCTTCAACTCACTTCAGCCCGTCATCTACCATCGCCGGAACCCTGCAAAACAAGAGACATCATTACTAAAGACTTTAAAGACATTAGAATTACTCGAAACGTACCGTTCGTGCAGTAAATGACGGACAGCAGTCCTCTGAAGTCAAGAGGCCTGCTCCCCTTATCCAGTGAAGAAACTGGTTACAGCACACTGCCCCGAGGCAGATGGAGAGCACGGCGTTCACTTACCTAAGGTGAGAGCGTTAACCTTCGGGGTTCTACAGGAGAAGAGAAAGGGAAGAAGAGAGAGACATTCAATAACCCAGTTCATTAATCCCATATTTTCTATCTGCAGACATCTTACCCTTCGAGTCAGACATACAGTGCACAGAGGTCCAGCCCAAAGAGCCAGCCGTGTGTTACACATCACCTTTGAAGATACGGTATACGCCCAGTCAAGACCGGCGCCTCTACGGGAATCAGGTGAGCTTTACAGAACGCAAAGCCTACCACAAAACTCCCGTCCAGGCGCTATGGAAACCTCGGATACCGACCAACTAGCCCAGTTACTTGGGGAACTAAGGGCAGAAGTGCATGCAGCCCGTCAGGAAACGAACGCTCTAAGAAGGGAACTGATTATTTCCAAGGAGCGAACAGATGATCTCGCTAGACAATTGCTACAGTCACAAGCCGGACAGACCCCGGTACCCGCATCTGGGGGAAATCTTCCTTCTACATCCTCTATGAATACAGTGCAGATCAACCTACCTGGGAATGTACCTCTGGCTCCGCCCGAACGATTTTCTGGTGACCCAAAAAGGTTTGCAGTATTTATCAATCAGTGCCAGTTGCATTTCTTATGCCGGCCAGCAGCCTTTCCAACTGATCAAGCTAAAGTAGCTTTCGTGCTTTCGTACCTTAGTGGCAATGCGGCAGACTGGTCGATCCCTCTAGTAAATCAAGATGATCCGGTCCTCCATGATTTTCAAGCTTTTCAGCTCAGTATGGAAAAACTGTTCGCAAGACATTCACAGGGGCAGGCCTTGGACAATGAGCTTCTTTCGTTGCGACAAGGTAATCAAGACCTTTTGGCTTATATTGCGTCTTTCAACAGACTGATAGTGGAAACTCAATGGCCTGAGGACAAAAGGATTACGCTGTTTTATAGAGGTCTACGTGGAGAGCTCAAAGATGTGTTAGCCCAAGTAGTGAATCCCCCACAAGATTGTTCAGACTATATAGATTTAGTCGTTCAAATAGATCACAGACTGCAGAACAGGAAGGCCGATCGTTCCAAGTTTGATGCTCGAGTATTTTCCAAACCACTAACTCCTTCCAAAGGAGTAGACTCCGGGGAACCCATGCAAATAGGGGGTCTGAAAGGTCCTCTAACACAAAAGGAGCGGGAAAGGAGAAAACAGTTGCAATTATGCCTCTATTGCGGAAACTCAGGGCACTTTCTTCGAGACTGTCCGGTGAAACCTGCCAAGAAGGCAGTAGGAGCTGCAGTTACCAAAGTTACAAACTCTGAGCAGGGAAACGACCTCGCCCGACAAGAATAGAGGTCCTCTTGCCGAGCGTGAAAACCAGTTCCGTGACCTCGCATTTCGTGATACCTATGGTCCTCATTAGCCCTGATAATCCGGATCGATTACATGCAATTGAAGCTTACGTCGACAGCGGTGCCATCGGCAATTATGTGGATCATGAATTGGTTTTGAGGATGAATCTAACTCTTTGTCCCAAGGCTGTAAAAGACGTCATTACTACGGTGGATGGTACGGAGATAGCCTCCGGGCCAGTAACCCATACCACTCAAGAAGTGACGCTAGTAAGTCAAGATGGACACCATGAGAAGATCGTGTTCGATGTGATCAAGGCCCCTCAGTTTCAGATTATTCTAGGAATACCTTGGTTAGAGAAACACAATCCTCTGATCGATTGGCGAGCAAGAACGGTCCAGTTTCCAGAATGTGTCTCTACTTGTCACCCTCCACCTGGTGTTGCACTGGCAGCAATTTCTTCAGAGACTCCCCAGTTACCTCCCGAATACCTAGAATACCAAGATGTTTTCCGGAAGGATCAGGCTAACTCTCTACCTCCTCATAGGTCTTATGACTGCCAGATAGACCTGATACCTGGATCTACTCCTCCTTGTAGTAGAATTTATGCCCTCACGAGCCTGAGAACCTTCACCTTCGACAATACCTGGATCAATACCTGGCAAATGGGTTTATTCGTCCTTCCAAGTCCCCTGCTTCTTCAGCTTTGTTCTTCGTTCCAAAAAAGGAAGGAGACCTTAGAACTTGTATAGATTATCGCTCCCTGAACCAGATCACCGTTAAGAATAGATATCCGTTACCTTTGATCCCTGAACTCCTGGACCAAGTCAGAAAAGCATGCATATATACAAAGCTGGATCTTAGAGGAGCTTACCACTTGGTACGAGTAAAAGAGGGCGATGAATGGAAGACGGCCTTCCGCACCAAGTATGGGCTATTTGAATATCAGGCCATGCCCTTCGGACTTTGCAATGCCCCGGCCACCTTTCAATATTTTATGAACGATGTCCTCAGAGAGCTCATAGATGTGTGTGTTGTTGTTTACATTGACGACATCCTCGTTTATTCTTCATCGGAATCTGAACATCGGAAACACGTGAAAATGGTCCTCGAAAGATTGCGTCAACACAAACTTTTCGCTAAGTTGGAAAAATGTGTTTTCAACGTGACTGAAGTTGAATTCTTGGGATTCATATTATCACCTGGCGGAGTGCGTATGGATTCTAAGAAGGTCGATGCAGTTCTCAAATGGCCATCACCATCCTCCGTAAAAGGTGTGCAAAGCATGTTAGGCTTCGCTAACTTTTACCGCAGGTTTATCCCCGAATTCTCCCGAATAGTCCAGCCCATCACTGCCTTGTTAAAGAAAAACAAACGTTTTGAATGGTCTACCGAGGCGGAACAAGCTTTCCAGGATTTGAAGACTAAATTTATCTCTGCACCAATCTTAAAACACCCTCGCCCCGAACTCCCCTACATCGTGGAAACTGATGCTTCAAGCCTTGCCATGGGGGCAGTTCTATCACAAAAGGACCCGGTAACCAATCAGTTGCATCCCGTGGCATTTTGGTCCCGCAAATTCTCGCCTCCTGAAATCAATTACACGATTACTGACAAGGAACTTCTGGCTATCAAGTCTGCCTTTAAGGCTTGGCGGCATTATCTGCTGGGGGCCCGACACACCGTTACTGTGATTACGGATCACCGAAACCTGCAATATTTGAAAACCGCAAAAGCCCAATCCTCTAGACAACTCCGTTGGGCATTATTCTTTGCCGAGTTTGACTTCATAATTACCTATCGACCTGGTACAAAAAACGGTAAAGCTGATGCCCTTTCTCGGATGGGAGTGGAAGAACACTTGATCAACCCTAAACCTGTACCAATCATTCCCGAACAAAGAATTCTGGGTGTAATCGCCACACAATCCATAGAGGAAGTTAAGGATAAAGCCAGGCAACTTGTAACTCCAGCAGACATACAGAATTGGCATCTGCAGGGAAAGGACTTTGCAGTAAAGGACAACTTATTGTATTTCCAAGAACGATTATACCTACCCAGCACAGATTTACAGAAAAAAGTAATCTCTTGCTATCACGATTCTTTAATGGAAGGACATCCCGGTATAGCCAAGACCTCGGAAAAGATCAAGCGCTACTTCTGGTGGCCGTCTTGGAAAAAAGATATCAGAGACTTTATAATGTCCTGTGGAGTATGCGCCCAAAACAAGAGTCAAAAGGAAAGACCAGCAGGCCTCTTACGCCCTATTGACATCCCACCTCGCCCTTGGCATACGCTTTCTATGGACTTTATCACCGATCTACCTCCATGCTCCGGATACAATACGATTCTAGTTATCGTGGACTTATTCTCCAAGATGGCGCATTTCGTTCCGCTCAAAGGCTTGCCAACAGCAGCAACTCTGGCCCGAGAATTTCTCGAAAACATCGTCCGACTGCACGGTTTTCCTTCGGTTCTAATTTCGGATCGAGGTAGTCAATTTATTTCTCATTTTTGGCGAAGTTGCTGTCGGTCGGCTCAAATTGATGTGAGACTATCGACCAGTCACCACCCTCAGACCGACGGACAAACCGAGAGGACCAATCAAACTCTGGAACAGTATTTACGCTGCATGCTGCAACAAACTGAAAAAACTTGGAAAGACATCCTTTGGATAGCCGAATATGCCTACAATAACTCTGTCCATTCGGGAACTGGGAAAACCCCGTTTTTTCTTTTGTACGGCAGTCACCCTCGAACCTCGGAGTTGGATCCCCTCCAAGATCTTGAAACACCAGCAGTAGACTACCTGCATTCTACAATCACCCAAGCCTTTAAGGAAGCTGTTTCTCACCTTCAAAGGGCTAAAGAACAATACAAGAAAGGAGCAGATCAACATCGGAAGGAAGCCCCTCAATATCAAGTAGGGGATCAAGTCTGGTTATCCACCAAATATCTACCTCTAAAAGGGCCACGCACATTCAACCCAAGATACCTTGGTCCCTATTCCATCACTACCATAGTAAACCCAGTAGCGGTCAAGTTGGACTTGCCCCCGCACATGAAGATACATCCGGTCTTCCACGTCTCTCTATTAAAACCCGTGCAACCTCAAACCCGACTAACTAAATCTCCAAAACCTATCCTAGTTGATGGAGAACTCGATTTTGAAGTCAAAAGCATTCTGGACTCCAAGGTCTCCAAATCTAAACTATTTTACCTAATTGACTGGAAAGGCTACGGCCCCCAAGAGCGATCCTGGGAACCTGCTGAATATGTCCACGCTCCTCGCCTAATCAAAAGATTTCACCGAACATTTCCTGACAAGCCAAAACCCCCGGAGAAGCCCGGTTTGGGAGGGGCCTTGAGGGGGGTACTGTCATGATCTCTGCTTCCAAAAGGTCAGGGTTTTCCCAACTCCCTTGGAAGCAGATCCATAACCCAGGTTCCGAGTGCCAATCAGTCCCAATTGGGACCTTTTGGACCCAGTCCTGGCGCCAGTGGCACCAGGCTCATAAATATGCCCAGTCCCAGCGCTGGAAGCGCCGGGCTCATAATGCTTGGGTGGACTTACCTGCAGCAGACCATGCTGCTTACTTGCCTGCCAGTTGAGCCTCTGATCCTCTTCTGTTTGGAACTACTTTTCCTGTTGGGTGGGGCAGGAGCCACTCCCTAGGTTCAGAACACTGGAACTCTTCTGGAAAGCAGGAACTCTTTTCTTACCTAGGCGTGGCTGTGGAAGGAGACACCTAAGCACTACAGGAGGCTATTTAAACCACACCCGATGGATGAATCTTGCTTTGCGTTATTCGGCATCCTCTGCAGCAGAACGCTCATCGTGTCTTCTGCATCTGATCCTGGGCCTAAGGAAAAAGGCTTACCATCCTGAATCCCGTCTTCAGCAACACCTATAAAGACAAGAAAGAACAGGTTAGCATTACGGTCTTCAGTGACAGCGCTTCACTTACCTGGTCCATCGGCTGTCACCAACGCCTCGCGCTGCATTCCGACATCTGAAGGACAAAGGCTTACCTCCTCTTCGTGCGCTCCGGAGGTCTTCACACTGCATTCCGGCATCTGAAAGACAAAAGCTTACCCACTCTTTGCACGCTCCGGAGGCCTTCGGCTATGCATCCTGCATCTGAAAGACAAAACAAGGTGCGTTTAAAGACATTGGGGAACTTTAATACTCACGTGCCATTACTCCTTTCCACATCTAACCCAGTGGGTATTCCGGCACCCTGCAGCCGCTCCGAACTTATACCTGCAAAATAAAAAGACAGTTAGAGCGCATCGTGAAGCAGGCAACAAGCGCTTACTTACGTGCTTCCAGGCGCTTCTATTCATCACACGGGCTCCATCTTCAACTCACTTCAGCCCATCATCTACCATCGCCGGAACCCTGCAAAACAAGAGACATCATTACTAAAGACTTTAAAGACATTAGAATTACTCGAAACGTACCGTTCGTGCAGTAAACGACGGACAGCAGTCCTCTGAAGTCAAGAGGCCTGCTCCCCTTATCCAGTGAAGAAACTGGTTACAGCACCCTGCCCCGAGGCAGATGGAGAGCACGGCGTTCACTTACCTAAGGTGAGAGCGTTAACCTTCGGGGTTCTACAGGAGATGAGAAAGGGAAGAAGAGAGAGACATTCAATAACCCAGTTCATTAATCCCATATTTTCTATCTGCAGACATCTTACCCTTCGAGTCAGACATACAGTGCACAGAGGTCCAGCCCAAAGAGCCAGCCGTGTGTTACACATCACCTTTGAAGATACGGTATACGCCCAGTCAAGACCGGCGCCTCTACGGGAATCAGGTGAGCGTTACACTGAACTGAGCTGGCAGAGAGGAATGTTCTGGGTGCTGATGGTATCTTGAAATGATTGTATCTGTATCCTTCCCAGCAGTAATTAGGATTTTCCCCTGAAAACCCCTCTGGGGTCCGGCACAAAGGCTTGATCCCCGGGAGGTCCCCAGGGAAACCCTCTAGGGGGAGAAAACCCCATGGAGAGCTGCTAGGGGCCGTTGTTTCCACGAGATGTCCAGGCGTGGGATGTGGTTCCGCCTTACATGGGTGGTGGTTTCATAGCAAATCTGGCTAAGGACTAGATTAGGAAATATAGGAAGAGTTAGAGAATGATATAGGGTTCTTGTCCCTTATATACTATTAGAACCCCATGTAGAGGCTCTATGTATTACCCCAGGTTGTAGGAGGGAATACGTCCTGGGTAGTAGGTAGGTAGCCTGGCTTTCCCAAGAAAAACCCTAGATGGGGTAGAAAGGCATCAACGTGAAGACAGATAGGGTAGATGTAGATGTAGAGAATAAGCAGTAGAACAATCTATAAGGATAAGCAAGGATAAGTAAATGGATCAATAAACTCCTACCAGATTGTAGCTAAAGAGTGCCGCCCGGAGACTGCTCACGGGTGTTTGGCTGTAAGCCTGACGTGTCTTGGCTGAGTGGTCGCGCTGGAACGGAAGTAGATGAAAAGGAAACAAAAAGGTATTATTGCGGATCCTAGGCTGCCAGTAGGAGGAAGGGCTACATGGGGCTAAGAGCGCCTACCCCGGAATGAGCGGTGACCCGAATGTTGAGCCGGAGAGTCAAAAGGTTGAAGCTGCACACTAAAGGGGCGTTGCTTCAATCGTCTGAACTCGGATGATTCTTTTTGTATGGATGCCGTGATCTGTGAGTATCAGATAGACAGGGGAGGTTAGGAGAATAGAAAAGCGTCAAGAATGAGAGTTTAGGAACAAGGATAGATAAATCCCGAACTAATTCACGTAGTGCTTGTATACTCCTAAGAGACTAGCAACGCACTGGACTCCTGGCAGATCCTGCTGATATGTTACTGGAGAGGAAGTGACCTCAGCGTTCTGCAGTGCATCCTGGGAGAGAATAACTAGACTGTTGTGGTAGGAATGCCCGTAAACTGGGAAGGCCATGTTGGAATACGTCCGGGAAAGGTAATCTGCCTTACAGAACATCACACCCACACACTATTTGGCTCAGGCAGAAGAACTGATTGCATTAATCAAAGCATTGGAAGCATTACAGGGATGCTTAGTTATCATCTACTTGCACTGCACATATGTCACCTCCAATGTACATTTAGGGTTGTCCAGATAGAAAAGGAGGAGATTTTGGAGATCTGATGGCTCACCTGTACAGCATGCAACCTTACTAGAGAGATTATCAAAATTAAGTCATAGGTGCCCCTCTGCGAGAACTAACACAGTCCACTGACATGTTCTTCGGGAAGGTACCCACTAGAGAGTCCATAGCCACACTTAGAGAAGCAGAGCTCCTCCTCACTAATGAGGCCCAACAAGGCTGAAACAGGTGTCTGGGGTTGTTGTTGTTACTCTTGTTCAGAAGCGAATTGCCATAGAATTTCGGTACCGGTCTGCCCATGTGGGCGGGACAAAGCCTGATATGCAAATGGATATTTCCCTCTATGAAAGGTACAGTGAGCTAAAGTGTGGCTGCAGAGTCACAAGTGGGTACCTTGCCAAAGAACAGGTCATTTATCCATGTTTGTTCTCGCAGAGGGGCGCCTATGACTATTTTCTGATTCCTAGAGGGATATATTTATGTTTTGTGCCACCCAACAGTAGAAGTGGTCGATAAATCTGCCGCTCACACCCAGAATACAAACCCTGTTTTGTTTTGCCAGCAATGCAGCAGATAAGGCCACCAAAGAAGTGGCGTATCACAGGGAGCTAGATGTCACCCTGAGGTTGCAAACCAACAGTTACAGTTAGTAATCCTATACACTGCAGTACCAGTTACACAAATAATGGAATTACAGTTGCACCTTCAGGACGAGAGGGACCTTTGGATTAAGCAGGGTTGGTCACAGTCACCGACCAATTTGATTTTGAGGGAAAATGTACAGGTAAGTTAGTAATGCTACAGGAGTTGCTAATGGTTGCTTTTGAGCAGCTGCAATACCCGGCAAATGTTTCTAGACTGCATGTTGCTGCTGACATTCAGGAGGACTGGTTTGTCCCCAATTTACAGGAATTCATCAACATGTTTGTGGCAAATTCATCAACAAGTCATCTTTACAACACTGGCCAAATGCTTAGGACGTTGCGTGGCACATTGCCCCATCCCAAAAGGCCATTCCGGCAGCTGGTGCAGTAATTATCGGTACCTTATTTTTGTAGTGTGTCCGTTCTCCCATTGAGTTGAGGCTGGTTCCAGCGCACAACCTGATTCAAAATCAGCCACAAACATTATGGTACGCAAGATATTTCCTCGTTGGGGGCTGAGGTGCTAAAATCTGATAATGGAAATCACTTTTCTAATTATCTTTTTAAAAAATGAGTGTCCCAATTGGGGAAAAAACACAGACTGTGCTCAATATCTCATCCTCAGGCAAACAGGATTATAGAAAAGATGAACTGACTTTCAAAGAATAAAATGTCCAAGACATGTGTAATCATAGGGAGGAACTGGGTGCAATGTCTTCCTCAGACTTTCTTTAGCTTGAGAACACAACCCAGTAAAGACCACCACTTGTCCACACACGTGATAGTGATGGGGAGAAGGATGCACACACCTCTTACTCCTACACACACATCATAAGATGCTCACAGGGAAGCATGCTTTTGGGGGGGGAGTTTCTGGGGTATTTGTGTGAGTTAACAAAATGCACAAAAGTTTTGTCTTGCCAGATTACTCGCAGAAGAGAAGATACTGCTACAGCATCACCGAGATATGAACCAAACTTGCTATCACTACATTTGCTTCCGATGGACATAATTTATATTATGAATTTTGTGCACGGCTGGAATGAACAGAAGTTTCGTGGCCCCTGTACAGTGATCTTCGCTACCCCCTTTGCTGTTTGGGTTAAGGAGTTGCGGTATAGGGTCCTGATAGACGATGTTCAGAAGGCACCCGCACCAATCCACTTTCTCATGAGATTGACCCACTTGTTATGTTATGTTATGTTAGCTGTATTTTTTGAGTGCACGTTCGCCCAATGGCATCAGGGCGCTGGAGAGATGAGGAGGATTACCAAATTATAGTTACTAGAAAAGCAAGGTCTTCAATTTCCAACGGAAGGCAAAATGGTTGGTAGTCTCCTTTAGGGAAAGGGGCAGGTCGTTCCACGCTTTGGCGGCTGCAACCGAAAAGGCACATCCTCCTTTACATGCTAATCTAAAACGGGGCACTGCCACCCGAAGAGTGGCTTGTGTGAGAAGAGAGCGAGCGGTTATGTGGCGGATGAACTTAGCTTGCAGGAATTCTGCTCCTATGCCATGAAAGGCTTGGTGCACTATGCATATAGACTTGAACATAATCCGGTGAGCAACGGGGAGCCAATGCAGTTGCCTCAGCAAAGAAGTCATATGGGCTCCGAAATGGGAGCGGATGATAGATCGTGCCCCAGCATTGTGAAGCAACTGCAGGCCTCCAGTCAGATAACCGGGTTGAGCCAGTTAGAGTGAATTGCAGTAGTCCAATACACTGAGGACCAAGGCAGCAACCACCGGAGCTCGATTGGCTGTAGGAATGAAAGTGAGGACCTCCGGAGAACACAAAGTTTGAAATGACCGGTTTTACAGACCGCATTGACCTGTTCATCCATGGTCAGGCTGGCAGAAATCCGCACCCTGAGGTTCCTGACTGACCGAACTGGCGTGGTTTGGGGGCCCAAGGAAGTGGGCCAGAATTCAGCTGTCCAAAACAGTTGAGGAGTTGGAGTACCTACAAACAGGACTCCAGTTTTACTACCGTTCAACTTTAACCAGTTCAATGTCATCCATGTTCCCAGTTCCTCAAGACATTTTCTTAGCCGGCTAGCTGTTTCAGATTTTGTCAGGCTCAAATGGACCAGAATCTGGGTATCGTCAGCATAAGAATAAAAACAAAACCCATGTGACTCAATGAGGAGCAGGAGATATCTTATGTAAATGTTAAATAAGATAGGGGACAGTTACAAAAAAGGTAGCAAGCACCCCTCTCTCGAAAGAACACAGCATGATAAACTGTTCAGTGGTTATTAACCACTTTGAGAGTTTGTAGCCATCTGCTTTTTGCTCACTTTCCCTTTTACAGATGGGAAATATTAATTTGCATATCAGTCTTTGTCCTGCCCGCATGGGCAGTCCAGCTCCGAAATGCTATGGCACTTCCCTTCTGAACAAGAGTACCAACAGCAACCCCATACACGTGTTTCAGCCTTGTTGGGCCTCATCAGGGAGGTGGAGCTGTGCTTCTCTGAGTACAGTGAGCAGGGAATCCACGTCTGGTTGCCCCAGGTAATTTAGGGTGACTAACCTCAAGTTCCATCCAAAATTACAAAAAAGGTAGCAGGCGCACCACTCTCGAAAAGAACACGGCATGATAACCTATTCAGTGGTTATTAACCACTTTGAGAGTTTGCAGCCATCTGCTTTTTGCTCACTGTACCTTTTACAGATAAGATTATAAGATAGGGGACAGTGCTGATCCCTGAGGGACTCCACAGAAAGGGGAGGCAGGGGCCGAGTGAAAGGGGGGGAGAGAGACTGATTGAGAGCGGTCCGAAAGAAAGGCTATGAACCAGTCAAGGACTTGGCCAGAGATGCCTGCCACAAAGAGCCTGGAGATAAGGAGAGAATGGTTGACAGTGTCAAAAGCAGCCAACAGTTCTAATAGCAGGACTGCTCCGACACCGCCCTGGTCTACAAGACACATCAGGTCGTCCATCACTGAATTTAAAATGGATTCAGTGCCTCTACCAGGCTGAAAACCAGATTGAAATGGGTCCAGATACTGGGAGGATTCCAGAAACATAGATAAGAGGGGGGATACCAGTGCTTCCAAGACTTTCATCAGGAATGGCAGAGGTGAAATAGGGCGAAAGTTGGCCAGCATTTCAGGATCCAAGTAAAGCTTCTTAAACAGGGGAATAACTAAGGCATGCTTGAGTGAGCAGTAGACCACTCCCATAGCAAATGAAGCGTTAACTGCTGAAGTAATGTAATTAATTAGGACTAAGATTAAAGAATATTTTGCAGTATGTTTCTTTGCTATTGGAGCAGATGAATCCCTTTACCGTGATAATGTGCATTTGTTAGAGTAGATGCCTGTTTTCTTTCACCCTCTGCAAGCTCAACACTACAAATTTCATGTAATATATATGTTATGTTGGATATTTTGTTTTTTCTCTGTAGGTTTTATAGTGTTTTGTTGTCATTATTTTATATGATGGGGACATATATAACGCGGTTTCGAGATGTCTCTGAAAATTATACAAATCTGATGATAACACAGATTAGGAGGGAAACCGAAGAAGAGATAGAGTGTAATCAATATAAAGGGGCCATCTTTCATACCACTGATGTGCACCACCCCGAATCACATAATATATGGTATAATCGCATGCACCAAGTGGGGAGGGAGTGGTCAAACAAGAGCTGCTACGTATGCTCTTTGTTTCCTCATGCGACGGGCACACCCAAGCTGTTTATACCTCTAGAAATACCACCTCTTACAGCCAAGTGTTTGGTACACTTGGCCCTATGCATAGTACAAAACATCTTCCATGGGCACACTGTCCAAACTGTAATCATGGACAGAGATGATCAAGAATGTGATAAGAAGAAATAGTAAGTCCTGTACAAGGTACAAACATTGTTGATGATGAAGGGCACATTGTTTTCCAGCAATAGATGGGTGGCAGAAGTAGTGACCTGTGAAGCGGGAGTATTTCTGGGGTTTCCTGAAGACATGGTGCCAAGCTTAAATAAGAACTGTGGCAGAACATGGGTTCACTACATGCCAAAATTGACATAGATCAGGTTAAGTGAAACTCCAGCCAAATTACAGAGGCCAGCAGAGTATTCATTTTGCTTTTGAGGAACTGGCAATATAACCATAGGAACAAACAGTCAGTGTAATAAAACTTTGTTTATCTCTGACCTTACTGAAGGTACTGCAGTGTTGATGGATGTGTACTGTCTGTGTGGAAATATGCATATTTACAACTCCCATCATCATGGAGGGGCATGTGCCCATGGACCACCCTACACTCCACCATTTTAGTAGGTCATGATTCTCATCTGCCAGTAATTAATGTGCCGGCCCTAGATCCAACCAAGACCTCATCCGATAGGTGTTCTCTTTGCTCACCAAGAATTTGTCATCAGAAGAGAGAAACTATTTTTTCAAAACGCTCCTCCAAGAAGTTAAATGCTATTCCGGAACAATACTGCCTATTTACCAAAACAGAGAACTTTTTTGACTCCCTCCTGGTGCCAGGGGCTGCAGATAACCTGATGAGAGATGCTTCAGAGTCAAACCAGACAGAGCAGGGCCTTAACTCAATAAAGAGTGAATTAAGGCAATCCGGCTTATGATATTCCAGAACCAACTTGTTCTGGATCTACTCACGGGTACAGAAGGGGGTATATATGTTCGGAAATTTGACTGTGCTGCTGTATGTATATTCCCCCAAATGATGCAGATGATGGGTATTTGTCTCATGCGATAGGGGCCCTTCACAATTTGAGGATTGTTATGGAAAACGAAGCTGGAGTGAACACTGATGATAGGCTCAATTCTATGTTTTCATGGGCCCCATTGTGGTTATAAATAGCAGTAAAAGTGCTAGTTCCCATTGTGGCTTTTCTGCTCGTGCTTTTTTGCCCGTGTCAGATGACCCTGAGGTGCTGCACGAAGACATTGGTGAAGAGCACCATGATGATGGTATCGATAAGGGTGGGCAGAGCTCCCCTTCTCACGAAACACAAGCACACTCAGACTGATAGATGGGATGGGATTGTTAGAACCCAAAGGAACTTTGACCATGCCCCATTGGACCCAGTGTATTATATTGAGTGCTGGGTTGATTTAGCAGGAGTTGGGGGTGCTTCAGTCATGACTGATACCCCAGAAGAGTATGTGACAAGGGGACTGGTGGTTACATCATGTGTGCAAGGCATTGGTACCTAAGGAGGGTGACTATAGGAGGAAGGAGGAAGTGGGGTTTGTTAATGGAGTATTAACTAAAGGGAGGAATGTTGTGATGTACGTACACTGTCTCAGCCAGGTGAAACCATTCTGGTTAAGAAAAACCTATTATAATGAACCATTGTGGAAACAGCCTGAAGGTGGTGCTGCAGAAGCACACATGTTGTTTTAGTGAGTTTTTTCATATATCAAATACTCACATATAGCAAAACACAAAGAGCAACAACCTGTATTATTGTTGTGGTTGCAGAGGTCATAAATAGGGCAACATATAGGCCCGGGGTTAGGTTTTGTATTCATAGTAACATAGTGTACTCTGATGTGTGGGAAAGACCAAATTAGGTGGAAGATGGAGTCAGCAGGGTATTGTAGTAGAAGCGAGGTCGGTATGTTAACATGGCAGGAGTTTCACCATTTTGGATGTTAAGGCCTAGCAAATGATGAATAGAATAGAATGCATGCCATGATGTGAAGCTGCAGCTCTGTTAGTTCAGCTCCAAAAACAAATCCCCTTTCCTTTTCCGCAGGAGAGAGGCTGTGGTCAGAGGCACTCATGGAACTGCTAATTGTGTCCAGCTGCAGAGCTTGAATAGGGTGGGAACAGAATGTGAGCTGGCAGGGATGTGCCCTTTGAAGGACAAATTCATGAGAACACGGCATAAGGTTTTGTGATGCCAATGGGCAAGAGGAATATTTAGAGCACTACTGCCCTCCCCAATGAGCGGTCATCCCACATGAATTATAAGTAGCCACAAAGCCAAAAGCAAATAAATCCGTGAAATTCAGACTCAAGATCGGTGCCCTGGTCATGTTATTACTGGGCACCTGGGGTTTGAAGGAGGTATTGAGGGAGCTGTGTCTGGAATTTTCTGTGATTTGGGATAAGTGGAGCAGAAGTAATGCGAATAAAGTACAAGGTTGGGGAAACAGCGTGTGTGCACCACAGCTTCTGGGTTGATGAGAAGACCTATTGGCTCTTAGTGCAGAGTTGGCCTTGCCCATTTACTTTGATTGCGTCTGTAACTAGGGGGTCACATCACGTGATTATCTAAATTTACAAATATATCCATAATGTGAAGCCACCAATCATGTATCTGGCTTTGGTTGCAACGATGTAGGGGACCACGTGTTTAGCAGAATGGGTTTAGATTAGATGTGGCCAATCAGGCAAAGGCACTATAGAGGGGGATTAGCATGTTCTATAGGTGGTAGACAATGAAGGTGGGGGGGTTATGCTTTACTCATTATTATGCACAGTATTGCTAATTTGTGGTTTCTCTCCTGTAAAAGATGTAACATCATGAGCACAAGCTCCATGTCAGTTCGGTTCTACGGGACCGTCTGAGACCTTTGTGCATGTAATACACCTTATTTTCCCCTGCAAAGAGTTGCAGCACATTTTTTGCCTTTTTGAATTATTTTTATAGATTTGTTTAGGTTGCTTTCCTTTGACTTTCACAGCCAGTCTAGGAGGGATGTTCATCAAGTTGTCCCTCCCTGACCTCGTTGTAAGGGCATCACCAGCAGGCCATGGCACAAAATAGGCCTGGGCAACTTTGGAAGCACTGCTGTGATGGATAGACCCATAGGGGTGGAGGGGGAGACATTTTAGCAATACCTGCATGGTGGTATTTGGGTCTTACATCCTCAGGGATAAGGTTGTTCCCAAGGGGGGGAGTTATATAGCCCCTTATCATAAAAGGTCTAATCTGCTAGGTTTATCATCCCTAGGCTATGTAAAGATAATAGGGAAAAAAACATTACATGGCCACAGTAGTGGCCATGTAGTTATGGTTAAGTTGCTGTTTCCATAGGAAGAGCACTTTTTGGGCGGCTTATAACTTCGCTCTCCCTGGACGGATCCTCACCATCAAGTTTGGTGAGGATTCGTCCAGGCGGGGCAAAGTTATGGGGGGGTACCAAAACTTTTTTTTTCCCCATAGACTGAATGGAAAAAATGTTTTGCTCGCGTCTACAGCCCAAATCGCTGGATGGATTTTCACCAAATGTGGACCAGGAGCAGCGGCTTGGTCCCGAAAGCGTGCTTTTGCAAATTTGGTGAAAATCCGTCCAGTAGTTTTTTTTAAAATGACCAAAAAGTAGGTAAAAAAAAATAATAAATTTGTGATATCTGTGTTCGGTCCGCGGACACACTTCCCTGTTCGCTCCGCGGACAGTGTCCTGATTGGCCAATCGGCTTGCGTGATGTTCGCGGACATGCAACGTGTTCGCTGATTGGACGGCGTGGAGCGTGAAGCGCGTCAGATTTTTCGGTAGCGCCCGCCATCTTGGATTCGCGGTCGTCCGTGGACAGCGCGGTGAAACTTTGTTCAAAATCTGTATTTAGTAGAGTGTGTTGGTGTGTAGGAGTGTTTGGGGAGGGTGGGAGTGTATGAGATAGGATGAAAGTTGTGTTTTTTATGTGTTAGACGTTCTTTTTGTGTTCGATTTGTCTGCGGACATCACGGGTATTCTGAAATGTTCTAAATAAACTGAATGGGGGGTGTTCTTAGGACTCAATATGTGTCCGTTTTGTTCGCAAGCAAACTGAAACTGTTCTAAGAACACTCGCAGTGTCCTGAAATGTTCGCAAATTAACAAAATGGGGGTGTTCTGAGGACACTGTCCGTATTGTTCGTTGTCAAGTTGAATGTGTTCTAAGAACACTCGTGGTGTCCTGAAATGTTCGCAAATAAACCAGATGGTGGTGTTCTGAAGACGCTTCTAAGAACACTCACGGTGTCCGGGGAATGTTCATAGGGGGTGTCCTGAGGACACTGTCCGTATTGTTCTCTGTCAAGTTGAATGTGTTCTAAGAACACTCGCGGTGTCCTGAAATGTTCGCAAATAAACAAAATGGGGGTGTCCTGAGGACGCTGTCCGTATTGTTCTCTGTCAAGTTGAATGTGTTCTTAGAACACTCATGGTGTCCTGAAATGTTTGCAAATAAACGAAATGGGGGTGTTCTGAGGACACTGTCCGTATTGTTCGTTGTCAAGTTGAATGTGTTCTACGAACACTCGCGGTGTCCTGAAATGTTTGCAAATAAACAAAATGGGGGTGTTCTGAAGACGTTTCTAAGAACACTTGCGGTGTCCTGGAATGTTCGTAGGGGGTGTCCTGAAGGCGTAGTCCGTATTGTTTGTTGGCAAGTTGAATGTGTTCTAAGAACACTCGCAGTGTCCTGAAATGTTCGCAAATAAACAAAATCGGGGTGTCCTGAGGACACTGTCCGTATTGTTCGTTGTCAAGTTGAAAGTGTTCTAAGAACTATTGCGTTGTTCTGAAATGTTCGTAGGGGGTGAACTGAAAACGCTGTCCGTATTGTTCACTGGCAAGTTGAAAGTGTTCTAAGAACACTCATAATGTCCGCAGACATTCAAAGTTTCCATAGACCATAGTTGAAATGTTTGACTCTATGGATGTGATATGCTGCGGTGGTTGTTGCCAGGGCATAGAGTCTTGGGTGCATTTGGCCATGCACCCAAGACTGTATGCCCTGGCAACAACCACCGCAGCATATCACATTCATATTTTCTTATAACTTTGGGTGAAAAACAAATGTATAAGGAACAAATGTATTAGATACTATGGATGTGATATGCTGCTATGGTTCTCCTTATTATTGTATACTTACTGTTTGGTCTAGTAACGGGAGTCCATGTTTTTCTTGTAAATTTCTGTGATAAAAGAAAATAGCATGTTAGTATTAGTATTTTGTAATGACTTATTACATTGTATAATCAATATACTTTTTTTTATTTTTGGACCCTCATATTTAGTAGATTACAAATCAGAGTACTGTGCAATTTGCTCAGTTTCTGTATTTGTTGCTAAAATCATTGGGTCTGTGGGAGAAAAAAAAATCCATGTTGGATTAAAAAAAAACCTTTTTCTGTTATGCTACAGTTTATTTGTTTGTTTGTTTTCAGTGTTCACTTGTTGTTTCTGGCTAATGCTTTATACTTTGGCTTGTTGTATTTTTTTGGAGCAGTAACATATTATTTATTTGTTTTGATATTATACAATTTTGGAGCAGTTAGATACCAATTGGCGTATTCTAACTGTCTATTTTTTTTATATATTTTAGTGGTATTGATTTATCTATTTGGATATTGTTAAATTTTGGGACAGTTAGATACCAATTGGCGTATTCTAACTGTGTTTTTTTTTGGTCTAATTTAGTGGTATTCATTTATCTGATTAGTTGTTGTAGAATCTTTGAGCAGTTAGATAGCTTTTGGAGTATTCTAACCGTTTATATTTTTTTAACACAAGTTTACTTAGGGTTTCAATACAGTTTAGTTATCAAATTTTGGTTTTAAGAACATCAAATAAGCGTTTGTAAGATTTCCTGGTAATCTCTGCTTTAGAGTAATGGTACTATCATTACATTCAAACCATCCACATTTCATTTTTATATATGCAGTGTAGTGCCCTGAATTGGTTGTGGCTCCTGCGTCTTAGATTATACCTATTGTTGTGAAGGTTTTCTTACCAAGTGATATTTGACCATGTGTGAATCCAGTCAGCTTGCAGTTGTTTTTGGTACCATCTGCATTGTAACGTAGAAGCATTAGTATTATGTATTTACTATGTGTTTGTATTACTAACGTGGAGCGATTATCTGAATTGCAGGTAGAGCATAATCTACCATGGTTTGCATTTTGTACAAGTCGCTGAAATGGAATGGATTCACAATTTGGTATTGATATATATATGAAGCGTTCATTGGGGATTTCTTCTTGTGTCACATTGTTGCAGAGAGTGCATGTATGTTTCTACATGTATGAAATCTGAAAGATTTCATTTATAGATATGTTTTTGTTTTCCAGTACTTGTAGTAAGTACATTAGAAATTCTTGTGCATCTTCCTGTGAATTTATAGTGAATTTCACCATTCCAGCACAGTAGTCCAATTGTCTTATTCCAAAAACACTATACGTGTTGTCAGGATTGTTTGCTGCATTTCTGTGAAGTACTAACATTTGCAAACACAATGGGTCTGTACTGTGTAAGTAAATGTTGTCAACAATTGGTGGTAATTGAAATAGAATATTCACTGCTACATTTGCGTACAAACTTACACCAACTATATTTGAGAATTTAAATGGTCCAGGTAGTTCTGTATATAACTGCTTTTTTTTGGAGTTTGTCTTCCTTCTTTAAATAAGTACTTGGTTTACTTTCCCTAATTGATTCTTTTTTGCTTGTGGTACTTGATGAAGTATTAGTTTCTTTTACTCTCTTTGGAGGATTTGCAGTGATATCCTGTTGCATTTCTGTTTGATTTATTTTTCTTTTGTAACGTTTTACTTTTTGTGGAACAGAATATGTGTTTAGGTGGGGGGTGTATAGTGAGCGAAGTCTATTGTATTCTAAAATGCAAGGAATATCAGCGTTTATTTTACTTTCATCAAAGTTGATTAGAAATAGACCGTCAAGTGTACCTAAGCGTGATAGTGCTACATAGCTCATGCCTTCTTTAAAGACTGTGTTACCAATATCTATCATTGCTTTGTCTAGGGTAAGACCTTGTGATTTATGAATCGTGACTGCGTATGCAAGAGTTAGAGAAAATTGTTCTCTGCGTACATACATATCTTTGAAGAGAAGGAATCTAGCTGTTGAGCGTCCTATCTTTTTTACTTCTGAAAGTTTGTCAAAGAGTATATTGACAAACTGAATTTCGTTGTCGCGTGGGTATGTTTGAAAGCCAACAACTGTACCCAGTGCTCCATTAACTAGTCCTTGGTCCACGTCAAGGTTACGTTTAAGCATTACTCTGCAATTTAAGGATAATTTTAATATCTTTTCTAAGCCTGCTGTGTTTGAGATTGATTTTTCTAAACTATTTAGTCTTGTTGTGGCTTGGTCACACATGGGTAGTGTCATACCATGTACATCTAGTTTGTCTGTGGCACTAATTTCCATGATTGGTTGCATTTCTTTACTTAGCATGATTTCATTGAATTTGAAACAGCTTGCAAGAGTTGGCATTAAGGCCATACAATTGACATTTTTGTGGGCTAATTGTTCCATAACATCTGTAGCACCTGCATCATCGCCATAAAGTGCATTAATGTGCCGGGTTTTCAATATTGCTTCTGCTTCTTTAGAAAGTATACCAAATCTGATACTTTTTAAAATTTTGGAATAAGTGAGATCTGCAGATTGCTGAATTCTGTTAATTCTCTGTATTGGAAATGTTGCCAAAGGTTGACATTTCCAATGCTGCCAACAGTTTTATGGCAGAGTTTGTGTCCTAATGTTTTAAAAATAGGCTCACCTTTTACTGGTGTTAATTGAAGCAGATCTCCAAAAACAATAATGTGTTTTCCTGCAAAGAGCTCTTCATAGTCTGTTTTGAGTACTTCTTGTAATCTGAGGTGAATCAAAGCTAACATCAAGTTGGAGACCATGCTCACTTCATCTATTAGTAGCATTTTCATTTGTTTCAATACTCTGCGTAATTCCATTGTAGCTTCGGCAGAAAGTTTGTAATAGTCTAATTTGTTCTGGTGTTCTACTGGTAATAGTAGTAATCGGTGTAATGTAACACCACCTATGTTGTAGGCAGCTAAACCTGTGGGGGCAGTGACAACAGCTGACAGTTTGTTGTTTGTCAATTGTTGAAGGAACTTACTAATGATTTTGATTAGGAATGTTTTGCCAGAACCAGCTTCACCACTGACGTACAGTAGTATAGGTTTATAATTATGGCAGGAACATTCTTTGTTTTCATGTTTTACACCATGTGCAATTTGTTTTGTTACTTCTTGAAAAATGCTACTTTGCTCATTGTTTAGTTTTGATTGTAGTATAGTTAAGTCTTCCTTATTTTCATACTGACACATGGTGTTTTCTACTTCTATCATAGCTAATTCTGCCTCATTTATTATTAGTGGTTCTGCCAGTGGTTCTTGGCTTCCTGTTATAGAAGATTGACTACTGTCAGGAGTGTCCTTATCTAGTTGGCCTTGGAGTTCTTCTTCGTGTTGCTGTTCATTGTGCAACATTGTTTTGTACTGTGCAAAGTTTACATCAGTTATAGTGCTTTCATTTGCTTTGAAAGCATCCTCATATGAGTCATAGTTATCTAGTAATTGTTCTTCTTTTCTCCATGGTTTGAAGAGTTGTAGCATGGACATGTAATATACTTCTTTATGTTGAGGAGTCTTTAATGACACTTTGATATGATTAATTAAATTTGGTTTAAGGAGTTTAACTAAGCTGCCTTCACAGTTTGTTACTCTATATTTACCTTTTTTGTTCATCAGGTTTCATATTATTTTTGTATGTGTAGTCTTGGGCTTTGTGGTATAGACACATGTTTTCCAAAGTATTACTTCTGTTTGGGTAGTATGTGTACAATAAATTGTTTTTTAAAATGTCTTGGCTGTTGGGATCATGTTTGGCTATTGTTTCTATATCTTCATATGATTTTAGAACTCTTTTTCTAGATTTAGCTGGACCAAGACTTAGCCATACTATATTTTCAGATTTACCATACAATGCAGTACCAGTTAAACGATCAGCTGCTTCATATGATCCACATTCTCTATGGGTGAGCATTTTTATGCCCAAGCTGTATAATTTCTGAGATACTGTTTTATCTGATGACAGGTCATTCCAGAGGTCTTGGAGCTCTGTCTTTTCTGCTTTAGTTAAGTATGCTGTGACATATCGTGCAACTGCAGTAGAATTGTCTGAAATGTACTGCACATCTATGTTTGCATTCCATAAGTGGGCAATGATTGCATTATAAACATTGATATATTTTTCTTCTTCTTTACTTTTTATGTAATATGTATTTTTAGGTGACTTACCTTTAACACTATGTCTAACTGAAGACATGAGGTTGTTCACTTGACCTGCATTTGTAACTGGTCTAGGGAAACCAAATCGGCATTTGGTGTAGTATTTCCCTTTCTTTTTGTATTTGCGACAACAATATTTTCCACATTTGTGTCTTTGAAATTGTAAAATGTGTGCATGAAGATCACTATTTGTGGCTTCTGATGGAATTTCACAAGTGACATATTTTTCAATAAACTGTAAAACAGTGGCATCACTGTCTTGACCAAATTTAGGAGCATCTTTAATCCATAAAAGCATGTGGATATGTGGTGCTCCTCTGGCTTGGTATTCTTTTCTCCAAAAGAAGTGTTGCACTTCTCCAAGGGGAGGAACAGTTTTATTACAAATAAAATGTAGCATAGCAATGAAGCAATGGTGAAAATATCTTGAAACATTAACAGGATCCAAAGAACAAAGTTCTCCAGGTGTTAGTATATCTATGTTTTTTTTTTGTTTTTATTTGATATGCATAGGAAATCATGTAAATCTTCCCATGCATATTCTGCACAACTTAATGTAACAAACCAAGTGGGTGGGCCAAGGTTTCTGATCATACAACATACATCTCCATGACGTTGAAACCAGTATTCTTTAGTACCACGCATATTTGCTAATATATTTTTAATATTTGATTGTAAAACCTCATCCTTGTGTTGCACTTCTTCTAATAATTGTGTAGCTGTCATATTTTGAAAGTGTGATCCTGATTTTAATATGTGTGCAACTCCGTAACATAAAGTTGCTAGTTCACTTTAAAGAGTAGGTGGAATATGTATTCCACATTTTGTCTAAATCTGGGATCTTCAGAATACATCCGTAATGAGCGGTATTCTGAAGCTGATATTTGAATAGGTCTATCATCATACCTTCCTCCTTTGCCAGTAGGAAAGAGTAGAGGAAAAGCACGTGCTTCTATACTTTTTTCCCATATGCTGATTGGCGATCCTTTTGTTTGACGCATTTGGTACGTTTCCAGTACATCTTCTACAGTGTCATTACAGTGCAAAGGATGAATTGTATAATGGTCTAAAGTATTTGATATTGTAGCAGGATCTAGTAGCTCAAATTGACCAGCTTCTTGTGTTTCTTGAATTATTTCAGTTGTATCTTTCAAGTTTTCTTCAATATTAATTTCTTTGTCATATTCATTATTCTCTTTAAGATATTGGAAGGCTTGTCTAACTTTATATAAATCTACCAGCTGTTGCCATATTTTTTTGTCTTTTGTAGGTACTCCATTTACTAAGATAATTAAAGATTGCTGCATTGGACGTTGCACTCCTAGAGTATGCACATTTTCTTTTAGATCTAATGGTAAATAAACTACTTTTCCACAAATGCCTTTTACCAATTCAGAGGGAGGTAATTTTGCTGTTTTTGGTTGAAGGCGTATTATTGCTTGAAATGGGTGTACTGTTTGAATTATGATGCTCTCATATAAATTAAGTTGTTGTAGGGGTTTTGGTACTGGGTATAATTCCAAATTATTTGTGATAGCACGTGAAAGATTTTGGTTGTTGTCAACTTTTGTAGTGCAGTAACTGCAAAGTATTAAGGGCTCAGTTATTTCGTATTTGTTTTCTGCTACATGGTAGAGAGCTAACTCAAACCATTTAGAATCTTCATTGTCTTCTATTTTGTATGATATGTCTACAGTTTTTGTGTTACTTTTATAAAAAGTTCTACGGAAACATACACATACATGGTTTGGTACTTCAGCTGATGTACTTTTAAATTTTAGTTTTTCTTTTTTGTATGTGTTTAGAAAAAATTTGCCATGTGTAGAATTGTTGCTTAATTGGTTTAAAGCTATTTCATTCTGTAAATGGCTTTCACTTCCAAAATATTTTTTCTGGATATAGTGAATTTCTTCAAGTCGGTCTTTTGCTGTACCATGTAGAAGGATGTTATTTAACTTTGCTAGTGCTAAAGCAGGACTTTTAGCATAGTACAGTTTATAGACTAGATTTCTTATAGTTGAATGATGTGTTGATATCCTTTTGATATCATGGAAAGTGGTTTTACAAGTAGGTCCTGTAATGCAGGCCAATGAATGTCCTTGTAGTCCTGTGTACTTGCGCACTGGACAGGTATCCATATTTTGCAGTAATTTAATTTTGATTTTGTCTTTGCTTTTTACATATTTATTGAGGAATTGGCGTAAAGATTTGAAACATTGTTTGGGAATCTTACACATTGACGTGCATGGCCATTTGTACACTAGACGTTCTGATCAGTTGAATGGAGGGGTAATTCTAAGTTTTCAGGGCATAATTATGTAAGGAGTATGTCTTGTTCCATTATGGTATTATTAACTTTTTCATAACCTCGACCACTGCTATGTATGGCAGTTGTATTTGTTTGCTTTTGTTTGTACGCTTCTTCATTAAAATATAGTTCTGTGCTCGTAGTGTGATTCCATTCACCTCCGCAGATACTTAAGAAGTTCTTTCTGTTGACATTTCGCTTATTGAGAAGTCTTTTTTGTAATTTAGTTATTAGTTTTGTTAGTGGTTTCATTTTGTTTAACAGTAAAATAAATACACTTTCTTTTCAGAAGAATTGCACTGTCCATCAAGATTAATTTCCTACGATAGGTTTTAGGCATTGAACCTGATTTCTCTCCTGTTTTTATAATATTTTGAATGACTTTGTGACGGTACATTTTGGCTAAAATACTTTTCTTGGTATGCTTACTTTGCACTATATTAAAATGTGAAGAAGTAGTTTTATCTGCAGTGATAGCTGATTTTCTGTTAATTGTTTTTTGGTTTGTTTTACATTTTGATAGAGGAGGCAAGGTTTTTGTACTTGAAACTTCTTGTGTTTCACTAAATGACTGTATTAGCTGTTTTGTTTCAATTTTTTTTTACAGATTCTGCTAGAGATGGATGCTTATGTTGAACACTTTTATTTTCATTTGCTCTACTTTTGCGTTGCTTTCTACGGACTTGACTTTTGGTAGGCATTCTTTAGGGTCTGTTGAAAAAATAAAGAAGATATGGGTTGTGTTTTCTGGAATGTATGTGGGCTGTGTGCATGAGTGCTTGAGTAAGATGATAAAGATGTATGTAATGGTGTGTGATTGTGCATTGGGAACTACAACTAGTAGGGATAGGTATTCTTGAATTTATGTGTTAGTAAACTGGGGTTCAGATGACAAAAAAAAGTAAGCTAGTGGTGTAGAAAAGTACAAATAGTAAATCTAATGTATACAATTAAAACAGTTGTTTGTTCTATAATATGAAAATTGTAGCGGTTCAGTTGGGTAATTTGTGTGTCCAAAAATAGGAATTTGTGGTCCATTCTGGCTGTAAATCGCTGTTTAAGACATGGAGATTTTTGGACAAAATGGTACACAATCTCTATTTTTAGGCACCAAAATAGCTTCTATTAATGTTATAGTATGTTTGATTAATAATAAAAATATTATGGTGATATTCTACTTACTTTTTTCTTAAATTAACAGGTAACTTCTTAGTTCTTCTTCGTTCATCGAATTCGGCTGCTTCTTTTCAGTAGACTGGTCTTCACTGCAATTGTAAAAGCTTCAAATTAGTAACTTTGTTTGTATATAGCGCTGTTTTTAATTTAGATATTTATTTTTTTACTTAAAATCCTCAGTGCCTTCTTTAAAACCATTAAACTAATTTATTTACATAAGATACATTGCATCAGTTCAGTACATATGATATGTTCTTAATGAACAAATTGTATTGAATGACTAACTGTAGCAAAAAAAATATCTTTACTATGTCTTGTGAAATTTATAATATACCAGTGAATACCACTATTTCTGTAAATAAGCTGTTCTAGGTAATAGCGCCTCAATGTCATGTCTAAATTAAAGTAATTATGTAAATAAATAAATAAAAACAAAAAAATATGAAATTGTATAAGTATTTTTTTAAAGATTTAAACATAGATTGTGCTTGCATGCAATTTTGTTTGAATATATGTAGTCTATATATTTCATTTAAAAAATGTTAGTTTACCATGATTTGAGTGTGTGTGTATAAAGAAAGTAAATAGTATAAAGGTTTATAACTGATAGTTGATTTTATGATATTGAAAAAAATACAGTAAATTCATTTTACAGATTACACAAGCTAAAAGTCTGTTTGAAAATGTGTTCATCTACTTTACAGAAAATATGCATACCTGAAGTTTGTGTTCATGCATATGGATATGCATGGAGCTGGAAGTAGAAATCTTGGAGACTTGTACAGTATTTCTGGTAGATGGTGCTTGCCAATGATATGACACTTGTACTCAGAGAGATTCACAGTACATTTGCAGTGCTGATCTATGATGATGCAGTTAGATCTAGAGGTCTTGCATGAGATTGGTGCATGGTCATGTGATTGTTTAGCTACATCCAATGAGGGAATGGCAGAGCGAGTGAAGTGGAAATGGTAGAAGGGCTGTTCATGTTACGATATGTCCGCGGACATGGCGGTAGTTCGCAGACATCGGGAGTTACATCCGGGGATTTTTGGGTTCAGAAGTCATGCAAATGAGAATAAGCACTGAAAGGGATTGGTCAGGAAAGTTTAGTGGGTGTGTTGTGCCAGGAGAGAGTTTCTCAGATACTCTTTTTGCTGAGAGAACAAAAGATAGCTATGGCTGTGTGTTTCAGAAAACAGATTGTTTGGATTTTGGGAGATTTGTGGATACATTGGTTGAAGGTGCATGCAGAAAGCTGTGGAGTAGCTGTAGATCTTGGATTCCCACATGTGGAAGTACACTGGCATGGAGTACGTGGAATGAAGTGGTTGGACTTGCTACCTCTCTGTGCTACTTTGGAGACAGATCAACATCCAGACATAATTGTAATTCATTGTGGAGGGAACAGTTTAGGACATGTGACTGGAATTTCTTTGCAATTTGCTATGAAAGAAGGACTTGGGAAGGTTATGGACATGTTTCATAATTCTCAAGTGATATGTTCACGGATTGCGCAGAGACAAATGTGGCTTAGTTCTTCTTCATTTGGTCCACAAATGGAAAAAGCAAGGCGCAATGTTAATAAGGCTGTTTGTGCCTTTCTAAGAGATTTTGGCATGTCTTCTTTTCACAATGAAAATATTATGGTTCGTAGTACATACATTTTTCACAGCGATGGAGTCCATCTTACTTATGCTGGCAGTCAGATTTTTCTGAGAAATGTACAAAATGCATTGCGACCTTTTTTGGAATTACAACAACCATTGTTGAAGTAGGTGTTAAGCATTTATAATTTTTGACTTACAAACACCTCCCAAAGGCTCTTTTCAGAGCCACCACTTCTTCCCAGAGAAAATTGGAATGTTTGTGATGGGGTAGCAACCCAATTTTTTAAATGTTCGCGAACTGTCCGCGGACTTCTAAAAAATACAAAGGGCCCTGCTTCATTTATTTTCACTTCTATTTTTTAACTGTGAAAGGCGGCTTTGAAAAGAGCCTTATTTTTGTTTTGATTTTTGATATTTTGTATTTTTTTTGGTTTTTTATACATGACACACTAGGAGAGGAGGGGAAAGGAAGGTAAAGGGGGGGACACCAACCACAGGGATAAGAAAGGGCGAGCTGAGAGAGGAAGATGTAGAGTGGGTCCTAATTGGGTAGTGAGCAGATCTTCTCGTGCTCTGAGACGATAGTCTCAAAAGTACTACAAAGTCGCTCCCCCCTGCAGAGTACTGTGTCACAGTACATACATACAACTGTGAACCTCGAAAGGTAAGGGTCATCAGCATTCTGTATGGCCTGTGAGGCAGCTTGAGGAAGACGCTGTCCCACAGAGGTGGTCCTTGTGGTGACAGGATCAGAAAAAGAGGATGAAGTAGAGGAAATCAACCTGCTACGTTCTTCGCAAGGTACAACCCTGTGAATAGCCCCAGAGTGAAATGACCTCAGGTGTCCCTTCATAGTAGTGGTCCCAAAGCTGTACTTACCGTGCTTCCCACGACTGAGTATCATTTTGTACTCATTGCAGGTAACACGGTTCGCATGAGCCTTAGGAACATTACCATGAATGGTAAATAACCGCCACACCCAAGACTCACGCCTAGTGCGGGTAGTAGGGTTTTCCTCTACCTCATTCTCATCATCCTCTTCTTCCTCCTCAGCATCCTCACTCCTGTTCCCCTCTTCAGGCCCTTGGGGAGGTGGTGGTGGTGGAGGAGGTGGGGGTGGTGCTGAAGCAGGTGCAGCACCAGGTGGCAGTTCTGCAGCCAAGGAGGCCATCTCGATGGTGTAATCAGCAAGTTGCTGGAGAAATAGCTGTGCTCTGAAGAATAGCCAGAAACACAATGAGAATAAGCTCTAGGGCGTGGTCTTTTATAGGGGTGCTTGTGCGCGGTTCGCAGACATGCACGCTGTCCGTGGACAGATCGAACACAAAAAAAAGTTTGAAAAGTTTCAAAAGGTATGTAGAAACTCAGGATTACTATGTGGGACTTGTGCCATGGTGAGATTTTATTGAAAAATATTATGGATTAATTGAAAATGTACTTTTAATTTGTTCAGGGACCCAAACAGTATCCTCATTCAGAACACTTGATCAGCGTGGGCGCGGTCATATGACCATTTGCGAACAAGTCCGCGAAGGAAGTGCATGTCCGCAGGACACCAAATGCACGGAGATTGGCTAGCGCATGCGTGTTGATGTTATACGGACACTGTTCGGGTCCTGAACTAATTAAAATTGTGTCACACGTGAAATGAACATTTCAGGACACTGCGTGTGTTCTTAGAACAGTTTAAATTTGCTAGGGAACAGTAAGGACAGATATACTGTTCTTCAGGACACGTTCAATTTTGTTTATGTACGAACATTTCAGGATACCAATTGTGTTCTTAGAACATTTTCAAGTTTCTAGCGAACAGTACGGACAGGTATAGTGTTCTTTAAGACACCTCCATTTTTGTTTAATTACGAACAATTCAGGACACCGCGTGTGTTCTTAGAACAGTTTGAACTTGCTAGCGAACACTATGGACAGATATAGTGTTCTTTAGGACACTTTAATTTTTTTTTTTTACGAACATTTCAGGACACCGCGTGTGTTCTTAGAATAGTTTCATCTTGCTAGCGAACAGTACGAACAGGTATAGTGTTCTTCAGGACACCTCCATTTTCGTTTATTTACGAACATTTTAGAACACCTGCACTGTCCACGGACACCTACATTGTTTTTTTTTTTAAAAATACGAAACTATTTACAACACAATATAAAAATTAAAGTTTATTTAACATATATTAATAATTTAGAAGAGAAGGTGAGGCAGAAACAGAAACAAAAACAGGAGAATTAGGGGTTTCATCATGATTGTTATTAGGTGAAGAAGGGATGGAAGTCTCATCAAAACGTTTTGGGTTATGGAGAGGGTTTGGGGATAATTGACTGGGATATGGTGAGGGGGGACAAGTACATGTGGGGCAATGATATGACGTTTTTGTTTTAAAATGATCTTCAACAAAAGTTTTCAAATTATTAAAATTGGTCAACAATAAATAATGTTTTTCTTTTATGCTGTCAAGCGTGTTTTCCATAACAGCTTCTTCAGAGGTAGTTTCTATTTTTTTATGCTCTGTACAACAAACAAATATATATGTTAAATGTATACAAAATAATAATAATTAAATGGTTTATATTATAAAGTGTTTACCATTAGTTTCACTATCTTGTGACATTTCTTCATGTGGCAAATGTTCCTCTAGCCATTCCAGACTACTAGACATTTCTGTGAGAGAAAAAAGAAAAAAAGATAATATATTTTTTTATCTAATACAGAAAGTTTATAAATATATGAATAAAATTAAGTACACTTACTATTTCAGGTAAGATATGTCCTATGTACTCAGTGGGTCTGCTCTTGTTCTCAGTTCTGTTGTGTTTGTGAGGTAATTATGTTGGAAGCCAATTTATTTTCTTGTGGTATATTCCATTTTAGAACATAGTGCATTTAAATGAATGGTTAGTGTGTTGTATATATGGGTTACATTTCTTATGTATTAGTACATATAATGTGTGTGTCTGCCTTTTTTTGAATTTGTTAAATGTTCCTATGTTATGATATAACAATCAAACATACCCCCCCAGAGTTTTTTAGGTAGTGGTACTGTTCTTCGAACATGTCCGCGAACATTAAATTAGTTCGCGGACATCAAGTACAGTAGAAGAGATTCAGTCAGTTCCATATGATATGTATATAAAGTGAAAGTCATTATTGTTAAGTTGCACTACTAAAACCTATGAAATTCAATGAAAAAACTTTGTTAAAGGGACGTTATGGTTAAGTTGCGCTACTAAAAACCTATGAAATTCAGTGAAAAAACTTTGTTAAAGGGACGTTATGGTTAAATTGCGCTACTAATAACCTATGAAATTCAGTGAAAAAACTTTTTTAAAGGGACGTTATGGTTAAGTTGCGCTACTAAAAACCTATGAAATTCAGTGAAAAAACGTTGCCAAAGGGACGTTATGGTTCAAAGTAAAACCGAAAAACCCTTGAAATTCACCAGTTATGCTAAGCTAAGCAACCATAACTCGCGCCACCACCGTGCACTGCTAAGACTAACACCCAGGACATCAAAGATGATATCACAAATGTCATTGATGACATCACTGATGACATCACATGTGTCAGCAGCAGCCTTTAGCTATGGTTCCCTGCTTATGGAGAGATTGTGTTGGCTAGTTCTGGATATGTTCAAGTGAGGGTTGATATGTGCAGTAGAGGCAGCTATAAGATGCTGGGCATACTAAATTCCAGAACGAGGACTTTAATAGGGAATCTCCTCTGGTCTTCATTCTGATAATATCCTGAGAAAGGGACTGGAAGGGATAGGTGGCGGCGAAAACATAGGGGATACCCAGTAATCACATGTGTGCAACTGACTTAAGTGTACATATACAGCTTATCGAGAAAGCTTAAAGGTAACTTGTCAGGAGTTGCACGGGACACCCAGGTAGGTTTGGGCTAGCTGTGCTGATGTAAGATGGCAGGCAAACGCATACAGCAGGCGGGTAAACGAGAAGGAAGAATAGGCAAGGTAATTCTGAACAGCAGAACAGGAAGAAAGGGCAGACCTCAATGGTGAACAAGAAGGGATGGGAACCATGCACTGGACAAACAATGAGGAATCCCACTAGTGGTATATACACAGGTTGGACTAGAGACTACCCACAGATATAAGGGAAGCTCAATGCCTCTGTGTAAGCTACTTATACAGGAACCAGACCCTGCTAGCCCATGGAAGGGGCAGCAAGAGTGGCTTCTGTGTCTGGACCCCAGGGCACCAATAAGGAATCTACTTACCCAAGACAAGCTGGGATGGGTGTCTATCCGGAACCTACAGTAGATGGCTTCTGAGGGATTAGAAGGCTGCACATTGTTACACTAAATTCACTATACACTACAAGTAATGTGAGACAAAGGAAAGGGCAGAGATTGCCTGCAGGGAAACCCAGCAGCCAAACTGTGAAAAAGAGAATAACAGAAGCACGAGTGAGGACAAGAACGGTAACAGAAATATCTAGGGAAGAATAGGCAAACAAAGTTAGCGAGGTTCAGGACAGAGACCAGGAATGAAAGGAGAAAAACAAGTAGAAACAAATCTAAGTGCAATGGTACATGACACTGGAACTGCAGACTAGAAACTACGGACCAGAATCAAGGAACAGCTGACTGAACAGTAGACCATTAACAAGGAAAACTCAGGACTGAAACCTTGGACTAGGATAAAAAGGACTGTACTGCAGCATGAAACAGGAATAGAAAGGACTGAAACTCTGGGCTAGAATAACAAGGGTGGAACTTCAGTCCTAGAACAAGAAAACTCAGGACTGGAATCTATGAAGCTAAAGCCAGTAAACACGGACTATGGACACAGATCAAGGATCTACATGCAGGGAACAAGATATTAGGTGGTAGAGAGCAAGGGGCTGCAGACAGGGAACAGAAGACTGCAAGCAGAAGAGCAGGGCGGAAGGCAGGGGAGAGTAGGCAGAGTAGCAGGGCTGCAAGGCAGGGAGCACAGGGCACTGGAACATGAGCAGGTTGTGGCAGCAACAGGAAACAGCAGAATTAGGTGGCTCAAGGCACGAAGGGCTGGGAGCGAACTCAATGCAAGAGCCATGTGCTCCTGCAGGCAGCTGCTTAAATACTGACATGCCCTGTGCTGAACCAGGCTAATTAGCATAACCTGGAGCAGCACACCTGAAGATAATCTGTCTCCTCCCTCACTGGTACTGGGAATGTGAAAGCAGCACTGATCTCTAGGGCTTCTGGGGATTGTGGTTACAAGACTGATGCATAAGAATAACCAGGGAATGAGAACTGCCAAAAGGTGCATTATGGGAATTGAAGTCCATGTTTTCAGATATACAGATTTGTGAAAGGAAATATTAAATAATGATTTAGGATCTTCTCTCAAGATGGTAGAAAACACCCTGCAGATCTGCAGACAGTGCCACCCAGAGGCAGAGATGACATAACTGCACACTCTTGTGTCCACTGACCATACTCTCTCTGAGCGCATATATCTGTACTAAGGGGGGGTATCCTGTATTTAGGCACCATTTTAGGAATGCACTGTGCCACTGATCAGGTGCCTTCAGCTTTGGCACTGGTGTTAGTGTTCTGGATTGTGTGAGTCACTTGCCCATAGAGTTCGTTTTCGGGGCAAAACTACTTGCATGTCCTGTGGTTTCTTCATCCTCTAATTGATTAACCTTTAGGAACTTAGGATGGTAGCCAAACTCCTGGTGTTATGTTGCAGGTTGCCTAACATGACTTCCTTCCGCAGCAGCTCGTGGAGGGGAAGTTATGTGGTGGTTTTGCTGGCCTGGTGAAAGGCATTGCTAGCAAGCTGGGCTGTGAATCCTGCCTATCATGAAGGGCACAAAAGATCACTGGAGCTGTAATAGAGAACTCACCAGTCAACATTTAATTTGGGTGGGGTTACTGCAATTTTCTTAAATGAGGAATCTCGCTGAGACCTCCAAAAGCCTCCTATTCCCCATAGGCTGTGTGGAACCAGGTTTCCCTTGCCCACCTTCCGAGACGTTAACTGAGCATGCTCAATTTGAACATGGTCTCAATCCCACACATCTCTTGCCCTGTCCTGTGCTGGGAGGTGTTCAATATTCGCAACAATTGGTTGCCTGGGGCAAGGTGTAGACGTGTCCATTCTGAGATTGTCTCAAGTTATGACCTACCTCCACTAGCTCTCCGTTGTCTCCTCACTCTTCATTCTTCATACGAGTTCATCTACCTCTGCATGTTTGTCTCCTTCATCTGTCTCCAAGATGTGTCCTCTATGTATGCCTCTCTCTCCTTGCCCGTCTCCCCTGTATACCATATCCATGATGGTATCCTCAATATCTCCATATGTCTAGAATTAGTCTCTCTCTCTCTCTCCCTCTCCCTCTCTCTCTCTCTCTTCTTTCTTTCTATATTTTTTCTCTCCCTCTGTCTTTATCTCTCTCCCCTTCTCTCTCTAACCCTCTGCCTTTATTTTATTTTCCCTTTCTCTGACTTTCTCTTTCTACCTCTCTCGTCTTCTCTGTCCCCTTCTATTTACCTTTGGCTCTCTCCCTCTCTCTTTTTCTCCCTTGCCTTTTGTCTGCCCCTTTCCGTCCCTTTATCCATTGGTGCCTGTGCCTCGCCGCCTGCCTCACTCTTTGCAGATCCTAGTTTTGATCAGATGCATTTTTACAGCTGTGCAGCACCACTAAAACAAGGATAAAAAGCGACACAAAATGTTCCCTTTAATATTCATGTCAGGCAGCGGAAGAACTAGAGAACTGCTTATTATTCTACCAGAACAAAGACAGTTTGGACAGCTATATATGTGGATTTGAACAAAAGGGAACAGAGGAACTGGAAATGATGTAGGATATTGAAGCACCAAGCAGACGCAGGCAGCGGGTGAGACACATATATTTATTTAAGTTTCAATGATACAGTCCACCAGCAGAGCATCCTCCTCTCACGGCAACCCTCTCAAAAGTCACTCTGCTACACTCCTGGCTTCTCATTCTGGAGCCCACTAAAACAAACACATTTCACACAACCACACATCATCAACTACACTCCCCCCCTTCCCTTAACAAACAAAACAATAACACACAGAAAAGATAGTTTGAACAGGAAAAAAAGAAACTTTAAAAGAACTAACACCCTTACTCCTCACTATCACAAAGATCAACCACGTAGTCATTGAACCTTTCAGGTTGCCTTATTTGCTTAATAACAAGGGGGGTCCTGGGAGTCTCTCTGCCAGACATTAATACTGGTTGTGAGAGCCTTGCCCAGATTCCTTAGCTCACTATCTTTCACAGAGGAGAGATATCCCAATCATATCAGTCTTTGTCCTGCCCTGGTGCAGTCCAGCACCAAAATACTAGGTAGTTCTCCTCTGAGCAAGAGTATTAACAGCAACCCAAGACATGGTACCAACAGCAACCCCAGACACGTGTTTCGGTCTGGTTGAACCTCATCAGTAGGGTGGAGCTGTGCTTCTCTAAGAATAGTGAGCAAGGAGTTCACGTCTGGATTCCCCATATAATTTAGGCTGAGACACAAAGTTACTTGAATTATGCTAATTAACAAGGGGGGTCCTGGGAGTTTCTCTGCCTACATTAGTCCTGGTTGCGAGAGCCTTACCCAGATACTTTAGCTAATTGATTTGCATATGGTTTTCCCCTTCTGCAATGGCTTGGCAGGCTGAAAAACGATGGTCTGGAGGGTTGCCCAGAGCTGTACCCATGGTGGTTATTATTAATTCAAAACCTTCCAACCCTCACCTTTTTGTTTTGCTAAAGTCACTCCGAGTTGGACGGCTATGCCCAGATGTTTGTCCAGAGTCTGCCGGGCCTAGAAATCCAAGCTACTCCTCACTGATGACACCCAACAATGCTGAAACATGTTTGGAGATGCTTGTGGTTGCGTGCAGGAGTGATGTAACCTAGCAGTTTGGGCTGGACTGCCCCTTTTGGGGTAGGACCAAGCCTGATATGCATATGGTTTTTCCCCTTCTGTAATGGCTTGGCAGGCGGAAAAACAATGGTCTGGAGGGTTGCCCAGAGCAGTGCCCATGGTTATGATTAATTGAAAACCTTACAGCCATCACCTTTTTTGTTTTGCTAAAGTCAAACTGAGTGGGACGGGTGTGCCCGGACCAGTCTGCTGGGCCTAGAAACCCAAGCTACTCCTCACTGATGACGCCCAACAATGCTGAAACATGTCTGGGCATGCTTGTGTTCTCGTGCAGGAGGGATGTGACCTAGCAGTTTAGGCTACACTGCCCATTTTGGGGTAGGACCTAACCTGATTTGCATATGGTTTTCCTCTTCTGTAATGGCATGGCAAGGTGAAAAATGATGGTCTGGAGGGTTGCCCAGAGATGTGCCCCTGGTTATGATTAATTCAAAACCTTCCAGCCATCATCTTTTTGTTTTGCTAAAGTCGCCCTGAGTGGGACGGGTATGCCCAGACGTGGGTCCCGAATCTTCCGGGCCTAGAGACCCAAGCTACTCCTCACTGATGACGCCCAACAAGGCTGAAGCATGTCTGGCGATGCTTGTGGTCTCGTGCAGGAGGAATGTGACCTAAAAGTTCAGGCGGGAATGCCCCTTTTGGGGTAGGACCAAGCCTGATTTGCATATGTTTTTCTCCTTCCTTAATGGCTTGGAAGGCGGCTGAAAAACAATGGTCTGGAGGGTTGCCCAGAGCCGTGCCCATGGTTATGATTAATTCAAAACCTTCCGGCCATCACCTTTTTGTTTTGCTAATGCCTTATTTGCTTGCCAGATCCCCTATCAACCACTTCCGTTTCACTGCGTGCTCCACCGGCTGAGATCAAAGACACTCCCTGATCCCCTACCTTCACAATTGCATTCACATTCCAAGTTTTTCCATCTTCTGTCATAACAGCATTGAAAAAAAAACACTCTTCATACTATAAGCTTTGACCATTTTAACCATCCTTGTCAGAAAGGTGCAGGAAATGTCACTCTCATCCAGATCACCCTTTTGTACGCAACAACTGTTGAGTGCCTTTCTCGTATATCTAGCTTTGATGACCAATCGTCTCTCTCTGACATGTGACATGGCTCTATATATGCATTCTCATGTCCACCTTGCTCTATTCATCCATTGGGGACATATTTAGCAATTTGCTTTCCTCCCCCCACTCAACTCAAAGGGTGACCCCCAGTCGCCCCATGTGGAGAGAACCGATGTGCTTCATTCCTACTCATCACAACTCCTTCCCAATCTTGTCCATTTGACCACACCCATCTTATACAATCTTTTATAACCTTGTTAAATCTCTCTGCAATTCCAATGGATTGAGGATGATAAATGTCTGTTTACATGCCCTCAACACCATTCTCAGCCAAATACTCACACAGCTCTTTAGATTTAAACTAATCACAACCCACGGGTACCTTCCTGCTTGAACACTTGTACCATACACTCAATAACAGTGTCTAGATAGGATGTGCATTTTGGATTGGGAGGTGTTTTCAAGATTGTTATGCCTGGGAGGAAGCTAGAACATGCCAATAGGTGCCAGGAGTGTTTTCTGGGGTGTTGGGCTAGGGCATAGCACGTGCCACTATCACCAAGGGTGTGCTTTCTACAGTGGTAAGGGGTAGGAAGTGAAACTGGGGACAGTGGTGTGTTTTCTGAGGTGTTGCGTTAGGGAACTGCAGAGTCAGTGCTAATTGTGTATAGGCTTAAAAAGTCTATTTTTTCACTATCACTAAGGCCAGTGTATCTTCGTGTGTATTTGTATGTATTGCAATGTATTAAGTGCTTTCCCCAAATTCCTGTACATATCAGAATGACACAAAACAGTACTAAAACATGTATTTTGATGAAGATGGGTAGAAAGGCAGTAGTAAAGAAGAGAGAGCTAGGAAGAGGCAAGAGAGGTGAAAAGATGAATCTTTAGACGGGAATGGAAAATGTTGAGCGAGGGGAAAGCACATTTTAGGTGGAAGAACGTTCTGAAGTTTTGGGAACAGTAGAGAGAATGAACGAAAGCGTGAAGGAGCACAAGGGGCCTTAGGTTAGTGACAAGATGAACATGGGGCAATAAAGAGAACTTGAGGTAGAATAAAGTGAGATGAGGAAATAAAGATACAGGTGGCAAAAGTCATAAGGAATGAGAGAGGGAGTAATGTAAGAAGAAGGGGATACAGACCACAGAAGGCAAATAGTAGAATTGGATACTGAGTGAAGAGGAGTGAAATGAGAAGATGATATAAGGCAAACAAGATTTGAAGAGGTGATAAAGAGTTTAGCAGCATGAAAATACAGAGTAGGTCAAATGTTTGATTTTCTAGACCAATTGAATGTAGTATTTATCCTACACCCAGGCATTGATAATCCCAACAAAACTGAACAGGAAGCTATAGAGAACGCCTTCATAGCTGGGCCATTACCCAAGGTGTAGGCACAACTGAAGAACGTGTGCATTAGATGGCAGACTGAACATTTAGCGGAACTAGTGTTTGTTGCAAATTATTGCTAAGCATGCCAAGAGCAGAATAAAGAGACCTTTCAGAGTAAATTAATGACACTCCAAATGAAAAGCCTATATAGACCGGCGCAGGGATAGATACAAAATGCATTGAACTTTGCACTCTGAGGGGGTAGGCGGCGGAATAGGAGGAGATGCGGACCACCCACAGGGCATGAAGGGCACCCCTTCTGACTACATCAAGACGATGGGGTTTTAGTAGACCCATTATTCTTGATTGATCAAGATGGTTCATATATACAGTGCAGTGTAAAGGGAAAAATCGGATTCCTCCCTAGTATACACTGGGACAATTAAGTCTGCCTTGGGCATAGAGAGCTTCCTGGATATATCAGTGCCCACAAAAACTGTGAAAGCCATAGGTATATTTAAATCTCCAGTCATACATCCAGTCACAAAACCCCTCACAATTACTCTAAGACCTATCACCAACACACATGCCTACTTATTAAACCGTTCAGAACCAGTTAATCTGTTAGGTAGAGATTTGATATGTAAGCTCAGGTACACCATCTACTTTACCTTGGATGAGGGATTCTTAAGCAAGCATAGACCCAGAGGAAGAACAGTCTGGAGAGAGGGTATGGTATAAAGATCTGAATGATTTGTGTAATTTCATAACTGACACTTTGTTGTCAACCCATGATAACAAGGTGGGGTACATTCACACAGCAGAACCTGTCAGGATAAAAGCGGATCACTTTAGGAAGCTCTCCCAAATCCCTCAGTACCCCCTGAATCCAGAAGCAGAACTTGGTATTACTCCTCTTATCGAAGCGCTCCTGAGTCAAGGTAAAATCACCCCTACTCTTAGTTCATGTAACACTGCAATATTGTCAATTAAAAGGCCAGTGAAGGCCAGTTATCATTTCATTCAAGATCTGAGTGCTGTCAATGTGGTGACCATCCCTTCATCCCCTGTAGTGCCTGGCTACAGTAAAACAGTAAGACCTGGCTACAATATTGTCATGTACCCTCCCAGATGTTATGTACCTTTCACAGTAATGAACCTATGCTTAGCATTTTTTCTATACTCATACGAAAAGACAGCCAGTGCCTGATTGAATGTTTGCACAGATGAATGCAGTAGAACTGGAAATGTTTGCCTCAGGGTTACACCATGTCCCCTTTTCCCTTCACCCCACAACTGAAGAAAGACCTAGATGATATAAAGTTCCCCGGAGGGTCAGTTCTTATCAAGTATGTGGATGATTGTTGATTGCCTCACTATCATACAAGCCTTGCAAGCAAGAGACTCAGATTCTAGTAACTGCTCTTCCTAAGAAAGGACATAAGGCATCTAAGATACAATTGCAGTTATGTAGAGAGACTGTGTATTATCTGGGTCATGACATTATCCGGGTTCTCCAATTAATAGCTCCCTCAAAAAAGGAAGCAGTGTAAAAGATTACAAACCATCAGATTATCACACAGATGAGAGTATTTTTGGGTATGGCGAGCAAAACTGACAATCGATCTTAGGGTATGCCAAGATAGTCAAACTCCTACAACGTTAAACCCAAGTGAATACCATACAGCCACAACAGTGGACTCCAGAGGCTGCGGACGCTTCACCAAGATCAAGAAAAGGTTGGCTAGTACATTTGTGTGAATTAGGGCTTCCAAGGGTTTATCCTATACTGTCACATAAGAAGTGGCTTTGGCCTTGCTGTCCTTAACGAGAGACATGGCATACACCGTAAACTGATAGGCTACAATAACAAAGACCTAGACCCTGTTGCTTCTAAAATGCTGCCTTGTTTCATATCAGTTGTGGCAGCCACCTTTCTGGTAGAGCATTGTGAAACACATTATTTGGTTCCCCCCTATATGTCAAAGTACCCCATTTAGTTGTCTCTTTATTATTGAAAATTAAAACACAGCATGTGCCTGTGTCCTATTCTACTGTACTCCTCCAATTGTACTCTGATCAGATGTGCAGTACTAAATCCAGCCTCTCTGATCCCCACACCTCTGGACCGGGAACCACACGATACTGAACTGCATGACTGTGCATCAAGTACTGACTCCCCACTGACACCGCAATCAGATTGAACTGATGTGCCCCTGCCTGAAGCAGACTTAGTTTACTTGGTTGATGGTTCTTGTTGCCAAGATCATAATGGGAAATTGTTTTAGGGTATGGGGTGTATGAGTTTGGGGAAGTGGTAGAGTGGGAGGTTCCCCCAAGTGACCTCTGCCCAGCTCGCTGAGTTAATAGTGCTGACAATAGTGTGCAGCCTAGCCGCTCTGCAGTTTGTCAACATATACATTGACTCCCACTTTATGTTTGTAATAGCACATGACTTTGGACAATTCTGGAAGCACAGAGGGTTCCTGACATCGACTGGATCCCCTATGAAAAATAGTCAATGTGTAAAGGCTCTCCTAGATGTGATTTGCTACACGAAAGAATAGCCAATGTTAAAGGTGACGCTCACCAACCCCTAAATGATGAAGTCAGATGCTGCAATTATTTTACAGACTGAACTGCCACATTGACTGTGCTATTTTGCTCAGAGAATTAATACACTCTCCCTTTTAAAACAAGTCCTGTCCCCTCCCCATAACAGACACAGGAATATTTGATCCTTATGCAAGAAAATGTCCCCTCCAGTGAAAAAGGCAATTGGATAAGAACGGGTTGTTGACTGCATAATGACTCTCTGTGGGGAGATGACCAAGGTCGATTAGTGTCACCCAAAATATTACTATCCCACCTTGGCCCTCTTCACAAGTTAAGTGGTGCATTCGTCAGGAATTCTGCCAGATGAAATGACTGTTACCTCCATGCTGTCCAGCGGAATTACCACCGCATTACAGGTTGATAGGGACGTGCACAACGCATCAGAGATAACAGTAATTCTGTCTGGTGGAATTACTTTACAAAATCAATTTTGAACAGTAAATCTGCCAATTTCCAGTGGAGTTACCGTTAGCACCAGAAAATTGTTGGAATTACCAAACAGTAATTCCGCCGGGTGGAATTACTGCTGGCGGAAGCTTCGCCATTACGCAAACCGGAAGCTCAGCAGTGGCCATCTTGAAAAACACAGCCCAGTTAAAATCACTCACTTTCTGTAGCCAGCCAGACCCCATATACACAGGAAAGATGCCAGGAGACAAGGGGAAGGGCAAGGTACCAGAAGTGTGGGCCGGGGGAAGCCCAAATTCAGTGATGGGAGTTGCAGGTGTTGGCAGAGGAGGTGGTGGCCAATGCTGATGAGCAGCTTAGGGGCGAGCAATGGAAGACTTGCATACAAAGGAAGAACATCATCTGGAACAACATAAGGGACACAGTGGTAGTCGTGGGCACAGTGCAGCATGATGTCAAACGATGAAGGAAGCGTTGGAACATTTTGAAGGCACGTGTGTGGACCATGCTTTCCAACTACCAGTGTGAGACAGCAGCCACAGGAGGAGGCAACATGAAGCCAAAACAACTCACACCGTGGGAGGAGAAAGTGGCCAGCATCATAGACATGACTGGCATAGAGGGAGTTGGCACAGCAGAGGCAAGAGTTGGCATTCAAGTTGATCCAGGTGAGTACAAATGAGGATGCAGTGTACATAGGAAGCCAAAACGCGCAAGTGTCAATATGCAGCTGCAGGCCACATAGCATATAAAACAATATGTTCCTCCCAGTATCGTAGGGTGGGAGGAATTGGCAGTACAGTCAGCACCACCATGAAAGTGCCCACAAAAATTGCATGATGAAATCACACCAAGGAGGTGATTGGTATACTCTCCAATGCAATGCAGAAATCCTTCCCAACGCAGGGCCTCGGATCCCCTCATGTGGAAACACTCTCAAAACACTGATGTTGTGCCCTGAGTCCTGAAATGGGGTGAAACACTTGCAGATAATATGTCCCATTTATAGTGACGGCCATGTTAACCAAGTTTGTCAGCCATACCGCTATAAATCTACAGTATCCCTGGAAAACATGGAAAGAAACCCAATAGATTGAATAGATTGAAGGGAGATGAATGCAGATGTTCCATGAGAATAACCTAGTAAACACCTTACACTTAGCACGAGGCACATTTCAACTTGACAGTGATGAATGGAGTGCTCTTAAATGAGTGTCACCTCATGCCATCATGCCATCATGTATGCCTTTGCTCCCCCTAGGCCATGTCCATGACCCAGCAGAGCACATGAGCCCCAAGCATATGTTATCCAATATCAGAGGCCTTCTTATTAATTATGTGACATTGACATCATCAACGTACCTATAAGGCAACCAGACAGCTTTTTCTGTGGACATCTTAGGTGGTCCAGCATTCCTGTCTCAATGACAAGGGAGCCATCATGTGTATTCCGTCACAGGTAGCCCAAACCAGATGCATGTGAAGAAGCCACTAGACTAAATGGTTTAAAAGAATGGAAACAACTACCTAGCATGTCACTGAGCACTGTTCATTTTTCCCACAACAGGCTCCCAAAGCGGTCAGGCTAGTAACAATTGGGTACTAATATGGGGTCTTAATGTGCAATGTAATGTATGTGAATAAGAGTCGTAGCCTGGAATATATTGCCCTATTATTAATTGCATGGAGTACATTTTGCATGTGGCATAAACGTGCAATGTTCCATGATGCAAAAGCATCAAATGTATTTATTAACTACAACATTTTCTGGTAGTCTATATAACATGACAGGTTATAGTCTTCCTAAATATCTTCCTTCTCGAGCTTTTCGCTCATCTGCCTCCAACTCCCTCAGGGTTAGTCGTTTCTCCAAGCAGCGAGTTAGTGGCAGATCGCTTTCTTCTACTGGGGCCTCCCTCTGGAACAACCTCCCTGCCTCTCTGAAACTTGAGGAGAACTATCTCCGGTTCTGGAAGCACCTCAAGACCTTCCTCTTTGCTTCTGCTTTCTCCGCTCCTCTCCCCTGCTGATCTCCTGGCTGAATCTGAAACTGTAGTGGTTACCTGGCTACCCTCTGATCTTGGGCCCAGGTCACACCCCCTACCAATTGCACACCTGCACTGCCACCCTGGCAACCTGGCAACCCTTGCACTTGGGGACTATTTCTGTATCCCTACAGCCTCTACTAGCACTTGAGACCTGATGTCTGCACTAACCCTTGCACTTGCCACCAGCTGGCTGCACTTTTATTTATTGTCTTTATTTATTTTACTGTTATCCTATGTATTGCATTGCCCCTCCCCTTTCCCCCTACACTTTTCCCCTTCCCGCCTCTCCTACACTTGCACAATCTCAATGTCACCTGGCCTAGTAGGATTGTTGTCTCTGTCTTCCCTCTGTTTCCCCTCCCTTGGCTCGTCACGTCTTGAAACACTTGTGTATAGGCGTGTGATAAATGCCATATCATATCATATGTGTTTTGAGAAAAACTGCTTGTTCTGCGAAGCAATGCAGAGAATAGTATACCCTTCCACGTTAAATAAGAACTGCAACTGTAGCATGCCCAAGCAATGCGAGATGTAGTGCAGGGTGCATCTCGCCTGGTGGCAAAGGAACTTGGCCGCCAGTGCAGACACCTCACAGAAGCCCCAGGCTCAATTACTGTGGTTGACCAGAGAGTGTGAGATTTACTGAAAGCATATCTGCAGTCAACAAATCGATGCAACATGCTCTGCTGCTGACACCGCAGCACTTCAAGGGCTTGATTCCATTAGCTCCACTTTTGCCTCCCCAACAGAGGAATCTATTGCAGGTAATCCAAGATGCAGGCTTCAGTGCTCTGCCATGCGTGCACCCACGTCTCCACATGGACCAGTGAAGTGCGGCAAGAAATAACATACCTGTCTGTCGACATTGAGCTTTGTGTGAGGATGGAGGAGGACAAATGTGTTGGGCAATGAGGGTGGAGTGTGGACATGGGTGTTAGGGACCGAGGGTGGAGGGAGGACATGGGTGTTGGGGAATGAGGGTGTGTGGAGGAAATGAGTTTCACACACTTAATACATGTAGTTTGCATCACAATTAAAGCTTTGGTAGTCTTTTTGGTCGTCTCATAGACTTTACTACAGTGATTTATCTATTAATATTGTGTAGTATGCATATTTCATATCAGAATACATTTCTTAAACCCTTTCTTCTGCACTGCCATCCTGTGCTGAACTGGCAGCCCACGTCTCGTCACCCTCCTCCTCAGAGTCTGCTTGTTCCACGTCCTCCTCAGCAGGCAATGGTACATTCCTCCTGATGCACATATTATGCAGCATCACACACACAAGGACTATCTTCCCAACCTTCTCTGGAATGTACATAACTGCCCCTACAGTCCAGTGGAGGCACCAGAATCTTCCTCTCAAGAGTACAAATGTGTGTTTTATGCATACCATGGTCCTGGTGTGTGCCCCATTGAAGGCAATTTCATTTGGCGTCCAAGGGTTTTTTATTGGGGTCATGATCCATGGCAGTTGTGGGTAGCCAGAGCCACTTGTAAATGGAATGGGACTGTGTCACTTGCAGATAGGTAATTGTCATACTTCCCTGTCATGACTAAGTGATGCATGCTTTCCACTTCCATGAAGTTATTTGAGTACACTCTAGAGCCATTGGGGTGTGTTTCCCTGGCATTTGACAATGCCCAATAACTTGTGCCCATCCTGCTCTGCAGCATATGTATGTGCCCCCATAGTCTGCATTCCCCAATTGTCCCTGCACATCCCAATGATTGCTTTGTATGTTACGGCCTGTGCTGCCTTTTTCTTGGCCATTGCATTATATTTGATGTGTGCCTGTGGCAGTGTGTTTGATTGGCGCTGTATATTTCTCTGAACAGCTGTGTGCTCCTGGCATTGCTTGTGGTGCTTTCCTTGCTACTTCCATGAGTGGTCTCTTGGGCCAAACATCAAATTGGAATCATAGGAGAGGGGGTGCTCTATCACGGAAATGCATATTCAGTTGTGGTATCCTTTGCATTCTAGGACTTGCGCTCCCTTCAGCCCGATTGCTTTAGTGTGGAGGGGGAATGGCATGGGGTGTTGGTGATGCCATGTGGATTACGACACTTTATGCTACATATACATAATGGATATTTGCCCCTCCCCTTCACTTCTACCTTCGCCTTTGCAGATACACACCCAGGTTGCAAGTGTGCTGAGCTCACATGTCTCCATGTACGCAGGTGAGGTGCTTCGGGAAGCCTGCCACCCCCCCCCCCTACCAAATTCATGACAAGGAAGAAGGCCAGAAAACACTGCAATGACCCATTCTATTTTGGGCAAATTCCCAACGGACCCATGATTGACAAGTATGTCGAGAGGTATCCCCTCAGCCAGCCATACCGATTGAAGGCCATACAGATCTATCCATGAGTGGATCAAGAGCCACACGCTATGATTGAGGACACCTGTATGAACAGCTTGAACTAAAACACCAAGAAGCCATGTTCCTGATGTTGTTAGAGACACCACGACATAGCAGCGTTAGACATGAAGCACACATGCCATCCGCACGTTGGAACACAAACACACACTCGAATACATGAAGAACACAAGCGCACAGTTCTACATACTCTCATTTCTTTTATTATTTTGCCATTAGCCAAACACAGCCATGCGGAAACCGCAAGAGACAAGAGATCCTGAGCAGAGCTTGCAGATGTTTACGCTCTAATAACACTATTGAACTGCAGGAGCATCTATGGGACCTAAAAGAGCCAATTGTGACTAACCTATGGAAATGTAGTGTAGCATGGACACTGTACAGACCACATTGTAAGGTTTAGGAGAATTACAGCGGGCCTCTGAGCAAGAGACAAGCTGAGCTGATTCAGGTTGGACAACAAGACCTGTGAGACAGGACCCGCAGCCAAGGTCAAGACATACGGATGACATTCCAATCCGCAGACGACAAAGTGACCAGCTGCAAAAAATAAAAATACATCCTGATAATTCAGAGCTGCATAGCTCACATTCATGGTATCTGAACATGTGACGTGGCCGAAGCAGACAATGGACAGTTATCAGTGGTGGGAAAGGAGAGCATGTCCGAGGCAGCCAAACACAGACCACAACAAATATGAAACAATATGTAACACGTGCTGTGCTGATCAGGAGAACACTCTCATAAGCGAAGGTGGTACACTCAAGTTACATTGCAGACACAAAGTCATTCTTATAACCTTGAAGAGGTACACAGTGAGCTGAGAACCTTTGCAGATCCCAGGCTTGGGAAAGTCAGCTCTAGACAATCACAGTCTAGTACCCTAGGGGTGGGTAGCAATGGGCAAGAACCAATGGTAAGTCCACACCACTGCAACAATGTTATAGTTAGTGACTTGGGGTGGAACAGGCCAGCCACCTGACAAGTGAGGGCCAGTAGAACAATATGTATAGTGTCATGTATAAGTTATAACATACTATGTATACAATCCCTTGGCCCGATAGATTTCCTGTAGGAGGGCCCAGGTTGTGATGTAATGCTGACAACATTTTGAAGAAAAACTGGCCTGCGAGCTGAGGAAGAGCACGATGTGCATGGATTTTTCCTCTTCTTGTGGTGATCCCTGTTGGTTTTGACTGTAATAAACCACAGTTTGAACTTGCCGCTGACTGCATCCTCCGTGTAGCCTGGGGGAGGGAGTTGGGCCCTCCAAGTCCACGGACTTCCAGTGTCCCTCTGGCATACCTAAGGGTCCTCCCCAACACAGGCAGGGTGCTTCTTCATAGTACCATGGAGTCCTGACTTGAACCTGGGAAATTGTCACGCCCCCATCCACATCCACAAGCCCTTCTGTTGCACCCCGTAATTCCATCAATACACGGCAGAGACATAGAGCACAGCAGGTCTCCACACGCACCATTGCACATCCTCACCTTCAGGTTTGCCGACAAGGGGCTGGCCGAACTCAGCGGCGCTGGTTTATGCCTCGCTCTCCGTTTCTGCTTTGGCGGTTGCCGTGGAGACGCGTCACGGGCATTCCGCGTCTCCGCTGCCGGCGCTTGGACACTCTTCCTCCACGCGTCCAATCGCTTGTGCGCCAATCAAGTGTGTGAGCCATGTGATCGCAGGAGCGCCCGATCACGATCACGTGCGTGGGTCACATGGTCACTGGAGCGAGCGTTCAAAAGTGACGCGCGAACACCCATCCGCGCTTCACAGCTGATCTTGGTTGGACTACGGACTACGGACTTGACGCTGCTTTTCTTGATCTTGGATTTTGCCCTTGGATTCCGACCCGCTTCCCCTTTTGTACCTCGCTTGGACCTGCTTCTTTCTGGCTTTGACCTCGGCTCCTCCCACGGACTGCTTCTTGGATTTCCCTTGTTTGGTACCTTGTCTTGAACCGCTCCCCCTGGACACGACCTTGGCTTTCCTCCCGGACTGCAATTGGATTGCCCTTTGGTTTAGACTCTGCTCTTTGGATCACGTGCCATATTGTTTGGCTCACAGTACCAGGTTCCGTATCAGGTGGTGATTCCGTCCTTCAAGTGCATTGCCAGGCTGCTACCTTGTCGTCAACCCTGCCGGCTCCCTCAGACAAACACCCCACATCAACACTGGTTTCCAAACAACCACTCAGGGTAAGCTCCCTTGTAGATAAACATTAAGGATTGTGTACAGGGTGTATTTGTTATCTAACCCACGTGTTTGCCTTACAGTGGTCGGGGGGGACATCTTCCGGCATTCCTGGTTCCGGCTGATGACATTCACCACCTGTGGCCGCAAGGGCTGCTCGAGCAGTATATTGATTGTTTGCTCGAGTGGAACTTGGGGACAGAGGTATCATCGCCTACACGACCATCAAGTCTTGACAGAAATGGATGCAGCAGTGGGTCACAGTGAGTTCTGCGTCTCATGTACAGTGCACGTTCAGGGAATGGTACTGTTTCCTGTTTCGAAGGACAGGCTCTGGTACCTTACGTGCCACCAATGTCACATGTGTGAAGGCCAGAGCTGCTATTACATTGGGGAAGTTGGCAGTGGAGTAAAATCTGTCCTTCTTGACATGCACCTCTGCAGGGGTGCTGGGTAGAATGATGTGCTGCTCAGCACTTTTGAAAATGTTGGTTGTTACATGCCATGCCGCATGCCGACAGTGTGTTGATATATGCCTGTGGCACAGAAGTGCAGGACTGATACCAACTTCAGCAGCAGTGTTACGGGCCGGCTGTTCGTATACTGATGTTACTCTCAATGTCAGTCTGGATAAGGGTGAGGAGGTCTGCAATGGTTTGGAAGCTGAGGCGAAACGGTGTTTTCAACTGTACATCTGTCATTGTCCAGTGCGATGGTCTGACTCTGGGACATGGAGCCCTACTTCCCATCCACCTCATCAGCATTGGCCCTGACGGGTTCCTTTGTTGCTGCTGGTGTACTATCCTCTGTAGGTCAATATATAGTCAGAGTTCCTGGATCTCATAGAAGGCAACGCCATGGGCTGCATGGTGCTTGAATGTGAGTTTGGAGAAGGTGTGTCCCTTACATATCCTGTTGTAGTCCAGTGGGTGCACTTGTAGCTTAATTCTATTCAAGTGGATGCATTTACCTCCACCTGTTTGGTGTTTCCACCTGTAATGCAGTGAATTAGGTCTATAAGATCCAATTCCAGCGCCAAACCCGTACAGTGTATTTGATTGCATGCAGTTTATGCATCAAACACTTATTATATTCTGATGACCCATTCAGTGTTCAATACCAATTTCAATTAAAAGTTTTTTGAGGTTTTATTAAACCAACACTTGTAACATGTTGTTTTCTCTGACTCAACATACAAAAGAAAAAGTTCAGTTATTTCTAACTGAACATACAAAAGAACAAATCCAACAGGTGTTTCAACATATCACAGGTTTTCATCAGGGATAAATTAAAACATTTTCTGAAAAGGAATGTACTATCACATATAAGATTATCCTAGTGGAGGTAGAATGACAGAAGCGCATAACATAGGAAACAAGAACAAGAGAAAAGTTGAAATTATTTTTTTTTATGTTGATCCCTTATGATCTGACATCTTAATTGTGCCATTCAACGTACTTAAGAGTCACATATACACTCAATTCCTTCATATCCCCGTTATATTTACATGCCGAACACCATGCTATGTATCACCAGTGCCAGCTCTAATGGTGATTGGTTCTGAATCCATTGATGTCTGACTCTCTCACCACCTTCACCAAATACCCATCCATTGAATGTGTACCAAGACCAAAAAAACACACGTGTTGTACCGATGCTATAAACTAATATGTGCATTCACCTTTAGCTGGCTTTCTTAATTTGCAACACATACAAACTAGTTAAATTGCGGGGCCGTGGCTAGAGGCCATGTAAGGAAGAAATGCTCTCCAGCAACTCCTGCAGATCTAACCATTGATGCTCCATATGACAACTTAAAACCACTAATAAGGCACCAAAAAGGAGGCAGCAGCAGGTGAAACTACTGGGAAGCTACTAACCACCTGTGAGGACCAGATTGCCTTTATAGAGGCATAAACTTGCACCTAAGAGGAACGGCCGGAGAAGAGGGAGAGAATGTTGGCGGTGTGACGGAGCGCTGCTCCAACTCAAAGTTGTGCAAGGCAGAAACCGAGGGAAGCAGTGCTGCCGGTCCAGAAGTTGGGCAACTGCTGCCTGTCAGACCCGGAGGGAAGAAAACTGACAAACCGGGAAGGATTTGAGAGCCCGGGTGCCAACGCAAGGTACGCGCACCTAACAAAGGAAACCAGCATTCCATTATTCAGCAGTAGACGCACAGGGCGCATACTGCCCAGAGATTGGCGGCCTGAGGCCACTGCAATAACTGTAGGCACGCAGAAGAAGACCGGCAGGTACTCCTGATACCCCGAACGGTGTTAGGGAAGATGAGATAAGTGCAGCGGGAGGTGCCAAATACACGCGAGTGGACCGTAGCACCGTGCCAGCAAAGAGCCTTCTCCGTGGAGAGGATCTAGTGCACATTTCGGCTGAGCCTGCGGAGCAAGAGGAGAGGATGCTGGAAGCCCGACCAAGACCCACCACAGAAGATGGTATGGAGTTGCAGGGGTTGGGGGGGGCTGATCCAGAGTTAGAGCTGGCCTTCCATGTGAATCTGCACAGGGCCCCCACCTGCAACCAGCATAACTTTGGTGGGGCACTGCCATAAGGCTGCACAGGGGGAGCGAAAATATAAAAAGCCCCCCCCCCCCATGGGAGTGGGCTTTCTGCTTCTGTGCGTGGGCTTGGACACAAATACAAGCCAAGTGCGGAGGCTGACACATACGAGCCACGGCTGCCAGGTGCCACATGCAGAGTGGCGTGCATGCAAGTAGGCGGACACAGCCCTTGGGTCTGCAAACAGGGCATCCCAAAAGCAGTGGTTAAAAGCCGGATCACCACACCAGGTGTAATAGGACTTAACGAAACGGCCCCGGATTAACAGGGCATTGAGAGTCCCTCATACCCACCAAAAAAGATACAGTTACGCAGCATACTGCAGATAAGTGCACGTTGCAAACTGCACTACAGCAAGTAAGCCCTGCCCCAGGCAGAATAGTGGAGAGGAAGATACCACTATGAAGCAAGCCAAAGAAAAGGTGGTGGAACTGCGAGAAGAGCCAAGCACTGTATCCCTATGACAAGAGGTGGCACCACACACTGGTTAGTGCCTTCTGCTGAAGACACCGCATTTGGAGAAATAAACCCAACAACAGGCGAGAGGCCCGACCCGAACAGTAATAAGGGGGCCGGGCGGAAGACCAGTGTCGAGGAGTGTCATTGAAGCACCTGTGAGCAGGGGCGCACACACGTACAGCTGCGAATAATGACAACCAAAGGTCATAAAGCAAAAACAAGCAGACCACGATGGAAACCTTCACAAAGAGCCAAGAGGGGGCAGCAGAGACAAGGTGAAGGAACAAGCGCCCCAAGTGTCAGAGAAGACCTATTTGGGGAACCAAAAGATCCCATCACAGCACTGCTAGCTCCACTGGAGGGCAAGATAGATGCGTTGGCCATCGACGTGGGGCAACTAAGGCAGGATGTGGGAGCCTTAGCGGAAAGAACTGGGAAGTTGGAGGAGCAGGTCAAGGAAAACACAGAGGTCCGTGTACAGACTACCAAGGATATTGACATCCTCCAACAGAAAGTCAAGTTACTTGAAGAAGCGGAGGGCCGGGCATTCCGCAATAACATAATAATTGTCAGTCTGCCGGAGGGAACAGAAGGGTCAGACCCCACTACGTACGATGAAGGTCTGCTCATACAGGATATAGGTGCAGGTGAACTCACGTAGAGTGCACCGTTCTCTCATAAGAAAGCCACCAGCAGGAGCTCCACCCGGCCCATAATAGCCATGGTCCTGAACTATAAAGATTGAGAGAAGATTCTTGCCTTTTCCAGGGCTGGTGGGACAATACAGAGAGCCTCCGTGAAGAATTTGGTATACCCTGACTACACATTCCAGGTTCAAAAAAGTAGGGCCCAATGCATCACTACGAAAGCAAAGCTCAGGAAGGAGGAGTTCAAATACATGCTACTGTACCCAGCTAAACTGAAAGTTATCCTCAAGGACAAAGCACTGTTCTTTGAGACACAGATGGAATCACTGGACTGGAAGGACAAAGAACAGGTCGCAGAGACTACAGAGCAAAATCAACGCACCCGACTGAGGCGCAGAGAGCTGGCATGGTGTTGGACAACATTGTTGGAGCATGAAGAGATGAGTGGGAGGACGGTGATGACCACGCCTAATGGACTGATGAAAATATGGAAGCTAACAAGATGCATAGTTATAGCTGGAGAAACGAGGTAGACACAGAAGCCCGGTAGAGGTTACGCTGCAAGCAGAACCTCTACTCCCATCACAGTCAGTTTAGGGCTACTGAATAGTGCCCACTCATAGGGCGCCTAGAGACTAGTCTATTGACCAGGTTGAATGGTGCAGAAACTGGGAAGTCCTACCATGTTTCACACAACTGGACAGTTTAAGTTTGAATGTGGTGTTGGTTTTGTGGTGGGGGCAGGGAGGGGATCTGGGGGGAAGACTGGCATACCTAGGGGTACATTGTATAGATGGCCTAACAAGGTCTACAGCTCAGGGTCCGCATGATACCCTGGATCTCAAGACATAATGTCTGAAGTTGTTAAAATCATGATGTGGAACATCAGATGACTAAATAGTTATGTGAAACGCAAGAGGATAAGCATGTACATTAAGAGGAACAGGGTTGGGATTGCTTGACTGCAGGAAACACACCCAGATGCTTAGAAAGAGAAGAACCTAGCGAGAGCTTGGGGGGTGTACTCGTGGGCTCCACATACTCAACATACGCCAGAGGGGTCCTGATTTGGATAGACCCGACCATCCCATTGAAAGTACTCACTACTAAAACAGACAACGAGGGGAGAATGGCACTAATACATGGGATGTTAGAGAACCAGGAAGTATGCATTTCAAACACGTATGCACCAAATCATGATGCTACGTTTTTTTTCTGGTCTTTATACGAAAGGCTGGGCACTTACAGAGATGGGTTAATGATATGGGGTGGGGATCTGAATTGTATAATAGATCCCACCAAGGATAGATCCGATTTTAAACATAAAAAGCCCCCCCCCAGCCAAAGTGTTGGCCTCACTCCTAAAGCAATTCCAACTGAAAGACTTGTGTAGGGAGCAGCACATGAATAGCAGAGGGTATTCCTATTACTCAGCCCCACATGCAGGGCCAGTGCAAGGAATTTTGCCACCCTAGGCAAACTGTCAGATTGCCGCCCCCACTCCAGATTCTAACCGTTCTCAATCAACCGTCCTCCCACACTGAGTGAGGACTGCAGTCTGAAGGGGGGGTGTAGGCTCCATGCTGGCCACTTGCCCCCACAGTAGTTCCGCTCTCAGCCCCTGATGCCCTGCGCCCCCAGCCATGGAGCCCCGGGGACGGGTGATGGTGCTAAACCTGGCACTGGGCCTCGTCTCGCTGGCGGTGGCGCTGCTCGTCACCGACACACTGCCATCTTCAGCAACCACACCCCAGTCCCCCACCCCCGATCTTGCTGAGATATCTCGCAGGCACTGACTCTGGCTTTGTTGATTTGAATAGTCTGCTTGGGGCTTGATGTGGAACCCATTCTTGATCCGCCACATAGCCCCTCAATGCAGTTTTTCAGCATGTGTGTTCTGCAAGTAAGTAAGCACGTTTAACGTGAGTTTGTGCACTGGTACTTCTACTTACTTGGTTGGCAGTGTAGTCGGCACGGCACATCGGTCCAGGGGTCCTCCTCACCTGTCCTGACTCCTGCGTCATGGTTGTCGCACTGCACTGCAGCATTCATATCATTGAGTTGACAATCGGATCGGTCAAGGGGGCACTTGTGGTGCTTGGTGGCGTGCTAATGCACATTGCACAGGTGCCAGCGCTCCCACCACGCCCATTCACCCATCGTGACCCTGACCCGGCCCTAACTCCCAACCTTCACTGTGCCACCTGGTCTTCTGCTGCAGCCAGCCTTACTGCAGACAGTAACTAACAACAGGACCGGTGCTATCACCAGGCAAGGCAGTAGTGTGGGGGTGTTAAAAAAAGCATTTTGCAGCTCTAACATTTCCAACATGCAGGCAAGCGCCTAACCGTGCCTAGTGATAGCACCGGCCCTGCCCACATGGTGTCCACACACAAATTGATTATTTGTTTGCTGGGGAAGAACACATGTTGGAATTCTTGGAGGCGGAGTATTTTCACTTACCACTCTCAGTGAAATGGAGGGTATTCGTCCCGAGGATGCCCGTGCCCACCTGGAGATTGTGAAGCGAGGTGCTGCTAGATGTAGCATTTAATGAACACATTAGGAAGAGTACTGTACATTTCATTACAACTAATGAGGGGGTTGTACAACATGTGGGAACGGTTTTGGAAGCATATAAAGTGGTCATTAGGGGGGAAATGATGGCGGCCTCGGGGGCTATCCAAAAGTCTATAGTCAATACCCTTACAAACATGGAAGAGAAATTGGGGGAGTTAGAGAAAGAGGCTAAAGCAGATGTGGAACATGTCAAGGAGGAGGTTGGGTTGAGGCAAGTATGCCTGGTGCTGTGGGATAGGTTGGGGAAGTTCAACCACGTCAGATATCTAGAAAGAAGCCACGCACAGGCGGATAAACCCTTATGTTAGCTTGTCTGTACAAACAAGAAGAGAACAGGTCTCCTATATGCTCCATCCGTAACTCGGACCAAGTTGAGGTAAACATGCAAGGCGGAATCAACAGGGTTTTCTCAAAGTATTATGAGACATTGTATGCTGAACCCCATTCTGCAGCCGAGGGCTATATACAGGACACCCTGGACCTCGTAAATCTCCCATTATTGGAGGCGCAGCAATCAGAAATGCTAGAGGAACCCATAACCCCTGAGGAGGTCCTCACCAATATTGGAACGCTACCTACTGGCAAGGCCCCTGGTTTAGATGGGCTGACGGGGGAGTTTTATAAAGCCTATGTGGATGCCTTGGCTCCGATCCTCGCCAGGGTGTTCAACGAAGCCTACGAAGTGGGAATCCTCCCTGATAGTATGATAGAAGCTGTAAAAATCCTGTTGCTGAAATCTAATAAGGAGAGCACAGACTGGAGTTCGTACTGACCGCTGTCCCTGCTAAACCAAGACAGTAAACTCTTAACTGTGATCCTGGCAAACAGACTCAGGAAGGTAATTCCCCTGCTGCTCCACCAGGGCCAGGGGGGTATGTACTGGGCAGAAGCATTGCAGAAAATCTGCAAAGACTGCACCATGTCATTTACAGCACAAATGACACCGACGCACAATGTGCAGTAGCATCGCTAGACGTGACTAAGGCGTTTGACTCCGTCCAATGAGACTGGTTGTGTGCCACCCTGGGTAAGATGGGAATAGGGCCAAATTACATGAAGTGGGTACAGCTAATATACACAGAGCCAATGGCAAGGGTCAAGATTGGGAACACACACTCAGAGAGGTGGCAATTACACAGAGGCACGAGACAGGGTTGCCGCTGTCCTCTATGCTATATTTTATTGCAGCAGAACCCATAGCTGCCTATCTGCAAAAGGTATACGGGGATATAGGAATTGCCTTGCATAAATGGGGTGCAGCACATAGTGTCGATGTACGCAGATGACACGTTTCTGTACCTGAGTAACCCTGAGGTCAACTTGCCATATGTACTGGAGGTACTCGCTAACTCTAGCACACTGACGGGGATCCAGGTAAACAAAAATAAATCCTGCCTGTTCCCATTGGCCATGAAGGCGACAGTGAGGAGAGAGGACTTACCGGTCCTTTCCCTACCCTGGAGCACAGAATCATTCAGATACTTAGGTGTGAATATATATCACGACCCCAAAGCCGAGCACATGTTCAACACATTATGAGCCAAGGATAGGTTAGAAAAATCAATAAAGTTCTGGAGTAAGTTACCCCTGTCCATGGTGGAAAGGGCAGCATTACTGAAGATAGTGGCACTGCCGAGCCTGATGCACTGCTTTAGTAAGGTCCCATATAACATTCCAAGGCAATTCTTTTGTGACCTAGAGAAGCTTTGTAGGAGCTTCCTATGGCAGGGAGGGAGGCACAGAGGTTTGTTGAATATACTACAAAGGCCCTACGAACAGGGAGGCTGGAAGATACCAAATTTTGAGTTGTTTTTTCTGGCACGTCAATTGCAAGACATGGTACGATGGATGGCGGATGATTCCACAACGGAAATGACTTTATTGTAACCTACCATAAGAAAAAGCATACCTCAGGGACCTTATTTGGCTCCCCACGGGCGAGCAAAAGTGTCATCCCTATCTAGTGAAACTGAGAATTCAAATGTGGAAAAGAACTGTAAAAACATGGGCACCATAGACCCGATCTCGCCACAGACCCACAAAGCGGCGATAATGGCGGACATGCGGGGAGTAGTACCAGGGTGAGAACCAGTTGGGAAACATGCAGGGTGGCCACAATTGGGGATTTATGAAGTGAAAATGTGTTGATAACATTCACCGAATTACAAAAACCTACGGGCATGCACTTGGGGCAATTCCTGCTACATAGGGCTATATTGAAGGTAACGAGGGGAAGGTGGCCAGGCGTTAATGAGGAGACAATAGGATATGAGGAAATAGAGGACCTGCTCAGCATATCAGAGGGTGGCCACGCAGTTTCGAGGATCTATGAAGTATTGATAAAGCGAGACTTAAGGACAGAATTGAAGTGCAGGGGAAAATGGGAAACCAAATTAAGAGATTTGAAGATACAGAATGGAGTGCCATAAAATATGCCATAAAAAGGTCTCCAGAAACTCCAGGCTACAACTGCTGCAACTCTACATCACACATAGGGCTTACCTCACACCGGCGGCAATTGCAAAATTCAAGGGACAGGCAAACAAGAATGTCACAGTTGCAGGAAAAAAGAGGCAGGGCTGATACATATGTTCTGTAGGTGGCCAGTGGTGCAGGGGTTTTGGGGGAGGTGGTGCAAAGTGCGGCCCACGGAGGTGTTGACTTGGATAAACAATCCCCAGAGGCATGCATGCTCGGCAGATATAAGAGAAGCGTGAAAAACAAACCTTTGAACAAGTTGAACGATCTAATGTATGTACTAGCCAAATGCGGCATAGCCATGAGGTGGAAGGACGCAAAAGGGCTGAGTTTGGCCAGATGGTGGGAAGACTTGAAAAAATTAGCAACAACGGAAACCGGAGTATGGGAGAGGGCGCTGAGGGAGCAAAAACAAGAAATGAACATGGACATCCAGCAGTGGATTGAGATGACTGTGACCCTTTTCAAACAAGATAGGGGTGAAGTAGTATTGTAAAATGATGCACCAGAGGTAGACTGTGAAGTAATTGATATAACAAACAATTGAAATGTATGCATGGGCGGGGGGAGGAAGGCATTTAGGGGGAGTTACCAGGGGAAGTTCGATATATGATATGGAAATGGGATACAACATGGAACGAAGCTGTGTGGTCGTTGTTTGGTATTGAATACAATAAAATAAATCTGGTTAGCTTGCACTTAAGTTAACGAGATATTTAGAACAATCCACCTAATAACCAATAAGAAATGGGGTGAATTACCATTTTTCTTTCTGGTGCTAATTCCATCAGTGAAATTAGCGCCAGCGGAATTACCACTCAGACACACTGGTGATTCCGCTGGCGCTAATTCCACCAGTGCTAATTCAGAGACTTAACTCTCCAGAGTTGTAAAATGGCAGTAACATAATTACTGCAACTTTTTCCACTTTCCACCGTATTCGCAATGAGTTTTCCTTTTTGGATGTACCATGGCCAGGCTCATGTATGAAGAGAACGGAGGGTTATCACACTGAACAAGTCATGGCTCGCCCCCAAATGTTCTAAAATGGTTAATAAATACTGTAAACTTTGAATCTCTGCCTCCAAAAGAATATGGGAATGGCTGAACCAGCCACTCGCGGAGCACAGCCTCCTCTGTATGCCTACAGATAGATTTTATGCAGCTTCCTCACTGTTGTAACTGGCAGTATCTCCTTGTTATACTTGATGTGTTCTCTGGGTGGGTGGAGGCTTACCCCTGCAGGAGGGCAGATGCTATAACTGTCGTGAAAATACTTGTGAGGGACTTTGTGCCTAGGTTTGGATGCATACGGAATACCGATCTCAGTCCCTATGAAGTGTTGTATGGAAGACACATGCAAATGCTGTTGTCTCCACCTGTTAAAAATATTGATTAAAATGATCTCTTGAAAGATGGCAGGCAATTGGGGTAGGTGGAGTTCTTAATCTCTTATGTCAGTTCAGTTCATAACTAGGTTAAGGCAGCTCTGCACAAAGAAAAACTTGACTCCAGACACTTTGCAACCAGGTGATCTTGTTATGCTTAAGATACACCAGAGGAGGTTGGCTTTGGTGCCTATTCATAAGGGTCCATATCAAGTTCTCTTAGCATTGAACTCTGCTGTAAAGGTACAATGGCAGCCTATGCGGGTGAATGTGACCCACTGCAAATACATAATAATTATTATTATTATTATAATCTGTTATTCATATAGCACTTCTGTCAACATGCTTTGCATAGAATATTTTAATATCAAATTATTATCTGAAAGGAGTACTCATGTAACTGTCTTGGGTGGATAAAAGGCTAGGTTGGCCTTGGTAGGAGAGATCTCTCAACTGTGAAGGGTGTCTGCTGAGCTATCTTACTGGAAAGGGGTACCAGTAGATCCTGGGATATTTCTTAAGTTTAGGTATTCAATGGATTATGTCTGCTGCTTACAATTCTTGACTTGACAGAGGAAGCAAAGGGTAACAAGGAACTGATCTCTACCTGAGAAGAAGTTGAGGGCAAACAATTCTGCTCATTGTGTGAGATGCAAGTGCAGCAGGTATTGAAGAATAAGGCAAAGACATTTTGATGGAGCTACCAGACTGACTGAATCTCCCTCATTGACTGAACTTGAAGATTATTTTTTGATGGTTGCACACTGAAGGAGACTGCAACGTTTGCTTCCAGCTTCACATCTTTGTATAAACCCAACAAACTCTACATAGTATGTGTCAGCCTTCGGTCTCCAACAGGGCCATTGTACAAGGGATATATGACTGACAGTACCTGATAACTTACATTTTTTTGGGAAGCTTTGACCCGTAGTATTCCAGAGAAAAGGCATCTTACCGGTCTAGAGGCAAACTCTGTTACGTTTTACAAAGAGGTCAGGACCAAAATGGCAGAGATCTTCAGAGAGGAGGGAATTCATCATACTTTACAAGTGAGTCTATGGGTCAGTCTCTTGGGTCAGGTGAGTGGAAGGATTCAGTTCTTCATAAGGGTCTGGTTGCCCATTTCAAAAGATACTTGGGTGCCAGATTTGGTACAAGGTTTACAAAGAAAGTTTCCATTCAGAATCAGTCACTGGAACGTTCCCTTTACCATCACAGTTTTCCAATGAACAGGGCCAATAGGTATATATATATATATATATATATATATATATAATTTATTTCTTTATTTTTGGCGAAGAAACGTGTTTAAACGGACGTTATGGTTAAATTGCACTAATAAAAACCTATGAAATTCAATGGAGAAACTTTGTTACAGGGACATTTTGGTTACAGGTGAAACTGAAAAACCTCAGAAATTCACCAGTTATGGTAAGCTAAGCAACCATAACTCTCACCATCACCGTTGTTGTGGTTGCTTAGCTTACTTACCATAACTGGTGAATTTCTGAGGTTTTTCGGTTTTACCTGTAACCATAACCTCCCTGTAACAACATTTTCTTACCAGGATACCCTTAGTGTGTAGAGATGTACTGTACAACATACTGAACCTGCTGGGACCATGTTAATGCGCACAGCAGTCGCGGAGTATGCGTTTGGTCGTGGACATTGGGTGTCATCCAAACTGCTCAGAAATGAAGAGGTTCTCTTACATAGTGGTACCATTCAGCAAACACAAGGAATATATACAAACAGCACCATGTACATGAATTGCAAGGGAAAATAGAATAGGTATGCAAACTGTGTATTTATGAAAGAAACAGAACAAAGGCATAGGGAGTACACCATAATGTAATGCACCAACAAGAGAAGTGACGTCTGCCTTCAACAATCTTAACACGCTGCTGCTTTACATAGGTACAAAGAACGAACGGCTAGAGCAAGGACTGGAAAGTATTAAGACCAGAACGTCACTACAATGTAGTAAGCACACTAAAGTTTGTCTAAAAATTGCACAGGTGGTGCAGTATACAATGGTAGATAAGCATAATGTTTCTGTCTTTACGCCCTTAGAGTGACTCGAAGAGAATTTCCCTCATGATGAAATGACTTACGATAGTAACCCTGTTGGTACGCTGTCTGAAACATAAAATATTTAATATCTATTGCTTCATGTACACCTAACAGATTATTTTTTTCTTTCTTCCACAACAGCGTATGGGCACAGGCAAGGAAAGAAACTCTGTAAATGTCAGTGGACAGCCTGGAAGCCAAAATGGAGGAATTGTTGAACAAGTTTGATGCCTTAAAAGATTAAGTACAAGGACATATTATGGACAAAATAAAATACCACTGCCCGACCGGCATGTGTACCCCTTCTCCATTTCACAGCCCACCATCCCCTCTAAATCCATGTGTTCAGAGATGTTATGATGATACCTCAATCCCTTCCTCCCCTCACGACCAACTTGTACAAATCCTAAATTCCCCACAATATTTATCCACTTCTGCTACCCTTCCCTTTCCTAATAGTATCTATGAATGTGTGGAAATAAAGGTTGATATGTAAATTGTTGCTGAGTGTATATGTGGCTTTTCCTTTGTTTTTAAAATCCCGTTATGACTCAGCGGCACATAGTATTGGTGGGAATGACCGCAACTAAACAAAAGGGAGGTGTAATACAGCCTATTCGTAATCACAATGGAGGCATCCCTACGATGCCAGTACGAACCGCATGTCCGCATCTTGTGAACCACCTATAATTAGTTGTGGGAGCGGACGTTTGTCCGTTGCACAAGTATGTGCATGCGTATCTCTTCCTCTGTCTCCTGGTAACACCGCCCCTGTCCAGCATATGCAAAGAAACTTGTGACGAGATTTAAGTAGTTCGAGGCGCACACTCAAGTCCTACAAGTAGCTGTACAAATAAACATCTCACCTGCTATACCCTACAAACACTCAGCTTGTCCCAAAATGGTTGGTGCACGTGTGTCACACTATTAACAGTCCAGAGATCCCAGCGGTGTGCATAGGACACCTATGCACATGCGCACAAAGTATTCCACCTAAAACGCATCCTGCAGACAGTCGTCCCAATCGAGAACATTCACAACGTCACCATGTGACCACACCCATGCTGCACATGGGCCCTTATTTCACGGACATGATCCGGACCCCTCGGACAGTGGAAAAGTGCAATGTTATGCAATCTATGGAGTGTTAATGGGAAAGTACACGCTTACAAACACCCCACAATGTGCCATTGCACATGTATGTATTTGGTTGAGTGATGTAGGCCTCTTTTCCAGTTGCAAGGTCTCCACAGCAGCCCTACAAAAGGCCACACCCCAGAGCTGCTCTGCATTCTGTTTGTAGCTTTTCAGAACAGAGTAGCGGGCCACATAACTTCGAGCTGTAATTGATTTTGGACCAATTCTGCTATGCTACATTACCTTTGCAAGTAATGACAACCATATCAGGCTAGCTCACTACACCCTCAGTACCGATAATCCCCATGGTCCCATTCCGATGGGCAACATGCTGAAAACGGTAGTATGTGGCACGTGGGCTTCCCCAAGTACCGCGAGGGCCACGTCCGCGTAAAGCAGGAACAGTCCTTCTTCCCTTTCCACTATCGTGTTTCCTGCATGCACTCATTGGGTACTGTTAAATAGTCACACACACACACACCATTCACATTAAAGAGCTCTGCATGTAACACTATCAGTTCTGTACAACATTTCTCTGCGTAGACACCACATCCAGAAACGTTATTGTGCAATCCTTTAGCCTCCACAGTCCCATTTCCATGCCCGCCATCTTTAAAAGCCCTGGATGTGACTTTCACGCTGTTTGCGGGCATCGGGGCATAAATTGCAATCAGGATAGGGGATTTTGAAAAGAGCCTTTTCTATTTTATTTTTTAGATGCTTCCAGAGAAACACCTTTATTTTCGTTTTTTATGGGGTTTTCTGTTTTCTTCTCCTCCTCACATTCTTACAGTAAACTTTTCAACGACTCCTGTAGATGGGCAAACAAAAGAGCATCACCAATGCTCGACAAAGAAATGCCACTTGCATGGAAAAACTCAGCATTTTGAGAATTGATGATGTCATTGTTACAGAAGAACATCCCACCAGCGCACAAAAAATCAGACATGCCCCTTTTGATGAGACACTTCCCAGCCTCTGGCTGGGAATAACATACATTAGGATAGATCTAAAAATGTTTCATGGGCGCCCATCTATGAGAAGGAACACGGCAAACATGGCCTGTTCTATGGGATGGTACCCACTCTAGAGTCTGCAGCCACATTTTTGCTCACTGTACGTTTCACAGATGGGAAATCACCATTTGCATATCAGTATTTGTCCCGCCCACATGGGCAGTCCAACACCGAAATGCTATGGCAGTTCAATTCTGAACAAGAGTATCAACAGCAACCATATACACCTTTTTCAGCCTTATTGGGCATCATCAGTGAGGTGGAGCTGTGCCTCTCTGAGCACAGTAATCAAGGGGTCCATGTCTGGATGACCCTAGGACACTTAGGGTGACTAATCCTAAGGCCCTTGAAAAAATCAAAAAATGTGTAATGTGCTCCCTCTATGAGAATGAACACAGCAACAATTGCCTGTTCTATGGCATGCTACCCACTCTAGAGTCTGCATCCACAATGGAGCTCACTGCACCTTTCAGAGATGCGAAATATCAATTTGCATATCAGTCTTTGTCCCGCCCACATGGGCAGTCCAGCCCCGAAATGCTATAGCAATTCCCATCTGAACAAGAGTACCAACAGCAACCCCAATCAGGTGTTTCTGCCTTGTCATGCATCATCAGTGAGGTGGAGCTGTCCCTCTCTGAGCACATGGAGCAAGGGGTCCATGTCTGGATGACCCTAGGACACTTAGGGTGACTAAACCTGAGGCTCTTGAAAATATCAAAAAATGTGTCATGGACGCCCACCTATGAGAACGAACACAGCAAAAATGGCCTGTTCTATGGGATGGTACCCACTCTAGAGTCCGCAGCCACATTTGAGCTCACTGTACTTTTCACATATGGGAAATATCCATTTGCATATCAGTCTTTGTCCCACCCACATGGGCAGTCCAGCACCAAAATGCTATGGCAATTCCCTCTGAACAAGAGTACCAAAAGCAACCCCAATCACGTGTTTCAGCCTTGTTGGACATCATCAGTGAGGTGGAGCAGTGCTTCTCTGAGAATAGTGAGCAACGGATCCACGTCTGGATGACCCTAGGACACTTAGGATGACTAAACCTAAGGCCCTTGAAAAAATCTAAATACGTGTCATGGGCACCCCTCTATGAGAACAAACACTGCAAAAATGGCCTGTTCTATGGGACGGTACCCACTCTAGAGTCTGCAGCCACATTTTAGCTCACTGTACCATTCACAGATTGGAAATATCCATTTGCATATCAGTCTTTGTCCCACCCACATGGGCAGTCCAGCACCAAAATGCTATGGCAATTCCCTCTGAACAAGAGTACCAAAAGCAACCCCATACTTGTGTTCAGCCTTGTTGGGCATAATCAGTGAGGTGGAGCTGTGCCTCTGAGCACAGTGAGCAAGGGGTCCACATCTGGATGATTCTAGGACACATAGGGTGACTAAACCTAAGGCACTTGAAAAAATCTAGAAATGTGTCATGGGAGCCCCTCTATGAGAATGAACACGGCAAAAATGGCCTGTTCTATGGGATGGTACCCACTCTAGAGTCTGCAACCACATTTTAGCTCACTATACATTTCACACATGTGAAATAGCCATTTGCATATCAGTCTTTGTCCCGCCCACATGGGCAGTCCAGCACCAAAATGCTATGTCAATTCCCTTCTGAACAAGTGTACCATAGAGCAACCCCATACACATGTTTGAGCCTTGTTGGGCATCATCAGTGAGGTGGAGCTGTGCCTCTCTGAGCACAGTGAGCAAGGTGTCCATGTCTGGATGACCCTAGGGCCATTTTTGCTGTGTTCGTTCTCATAGAGGGGCAACCATGATCAATATTTTGATACATTAGGATAGTCCCATACTCTTCTTGGTGGTATGGCTGAGAAAACCACCTGAGCAGTGGTGAAAAGCCTCTACACTGCATTAATCAACCTCTTCAGTTGATGGAACAAACGTGAACAAGCCACATAACCCAATGCATGCCGCCATTGTGCACAACGACAATATGAAAAATTGTGACACTGGCCACTTCTCTGCAAAGTGAAACCATAGCGCTGAAACTGCAGACATCGACAGCAGACCACAATGCCTCCACTCCTTCCAATCGAAATCACTTTCAAAGTCTCTTTCCTGGGCTTACCTGTGCAGATCTACCACAAAGGTGTCACCCAAAATCAACACAGTGTGTCTCTCCATGTCAGCCCGCCTCACTACGCAGAGTAATGAAAAACAGTATAACCGCCCCTTCCTGTGAACCATACCCTCAGTACCTGATTGGATAATCCCCACAGTCCCATTCCCATTGGCCAGCATGCTGAGAAGCACAGAATGTGGCACGTGTGCTTCCCCAAGTATCGTGAGGTTGGTGCCCCTGTAAAGCAGGAGTAGTCCTCTTCCCTTTCCACTAGCTTTTTTGCAGCACCATCTCATTGGTTACTGTTAAATAGTCACACACGCATCCACCAATCACATTGAAGACCTCTCCATGTAACACTATGAGTTCTTTACAACACAGCATATATGGCATTACACATTCAGAGGGCAAGTCTCGGTTGATCCCAGTACACAGTTCTGTGAAACTATCCAAGATTTGTGCATCCAGATTCATCCACATCGACACGCAGCAATGGTGTACTGTAAATGGCACGAAGTGTTTAAAGCATGTATTGAACCGTCTCACACCAGTTGTGTTTACAAATAATAGGGCTGGACAAAAATGCTGCACACAATCCTGCAAACAGTTGCAGGGGCTCAGAAATAAGGCATGAATTGGAGTAATGCGCTGCAGTAGAAAATGCATATTAAATAGACAACTTAATCCATAGGAAGTGGTCATGTACTTACTGCAGATATTGGAAAGCAAAAACATACCCATAAATAAAATCTTTCCGATTTCCTACATGTGGAAACATACATCCACTCTCTGCAAGCATGTAATTCCTGAATAAGTCCCTAACAAACGCTTTCTATCTGTATCTATACCTAACTGTGATTCCATTCCATTTCTACAGGTGGTATGAAATGCAAACCATAGCATATTGTATAGGCCTTCCAATTCTGATAATCATTCCACCTTACATATACAATACCACCGGCAACACAAAACATGAATGCTTTCCACGTACAATGGGGATGGAAAAAAAGTAAGTGCAACCTTACTTCCTTCACACATGTATACGTGTCGTGTGGCAACAAAACGTTCACACCAATAACCATCACACAGGTGACACAACCAGGTCAGATCACTACACTTTGCACATTAGCAAGCACGTACAATCTTTCAAACAGTTATAAAGGAATGTATTTCCTTTCATGAAGCACATGCCCAAAAATCTCCTTCCCCAAAAGCAATAAAGTCCATAAAGTCCATAAGATGGCCCTGACGCCCACGTATGTGCACACAGAGTCTGCCAACATACACAGTTGATTCGTAACTCACTGCACATATAAATAGTAGATAGAGGCCATAAATGTACATGTGTATATTGTGTCAGCTGTACATGCAGTGCACCATGTACAATGTACCAACATGTCTCCATGTACGTAAAGAGAAGTTGTACGTAAGTGGAGTATTTAGCATTGGAACTGCACAATCAAATAGCAACACATTGCCGCCTTCATTTTGTCTTCATAACTGCATGGTAGCCGGAAATGGAAACCTGTCATACCTCTCTATCAACATGGGAAAAGCTCAGTGTAAAACAGGCTTCAGTGCTAAGCATGAAATGTGCCAAATGTACAGGCTCTATACAATTAATAAACAAAATCCATAAACCAGTATCACATTGTTGGCATGTATAGCTGCATAACGTTGCAGTGGGTGTGTCCAAGGCCTACTGTCTTTGGTGCATGGCCTACGGCCTTTGCTCATGCACCCAAGAGCTTAGGCCTTGGGCACACCCACCACAATGTTATGCTGCCATGCATGCAAATATGTGGCCAGGTACCAGAACCCACACACGTAATGCAGCCACCGGCACTCCTACCCAACCCCGCACCATACAGCCATGAATACAAACATGTTAGAAAATCCACAAACATAACACAGCCTCCGGCACCTCTACCCACTTCCACTGACATAGTATTTTTGTACTGCCAACCAAACCACAAAATCTTCAGACCATTGGCCCTGCGAGCAGCAGTCTATTAAGTACACACACCCAATACAGCATAGTACTGTGTAGTACTCTGTAATATGTACAATAGCCACAACCCAATGACATAAAACATGCACTGGAACCCTACGCACTTTTATAAACACAATATTCCAACAAATCACCAAGTAGACACACTGCAGGACTGTGGACTCCAACATTTCCAGCCATGGATGCAAAACTGTAGTATGTAACAAAATTCATCACACCCATTCAACCAACAATATGTACAATGGTGACACACCACACATACGAGGCAACCATTTGAAACCTACTTGCAACTAGTGCACGAGAAAGGTGTACGTAACTGGCGTACTTTGCAGCAGAAATGCACAATGACATGGTAACACGTTGCCAAATGAAATTGTTTTTCTAGCCGCATGGTGGCAGGAAATGCAAACCTGTCATACCTCTGTATCAACAGAGGTACAGCTCATTGTAAAATAGGCTACAGTGGAACGCATGATTTGAGCCAAATGTAGACCTAGGCAATTCAAAAAGAAAATCCATATAGTTGTATTAGGCGGTTGCCATGCATGGCTATATAACGTTGCGGTGGGTGTGCCCAAGAACTACGCTCTTGGGTGCATGGCCTATGACCTACAGCTTTTGGCAATGCATCCAAGAGCCTAGGCCTTGGCCACACCAACTACAACATTATGCAGCAATGCATGTCAACATGTGGCCAGGTACCAGCACCCACAAACGTCATACAACCACCAGCACTGCTACAGCCTACAGCCTTTGGCCATGCACTCAGTGCCTACGCCTTGGCCACACCCACAGAAATGTTATGCAACCATGTATGTGAACATGTGGACAGGTACTACAACCCACAAATGTAACACAGCCACCGGCACTGCTACCCAACCCCCTGCACCATAATACTGTCATGCATCGAAACATGTAGGTAGTTAGCAAAATTGACAAACACAACACAGCCTCCAGCACCTCTACACACTTCCACTCAAATAGTATTTTTCTACTGCCAACCAAACCACAACATCTTCAGAACTTTGCGCCGGTCCCAGCAGTCTATTAAGTACACATAATCAATACATCATAGTACAATGCAGTGATCAGTAATGACCACAATATCCTAAAAGCACAATTACATGTCCAACCATACTTCACAGGTGCTAGGTGTTTACCACACACAAGCCTAGTGCACCCTATGCCAAAATACTCATGTCATATGCAATGCACTCCTTATCTTCAATTGAGGCAGCCAGCACTCACCACACAAACAGGTTGCCTTAGGATGTTTTGCAGTCACCATACGAGCTAGTCACCTGAGGAGGTCCCTGCAAATTGGCGCAGTGCAATGGATACACTCCCCTTCCCTTTCCATCCCATCTTCCCACCACCATATGCCGGAATGCATGTTTTCCAGCCCCTTTCAGCGCCTCATTATCCTCGGTTACTACATGGCGGCGTTACCCAACCTTATGATGCACATCACGCTTCCCTCCAGTCAACCAAAGGGTGCGTCCAATGTCGGCCAACATCACGCAATACTCCAGCCCAATCAGATTTTTGACCCCAGAGCAAACAGGGAAATGGAACCGTGGAGCGGAGCCAGATATCACAAATTTTTTGACAAATACATTTTACCTGCTTTTAAAAGAAATACAGGACTAATTATCACCATATTCACAAAAGCAGGTTTTCTGGACCACAGCACCGCTCCTGCCGCAAATTTGGTGAAAATCCATCCAGCGCAAAGTTTTTCTCCATTCAGTGCATGGAAAAGAAAATTGGGACCCCCCTACAACTTTTGCCCCCCTCCACAAAACATCACCCAACTTTCCAACAAAATTTTAAAAAAGAGTGCGCTATATAGTTGTTTTCCAATGTTTTATACAAATTCATCCAGGGAGAACAAAGTTATAAACCGCCCAAAAAGTGGTCTTCCTATGAGATTAGCAAGTTAACCATAACTACACGCCAGCTACCGCAGCCCGTGTTATGTGTAGGAAATCATTAAAAACATATAAAATTCCTCTTACGGGCCCTTGTCTGCTTTCAACCCAGGAAGTAGTTCAGCCCTAAATAGCTGTACAGGTGTGAACACTAATGGAACTTCAAAGTGCCAGAAATTTGACAGTTCCAGTACTGACATGATGCACTGCTCTGCCAAAGCACCTCACCTAGCTGCTTCTGATCTGCAGAAGTCACTGCTAGGTAAGCGTCACATTTGAACTGGGCCATAAAATTGTTTCAGGCACCAATGAAAAAGTGGCCCACAGTTGCAATGGCTCTTCCATCTTTTTTGTGCCAGACATTTTCAATATCACGCAAGTGCCAGTTTTTGATAAAATGTGATGCAACTTGTTTAGTTTGCACAGTATTTACTCAGAAAATATGGGCAATGACTAGCTACACAGCTACCCAAAAAATCTACCTAATTTTTTTGTATTGATTGCAAAGGAATCGAAAAAAATGTAAGTTTCCAAACCAATGGCAGAAAGTATCTACATTTGTTGGTAGCCGCTTTTACAGTGCAAAGTTGCTAGGGAGCTGTGATTTCCCCTAAATGCAGGGAGAACATCGCCAAGTTTGCAACACTGCCCACCACACCCAGATACCTGAATGACCAATCCGGTAGCCTCCACAGTCCCATTGCCATGCCTACCAGCATGAAAAACCCTGGATGAGTCATGTGCATTTCTGCAAATTCATCGCTATCCGCAAACATATTGTGCTGTATACAAGCGTGGGGGAACACATTTCAACCAAGGTACCAGATTTTTTCTGTAGTGGTGGCTCTGAAAAGAGCTTTTTTTATATAGGTACTTGCAAGCAACCCCTTTTTTTTTTGGGGGGGGGGGGATTTTCCCTTTCTTCTCCTTACATTCACATTCTTACAGGAACCTCTTCAAAGATTCCTGTAGATTGTAAAACAAAATTCCATGTCCAATGGTGGGCAAAGAAATGCCATTAGCATACAAAAAGTACATCTAGGATTAACAATGTCATTGTCACAGTAGAACATCCCAGCTGCACACACAAATTCAAACATGCTTCTGATAATTACACACCTTCCAACTTCTGGCTGCTGACAAATTACATTTGGATAATCCCATATTCTTCTTGGTGGTATAGATGAAAAAAGGACTGTGGCAGTGTGGAAAATCAATTTCACTGCTTTGAGCAACTTCTTGAGTTGACGCAAACCCAAATGCAAGGCCCCATAGTGCACGACGACAATGTGAATAGTAGCGACAGTGGACACAAGTCTGCAAAGTGCAACCACAGCGCCGAAGCTGCACACACACACACCCCACCACAAAGCCTCCACTTCTTCCAGCTCGAAATTTTCAGAAATGCCTCTTTCCAGGGCAGAACCTGTGCAGATCTTGGACAAAGGCATCACCCACTAGCAACACAGTGCGTCTCACGATCTCTGTCATCCTCACTACACAAAGCAATGAAAACAAGTGTTACTGCCTCTTCCAGTGAGGCACACACTCACCACCTGATTGGATACTCTCCACAGTCCCATTTTCATGGCTAGCATGCTGCCAAATGCAGGCTGTGGCACGTGCACTTCCACAACTACTGCGAGGACCGTGCCATAGTGAAGCAGGGTCAGTGCTTATTCCCTTTCCAATACTCTTTTGCCAGCACTCGCTCATAGGGTACTGTTAAATAGGTACACATGCATCCACCAATGACATCCAACACCTCAGCATCTAACAATATCATTTATACACAACACGTCATATGTATCATAAACCACTCACAGTACAAGTCTAGTGTGATCGTAAAGCACCTGCAGTAGAAACTTCTGTAAAAGAATGCAAAATGTATGCATCCAGATTAATGCACATCCCCACCCACCAGCAGAAAGGACAGGTATCAATATATTGTATACAGTACTTTTGCACATCTAAGCTACTCAGGAAACATACGCTTATTTCTCCCATCACCTACCATCAAATACCACTTGCAATGGTATGGGCTTTCATATGTTTCATTTACCCATATCAACCATTGCAATAGCCAAATAGTTAATCTCTTCTTTTCGTCTGGCAACTGTGCAACTGTGGTCCGCACTAACATATCTCGTATAACATTCGTAAAATGGTCACAGCAAAGGAGCACCTAATGCACCCTACAGATCCAAACCAACTACATACATTGCATGCATGAGAACAGGGTGCATGCCACTTAACTTGTGCACTGCACAGAGTATGACATTACTTCTAAAATCAGAAAATATTATCTGTGCATCCACAACACTTGCAATTGTAAATGTGGATAAATGAAACCAACAAGTGAAATAATTGCTCCACTCATGTAGAAAGCATATATACTCAGAAAAGGTAATGAGATTTCACACACAAAAACATTTTCCTTTCCAAGCTCAACACCTTTCCGAAACCTTGTCTGATTCTTCTACAAGTAGAAGTAACCCATTTGCAAAGTAAATACTCGTACAGAAATGCACACACCTGCTAAACTGCACATCGTACAACACATTCACAAGTGAAGCTTTGCCCTCTATCCAACAGTACTAATGCTGACAAGTTCACAATCATATACAAAGCCATTCCATTACACAAACGGACTAAGTGTTCTTGCCAACACATCCCCTGACCCTATTAAGTACTGTAGTCTGCAAATGCACTCAGTATGCCATTACGACACATATTTTCTTACTATATTCTTTCACAGTTGCCGTAACCACCTATGTTCGGAAAGGCAGTGGCGTTTCACCTTGAAAATGCAACCCAGTGTGACATCAATGTGTAACGGGCAGCACACCTCCATGGAGTCATTGCAGCAGTTCCTCAAGCACCATATGAAAGGCAACAAGAAATGACAAATTAATATACTACAAACTCTTAAATTCTGTCCAGTGGAGAAATGCACAGGAGTACCAGAACACTAGGTAAGCTGCATTTCTGAACCACATTGCAAAAGTACCTTCCACCATATGAAATTGTTAGCAACACACCATTGTAAAGTCTACTAAGGAAACAGTACTCAAAAACAAAAATACCTAGTCCATTCAAATGTTGCAATACAAGTGGTGTACATACTATGCAAATGTGGCAATCAATGATGTATTTTACACATGCCAGCAATTTTTGAAAACAGTTCTGTAAACAGCTCTCAACACTTGTGTTTACAAATGGTACTCCTGCACAGAAGTTCTGCAAAGAATCCTACAAGCAGTTTTAGAATCCCCGAATTAAGACAGGAATTGTGCTACTGTGCTAGAATGGTAAGGCCACGTTAAACAGAGAAGGGGATGAACAGAAAGTTTGCATGTAGTTAGTGCAAATATAGGGAAACAAAAAAATACCCATACATGAAATCTTTGAGACTTCCTACATGCAGCAACATACATGCACTCTCTGCAATCATGTCATTCCAGAACAAGTCCTGAACAATCACTTTCTCTATATATTTATGCCTAACTGAGATTCCATGGCATTTTAGCAAGTGGCACAAATTGCAAACCTTACCATATTGTGTAGGCCTTGCAATTCGGTATTCATTCCAGTTTACATATACAATCACATAGGCAATATGTAATAAGAATGCTTTTAACATGTAATGCAGATGGAAACAAAAATAACTGCATGCTTACAAGCTTCACACACTGACAGGTACCACTTGCCAACAAAACCGTCCCACCAATGGCCATAATCTAACACACAGGCAACACAATCAGTTCCGTTCACTGTAAAACAGACATTGGAAATCAAGTACAAATGGTAAATGAGTTGTAAAGTAATGTGTTTCCTTTAGTGAACAAGAGGGTGTGAAATGTTCTTGCCGAAAGGCACTACAGTGCGTAAGATGGCCATACCACCCATGTATGCGCAGCCATCGCGCACACACAGTCAGCCAACCAACACAGTTCAGTTATAAGACTCTACACATAGAGGTAGCAGATAGGGCCATAAATATACATTGATATACTGTAGCCGCTGTACATTCATTGCATCATGTAAAAAAGCTAGTAGCTTCTCTCCATGTAGGTAAAAGTAAGTTCTATGGAACCACAACTATATGTGGGTCGCTGTATACATTTTGCATATTTTAAATGTGTGATACAGAGCAACTCCTTTCATGCTGCAATAGCTTATTGCACTACCTAAACTAAGGGTCTCTTCAGGGACTAACCACAGCAAATGCAAGTAATGGCATATCGCTCCCTAATGTGGAACAAGTACTGTAACCTACACTATATAGAAGTATAAGCTTAACAGCTCATTTCTTCTGTTCCAGCAAGTGTAAAATGTCCTTCACAACCATTCTGTAAAGGTGACCACCCTCAGAGAGATGTGCAGTTGTAACTGTGTACGTAGCACCAACGTATCATTGTAACAAGTTTCCCAAAGGAGAAAAAAAAATTACTCCATAAACCTACTTGTGACATCCATACACAAGTATAACATTGTTAGCATGCATGGCTGCATTAGGTTGCGGTGGGTGTGGCCAAGGTCTACCCTCTTGTGGGCATGGCCTACAGCCTACGGCCTTTGGCCATGCACCCAAGAGCCTAGGCCTTGGCCACACCTACCACTGCGTAATGCAGCTATGCATGCCAGCATGTGACCAGGTACCACAACCCAGAAACATAACACAGGAACCGGCAGTCCTACCCAACCCGCACAACATAATGCAGCCATGCATGCAAACATGTAACCAGGTACCAGAACGCACAAACATAACAGCCTATGGCACCCCTACCGGCTTCCATTCACATAGCATTTTACTACTTCCAACAAACCACAAAATCTTCACAACATTGCCCCTGGCTCCAACACTCTATTGACTACAAAGAACTTCTACAGCGTAATACAATTCAGTACTGAGTAATCTGCACAATGGCAACAACCCAATCACATACACCATCCACTGGAACCCTATACACTTCTATACACAGAGTACTTCAACACTTTGCCCAGTGGACAGACCGCAGGACTGTTCACTCCACCATCTCCAACCATGTACCCAAAACTGGAGATCGTGCTAACAATCACCACACCCATGCAACCAACAATGTGTACAATGCTGACAAACCCTACACCCAAGGCAACAATGTGAAATGTACTTGCAACCAATGGGCATACCTTTCAGTGCAATGCCTGCAGCCATGCATCCAAGGCACTAGGAGATTACCACACACAACAAGGCATGCTACACCCTATGTAAAAATGCTCATATTATGTGCTATGCACTCGCCATCTGCAATTGATCCTGCCAGTACCAACCAACAATGTGTGCAATGCTGCCAAACCACACACCCGAGGCAACAATATGAAATATACTTGATACCAATGGCCATGCTTTTTGATGCAAGGCCTGCAGCCATGCATCCAAAGGCTGCTGGCATGCATCCAAGGCACTAGGAGCTGACCACACACAACAATGCATGCTACACCCTATGTAAAAATGCTCATGTCATGTGCTACGCACTTGCCATCTGCAATGGAGCCTGCCAGTAGTAACAACAGAAAGAGGTCGCCTCAGGACCTATGCATCCGTAACGAAGGCTACCCCCATTCACTACGCAAGGTACAAGGCTAAGGACGTACCCGCAAATTGCCACAATACACAGTGACACCGCTGCCACACCACCGTCTTCTTCCACCTAATGAAACATATCAGATGATGCACTTCTCACTCCCCCACCGTTTCCATCCCTTCTTCCCACCACCAGATGCTGCAAAGCATGTATTGCAGCCCCTTTTGGTGCAGCACTGTCCTCGGATAAAACATGGCGGCGTTACCAACATTTTTGACGCACATCACGCTTTCCTCCAGCCAACCACAGGGCGCGTCCAATGTCTGCCGACTTCACGCCACACTCCAGCCCAATCAGACTTGTGACTGCGGAGCAAACAGGAAAATGGGACCGTGGAGCGGAGCTATATATCACACATTTTTTGAGAGGTGCATTTCACCTAATTTTCAAAAAAGTACAGGACTGATTTTCACAACATTTACAAAAGCACACTTTCGGGACCAAGCCGCCGCTCCTGTTGCAAAATTCATGAAAATCCGTCCAACGGTTTGTCCATTCAGTCTATGGAAACAAATATTTTTTAGGACCCTCCTATAACTTTGGGACCCCTGGACGAAACCTCAACAAACTTCCCCAAATAATCCATAGCGCCCCATATACTTTTTCGGCAAAGTTTATTGAGGATTCGTCCATGGGGAGCAAAGTTATAAGCCACCCAAAAAGTGTTCTTCCTATGAGTTGAGCAACTTAACCATAACTACACGCCCATTACCGCAGGCCGTGTAATGTATATATGACCAATAGAAACTTTTTATGGTTCTGCCAAAAACCTTTATAGCAATATATTTTGGGTACAAAAACAGACAAGATTATTCATTGAGTATTCAATTTGAGGCTCCTCAGTCAACCATTTGTACTGCTATGAGGCGCAAGACGATTGGTGGTTTTCTTTAGATCTCAAAAATTCATATCTTACCCTTTCCATTGTGTCTTTTCATAGACATTTTTTTATGTTTTCATTAGTGACATTCGGTCTTTCAGTTGTGTTCACTTCCACTTGGCTTATCATCTGCCCATAAAACTTTACAACATGTTGATGCCCACTTGGGTTGTTTAGGGTCAAGGGAATAAGAATGTTGATTTATCTGGACAATATTTTGATTAAGGAATATGACCGAATGGAAAGAGATATTCCAGAATGCGTTGGGATTTATTACAAGGTCTGGGGTTCTTGATACATTTGGAGAAAGAGGAATTGAGAGCAAGACACACAATCTAGATGTTGGGGCTTTTAATCAACTTTGTGAATTTGACATTTCACACTTCAATTGCCAAGTTCAAGATGGAGCCCATCAAAAGGGAATCAGAATCTACATTGACTTCTGTTCAGGCTGTTATCCTAGAGAATCTACATTACTGAACATGTCAAAGACTTAAAACATCACTATGTAAGAAACCAGTGGAAATAAATGGTGGCAAAAGCATGTGGAAACCTGGATTGCAATAGACATTTTTGGTTTCTCCACAGGTCTTCTTTTAGTAGTAGATGCAAGTCTTCTAGGTTGGATGCTCATTGCAGTTCAGATTCAACTGGAGGGTAGTGGTCCGGTCAGGAATCTTGGTTTAGAAAGTCTTACTGACGTATTTGCTGTTTAAAGCTTAGCAAAATAAGGAGTGTGTTCTACTTTCAACTTACGAATGGGCAATCCATCAGTGGTCAAGTACATCAACAAGTTGTGTGAAAACAAATCTAAATTCCTATCCTACCTCACAACAACAATTTAGGAATGTTTCCTTTCTAGATAATATGTGTGCACAATTGACTCCAGGCAATCATAATAAAGGAAAACTTGGTGCCCTCATGATTGTGACGAGTAGATCGACTTGTGCCTCCACATGGGCCTGTCCGGGTTTTGCAATCCCAATGGGAGCCTTTTAGAGGAATCCATTTACATCCTGGGTCAATGCACATTTTGGCAAAGTTGTCAGCTGGAGATCAGAACCATTGGTAATCGCAGAGGAAGCATCTTTTTCCGGTTTGGGATTAGGAAACAGTATCCAATCCCGACCCCCTTTTTAAAGATCTCTTGTTCTCTCTTACATGTCCAGAAACAACCAGCGACTCTCTGTTTGGAAAATGTATCCTGGCTAAGGCAGCAATTGTATGTAGTGGCTCTGGGTCTGTCCATAGTGAGTATCTTTCTTCGCAGATATGAGACATTATTTAAGAGTTTCAGATGTGAGAGTCATGGATTTAACAGATATATAGGCCTCATCACGAGTTGGGCGGTATCCCAGCGTTATTCCACTGGGTTACCACCTGGTCAAATAGCGCTACCGCAAACCGGTCTGGTGGTATTACTGCCAGATCACAGGTTCGGTAGTAGCGGTAACTCCCCTTTACCCATTGGGTCCAGTGGACCCAATGGGGCATTTTTGGCGCAATTAAATAATACCACCAGTGGTAATTGCGCCAAAAATTGACATTTTTCCAGCATTAATGCTGCCAGACTCGTGATAGGGCCAGCCCTTAAATGCGGCGGTAGTAACGTTACCGGCGCATTTAAGGGCTACTACCCAACTTGTGATGAGGCCCATACTGTTTTTGCCTTCTGGCACTTGTTTTTTTGTGTCATGCTGTATGAAACCCCAGTCTAAATTGATCAAACGTTTTGTTTTCCAGATGATTGTAAAATCTGTGTGGTTTGTTTTTTAAACAATATTATATTTGCCACTGTTAACCCAATAACCTCTTCATGGAACTTTTTAATTCTTTAGTAAACCCTTTCACTCAGCGCTTCCCCTAGTTTAGGTGGATGGGTCAAGAGGACTATGCGTCAGGTGGATGGGGACATTTCTATATTTGGGGTTCATTCCTCTAGGAAAACAATGGTGCCAAAGGCATTTCAGATCAGGGCTCGGTTGGAAGCTATACTCAAATCTTAGGATGTGTAAATAACTCTCGCTTTTCAGACCCTTTGTTGTAAACCACTAGTTCATGTTTAAACTGTGGTTCTTTTTCTGTTCTAAACTTGCATAAAGGGAATTTCCTGTGCCTTTGTACTGATTAGACCTAGTATTATAATGGCAGAGAGCTGTGATATTATTAAAGGCAGGAGGTGACTACTAGCAACCTCCCTTCCTTAATGTGGGATAACAGTTGTTGTCTTCTCTTCACTCTAGCACTCGTTGATTTCTTCAGACCAGTGGTAGTCAGTAGTGAGGAGTTTCTCATTGAGGATTTTTGGTTGTTAAGCACCACTGCTTTTTCTACTCTTCCTGTTTAAAGTTCAGTTGTTGGATTGATGGTGGTCACTATTCGAAAAGAGAACTTCTTGCCCATGGTGACTGCTATATGTTGGACATTCTCCTGATTGGTGGAGGACAGGGTGATTACATAAAGGGTGCTGAGAGTCGTCGTTTTTACCTTGGTGCGCCATAAAGAAAAGACACTGTGTAATACTTGTCTTTGTGCCTTTAACAGAATCACAACTCACCATTGTAATCTTATCCGGACTAATTGGCATTGGGATGTACACTGGTAATTTATGCTGAAATACTACACTGAATTCAGATGTCAGTAAATACGTTGTTTTATTCAGTTCGAGTCACTTAAGCACTTCAGAAAAAAAAACATAAAGGAGGCTACACACCATTGGATCATCCACACCCCAGCCAGCTCTATTAGTAACTGGTATGCCTTGGAACCCTCACCCAGTACTGTACTAACATTCCACACTAACATTCCATACATTCATCCAAGCATCCTGACGGACAGATTGCTACATATTGCCCGGCCACAGTTACCATAGATGAGTCAAGAAAGCTAAGGATCCGCGCCTAACCCATGCACACATACGAGAAGGTCACTGGACCAGAGAGAGCTCTACCAGCACTACGCTATTGGCTGTTAGTAATGCCCTCCTAGTGACAGGATATGGAGGAAAGCCACAGGTACTTAGAATAGGACACTGCTGTTTGTATTTGACAACCGGTGTTCATCTCCTGTGATTTACAGTGAGTATCCCTGCATGTTCACCAATCCCTCTTCTAGCTTCCCTGTTTCTAAGTATAGTCATTGTGCACCGATGGAGTGGTGCTATGCTGCCACTGCTGCTGAACCACAAGGCATTAACAAGAAATGGAATGCAATTTCTTGGTGGTGCATTTTATATAAAGGAGTTCAAAGTAGACTAATGCATGTTTTTATGATACTCTGGGTTTACAACGTCACTGTGGGAGGCACCACAAGTTCAACAAAGGGCAGGACCTCCGAAGAACAGTGTGTTCTGCTTTGTGCAGCTATTGTGTGTGAGACAAAATGACTGCTGCTCTGCAGGAGTACAGGGATAAGTAGTGGATAAAACGCCAGCCAGCCCCACACTATTATCAAATCAGCAGTAATTCCAATTACACAAGTAAAACAGACACATCCTGTCAAGTATACCTACTTCACCTTTTCTGTTGGTGTATGCAGGTGGCAGGCTTTACTCTTTACATTTGTGAGATGAAAACAGTTGGAATTCAAAGAACTTAAGTAAGATAGCCCCACATAAAAGAATGTCCAAACGGGTTCTAGAAAATTATAGACCTTTAATCAATCAATAAAATGCAAACACATAATCAGAAACCACTAAGAAAACCCACCTGGTAAAAAGAAAACACAGAGTATGAAGACTTTTGTGAAAGGATACTCTGGGTAGATGACATGGGATGTCCAGGCACAGGATTGGTGCACATTTACTGTTCAAATGATATGTCTTTAAGAACAAGGTAGAGTAGGTGGACCAAAAGTGACCAGGGGTACAGTCCTCCTGACAGTGCATTATGTTCTTGTCTGTGGGGCTTAACAGCATGGCACCATACTTTTTTTTGTCTTTGAAACAGGAATCTGGGTGATTTCAGAGTCATGCTGCTTTTGAATCGAAGAATGGTCGATCTGGGTCCAATGATAGAGTGCTCTTAAGAGCCAGACTCAAAGGCCTCTAGTGCAGAAAAACAGAAACCGGTCTTTTGACACTGAGTGGGCTCGGCTAGCTCAACAAGGTGAAGCTGTATTTTAGTGGCATTCCGCTTGGAGCTTGAAGAAGCTGGTGACCTGGCATCAGTGTTGAGTTCAGGATGCTAGAAAACCAGCTGGTCACAGATGCAGAGATGGTGGAGCTTCAGTGTCAGCATCAAGCGAAACTCAGAGGCATGAAGGAGGTTGAACATCTTGTGGATGTCTAAATCGGTGTCAAGGTGGTTCAGAAATCCAGGAAAATTCAGAGGTCACTTCCTTGGTTCTGTGGTTGACAGGAGTCTGGATCTAAGGGCTCCACAACAAGGGGGGTCCTTCTTTACTCCCACATATGGAATCTTGGCGTGCACCTACAGATGATTCTTCACCTCCAGTGAATAGGGAATAAGATTGATTTATGTACAGCAAGTATAGAGGCCTTGGTCCAACAGCAGTCATCCCCACTGTTACCTGGGATGGTTAAGGGACAGAGCTCTCCTCTGCCTTGGATGCCTTCTGTCTTCACATTCCTGTCAGATGACTTTCAGATAGACTGTACGCACAACAAAGGTCCATATTGGTTCTGTATGTCCATGTGGAAGTACAGAGATTAATTAAGCAGAGACGTCTTTATGGGAGCGGACGAAAGGGGCACTTGCCCAGGGCCCCCACCTTGGAAGGGGCTCCCAGAAAGGCTGCCTGATCTGAAGAAGTAATATTACATTGTTAACCAGTCTTAAATAGCACACATCAGGATATTTTATGGGGTGCTGCTGAGTCCTTAAACCCATTGCCTTTCTGTTTTGACAAGTACATTCTGCCTTGATCAGTTCATCATGTATAGCTTTCTGTTTTCACTATGTTATACATAGTTTGTGTGTTCCTTACGGCACAACTCCATAGCATTATTTCCTTCCTGTGGGAATTATGTTGACCATGTGCAATAGGCAACAGTGAAATGCATATTGATAAATTGAGTGTGCCAATTGTTCTGAAGTTAGCTCAGTGTGTGAAGCACCCATTGCAGATATGTGTTTTAATATGCAAACTTAGAATATCATATTTCAGCTAGGCTGGCTAAGCTTTTCCTACGTCTGAAGTTTGTAAAACTGCCTGCATATGTACTTGGTTTTGCAGAACAACATCTGCTGGTATCAGCAATGTACCTGTACCAGATAGGGAATGCTATAAAAACTAACATGTCATCCGTATGGTGAAGGTCTAGAAATTGATTTGTTCAGATTAGGTGTTGTAAAACCTAGACAATCGCCTCCAATGATAGCATAAACTGTTAGTCCAAGAGGTGAATAAGCATCCAAATTCAAGACTATGGAACAAAAGCGTTCATGCTTGTATCTTGGCTTTGCCAGCAGACGATACAGTGATCCTGGTCAAATCATCTAATATATCTTACATTACTTTGCTGTCTTCTGTGAGGTTTGCCTTCTTGCATGCTACTGGCATCGTTTAGCCCATTAATTGATCTTTCTTCTTATGCAGACCATTTAAGTGGAAGGGGTGGTAGACAGAAGAGACCAGACCAGATGTTTCAGGCCGTAGGCAAGCATATTTCAAAGTGTGCTTGTTTGACACAAAAAAACGGTTAGCTTTTTGGTAAAAGTCATAGGTTTTTATGCACGTTTTATAAATTAAAATGTCACAAGCCATTGTTTTGGAAGTATTTAAAGCTTTAAAATACAAAAGACAAACCCAGATTACATTTGTTAAATCACATTGGTTGGTATGCTGGTACTTATATACTTCCCTTGATGATGGAGAGGATGAAGCTAGAACCATTCCCATTTTGCATAGAACCCTTCTATAATATTTTGTTAAAATTGGTCATGTTTGGTAATGTGATTTGTGTACAGTCCAAGTCCGTTTTTATAAAATGAGATTGCTTTAGTTAATGGTAAGAACTGTGACCTATTACATTCTCCATTCCACTACATAATAACAATACAACAATGTGCGCGCAATCATTTTGTCATGGAGAATTTATGAAAGGGGATCTTATTAGCAGTCCTCCTTTTCAGAAACAGATTTACATGCATCATTTGATGTAAATAAAATCAAAAAGTTATTTCACCCTCACAAGATGGCATTCTATCACATCCCACATATATCTTTAACATGTTCATTAGGCTTCTTTGTTTTTTCTTATTTAAGAAACATAAATCAGCATGTTGAGGCAAATATTTATATTTCAGAAATACACATCTTCTAAACTGTGCTGTAAAATAAGCCATGTTAAAGTAATGCAAAAGTGTGTAGCTGGCACAGACTAATAATGTAGTATGTTGTAGTGCAATATAATCTTTGCTATAATGTAAAAAAAAAAAACTCAATACATCCAGATTTTACATGTGACTGTATTTTCCCAAAGACATTGCAAAAACAATGAAAGCTACATTTAGGGTCCTTGGTAAGGGAGTGCAATATCCGCTTGTGGTTTGTTAATTGTTCTCTGTCACCGCGTCATCTTTGCCATCCAGTGAGATGGTCGGTTTCAGTATTGGAGTTCACATAATCTGTCATTCATTTAGTCAGTAATATGCTCAGGATGTGATATTCCCATCCAGCTGCAGATGATTACTCGAGCATGTCTTTACATATTTAGAGCCAAGGAGAGATGCAGCCAAATGGAATAGGCCTGGGGCTCTGCAGATTGCAGATGCGCAGAATCCAGCAGTTCTTCATGTGTTAGATGCTGAGAAGTCCCTCAATTCGACCCTATGCATCCCTGACATGAGATGTTTAAAGAAAATGTAATGGTGATTTATTTTAAATTATTTTTTTTAGGATTAGTGATTTTATGGATTTTATTGACGTAATGTTTGTGTAATTTTTGATTTTTGACATACAAATTGAATATGGGTTGTTAGCTTTTATGCTGTTTTTCGTTTTTATTTTTCATTGTGAATATAATAAGCATGTGTTTATATATCAATGTTTTATATGTGTGAAAAGTGTAATGTAACTATGACACACAAATAAAATAAACCTATATATGTATATGTACTAATCCATTCAAAATATATGATATGGATTTTCACTGGATTAGAACTGTCACCTGGTTCTAAATATGTGATGGTACGTGGGTCCCCCTACACAAACCAACAACTTGATGGAACCACCTGGTATTCCCTGAGGCTCTCACCCAACTCAGTTTGAGTTATAAAATGTCCTTTTCATAAGTATATCCCAACTGCTTCTTTATTTTCTTCATATAGTGTATCAGTACTTTACTGTAACATCCTTATGTACTGTAGTATTTAGTATTCTATTAACCACAATTTCTTTAGTAAAAAAAAGAAGACTTTATTCCAAAGTTTCAAAGCCTAAATGGCAAATGGCAAAACTGACTCCTAAATCAAAAATGTAGCTACAAGCCAATGCATTTCAGAGGGTTTACTCCATCTTCAGGTCTATGATCACATAATAACCACATCAATCACACCACATCATGTCATTAACATTGCGATATACATACCATTATCCATAGTTTTTCATATTATGAAACAAAGAGAAAAAAAACACATTGTGAGCATGTTTGACCCAACCTTGTTATTATTTTTCAAGTTGCGTATTCTGCATAAAGCACAAAAATATTTGTATAAGAGCCATACCTTATGATTTGAGTCTTCTCCCTATAAACCAACATGATACAAAAAAATCAGAGATTCATTTTTAAAGGGAATGCTTCCTGCCTAAATTCACTTTTCTACATGACCATTAATGCTTGCATTACCTTACACACTACAATTTGCCACATCAAAGTCATTTCATGCAGTACTCGATTATCTGTAATATCAGATCTAATTAGAACGCTGACATCCCTAGTCTCGCAATTTCTCACCCCTCTTATCATAGTGTTACTCACCTACATCAGCCGTGTGGGTGTCTAAGGCGCCATAGCTAGACGTGTGCACACGTATCTCAGGGAACCATTAAAGTGTTTCCATAGAAACCTATTGCGGCGTCCCGAAGTGTCAGCTGGTAGCTGACGTGTCAGCGCCTCGCATCCCACCCTCCCATGGCAACAGGAGGGTGGGATTAGGTCTCTGAGTTTGTATTCATGTTGTCATGGAAATGTAGCTTGTTCGTAATTGCAAACTTGTACCTTCATATAACTACGCCTGCACGTATGTGCCGGCTTTTTCAAATCCACACCTTTTATGTTAAAGATACCTCAAGCGTCACTCCTCATCATGTCGACCACGGAATCCTGCCACAGTTACGTGAAGAGACGCTGATAGTAATGAATGTACTTTGTATCCTGGAATAAACTTGTGATCATACCATCACAATTTCTCCTCTACAATTATTCCAAACGTATGCAGTATAAACATTTCAAAGGGTCAAACAACATACATTAAACAGAACTAGGTGCATCCCTGGGAATAAGACTATTGCATGTTACTGTTTTTACACTTTTGAAGCACATTGCATTCAAAATTATCCTGACTCTAGAGTAAGCAAGCATGGGGCTCTTACCCCAATCTTATGGAGAATCAACATTTCAATATTCATAAAACATGATTCCATTCATCACAAATAATATTGCCATATCTCAACCACTGAACACATGTGGTGTATGTCATTACTGGAACCTAATCTAGTCTTTTTCTCAACATCCCCTTGTACCACTGGCAATAGATATTACTTTTGCATTATTACAAAAAGAAAACGTAGTTTAGTTCTTCGCTCAACCCTTTTGGTGTCAGAGTTCCAAGCTGGTCTATCCAAACTCCTCTAGGATATGAAAGCATATCTGTGCCAGGTTGCGCTTTTTGTCCCGCCAATATCTGGCCACTGCTGAATTATTTTTATGGTTCCTAATGCAGGACCTATGCTCATTCCACCTTAGCTTTGCTGACCTTCTAGATGGGCCAACATAGTACAAACCACACAGGCATTTGATTGAATAGATTATAATTTGTGTATCACAAGTCGCACAATACCTCAACTTGATTTACTCTCCAGTGTGAGGGTGAATAATGGTCTCTCCTTTCTGTATGTATCCACAGTTACTACAATGTAAACACAGGGATGTCCCCTTTCATTCCATGTTTCCAATTTGTTTCAGTGGTTTCGTTTTTATCAATCCGTCTCTGAGATTCTTACTTCTCTGATAGGCAAATGTGGGGAGTTCCTTGAAGAGATGGTCAACTGGTTGATCACATACTAATGTGCTCCAGTTCTTCTTGATTATATTTTTGATTCTACTGCTCTGGGTAGAATACTTGTACACAAAGACTAATGGAGGTTCAGATTCCTCTTTCTCTTTAACACCTAGTAGGTCTTCCCATTTCTTGGTCTCTATCGTGGTCACAGCCGTCTCAACTTCCTCCTTTCTGTACCCTCGGTTGATGAATTTGTTCCTCATCTTTGCAATTTCCTATGTATAATCTTCAGGGATGCTGACAATGCTTTTAACCCACAGAATCTGGCTATATGGTAAAGTTTGTATCAGACTAGGCTGGAGAAAACTTACAGGGTAATTCATGGAATAATTGTGCGCCGAAAGGGGAGCGCAAGCGTGAAAAATGCAGCGCATGCATGCTAAAGCTGAGGATGAAGCCGTTCATCGATTCGTGGAATGCGCTGCACATGTAAAACCTGGGATGTGCGCCAAATCCGTGGGTGGCGCACGCGGGCCTACACATCACTAAATGGCGTGCACAACACGCACAGGGAAAGCACACATCTTGTAGTGCACACAAGTAAAGTTGGTGGAACACGGGGCGTAACACGCGGAATGGGGAACAACGCGTGAAAATGTGGGAGTTACGGGGGAAGTATGGGAGGTAAATGCTCGCAACGCCCACACGCGTGCTAACAACACCTATTCATGGTATCGAACAGGGGAAACCAGTGTGCCAAAAAGGACGCACTAATACGGAACCAGGCGTAAGCGGCCCCACGCAGCATAAAAGTGCACACAAACAACAAACAAGCTCATACGCTGCGATGAATATACCGTTCCTCGCAGCAGTGGTCATGGGACACTGCAGGAGGAGGATGATAGCCAGGCCCCAAATTATTTTACCCGGGACCAGCCTTTTTTGGATGCCTGATGACCAGGTGTGTGGGAGGAACCGGTTTCCACCACTAATAATCCTAGAAGTGGTCAGGGAGTGGGAGGATGACCTCACATCACCCACCCTGTGCTCCCAAGCACTGAGCCCCTTGGAAAAGGTGCTTGATGTACTGCACTTCTTGACTACTGGGTCATTTCAGCGGACAAGTGCCATAGTTGGGGGTGTCTCACAGGCAACGTAGTCACGGTGCCTACACCAGGTGATGGCCATCATGACTGCACGCCCCTCAATCTGCAGGCACATATACATGCCCAGAACACCTGCAGAAAGGCAGGCTGTCATCCAGGACTTTTACAGGGTGGCACACTTCCCCAAAGTGCTAGGTGCCATTGATTGCACCCATGTGGCTCTACGTCCTCCCAGGGTCACTGAGCACATCTATCGAAACTGCAAGCACTGGCATTCCATCAATGTGCAGGTTGTATATGATGCCAAGGGAATGATCACCTCAGTATATGCCAATTATCCGGGGTCCAGCCATGATAGTTTCATATTCAGAATGTCACCCCTAAACCGGGACCTCGAAGCTGGGCGGCATGGCGACACATGGCTAACTGGTGAGTATAAATGCCTCTGCACATGCATGCATGTCAGACACTGAGAAATGTGAAAACCCCACTAATGACAACCATTATCACCTCCCCAGGGGACAGTGCCTACCCTCTGAGCACCTACATGATGACGGCAATACGGAACCCCTGCGCACCACCCGAGGTAAGATACAACACAGCCCATATTGCAACCCAGGGCATAGTGGAGTGCACATTCGGAGTGCTGAAGTCACGCTTTCGCTCCCTTGACCGCTGTGGTGGGCAGCTGCTATATGCACCCCCAGTAGTTTGCAGGATCATAGTGGCAGCATGTGTCCTGCACAAAGTTGCAACCCATCGGGGCGTGCCAGTGGACATGGTGGTGCCCCCACATCCTCAACCACATGTACGGCCGCTGCGCATGGGAGGTCAAAGGGCAGCCCGTACGCAGCTTGTGGCAAATTACTTCACCTAAAATCCCACCCCTGCGGAGTGCACACAGGCCTGGCACATACCAGCTGACAATTGTTGATGATGACAAAAGGGACAGTCAACTGTCACAACCATACCACCCTGAGATTCTTTACCTGGAAGTGCTACATTGTGTGCATCCCTAGCTACTTAAACACACCCTATGCTGTGTCAGTAAAAGGCACACATTCATGCAGCATGACGGACTGCCCCCTTGCAAAACCCTACAAACAAATAGTGGCATGTACCCAACCCCTCCCTAACCCCATCTCAGCTACCCAACACACCATGGCATGCGTTGTGAAAGCAACCAAATGAATGCACATCGCATGACACAAGTGTCACAAAGTGCACCCTCCCAAATGGAAACAGGCCACAGACAATTAATTGCCTCTCACCAAAAAAAAAAAAAAAAAAACAGCACAGATTAACAAATACTTACCAGCAAGGCAAAACATCAGTTCAGGATCCAACAGTGGCAACATATGACAGTAAAAAATTAAAGTAGTGCAAGTGTCACAACCTGACTAAGGCAGCACTTCGACCCCTTCCAACTGCAGAGTGTTGCTGGTAGGCAAATGTGGCAGTGTACTGCATACAACTTGAACTGCATCTGCAAAGGAGAAAGGCTTGTTAAGAAATGAAGAAGCTACATGTATATAAGCAAAAAGTCCTTATGTAAAACCATATATAAATCCACCATGTAGTGGAGAAATGAACAACAATCCCCACTAGGGATGTATACACAGTTTGGACTACAGACAGCCCACACAATTTATGGGAGCCCAATGCCTCTGTGTAAGTTACTGTCACTTGGTCATACCCTTTTCAAGCGCATGGAAAGGGGAAGCAGGAGGGGTGTGTGTGTCAGGAACCCACGTTTCTAACCCAAAGACAGTACAAGCCTGCATGTGCCCAGCTGGAATACACAGTGGATGCCTACGGGAGCCACACAAAGCAACACAGAGTAATATAATTCACAATCTGAAAGAAAATATTTATGAACAAAAACGTACATGCAAATGAAATATAGAAAAAACAAAAGTAAATGTAAAGTAAAAGAAACAAATAAAATCATAAATTAAAAATCAGAAGCATAACGAAATGAAAATAAATGTATGAAAATCAAAATAAGAAATCAAGATTTAAAATGAAAAGAATTTAATAAATAGAAAAAAGAAGCAGAAATAAAGATAACAAATGAATTAAATACTATTTTCATTTAGCAACTCGGAATGAAATGTGAAAAAACCTCAAAAAATAAAAATCAGAAATGGCCATGTGTGGACCAGAGGAGTGGGGGGCACCCAGGAGGGATGAGGTACAGGGGGCACCCAACACCCACATGCATGGATGTTGAGAAAAAAAATAAACCCTCCATGGGCTCATGGCCTGCACGGCTACACTACAGTGGAAAACCTGCCGTCGCTGTCATCACCCTCTGGTGGTACATCAGAAGGTGGGTGTGATATTGGAGGCAGACCACGCGAAACCCCGGCATGCTCCTCCATGGCAGCAAGCATGCAGATCTGAAAGGTTTGGTTCTGCAGGATGATGGTACGGAGATCCCCATGCAGCACCTCACGGGTAGCACGCATTTCTGCCTGCAAGGCCTTGCGTGATGCCCGGATCTCCTCACAGGTTGCCTGGAGCTCAGCTGAGAGTGTGCGTGTCAGCTGCTCCAGCTGCTGTTCTGACCTTGTACTCCGGGACACCTCAAGTTCACTCAGAGTATCTCTGAGGGACCTGTGTTCTAACCTCAGGGCATCCCTGTGGGCCTGTGACTCTGCAGATATGGCTGTGCGCAGAGTCTCCAGTCCAGCCGGTCTGTCCCTGTTGGACGCCAACATGTCATCACCTGATTTATAGAGGTCTCCAGAGGTGTACCCAGAGACACCCGTGGACAGTATGGTCTGTAGGAGTAATGGGTTTTCACCCACCACCACCCCACGTCCTCCAGTGGTGCCTGGTTGTTGCTGTGAGTACTTCTGCCTCTGCGCCATCTCCTCCTCCTCTAAAACATCTAGTGCCTAATCACCTACAAAAACATAAAAGAAAATTAATGAAAACAGGCATGAGCACCATAGCCCACACACATAGGCATGACGAGGCAGACATCCAGTACATAAATGACACATGTCACACATGACAATAACTCTGGCATGCATGCACTGGCAATGAGTTGGAAGGGGAGGCAAAAAGCAGACACTGAGGAATCCAACATGGAAAAGCAACACATGTGCTGCATGCTGGATAGCACTGGAATCACACATTAGCCTGTGAGTGGCATGGACAATCCACATAGATGACACATGCCAGCACACAGATGGCACGTAGCATAGCCATGGCAGATTTGACAAGGACACCCAGATGGTTCAAATCAGTACTGTCACCCATCCATGTGAGATGGACATCATGAAATAGAACATGCAAAATAGTGTGACAAAACACGCATGTGCCACACGCTGCATCAAAGCCAGTGTTCACTAATTCAGTGATGGCAGGCACATGGATACATCAATGGTTGGTCACTTCGACATGACAGAAGACAATTGTCATGTTCAACATTCAAACAGGGCCCCGAAGTGATTGTGTGCAGGCCATGTGTAGGTGCACATTACTCAGTCAGCCTGATTGATGAAATCATTCCCATAATAAGGAAACATAAGTGGGCAATTGTGGGGTGTAATCTATGTCAGAAGTATGTTACATTTGGGGCAGAAGGGCACAAAAATATGTGATAAACATGCAAAGGATTTCATCAATCAGGCAGCATGAACAGGAAAACAGTATGAACAATGTTGTGGCAAGATCGCCGTTGAAGTGCAAGTGCAGTAATCAGGTGCAAATTGTCAACTGCGGTCAGAAGGGATACTTGAAAACCCAAACCCAAGGCCGGGCTATGGTTTGGAGGTACCACATGGCTGACCCATAGCAGTCATAACTACACAGCCTCACCTGGCACTCAATCAGAACACATCACCCAAGCAACATACACATGGTTTGCACACACATGCATGGCCACTCACCGGACATTGCCTCAAGATCTGGTAGGTCTCCCACGCCTTGGATTTGATCCTCTGTGATGAAGGCTCTAGTGATAGACTCATGTTCTGTGAGTACTTCCTCCTCTGGTGGAGACCCACTGCCAGTCACCAGAATAGAGGCATGATTGGAAGCCAGCCTGTTCTTTGCTCTGCGTTTGAGGTCATTCCACCGCTTAGAGCAATCATCAGCTGTGCGCCTGACAAATCCAAGGGCACTAATCTGGTCCGCTATGCACTGCCAGGGGGCCCTACATTGAGCAGTCGTAGTCTTGCACCCTGCAGTCACCAGCATTTCGCGGCCATTGGCCGACACGTAGCCCACAAGTGCATCTAATTCCACATCATTTAAACAACGCTTCCTTGACGTGCCGGAGTGGGGAGCTGTGTCTGGGGTCCCAGCCTGTACTGCAAGAGCACCCTTCTTCCTCTTGGGAGGTGGTGCGGACCCTGAGTGGCTTACGCCGGTCTGGTTGGTAGGGGCTGAAGCACCGGTGTACTGGGCACTGGAAGTAGCCAAAGGCAAGATGACCAAAGGTCTCACTGCAGGCATTGGCTGCTGGGTGATGTTGGCAGGAGCAACCTTGGTGTGATGGACTTGGACCAACACTGTCCCGGCTGGGAGACTCGGAGCTGGGGTGGATTGAGCTGCAGCTGCCACTGGAGCCTCCTCACCCTGCCTACTTGGGGCAGCAGATGACATTGCTGCCCCAGATCCACGGGGCCTGGTGACTACAACTTTCACCGCCACACGTGGCTTTGACTTGGTAACACGGAAGTCAGCCTGGGAGTCATCCTGTGCCGGTTCGGTTGACAATATGGGTTGGGTTAACAAGGCCTGAGCTGGGATGGTGTCAGCTGCATCTCCCCGACCCAAAAAGAAGCGTACACATGGTACACGCAGGCTAAAATGACCTCTGAATGGGAACACAACACACGGGGGCAACCACAGTTGAAAAATATGTGCGCGACTCACCGTCTGCCTGGAAAAAGAACGTGAAAAAGACACACGTTTGCGCGTTGGCAACACCCCCACCAAGAGAAGAATTATACGCTGTCTGAGTATACAAGGAGTACGAACTGGAACTGCTGTGAAGTAATCGCGTGTGAACCGACAAGAAGTACAAGAATCACCCGCTCGCTCTCGACAAAAAGCACGTACAAGAAAATGGCTTCCTACGCCTACCTTTTAACCGAGACCACAAGTGCGACGTCACTTACACGCGTACGCGCTAAGGGCTTTTCCTCCAATTACACGCAGTGACACCCGGATGTGCAGTTTTTGCATGTGTACAATCAACATGCACATGTGAGCAGGGAAATGCCAGCGCACGTTACGTTACAGACGCGCGTATGCGATTAGGGCCTTTCCTCGAATTACACGCTGACGTGCACTTTTTTCACATGCCAAATCACTCCGTATTATGCTGGCCATGCAACAACACACAGAAGACCATGCTCCTTCCCAGAAGGCCATTTTCCTGCCCCCCAGAGCCCCAAGCACGCTCCCACCTGCCATCTGCTGCTGCCTGCCTGCCTGCTGGCCATGTGCCCTGCTGTTTGGTGCCTGCACGTCAGCCATCTGCAGGGGTCCAGTTGCTGTGACCACCCCTGCTGGAACAGAAGACTCCTGACTGGCATTCTGGCATTCCATCGCTCCACAGCCCAGCCCCAGGACCCAGTTGCCCACCCACACCTGCCTCAGGGGTTGCCATGTCCGACACAACACCATCTGGCACCAGTGGCAACCCCCCAGCAGAGAGGCATAGGGCTGCCAGGTTCAGTGACAATGAAGTTTGCATCCTGGTGGAGCAAATCCTGGTGCATTATGATGCCCTCTTTGGAAGTTCACGCGCCGACAATGAAGGATGGAAGAGGATCTGAAAGGACAACGTGGCTGCCATCAACATGGAGGGGGTGGCAGCCCGCGACATGCAACACGTCCGGAAGCGCTGGGAGGACTTCAGGTCCAGGACCCTCAGCAAGGCCCGGCACCTCTTGAAGGCAAAGCATGCAGAGGGGTACCGAGTCCACCTTACCAACATCCAGATGTGGGTGCTGGAACGCATACACCCAGTGCTCCACCTCCAGATCCTTCAGAGGCAGACCCGACCGGAGTCGAGCGGTAAGTGTACATGCATACTGATTGGACGCTGTGCATGTTGAGGTGTCGCAGGAGTGTGCAGGTTGGACATATGTCTTGGTAGGCCCAGGTATGGATGTGTATGTACAGGGACATGAGCCTGCCGCATGCGAGTCCAGTCATGTGTGAGGCACATCAATGTTGTATGTGTTCAAATGCATGGTGGCCAAATGCATGTGTGGGTGCACACATGTTTAAATTTCTGTGTATGTAATGTGGCATGGTTGTGGTGTGACACATGGATGCTGGTTCCACCTTCATGTATGTGCACAATGTACATGTGAATGTGTGTGTATTTGACATGTGTGCCACTGTGATACACCATGGATGCATGTGACACTGACATGTAGGAGGCTGATAGGCAGATGTGACATGGATGGCGATGATATCACTGCGACAGGTGGTGGAGATGTACAGATGCATGTATGTCTGATGGCGTGTGTGCATGTGTTTTGCACTCCCCGTGTCGCATGTGACGTCAGGCTAACCTTCGGATGCTCATGCTGTTGTATGTGTATGGATGGTGCTACCTGCTACAACATTCCTGTTAATTTGCGCATGTGTGTGGGTTGAAATGATATGTGTGTTGGGGAGTGTGATGCCATGTGGGAAGTTTGACACTGCCACTCATGTGCAACTGTCATGTGTCTATCAGACCATTGTACAGTGCCCTGATGCCTGTTTTCTGTCTCTCCCTGTCTGCAGCATCAACTGATGAAGAGGGCTGAGACAGTGCTGTGGAGCACAGCGGCAGGGATTGCATCGCCAACCGGAGACGCAAGGCCCAGCTCCACTCCCAGGTTGTCATCTCGTCGGGGAGTGAGGAGTCTCGTGCCGCGTCTGTGGCCGCAGCTGCTGAGGGTAGGTCCAAGAGGCGGAGGACAGAGGTGGACTCCTCAGCCGCAGAAGGGGCAGCTGAGACCCCACAGGGACCTATGGAGGAAGATGGCACGGAGTCATCCAGGTTGGTGGGGGTTTTGGTTGAGGAGGAGGCCATGGAGGACTCTGCACGTTATTTGGAATGCCTCATTGATCGTGTCAACCTATTAGGACGGGTCACCAGTGCTGGGTTCCTCCGTCTGCTGGACCTTGTACTGACCCCCTCCTCAACTGAACCCCCTATACGCCAGTCGTCCTCCGTGCCATCTTCTGGCCCAAGTATCACCTGGGCACCCTGTGGAGCTGCTTCTGACCCAGCAGCCAGGCTGGTGGAGGACACATCCCTGCCACAGTCGGGAGTCGGAGGTCCAGCAGGGGTGGCCACCCCAACAACTGGACCCCAGCAGGAGGAGGACATGCAGGCATCAACAGGCAGGGCACATGCACGGCAGCAGCAGCCTCAAGGTGGGAGCAATGATGGCCCGGGCCATCAATCAGCGGGGCAGGCATCGGCTGGAGGGCTTGAGGACCCTGGATTGGGAGTGTTTTCCGTGTGGCAGCGGTTGGGCCATCAAATAGATGCAGAGCGGCGGCACCCGGAAGAAGCACGGCTCACTATGGTCAGGGCGGAGAACTCCATGCGCAGGGCCCTAAGGCGGGCTGAGTGCCTCGAGGAAATTTGCAGGGAGTTGGAGGTGGACATGGCGTTATCCCTGCAAGACCTCAGGGCCAGGGAACAGGCCCGCGTCCAGGACGTTGAACAGGAGTTCGATGATGCCCTGGCCGGGGAAATCAACAAGTGAGCCATAGGATTTGCCCGCTGCCATTGTATATAGTTAATTAGTGTTAGGTTTCCTTTCTATTTTTATTTCATTTGGGGCGCATGGACTATGCCCCACCTTTTTGTACATAATTATTTGTTATGTAGGGTATTTTGTAGGTTTCCTTTGGATTGTTGGGGTCATGCCCCTGGATTTTTACTTTGTATATATTTCTGGACTGCATTTGATTTCAGTGATTATTTTTTACCCATGGAGCAATGGTTTTCTTTTTTGTTTACCTTTGGATTTGGTTTGATGGACGAACGCTTTGGAGCCTTTTTCATTTGGATTTATTTTGAATCAGCATTCATATTTTTTCATTCATTTTGGACATGCAGCCTTCTGTTTATTATTTCTTTTATTGTGTGATTTTCTTTCATTCCTTTGCTTTTGTATTTAATACATTTTGGTTTCATACTTCATTTGTGTGGTATTGTCTCATTGGTTTATATGCATGTCATGATGTGGGTTTTCTCATTCACTTGCATCCATTGTGTGTGTGTGAGACGGACATGTATTGATGTGCATACTTGTCATTTGGGATCTATCATGACATGGGGATTTCAACGTGGGGTGGTTGGAATACTTGGTTGGGTGTTTGGACTGGGGTGGCATGGGGTGGGATTTGGGTGGCCATAAAGGCCATGAGTGTGGATCGTGATGACGTGTTGGGGGGGACATGAGTAGGGGCCTGCTGGCAGATGCCCGTCACTGGGGGTGGGTGGATGGGTGGGGGACATGAGTCAGGGCCTGCTGGCAGGTGCCCGTCAATGGTGGGTGGGTGAGTGGGTGGAGGGACATGAGTCGGGGCCTGCTGGCAGGTGCCCGTTAATGGTGGGTGGGTGGATGGGTGGGGGACATGAGTCGGGGCCTGCTGGCAGGTGCCCGTTAATGGTGGGTGGGTGGATGGGTGCGGGACATGAGTCGGGGCCTGCTGGCACGTGCCCGTCACTGGGGGTGTGTGGATGGGTGGGGGACATGAGTAGGAGCTCACAAGTGTGCTCACAAGTGCATGGAGCCATGTGAGCTGCCTACAGGGCATGGTGAGGGTTATAGGGTAGGCCCCTGTGGTGTGGGCTGCCTGCAGGGCATGGGGAGGGGGAAAACCGGACACCCGGGAGGGCCCACGATGCCAAATAGCGTGTGAAACTTCCTGCACACCCACGAAATACACGTACCCTGCTCGCACAAGGCCTATCGTGTGTGAAACTTCTCACGCACCCCCCAAAATACACGTACCCTGCTCGCACAAGGCCTATCCCATGTGAAACTTCACGTGCACCCCAGAAATACACGTACCCCGCTCTCGCCTGGAGTATCACGTGTGAAACTTCCCGCGCACCCCCAAGATACACGTACCCCGCTCACCCTGGATTTTCACATTGTATATATTTCTGGACTGCATTTGACTTCATTGATTTTTTTTTACCCACGGAGCAATGGTTTTCTTTTTTGTTTACCTTTGGATTTGGTTTGATGAACGAACGCTTTTGAGCCTTTTTCATTTTGATTTATTTTGAATCAGCATTCATATTTTTTCATTCATTTTGGACATGCAGCCTTTTGTTTATTATTTCTTTTATTGTGTGATTTTCTTTCATTCCCTTGCTTTTGTATTTAATACATTTTGGTTTCATACTTCATTTGTGTGGTATTCTCTCATTGGTTTCATGCATGTCACGATGTGGGTTTTCTCATTCACTTGCACCCATTGTGTGTGTGTGTGACGGACATGTATTGATGTGCATACTTGTCATTTGGGATCTATCATGACATGGGGATTTCAATGTGGGGTGGGTGGAATACTTGGTTGGGTGTTTGGACTGGGGTGGCGTGGGGTGGGATTTGGGTGGCCATAAGGGCCATGAGTGTGGATCGTGATGACGTGTTGGGGGGACATGAGTCGGGGCCTGCTGGCAGGTGCCCGTCACTGGGGGTGGGTGGATGGCTGGGGGACATGAGTCGGGGCCTGCTGGCAGGTGCCCGTGAATGGTGGGTGGGTGAGTGGGTGGGGGACATGAGTCAGGGCCTGCTGGCAGGTGCCTGTTAATGGTGGGTGGGTGGATGGGTGGAGGACATGAGTCGGGGCCTGCTGGCACGTGCCCATCACTGGGGGTGAGTGGGTGGGTGGGGGACATGAGTCGGGGCTCACAAGTGTGCTCACAAGTGCATGGTGCCATGTGAGCTGCCTGCAGGGCATGGTGAGAGTTGTAGGGTAGGCCCCTGCGGTGTGGGCTGGCTGCAGGGCATGGGGAGGGTTGTAGGGTAGTCCCCTGTGGTGTAGGCTGCCTTCAGGGCATGGGAAGGGGGGAAACCGCACACTCGGGAGGGCCCATGATGCCAAATAGCGTGTGAAACTTGCCGCACACCCCCGAAATACACGTACCCCACTCGCACAAGGCCTATCGCGTGTGAAACTTCCTGCGCACCCCCGAAATACACGTACCCCGCTTGCACAAGGCCTATCCCATGTGAAACTTCATGTGCACCCCAGAAATACTCATACCCCGCTCTCGCCTGGAGTATCACGTGTGAAACTTCCCGGGCACCCCCAAGATACATGTACCCTGCTCACACAAGGCCTATCACGTGTGTAACTTCATGTGCACCCCCAAAATACACGTACCCCGCTCTCGCTTGGAGTATCACATGTGAAACTTCCCGCGCACCCCCAAAATACACACAGGCACCCCATCCACCAAGGCCATGCCCCACATGCAGCCCATTCACCCTCCCCATGCCCCGCAGGCAGCCCATCCACCCTGGGCATGCCCCGCAGGCAGCCCACGCCACAGCGGAGTGCTTTTTCTATGCAATTTACCTGGTGCGAGCGGGGTACGTGTATTCCGAGGGGTGCTCCAGTACATTTTCACGCTTTTGGATGCCATCAGCAGGGTGCGCGTAGTATTTTCATGCGGTTACAGTCTACCGGCCCAGTAAGTTGGTGCAGGGCTAGCGCGGCCATTTGCGCTGCATTGGGGATTTCAATGCCTTTTCCTTGCGCAAGGGGCGTTCTTGGGGGCGTAACTGGCGCTGCGGGATGTTCTCTGCGTCAGCGCTCGAAATGGCTTGGGAATTCCATGAATACTCGGTGCGCCAGAATGCTGTTTAGTGCACACGGCCGGCGCACGCTGGCGCACGCTCCCTCTTTGCACTGCTCGCGTGCACTGCCTCTGCGCTGAAATCTATGAATTACCCCTTAGTCTTTGTAAAAGATTGTTCCTATCAGTCTCTTTATAGTAAATGTTCGTTTTATATCCGTTGTCAGTTGTTACGATATTGACATCCAAGAAATCTATTTCCTCCCTTGAGTGTTCATAGGTAAATTGTAGTCTTTCATGGACCGCATTAAGGTATACATAGAAGTCTTGTAGGTCATTTTCTGAGCCTTTACATACACTAAAGATATCATCAATATATGTGATACATATCACCAAATGTTGTTTCCATACAGGGTGTGTAAGAACGTGGTCCATCTCAAATTTGTGCATACAAGTATTTGCATAAACTGGAGCCATTGTGGCCCCCATTGAGGTGCCTGCCACCTTGTAGAAAAAAACTAATTTTTGTATCTGAAATATGGGTTCTCTGTTATAAATTGCAGTAATGCCAAAATTAATTATTTTTGTGCTGGAATATCGCCTTCTTTAAGCGGTAACCATTCACCAGCTTCCATGCCCAAGTCACGGGGTATCGAAGTACACAGACTTCTGACATCAATTGTAAATAGAATGTTATTTGCATCATACCTGATGCTGTGAAGGTGTTGAAAAAATGCGTAATATTCTTTACATAAGTACTGTTTTTGGACAACTGGTTGTAGGAAATAATCTATGTATTTTCCTAATGGTTGTAGTATGCTGTTAATTCCTGCAAAAATGGGCCTCCCAGGTGGGTTTAGAGGGTCCTGGTGCACTTTTGAGAGAGTGTAAATATTTGGTATATGTGGATGTTCTTTGGTCAGGAACCTGTGAGTTTGGTCAATAATCCAACTAAATTCTTCAGCTTGTATTAGTAATTCCTGCAAGTTCTTATTGATAAGCATAGTAGGATCCTTATCAAGTGTTGCATATGTGTTGATATCTCGTAATTGTCTATTGCATTCGTCATCATAGTCAATTGTATTGAGGATTACCAATGCTCCGCCCTTGTCTGCAGGTCTGATGTTATGCTTTTGTCATCATATAAATCCTTTATCAGTGTCAATCATGTGGTTTAAGATTCTTGCAACCCTTATGTTTGAAGCTAACTGATTCGAGGTCCTTTATGACCTGTTTAATAAAAAAATCTACAGACGGATGCTTATCGGAGGTATAAAATTGCTTTTACTCCTGAATTCCTTCCAATGTGTATCTCCGACGTGTGTCTGTTCTCTAACTTCATGTTCATCAAAGAATGCTTTGAACTTCATATTCCTCACAAATTTATATAGTTCCACCTTGGTATCAAATAGTGTACTGTTGTATGTTGGGACGAAGCTCAGCCCCTTCTGTAAAGTCTCTTCCTCCTTCGTCATTAATATCCTCGACGATAGGTTAATAACTACATTTTTTTCTGTCGTAGTCTTGTCTGGGAGCCTTCTCGATACCTTCCACTTCCCCCTCCTTGTTCATCTTGTCCGTCTCCTAATAAAGACACCCATGTTGTAGTTGTTGTTCCTGAGGTTGTTGCTGTTTCTCCTCTGTGAGGTAGTGTTAGACTTTCTCTTTGTCGATTAGTTGGGTCTGCTGTTGTCTCTGATTCAGAGCTAGATGTGTTGCTTGTGTTGTCCTGTCTTGGTCTTCTTTCTGGTGGTTCATATTTTTCCATCCACATGTATGCCTCCTCATTAAGATAATCATACGTATCACGTTTCTTATTTTTTTTACTTCTAGTTCGGTCTTGTAACCAGCCAATTTTGTATTGATGTCTGCCAATATAAGATCCACCTCTTCCTTACTTAATGTGGCTGTTAGTTCTTTCTCTATTTCCTCAATCTCAACTTTTAATGATTGTAAATTGCCTGCTAGTTCTTGTATCATCAGGAGAATAAGATCAAGCAGCCATTTATTCAAAATTGCTTCCCACTTCCTCACAAACTCTTTGCTTTCCTTGCAGAGAGTGGGGCGCAGTTGTATCCTAAGTCCCCTCGGGATTCGTTGATTTTTGTAATACCTGCCTAGGGTCATTGCGTGCAGCTTCTGGTTGATCTCTTTTCATATAAGATATTCTAATTGTTAAATCTCTTTGTTGGATCCTGTTTTAATGTATTGTACACATTTAATGTAGTGTCACTTATAAGATCTATGATTGTGGTTGCCTCCTTTACGGAGAATCCCAAGATTTCCAATTTCTTTGCCGTTATTATTACTTCAATTTCTGAGAAGGACATCACTCTCAAATTGTTGGTTAGCTTGTCTGTAATCCTTGTTAACTCTTAGTGTTACATTCTTCTGAGGTCTGGTATCTGTGTGCCTCCACTCCAATTGTGTTGAGGAAAACAAAATGTGAGGAATAGAAGAAGTACCAACATCTTCTATCCCTCACATGGGTCCCCCTAACCTATTGATTCCAGATAAGCGGCAAATTAATGTCTCTGGCCCGAAATCTCTCTTTGTTTATGTTGTGTTCTGTAATTGGACACTGGAAGCCAGTTAAGCACTCAGTCACAAAACAGTCAGGAAAATCATCATTCAGGTGATCATTCTAGATCTGCTCTGGACTACAGTGCACCCTTATTTCCAGATTTGTTTTACAACAAATATCTCCTAGATCTAGATCCATGCTATTTATCAATGGTATCTCCTTCTAGATCAGTGACCTCCTAGAGCGGCCACTTGCTGCTAAATCTTTGTTGCTACAGTGATTGGCTCTTTTTTAGAGCTCTGTTGCTCTTCAGATACATGTACCATACATTGCATTTGTTATCCCATTCTTCAGATCACAATTATGTTCCTTGGAGACAATTATTGTACACACCCCTGTTGACTTGGTGTGGTTCTATGCTGGCTCACATTTGCGTGTCCTTTCCACATGTCCCTCATTTGAATGCGGACATTCCCTACCTTTCCCACTGTTGCAGTGCTGGAAATTGGAATACCTTACTCTGTCAGTCCTCCAGTGAATGGTGTAGGAGTCAGGCGGGGAGAGTCTGGATCGATGGGGGCAGGGCTGGGTGTGATTCATGGCAGACAATAATATGTTTGTAAAATGTGCAAAAATAAAAAAAGGGATAAAACAAACACTCCTTTTCACAGAGATACACCAATGACATAATAAAACAACCTGCAAATATATGGCATGCCGTAATATGTTGAGCTCCCATCTTGAACAGAAGCCTATGGCTAACTAAGGATTAACAAATGCCACTGACTTTTACAACTGCACTACCAAGTGTGTCGAGAATGTCTGAGAATATCTGAGAATGAGAATGTCATCCCTTCTCACGTGGGGGGAGACCTTTCCCATGTGGCCAGGGTGGTGCATCCACAGTACAATAGTCCCTCTAGGGGTGGTGAACTGAGGGAGGATCACATGGGCGAGGAAACCTCTTATGCTATTGGAGACAATCATACTCAGAGAACGCAGTATTCCCCTACGTCAATACACCTATACCCTTCTCTAATGCCACATCATCCAACCCTCTCTATTGATAGGGCCAATGTGTGCTAATGTCAAGTTAGCCAACCTAATATACTTGACAAGATTAAAACATCGGAGAATGCAAAGAATACTGCATATGGCTATGTTTTAAGTATTGGGAAACCTAATGAACTTGACAATAGCAAAACATAAGAGAAAACCAGGTATGCAGAATATGACTCTTTTTGGAGCATTGAGAAGAAGATGTCCAGAAGTCCAATGATCACTCTGGAGAAGCAGAGTGAACACAGTGTGAACGTGCTAGCTTCTCAGGCTATGTGAGTGGCCTAAAGCAATTCCAATATCCAGTACAGGAGTTTAAACGAAGCTCAGTTGAGATGGGGAGAGAGAATTGTCCTCCAAGGAGGAATCTAATGAGCTGTGTACCGGTTGAGCAAACAAGAGCCAGCAGTGAGCAGAAGAGGAGAACCTGAATGTAGTGCAGGAAGGATGGACTGCTCGGACTGCCGCTGAATAAAAGCTCCTGCCATCCTGGCACTGGCAAAGCATCTGAGAAATGGGACGCACAGACGTGGAAAAGCAGATGTTTGCTGAGCCACTGCAGACCAGGGGCGTATTTACAACAATGCCAACTAAATACGTTTAGGGCAGCAGATTGCCAGAGGAGCTACATTTTTTTGCAGCTTATTTTCAATTTGTTGATTGTGATATTTTAAATATGAAGCCAATGTTGTTTCTCCAGAGTCTGGCTGATCCACTGCAAGTAATTTGAGATTTTTAGTTGTTAGCAGTAGGTCCACTCTGACAACTAAAGTTTTTGATGGCCAAATTTGTATATATGCTTGACATTTGAAAAAACTTTATTTTTAGCATGGCTAATGTTTATATATATAAAAAGAAATTTAAAAGGACACATGTACCAAACCCAGCGTGCTTTGTGTATTTATTGATTCAGTCAAACAACTCTCACAGACATATATGATAGATATAAAGCACTTTGCTCGGTCTTATCTTCCCAAAATTCTCTTTAATATGCAAAACAGCCAAAACATTGTTTTTGTTTGGTGCCATTTGGTGCCATTTCACATTATGTTTGGAGTTATTTCTAATCAATACACACATACACTGTATTAAGCAATCACTTTTATATTCAAATACATGACATTCATTGTTTAAACTGTTGCACATATTAGGGTTTTCCCTTCAGAAAAGTAAAGGTTAAAAATGATACGTCATTTTACAATATTAAACGCATACCTGTGCCTACGTCAAGCACAGAGTTCCCACAGGTGGCACTACAATGATGGTCGGAAGCAAGCTCTAATTTCGATCCCTATCTCACATTTCAGAGGTGTGTAGCCCCCCAAAAGGTGCAAGCGTGCAATAGATCATAAAGAAGTAAAAATGGCAAAGAGTAAATCTGAATGTGCAAGTGCATCAAGAAACCTGCAAAAGGATACCCCAAGACATTGAAGGGTCAGAACAAAAACTGTGTGCCAAAGGTACACACTCTTTCACAGCTGTAACAGTGTCAAGTAAAGATATTCATGAAGCCATCTTCACAGAAGCTGCTCAGCTCTAAGCAGGCAACTGACATTCCCTGCTGTGTTTATCATGTGTCTTTGATGGCATTCTGCTGCACCCTCAGTACTACCAGGAGAAGCAACTGCAGAGTATGTCACACAATGAATAACTGTGATGCACATAAATAATCTTTACATTAATCATATTTTAAATATAAGGTAGGACTGTTTATTGTACCATTCAAACAACTCTGCTGAATTAACAAACATTTTAAATTGCCTTTAAACACAAGCTGGAAAGGCCCATAGCCTAAACCACACCCACAAAGGTAATATTGTGCTGGATCAACCGATCCATTGCTCAATTTTACTCTCAGAGTGTTGGGTATTTTGAAATATTGCACAAACAGCAATGATGTAAACAGTATGAACCACTTAATTTGTTATAAAAGGTGCCTGCATTGTGCAGCTACAAGGAAGGCTGTTGCTTCCCACACATGAATGTTCAGGGTCGCCCTTATCCATTACTCTACCGTGAGAATGCACAGCCAAAGATTCCAAGACCCTTGTGCAACTGTCTTTATTCTACTGAGATGTTTATGCCTGTGCAGAGGTTACACATTTCAATTGTGATATTGACATATTTTAATGGTGTTCCGGCCGAAGGGATAGGAGTTACATCGGCTGCAGCAGGTAACTTGCCTTATTTCCATTTTGCTAACACCATAACTGTAACCATTAAAAAGGGGTTGAGTTATTTGTATTCAACAATTGTATAATATGTGCCTGTACCACTAGCATATATTTCATATGTAAACTTTTCCATTTGACAAGACTGGATGTAGAAATGTAGTTATGTTGCAATAATATTAAAGACCAGTCTAGGTACGTCTCATAGAGTGACAGCAGGCAATTTGTGAGATAAAAGAATTGAAACCAAAATTCCTCATTTCAACCTTCTCTCACTTAAAGGAAATCAGGCAATTAGCAGTAACAATTACCTCTAGTGGACGCAACTGTAGAACACACTGCCTTCTCCAAATCTTGGGCAGCAGGGATCTGAAATCACTCTTTCAACTAACATAACATAGAAGATGACAGGCTTGAATTAATAGATTGGAAACAATAACTTTCTAATCGCTGCATCCTTATAAATGTCCTTATAATGTTATGGAGCCAAAATGGGGAACAAAATGTGGGTGGGGGTGAAATTTTGACAACGCGGACAGAGTTTGTTGAAGGGCCGGAATCTGTTGAAGGTGTAGAGTCTGGCAGAGGTGGTGTTAAGTTGGGAGGAGGCATGCACTTATTTGGGCCTAAGGCAGCAGAAAGCCTAAATAGATCACTGCTGCAGATTGCGCTGGAGCCCTGAACCTGACCGGAGGCTCGAGACATGAAGCAGCTGATCGGGATATACTAGACTTGCAAGGAAGAGCATGCAGGTACGGAGGTTACCCAAGAAGTAATGGGGGTGTGGGGAAGCAAGGGGGTGAAGGCAGAAGATGGAATAAGAGTGCCTGGGACCCTAGGAATGAAGTGCGAGTCTGGGTCCCACACCCATATAAGAAACCGAAACAAAGCCATTCCAAATATTGCAAGTTGTGACCCGCACCCAAAGAGAGACAGCAGTGATCGAAGTGATCGGGAAGGCTCTGCAGTGGTGTTCCACTGCTTTTATTTTTTACTGTTAATAATAGCTCCACTACATTTTGCAACCATTTCCACCATTCTGGATCTGTTCTTTGATAAATAAAAGCACACCTGTCCATTTTACAACCAAATATCAGTTACAGCAAAACTGAAATCTGTTTCAGCTCAGTTGGCTGTTGAAACACCATGCCTGCAACCCTTGAAGAATGTTTTGCACGTTGCTAATTTCATTCCTACTGTGTCCACCGGGTGGAGCCACAGTCGACTAAATTTTTGGTACACAAGGGGACAATTGCTTGGCAGGAGAGTAAACCAAGCAGTGCTGAATATTGCGAGTTTGGGAATCATACCTAAACAGAAACAAGACAGTTCAGAATATTTCAAGTCTGGGACCTGCACACAAAGAGAGACAGTGCACGAGAGGAATGGTGCTTGGCAGGAGAGTAAACCAAGCCATTTTGAATGTTGAGAGTCTGCGACTTGCACCCAAATGAGAAGTTCATGAAAGGATAATTGCTTGGCAGGAGAGTAAACCAAGCAGTTCTGAATATTGGTGAGTTGGGGACTCACACCCAAGAAGGGACAGTTCAGCCAAGCCGTTCTGAGTACTGAGAGTCTGAGACCCGCACCCACAATGAGAGAAGAATAATTAGTGAAATGGCTTCCTACGCTTGGAAGAAGAAGAGTGCTACAATTTTGGTATAAAATAGTATGTTCTTGTGAACTACCCATTGACATTTACTTAAGAAAGTACAGGCCTGAGAGGCCCAGAAGGAGAGGAAATAGCAAAAGAAGGTTTCTAGGGGAAGGACTATGACCATAGCCTTGGATTCCTACATTTGTGAACATTTCTTTTTTTTTACCAGTTTTGGTTACCCGAGAGACTGGAAAACTTTATGTTGGTTGGTTTTTACAAAGAATACTTTACTTTAGGAAGGAAGAGCTCATCCTAGCACAGTAGGTTTAAATTATTAGTGTTAGGGACAGAGTTAGGTTTTTGAGACATGACAGTGAAGTACTTTATAGTTTGGGACATTCTGACAATTTCTGTAGTTTTCTTTGAGGCAGGCTAACCCCTCCCAGTTTTAGGGATGGAGGGGCATTTTACCAACCCATTCTTGAATAATAAAAGTTTCAACCCAAAAACATGTCACCATTGTATCCAACCCTTACTTCTGCACCCTCACACAAGACTGAGAGACAATACAAGGACACACACCCCAGAGATAGCCTGAGTAGTATTGACTAAAGGAGCAACCCTCCTTCTGCTAACCCCTGTTCTTTGCTCCCATACCCCTGTTAACAAACGAAAAAAGGCCCTATACAATAGTATTATGCAATATAGCAAGTTTAAGCCCAAAACTACACAGCCAGTGATAGCAGACCTTCATTGAAGGATTTGAAATATGTGTGCAGGAGACTTGGTTAATTGACCATGTCTTCAAACTTAATTATATCTGTTATTCCATACCGGCTCAGCTGGGCTTGAGGGGTGGGCCGAGCGGAGTGTTGCTTGTTTGGAAAGCTTAAAGGCAAAGTGCCAAAGTGAAAGAGATAACAAATGATCACAAATACTTGAAGAGTCTTGAAATAAAAATAACTAGCCATTTTGATATTCAATCTTTACTTGAGGCCCAATGTAATTAATCAAATAACCTCAATTGTCTCTAAGCTTGAAGATCTGTTTGCTCTTTACAATTAGAAAGATAGTTTTAGTAGTAGAAAATTGAAAATAGTTTCAGCAATTTTAATGCTTAAATTGAGCCAGAGAAAGATGAAACATGGGTAATTCCAGATCTGATTTGTGAAAATCTAAATGCTGTTATACAGTGACCTGAAACCTAGCATCCTTAAACTAGCCTTGGATTGAAGAGCTGCAGCGGGCATCTGCTAGGTGACCAACCAGTGTCTCCTCTCTACAGAAGGGGTCTGCAAACTAGCGATATTTATTATGTTTTATTGACACAGGTATTCACATTGTACTGATGCTCTAAGAGTCATTCCATGAATAGAGAGCAACCATGGCCCAGTTAGTCGCACTATCCTTCTAAAGGATTGTATTGAATCATCTTCAATGTGTGACTCTATATCCTCTGATGTCTGTGTAGCAGGTAACATGAGTCACATTAGGTGTGTGAATAGTGATTAGTTAAGGCACCAATGATTTTTCAAGCTATCTTCCCTGTTTTGGAAAGGCACAATCTCAGTTGTATGAATGACAAAAGTTCTACCCACTTCCACTATTTTGTCATATGAAACTCTCCCAGCAAAATTAATTACAACAAGGGCACATACCCGTAATTCTTGTCATGATTTAGAAAGTCATAGAGCCAAGTTAAATGTTTTTAATGCATTCACATTGAATTGGGCAGAGTATCTTCCCCTGCACCCAAACTATCCTGTGCATATATGATGTTCATTAATAAGAAAAAGAAAGCAGCTGAGTTTGAAACATGGGAACATTTCACTGATTTAATCATGGATTAAAAACCAGAACACATATGTGTGTCTTGTCTCCTGGTATTTAACTAACAATCACCCAGGGAGCTTCAGACAGCAGTCTCCAAGGACATATGATTTCAGCATTTCAGTCATTTATACAGTTTAGGGAATCCAGACAACATCTATTATTTGGAGGAGTCTTATTCTTGTCAGGATCCGTTACTCATGAATAAAGATGAAGTTGGCTTGACGTTGCTCTAACAAAGGAATGGCAAAACCCCATGGAGTGAATATGATGCCAACTGATATAGTAAACCAAGAACCAAAGATGTAGGTACCATTTAAAAAACAAATGTAATACATTGAACCGGATTGGTTATGTTCTCTTGAACTGGAAGAAAGCTGATATTGTGCTCATTTATAAAACAAATGGGGACAGGAGTATGTCAGTAAGCTTTAGGTCAATTTCCCTTTTCGATTCTTTTTCAAAAGTATACAGGAAGGTCATATTAGAACATCTGGAAAGATGGGTTCTAGAGGAGAACATCCTCTCTGAATTAAAAGTGGGTTTCAAGGAAGGAATGCAGGAAATATATCATGCCTTTTGTCTTTTTTCATTAGTGAGGATAATTGTAACCCTGGGGAAATATCAGGTATTAATTGTTTTTATAGATTTTTAGACAACATGTGATAGTGTGTAGCATGCAATTTTTGAAAAACGCAAATTCATCTATAAATCTGTCCAGTTATTTTGGAACCGATTCCTAGATTGTATTGCAATAACTCAGTAGTTGAGCTGTTCGGCCAGGGTGGAGAAAGAACAACATCATTTGCCATTCAGAATGGTGCGTGTCAGGGGTTTGTTTTGGATCCACTTTTTTTGCTATATATTAACAAACTTGTGGTCAAAATTTCAAATATTGTAGTTGACTTCCCTTAAAACACCTAGGTGAAGGGTCGGCATTTTGTTAAATGCCAATGGCATGATTATCATATCAAAAATCAAGGCTGGACTAAAGGAACAGATGCAGATAGATAGTGAGCTCGGCAAAGAAAGAATGTTGCTCATTAATACCTCAAAAGCAATGGCTATGGTTTGTCACCCCATGAGGAACTCAACATGTCAATTTCCTTGGAGGGGAGGATATAAAAGAAAGGAACTTGTTTGAATGTATAGGGGTAACATTTCAAAACAACTTGTCTTGGTCGAATCAGATCCAGAAAAGTAAATTATCTCTACAGAGACACTCAGGGGTTTTGTGCCAATTATGCTTCCAACAGGGTTGAAGTCTCCTCCTAGCTATAAAGCAGATCCTTCATCTGCTACTATTTACGGTGGCAGAATTTGGGGATAGCTAGACCCAATTTCACATGCACGTATCAAAAGAAAGTTTGGGAAATTACTTTTTGTGTTTCCAATGAGTACCACTTCGCTGCGATGGTTTCCGGGAAATGGATTACACTTTGTTAGTTTCAAAATCATGGTTGAACCCTGTTTGTACTTGCTGGGGTCCCAAAAGCGTGAAAGATTGAAGTGGTATAGAGGGGTGATGTGGGATGTTATTCACTCAGGGGCTCTAACAGGAAGTGGTATAAAATGTAAACATGCTATTCAATAGGACTGGTTTAACTCATTTAGTTTAAAAATCTCTAACCTTCAGGATTCAGTAATTCACATTTTTAACGAGAAATTGGTGCCATTGTATTTTGAAATCTTGATGACGTATGCCAGGAACCAGACAAGATTACCTTGCTACCTAATTGATATAGACTCATTTAGCCTGGAACCTTATCTAAACGATATGCTTCCTGTATGTGATGTTTTACTTTAATGTTTTTCCAGTTGCCAAATTTACCGATAACTGGCTGCCTTTCAATACAAGGTGTTGCCCATTTTATCTGCAGACATGAGAATCTATTGACATTTCTTCTGCTATTTTGTCCAAGATATGTCAAACTCAGAAACAATTGGTTAGACTCAATTTTCTATACATATTTGGCCTGCACAATGTATGAGGCTCTTGTATTATATAAGGGGATCTCATCCCCAGATATGACTTTTGCTATTTCCAGTTTTTTTGTAGAAGCATGGTGGAGGGCATGTAAAATTATTACATTGGAAGACAACAACCTTAGAATCAACACCACTAAAACTGTTATTTGTCTCTTAAAAAGGGTTAAAAAAATTAGGTAGGTTTAATTGGTACATAGATAACCACAAAATGGTAACCTGTAAGTCCATGACATATTTGCGGTATTCTGTAGTTAACTGGTTTAATGAAAGTGAGGTTGCAGAAGGTCTATGTAGGAAATCAATTCTGCTGGTAACACAAATGAAAAATAAAAAATCAACATACATTCAGCAAATACACCTTGATTCCTCTAGTGACTTTTTTTTTAAACACAATGTCTTACCATCACTGTTGTACAAGTTTTGTACATGCTAAGCAATAAAGACTTAGATATCCTTGAAGGCCTGGCATGGAAATAAATACATGGGCTTCCAAAATTTACCCCGTTGGTAGTTATATGGTTGAAGCAGGGGATGCAGTCACAATACTCATTAGTCATCACTAGGAAAGTGATGATTTTGCAGAATAGGTAAAACCCCCCGGAAGGCTCCATGTGTAGAATTTTAAAAGAAATGTTATTAAGAGGCTCTTTGGCTGTTTTAAATTCCTTTAGGAAGGGATGTAAGGATGCCTTATGGGATGTTTTGGAAGTAAACCCAGTTAGAGTCAAATTAAACCTATAAGAGTTTTACTTGGTAACACAGTGCAAATCATTAGAGGCATATGCTTCTCTGAAAAATATGCTGAAATCATAAGGAAGCATGATACCATCCCCCAGCTACATAACATGCTTTCCCAATTACAATTTACATTTGGTATTTCTGAGATTCAGACTGAACCAACTGCACACTTTGGAGATCTGGGGTCCTGGAAGAGGTTTGACAAAGGACCAGAGAACCTGCCACCTTTGTAATGTGCAAGGAACCCGAGAGACTTGTGACCATTTAGTTCTACATTGTCTACACACACATCTTTTGTCATATCACATTTTTGGTACATCCACTTTAGGCTATACACGTGTCTCTGTAAATTAATTCTTGGACTCATTTGAATTTTGGTTTCAGTTATTGGTAGGTAACAAACCTACGTTGGTCATAGCACTGTTAAAACAATGTACAATGAATGGGGAGAAAGTTGGTGCTTTGGGAAGGGGAAACTGGAAAACAAATTGAGCAAGGATAGCCACGAAAGGCTATTTTCTTTTTTTCTTGCACAGTATATTACATATTGTATCGATTATAGAAGTATTATGTCTCAATTGAGGTTGTTTTAATTAATCATTAAAGAATTGTAATGTAGTTTAATGTATGTAAAATTGATTTTCTTTTTATATAAAGGTTTTAATAAACCAAAGATACAATAAAAGATTTAAAAACATATTACATGTTATGATTTTATATGACATTCTCGATGTCATTTTATGATTGTGTTCATGGGATTTGTAGAATTTGTAGTTTTATGGGTTTCAATATGCAATGATGTATGTATTGCTCTTTTATAGGCATTAATTATTAACCCAATATCTTGATTAAGTATAATTAACTGTAATAGATGTGTTTGCAATTTCGTAATTTAAATGTGAACCTATAGTAAATATGGTATTTACTATTTTTATACATTTTCTTTGATGTTGCTTTGATTGCGGTTTGCTAAAATAAACCTTATTGATAATGATGATGAAGACTATGATACACACAGATCACATTCGTATAGTAATTATTTCATACAGCATTCCACTTTTCCATTTCTTTTTTTTATTTCAATAATTTGTATTAAGGAGAATTGCTGAAGTCACACAAACAAGTCCATCTTAAAGCATATTCACATAAAATCCTTATACAATCCTTAACACCCTGCTGACTGGGATAACAATTAATTACATAAACAATCAATAAATGATGCTCTGAAGGCAACCATCCCACTTCTATCCGAAACCGGAGTAGAGTGAGACAGAAGGAATAGAAAGAAGAGGAAGACAAAAGAAGAAGAAAAGGGGGATGGGGGAGACGATGAAGGAGAAAGGTCTGGAAAGAGAGAAAGAGATGTAGGAGAAAGAAAGAGAGAGAGATAGATATATAGATCAGATACTACACTGCTAAATGATCACTACTGCTTAGCTGATCTGCACTTATTATAGACTCTCTTCACATATACCATTAAGCAACTACTATACAATAGAATCCATATACAATACAATAAAATCACTTGGAACAATTTTAATCCTGTGATGGCAATCAATTCAGTTATAGTTGTTTCCCAGGCATGCATAATCCATTCTTGTAACAGTGTCATCCAATCTTCCCTTACATTATCATTTCTAGCGAAAGAGCCTCTGGCACAATAGTGTGAAACAGCTGTCACCTCTAACCCATGTCCAGTGCATCTTAAGTGCTCCAGGGCCCTGGTCTTGCCTTCTCCATGAAGTCCTCCAGGAGGGCCCATGCCTCCTTATTGTGTTTATCTTCAAAAGAAAGTATTGCACCCTAAGTGTTATGCCGCAAAGTTCCACCATCCCAACTAAGGCAAGGATTGTAGGGTCATTCAATTGACCGTTATTTGTTTGAGGGCAATTGGAGTTAACAAATACCAAGCAAGCGTCCCTGAGCCTCATTTCCCCAAAATCGTGGATGAACACTGCCACATATTATAGATACCAATGACAGTGGTAAACATATGTTATATATCTTTAGTATTTGTGGCCATATTGACTCCTAGTATTTAGCTGTATACCTACATTCAAATATCATGTGCCTCATTGTGCTCTCGACCTCCGTACATGACCAACATACTTTGTTATGTTGCTTCTGTGAAACCTTGAGTATTCATGGCATTTCCAGCCATCAAAAACGTTCCCTCTCAAATACATGAGAGCGTTGCACCTTTGTCTACTAAAAATGAAAAAGACTTGCCTCCTATATTGACGTCAACCCTTGGTTCCTCTTCAGGGTTAGGCGTCACAGTTAATACTGAACACATCAAGTCCACCAGTGAGCTGTCCTACTGTGGGTACAGCCTCATCCCTGTGCCTGTAAAATGATTCCCTGAAACGACCGTGACACCCCCTACCCTAGGAGTGATTGACTGTCTTGTGCTTGTTCTTTGCTGTATCTGCATGGGTGCATGCTGCGACCGCCCTTGTGGCATACTCATTGTCGCCTGCTGTGTTTGTAAAACTTGCTGTACAATCGGCACTTGTGTCTGCTGCACTGTTTGATTCTGGGCAAACCCATCTCTGCTCTGCTCTGAATATGCAGGCTGGTTTGAAGTCCCCCCTCTCGAAAATTGATTATTCTGCACAAATCCTTGGGTTCTACATGTGCAAAAAAGATGACCCGTCATGCCACAAGTCCAACATAGAGGTGGAGGCCTTTCCATTTGGCCTCCATGCATGCCCGGATTATCATTCTGAACATTCTAAACCCACATTGATTATTCTGGAAATTGCCCTTATTGTTCTGAAATCTTCTTCCTCGAATACCTCCTCTTCCCTGCGGTATAAACCTATTATTTCCTTGATCAAACTGCCTGTGGTTGTTCATCTGCGGCATGTCTGCTGCTTTATGTGAGCTACATTTATCCCCACTGGTTAACATTGCCCCTTCAATGGCTTACTTGGAGAGCTTTTTCTGCACTAGCTTCTCCTCTTTGTTTTTCCTAGCAACGTCTTTCTTGCGATTCTTTTCTTGCAAGAGTCTGCAATAATTTGCAATGGTCAGCTGTATCTCTGACCATGGTTTTGCCTCCATGCCCACCAATTTTTTGAACTGCTTCTGCACTGGCCCTGGAAGTCCATGGCATAGTATATGATAGAATACAGGTATAGATTTCCCCCAAGCCTCACGTGTTTCCAAGGCCCACTGTTCTTGGAAATTCTGAATGTAAACAAGCGGATCCTCCCCTTCCTGCATCTTCTTCGTCATTAAAGCTCCCATATCTGATGTGTCCGGATACAGCACTCTAAGCGCTTTCCAAACTGCTGCTCTGCAATTAATAAACGGTGCTCCATCATGAGCAGTGTTTACCGTGATAACAACAGAATAGCCTGCTCGTGCCAAAACATCATCAGCCCTTTCTCCAAGAATTGCAATCAGGAGACCCTTTATGTCCCCTATAGACAACCATAGTCCCTCCTGTCATTTTCTTTAGCTCATGTATCCAGTTCCCAGAGCCAGCAGTTAAACTCAGGAGTTTATACCTTAAATTATCCTTGTCCATTTGTGGCCAAGGTATATACTGTGGTCTGGCTCCTCCCTTCTCTAACAAAAGAAACTGTGAGACCCCAAATTCGTCTTCATCTCTCATCGTTTGCCTATCCATAGTAGGAACAATGGTTCCACATTGCCTTCTTCCTGGCAGCGACCTTAACCTGCTCACATACGGTGGCAAGTCCCCCATATGAACATGGGGCTGCCCTTTTTGATGGTGGGATTAGCTGCGTCAGTGACTGTGATGCCTGTGATTTAGGTAGGTTCAAATCTGACCATCGAACTTCCTTATCCATTGTAAAACATGTCTCAGGACCACATGCATTATCTCCCTAATCCCCATGGAAGCTCTCTCTGTCTTCATCTGACATCTCCTGTGCCCAACTCGTATAATCTCCCTCTTCTTTGTCTCTCCAAAGTCAGTCTATCTAAAGACAGCTCTCTGGGCTCAAAACTACACAAGGCTCCTTCCTTATTGTACAGCTGTGTACTCTCAAGTCTGTCATGTTTGCCCTTTCTTTGCACCACTTTCTGAGTTTTCATATCATGATAGGCTTTATCGATAGCATCTCCAATGCTTCTGGAATCAATCTCATCCTCTAGATTTACTGTAGACGGACCTGCTATTGGTTCCTGTTCTGGGAAGTACTCTTCTAAATCTTCCCATGATACTACTGGATCAGGATTCTTTATCTCCTTTTCCTGCATGCTCACTGTCTTCTCTTAAGTTCTAGCTCATCATCAAACTCCCTTTGCTCTCTTGCTTCCTCTCGTACCCCATTTTTTCTCTTTCTTTTTCATGTTTCTTCTTTCGTTTGTCCTTTGTATTTCTTCATCTCTGCGTTTTTGCATTCTTGTATCCCTTCATTTCAGTTCCTCTTCTTCTATTTTTTCTTTTCTAATCTTTCCCGCTCTTTAATTGCTCTCTGTATATTGTCATGTTTTCTTTGCTCTTCTGCTCTTTCCTGTTTCTTCAATTGTTCATCCTGAAACAATTGTTCCTTTCTCTGCCTATTCTTTCTTTTTGCCCTTTCATCTTTCCATCATTTTCCCGTTCTTCATCGTTCTTATCCTGTCCATCTCGATCTTCCCTTTGCCTTACGTCCTCGATGCCTTTACAATCGAGTTTAAGAAAAATCTGACCACCCATCCATTCGTTCTGTAAAAGTGCTAACTCATCAGCCTTATCTCTTTCTCTTTTCCATCTTTTTATTTCTTGTCCTATATCTAAAAATGTGCTTGATCGTTCAACTCTCTCTTTATCGGGTCTCTCTTTGTCGTTTGGGACCTTAGAGATTGCATCTCTCTCAGTATATTTCTCTGGACGCCTGTAGCTGCTTTGCGCAGGCGACTGATATGCCAGGTTGCTATACCCTGCTGCTGCCTTAAGCTCCCTTAATGGGTACAGCCCATCACCTTTCTTACTTTCACCATTTATTTCAGGTGTGGCGGGTGTAGCGGACGGCTCCTCAACCCCCTCTCTGTATACATTAAGTATCCATTCTACAGGACGCAGCTCTTCCCTCTCCTCCTGGTACATCTTCCAAAGCTCTAGTCTCGCTAGTCGTTTATCTAACTTTTTTTCACTGTGCCTGTGCTTAGGTGCATGTTTTGGCAGCTGTTTACACAAGTGTATAAGCAGAGTAATATCCTCCATTTTTGACGTGTCACTCTTTGATCGTCAATACTCACCTTTACTCTTTGCAATTTTCAATAATACTTTTCAAGAAAAACAAAATAATATGTGCATGCACCAATCGTCGCAGGCTCCAATCCATCATCAATTCAAATTCTTCAAAAAGACACGCTTAATTCTTTAACTCTCACGTTCCTCCTTTTTACGTTCATCAATCTTATTTATTATGTCATCATCATTACACAATCACATAAAACAAAACAGACAGACAAACACACTTGACCGGCAACAAATATCCTTGTCTTTGTTCTCAAGACTTTTTTCCTGCCTTTAAAATAATACTCCCACAGAGTTTAAACTGACCTCTTCAGAACCGTCTTTAACGGGGTCCGTTTTTTAAGTCTTCCACTATGGGGACTTTATGTGCTGTTTCTTCTGACTGTTCTTTAAAAAGCAGGTATATAGGCGTATCCTTTTTCGTGAACTCTCCTCACGGTATCTCTCAATTGCTCGGTATCTCTCCTAAAGCCAATTGCTTAATATTTAACACTCATCATTCTCCAAGTTACTTTACACCAACCTCCCTCCGTTACTCATTTTTCCCCTTGTCACTTTTTTCATTCCTTGCCCATAAACAATTTTGCGACCTCGCCCAGTTCTACTTAACAATCGGATATTCGTCTTACGACTTTCGGAGTCGACCGCCTCATTATCGACTCTTCAACTTTCGTTCAGCTTCTCGTAGATGCTGGAGGGGATTCCATAGAAACCGGGGGACCCGTCACACCCAAGCTTGCACGCATAAACGTTTTTATCTAAAACTGCTATCTACAGGGAGCCTCATGTCCATTCAGCCAAATGGCAGATGTTGTGCAATATTTCCGGGACCCCAAATCTTACTTTATCTCGATGGATATCTAACCATCCTCTCTCTGCTACCACGTGAACTGGGTGATCTCCAGCCCTTTAAGATTAGTAGCAATACCCTTGAGATGGATGGGGATGCAGAGTTTATTCATACATCAATAATTGAAATGACTCGGGTAGTTGGCAAAAAGGATAACTGTTTTAATATCAATGATCTAAAACAGGGAGTACAATGGACATGAGCTGACGTTGCATAGCAATTTCTCTCAATGCATTTAAAAAAAAGTAATCTTATATAGCAAAACAACGTCATAGGTGATGTTCAACCTGCGTTTTAAGAACATCATCCTACGTTACAAACTACAAAAAACTAGTGCCAAATGTGATTGGGTCTAAGGAACTATCTAAGTGTATACTCTGTACTAGTATGGACAATGAGTGAAAGTGATAGGCTTCTTAACATCAGGTAGGGCTTCTAAGCCCTCCCTCATAATGACCACTATGAATGCCACTTAATACACAACATCTCATTGGCTACACAAACTATAAGACCTCTAAATACGTGGCACTCTCACCTTTATCAGTACTTTTTCACCTACATTAGCAGCATGCAGATTGGACTTCCATGTGCTGGTGAGCTCATCTAAAACAGAGCTTCTGATCAATTAGCATATCCATCTATCATCACCTCAGTAGTCTGCTGACAATTAAGACTTTGAACTTGTCCTTGGGAGTGCTCTTAGCTCTGGAAAATTTAGGGGAGTGAAGGCACGCTCTGCCCTCATGCAAAGGTGTTACCATCTCGTCCGTCCAACTTCATCTGTCCACGTGACTGTAGACCATGATTTGTGAGCTTCTTGTGTATTAAAATACTATGTTCTAATAGACCTCTGACGTCGTCCTTGTTTGGTTCATGCCTTCTGAACAGGAGTTTTGTTTTTTTCACACAATCTGTATCCAATGCCTGCTCACTCCAGCCTGATAAGACCTTGACTTTCTTGGCTTGGCTTGATGGCTCATCCAACCTTCCCTTTCCGAGATTCACTTTTAATACATTTGTTGTCTTTACTGCAACACACTGAAAATGAGGCCTTCCTTTTTCAGTCCAATTCTGCTATAACACATAGTTGAAACATCCATCCTTTATTATTTATGCATGTGCATGCCACAGCATATTCACTACTTAGCTAGCCTCAAGAATACTTTGTCTGCTTGCATTTCTCTCCATCTGTGCACATGTAAAATAACTTGATATCTTCATCATTTCTGTGGCATAAGCTTCTTCACATTGATCCCAAGATGTCACTTATCCTTGATTCTTTCTTGATGCCTTATAGAATATCTTCATTATCTTCAATCTCTTGTCTCTGCATCTCTTCTATGCATGTCAGCTTGTTTCTGCATGACATTACCATTCATCTTGAAAAAGACAAAGTTTCCATGTGTGGGAACTCCCGTCGTCTGCACTCTATCAATGGCTCATCTAGGAGTCCTGGTAATTTAGAAAATGTGAAATAATCAATTTCTTTAGGAATAAAGAACTTTTACATTTGTGTTGAATAAGCAATGGTAAACATGAACATACATATTTCAATGCATATCCGAAAAACTTGGAATAGTCAAAATATTTGATCAAACTTGATTCTTTTATTGTTGGCCCAACGCGTTTCGTGAGTAATCACTTCTTCAGTGGCAAATCACAACTAGATTGTACATGTTTATATCTGCAAACAGAATTTTAACAAAATACCCATTATTCCACATTTATATTGGCACCCCACACATAAATCAAAAACATTTTGTGTACATGATATTAGGAATCAAATCTTCAGTCAAAAAGATAACAAAGTTCAAAACTATATTGCCCTTTGTTTGTCAAACATATTTTGTGCACACACCCATATTGCTAGCCTATTCATCAAGGGATAAATACTGTCAGCCACTTGCTAACTGTTTTATTAAGGTTCTTAAATACATCTATTATAGAGGTATGGGGTAGATAGAGAAACTAGTCTCCATTTCTAGTGTACTCCTGCTTATAGCGCATACATATTGTATCACCTTAAAAATTAGAATCCTGATGTCAGTTAGCAAATGGTTCTAAAGATATTATTGACACATCAGGTCAGAGTTAAAAGTAGAAATCTTCTGATTGTTGGATATTCAATTCAGGCAAAAAATTTTATAGCACATCCCTGTGTGAAAATTACGGGATATGTTCAAATGTCAAACAAATAACTCAAAAAGTAACTCCACACTACGAGAGTTAAGGGTAGCAGATTTAGACTTACCACAGGCAAATGATAATTTCCAAATGTAGGTACAGATTGAATGATCGTCTGAAAACAAAGCTGCTCTTAGTCAGTCGTCAGCAAAATGCTGATAAGTCACAAAGTGACCTTGGATGAATTCCTAAACAAAGAGGAATTTCCATGGTCAGATCAAAGAGTAAAAAGAATACTAAAGAGAGTATAAATAAAGACCGTTTGCAAGCTTACTTGATAACGAATTTGAGGGATCGCTGTCACATCACAGAGTCACTTCCTGGATGATGTGACAGGAAAAATTGGTCTTTATATACTCACAAGCTAACATCATGACGTTCATTGGCGTGCGCCATTGCATGGGACCTCACAGTGTGAACGCAATATGCGGTATGCCGAGTACATGAAAAAATATTAAAAATAAAAATTAAAACAAGGGAATTAAAGAAAGAAGATGTAAAGATCAAAGTGCAAGTCTGATATAGGCAGTCATTTGTGCGGAATGTAAAGTCTTTGCTAGACCTAACATAGGTGTAAATGAAGAATATCATACTTAGTGTGCAACCTATATTTGAAAATCATGAAAAACTCTAATGAACCACAGTAGTGAATGTGGTTGGTAAATCGCTTCATGAAGCATTGTAGTGAGAGAAATTCTGTGCCTACTGTTATGAGCAAGTTAGTAAATGCTCTCAAAGCTTATTATATCAAATAGGTTTACATTTATTAGGATGTGTGTCAGCTCTATAGGTCTACATCTCTAGGTACCTACATGTAGGTAAAATTATACCACAGTTGTTCCATACTCTTATCAGATGATGAGGATACATAAAAAGACACTAGCTCGGTTTCTAGGCAAGCTCACATTCTAGTTCAGTGATGATGGTCTGGGGTAGACATGATTATGTATGGTCACTGGCGAACATTTCTAAACAGTGATATTTGGGTTATACTTATTTCTTAATATATTGATCATCACTCGAGGAATATACATTCATGTCAAACAATTACGGAATTAGCTGCATAATACTAAAGCAATTCTAAAACAAGATCTTAGTTGTAACAGTATCGAGCCGCCCATATATGTTTCAGAGAGAGACCGTAATGTGTCTAGGTCCTCAGGGTTTCATGTGGTTAACATTCAGTGCTTTACAAGGCCTAACCTACCAATTACTTCTCAATCATTTATAGGTATTGGCCCAAGTAGAAATCCTCATTGAGCCCCAACGGTGCCAATGAGTCCAATTTATGAATCCAAACCAATTCTTTTTGTGCCAGATGCTTAGCCAGATCGCCACCTCTTGGTAGTTGATTTACGACTTCTAAGACAACCCATCTCAATTGTGACATGTTGTGTCTATTTTCTTGGAAATGTCTGTAAACCGGGGATTTTGTATTGCATGTTCTCATATTGGATTTATGTTCCATGAGCCTTTCCTTGATTTTCCTTGTGGTCTTGCCCACATAATACTTGCCACAAGGGCATTTCAAGGCATAAATCAGATGCTTTCTATCGCATGTCCCATAATCTTTGATAGATATTTTTTTTATTTTTTTGCCACTGTTTCGGTGGCAAATATGATCACCTTTTAAGATGTTGAGCAATGCTGACAATTCAAACAGGCCAATGTTCCATATTTAGGTTTAGATAGAAATTTCTGATGTTGTTTTTTAAGTCTTTCAGCCTTGATTAGTCCAATCTTAAAATTTCTTCCCGTTTCGTAGGCTAACATTGGTGTTTTCCGGGAACAATTTGTTAAGATTTGCATCAGCTTTGATAAGATCCCAGTTCTTTTGAATTATCTTCTTAATTTGGAAACTCTGACTTGAGTATTTAAGGGTATGAATCAATCTGGTATTATCCTTCTTTGGTTTTTCTTTAAGTAGGTCTTCTCTATCCAGTGTTCTTGTACGCTAGATTGCAGTATTTATTGTTTGTTCAGGAAAACCTCTTTTCTTGAATCGATCTTTCATGTTTTCAAATTCAGCTGCCAATTGTGTTGTGTTTGATGTTATCCTTTTGGCTCGTAGGCATTGGCTATATGGTAAGTTTTGTTTCAAATGGGTAGGACGAAAACTTGAATGATCCAAGGTGCTGTTTGTATCTGTTGGTTTTCTGTAAATTTCTGTGACAAAAACATTGTCAACTCTTGTAATATTGACATCCAAGAAGTGGATGTTGGGTTCACCTACTTCTAGGGTGAATTGTATTTTGCTATGGCAATTATTCAAATAACTGAAAAATTGCTGTAATTCTTCTAGTGAACCGTGCCAAATACCAAAAATTTTGTCAATGAATATTTTCCAGAAAATTAGGTTCTTATTCCATGGTTCTTTGTCCAATATATGGTTGGTTTCGAAATAGTACATGAAGATGTTAGCGTAGGCAGGAGCAACTGATGAACCCATTGATTTTCCAGAGATCTGCAAATACTATTTTTTGTTAAATCGAAAGTAATTGTAAAGGATGATGTTGATCAATTAAATGGCAAATTCTTTGTGTATGCTGATGTCGTCATGGTTGAGTACAAGCCATTCTAGTGCAGCAATTCCTTCTGCATGTGGTATAGAGGTGTACAAAATGTTGACATCCAAAGTGAATCGTATGAGTGAGGGGTCATTGGTGTCAATTTCTTTTAATAGTCGTACAAAATGCGAAGGATCCTTTAGGTAAGTTTTTGTCTTCTGTACCGAAGGCTGCAAGGCTCGGTCAAGATATATAGCGAAAGGATGGAATATACTTTCGGTGCCAGCTACTATTAGTCTGAAGGGAGGGTCAAGCATGTTTTTATGTATCTTCGGTAGTGCATACAGAACCAGGATTACTGGGAATTGTTTAACCAAAAATTCACTAGTATTGTCAGATATCCAATCATAATCGAGTGCTTTGTCAATTGTTTTTTGGATGATTTCTTTAATAGCCATAGTGGGGTCATTCTCCAATTCCATATATGTACCTTCATCTCTTAGCACTTTGTAACACCCTTCGTTGTACATTGCACTATCCATCATGACCAATGCGCCGCCTTTGTCTGCAGGCATGAGTGTGATCGTATCGTCCTCAGATAATTCTTTAATCAATTTGAGTTGGTACCTCCTGATGTTAAGTTTATTGGAGGTGCCGAATTTGAGGCATTTAAATTCTTTGATGGTTTTATGTTTAAATAGGTTAATTGCTGGATGGTTGATCTGGGGATGAAATGTACTTTTCTTTTTCATTTCTAGAAATGCATGTCTTTTACGTGGTACTGAGGGCTCTGGAATGGAGTCAAATAAATCTTTCAGTTCCATTTTACGAAGTAGTTTGAAGAGATTCACTTCTTCTTCAAAGAATGTTGTCTTATTAGTCAGAATGAAGGAGATTCCCAGATTAGGCGTGTGCTCTTGTTCTTTGGGCAACTGTTTGGATGATATATTAAACACAATTGCATCCTTTACTTGTTCTTTTGCCTTGGCTTTCTTTTTCACTCTGCGGGTTTTTCGCCTCCTTCTAGAAAAGGAGGCGGTTGTTGGATTATTGGCGCTGATGAGGTAGATGGATTTGTCACTGGTATCACTTCTTCCCATAGTTGATTCTCGCTGGTACGGTGCTTGGATTTTCAAATTTGCCACTAGTTACATCAGAACTGTCAGTGTTGTCTTGAGGATGTGGTTGCCTAGTTGGTCTCGCCGTAGTCCTTTGGGGTCTTAAATTATTGTAATATTCCTACCTGGAATATACAAGGAATATACAATATCCTGAGTGTAATCGAGGGTATCCCTCTGGAATTTTCCGATTTTCCGTTGTTCGATATCTCGTTTGTACGATTCGAGTTTGTGATTGGTATTGTCTAAGATTTGTTTCAATTCGTCACTTGTTTTTAGTTTGGACAGTTGTAATGAGATGTCTTTGATTTCTTGATTGATTGAGGTTTGAGATTTAGATAATTCCTCAATTGTTAATAGAATCAGATCAAGGGAGCATTTGTTGAGGATCTGCTCCCACCTTTTAACAAATGCTTGATTCTCTTTACATAATGTAGGTTTAAGGTAAACTCTAAGACCTCTAGGTATTTGTTTGCTTTTGAAGTATTGTGCTAGCATTGAAGAATGCAAATTTTGGGATATTTCTTGCCTGATCAATTTTTCGAATTTGAAGATTCATCTCTCTGGGTTGTCATTCCTAGCCTTTTTAGTATTTGTATCCTTGATAAGTCCAAGGATTCTATTTGCTTCTTCTTCGCTGAAAGCTAAGGTAGTGGCTGCTTTATCGGTTGCTAAATTAATTTTTGAAAAGGACATCTTTTTGAATGATCCTAATTTTGTGGGTGCGATCGATAAAGATATGCCAACCCAGTTTGGAAATCACCAACGATGGGTAATTATATAGTAACAAAAAGAGAAAATCGATCTGCACTCCTATGTAGTTGAATTTATTAATAAATTATATGCAGTTAATATAGAATGTTAATTTTTATATCAGGTGCGGAGGAGATGATAAACAACCCTGGCATATGGGTTGTGACATATGAAAAAGAGATAAAGTTCCTGTGTGTGGGAACTCCTGTCCTCTGCACTCTATCAATGGCTCATCTAGGAGTCCTGGTAATTTACAAAATGTAAAATAATCAATTTCTTTAGGAATAAAGATTTTTTTCATTTGTGTTGAATAAGCAACGGTAAACATGAACATACAAATTTCAATGCATATCTGAAAAACTTGGAATAGTCAAAATATTTTATCAAACTTGATTCTTTTATTGTTGGCCCAACGCATTTCGTGAGTAATCACTTCTTCAGGGGCAAATCACAACTAGATTTCACATGTTTATATCTGCAAACAGAATTTTAACAAAATACCCATTACTATACATTTATATTGGTGCCTTGCACATAAGTCAAAAGCATTTTGTGTACATGATATTAGGAATCAAATCTTCAGTCAAAAAGATAGCAGAGTTCAAAACTATATTGCCCTTTGTTTGTCAAACATATTTTGTGCACACAGCCATATTGCTAGCCTATTCATCAAGGGACAAATACTGTCAGCCACTTGCTAACTGTTTTATTAAGGTTATTAAATACATCTGTTAGAGAGGTATTACGGGGTACATAGAGAAACTAGTCTCCAGTTCTAGTGTACTCCTGCTTATAGCGTATAAATATTGTATCACCTTAAAAAATAGAATCCTGATGTCAGTTAGCAAATGGTTCTAAACATATTATTGACACATCGGGTCAGAGTTAAAAGTAGAAACTGTTTATCGTGAGTCCTACTATGGATAAACCAAGAGACTTCTACTTGGTAATTCTAATGATGTTATCTTCCGATTGTTGGATATTCAATTCAGGCAAAAAATGGAATAGCACATCCCTGTATGACAAATTACGGGATATGTTCAAATGTCAAAAAAATAACTCAAAAAGTAACTCCACACTATGAGAGTCAAGGGAAAGCAGATTTCGACTTACCACAGGCAAATGATAATTTACAAATCTAGGTACAGACGAAATGATTGTCTGAAAACAAGTTGTTCAGGCAGTTAAAGCTGCTCTTATTCAGTCGTCAGCAAAATGCTGGTAAGTCAGAAAGTGACCTTGGACGAATTCCTAAACAAATTCACCATTCGTCTTGGCCATTCATTTGCAGTGCTTCTTCTGGGATTTCATTCAAATGGCCATCATATCGCCTCGTATGCAGGTAAGGTTTACTCAATGGTACCTTGCTTCCAGGATTGTCTTTGACATCGGTATTCTTACTGGTACTGCACGTGTCTCACACTCTGGCTCCCAACATATAGGCAATATGGGTGAAGTGGTTGAGTTGGGGGTACTTGGCTGCTCCTCTACACTGCTCTTCACTGGTTTACTGTCTCCAGTGTCCACATCACGGGTGCACCAATCCGCGGGACTTGGAGTCAGCAAAAACAGATGGAAAACTGTCCAAGTAAATGGCGATAGACTTTCAGTTGCTGTTCTAACAGTCTGTTGCAAAGTTGACACCTTCAACTGATCCCTCTGTGGTTTCAGTCTGCATGAGATCTGGGAGGAAATCTGTCTCCTCCTCGGTCTCTCCATCTGTCACTAACGTCATGACCAAGTCCTCCTGGCTATAATCTGGTTTTTGCCAGTTGACGCGAAAGACCCTGAACATCTGTTTAAGTCCTTTCAGGTCAAGAGATAATTTACCTCACTGACATTTTCCGGCACAGAGTAAGGCCCAGTTCACTTGTCCTGAAGGGCAGTGGGATTGACAGGTTCCATAATCCACCCCCACTAGCCTGGAGAATAAACTATCATGATGGCCATCTGGTTATGCCAGTGCTTCATCAGTTCCTGACTGACCTTTAGATTCTCTGTTGACTGTTCCATATACTTTGTCATTCTAGACCGAGGGCCAAGTACATAGTCAAAACCAGCTCATGTGGGGGACTAGAGGTTGCCCTCCCATCCCTCTCTCACTAGACTGAGAGGACCGTGTACAGGGTGTCCAAACAGAAGCTCAAAGGGGCTAAAACCTGCTGTGTTCTGTGGCGCCTCACTGTAGGCAAACAGAAGGCATGGCAGGAGAATATCCCATTTTCTCCTCAGGTGATCTTCCAAGCAACCTATCATGCCTTTCAGGGTCTTGTTGGACTGCTCAACAAGCCCATTCTTTTGTGGATGGAAGGATGTAGAGAAAAGATAGGTGACTCCACTCATCCCTCTTAGCCTATATATACACTGATACAAAGTGTGTTCCCCTGTCTGAAACAACTTCCTTGGGCAAACCAACATGGGAGAATATCCCAATCAGAGCCTTTCCAACCATAGGGTATATGATTCTCCTCAGAGGGACAGCCTTAGGGTACCTTGTGGTGTTCTGTACCACCTCCAAGATGTATTAGTTCCCTGAGCTGGTTTGGTGATCCCAAATGCCCCACAGTGTCCATTCCTATTCTCTCAAAATACACCTCAACCACGGGCAGTGGAATTATGGGGGCCTTTGTGGCACCACCTTACTTCCTGGAAGCCCTACAAGTCTGGCAGGACTAGACAAATTCCTTAACTTTTACACTGAATTGTGGCCAGTAAAAGTGTGCAGACAACCAGTTTGATGTATTAGTCACTCCCAAGTGACAAGCTAAAGGAATTTGGTGAGCCAAATCCAAGAGGAACTTTCTGTGACATTGGAGAATAACTAACCTTCTGGTGCCCTCCCCCTCAGAGTCTTTTGGCTCATTGTACAAGAGTCCCTCTTCCCAGTACGCTTTAAACAGTCCGGGGGCCTCAGCCTTGGCCTGTTCTTCCACCTGCTTCTGCAGGCCCGCCAGAGTGGGAAGTCAGTCCGATCTGGACCCCCAGCTAATGCAAACTCATCCAGCTTGGGCATTCACATCCGGTCGGAGCACACCTGGCTCTCCACCTCAAGTTCCTGCACTGCACTAGGCAACTCTGAAGTCACTAAGTCCCCTGCTACCAAAGTAGAGTCCTTAGTGGATACTGGCTGCTCTCCTGCAGGAGTAGCCGACTCAGCAGTCTGTGGAACCAGACCAAAGGGCTAGCGGCCACTCCGGTCCCTCCAACAAGCTCCCTGGAAGCACGCCAGACCCTAAATCTTTGAGTCTTCAATGTGGTGGCCACTTTGGCCTTCACTCTGGTAGCCATCGTGACCATCTCAGGTTCAGGAAGATCATTACCCAACAGACATGGGCCAGGGATTGAGTCTTTCACTGCTACACAGTGATGGGTCATTTCACCTCAAGAACTGAACTCTACTATCACCCCGTGGAACTTACTATGTCCGTCAAACTCATGGACTGTACAATCAGGCCCAATAATATATTGTTCTGACTGCACCCACTGTCGTGTGATCTCAGTGAGGCTAGCTACGGTGTCTTAGACCACAGTAGCTTTGTGTTCATTGATGTACACGTGTTCGAAGAACAGTTGAGTATTATTGGGAACAAGGATCTCTTGTGGAAGCCCAATACCATTCCCACTCAGTGTAATCAATCCACATTCAATCACTCCTTGGCTTAAGTGCCAAGGAGACCATGAGTCCAAAATTCACTGTGGCTTGCTTGGGTAAGCCCTTACAAGCAGGATCCCCTTTCCTATAGCCCAGCTCCTGACACTTGAAACAACATTTAGATTGTGAGAACAGAGGTGTCCCAGTGTTAGGGGGTCCTGCACTCTGGTTTTCAGAGTGCACGGCTGACAAGGGTTGTGGGATTTCCTGTCATGCTTTTGGGGACCTGACTTCGAAAATGAGTGGGTTGGATGTGTGTCCTTCCCATCCTTGTTACCTTTATTGTCTGAAGATTTCTCTTCTGCCTTGGGTGTGCTCGCCTGAGCATTTTTCTGGACTTGAGAACTGTCAAACCTGTCGGCAGGCTTCGCAAGCTCCAAAGGTTCTGTAAAAGTCTTGAACACATAATGCTGGTGTAGGTCAACCTCACAATTCTTCAAGACATGCTCACACACAAATTGTATGTCTCTTTAAATGTGTCAACTTTGTTACCAGACACCCACCGGCTCAGATATTTCAACAACAAGTGTGTGAACACTTCAAATGTGTCCACTTTCCTTTCCAAGCTCTCTGAAGCTCTTGAAATACTGTTCTGTGGTCTTACCGAACTTCCTGAGAAGGGCCCCTTATGCTCTCATAAATGGCCCTTTCCTCAGCTCTTAACTGAAGAATTGTATCAGTCCCCTGGATTGGTAAGCAACTCGTCAGAACTGCACCCCACAGTACCTCCTCCACCTGAAAAGCCAGCTGCAGCACTTCAGACCAATCAAAAATATCCTTTTCCACTTCATATGCATCCACTAAATCTTTGGGGTTGTGCCGGGGCTTAACCCAGGCACCTTGGTTGGAGCCACTACTGCTGCTCTTGGTAGAGGTGGATCTGTTGACCTCTTTCTTCTCTTCGAGTGCCAGTCTGCGCAACTCTATGGCAGCCTTCTCACAGTGTTTCTGTTCCTGCAGCACCAGTCTCCTCTCCTCCAACAGAAGAGTTCTAATCACTACATCATAAACAGCAGGAACCACAATTACGGGGCCACTTGGAGGCAATGCTGAGGCCTGGGACCTGAGGCATACCGCACTAGCCACTGACCTCCCTGACACTGGAGTTTTGAGAAACCACACTTGCCCCCCGGAGGCATGGTTGGTGAGAAACACAACTCATGTTGTCTTCCTCGTCATCTTCCACTACCCCTCCTAGAAGTTCTTTTTCAGTTGGGTACACAGGGGCCTAGCCCATCCCATGGCGTCTCCTCCCCAGCCGCCCTCGCTTCTACCCAAGCTTGGAAGCTGTCAGCAACTGAGGTTTATTAATCCTGGTGCTGTGGGGAAGTCCCCTCTCTTCTCAACTTGACCTCTTTGCTCATGTATTTGACATTCTCCATGTTAAGATCCATGAACATTATCAAATACCTAACAGTGTCAAACATTGCCTGCAACAGTACTTTTATCGTTGAGTGACTACGCTGTGCACAATGCTCCAGCTAGATGGACCGTCTGCCAACAATGTGACGTATTAACTTCCAGGGTACTAGTGGTCCAGGGGTCAATATCGGTTTCAAAACCATCAATGAGCCCCACACCTCTAGCACTACAGAAGGAATATGAACAGATTGGAAAAACAAGCAAAATATAAACCTCTGTGTCCAAATTTGGGAAAGTGGATGGAACTGCATGCTTATCTCCAAAAGGTTGTGGATCGTTGGCTAGTTGCAAAACAGTGAAAATACAATTATTACCCAATGGTAAAAGGGACTGTCCAATCAAGGTTGGATCATCCACTTTATTTATATCACAACAGACCGTTTTTGCAACACTTGCGAAATGCAACCCACCTGTAAAGGAAAACAGAGGGCAGACAGTTTCAAAGAAGGAAACGGTATGCACTCTGGATACTGGCAGGTGGGTAGTCGCTACAGTTAATAACCACCACAGTTGAAGGCTACTTTGCTTCAGTACAAAGGGAGCAATTGGGCTTAATATGTCTGAAGGGCCTCTGGGAAGAACCAGGTGGACAGAACCACCTTGTGTACCTTGTGCTGTATGTTTTCTTGGTGCTTGACCGGGTCGGGTCAGCTTGAGGGTGCTTTGCGGGTATCATGCGTCAAGACGGTTCGGCAAGCAAAGCTGGACCAACAGCTCCAGGTGGGCTTACATGGTTGCTCTGGGTCGTGAATCATTGTCTCAGTGCTGTTCAGGGGGTCTGAAGCACTGGTTGAGATGTCTCAGATGTCTTTAAGCAACTGCGCTTGACAATGGTCAGTGTTGCAGTTGGTTGCAGTTCAAGGAACTCAACTGGCTCGGAAATGTCCTTTAAGGTGGGTGCCAGTAGATGCTTGTATAGGTACTTCTCCCAGCGTCTTGAATGGGTTTGTGTTGTCCTTTAAGGAGGATGGCCCACAGCTGTGGAGTGTATTGCAGACAGCTGACTTGTCATTGGTTGTAGGTTCAGAGACCTTCTGGCTCTTCCTATTCAGGAAGCTTGTTGTCAACCCTGGCAGGACACACTGTGTGCTGGCTGGGTACCAATTCTGTAGTGGCTGGAGGGTCCTCTGAGTTCTTTACTGCCCTCTGTTCCCTGGGGGATGTTTAGGGTGGGGATCTTTCTTCCCTCTTTGGAAATCCTGGCGTCCCCTTACTGGTGGGAAGATGTAAGGCAGAGTGTACCTTCAGCCAGTGTCCAAGGATGAGTTCTTCTTTGCTACTTGAAGTGAAGTCTTCAGATAATCTGCCAAATGAGGGGCTCATTTTCATGCAGGGTTTTCCTCAATGCCATGCTCCTTCAACATATTGCTGGGTAAGATCAAACTCAATGTTCAATTGAGGGTAAATATACTTTTCCACTGTACTCCAAGTAATCCAAACTGCGGTGTCTAGAGAGTCTGATCAGACCCTGGTGCTTCTGCTGTGCCCTCACTTATCCTGGTATCAAAATGCTTCAGTTGCACACAATGGGATCTCAGCACATCTTCCCTGTACCACACTCACTTCCAAGATGGCCGCTAAGTTTGCAGGCAGCCCAGTGCCATCCACACTAAAGAGGGCCTTGCCACGCCTTTTGCTCCGCCCGGCTCACGTGTTTTCAGCCATTCGCCTGACAGGAGCTGCGTCTTCCTCGTGCCACCTCCCCTCTCAGAGGCTGTATTTCTCTGGTGCAGACCAACTCTGCACTCGCCTTCCCCACTAAAGCAGGAGTCCTTCAGCTTACTGTCTTGCCACTCTGCCGATCTAGTGGCCAACAGGACTGGAGTGCTCCTCACACTTTACCAGCCTCTCACTCTGCCATGCAACTGGCTGCTGCATTGTCTCCTGATTCAGGCTTTGTGAGGCGCTCCGCAACTGCGTTTTTTCACCAGCATTCACTCGGGGCATTCAAATGACCATATCCAGAGGAATCAGGTGCCTGCACAAGTACGTGCTGCTTTATTTTTTTATGTTGCTGGTGGGGGCTCTGGAGTGTCATAGGCTTGCAGACATTTTCTGGGCTGCCCCCCACTTTACCATTTCTAATACTCAACAAAAGCGCTCTTACAGGCCAATAGCCATTCTGTATACCTCAATGCTGTGTCTTTAGCCATCTAATGTTACTCACACAATCATCACATTTTAATGTATTTAAATGAGAAAAAAACGAGCTTTTCTGAGCTTGAATTTCTCGGAGCGCTTGGAACAGCTGATTGATGCAGGTGCAGTGCTGTATGGTGGCAAGGGAAGGGGCTGTTGATTTAGCAGGATGAAATCCCAAGAGCAGTTTTTGCTGCATTTCAATCAGGATCCTGGGAAATTCAGCCAAGTTCCTGCAACTAGTGGAGTACTGAGCACGGGTGCAGGGTGGACAAGCTGCCCGCCAGAGGCTTTTTTGACAGCCAGACTGGGACATTGGTTAATTGGACAGCTCTCCCGTTTGGCACCACAATGGGGGGGCCCAACCGGAAAGCTGTCCCGCTGGCAAGACAATGTGTGCTGAGCAATTCCTGCTCAGTGCCCTCCTTGTCCTAGCAGCAGGACACCTTACCCTTCCAGAACGGGGTAAGTGTCCCGCTGCCAGGACAATGTGCCAACGAGCTCTGGGCATCAGAGGGGCTCTCATGGTGCTCTGTCTCAGAGCATTTCAATGTCAGCCATTGGGCACTGATGGGAGGGAGGAAGGACTATTAGCTGGGACTTTTGTCCCTTTAGAAATGTGCATGGGAGGGAGTGATCAGCAGTGTCAAGGGTACATGATGCTGCAGGCTTTATGAAATAATGACCATGGCTTTAAACCCCAAGAGGGATTTTTTAGGCTCACATTAATCTGCAGGATGGGGAGAATACAAGTAAAACCATACTCTTATTGCTCAGCATATTTCTATGACAACGTATACAGTGCATAGTTAGTTTACTACGAAAGGCTACTTTATTATGTAATGTGGTTTGCTTCCAAGGCATTGCTATAAATAAAATAAAATAAAATAATATTTAAGCACATGAAATGCAAAGTACATACATATATATCAACTATACCTGAGAAAATGTGCTCATTTGCTTAAATTGTCCACATCCCGGTTTCACCATTTAACCAAAGTGTGTGATCCTGGGCAAATCATCTAATCGTACTGTGTTTTATCTGCAGCTCTGTAAGTGATTCACTTCTTAGCTTGTGTTAATATATCATGCTGTTATTATTATTTTTTTTTAAAGTCTAATGGCTACAGAGTTGCCCCATATACAATAATAGTGCAACTTAGGTATTTTGCACCACAAAGTTATTTGCCACTTGACTAATTTATGGCAATTTATTGTAAAGTCACTTCCATGGTGCTCCTTGTGGTGACATTTTCTGTTGGTGCAATCCATATGCAAATTCGAAGGGTTTGCATGTATTGTGCCCCAGAGCGCCTGGACAGATATCTAATAGATGAGTTTCGTGCATCTGTAATGATTCTGCATTTTTTTTTTTGTTATGTCTTAAAATGCCCTCTGTCACTAATGTTATCAAAAAAGTAGATTGGGGCAGGGGTGGGTGGTTTGGAGCGTGATTAAGACCACATGGAACTGCGCTCACTGCATTTGGGAGGTGGGATCAGGGGGTAGCAGGACTTTTTTTCATGACTCGCCCCCACACTTCTGCCGGATACTCCCCTGCATGCAGCACGGATCCTCGTCACTTATCAAAAGCCTCCTGTCTCCGCAATCGCATCCCCATGAGCTTACGCTGCAATGAACCCCGATAATATCGGTGGGTGCTTGACAGGCGCTGCCTCCATTCCACCCTTCTGTCAAACACGCAACAACCTTGACAAGCCGTGCGTTGCCTTTGTGGCCCTCGCTTCCACGGTCGCGTGGCAGGGGCTGCAGCCTGCCCACACTCCAGGAGTCTTATCTTGTCGGAGCAGGCTCTCAGCAGCTTTGTCCGACAGTTCCTCGCATCGTATGTCCTGACTACATCGGACACTTCATCAACTGAGGCCTTCAGCGCATGGCTTGTCCGTGGGGACTGGGGGCAGAGCAGGTGTCACGTGGATAAGGGCGAAGGCGCCATTGAACGAAGTCCTCGGTGCACCGTGACTGGAACGAGGGCCGTTTACAGTTCTTTTGTCCTCAGGGTAAAGACACAGGGATTAATTGGAGTTTCTTATTCGTGCTATCAGGTTAACACAGATCAAGCACCCAGATTGGCTCTGCGCCAAATGCGAGATTATTACAGAAGTGATAATCCACAAGTAGTGCAATTGAGTTCGTACGTTGCAGGCGGGGAGTGCTGGTGGGGGGAGGTGAGCGACCTCAGAAACAGGAGGCCTGACCATGCCCACCACTGTGCTCAGCCCCAATGTTTGGAATAAATGAACGTTAGCAGGAAGGAAAGCTTCGTATGGCCTAGGTCGTTATACTGTATACTACTGCATATACAGGGACAGTGCTTTAAGTGGCCTTAAAATTCGAGCCGGCTATTAGGGAGGGAGTGGCCTGGCAAGGGGTCCGCACTTCAATTAAGAGGGGACACTTACCTCACCTGAATGCTGCCCATTAGGTCAGAACACCCCCCCCCCCTTCCACCCTGTAAAAGCCCTGGCTCGATTTTGAAAAAGGGGATGTGGGGTAACAGGCACCATTCAGGTAAGGTAAGTGTTGCCTTGACTTTTAATTGCTGCGCTGGCCCCCTGCCAGACACCCCTTTCACTAGCAATGCGAGGATCATCACCTTCTCATCTAGGGTGCAACAGTGATGATCCTTGCATCTCTAATGAAAGGGGTGTCTGGCAGGGAGGTAGCAACCCAATGAAAAGACAATGTTTTTTTTGTAAAGCCTGAAGCTCATGGGTTTACAAAAAAAAGGGATCATCACCCCCTGCATCTATAATGAAAGGTGTGGCTTGCAGTGGGATTGGTGACACAATGAAATGGCAAGACTTTTTTTTTCTAAAGCCTGAAGCTTTTGCTTGCACGCAAGAGCTTCAGGCTTTAGGAAAAAGGGTTTGGGTTCTAGCAGCCTGCTGGGCTGGAGTTAGCAGGGGACTTTTGGGAACCCCGGCAGGGCCCTGTCTGAGACACAATGTTTTAGCTTTTGCCGGGGCTCACTTAAAGCCCGGTATAGGAGCCTACTACTTGGTACTTCAGAAAGGGGAGTGAGTGGCTTTATTGTGATCGGTCTCGTTTGGATGTAATTGTGACTCTGTGCGAATTCAATCTCTGGGACCCCCAAAACATTATCAGTATTGTCTTAGTGATTTTTACCAACAAGCTTAAGGATCCAGGGCAGCCACCTTTTCTTGGGAGGATAATGATTTAACGTTCCACCTGATTAGTACTGCTTTTCCCTTTCTTCTGCTTCCTCCGACTACTGAGTTCCGTCCCTGGCTTTTTCTTAGCATTTTGTTCTGTACTTTTTGTTATGATTGTCTGTCTATTTTTTTCTGCTGTTTGCGCGCCCTGAGGCCTGCAGGCTTGTGACGCGATGGAATAAAAATTCTAAATAAATAAATAAATGCTTCCAGAAGACGACAATACTGGATAAGAGTTGAGAAAAACGTACCCTATCTGTCAGCCTTCTTAAAACAATACTTAGCACATGTTTAGCATGCAAAGTACAGGGTGTTCCATTTCTCTTTTTAGCATTCCACTCAAACAAAAGTGTCCGAATTTTTTTTTCTTTTTCCGGAACACATCGGGCAATGGCAAGTCCCAGACTAGTCTGCAGCCCACTTGGAGATTAAGAGTCCATATGAAAGAACAGGTTGAGTGGTGGCATTTTTAAGATTTTTCCAATTTGCAGTGATAGTCTGGTTGGTATAGCAATACATAAATCAAACAGATAGCCTTCATTTTTACCAATATCCTGTTGGATCACTTCGCTGCCCAGAAATAAAACATCAAAGGATATAATCTGCTGTATTTGGAAGATATTTTCAAGGTTTTGCCCAATCTTTTCCCAGTATGTTTTAACGTAAAAACATTCAAAAATAATTTGCTTGAAGGATCCTTGAGAGTTTAGACAACTCCAACATTTGTCATTTTCAGATATCCCACTTTTGAGCAGCATTTGTGGGATAATGAAAGTCCTATGATGAAAGAAAAACATGTTTGCAGCAGGCTAGCTGATACAATTACTTTGGAAATATGAGTCCATATACAAAGCCATCTAAATTCTGTGGTGCTAAGGGAGAAACCTTGATTCCACGCTTCCTGATATTTAAGCAGAACTTCATCTGTTGACGTAGAGGAGCATATTTTGTAAAACATAGACGCTGTAACATTAGGATTAGATAGATGAAACAATCCTTCAGCTTGATAGCCATTAGAATTAAAAACGAATAATTCATAATTTTCCATAACCACATTTATTAGACTAATATATTTCTGGAGGAAACCCTTTGGGGATTGAAATTTAGTTGTAAATTCATCAAATGTTAATGGGGTACCTTGAGTAAACAGCTGTCCTATATACTTAATGCCAAGAGCTAGCAATGATCTCCAACAGATAGTTCTCTTATTAATTTTTATTAGGGGGTTCGTCCAAATATACTGGGATATAAGCTTTGTATGAGGCAGAACTAGGTATGAATGTAAGTACTTAATAGATGTTTTGATACTGGTGCTAGTAAAGCACCTATTATTATTATTGATATATGGGCAGTCTAAGAGAGTATGAGGTGAGACCATCACTTTCTCTATAAGCAGCCAATTTGGTACATCAATATTATTTGGAGAAAACCATAACTGAGTTTGTCTTAGAATTAAGGCAATATGGTATTTTTCATAATCTGTAAAACCCACTCAACCCTCAGATCTGGGTAATTGAAGTTTGCACAATGAGATCCTTATTTTCATCTTACCCCACAAAAAACTGAGGATACATGAGTCTAAAGATTTGAAGAAATATATAGGAATGGGAACAGGTAGCATATAAAGAACATATAATATGATAGGTGAGATCATCATTTTGAAAATGTCCATTCTTCCCCACCAAGAAAGATAAAGAGGTGACCATGTATTTGTCAATTCCTTAACCCTGGTGATGATGTTAGCTGTATTCTGATTGACACTATTCTTAATAGAGCATTACATTTGGATACCTAGGTACTTAAAACTTGTTGGGCACCATTTCATCCCTGTAACATTTTGGACTTATTCGTGTTAAGTTTATATCCTGATGCAAGAGAGAATTGTGTAATTGTGCATTTTAGATGTTACAGACAAGTATCAGATGCCCTTAATAAAAGTAATACATCATGCACATATGCAGCTGTTTTAATCTTAATGTCTTTGAACGCTATGCCAATTATATTATCTTCTTGTCAGATGGCTTCCAAAAATAGTTCTAATGCTAATATAAGCAATAAAAGGGAAAAAGGACAGCCCTGACGAGTGCCTCTATGAAGAGGAAATAAAGGTGACATTTGATTATTTATAAAAATTGAAGTTGTGGGATTAGAATATAACACTTTAACCATTGATATAAAATAATCTGGGATTCCATGCAAGGCTAAGACTTCAAACTTAAAATCCCATTCAAATCTATCGAAAGCTTTTTCTCCGTGTAATGATATTGCTATATAAGAATTTTGAGACTTTTGAATAATACTAATGATATTAGTGAATAATCTAATGTTCGCTGAGGATAATCTACCTTTGACATACACCACCTGATCATTCTTAATTAAAAATGGAAGAAGGGTAATGAGTCTGTTGGCTAAAATGTTGGCAAATATCTCAGTATTAATTAGGGATAGGGGTCTGTTATTTTGGGCTAGTTCCGGATCTTTAATGGGTTTTGGGAATACAATAAGCATTTCTTCAGAAAAGGAACCAATGGCTTTTTTATTAGTAATAAAGAATGTATATAATTCATTAAGATTAGGGACTAATATTTCTTTAAAGTTATCAAAATAATCAATAGAAAACCCATCTGGGCCTGGAGCTTTGCCCTTTTTGAGATTCTTAATGGCTTTGTATATTTTACTCAATAATATGGGATCATTTAAAGATTTTAAATTTAAATTAGCATACTTGTTACGGTGTATATTTTTAAGAAAATCTGAAGAATGGGTACTATTAGGTAAGGTTTCAGATGAATATAATTTTTGATAGAATTTGGAAGAATCCTGTAGAATGTCTTTGTCAGTAAGCGCTCTATTTTCATTTTGATCTTGGATAATGGTAATTCTTGCCTTGTCTTTTTTTAAATTTGAGGTAAGATGCCAACGCCTTACCAGATTTATTAGACAGCTGATAAATCTTAGACTTATATTTCAGAAGATTGGAACACGAGTATTCAGTAATTAGATTATTATATTGTATTCTGAGTTTGATAATTTTTTAGTGGATGGGATCAGAGTTAGTATGTATATATTGTGATTGTAAGAGTTTGATTTGTTTAAGAATATCCTCAATCTCTTTTTAAGTCTTTTCTTTTTTAGCTGCTATGTAGGATATAATATGTCCTCTTATTATTGCTTTATAGCAACCCCAGTTATTGTGGACCGATGTATCAGTGGGAGAAATCTCTGCAAAAAAATAAGAGGGTTGTTTGTATATAACATTCACAAACTCTTCATCATTAAGGAAGGCTTGGTTAAATCTCCATCTATTATATTTATGTGTATTTTGAGGATTGGATAATTTAATATGGACTGAAGCATGGTCTGAAGATGGTTCTATCTTTGCATCAGGTAGTCCGTTCGTCAGAGATTCAGATCTAAGAATGTAATCAATCATTGAGAATGAGTTATGAAGGGGAGAGAAGAAGGAGTAGTCTAAATCTGAAGGGTGGATAATGCGCCAAGTATTAATAAGGCTTAAATCCAACACCAAATTAACAAATTGAAGGTGGGACTTTGTGATTCTGAATCACATATTTGACTTTTTGTCAAGGATAGGATCCATGATTTCATTGATGTCTCCACATGCAAGACACGACAAGATTTGGATATGTGATTTCTTAAATGAGTTCATAACCCTGGGTCAGCATTGGTAGGGCCATGTACATTAAGAATAGAATATTCTATAGAGTCAATAAGAAGTTTTACTAAAACCAATCTTCCAACATCATCTGTTTCTGACGATATTACTTTGCATTGAAGGTGTTTGTTGATAACTGCTGAACCCATATGCATGCATAAATATTTGCCAACCCCATACCCTCACCCGGAATAATTTGGCTCACACATTGTTGTCAAGTGTTGGCAATAAAAAGCCGTAGGTTTTTATTGTACAGATATGGTTATGGAGATAACAATAATCACATATCATCTTAGTAACATACTTTTGGGCACCGGGTCTTGGGGTTACCCCCTCTGGCCCGTGCCCGCCTTCTCATGTCCCACGACTTGTTGTGGGCACCGTACAGTGCCTTGTACTTCTTTTCCTTTGTTCTTCTCCCTTATTTGTAGGGTGGGAGGGTTTTGTGGTAAACAAGCAAAGGTTTGGAAGGCACTGAGTAAACAGTGCGCCTCCTGTGTGTTTGGGTCCCCGTTCAGGGTCCACAAACTGTTGTGTTTTCTCAGAGCATGCCGCTCTGTATTTATAAGACCCAGGGGAGCCCTGGGTCTTTGATATGTATAGTAGTGGGGGCTGTTGTGTTCCAGCCCCCAGCCGGATAGCTGACTGTCTGGCCCCTGGGGGGGGGCAGGTCTTTGAACCTGATCCCTGCCTGACTGTTGGTTTCCTTATGTGCTTAGCACCTTGCTGTATGGAGGAAGCATGAGGTGATTGTTCACACCTCACCCTTCCTCAGCTTTGGGTTGCACAGACTGTGTGTCTCTCTGGCTTGGGGAAAGGAGAGGAGCAGAGAGAGGGAGAGGTTGGGCTGCCCCTCTCCAGGCCTGCTGATGGTAACAGCAGTTACCCTGACTCGCTTTGGGCGGCCCTGCAGCATTGCCCATAAGGGTAATGACCCCGTTCTTTTTCCCATCTGCCGCACTCGAGAAAACTTGGCCTACCCATAGTCACTTCAGGTTGGCAGCTTCATCTTATAATAAGGTGGGTTTTAGGCTCTAGGAATGGAACCTGCCAGTGCTAAGCTCCAAATGTGTTGTTATTGCGATTTTGGGCAAGATCACAGGAGCGGTTTTGGGGTTTAGCCTAAGCCCCAGTTTGGTAATTTGGAAAGGAAAGGTTTGTTGCTCCCGGCTATCTTGCTTGTAGTTTGTGAAATAATTGTTTCTGACACTTTGGTTAGTATGAATTAATTCATTTATTGTTCGTTGTTTTTCTGGGTGATTTTTTCCCTTAAGTACATGTGTTTATGAGAAACACTATTTGGAACTTGACGAGCAAGTTAGGTCAGCCGACACGTGTTTCGACCTTACGGTCGTTCTCAAGGCTGAACAATATTCAATTAGTGACAAGGTAGTGACATATTACATTATTTTCAGCAGTGGTGTGTAAGGTGATGTGCAAACATAGTGATAGGTAGTGACATGACAAAAACACATTGATGTGTCGATATAAAGAAAGTTTGAAAATGGGAGAAAAGGAGGGAGGAAGAGACGAGAGAAGTAAGTAGCTGGTTAAAAATTGTGCTAATGGTAAAATAGATTGAGGTAAATGCCTCTTACCCAGTTGCGGTTTGCTGTGTGCCCACAGTGGGGTTCTGTAATATAAACTGTCCTTTACGGCAGTCCTGGCTCCTGTTGGGCCCTGGGATGAGAAAAAATATATGTATTGGGGGGAGGGGTTGGTGGGAACTTGCAAATTGATCCCCCCAAGGTGCGTCAATGGTCCCATTTGTCTAGTTTGAGAATGTTGGTTGTGGTCATTGCACATGAACACGGTGGAAAACATCAAGGGCTTTTCTTGAATAGCCCTTGTGTGTTCCCACCTTGTGGGCGTGTTGGCGGTGGTAATAGCAGTATCATCAAAATATGTAACTTTCAAAAGGTTGGCCCCAGGCAGTGAATTGGCTGGGGTTGTTGAAATAGATGGTCCAGGATGTACATCAGGGGCTCTTGAGGGAAGTGCCCCTGTGTGTACCCAGCCATATAGAGCATTGGATTACATTTCCTAGTATTGGAAAGTGAGAAAGGAGAATTATTAAAATGAGCACTTATTGCTAACCATTGCCCATGGGTGGGCACGGAAGCTTTCTGTCCCTGGGATGGGCTGGGAAGCTTACCTGTATGTTCCGTCTGGCGTCCTAGGCGGTGCTCTGCTGCTTCTGCACACCGCGCTGGGTGCCGCCATTAAGAGCTGTTCGTTTTCTGTTGACTCACGTCAGTCTCGGGCCGCGCATGCGCAGGGTATAGTGTCTTAGCGCTAATCCCGGCGCATGCGTGTCGTGGTAGGCGACTTGCGCATGCGCCGCGGATCAGCGAAAGACACTCACCGGGTAAACCCTTGTGACTTGGAACGGGGGTGGGTGGTCCTAGCCAGTGGCTGCGAGGCAGAAGGGATCTAAGGGGAACCTGAGCTAATGATGCAATTATAATAGGGTCAATTAAGATAAAAAGTGCGTGTGGCATGGTCTCTTATTGGGCCATGTTATACCCAAATCTGAGGTCACGAAACCCTGTGGGGGTTGAGGAGTAGGAGGAGAGGTAGAAAAATGTAGAAAAAATGTAGAAAATGTAGAAATAGTAGAAGAAAGGGGAAGAGGAAGTTTACAGGAAGACATTTAAATCATGGTCTTTATTAAGGCCATTTTTCACACATCTGAAATGACAAATTAAACGTGCTTCCTCTTGTCTTAGTTTTCGGATTCTGTCTCCTCCTCTTGGGCCCAGTCGGACCGTCTTGAGTCCGGTGAACCTTATATCATTCTTGTTTTCCATTTGGTGGTTCCTCTGCCAGTGGTTTGCCAATGGCAGTTTGGGGTCTTGTGAATGTATGCTGTTCATATGCTCTCTAATCCTGAAGCGTGTCTCACGGATGGTGCTGCCTATGTATATTTTATTGCAAACACAGATAATTGCATATATTAAAAATTTGCTTCTACAATTAATGTGCTCAGTGATGTTGAAGATTGGGCAGCCTGAGAATTTGGCACATTTGGTCTGTGTTGCATGCTTGCACATTGAGCATGTCCCGCATTTCGTGAAACCAGCTGGTGTCATTTTGCTGAGCCAGTCCTGTGCCACGATATGTTTGTCTGCAAGAAAGGAGGGGCTCAGTAGGGTCCTTAGGGTTGGTGCTCTGCTGTATGACATGCTGGGATATGTTTCTAGTTGCGGCTTGATATGTTCGTCCATGAGGAGTAGTCCCCAATGTTTACTCAAAATTTTTTGTAATGCATAACTGTCTTTGTTGTATCTCGTTACGAATCTTATTGTTGGATTGTCATCATGTCTTCTGGGTTTAGGTGAAAGCAATGTTGATCTCTCTGTTTGGCAGGCTTGTTTTCTTGCTTCTGCCAGGTTCACATGGGAATAGCCCCGACTACTGAATCTTTGATCCAGCAGGTTGCATTCTTCTATGAATGATTTATCTGTGTTGCAGTTCCTTCTTGCCCGAATGTATTCTCCTTTCGGAATGTTGCGAATGACACTTTTTCTGTGGCAACTTGTTGCATGCAGGGTGGAATTTACTTCCGTTGGTTTACGGTAAGTTCTGGTAATGATTTTGTTCTCTTTTATTTCAATCTTGAGGTCGAGGAAGTCAATTTGAACATTGCTGATGTGGCTGGTTAGTTCTATACCAAAGTCATTGGTATTGAGATAGCCCATATATTCATTGAGTTCATCTTTAGTTCCCTTCCAAATTAAGATAATATCATCTATGAATCTGGCCCAATTGACAATGAGCCTGGTGAATTTGTCTTCTTTCATTGCATGTTTGAGTTCATAGGAGTGCATAAAGCAGTTTGCTAGCGCAGGAGCATAGCTGGCTCCCATTGCGATCCCTTTGGTCTGCTTGAAATATTCTCCATTGAATATGAATATATTGTTCTTGAGAGAGAAGTTAAGGAAGGCTTTAGTCATTTCTACTTGGTCTAGGTGTGAGGCTGATTCATGTTTGAGTAGAAACCCCATGCTGGTTATGGCCAATTCATGGTCTATTGATGTGTAAAGGGCTTTGACATCTAGCGTAGCCATTAGGAAATGCGGTTCCCATTTGATTTTGGCAAGGATCTCCAAGAATTACGGAAACATTAGCCAGATACATCAATAATGTTATACAACCACTGGTCATAAAAATACCGAGCTACCTGAGAGACACTATGCATACCTTTGGTAAGGTGGAGTCTTTTGAAATTGTCGACCTGGGGCAGAATCAACTGTTTGAAAATGAACCTGGCACCTCGGATAAATTATTTGTTAAGCATGCTCCCCATTAAGATACCTGGAAACATCTTTAAAGAGATCAATAGGATTATGCAGAACTTTATTTGGAATGGGAAACCTCCGAGGCTCGCAATTTGGAAGCTTCAACTCCCATTGAAATTGGGTGGAATGAACTTGCCTAATTTCTCAGACTACCATTTGTCGTTTTCCACTCGTCATTTGTGCAGAGTTATTGACTCTGGAGATGTACAGTCTGAACATTCTGACCTCTTATCCTGGGAATGCAGTGCTGTTTCCCAATTGGACCCGAAAGCGTTGCTGACTACTCAGAAGAACAAATCAAAAAAAGTCAGCTCTCTTACTTCATTCTTGCGAGACTGCTGGTGTGAGCTCTCGAATCGTGTGAGTGCTGACCCATATTTACACCCAGATGCCTCCATATGGAATAATCCAGCCTTGAAATATCAGGGTAAACCTCTGTTTTGGGTTGAGTGGTTTGTGGCTGGCATCAAATATATTGGAGATTTGTTTGAGGGGGACAACTGGTTGACGTACGCTCAGCTTGGCCAGATGTATGACATGTCAGAATGCTCGTTTGCTGAATATAGGAAACTGAAGATTATTATTTCAGCTTGTGTTGAGATGCCACAATTGACTGGTCAGAGTCCTGCTTGGACAGCTCTATCTGTATGCTTGAGTGCCTCACACCCTGCTTCTACCATGTATGGAATTATAAAAGCTGCTCGGAAGGGTGATCCGAGATTGCCTGCAATTTGGGCGGAGGAATTGGGGGAAGATGTTAACTTCAGATGTTGGCGGAGGTGCTGTGAAAACACTCGTTTGGTAAGTTTGGATTGGTCCCTCAGAGCTTCCCAAACTAAGTTGTTGTTCAGGGCCTATTGGACGCCGGAGAAACTATTCAGGAGACGACTTTTAGACAACAATCTTTGCTGGAAGTGTAAATGTTCGAGAGGATCTCTGAGTCATTTAATTTGGTCCTGTCCCAAGACGATGCAATTCTGGGATATGGTTCGGGAGAGGTTGAGTCTGGTCTTAGATGTCACAATCCCCATGAATGCTTCATTACTGGTTTTGGGTGATGACTCTTCTCTGGAGGAAATTGACTTTGGTAAGAGAGTTTGGTTGCTTCGTGCATGCATGGTTGCTAAAAAATTCATATTGAGGTCATGGAAATCAAGTACTTCATTTAACATTGATGACTGGGTGGAGGAGCTACTTACTGTTTCAACATATGAAAAAGCCATTTACAAACTCACTGGTGACATTGAAAAATTTTGGGACATTTGGAGCTGCTTTCTTGATGCATATGGATAAACCTGATCTTTGACCTGGGGTATTATGTACTTACCCTTGAACACTCATAATCTGTATAATATCTATAGTTTGTGTGATGGTTTTTGTAATGCCCTTTTGTCTGAGGTATAGTATTTTGCATTGAAATTTTTGGTTTATGTCTTCTACTCCTACGCTCTTATTCTCTTTCTTCCTTTTCTTTTTCTTTTTCTTCTTTTCCTTTCTTCCTTCTTGTTCTATTTTTGATGGTTATATGTTTGGATTGTTTATGGCGAATTGATTACTTTGCTTTCACTTGGTTGATATGTGTGTATCTCATGGACTGCTGTTCATTTATTTATGTTTGCTTAATGTGAAAATAAAAATTTGAATTAAAAAAAAAAAAAAAAAAAAAAGAATGTATTAGTGAAGCAAATAGTTAAAAATCTGTAACTTTCTCCGTGAGTTTGAATTTTGAATATATATATATATGAAAAATGTTTGTAGACTCCTTTTCTGTTCAAAAGTACCTTGTGCGCTTATATTATTTGACATTATTCACTTATAGTTGCTTTGCGTGAGAAGAGTTACCTTTGTCGTGAAGCAAACGTGCTTCCCTACGACTACGGCGCTCCTCAGCTGTGTTCACCGATCTGCTTACACAGGGTTGCGGCTTTGTTTCAGCATGATTCCGCAGGCTCGCAGGCCGCGCCTCCATACTAGGTAGATTCCTGGACCTCCTCACATAAACTGAAGAGACGCACAGAGAGCCTTGAAAATCTCATTATAAAATATATGCGTATGAACACGGATAAATTTTAATATTTATGACGTCCGGGAGCTCAAAGATTAGGTGGCCATCCGCTACTGTGCTTGGCTACCCCCACCCACTCCCCCACAGGGGGGTCACTGTTTCAACGGAAACTACTTCTACTGTTCACTAACTCTTTCTGAAAACTGGATGATGTATGGATGGAGCCATCTCCCCATACGGCCAGCAAGGAATGATGGCAACATCGGTGGCAGGACCTCATTTTGTTCCAGGAGAACACCAATGAATATTGAACGACCTAGAAGGGTGATCACAAGTGTGACTGACTCGGTTCGGGTTTCACATGTGTTGGCAGTCACAGTTACTGAGGGACAGGGTGGGTCCTGGTGCTTAATTTCATGATTCTCAAAGTGTATTCCTTTTTTCGATATTTGCAGCACACTAGAGATTTGAGTTGCAGAGAATATCAAGTAAAAAAGAAAAGTCCCTCTGGTATGACCTTCAATCATGAGCGCCACTAGAAAGGGCTGGGGACAAAACAAAGAGGTAGTTTCTAAGGTTAACATACTTTAAATATAACGCATATGATATGCAAAGTTGTCATTCAACTTTTATTTCACTTTTTCGCAGGAAAGGACTATGGCTAAAAAATGACGTCATGAAGTGAGAATTCAGCCTGTTGTATCACCATATATGTAGTGCTATCGTCTAGGAGCTATGTATGACTGAAGCATTCCTACTATGACCACTGAAATGAGAAAAGTCTTAGTGATCCCAATGCTGACAGTTTAGGAAAATAAGGCTCAATGAAGACGAGTGATTTGTTCAGTATCACACAATTTGGTTAAATGGGGAAGCTGCGATTTGAATCCTGTATCCTTGTTTCACTGCTTGTCATCAAGACTGGAGAGCACGTCTCCTCGCCTCTCTAGTTTCACGCTGATGTACAATGCTTGGAAAACACCTAATCCGGGGCTAAATCACCCTAACAATATATTAGAGCTTTTCACAGAAACACACACATCAGAACACACAGGATTGATTTTTAAAAGGGGCACGAGGGCAATTTAGAATAAAGATTTAAATAATGATTAGAAGGCAACGTTTGAGGATTAAACGTGGCTCTGCAGTTTTCTCCTTGGCACAATGTCAAATGCAAGGAATTGAACACATCCCTTTAATGAAGGAATCCATGAATAGCTATTTACCATGAAGGACTAATTGAAAGGCTGGCAACCTTGGTGAAATAGACCATACCGCTGCCGCATGTCGAACAACTTGCTAGTCTTCTAGATTAGCTAAATAGGGAGTATTTTGTTTTGTGTGCTGCAGCACCTTGATGCATCTCTTGTGCAAGATGAAATTACCAATAAAGATCTCAGACCAAATAACTATACAGATTTAAGGAAAATGTCAAAGTACTACTTTATTCTCCATTTGATAAAGCTGGTAAACTGGCAGACATTGGACTGATGCTTGCACACTCACACACAAACTTGCTTACATAGGGGACTTATACCCCAATATGCCTCATCTATGATGTCATCCTACGTGGCAAACTATGAAACCTATTAGCGGGAGGGATTGGATTAGGGGAATATATCTATTTATAGAAGATATATGGGTTAGTACTTCATTGGCTGTCTCTTATCTGTATGACAACCCTCAAACTACCTCTAAATACATATAATACTGTTTATAGTAAACGAAATGGCAATAAGGAGTGTCATCACGCCTTATCATAAGAACGCCAAGTATTCTGTTTGGGAACACTTGGAGCTCTATGAGCAAATGATGGAGACTTTCCATTTGAAGGACAGCAGTAGCTGCATCCAGTACGTCAAATGGACATTCTCCCCAGAATACTCCAGTTTCTTTGCAGGGCTGGAGGACCAAAACCATTCAAGATGGTCCGCATATAGGGCGGCCATCTTGAAACATTTTTCTGTTCATAGAAATTCTCAAGAGGCTCGCAAGGCAGCCTACAATTTGCAATGTGGGGAGGATCAGGCCCCACAAGAATTCGTACAAGAATTGAAGCATGCCTTTGCGCAGACCACCAGGAGGGAGCAGAGAATTTGTCAATACTTTTTTCCATGCCTTGCCCAAATACATCATGACCCAGCTAGTGAGAGATTTTCACGAGAAGAGGTCACTAGACTGGGTCATTGAACAGGCTACCCGGATCTATGAGGTGCAGAAGCCCATAGAAAATAAAAGTAATTCACAGAAAACCCCCAAAACCAACAGCACCCCTGCTGCCAAGGTGGCAGAGGTAAAGGTTGCCCCCGTTTTAGATTTGGAGATGGGGGGCCCTAAAAACCTTCCTGCACCAAATAATTCACAGCCCAGAAGGCCCTCGGGCCAGTCACAGACAGGGAGTCGAGGAGGTAGTCCCACAAATGGGGTCCCACGCTCCCCTGATTATGTAATGCCCCGCTACAAGGGAAACCGACACATCCTGGGTTATGTGTGGACTCCTCCAGCCCAAGGGGGGGGTCCAGCCAAGCACCTGACCCAGGGAACTTCCCTCCTAACTTCACCCAGGAGGGCAGAAATTCACCAAATCCTGGGCAGAACTTTTTTCCCAGGTATCCACCCAATTCCCAGCCCCAAAATCATCCAACCTTCTTTCCCCAATTCCCTGAGCCTAGACAACCTAATCCGGGAGAGGGGAGGCCAAGGGTGGAGGGGTACCCAAATCTTCCCAATCCGGGGTATTACCAGAGAAGGGATAGCTACACTTCCCGGGATCAGCCCAGGGGAGAAAATAGACCCCCGTATCAGCCTGAGCGGGTTTTACAACTTGAGCGCCAGGTCCACAATATGGCACGGGATCTGGGTCACATACTGAGGGCTCAACAGAACCCTCAGATGAGCATGCCACCGCAGAATGCCCCAAACTCTGGGCCTGGTGCTCCAGAACAATGACGGGGCAGCACCCCGATAACCCACCGGTTCCCAGGGAGGAGGCACAAGGGGAAGAGTGGTGTAAAGCCTTGGTGGAAGCTTCCTTCCCAACTTGTAAACAGCCTCTGGAAAACCAGGAACCGGAAACAAAATCTCCTACCCCTGAAAGTCTGCCACCCAAAGAGCAAAGAGGAGGTAGGAGAAACAAAGGACCCAAACAGACCCACTTTGTGGAGGAGGTACAGGTCTTCCAATTTGAGGGAGAGGGATCCTCAGAAGATCCTGGGAAAAGGATCTTCTCCTTCAGAGATGGGGGAACTCCTCCCAAGGAAAAATGGGTCCCAAGAGATTCCAATCCTGACTGGGTAGATGTGGGGATTGAGCTGTCGCCGCCCATCATTCTATCCCAGAACCAACAAAACCAAAAACCCCTGGTTCAAACCCATCCTGGTGACTGCCTCCCAAAAGGCAGGTGCGGCCCAGAACCGGAACCAGGGGAACCTAAAACCGAATCAACAGACTGGGTAGATGTGGGGATTGAGCTGTCGCCGCCCATCATTCTATCCCAGAAGCAACAATACCAAAATCCCATGGGTCCAACCCATCCTGATGACTGCCTCCAAAAAGGGGGGGGCGGCCCAGAACCCGAAACCATTTCCAGTTGCCAACTTTTTCTTTCAGATTCCCCAGGCTCTCCACAGAATTCTGCCCAAATCTCTTCGCTAGCAATGTCCAAAACCAGATAGTTAGCCCACCAGTTGTCCAAAAGTGTGCATTATCTGTGCCCCCTTGAAGAGAAGGAGGGAAGATATTATGCCCCGGTACAAGTACAGGGGCAGGGTACAATTCTGGCACTGGTAGACACTGGATCCCAAGCTGCCCTTCTGTCCAAAAGGGCCTTTGATGAACTAAATGCAGGAAGGGGGGATAATTACCGTATTCCTCTTACCTCTCTTCCTGGACAACTGCAGAACTTTGACAGGAAGGAAATTCCTGTCGAGGGGACTGCATATTTGGACATCAAAATTGGGCGACACAAGGTGAAACACCCGGTCATAGTAGTGACTCCAGAGGGCACCCCTTGTTTACTAGGGAATGACCTCCTGAGAAGGTTGTCACCCCTAATAGATTGTGTAAACAAGGTCCTCTGGACCCAGACTAGCCGACCAATAAAATTAAAACAGAGTGTCAACCATGTTAGTTTAAACGGCATGTGCCACATGGTTGAACAAAAATCTGACCAAGTAGAATTTCACTTCCAGAACAACCAAATTCCAGATGTGACAGTAATAGCAGTAGGACAACAGACTAGTGATGGGGGGTCCTCTCTATTTCTGAAAATCAACCTTTCTTCCAGTTTAAGGTGGTATTCCAAACTGGAAGGAAACACTCTGAAATTCTTTACCAATCCACAATCAGACACTCCCACTCCTATAGTCCAGAAAGATGTGAAATCAGCTCAGAGCCTGCCTGATATTCAGCAAATTGGAGAGCAGTTGTTCATCCCTGTTCAGTTAAATGATGGGAAGGACTCTGTTCTCGCCCGAGTGTGTGTGAACAACGGTAAGAGCTTCATCAGTGAAGCCATGTTCCGCCAACTCCCAAAAGTTCCAGCCATTCCCACATTCAAACTGATAGACAAATGGGAAATGGACCTGGAAGCACCTAATTCCAAACATCTCCTGCCAAGCAGGTGTATGCTCAAAATCTACATTGGCAACAAGAGCATAGTCCATAATTGTTGGGTCGTGCGAGACGTCACTGCCACCTTTTACTTAGGCTGTGACATTCTCAATCGCTTCGCCATTAGTTTGGACCTAATAAACTTCAAAGCTTGGTCCCGATTAGCGGATAATCCCATGGGCTTTGATGATCAAGAAAAAGCATTTAGGTCCGCTCAATTGCTACCTTATGCAGTTGAAATTCAGCTTAAAGAGGAAGTCACCATCCCAGAAAGGACCCGACAATTCTCCCTGGAAGTGAAAGTTAAAAGAGGACAAAAATTGAAAAACCCTGATGCTTATATTCATCTAAATGCTTCTCTCCAACAGCAAGGGTTAGGGGTAAACCCAACACCATTAGTCAACATAGAACATGACACCATTCCAATAGAGGTGGATAACAGCGACTTAAAGGGTATTACTCTAGCGTCAGGCACCATTATCGGAATGGCGGTTGATGACCGACATTTCTCCATTGATTTAGGAAATGAACTGTTAGGACCGATCCCCAAGGACTGTTTTGACAGTGACAGTGAGGACAATAGAACACCAGACAGGATTTTCACCCGGCATGGGGGGACCTTCCTGGTGTACACTTCTTGCCCTTATGGTAAGGAAGATGTGACTTGTGACTTCAGAGGGGATGAGGTGATTTTCCAGGTCCATGAGGGCTGCCTTTCCCACCTGAAGCCTCCAGTCCAAATCAGCACTCTGACCAGGGACTTCTCCACCCAGCTGGAGGAGGCCGCTGAGATTGCCAAACCAGAAGTCTTTCCCGGCTTCAGGCAGATGGTGGAAGAGAGAGTCAACCTAGCGGATGCCTGTGTGACTCTGGAACAGAAGCAAAGGTTGAAACAAGTTTTCTTGGATTTCCATGATCTCTTTGCGGTAGACTCATATGACTGTGGTTGCACCGACATCCACACCACAACCATTCCCACGGACCCTGGAATGACTCCAGTGTTTGTGAAGCAATATTGTGTGCCTCTCGCATCCATGGAGTCCCTTACTGAAATAATTAAGAACCTTGAGTCCCGGGGAATAATCCGTCCAGTACACAGCACCTTCAATAATCCAGTGCTGGGAATATTGAAGCCAAACGGCCAGTGGAGACTCTGCGCCGACCTTAGGGAGCTCAACAAACGGGTCCATACTTCCCGATGGCCTCTGCCCTACATTGACCAAGGGCTGGCCAAGATTCAAGGGTCACAGGTATTCACAGCAATAGACCTGACCAATGGATACTGGACCGTGACTGTCAGTAGGGAGGACCAATACAAACTGGCTTTTACCTTTGGGGGCCAGCAGTACACATGGACCCGGACTCCCTTCGGATACCTCAACTCCGGCAATGAATTCAACATTTTCCTACATAAGGCCATGCCCGACCTGGGTGCGAGGGGTAACCTGGCTTATGTAGATGATGTCCTGATCAAAAGTTCATCTGTGGAAGAACACATAGCGGAGATCCGTTATGTTCTGACACAGTTGAGGGCTGCCGGAGCAAAACTTTCCTTCCAGAAAGCACAGTGGTGTAGAACCCGTGTTAATTTCTTGGGGCATGAGATTACTCCTCAGGGTCTCTGTCCCCAAGAAAAGAAAGTGGAAGCACTTCAGAAACTGAAAGACCCCACAACTCTGTGGGAACTAAGGAGCCTCCTTGGACTGACTAATTACAGCAGAAAGTTCATTGAAGGCTACGCAGAGATCACTAGACCCCTGATTCATCTCTTGAAGGGGGGGGTCAAGTGGGAATGGGGTCTAGAACAATCCGAGGCAGTAATACAACTCAAAAGAAGCCTCTGAAAAGCGCCTTGCCTAGCTTACCCTGTCAGAAACAAGGAGTTCTTCCTGGAGACAGGGTTCTATAATACGTGCTTGACGGCAGTATTATACCAAAAGCATGACAAGGTCAATAAATTAATCTCCTATGCGAGCAAAACTTTATCCTCTGTGGAGGAAAAATTCAACGATTGTGAGAAGGCACTCCTGGCAAAGGTGTGGGCATTGAAGAATTACCGCCCGTTTATCCAGGGGGAACACATCATAGTGGAGACTCCACACCAGCCTCTGCAATATCTCCAAAGTGACAGAATCCGGGCCGGAAATGTGAGTAATTCCCGAATTACTTCCTGGATTCTGTCAATGCAAGACTTTCCTGTGGAGGTCAGATATGGCCAAAACAAGAAGAGTCCCCTCGCGCAAGTTCTGGCTGACTTGCATGATTGTGCCAGAGAAAACTGTCTCGAGGACGAAAGTCTAAAAATCAAGGACAACATGGAAGCATACCTTAATTCCCCACACAAAGTCTTTGAAGAAGACAAGTGTGGGAATGCCCACTGTCTATGTGGATGGATGCTCGTACCATGTTGACAACAACGGGGAGAAAGAACTGGTGGCCGGCGTAGGGAATGCATGGGTGAAGGAGTTTCCAGAACCATCCGCTGGATACAAAATTGGTCCCCGAAGTAGTCAGGTGGCAGAGTTGATGGCTGTGCATCAGGCCATCCTCACTGCTGTCCAACATCAACTCCACGAACTGGTCATAATCACAGATTCTGATTATGTACGTAACGGGTTCGTGGAGCACCTGGTTAATTGGAAAACCAGAGGCATGTTATGTGCTAATAACAAACCCCTGAAGCATGGGAAGCTAATCCAAAATATTGATGATCTGGTCACATCGAATGGGATGACCATCTACTGGAAAAAGATCAAGGGTCATTCCAAAGTAGAGGGACCAGACAAAACTGGAAATGACTTAGCTGATCAGCTGGCCAAAACCGGGGCCATCCAAGGGGATCTAATAGAAATAGAGTCCCTGTTGGGGGAAATCCAGGTCACTGCTATCACTAGGTCCCAGACAAATGCTCACAATGATCTTTCAACTGCACAATGGAGTAAGGAGACCCCTGATGCTGATTTGATTACAGCTCAGAAGGGGGATCCAATAATTGGCAAGTTTTACCAACACATTGATGACCCTGAGAACTTTCCCCTGACGGATACCGATTACATTGGGAAGGAGGACCTAAGAGTGTTGATGAAATGTCCAAAAAGGTTCCGAATCCAAGACGGTTTGTTGGTAAGGAAATCCCAAGCTGGCCATGATCAGTGGGTGGTCCCTACCTCATTCCAAAGCCTGATGCTAAGTCACACCCATGATGCGGCCACCGCCGGTCATAGGGGGTTTCACACAACACTGGAAATCTTAAGAGAGATTGCATACTGGCCACACATGGGGCAGGACCTCGACCAATACTTGAAGGGGTGTCTGGTGTGTGCACAATTTCAGCCAACATCCCTCACACACCGGGCACCTCTCCAAAAGAGGGGATTGACACTACCATGGTCAGATTTACAAATCAACTTTGTAGGCCCTGTAATTCGCTTGTCTAGGGGGAATAAGTACATGTTGACGGGCACATGCTTGTTTACCAAGTGGGTGGAATGTCTCCCAGCCCCAAACTGCAAGGCAGAAACAGCAGCTGCCCTGATGATTAACCACATCTTTTCCCGTTTTGCTCTACCTCAAAGGAATGAGTCAGACAGAGGTAGCCATTTCACCAGTGAGGTAATGACAAAGATGTGGGAGATACTGGGGGTCAAAAGGAAGTTACATATTGCTTACCGGCCAGCTTCCTCTGGGGCAGTAGAACGCTACAACCGAACCATTGTGAGCATCTTAAAAAAGTTTGTGGCAGATTCTGGGCCAAGTTGGGATATTCGACTACCTCTGGTCCTAATGGCCATCAGATCTACCCCTTCATCTGCAACTAAAATATCACCATTTGAGTTGATGACCGGACGCAAGATGGTGCTTCCCCAGCATTTACTCTACAGGACCCAAGAGCAGACGTTGATAAATGCCTCCACAACTCATGATTATGTGGAGAATTTAAGGAAACATCTTCAACAGGCTTTTGCCTATGCTCAGCGGAATCTAGAAAGATCAGCTGATAGCATGAAAATCCACTACGACCTGAAAACCACCAGGAAAGTATAAGAGGTGGGGGACTGGGTCTATCTATACAATTTCCAAAGGAACCAGGCCAAACAGCGAAAATGTTTGCCTACATGGAAGGGACCGTTTGAAATTATAGACAAGATCTCCCCTGTAGCGTATAAGATCCGCATCCCCAAAGGTAGTCTGGCGGAAGGGGAAGACAAGTGGGTACATGTAAATCAGCTAAAGTGTTGCCATCCCAGGCACACTCTGCAGCAACTGGAGGAGTCCTCTGCATTACCAGAGGGGACCGCTCCAGATTAATTCAGTTCCCATCTTAAAATATCCCACATATAGTCTCTAAAATATTATGATTTGAAAAAAAAATGTTTCATATTATATCTTGTTTTTCAAAATAAAAATGCTATGTCTCTTGAGTTATAAAACGTACATGCCGCCCCACTAGATCAATAGTGGTGGAAAAATGTCTATGAATAGATATTGCCGCTTTTGCTTTATCATCCTAGGAGAGATGAAACCATGGAGACTGACCACGGAAGGCGACCTGGGAACCGAGAGCGAAGATCCGAGGGGCGAATGACAAAGTTCAGCATCTTTTCCTCCCTCCAGTCGATCAATCAGTTCTCCTTGCTGGTCCTGATGGGAGGATTGGGCGGTACCACGGAAGGCGACCTGGGAACCGAGAGCGAAGATCCGGGCATTTCTAAAGTGAGCCTGAACTAATATAAACTAGATATCACCCACCCTGAACCTCTAGAGGGAATTAAAAGCCTTTTTAGCATATTTTTCACTTAATTTCAACCACATCAAAGTATCTTGCCTGTGTTAAAGTCATACCTGTTTTCCTCTAAGCTTGCTAGGGGGGAACTGAATTATATTTGATTGCATTCCTGAGAACTGTGTGTCTTCTTTTCATCTCCTTACATTGCATAGGGGGGCGGGTGAATTGTTCAAGAAAAAGTGATCATATTATTTTTTGGTTGAAATTATCTCAAGGTTATTTCTGTGTTGTATTCTGTCTCACCTTGCCTTTCCTTGAACCATATAAAGCATTCTCTGCCACCTTATTCTTCTTTTCCTATTCATAAGTAACCAAGAACTTAGTTACTGTAGGATTACCTATTGCTGATTACTGCTCATATTCACAAGTATGCTATCCATTATCAATTTATTTATAGAAGTGAGATATATATATATATTGTTTAATTTTTCAAATAAACCTTTTAAATTTGCAAAACAAATCTACTCCTTGGCTCAGTGGAGTCAGGGGGATTCTAAGCGAGGGGTGTTATACAAGGGTTCATCATCCAGATTATAACTTGGCATACAATATATATATATAAGGGCTTCCCTTGGGCATCCCAGACAAGGCACTGACTTAGTGGGATTGCTTGATTGGAGTCACTTACATGTTGTAGGTTGACCCATGGACCTTCTGATTGGTTGGCATTCCGACTCAACCTTGGACATTCGACTCGGCTAGCAGCACATAAGGAAACCGAAACCCAGGTGATTGGATCACTTCAGATTACTCCCTGCTTTCCCAATTAGTCCATCACCTTTCATCACTTCGGCCATGAGCCAAAGTTTCCCATCTGTAGTTGACCTTGTAGCCTGTTCTCTGTTCTAGGACATTCAAGGGAGTGAAAGCACATCACTATCTTCATTTGAGGTTTAACAAATAGCCCTTGTTTTTGACTTCTGGGTCACGTGTGAAGAAACCACAAATTTGACAATTTCATCCTCTTTTATAATGCTATTTGATTTAATTGTACTGGGTGTCATTGCTCCTCTTGGCCTCTAGAGACTTGCTCACTCTACCTTGCATAGACTTCATACATTTTTAATTGTCCAATACTTGGCTCTTGCAGATGTTTTCTTCTTCTTTAATCTTAGAGAAATATGTCTTGTGTCCAATACTCATCCATCTGCCTGCTTTTGTGGTTTGGAGCTATTCCTTAAACATAGCCTCCTTGATCCTAAGCCAACATCGACTCGTCTTTGGCAAACTAAGCTGTTCTTGCAGCATGTCCTGACTCTTCAACCCTGCTCTGTTGCTGAGGTAGTTGAGTTGAATCTTTGCACAAGCCCATGTCCATTTTCGAACAATGGCCGTCCTTGCCACGTTATATATTTCTCTATAGCAAGCTTCTATGTATCTTTTCTACCTTGAGTTACTACGTATTTACAGTTATTGGTCAGCAAGTTACTTTATCTTCTTTTATATTCCTGATTACTTTATCGTTTTGTACCTGTTTCTCTTGTCACTTCAGTTACATCGCCACTCTTCAGTATTTTCATATCGTTTCAGCATGGCTTTGTATATCTTCTTTACAACATCACTCTATCCACGTCAGGTTTCACTCAGCACTACACGATGTCCAATGGTACGTGCTGGCATCCTTCCACTCAATATCCTTCCACTCTCTCAGTCCAAGGGAACATTCGATACAGTTGTCTGAGTGCATATCGTCTCTTGTACACTCAATGAGGTATAGGCTTAACACATGGAGTCCCACATATAGCCCTTCTCCTACAATTCCAGGATGACGTTGGTGAGGGGGTGGGAGTTAGGGAAAACATGTTCACCTGCTCCTTTAGATACATATGACAGCGGATCGGTGAAGCTATCTATGCTGTGGCAGCTACAGACCTGTTTGCCCATCGATGGGTACAGCACAGGAGCCATCTTGTGCCCTTGTTCAGCTTTACAAAACGGATTGTCTGGTAAGGGAGGCCAGACTGAGAAGTGAAATATTTCTGAGAAGCCTGGAAAAAGGGACCAGCATTGGGCCTCAGCAAATTTCTTCCACTTTGGAAATGTACACAGCTACACCAAAGAGAAAGCTCCATCTGAGCTTTAAGGTACATATTCTTGCACCACTTTGGTGGACACCTGCCACAGGCACGGCTAGCCACCCACATGCACGCACTTCCATACACTAGACGATAACACAAGGCACAACATCTCTGCCATCAGAACACACTAATGACCTATGACAAAACATTTGGTCTAGCTGGGCACATAATTGAGTCTCTTGCAGTCACACACTTTCCTGACCACCTCAGCACCTAGCACCCATCCAAATGCCTGACCTTTATGGGTAGCTTACTGGAGCTCGGCCAGCCCACCAAACGCCATATCTTGGCCATATGCACACACACATTATAATTCTTCCGACAACTTTCCCATACCTTGGACTTTGGACCCCCAAGTGCATTCCCTCCCGAAACCATGCTGAGGCCATACAAATGGGGTAAAGGCGCTATATAAATCAGAAACTACTACTACTACCACTACTACTACTTTTCCATGACTTATATCAACCACTATTTGCATTTATTTCAATTAAAACATATGTATTAAGCGCACACATATCGAGGAACACAGTTTCAAGACACCACAGGCACATGAAACCAAATAGGAAACACATTTGAATGTATATCAAGTACACTACCGGATAATTCACAAACATAATACAACAAGCAAAATGAAACCGGATCAGCAATACATATCTAAAAATGTAGGAGGCAGTCTGTGAGAAAATCACTTTTGCAGTGCCAAATTACAAAGGTGAGAAGTGGCTAAACGGCATACTGAGACCCCTTACTTCTACAAACCAACAGTGATCCCAATCATAAAGTTAAAACTGGCACAGCTAAGACATATACCCCCTTCTCCTTTGGTGGAAACGTGGGTTGAAGGAAGACTGTACTCTCAGAAGGGATGTGAATGTGAGACAGTAGCGACCCAAACAGCAATAGTACAGTTTCAAAATAAAAGAATGTCTAATCAAGGTTATATAAAGCTATATTATAGGGCGGCGGTCGCCGCACTAAAGTTAAGGTGTGTAGCATTAGCCATAGGAAATCCAAAAGTTCTTTTGCTAATAACATTTGACTTGCAGGACGGATTTGGCTGATATTTTCCAAATAAAAAGTTTGTCATGGGCACCTTGCACCCACCATACTCGACATTTTTGGGAATATTTCTCAAGAAAGTCAAAAGCTATTAAGAAAGCAAAAAACAACTGTTTTTGGCCTACTCCCATTAATTTTCCCATAGTGAAAAAGTTCAAATTTGGTAAAGTCGAAGTACAAAAACTGCTGGGTGGATGTTGACCAAATAAAAAACAACAAAGTGTTGACTTAATTTTTGGGACAGGTTTAGGGTAAATTAGTCCTGTAGCTTTTAGAATATTTGATGGGGAAGGGGTGACCCCTGCTCCCCAAACAATTGCTATATCTACCAATGGTGATTTGCAGAGATTAAAAGTCACTATTTTTATGTGCTCGATGCGAGCGATTACTGGTGTAATACTAGGGGAATGCGAAAATCAAAAGTGTTCAAAAGCTATTTGGACGAGGAAAAAGGATGCAATTGTGCCAGGATAGAGGTGGGGATGGAGAAAGAGGATACCATGTGAAATTGGAGAGTTGGGGGTGGTCTGCGGAGCCAGTTACAGTTCGAACATCTTTGGATTATCGAGGGAATACCGGGGGAATCTCATGAGATTCCAGCAGCAATAACGGAAGACGTGCTGGCAAAAGGAAATGGGTCACACAAACTAAAGAGTGAAAGGGGTGATAGGAGAGGGTCAGAGATGGAAAAAACTGTTGAGGGAAGTGGGGGGACCATGGAAAGAGGAGGGGGCAGTTGGTGATCGCCTTTGAGGACTGGTAAGAGTTTTTGATTTTTTAGTGTTACCGGGGCAATTCTGTGGGTATCGGTATTTCATTGCTGTTATATGTGAAGTTTGTTGCCATTATCAGGGGAATATCGGGAGAATCTTGCATGAATTGGAAGAAAGTGAAAAATAAGGAAATTGTACGCTTACAGTGATCCCATCTACTAGGCAGGGGGTAATGGGTATTGTGCCACTGGCCTTGGCCAGAGGCCATGGCTAGTGGGCCCCAAATAAAGTTATTGATGCAACATGTACAGTGGTATGGCTGAGGGCCATTGCTAGTGGACTCTAAAATAACCTATTGGTGCAACATGTACAGTGGCTATGGCTGAAGGCCATGGCTAGTGGGCCCCAAAGAAATATATTGGTGTAACATGTACCATGGACACGGCTGAAGGCCAGGGCTAGTGGGTCCCAAAGAAACCTATTGGAGCAACATGTGCACTTGCCATGGTTGAAGGGATTGGTTAGTAGGCCCCAAATGCCATGGCTAGTGGGCCCCAATAAACCTATTGGTGCAACATATATAGTGGCCACAGCCAAAGGTCATGGCTAGTAGGCCCCAAAGAAACCTATTGGTGCAACAAGTACAGTGGCCAAGGCCAAAGGCCGTGGCCACTGGACATTGCTCAAGGCCATGGCTATTTGGCCCCATAGAAACTAGAGGATAACAAAACCTTTGAAATTCAGTGAAAACACTTTAGTTAAGTGAGAGGTATGGTGATCAGATTTAACGTGAAACAAACAGAGCAACAAAACCTTTGAAATTCAGTCGTGGCTATTGGGCCCCAAAGAAACATAATGGTGTAACAAGTACAGTGGGCACTTCTGAAAGCCATGACTAGTGGGCCTCAAAGAAACCGAGTGGTGCAACATGTATAGGGGCCATGGCCAAAGGCCATGTTTAGTGGGACCCAAAGAAAACTATTGATGCAACATGTACAGTGACCACGGCTGAAGGCCATGACTACTGGGCCCCAAAGAAACTCATTGATGTGAAAAGTACAGTGGCCAAGGCCAGAGGCCCTGGCTAGCTGGACCCAAAGAAACCTATTGGTGCAACAAGTACAGTGGCCAAGGCCAAAGGCCGTGGCCACTGGACATTGCTCAAGGCCATGGCTATTTGGCCCCATAGAAACTAGAGGATAACAAAACCTTTGAAATTCAGTGAAAACACTTTAGTTAAGTGAGAGGTATGGTGATCAGATTTAACGTGAAACAAACAGAGCAACAAAACCTTTGAAATTCAGTCAAAGAATCTTGATTACAAGAGAGTTAAAGTGATACGCAACAAAAACCTTGAAATTCAGTTCTCACATTTGAACTAAGTCCACCTTAACTTTGGGCCCCCTGTTGTGCAGCGTATGACCACAATGATGACAACAGAGATGACCACTAATGACAGCACCAATGACATCACTAATTGAATCATACATGAGATCACTGATATTACTGGTTTGATTAATTACATTTTGAAATATGCCAACTTTGTTAAATACCATATATGTACATGTTTCATGCTTACACACTACATTGTAGTCTGCCTTTGTTTCTTTTAATGTAACACATGGTATACAATTGTAAGTACATGGGTACATTATTACAAAGAAGACTAGTATGTGTGTATGTATGTGCCTAGGAAGGAAATCTGTAGAATTCAAATTCATAATATATTTTCAAAACAAAGGCTACAAATATTTATTAATATTAGCAATACAATTGCTGTGCCTATAATAAAATATTTACTTTCTAATCTTTATTTATTTTCTATAAATGTAATTATGTAGTATACGTGTCAGATTTTTTCTATATATTAAGCAAACTTCGAATGTGTACAATCTATACTATCGCAATGCCCACGGGCACATATTTTCTTTTATATGAGATTATTTTTGATAAATCTTGTTATCTGCAAAAACATGTGCTCTTGTAACGTTATTGCGGTAAGAAGAATTGTAAATGTAAGCGTGAACATTTACTATTTTTATAACACTTATTATTAAACATGTTTCTACTTTTTTTTTTCTAGAACATCTAATTATAATCTTTAAAATACCTGAAATAGATTTAGCTGGATGAGACACTTTCCCTGCAATGAAGTATTGTAATTGCTTGCTAATATATAAAATTAAAAATATTTATGCAACGTTACATATTTTATTTTAAATGTTATAAGTTAAAAAGTACTGCAAAAGATTGCTCTACACATAATCATGATACTTCCGTATGACTGTATTGCTCCATGTCATCTTGTTATCATTGTTATTTGTAATAAATTAAAATGTGCATCAAAAGTGGGCAACAAAAATATTCAAACTTATATAATCAGTAAAGTCATATATGATGTAATTATTGATCTCATCAATGATGTTGTGGATAATGTGATTACTGACACCACCCGTGATGTAATGAATGATGTAATTAGCTATAATTATTGTGGTCATATGCTGAGCAACAGGAGGTTCTAAGTTAAGGAGGACTTGCGAATGCTACATTTCAAGGTTTTTTTTTGCATTAAATCTGATTACCTTAACTCTCTCGTAGCCAAGATTTGTTCACAGAATATAAATATATGTATCAAACAACTTGCATTTTCGTGTTGTACATGCTTAACATCATGGCTAACTATAAAGCAAAAAAGTGTCCAGGCACTCAGCCGTTTAAGGTGCAGAAAACTTCAAATTGTATTCATAAGAATTCATAGTTTAAAATCAACAACCAACACAGTCTTATAGAGCAGTCTCTTCAGCTCAATGGCAAGAACCTCAATGCCACGCATTCCGTCCCACTTGATGGGATTTCCTCAGGTGACAATAACATTTTTCTATTACAGGCTTTCTTTTATTTCCACACACAACTAGGTCAGCTGATCGTGCTTAGTCATGCAACTTTTCCATCTCTAGGTACAATATTGACCGCAAAGGTGTCGACCATCTTAACTTTTTGTCCGGTTCATTAAGTAACTTCACTTACAATACCCGAATACTAAGCCTTTTACATAAAATCCTGTTTCTTTCTCTTTCATCACTGTATTAGTTATGTGTGTTTTAATTCTTCAATTTCTTTACTTATAACGTCCTAATGTCAAGTGACACATTACTTTGATAATATTCTCACTACAGATAAATACTGCGTTCCTCGCCATTGAGCTTAAGCATGTAAAGCCAATGTCATTGCAACGTGGTCTTGTTTACACAAATTCACTGTTCAGCCCTAGTGGGCTACCACTCTCATAAAGTCCAGGTTATCATTAACTTGTTCACTTGGGGAGGGAGATAGCTCATGGGCAACACATTTGTCTTAGAAGCAGACAACACAGCCAACACAGGTTCAAATCCCGATCCCACGCTTAGCAAACAGTCTCTGGTATTAAGCGTGTTAGAAATTAACAATTATTATTCAATTCCCATAATCAAACAACACCTTTGAGGTTGTTATTTTGTTATTATTTACAACACCCTCAGTACTGCTGTATTCACTCGAGCAGTTTAGTTGCTATCATCTTTATCTCACGTGCCAACAGTTTGACAATGCCTCTATATAGATTGATGCGCAGCAGCAGCTTTTGTCTTGTACATCTTAATTAAGGAACTCTCTGATCTGTCCCATTTTAAAGTGTCAATAGCAGCATAAACACATCGACTGCAGATTCCATAAACCCTCATCCCAAAGTGCATAGTGCAATCTTTATCCATTTGGACCAACTCCCGCTAATACCAATTAACAAAATTGCATAATACTGTGCATTTATGACATTCTAATACCATTCAGGCATGTCTTATGAATTTCCATTTGGGCACTTACAAAAAGCGTCTGGTTCTTTGAAGACAGATCTAACCATTCCTTCCCTTACAGGTTGTGAAGTTATCAAATTGACATATACATTTTCGTTCATTCACAAATGGTCTCTTTTTTATACGGTCTACTTTTTCTTAAAGTGCACAGTGCTGTTTGATTTTATATCATATGGTATTATTGAACCAAAGGACTTGTTAGCATCTTCACTCAAATATCGTTTCATTAGACTCCTCATTCTGCCCCTGTGGGCTATCACCTTCATAGGGTGTGTGTACATTGCTCTCTACCTATAATTTAAAAAGCGTCACAAATATATCTTGCTAAGTACATTCTCGTTAACAGTTCGAAATCTAGTCATTGTATAGATGTATAGCTAGTTCCTAGTCTGAGTTATGACCCACCAGTTACAATCTATGATCAGTCTGTGTTAGGGAGAATTATCTTAAAAGGCTAATTTCCCTTACCTATAGAGTCCTCCAGCAGCTTTGCTGGATTTGAGGGGTTTATTTTTTTCTCCTGCTAAGAGTGAGACTCTTTTTCCCACTCTTAGACATATTGCTGATGTGTGTTTCTAGGCTATTTTTGTGCTTATGGGCTATGGGGTTTTTCTCGCCCTCATAGGTATCATCTTTTATGTGTGTTATACAGCACCCTCAGTGCAGTAACACAGGTGTGTCATAGTGACCCCAAACATAGACTCCATACCCTGGGACCGACTACTGTCTCCCATGGCATGTAAAGTCCCCATTGACTTTACTAGTCAATAGTTATGAACAAAACCAGTACAACCCATCTTACTATGGAAGTACTGGAAAGGGTTAATAGTTTTTCCCTGGTGTTCATTTTCGAGAGGGTAACGCCCAGTCCCTCTCTCCAAAGTTTCTAGCTGGTGGCAGTGGTTACTCTCATAAATATTTGACCATGAATATTTATCTACGGGATTTTTCCAATGTTCAAGACTACCACTTTTACAAACAGCCTCTAACATACCGCTGGTTTAATTTATTATTAACTTTACTCCAGTAGGGTTTTATTGCCAGATCTTTGATAATATTTCTTTCTCATGTCTTTCTCTGAAATCCTAACCCAGGTCTGGGATCCTTTGTTCATCCTTTTGGCGGGCTTCTGCACAGAAGCCCTCCTTTCGGTGCCACTGAGTCTGGGGTAGGCAGGATGTGTGTGGGGGGGGCATAGGCACCCTGGACAGGGTTACCTAGGCAACCCAAGTCGCACTCTGCCCTGATAGGCTGGGGGGTTATCCCGCCAGGATAGCCACCCCGCTGCGTGAGTGACAGCTAGGCTGTATGAATGGGGGGTTTTCTGCATAAAAGCAGGGCTCTGAGTACTGGAGGACAAGACATCGCCACTGGACCTAAGAAATCCAAAGAGGAGAGAAGCCGAAGACATCTGCAACGACTGAACCACCGGTCAAGCCCTGCTGCAGATCCTCACCACTTTTCTCCAATGACCCGAGAAGATCTTCACCTGTAAGAGGCTTCTTCCCTTGAGCTGGTGGGGCCAACCAGTTTGCCAATCGCCTTCCAGGACCTGCCTTGGTCGAATCGCCAGTGCCAAGCACTAGGAGACCAGATAGCTGGGTACCGTCCACCACGACCGTGATTTAAAGGAGTGTACCTTTTATTCCATTTTGGCATCACTGCGGCTGGCTTCATCCCTGGGCAGTGCAGTAACTCGAACCTTCCTCCATTACGAGAGCCTCTCTTCCTCTGCTGGATCTTCTAAACTGCAGAAACTGCCAGGAACTACCGCCACTGCAGGAGCCTCTTCCACTTTTAAGGTACATTGTTCCGCCAGGCCTCCTGTTTCATTGGGTACTGCTAAAGGTGTTTTAAATCCTTTACTTCCCTTCTGGGTTGGCCGCCCCTATCATCTAACATTGGGGGTCATTCCGAGGTTGGAGGTAAGGAATTACCGGCACCGGTAAGGGTGCTGATGCCGGTAATCCCTTACCTCCGTATTCCGAGGTCCCTTTGCGGGTCCTTCCTTACATCCTGCTTTTAGCAGGAGTAAAATACAGGAACTCGCAAAAGTACTTCGGAGGTAATTACGATACCGTAATTTACGGTGCCGTAATTACCTCCTTCCCCATTCCCATTGAGCCCTATGGGGCAGAAATGGGAATGGGGACGGGCAAAAGGTGAATGGGGAATTACTGGTCCCTCCAACCCTGGAATGGACCGGTAATTACTCCATTCACCATGCCAGATTTGGGACGGTTTCGGAGGCAACCATGGAGCTAATTACTCCATGGTTAGCTCCAAGCTCGGAATGAGGCCCAGTGTCTTTTACCTTCTACATCCACCTTTTCTAACGATAAACAAATACTTGACTACAGCTACTAGAACAGTTTGATCCTGGGCACTTTGCCTTGTACCACTGACTCTGCCACAGGCCTATTGACTCTGGCTAAATCTGTTACAACTGCCTTCTCTAGGTTGCTTTTCCATCAAGAAAAGTGTTGGTGCACCTAAACTCTTATAACCACCTTTTCCTTCCCCCTTAAATATTGTGAAGTGCCATTTTGCTCGGTTTTCACCTAAGTATTGCTTATGCTAAAGTACTGCCTTGCCTAACTTGTTCACAATCCACTTGGGAAGTGTTGCTGGTGTGTTTAGGAGTCTAACCCTGTATAACTTGACCTTTCCCTCCCTCTGAAGAAATTGTTAGAGTGCCATTTCTGCTTGGTTTACACTGTGCCATTTTGCTCAGTTTTCACTCTTGCTCAAACTTGTTTACAATTTAATTAGGGAGTTGTGTATACTTTTCTTGACTGGTTTAACTTTCTTTAATGATAGTGATTTGTGTGTGGAATTAAGAGTGTGTAAAATAAATATATATATTCTTTTTGATACAAAGCTTTGGTCAGTGTTTCCTTGTTCCCTAGTATTGTAGTCCTATTGCGTAAACCCTGAATACTGCTCATCTTCCTCTTGAGATAAGTCTGACTGTTCAGACACAGCTACCAACTAAATCTGTGTGGTACGGACTGATACCAAAGGGGATTTATTGCATATACCTGTAGTCCTAATCTTCTGTAGTGTTCCCTAAGGGAATTGCATAGGATTCTGCCTAACAGTCTGGATTCCAACTTTTGCAATTTCCTTTCCCTGTTGACTTTTCTCTTGAGCTCTAGAATACATACAAACTAATCCAAAGAATTTAATAAGAATAGCATTTCCGTTGTGCTGCTCACAAAATGTACAGCAAGTGGATAACGGCTATCCTTATTTTTATGGCTCTATAATGCTGCAGGATTCTCACCTTAAATTGGCAAATGGTGGAGCGTATATATATTGTGTTGCAGGGACAGCTAATTGCGGTACCACATATCGAGTTAGACAATTGATCTTATTTATGATGTACCAACTTTTTAAATCTCTACTCCCATGTTAAGTGCCAGGCTATTATGCAAGTCTATGCAAAAAGGATGAGCATACTCGTCCTTGGCACTTAAGGGGTTAAAACAGATTTGGTTTCAGTGTATTGACACAATTTACAGTCTTTACATCTACCAAAACCTTTTTTTGTCTCTCATGTTGTCAAACCAATTGTCATTGTCACTTTTGTGTCTCAGAGCACTAGGTGCAATCATTTCTTTCAGAGATTGGGCTTTCGAAAAAGAGACCTGAAGTTTCTGGTTGGATGTACCTGCTAAGAATTTCTATGTTGGTGACCTTCGGGTGCTGACCAGTGTGCTTATGTTGTGATTCCGGTTTCCATCTCAGTATTTGTTTTTGCATGTATTGTGCAACAAATTGTGGTTTCGAGTAGACATCTCCGTTAGGGCAGGTATGTAACGTGGGATGTTGATGTTTTTTTCCCCACACCTGTAGGTATCTGTGTTTGTTGATGTGTGGAATGTTGATGATGTTATACACACACATTTTGTGCCATTCTTGTTCTGGTGGTTTGCTTATTCATTTAGGCTGTGGAGCTGATATCAGACGGTTGCATTTGTAGGGCCGGACAAATGTCAGGCAGTTTGTTATTAGTGGTGCGTTAGATCTGTTGTTGACGTTTTTAGTGTTGTGTTTTGTTCATTTTGTTTGTATGTATGGTGTCTTGCTCGGGAGCTGTTGAAATATTTATTAAGCAAAGCATCTTCCAGTTGGCATGGTGATATTGGGTCACTCCTTGTTTGGGTGATTCATTGTGTTCCTTGATGGCTAATGTGTGTGTCAGGTGTGTCCGAGGAGTTCAATTAGGCATTAGGTTTAGTAGTGCATCTAAGCAGGGTGGGCGACGTGCAAGCAGAGTTTATGATGGAGGAATGTGAAGTTAAGCACTTGCATAGAACTCGTTCATGTATTTCCTTTTGGTCCCTGTTTTAGTAGCTCATCTTTGTGATGGTGTTCTCCATTCCTCATTGGTTCATTTCCTTAAGGGGGAAGGCGTGTAGTGGGGAGTGAATGGCTTGTGATGTCATGGCCCGTGTCATGCATGGAATCTCACAGTTCATCTTCTGAATGAGGTTCCAATCGAGTGAGTTACTGAGTGATTTGGGGAAGATCTTCCTGGGTGGTGGGCACTGGTATCTCTCTGGTGTAGTCCTGGTTTGCACCTTAGAACAGGAGCTAATAAAGACTCACAAGTCACATCACAACTGGAGGGACGTCTCTGCTTGACTCCTGCCTCAGTCTCTCAAGGGACATCCCAACAAAAGACATTATTTCAGTTCCATACTTGTGCAGGGAAAAGGAGGTTTACTCCATTATGTTATGGTGCAGAGCGATTTAGGGTGCTTCGGCCTTATTTGCACCTCCTCTGACAGATTGATAGGTCTATAGAGGTCAGATTGGGACTACCTAGAACACCGTTGCACTCATTATTGCAGATCACAAACTAGTAGCGTCATTAGATTTGGCGGATGCAATATTCTAATCCATCAAATGGCACAGAAGTTCTTCAGGAGTTCTGTGAGGTCTCATTGTTTTCAGTTTATAGCTCCTTCCTTTGGTGTGAAGTTGGCCCTATAGGTCCACATAGAGATGTCAGATCCCTGTGGTGCAGCTCTATATGTGACAGGCATGTCCCTAGTGCTCTGTCCAGTCTATTGACTGATTGTGGTTCCACACTCCTCATTCACAGGTACTGGACCATGTTGGTGGTACATCTACTCCAGCAGCCTGGGTTTCTCGTGAACTGGAAGGAGTCCCACCTTTCTGTAATGTGGGATCTGACATTCATTGGGTGCGAATTCAGAACAGATCTGGGTCTTTCTTAGAACAAATTTTGCTCAATCTCTCATTACGTCCTTTCTGTTCCTGTTATCTCTAATGCCTGCACCAGTCAGACTGTTATTTCCAGTTTAGGGATGCATGGCAGCTGCTCTGCTGATTCAATTGTCCATATTGCACCTGTAGCGGCTATGGTCACATCAGCACTCTCATTGGAACCCAGAGAGTCAGGATTTCGTTTTTCTGCAACTGATAACTGAGGAGGTGAAGGAGTCACTAAACTGGTGCCTGATGAAGTCCAACATCTAAACCCTGAGTTTGATCGAAATACGAGTTGGCTGGATGGGAACCTTTAAAGGATCTAGCGTTGTTGGTGTGTGAGTCTAGAGGGCGTTCTACTCAGTTCCTTCCAATTAGAAGAGTGATCCCTGTGTGAAAAATCCCATCTTAACTGTATCTCTTCACACCCAGGCCTTCTTCCAAGACAAGAAGTTCCTTTGGGATGGCTACTTTTTGGGGCTTGCCGTCTCAGTGTCAGGTGTCAGTAGGTGGCTGTACAAGCTTTTAGAGCCCCTTAATATGTCAGAATATTCTCATTTAGTTTCTAAACTATTGAAGAATTTAATAGGTCCACAAATGCCTTCAAAGATTGATCCCAGGCTGTGACATTCTCATTCTCATTTTGAGTTTACTGCCTCCTCATATTGATTTATTTATGGGAATTACAGGGAAAGCAATGCATTTTTGTCAAAAAATGCTTTAACATGTTTTAAGATTGATTTACAGAGTGGAGGACCAGCATCCTTAACAACGGGTTCAAGGATACAGATTTAAGACCAGATGATGCAGGGCTGGTAGAAACAGAACCAGGGATGAGCACAGTAGAGCATGATATAGGAACATAATAGTGTAGGTAGTGCAAAGTTTAGGATGATGGGGTGAGGGATACATGCTCTGGAGTTGCCGTAGAGAGCTAGAGGATAGACAAACAGGGAGATGTCGTGGTGTAGACTGCTATCAAATTGGTTCTTCAGAAAGGAGGAGAGCTTGGAGGATAGATTTAAATAATGATAGAGTCCAAGTATTGCGGAGAGAGAGATGAAGATCATTCATTAGTAAGGGAGTGAGGAGAGGGAGAGAGCAGAAACGAGAGGCAGCGCAAGGGCTACAAGAGGTGGCAAGGAGGTGAGCTGAGGATGATCGTAGGGAGCGAGGAGGAGAGTAGGGGGTGAGATGGACCAATAGGTAGGGCCCATTCTTAGTTTTGGAGATGATGAGAATGAACTTATACTTTGCTCTCTGTCTCAAAGATAACCAGCCTAACTGCCAACAGGCTGGGGAGGCAGAGTTTAAGCAGGGAAGGTCAAAGAGTGTATGGACATCAAAGTTGAGGACTTGGTTGTGAGGTAAAAAAGCATAGTTGGGAAGTCTATAGAGGCGATTGGCACAGTAGTCAGATCAAGAGAGTACTAAAGAGTAGATTAAAAGCTTTGCAGTGTTGAAGGGAAGAAAATGGACCTCATTATGACCCAGGCGGTACTGGGTTAACGGCTCTGGTAGAGCTGCCAGCGCCGCTAACCCCCTACCGCCTCATTACGAGGTCTGCTCGTGGGTCCCGTGAGCAGACCAGGATGCTAACAACGGCCCCGTCATTAACGGGCCCGTTGTTAGCATCCTCCCCATTCCCATTGAGCCCTATGGGAGCTCAATGGAAATGGGGATGTACCGGGTCTGGGTTCCTTGAATGGGGAAATATCGGGCCCTCCAAGGTCGGAATGGCCCGGTATTTCCCCATTCAAGGAACCCGGACTGGTACCCGGTATGGGAGTAGCCATGCCGATAAAAGTGGCATGGCTACCTCCATACTTGTAATGAGGCCCAATGTCTTAATTTTCTGATGTTGAGATTAAGGGCCTTATTACAAGTTGGGTGGTAAAGCTGGCGCTATTAGCGCCGGCGCTAATAGCCCTACAGCCAACCCCCCCCCGGCGCCGGATCACGGGTTTGGCGGAAGGGTTATTGCCCATTCCCCATTGGACCCATTTGGGAATTCCTCATTCCCCATTGGGCCCAATGGGGAAAATGTGCGCTATTACCACCGGCGAATTTCCCGCTGGCAGTAATCACGCCGGAAATCTGGCTGACCCTTAAATGTGGTGGTAATAGCGCTACCACCGCATTTAAGGGTTACCACCAGACTCGTGATGAGGCCCTTAGTCTGGTTGCAGTGGCAGATTTGGAGATGAAGAGCGAGAAGCTGTGAGATAGGTCGAGGACAACACCAAGGTTGCAAGCAGAATCAAAGCATGGACAGTGGTTAGTAGAGAAGAATAGAAGAGGGGGAGAAGAAGCAAACACCTGTTTGGGTGGGAAGTAGATAACTTCAGTCTTAGTGGAGTTGAGCATGAGCATGTGAGCTGACATCCAGTATTTGATGGCTGGGAGACATTTTTTGACCGTAGCTTGTCAGAAATGGAGGTAAAGGAGAAGAAGACCTGCATGTCATCAGCAACGAGTTGATAGGGTAAGTTGCAGGAGGAGATCAATGTGCCAAGAGCAGAGGTATTGAGAGAGAAGAAAAGGGGACCCAGGACTGACACTTGGGGGACATCAGCAATAATGCGCAGGGAGGTAAGGCTCTTCCAATGCACCTGGAAGTCTTTGGGGGTGACATATGAAGCAAACCAAGTGAGTGCTGTGTCACTGATAACCTAGAAGAGATAGTGTTGAAAGAAGGTCAGAATGGTTGATGCTATCAAAGGCAGCAGAGAGGTCAAAAGAAATAGGAATAGATAAACGGTTAGTATAACAAAACAGAAGAGATGTAGTTGCTGACATTGAAAAGAGCTCACTCAGTAGAGGGCGGAGATCGGAAGCCTGACTGAAGAGGATCTCAGCGGTTGCGTGCATCAAGGAACTCAGTGATTCGGGTGAAAACTACATGCTCTTGGATTTTGGAATAGTGAGATAGAAGAGAGACAGGATGAGGTCAGGTTTCTTAAGGATAAGGATGACAGTAGCCAACTTGTATTTTGGTTTGTATTTTATTTCTCATTTATAAAGTGCTATACGTCAACACATTGAACAAAATTAATTTGAGAAAATAATACAATAAATGAAGGAAGGGTATGACAAGTATACACCAAATTAGTAGGACAGAAGGTCATCACTCAAGTGTGAATGGATCAAATAATAGGAAGAAAGATAATGTAAAGTGAGTGTTAGAGCGTTCCAGTGTAACAGGGCCAAAAGGGAGAATGAGCGGAAACAAGGTTGAGCACAAGAAGGATGAGTTGGCGCTAGGAGGAATAGAGATTGGGAAAAGAGCGACTGAGCAGGGAAGTAAAAAGTGACTAGCGACGAAAGATACAAAGGGAAAGATTATAAAACATGGCAGAAAAAATTAAATCTAAGTTGACAGTAAAAGGGTAGTAAATGAAGAGTAGAGAGTGCAGGGGTAATGGGCTTGTGAGGAGAGAAAGAGGGAAAAGATGGTGGATTGAGGAATTGTAGATGGATTTAAGAGGAACAAGGTGGGAAAGAGGAAGACCAAATAGATGGATAGAGCAGTAGAAAAGATGTGAAAAGATCATAAAAGAGACCAGAAGTTTAGAGGCATGAAACTAGAGAAAAGGTTGAACAAGTGAGCACAAAGAGAGGGAGGAGTCAATGTAGACTCCAAGTTGTGAGCTGTCAATGAAATAGGTAAAGAGGAAAGAGAGAATGAAATAAAATGAAGAGGGTGTTGAACTCTGCGGACAAGTCAAAGAGAATTAGAGTGAGGCATGCTTAGCATAACGTGCAGAAAGGAGGGAGTCACAGACAAAAAGCAGAACAGTCTCAGTGGAGTGGTGAGGACAACAACCAGATTGAAAATCAGAAAGGAGTGAGTTAGAAGTGATAAACAAAGATATTTTAGAATACATTACCAGCTTAGAGGTAGGGGAGGGATATATGATGGTAATTCAAGGGAAGTGAGTGATTTAAGGCGGGCTTCGTAAGAATCAGAAGAATTGTAGAATGTTTTAAAGAGGCAGTAAAAACCAAGGCTTGAAGTGAGATATTGGACATTGAGGGGCAAAAAGGAAGATGGAGAGGATATACTTTTAGAATAAGAGAAGGGGGAGAGGGTCCCAAAGAGCAGACGTGGGATGTGCCTTAGCAATGAATAGTGTAACCTCTGAATCAGAAAGAGCAGTGGAGAAGAAATAGGAAAGACCAGATGAAGTTAGAGAAGGAGAAGAGTGAGAGGGGCTTGAGGGATTGATATCAGAATGAAGAAGAGTGACTATAGAGGAGAAATAGGACGCCAGATTGTCGGCAGCGAGAGAAGAGATAGCAGCAGGATCAGAAGATGTTGGAGATAGGAAACTAGTTAGAGTTCGGAAAAGATGACTAAGGAGAGAGAAAGAAGAAGCTCAGAATAATAAGACTGTTTGGCTGAGAAGAGGGTTGTGTCAAAGGTAGAGTGAAGAGAAGAGAAAACAGAAGAATCTAGAGTAGAGCAAGCCACTGCTAGAGGTGTTGAGCACTTCAAATGGTGTGTTTCAGGAAACACAGCTCAGTCAACCTGGGCTAGAGGGACGAGGCGACTGTGAGTAAGAATGATAGGGGAGGAAATGTAAAGAGAATCAGAAGTGTCAGTAAATGGGGAGGAGTGGGAAGAAGCTGAATCATCAGCTTAGAAAGCAGCAAAGTCAGAGATTGAAGGGAGAGAAGAATAATAGAAAGAGATGATAGAAGTGTTGAAGGAGAAAAGATCATGACGATGAAAGGTGGAAGCCGAGGGGGACTGAGAGCAAGGAAAGACAGAGGGATAATGGAAAAGGAAATTAGATGGTGGTCTGCAGAATAGACAGGAAGAGCAGAGACAGAAGTAACAGGAAGAGAGTTTGAAGAAATTAGGTCTGGAAAAGATTCAGGTAAATGGGCAGGGGTAGTAGGAATAGAGGAAAGAAGATAGGAATTGTGGATAGATGTAAAAGGGAGAGCAGTGAGCGCGGACAAAAAAAAAAAGAAGTCCTCAAGGAGGACGAGAGGGCCTTGTAATGAGAGGGCAAAGAAGAGCGAACCAAGATCATCATTAAATCAATTGGTAGGGCCTGGCAGTGATAGATAAGAAGAAAGAAAATAGTGGTAGGACAAGTAATAGAAGACAACTTGAATTTCAATGAGGCGAACAAAGACAGATCAGCGGGACAGGTGGAGAGTACAAAAGAAGAGTGGAAGATATTCCCAAACCCCCCTCCATGCCTGATGGGCAGGGGTGTAGGATGATGGAAACAACATGGTCAAGAGAGGAGGTGCAGAGAGAAGTAAGAGAGAGAGAGTTATGAGTTTCACTATGTGCAGGGGTAGAGGGTTGCAGGGTGCACATGAAGGGTTAACCGTGAGGCGAAGAGCAAGAATCGTATCCAAGTTAGTGGTAGCAGAGGAGAGAAGGGTAAAGGTGGTAGCGAAAGTGAGCAGGTGGGAGGGATAGAAGGTAATTTGTGATGGTATTTTGAATGTTTGGAAATTGCAGAAGCACAGTAGAGAGCAAGTTTGTTAGCAATAAGAGTAGAGGAGATGGACGAGGGTTCAATAGGAGTGTATATTGAGGCAAAGAAGATGGAATGATCAGAGGGAAAAGGAGCAGTGGAGATATTGGAGGCAGGGAGTAGAGTGGGGATGAGAATAAGGTCAAAGGAGTTACCATTGAATGAGTGGGCAGAGAGTGGACCTAAGAGAGTGAGTGGGCAAGGAGGAGAGAGCTAAAGTTAGTGGATTGAGGAGTGGAGCGAGAGGGAAGGCTAAAGTCACCAGTGACAATGAAGTGATGATGGGGATGAAGGGAGTCAATTAGTTGAGAGAGGTGGTCAATAAAATGGCCAGTGGGCAGGACCAGTTGGCTGACAAAGAGATATTATATGAATGTCGTAGGGTACAGTGATTGTGGAGATATTGATTTCAAAAGAGGGAGAAATTGCAGGGCATAAGATAGCAAGAGTGATAGGAAGCTTGAAAGATGATAACAGTGCTACACCCGCCCCCTGCCAGTTGGCCAGGGAGAGTGGGTGAAGGTTTAGGCAGGGTGGTGAAAGGCAGCAAAGGTTGCAGATTCCAAGGGAAAAATCCAGGTCTGCAAGGATAATGAGGTCAAGAGAGGGAGAATGGGAATGCTAGAAGTCTGGGGTAAAGGAAGTCTTGCTGAACATGTGTACCCAACACTAGGCCCTTTAAGATGAGGCAGCAATACTTTGAGATAGATGGAGATGCAGAATATACTCAAACATCAATAATCAGACGGACTCAGGAAGTTGGCAAAGTAAGTCTGTTTTAATAACAATTGTCTAAAACAGGGAGTATAACGAACATCAACAAACATCTGCTCAATCTTCTCACTCAGCGAGTTTCATAAAAAAAGCAGGTTATATAGCAAAAACTCATCATTGACGTCAATCTACGTGACAAACTACAAAAAACTACTTCAGAGAGTGATTGGCTTAAAGGGAACATCTAGGTTTACGTTCCATAGTTATCTGGGAAAGTGATTGGATCTCTAACATCAGGTGGGGCAACTAAGCCCTCCTCTATTGCAAGTCACTCTGAATGTCATCGAATACACAAAGTCCTACTGGGTATACAAACTATAGGGCTCTCTATTAGGTGTCCCTCTACAATTGGTTGGCACCCTTATACCCCTCTGTACTATTACACACATGCTAGCAGCACACAGGCTTGCCTTTAGGTGCTGGCGGGCCGGTCATGATCATAGCTTCCCACTAAGTAGCCTGACATTTATCATCACTCTTGCAATCTGCCAGTCAATTAGCCCTTTGGTAGCTGGCGTTTGAAATGTTCTCTGTGCTTGAGGATAGAAGGGAGTACAGGCATACGTGTATCTATTTTCATCCGACCATGTGACTTCAGACCATGTTTCAGAGCTTTTGTGTATTTGAAATAGTATTAAATGATGAAACTCTGACATATTTAATGGTCTTGCTCCTCACCTCAGAGAGGAGTTTGTTCTTTTGACACGTTTTGTGACTACCGCATGAACATTCAGGCTCACTGTGGCCTTGACCTCCTGGAATTGGTCCAGCCAATCCTTTCTTGAATTCACCTCCATTATTAAGTTTCGATTTCTAACTACAACACACTGAAAAAGCCTTTCTATTTACTGGGTCCTGCTCTGCTAAAGTGCGTTGTGGAATCATAGTCCATACATTCCTATGCATATACGTTGGTGAATAACCGCAATCTATTTACTACGCAGCTAGCCTTCAAGAATACTTTGTCTTCTTTCATTACTGCATCTGTACAATTGTAAAATGACTTGACATTTTCTTCATCGTTTCTGTAGCATGAGCATCTACATCTTGAACCCGAAATGGTGCTCATCCCAACACCTCCTCCTTGGATCTTTATAGAATGTTTATGTTCTCTTGCCTCTGCATCTCTTCCGGGTGCCTCAGCCCTGCTTCGTATGGCATCACCAGTCTTTTCTTTTGCTCAGTTTTCACACTTCCTCCTAGATTTCATTCAAATGGCCATCATATTGTTGTGAGTGCATATATGGCTTTCTCAATGGGTAGCTTACTTCTAAGATTCTTCTCGGTATTGGTATTTTCACTGGTACTGCTCCTGTCTCACACTCTGGCTCCCAACATATAGGCAGCATATAGGCAGCATGGGGGCGGAGCTTTGACTGGGGGTACTTGGCTCCACCTCTACATTGCTGCAGAGAGAATGTGCATTCCAAAGAGCAATATAAAGAGAGTGAGATGTAAAAGCATTGTAATGATGAGTCTGTGAAGTAGAGAGGTGCTGGGGGTAGATGCAAGAAATTAGGGTTGTGAGCTTTGTGGGTGGAGAGAATAGGTGAACGAGAAGAGGGGAGACATCTAGAAAAAGAGTTGATAGGGTTGGGAACAGAGGTGAAATGGTTTTGAGCAGAGTAGAATGAAGAAAGGAGTACAAGAGAAAGGAAGAGGTAGAGCAGTGCACAAAGGTCCGGGCTGAGCAATGATGTAGTTGGTACTTACATTACAAGCAAGTAGCAGGACACAGCAAAGCAATAGCTTTAAGGCAAAGAGGCAAAGAGTCTGGAGAAAAGGCTGGAGGTTTGTCTTCAACTGCTGCTATGTTGTATGGGGCTGGGTTATCCCAAAGCAAGGAGTCAAGTGGCAGTTTGGGGGTCAGCGGTCACGTGAGCAACCTGTACATCGACCCTGGATGCTTCTTGTAGGCACTGTTGACCTCTTCAGGCAGACTCAGACAGATGCAAGACTGCCTCTTGTGGTGGTGTGATGAGCTCTGTGTTGCTCTCAGCACAGTTCAAGTCCCTTGTCCCTTCTGGGGATGTCAGAGGTCACCTGAGCAGCCTGTATATCACCTCTGGATGCATCATGTAGGTCCCCTGTCTTCTGCAGGGAGCCTCAGGCAGATTGAATGAGTGCCTCTGCTGGTGCTGTGATGAACTCTGTTTTGCTCTATTGTTTCTCTATTAAACAATAGAATGCAGTAGATTTGATGTTTGTGTCTCTTTAAGTCCTAGTCTGTGTGGCTATCTCATCAGCAAGGTGAATGGGAGAAGTTGGAGTACTTATGTGTAAGGGAGACATTTTGACTGCCAAACTCAAACAATTATCTTGCATCTGGACCTGGCATTCATACATCTATTATGCATAATGGATTAGATAATCCATTACTCTGGCTGAAATTATGAATCATTTGTTTCTCCCTCAGGCTATTCAGGGGTGTTCTACCTGGGAGATGGTTGCATCCTGGGAACACTGCCATCTTCACAAATGTGTAGAGCTGCTGTGACAAATTGGATTCTGCCCTGCAAATGTACAAGGATGAGTAGAGGCTAAAATGGCCAGTCAGCACTCACACTGTTACAACCTAAGAGCCAACACAATCATACATGTAAAACGGGCACGGTTAAGAGATATTCCTCCTTTGCCTTTTGCGGTAACATGGGCAGAGGGAAGGCTATACTCTCTAGAGGGGTTAAATTAAAGGGAATGTCCAATCAAGATTTTGTGTAAAAATAGATATACTTGAATGAAACACACTATCTGCAAAATAACTAAATACAAAAACACTACACAACCCCCCACCCTTAGGAAAGTAGAGAGAATAAGCAAAGATAGCACAATACAACAATGCATCACTCTGAGTAATGTATTAGTGGTGTAAGGCAAGTAAAAACCACAACGTTCTTTAAAAAGGAGCTGTTTCTTGGATATAAAAAGAGATTAATGACCTAACCATTTTCTAGGGCTCAAAGGGGTAATTTAATTGTCAATAGTACCTTCTTGTGGTTCTTGGCAGTTCAACAGTATCTAACCAGGCTTCGAGCTGTTGTGCAAGCAGGCCAAACCAAGTTCAAAGACTGTGCATCATAGTTGATCTAAGCATAGAGCGGGTGTCGAGCCGGGTCGAATATGGGAAGGTAGCACTTCAGCAATGCATGTCAGAATTTGTACCAGGGTCGGTTTGTAGTTAAGCCGGTTTGAGATGGATGTATCTGCTTGTTAGGATTGATGAGAGACACTCCAACAGTTTACATTGTGTCCGGTATGAGTTTGAATCAGTGACCTGAATATTCAAGTATGCAGTTTGGCGAGGCAGTGGTTAGAGTTTGTGCAGGAATTAATGATTTGGTAACAGCCGGAAGGAAGTAGGCAAGTGATGTCCCAGTGATTCGAGTCGAGAGCTAGCAGGTAGCAGTTCATTTGAGCTGAGCAGGTGACAGGCTCAGCAAGGTATGAGGTGGCCTCGAGGTGGTTCAATTGGTGGAAGCAGGTTAGATCAAAGAGTTTGAGTGAAGCTGTGGTGTGGTTCCAGCAGTCAGGCAGGTGTCGAGTTGGATCAGGGCAGGCATATGTTGCAGTTTAAAACAGTGTTTGATTAGGTATAGACCATGAGAGCCACAGTGCCTGTTCGACTGTCCAGGTGACAGCAAGGATGCTGATGGCTGATGATCTGTTTGAGTGGTTTGAGGCAGCGTTCAAAGATCACTGTTCAAAGGAATCCCCCAGGGCCTGCTCAACTGTCAATCAAAATCAGCTAGGAAGGCACTGCTGGTTCCATGGTGTTTCTAAGGCTATGGCTACAAGGAATATCTTCTGGTTTGAACCTAGGCAACGACACACAGAGCTAACATGGTATAGCAGCAAACATGTTTGAACACGCGACAAAGCGGTTTGAGATGTTGCAGAGCCAAAAGCAGCTCTGGAGGTTCATGTAAGTTTGAAGTTGTTGAATCAGGCTCAAATCATGATTTGTAGTAATTCGAGTGGAGAACACAGGATTCCTGGCTGGCTTGGTCCTCTGGTTGCTGTGAGCCTGAATTTATGGTTGCAAAGACAAGTTTTGATCCTTGTTCTAGTTTTCCCAAGAACTAGGGAGGGTAGTCCGCAACTTCAGGTGTTCTACAATGCAGGGAGGTCCTGGGTACTGCTGTGGCTGTCGGAGAGGCATGTCTTGCCCCAGCAGCAAGACACCCCAATGGTCTCTTGGGATGGCTAGGGGACAGAGCTCACCTCTGCCTTGGGCATTCAGTCTTCACCTCACTGTCAGAGGATTTTGGAGAGATCAACTCTCTCAACAGAGGTACAATGAAATCTTCTCAAAAGGTTGAAGCCCAAATGATGGTTCAAAAAAGTGGTATTAGATCCCTTCATTTAAAGGTAAAAGTCACCAGGTGATTGGACTATAATTAGCCTGCTTTAGGGATTCAATCCCCGTTCTTGAAAGAAGTGGACCTTGTCCTTCTGACATCACACCCAAAGTGCTTTGTACTAGAGGAAGTGCAAGGGACAGGAAGGAGAGGCAAAGGCAGAGAGAAACATGATGGTGGAAATCTCCCTCAACTGTACAGAGATCTCCCTGTCTACACTAACCAAACCCTTCTCTTCTCAATAGGATCAGAGGCCTTTAGACATACAGTACCCTGATGTGCAGCCAAGCCTTTTATGAATGGGTGTGTCCTTTGATTCCTGTAGCCAGGACAACTTCCTGTCGAGTGGATATCCCTGGGAAAGGGCGTTGCCTGCTCTAACAAAGAAACAAAGAAAATCAATCCTCCCAGCCTACACTCCTTCCAGTTGGGCAAGGTATAGCCTGCCTGGAGAAAATACATGTAACCCTGCCACAGCTGAAATGGGCCTACAGGGCTGATACATGTGTGATATCAATTTGACATGGCTGCAATGATTATGAGCAGCGCCATGCACCATGTCCTTTCTTGCACATGGCTTTTATTTAGAGTTTACCTGTGTGTGCCATCTGCATGTGCCACTCATAATCATGATATTTTGGAACAGGTGTGCATATCTTAAATGACACCCCTTTTCTGCAGTGATCTTGGCTGTTAACTCCGCTGTCAAGAGGGCACTTGAGATCTGAACCTGCTCTGTGCCACTGTAAGGCAGGCGCTGCAGTCAGGTTATTGATGCAGCAGTGCACAGGTGTACATTATGCTTTTAGCATGGAGTTTATCAATGGGGAATCTGATCAGCAGATTCCCCTTTCAGAGACGGAATTACCTGCATCATTTTTATTAAATTAATACATTTGTAAAAAGTCAAAAGAGCCAGGGCTTCTACACCCTTGTCATTTCCGTCACACCTGTCACATGGTCTTCTTTCAATACTTTTGTTTCTCGTTGCGGAATGAATGTTTTGGATCTTTGGGAAATTGCTTTGGGGTGGGAGTTTTACTGTCCTCATCTAAGTGAATAATGTACTGCGATTGGTGTATTCTGTGTCAAATTCTGGTTTTGTATTGAGTAAAAGTACACATATTTGGTATTTCTGGTTGGAGCTGATGGTTGGCTTTGGTATACCTCCGATAAGCACGGTTTTGGCACGGTAGAGGGAGGTAATGCTTAAATTATCCCCTGCAATTGCCATTACCACAAGTCCTGCTCCTCTTCCTCGCAGTCCTAACAGTCCTCTCACATGCTCTCTGTCCCACCCAATCAGCTGCGTGGAGCTTTGGGATAAACAGAATGTGATGTTGTTAAGCAGTATCTATCTCTATCACTGTGGGCGCAATACGAGAGGAGTCTGATAGCTAAGGAGTCAGTGATGAAGAAGAGGATTAGTAATGGTAATTACCAGAAGCAAAAGACTTATTCCGGCATGTACAGTTATGTTCTTCATGCCCACAAAAGAACGCCGGCTATAAAGATGCTGCTCGTCGCATTCCCTTTTACCAAACATACAAAAGGTAACAGGAAAGGTTATTGCTGGGGGAGTAATTAATAAAGAAGACATATGGGCAGACCCCTTCTTTAAAAAATAATAATGATAATCAAAACAGGAATACCATCAGGGGCATATATGAACCAGCAGGCTGACAGAGAACCAGGTTTTGGCAGACCAACACAATTTACAGTTGTCCTTAATTACAGTACAAAGAGGAATCATCATATAGGTAGACAGCCAATCACCTTGTGACTACTCATATAGGATTTCTTTTAATATAGCGTATTTTCCCAAAGGTGGACATTCTGACTACAATTAACCTATCGGTACTACGTTTATTTTTCACCAGTCATATTTTTGATGGATTTTTTGCCGGTTGTTTCTCTCTGAAAAAACATCGAAACACATTGGAGCTGTGGGGAAGGCTATATAAGCGGTGGGTGGGTCGGGAATAGAGCTCCATTAATAGGGGAAGGGGTTTGGTGGGCAACCCCCTTAAAAGGAAAACAATGTTTCGATGTGTTTTTTAAAAAAAAATCAGCAAAAGACCCATCGGAAAAATGAACATAGAACCAACCTATCATCTTTAATTCAGGCTTTGCTTGAGATTCCACTGAAAAGTGAACATTCTCCTATCATATCTAAATAGCTAAGAGGGTTTATCATCTAAAACGTCCCGACATGTGCTATGCAATCCTGTATGTTCACTGGTCTGCCAAACAAAAGTAATAATTTAAGGTGGAAATTCCTCTGCAGCTATAGAGTTTTGCTTGGGAAAATCCTTTCCATTAATGTAATCGGCAATGGCGCTTTGATTATGAAACATCTGCTGGGCTTTCAAAGTAGTTTTCACTGTTTTTTCATTGGATTTCACTACAGGTAAATACTGGTAATACTAACAACTCTCTTTAATAACTTATAGCGAATATATGATATAATCATTTTCAAATCAGCTCTAATAGTCCATCACAATATTCGAATGAAATGTGCGTTCTGGAGAAATGTGTTTTAAATGTGAATTTCAATGTCAAAATGATGCATACAGCTGTTAATTTCGAGTTTGAACAGGGAACCACAGGACAAACGTTGAAAACGCAGTGTTTAATTTGTAAAAAAATAAGTGTCAGGGCCCAAATATTTTTTTTCACTGCTGTCACACTGCGGGTGAGCACCACTGCTACCTCCGTCCATAGCTGCTCCCCACAGTGTCGACATAGTTGGGCTTACATTACAGCTCACACCTGCTCGTTGTGAAGGATGCACAGACTATTACAACTTCATAATTAAAGTGAGTCTGAGACAATAAGTGCCGGGGCTCAAAAAGAAGTGCCATGGCTGAACAATGGCAAACGCCCCAACAAATTAGCACGGTAAATACAGCTGCCTTTGAGCCAATGAGGCCAAGAGCGGTGCAAGAAATAACTCCTTCAATAAAGACGCAATGGTACTTTAAAAGGGTTTAAATTTGGAAGCTAAATGCGATGGAATACTTTGACATCTTGTCCGCCATTACGGAGCCTGCTTATAAAATGAAGTGCGCTGGCTTCCTTTCGCCTTACTCATTTCTTTGATCTTTCTTTTTTCCAAGTTTCGACCAACAGGATACATGAATGAAAAAGAGTGAGCGATTTTCAATTTGCACAGTAGTGCACAATACAGAATATTACTAGGGCACGACTGGCAGTACCCCAGTCAGGATCCAGGCAGCGCAGTGCCTGCCCATGGGCCTCAAACCTACTAATGACCGCCAGTGGGCCGGGCACCGGCAGTCTCCAAAAAGCAGCCACCGCGGGAGATTCACCCGCCATGAAGTCATGCAAGCTGACAGAAGTGGCAGCCAGGCACGCCTCTGGTGACCCCTCACGTGAGGGGTCACCAGAGGCAGTTACTGTCCCTTTGTTTCCCCAGGTCGCCAAGGCATCTTTAGCCCTGGCAAACCTGGTGATTCCTCGACATATTTCGAGTTTTATAAAAGATGGCTTGAATAGTGTACTTTTCAAGCCATCTTTTAAAATCCCTGAAATGTTTAAAAAGATTGTCTGTGTTCCTTACTATGGTTTGTGTACTTTGCAAGCCATCTTTTATAAACATAATAATATGTAACATAGTTCTATGTTTATAAAAATAGGCTTGCAAAGTACACAAACCATAGTAAGGTACGCACACAAATATATAAAATGTATATATATTTGTGTGCATACCTTACGGTTTGCGTACTTTTTTAGGCCATGCTCCTCCCACAAGCCACGCCCCCCAAATGAGGCCCCCCCGATCTCTTACCCCACTTAAAGCCCTGCTTATACTTGTCTCCTGGACTTGTCAGCTCTGGGGTAGCGGATGTGACATCACACGGAGTGATGTCATTTGACCCCCAGCCCGAAGTACCATCACGGGAAGTGATGGAACATGACCTTTTGCCCCTTGACAAAACCGGAAGTGGCATCACATAGCAAGTATACTACGAAAAATATGGTTACTATATCACTGTCATGTGATATAGATTTCATACAAGAATGGTCCGGATCACCACATTTATAGTTAATATCAGTGTGTACAGGCCCATATTATAAAATGACTGTGAATGCAAGCAGACGTCCAAAGCCAAATGATAATGATGTGTTATTATATAACACTTAGGCTGAAGCGCTTTATATAGAACAAATATACATACAATATCACCCAACCTGTGTTGGTACTCATTTATCAACCTCAGACGAATGAAAGGCTGAGTTGAGGTGTTAAAGAACAGACTAAATCAGTGACTCACCCCCTGAAGTGTGCCTGAAATAAACCTTTAATGAGTCTAGCAATTATTGTATAGAATTTCAGAAGGACAAATTATTTATTTATTTATTTTAAAAACATAATTTGAATGTAATTGTTACTTAACAATTTTTACAAAATGAGACGTTTCTCTCCAAGTCCAAATTTCTGAGTTTGTTTTCACGGTATTCATTTGACTTCATTGCTAACTGATTAGTTTTAAATTGGTGTTTCTTTCCGCTTGTCTCCGGTTTCTTGCTCAAGGCCAATGCTCAGCAAAATCTTTGCTTTTGCTATGACCAGTGAGATGTTATGTCCGTTCATCATTCTTTGCCACCAGTATTCTTCTTCCCATATGTAGACTTCCTTCAGATGTTGTTTTAAATATAAGGCTCGCGAGTTTTCTGTTCCAGAGCATCACAGCAAGAGATGGCGTATTGTTTCTTTTAGCTGAGCATTGAGGTAGTTGGAACGCAGAAATCTGGCTGGAAATTTAGTCCGGTATTTCATTGGCTGGTCAGGTTTCTGTGTGTTTGGAGGCACATGAGCAGTTGTGGTGTAGCTGGCAACTGTTTCTAGATACTGTGTCCAATCCCAGGCTTTGAGTTTATCTTTTACTTTCTCGGTTGAAATCTAACTCCTCTTTTGAGCTTGCAATGTCAGATAACAGGGTCAGATTTTTGTTGGCCCACCTTTGTTGATTATTTCCAACTGCTTCGGACGGGGGCTTCTCCGGATCTTTCCAAAGAACATAAAGCGGTTTCTGTCGATGGTCGCATTAAGAGATGATAAACTCAGTTCTCTTCTGATTGCCGCAATTGGCGTATAGGTAGGTAGTTTCAGAATATTCCTCCAAAAGAGACCTTCTAACTTGTTCCAAATCTCCTCCGGAATTTGGGGAATTGCTTCCATTCCATAAGTGATGGTTGGAATTACCTTAGTTTTGTAAACATTCAGTGCAGGTAAGAAAGAGAATTGGCCACATTTTCTATCCCGTGCCTTTGTTTGCATCACTAATGAGTTCATCTTGGAGTACAGTACATTCTGTATTGGTGTTTCAATCCGGCTTCTTTTGATTCCTATTGCTTTTCTTTCTAATTTAGATTCAGCGCTCAAAGGGTTACCTGAGCCAGAAAGCCAGCCACTCCAAAAATAAAGAGCCGCAGGCGCTTACATTGAAGAAAAAAAACCATTTCTTTTTCTTTTTATTTTAGGGGTAGCAAGGGAGTAGCAACTGCAACCACTGGCGACACCCAAATGATGTCCCTGTTTGGACACTGGGTTTTGGCCGAGTTTACCTTTTCGCATGTTGCATACAACCTTGAGTTTAACACAGGCTACCCAACAATTGTCTGATTTTCGGATACGGTTTTTCCTTTTTCAATATGTTTGCACAGACCCTGCCTCCTGCTGCCTCTTCTGGGACGGGACACTCCCTTGGGTGATAATGAGCCTTACCGACTATTCTTCCAAAATGGGTGATTGGTTCAGAGCCATGGGGCATGTCAGTACCTGCTTGGGCAAGTTATGCCTTTGTGACATGCAGGTTGGAGAGGGGAACTGGCTCAAGTTCGTGAAGGTATTTTTCTGTATTTTGTATATTTGTATTTATCCGAAGAAAAGGGATGTTAATTTCAGTGAGAAATGATTTACAGTAACGCATTTACAGATGGCAGAAGAAATTCCATGAAACGTGCCTGTATAGTTATGTTGAAGAATAGGGATGGCTTTTTTAATCAATACTGCTCGTGTGACACCCAAAATGTAATGTCCCCTCTGGCGCAGTCTCACCCCACAATTCTAAGCAATTAGCAGACAGTGCGTACCTCAATATTCAAAATGTATTCAAAACAATTGACTCAATTAAAAAAAAAATGGTCTCCAGCTTTACACTATGGAGATCACCACAATATACATATCAAAAGAATCAATGATCACCAAAACGAATTTCACTGCCTAGATGAATCTCACTATTGATAATCATGCAGGCATTCACACTCAATTCTAGGCATGTATATTCTGTACTCTGAAAGATACTAGGCATTATAAACATGTTCTTTCTACTTTGATTTCTCTAGACTACATAGTCTAACTCAGATAGCATTTCAAGATGAAGCCATAAGATTCCATTATCTCCGGTATCAAAACAAGTATGGTATCAGAGAAATTAACTTGAAAAATTAACACTTAAAGTACATATGCAATCAACTTTACTCCCCAGTGCACGTTTGATGTAGTGAATGGATAGACTATCTGAAAGTCATTTTCATATTAACAATGGTCAGCTTGCATCTGGCTCCTACAGGTTTGAACCAGAAAAAGAATCCTATGAAATATTACTGCATTCTGCTCTGAACCCATGTGTCTGTTCTACTCAGATTATTTTTTACTACTTTCAGTCTATATGTATATGTGACTTTGAATATAGTTGTGGACGCAGCTTTAAATACACATGTGTGTATTGCTTTAAATCGATTTACAAATGCAATTGTCAATCTATCCATGCAGAGCTTTTAAACGGCCTGCGCTTAGTTTTTAACCAGAATGTGGTTGGTAGTATACTATTCCCAAGTAACATGTGCACTGTCAATCGCCTGCCACATTACACATGAGTCTGTTCATGCATTCATACACACGAGTCTGTTCGTGCATTCAAAGATAAGGGATTGCTGAGGTTTTAACACATTTGCATGATTTTCGGTGCATAGAACTATTTCCCTATACTAATGTCTGTCGTCATGACTAGGCTTTACCAGACTGTATTAATGCACGAAATCTCTCAGACAATAGTGTGCCAAGACTACACTATGATCAAGTAAACTCTACACCGACCTCAGCCACAGATTATTATTTATTTTTTAATAAACTGTATTTAGTTCTCGGCATCACAGACAAGAAGCACATGATACATTTACTGACATATATATATATTATTTGCAGAGTTACTGGAAGAGGACTGGAGATTGATAGCATACCCAACTGCTCATTCTGACTACCCCACCAGACAACCAACACCTATCCATGCAATGACATGTTTCCATGGTGATATAATTTGAAATGGGGCCAGATGTGCATGGGTCTATTACACATCGGGGACAGAGACAACCAGGTTTCTTCCATGTTCTTGGGCCATATCACATCCTTTAGCAAACGGTTTTTATTAGGTGCTCCTTAATGTGTCAAGAGCAATAAAATGCATCTTGTTGCCAACAGGAACCCCAAGTTTAACCACCTGGGTGTAGCCAAGAAGTTTGTTCATATTGCTCAAACAGACACATAAGTGGTGTGGGCTTCAAGTAAACTCCAGTGATATTATCGAGTGTGGGGCAAACGTCTTCCCAGTATGTGTTCAATCTGGGAGAGGAGGATACCACAAGTATGTAGGTTGCTTCATCCGTACCACACCTAGGACACACCCCAGCACAATCCTGACAAGAGTCGCAGCCTGGAGTGTGTATAATGCCATATATTCAATATTTATACTGGATGAGATGGAAGCAGGAGTTAAGAGACACCTCCATAGTCAGTTCACACACAAACTGACACATATCATCCGTAATGTCCACGTTGAGGGCCCTAGCCCACTTGGTCAGAGTGTTGCGTAGGTTAGCTGGATATAGGTTTAATATAAGTTTGCATAGGGTAGACACTACATGACTGCACCCCTGTAAGTTTATTATGTATGAGAGGCAGAGATCACTGATCAGCTCTTCAGGAAAGTTTGGCTATTTAGATTGGAAGGTAGCACACAACTTACCATACTGCGGCAATCGCAGATGGTTTTGTTGCACATCAAATATGGCCTCAGCAATAGGAAGGAAACAACCCTCCATATACAGGTCTCCAATTGTATTATATTGCAGTCTGGCCCAGATTTAAGCAAGTCCCATATCTTGAGTGGGTGGAAGAGCCTGACAACCCCACAGGGGTATGTCCCTGAGTACAGATGTTGTACATTTGCATGTCAACATATCCTCCTCCACACCATTACAGTTGCACATACTGAGTCAGTGGTGTATTTGAGAGAGAGTATTTTGGACCTGACATTCCAGGAGCCACCCACTGTTCTTTCCGTGTGTTCATGTAGGTTAGTGCCATCCACTGGAAACCAATGGGCCGCATATTGAGCATGTGCCTCTATATTGTAGAGCTTAAAATCAGGTGTCTTGAATTACCCTTTGTCGTATGGTTTAGTTAGTGCAGACCACTTCATGCGGACCACACCAGAGTGGCGCATTAATTTTAGAAGGAATGAGTCCACTCTTTAAAGAACGACTGACCCAGCAAGATTGGGATATTTAAAACCTGAGCACATGTGTCTCAAGGCCATCACTCCCCTTCATCGTGCAGAATAAGACGTGTAGTACTTGTTCCCCCCTCGCATGAGTGATCAAATTATGAGTTAATCATATCAATAGTATGTGTTTCTTGCAGGAACATGTAACCCGTACTTCATGACGTTCAGTGCATGCCTGTAGATTCTGCATTTTGACAGCATTACCCATACCCCAAATATTCCAACTCATGCATACCACCTCATTCGCCATAGACTCTTAATACTCCAGCCTCATTGAACCAAACCCCCCACTACATAAAAGCACACTTTTTAGATACCATCATGTTCTTCCCCACATTTTCTGGTAACAAACACACCCCCAGTCTCACAACCTTAACATCCCCAGTAGTGTAAACACCCACCCCCTCAAACATTCGCCGACAGCAACTTAGCTTGGGGAAAGCTGTAGTAGGCATATGCGCCATCGCCCAGACTCCAATTAAGAAAAATACTACTACTAAATATGCCAATCAATGCACCCAGAATGTGTTGAACAATTCACAGCAGACGGACCACCGCTTCACTTGGGACAGAGATGGGTTTCCAGTTTTCAGACATGGGATGTTGTTTTCAATAAATAAGGTTGCATCCTCAGACAAGATAAAGAAGATCTTGTTCTGAAAGGCAAAATGCACCATTGCTGGATACAGCATTAAGTACTGGATGGATTTGTCCCTGAGACATTTTTTCACCCCAAGGAATGTCTTGCATTCCTGCCAAACGGTGACCATAAAAGCTGGATAAATATAGCCTCGATGGGATCACAACTGCAGCTCACCTCTATTTCTAGCTGCACGGGGGATAGCGTATCTGTCGCTCTAGTTGTGGATCCCATCAATAATGGGCTGAGGCTCAGCACCTGGCTTAAGGGGAGACACTAGCGATCTGTGTGCCCGCTATACTGGAAGGAAAGGAGACATTTGAGGCTGATGAAGTATTTCCAGAAAGGTCTTCTCAATCAACCATTCCAGGGTTCCAGGAGTGTTTGTAGCTCTGAGGTTTTCGAAGCATCAGGCGAGGAAGCAGCATTTAGGGGGGAGCCCAAATCCGGGGCTTTCAAAGTCACCCTAGTGTAAGTATCCATACTGCCTTGCCTCTTATGAGCTCCTTAAGGTATTTTCCTTCTCCCAGACATGTGGGCCCAACTCAGGCAATATATCGGGGTGAGAGACTGAGGCTCAAGCAGTGCGGCTGCCGATACAGAGAAGGTTGCACTGTATTGGCAACAGATGTTTCCCAGGTGTCTGGACCCCCACCAATGGCTGTGATCACTGAATTGTGCCTGCAGATCTCAGGAGGGGAAGATTAGTGAGGCCCAGTGGCAAGCCACTTAAGTGGATAGTCGAAGGGTAGTGCCGAAGAAGGGAAGGGGTTGAGGTAGGAGCGGATCTCTCTCCTCCCTCCCACTCTTTGACAGCACTCCAATCTCAGGCGCTCTCACCTCCAATGAGGACCTCAGTGGATGTCTGGATCAGAGTCGCCCCCTGCGCTGATGCACAATGCTCCCCATCCAGCCAGGCAAGACTGGCTCGGGGCTCCTCGCTCTGAGGTACTCCCACCACCGTATTGCAGCAATTCACCAGCAGGTCGTACAGGACAAAAGACCAGCACACCATGATCACGGCCCAGAACTCCATGGCCCAGCAGTGCAGTAGCATCATCTGGGATCTCCAAAGAGGAGATTTGCCTGCCAGAGAGGAAAATTAAAGCATGCAAATGGAGGTCCGGCGGCCAGGGGCGTGGCGCTTTAGATGGAAGTCGCTATCTTGATCTTTGAGAAATAGCACCCAGAGTGTTCCTTACGTTTATAAAAGCAGTCTGCATTTAAGTGCCCCAAAGTTACATTCAATTTTAAATCTCACCCTTTCAATACAATAATACATTGGATTTTAATGAAACAATATTTCACTACGGATTCAATGCCAATGGGAGAACGCAGAACATTTAAATACAAATGGGCTGTGTTTCACTCCCAGCCTTCTATTCTCCCAGATTTATTCTGGTTAGTCTATGGTGATAATTTTGAGTGACATTGGGATTTATTTTCCTTTTTAAATGTGCTGTTTTATATTGGTCACAGCCAGCCAGAATCCTCTTTTTGGAGCTGCTCACCAGGCTGCCTTGGGTCAGTCTTTTAAAGTTGTGTCCAATCTACTCTCCCATCTCCAGTTGATTCCAAACATCTCCAACACTCATCTCCCCATGTTCCATAATAATCCTAATCCTAACAGCAGACAAAAATATATTTAACTCACCCAGATCTTCATCCCAGAGGTGAGGTTTCTATCAGCATCATGAGAAGATGCGAGGGGTACTTTGACTCCTCATGAGAATATATCAATTTTGTTTTTGTGACCTTATTTTGGATCTGTACATTTGAGATTATTAAAATTATTATTATTAAAATGAACATGACCAGATTTTCTAGATTGGTGTGCACAATGAGGTGCAAGAATTATCACCATGTGATAATATTTGGAGGAGTTAGGTGTTTTTGCCATGTGTGTCTTAATCTTTAAATGGCACAACATGTAAATGCGTGCATGGTTTTATAGATGGTAAACTAGCATGTTACTGTTAACATGTACTTGTTCCCACTAGACGAGTGAATCACGGCCCTGATGAAATCTACTTGTAAATCTAACCAAGGCAGTGTCATCACCCTCTTCTGGAGGGGAGCTCGGTGTGTGAGTGAAGGTGGCTGAAATTGTGCACACACAAGACACCCCTTCAAGTATTGGTCGAGGTCCTGCCCCATGTGTGGCCAGTATGCAACCTCTCGCAAGATTTCTAAAGTAGTGTGAAACCCCCAACGGCTGTGGCTGTGTCATGGCCATGACATAGCATCAGGCTTCTGAATGAGGTAGGGACCACCCACAGATATGGATCTGCTCACCAACAAACCTTCTTGGATTGTGATCATTTTTGGACATTTCATCAACACCCTGAAGTCCTCTATCCCAATGTAATTGGTATCCGTCAGGGGAAAGTTATCATGGTCCTCAATGTGTTGACAAACTTTTCCAGTAATCAGATACCCTTTTTGTGCAGTGATTAAATCAGCATCTGGGGTCTCCTTACTCCAGTGGGCAGTTGAGAGTTCATTGTGAGCATTTGTCTCGGACCTAGTGATAGCAGTCATCTGGATTTCCCCCAACAGGGGCTTGATCTCAAGGAGATCCCCCTGGATGGCTACGGTTTTGGCCAACTGATCAGCTAGGTAATTTCCAGTTTTGTCTGGCCCCTCTATTCTGGAATGACCCTTGATCTTCTTCCAATAGATGGTCATCCCACTAGAGGTGACCAGATCATCAATATTTTGGATTAGCTTGCCATGTTTGAGAGGTTTGTTATTAGCACATAGCATGCCTCTGGTTTTCCAATTAACCAGGTGCTCCACGAACCCGTTCCCGACATAATCTGAGTAAGTGATTATGACCAGTTCGTGGAGTTGGTGTTGGACGGCAGTGAGGATGGCCTGATGAACTGCCATCAACTCTGCCACCTGACTACTACCGGGACCAATTTTGTACACAGAAGAGGATTATGGGGCATCATTCACCAAGACATTTCCAAAGCCGGCCACCAGTTCCTTTTCCCCATTGTTGTCAACATGGTAGGAGCACTCGTCCACATAAACTGTGGGCATTCCCTCACACTTGTCCTCTTAATAGACTTTGCGGGGAATTCAGATATGCCTCCATGTTGTCTTGGGTTTTAAGACTTTCGTCCTCGAGACAGTTATCTCTGGCATAATCATGCAAGTCAGCAAGACCTTGCGTTAGGGGCCTCTTCTTGTTTTGGCCATATCTGACCGCCACAGGAAAGCCTTGCATTGACAGAATCCAGGAAGTCATTCTGTATTACTCACATTTCCAGCCCGGATTCTGTCACTTTGGAGATATTGCATAGGCTGGTGTGGAGTCTCCACTATGATGTGTTCCCCCTGGATAAACGGGTGGTAATTTTTCAATGCCCACACAGTTGCCAGGAGTGCCTTCTCAAAATCTTTACATTTTTCTCCACAGAGGATAAGGTCTTGCTTGCATAGGAGATGACTTTATTGACCTTGTCACACCTTTGATATAATACTGCTGTCAAGCATGTATTTGAGAACCCTGTCTCCAAGAAGAACTCCTTGTTTTTGACAGGGTAAGCTAGAGAAGGTGCTTGTGAGAGGTTGCTTTACTGCCTTGGCTTGTTCTGGAACCCACTCCCACTTGGGCCCCCCTTCAACAGATGGATCAGGGGTCTTGAGATCTCTGCGTAATCCTCAATGAACTTCCTACTGTAATTAGGCAGTCCAAGGAGGCATCTTAGCTCCCACAGAGTTTTGGGGTCTTTCAGTTTTAGGAGTGTTTCCACTTCCTTCTCCTGGAGACAGAGACCCTCAGGAGTTATTTTATGCCCCAAGAAGTTGACACGGGTTCTGCACCACTGCGCCTTTTGAAAGGACAGTTTTTCTCCGGCAACCCTCAACTGGGTCAGAACATAACGGATTTCAGCTATATGTTCCCCCACAGTTGACCTTTTTATCAGGACATCGTCCACATAGACCAGGTTACTCCTTTCACCCAAGTCGGGCGTGGCCTTATGTAGGAAGATGTTGAATTTGTTGCTGGAGTTTATGTATCCAAAGGGAGTCTGGGTCTACTTGTACTGCTGCCCCCAAAGGTAAAGGCCAGCTTGTATTGGTCCTCCCTACTGACGGGCATGCTCCAGTACCCATTGGTCAGGTCAATGGCAGTGTATACCTTTGACCTCTGGATCTGGGCCAACCCCTGGTCAATGTAGGGGAGAGGCCATCGGACATGTGGACCTGTTTATTTATCTCCCTAAGGTCTGCACAGAGTCTCCATTGGCCATTTAGTTTTAAAATCCCCAGCACCGGATTATTAAAGGTACTGTGGACTGGACAATTTATCCCACGGGACTCAAGGTTTTTGATTATTTCCGTCAGGGATTGCATGGATGCGAGAGGCAAAAGATATTGCTTCACAAACACTGGAGTCATTCCAGGGTCCTTTGGAATTGTTGTAGTATGGATTTCGGTTCGACCATAGTCATACGAGTCCACCGCAAAGAGATCTTGAACATCTAAGAATACCTGTTTCAACTTTTGCTTTTGCTCCGGAGTGTCACGGGTATCAGCTAGGTTGACCCGCTCTTCAACCATTTGCCTGAAGCCTGGAATAACTTCCGGTTTTGCTATCTCAGCAGCTTCCTCAGGCTGGGTGGAGAGGTCTCTGGTTAGAGTATTGACCTGGACAGAGGGTTTCAGAAAGGAGAGGCAGTCATTGTGGACCTGGAATATCTCCTCATCCTGCCTGTTGTCACAGGTCACCTCTTCCTCTTTGTAAGAGCAGGAAGAGTACACCAGGAAATTCCCCCCTTGCCAGGTGAAGATCCTGTCTGGTGGTAAGTCATTGTCAAAACAGTCATTGGGGACTGGTCCTATCAGTTAATTTCCTAGATCCATGGAAAAATGTCAGTCATCAACCGCCATTTCAATAATGGTGCCTGCGCCCAGATTGATACTCCTGAGGTCGCTGTTATACACCAATATTGGAATGGTGTTGTGTTCTGTATTGACTAATGGTGTTGGGTTTAACCACAACCCCTGCTGTAGGAGATGGGTATTGAGGTGTACATATGCGTCAGGATTTTGCAGTTTCTGTCCTCTTTTAATTTTTAATTCAAGTGGGAATAGTTGTGTCCATCCTGGGATGGTGATCTCCTCTCCAATTTGAACTTCAACTGCATACATCAGCAATTGAGCTGACCAAAATGCGTTTTTTTCAGAATCATCAGAGTCCATGGGATTTCCCCCTAGTTGGGACCAGGCTTTGTAATTTATCAGGTCCAAATTAATGGCAAACCGATTGAGAATGTCACTGCCTAAATAAAATGCAGCAGGGACATCTCGCACGACCCAACAATTATGTTCTATGCTTTTATTACCTATAGAAATTTTGAACATACACCTGCTAGGCAGGAGATGTTTGGAATTGGGAGTTTCCAGGCCCATCTCCCACTTATTGATCAGTTTAAATGTGGGAATGGCTGGATCTTTTGGGAGCTGTCGGAACATGGCTTCGCTGATGAAGCTCTTACCATTGTTCATGCACACTCGGGCGAGAACAGACACCTTCCCCTCACTTAACTGAATAGGGATGAACAACTGTTCTCTAATCTTATGAATATCAGCTAAATTCTGAGCTGGATTCTCATCACTTTTGACTATAGCATTGGGATTTTCAGATTGTGAATCAGTATAAAATTTCAAAGTATTTCCTTCCAGTGTGGAATGCCACTTGAAACTGGAAGGGAGGTTGATTTTCAGGAATGGAAATGAAACACAATATGATCAGGTTTTTGTTCAAACATGTGGCATGTGCCATTTAAACTAACATGGTTGACACTCTTTTTTTAATTTTATTGGCCTGTTAGTCTGAATCCAGAGTACCTTGTTCACACAGTCTATTAGGGGGGACAACCTGCGCAGGATGTCATTCCCTAGTAGACAGGGTGTGCTCTCTGGAGTCACGACTATGACAGGGTGTTTCACCTTTTGTTGTCCAATTTTTATTTCCAACCCCACTCTCCCCTTTCATTTCATTCCCATCGAAGTTCTGGAGTTGTCCAGGAAGAGGGGTGAGAGGAATTTGGTATCTCTACCCCTTCCTGAATTTAGCTGCTCAAAGGCCCTTTTTGACAGAAGAGTGGCTTCAGATCCAGTGTCCACCAGTGATGAAAATGAACATTGCACTTGCACTTGGACCGGGGCATAAAATCTACCCTCCTTCTCCTCAAGTGGGCAAAGGTAATGTGCATTTTGAGCAAACTGGGTGGTCATTTTCTTTATTTTGGACTCTGACACGGCAGCATTTGGGACAGTTTTCTGTGTCAGAGTCTGGAGATCTGTAATAAAAATTTGACATCCTGAAATAGTGGAGATTTGGGAATCACATGTTTCCCTTAGCTCTGTGCTGCCCCCGCTTATCGGGTGGCGGTCACTACAACCAATTTGTGGTTAGGATCCCTTCAGTACTATTTTCATCTCCAGATGACAATTCTGGGGTTCAGAGATGGGTGACTCTGAATCAGTCTCCACACCCATCCAGTCTACATTTAGATCTCTTGGGACCTATTTTTCTTCTAAGGATTCTTCCTCTTCAAATTGGAGGACACTAACGTCCTCTGCAAAATGTGCCTTTTTGAGGTCTTTATTTCTCCTATCCACCCTCTGTTCCCGGGGTGGCAGATTTTCAGGGGCAGGAGATTTTTGTTCCAGTTCCTGTGTGTCCAGGGGCTTTTCACGGGTGAGGAAGGAAGCTTCCTCTAGGGCTTTACATCCCTCTTCCCCCTTGTCTCCTCCTCTGGAACCAATGACTTGTCCGGGTTCTTTTCCCGTCATTGCTCTGGGGTGCCAGACCCTTGGTTTGTGGGGTTCTCAACTGCCATGGTCATCTGAGGGTTCTGTTGAGCCCTCAACATGCAACCCAGATCCTGGGTAAGGTTCTGGACCTGGCGCTCCAGTTGGGACACCTGTTCCTACTGGTCCGGGGGTTTCTGCTAATACCTCGGTTGTTCACGAGAAGGGTAGCTATCCCTTCTCTCTTAGTACCCTTGAGATGGTGGATTTTGGTAGCCCTCTCCCCTTGGCCTCCCCTCTCCTGGATTGGGTTGTCTGGGCCCCTGAACCGGGGAAAGAAGGAAGGGTTGCTCTGCTGGTTGGGTTTTTGAGGATACTGGGGAAAGAAACTTAACCCACGATTTGGGGAATTGCTGCCCTCCTGAGGGAATTTTGGAGGGAAGTTTCCTGGGGAGTACTTACCTGGTGGGACCCAGCTCCTTGGGCTGGAGGAGTCCATACACACCCCAAGTTAGGCCTGTATTCTATTGCTTTTTGTCTATTTTTAGGGTTGATTTAACTTTAATTGTATACACAGGCCTGGCACTTAGGATCTTTGTTTGGGGAGGCGCTTCTACAGTGTAACCCAGTGTTCCAATTAAACAAAGTATTCCTACCTTGGAGGTTAGTCTGCTGTGTTAGGCTGTAACGGGTGAATAAACAAACTCAATCCCCGACTCGGGCCCCCAATTTTTAAGGATACCAATTGGGCATCACACACCGGACCAGGACACTTGGTCTTATTCTGTGATGTGGCACTCAATATGAATGCTTTTTCTTTAATTTTAATGAATTCAAATTGAGCCGATACCCGACCCATCTCACACCCCCTTTTGCAAATACCTCGGGTCACAATGGACCATGAACCAGACCGGTTGGTGAAAATGCAATATTTATTGATTTTTAGAATCCACAAAAATAACACAAATTTTAATATTGGGCAGCAATCACCAATGGGGTGATAATTACAATAAAAACAACTGAGCTACACTTGGTTAACCTTCTACATGAACACATCCAAAGCACAATTGAATAGGAACACTTTTTGAATTAAGATATATAGAACCCAAGTTAAGGTTTCCCCCTGCAATGTTCCCTCAACCCACAAATAATCAAATTCTGAGTGGATAGAAAGAAGCAGCAGATAGTCAGGGATATGAGGCAGCAAAGAGAATCATAATCTGACCTCTGCAGAGGCCTAAAATGACACTCAGAAATTGACAAATCAATTATTAATGTGCGTTAAATCTATGAGGCAAATATGATTTCTCACACTAGCATGAAGGTATAAAAACCAACAGTCCCAAGGCAAAGTATCACCAAAGCATACAATTCACAAAGCAGATTGAAATGGAAAACCCAGTGCAGCCAATTCACACATGGAAAAGTTGAATTTTTTTTTCAGTTTGCAGTTTTAAATGTCAAAACCTTTTTTGCAAAAAACGGGTGAAAAACACTGAATTGGAATGCGGTTTTTGGTTGGGCAGGGTAATAGATGCAGAGCCCAGGGACAGTATAGAGGTGAAAGGAGAGCTATAGGTGGTGAATTGAGAGAGATTTGGAAGGTAGAATGAGGTTCGTTTTTAGGAAAATAGAGCAGTTAAAAAGAGAAAATCGGTTTTAAATGAAAGGCAAATTATACTTAAACTAGATTTAATGGGTAAGAAAAGAGGAACGAAAAATCGGGTGGAAACCACCCAATAGGTCGTGGTGCTCACAGCTTGCTCTTTGTTAGAGCTAAATTCCTTCATTTACTTCAGATAAATCTCTGTTGTACTTAGCCAATGGTTGAGTTAATTTTTCAATGTTTCTATTACTCAAAAATATTAGTATTAAGAATAAATATCCAAATCCTTTGAGTTTATGTAAAGACGTGTTTTATTCACACGATTTGTTTAAGGTGAAAAAAGACGCATGGTCTCTATGAACATGCTATTGCCAAAGCATTTCGGTGTCTTGAACCATCTTCAGGGCTGTACGTTCACAATTCACAACATTGGTGTATAGCAATTATCAAGTAAATCAAAATGTGTCACAAAATATATCAACATAAAATGTACATACCAGGATTGCATTTCCAAATTGTGTGTTATTGGTGTTACGGCTCATAAGGAAAACAAAATGAAAATTACAATAAGTTCCACCATCCAGTGAGTTCAAATAGAAAATCACCCCGTGATTCACCAATTCATGCGCTTGAATTTACCTTAACGTTCATATTACGTATATGCATGTCCCTTATCTCCAATTATAGAAGTTGGAGGTCTGCCTTTAACATAGGTACATACCGATCAGTGTGATCATCTAGTTCTCATTATTTTGAGCTCAACGCGCAATCCTTCAATGCTTACCTGTTGTGTTCTCCTTCTCAACTCCAAGTGCCGAACCTCCGTACGCGAACGCGTGGGGTTTCGTTAATTTTATGTGTTACCATGGCAACTCTCCAGGCGTCATCAGTAGGCAGGAAATGGCCCTCACGGACACACCTCACGTCCCGCTTCCCCATAGCAATGGGCAGGCAGGACGTGCGGTCACCATAGTAACGTGAAAAAATGTTAATATAAATGAAAACACTGCACGTTTGTACTTAAAAACAGTATGCTAATGAATGGGATAATCTTAATCTGCCCATATATACATATGTTTCCCCAAACATCGGGGGAACCTATGAGTCTTGTCTCCAATCTATGCATATTTAACCGCAGTGTGCGAAGATCAGCTGCTGCATTATATCAGCCTATTCTGTCTTTCCAGACATATTGGGTGTGTTCTGATCCTTAAGTTAAACGTATCTCAAAGCTTGTGATTAAAATATGCACATATCAGTATTCTGTTCACCGGAAAAAGGGTGCAGTGGTGTACAGATATGTGTTTCCAGTATGATGACATTGATCCAAGATCACAATAATGTAAGTCCTGCTTTAAAAGGCGAATGCCAGCATATAATTCAATTACCTTATCTTACTCCAATTAGGGCATCCACAAACGGACATTCTTATGTGAATAGTCTAATGTAAAACAGCTGCTCCTCTTCCCTAATGGTAGTTGTGTAGCTACAACCTTCTTCATTAACTGTGGAACAAAAGGGGCAGTTATGTATCAATGTATTCCTCGAATTTGTTAACATTAATAAAGATCCCAATATTGGTAGTCGTGCCTACAATCTGTGTTAAGAACATATGTAATAGCCCAAATTATGTTCATATCAAACAACGTTGGTTGCTTGATATGAACATAATTTGGGGTATTAGAACTTGACACAGATTATAGGCATGACTACCAATATTGGGATTGTTATTAATGTTAACAAATTTGAGGAACACATTGATACATAACGTGATATTAAGGCATGGAACCTGCAGGGGACACCCCCGCAACCCTTGCATTAATTTTAAAGGAGCGGGGGACACCCCTGCACCCCCCGCTCCCAAAAACTCCCCAAATTGTCCCCCCAAAAAATATTACCCATGGCTGTTCCTGACGACCATATATATGGCAATATTTTTGGTGGGGATAATATGTAGTGATACCGGATTCTGACAGTTTGAAAAGTTATCAAGATATGGATAGGGTTGCTTAGAGAGTGGAACAAAGACAAAAATCAAGATGGGATAGACTATGTGTGATGGGATCTGGATACTCACAGTCCACTCTTAAATTTGGGATTAGGCACAGTCAACCGGGTTCTGGACTCCAGAGCTCGGGTCACCGAACGTCAGGCTCTCCTGGCAAAAGACAGCTGGGCAAAGGTCTGGTCACAGCACAGCGATGCCTCAGCAGGATGGAGTGGGTTGCAGCGGGCCTGCAGTTAGTGGGCAAAAAGCCAGTCTGGTTTCAGGAGGCTTCCCCAAAGAACACCACAGCTTTCCCTTTGGTTATTGGGATTTTTAGATCTGGGGTCCCTGGATTGAGGCATTTCTGGGATGGTCAGCAGATCTTTGGCCTTGCAGTGAAATCTGGAATCAGCTATGCCTTGGCCTTTTCAGGGGGATCTGGAATCTGGCAAGATGAATGTGAAAAATCAGGAACGCAGGCACAGGAATTGTGGAAAGAGTGTCTGAGAGTTCTGTCAGCTACCCTTTTTATAGAGCATGGTGACACCATAGACGTATATGGCAGGGCAGGCTTAGCTGATCATGCCTCTAAACCACTGGATTGGTCAGGGGTAATGGTTGATGCCTTGCTCTCAGCTGGTTGGGTTTCAAGGGCATGGTGTCAGATTTATGATGTGAGTTTTACAATGTTCAAAACCTCCCACAGTTCATTTTGTCATAACCCAGTTTGGACATAAATGGCACATTTGTACAGTAGTAGCATTTTAACAAATTACATGAGCATGTTACATATTTTGTCCAGATTATAGCAGTCCAGCTCTGCAGTCTGTAAGACATTGTTTCGCCATTCTAATAATCTTTGGTATTTTTTGTGTGAAATATTCAGCCTAAAATTCTATAACTTTAGGTGTGCGTACATATTATCATAGGGCATATTTCTGTTAATTTTTAACGTTCCATCATATGTTCTTTCCCCATGATTCACATTCTTCTGGTGTTAGTGTCCCATACATGCTATAGACAGCCAGTATATCTTATTTGAAAGCAACGAAAATCATATTTAAACTGTATAACTTTTACATTTTTGCGAAGTCCTGTTGCAAAGATAAAAGTCTTACAAGTTTTATTTATACAATAGTCTCTGGAAACAAATGGGATGGCTTTTGTCCTTCACTGGACCATTTTTTTTCTCTTCAACTACCACCAACTGTCAATTCCCCCCAGATTAAGGATGGGAATTTCCCAGCTTGATTGTAGGTTTATTGCCCCTTATCTACTTCACACGTTGCTGTCCCAGAATTTCTATTGAAAGAGGGCTCAGCCCAGACGAAAGTCTGATGAGTATGTGAACTTTGTTTGTCTTGGTCAGTCAAAGTTTTCCAACCTAGTAATTATCAACCGAGTGTCCTGAAAGTTTATGGTGGTTCCTTTTGGGGGAAGTCTTAGCTTAGCCAACAGGAATAACCTGATTGGAGCTTGCAAAATCCAGCAATGCAGTTTAACAGTTTTATTTTCTTTTATTTTGTCCTGAATCAAAAACAAGCTTGTTGAATAAAACAGCCCATGCATGTTTCTTCAGGAACAAACCCCTTTAAATTGCTAGGCACAAAACGTTTTTACTCAACATTGTACTTTCAAAACAGGCTTTTTTGCTGGTTTGTAAAAGCCCATTTTGACACGTGGTAAATGTTGCTGGGATTTCTCTTCCATCTACTTCCCCATATTATTGTGTTGCTGTAGCCAGCTTCTTTTACACAACAGTATGTACAATGCAAAGGTCTCCTGAAATTGACATGTGCACAGAAAGCTAGAATTTATTTTCAAGCTGTGATTTTTTACATTTTGTAGCAAATGTTTAAGCTTTTTTCTGTGCAGCTGAAGTGAAGCTTTTGTTGATTTTCTCAGATTTGGCTGGCACAGCCTGCCATTCAGGGATAAGGCTATTTTCTGATGGAGCACAATGTGAATATGACTGGGCATGGCAGGGTCATTTTGTTAAAGGTAGTGTGATAGAGAACAGGGTAAAATAGCATCAGAGCAGCATCATTGTAAAGGTGAAAAAATCCTTTTTTCAATGGGAACTTTGGGCTTGCAGCAAAGCATTGCTGCTTTTTCACTCCATTTCTTTAATGCCAACAAGAACACACGCTAGTAGCCTTTCTCGGGGTGCTCCCTGTTCCATCTTGCCCAATGGCGCTTGGCAAAACTATGCAGCCCTCCTTTTGTCGCTGTAAACACAGTTTGGATGCAATGGTGCTCTCAGCTGCCAGTGCAGCCATCTTGCTGGTTCTGCTGAAGTGCAGCTTGGTGATGTGGGGGAAGTACTGCTGAGTGGGTAAATATATCCCACAAATCCTTTCCTTTTTGCCGCTGCAGATTTTAAGTCTGCACATGTCCTGTCTTCTGGTGGTGCGCTGTCTGCCAGAGATTTGGAGTTTCTCCATGAGGTAGCTGGGTGACCCTATAGAGATGTCCTCACATCATCAAGGTAAGGGGCAAGAAAGTTCTGCCTGAGTTTCCTCTTTATTATCGAAGAGGGGAGATGAGGTTTAAAAGGTGGAGGTATCAAGATGTTCAGTGAACAACGGAGTGATCAGAGGGAGAGGGGTCAATAGAGAGGCCAGAGGAGGAGAGTGAATTAGACAGAAAGACAAGGTCAAGAGAGTTCCAATCAGAGTGGTAAGGCTGAGTATGGAGGGAGTAGAGAGAGTATTCAGATAGGATGGCTTTAAATTCAAGGCAATTGTCTGCAGAGGGCATGGGAGGGTTAAAGTCGCCCAGCATGACAATAGGGATGTTGGAAGGAAGTGACTCAAGGAGAGTGAGATCAGGAAGGATCTGAGAGAATCAGGGGTTCAATAGAGAGCTTGAAAAGTGAGAGGAGTAGGCGGGAGGAGTTCAGTAGTGACATATTCAAAAGAAGAAGAGTTTTTGTCAGATGGGGTTAGAAGGGAAGTGCTGTGGGACTTATTAAGAAGGAACTCCACATTTCCACCCTTCCCAACAGGTCTGGGAGAAAGTAGCAGAGTCATTCTGAAAAGCTGCTAGTGTAGCAGAGACAAGAGGTAAGACCCACGTTTCTGTGATAGTAAGAAGTGGCAGTTGAGGAAGATAAGAGTCACAGTGGTCAGTGATGTAGGAAAACTAGTTGCAGAGGGATTGTGCATTCCAGTGGCCATGTGAATGAGTGACAGGAGGTGGGGGAGAGGACCTGGTGTTGTGCGCTAGGTGAGGGGATAGACGAGGTTGGAGACCCTTTGAGCACAGGAGCATATTATTTAAAGGGTGCAGGTGCAGGGGGAAAGAGGAAGATGGGGAAGCCAGAAACTGATGCAAAAGTTACACCAAGTTGAGGCTAAATCTATGAAAGAAGGAAATGTGAGCAGTCAATAGAAGGAGGAATGGATTGAAATAACGATTCATGATGGAGGCTAGATAAAATAGGCAAGTGAAGACAGTGCAAAAAGGGTGCAGCCCAAGAGAGAGGGAGGGTAGGTCCCTGAGCGGAAAGGGAAGGGTTTGAGGAGAGGCAGATGTACGTTCTGAGTTTGACTAGAATGGGGCTATAGGTAACCAAATGCCAGTTAATAGACCCAAAACAGCATGACTCCTTCGTCCTGTGAGGTAAGAGAAGCTCTAGATCAATGGATAGTCAGTGGGTGGAAGGATCCTTATGCTTGGAAGAAGAAATCAGGTAAAGGGTGAGCTTGGAGAAGTCCTGGTTTGAGCAGCAGTGGTGGCCCTTTCCGGTCCAATAGGTCCAATCTGGAAGCTGCCCTTTCCTGATTTCGGCCCTTGGCTGCAGACATCCGGGCTGGACAACTAGGGGAGACTGAACAAGGGAAGCAGTGTGTCACATGTTTTTCTGGGATTTCTAAAGGAACTTCCTTCCCGTGCTTAGGGGACCTGAAACAAGTGCCATCACCTCAATTATAGAGAGGGGGAAGCCTACAGAGCCCGCAGCAGAATATATGAATTCAGGGTCCATAGCAAAAGGGTGCTCTCTATTCACAAAAAAGTCTCAGAGGAGTGAATTTGCAAACATAATTTCATGAACTTTTGAAAGATACTGGGGTGAGCTGGACCAGGTCAGCGTGGGGATCTCTACGCCTAGGGCAAGAATGGCAGCACCCCTAATTGATGGCAACACTTTCAGCAGTGGCCTCACACACTTTGGGTTCTCCTAGGGATGGCTTTCTGATGACCCGTCCCCCAGGAGTACCATAAAGACTGAGGTCCACCAATGGTGCACCAAGTATATGCTACCTTTGCCAACAATCACAATACTGGGCAATTTGGACCTGTGCAGAGAGGCATTCTCTACCTGATCTCGCCAAAGATGTTTGTCTTGTGGCACTTAGGTCTCCTATTCTCCTTTCTTGCAACTACTGGGGCTTTGTCGAGATCCAGGTGCAAAAAGAAAATGGAAGGTCAAGTTTCCCGCTGGTGGCAATCAACCTCAGATACAATCTCCCACTGCACCTACGATCCGAACCTCCAGAACCTATTCAGGAAAATGCTCAAGGCACACTTCTACAATTTACCTTAGACACCGTATGTACCTACCGTCCTCATCATGTCTGTAACCAGCGCCTAGACACCAGAGGGGTTTGAACGCTTCTAGAAATGGGAAAAATAAATATATAAATACATTGTGGCTCTTGATCCTCCGCTTCCGGGCCTTAACCGGTCTCCATTCGATGGCATTTGACTCCAAGAGTCTTGGGAGTGTGCCTGGGAGCTGTTTCACATAGTTCTGGTACTCAGGGAGCTGTTTCACACAGCTCTGGTACACTGTCTCAGTTCAAGAAACCCTGCACTCTTGGCAGGTGATCACACCCAAAGCTGGTGCGAATTGTGGTGATCTTTTAATATCAAAGGTAATGTTAGTGTGTATCCAAATACTAATAGAAATGTGTCATGTATAACTTGTCCAACACATGCTCCCATCTCAGGGCCATTGTTTGTGTTGCTGTCTTCTTTTGCGGACACTGAGCTTCTGTTCTTAGGGTTTAACATTTAAACTGCATGTGTAGCCTGGTTGGCAGGCACGCTGCACTGCCGCACTGTGACTCGAAGTGCCAGGCTCATTCGCTTAGATTACTCACAAAATGAGCCACTGTAGCCCATCCTCATGCCTAGGAGGGTAAGGGGTACCCAAGCAGGTTGGTGTCCCTGCGGCTAAGGGCTTCTCATAGATGCCAACCTTCACATGGTTCTGTCTGCTGCCTGCGTGAGATCAGCAGGTCCCTAGTACTCTTTGTTTGGATGCTGCACACCTGGAAGTGGATGGCCACATATTTCAGTATGAGCCGAGGGTGGCGGAACAGGGATATTTATAAAAACGGGGCAGATTGCCGACTTAGTCAACCTATCATTTATTTATTTATTTATTTATTTATGTATTTATTGTGCACTAGCTGTCCCTGGCCACGCGTTGCTGTGGCTCAGTCTGGTTAAATGTAAAAGAAAGAAAAGAGAAAGCACACGTTTCTAACATGTTTAATTTCAGTGTTTGTGGGAAGTTTTTAATGGCTCTGTTGGTTCTCCAAGTTGAGGCAGTTTAATTTTCCCAGCGGCACAACACATCCCTTTCGTTTCTCCATTAAATTTCAGAGCCTTGCAATAAGGACACACTTCAGTCATGGTGCTGATGAGAACATGCCGGCTCAAACTGTAATCATCAGCTGGGTTGTACCTGAACGCAAGTCGATTGTAATCGTTTGATTGCTGAGCATGGAGTCGTGTTTGACGCTGTTCTGTCGTTTCTCTCTTTTAGCCACTCTCAGCCTGTCACGTTCATTCTATTGAGAACAAAACAGATCTGAAGCTGCAGAACACGATTGCCGTGCTCGCAACCGTGCATCCTAAACTTTGGCTGCACGTCACTCTGCCGCTTCCTCGGCACGTATTAGAGCCGGAATCGTAAAATAGCGTGTGTTGCTTTTACGTCCAACAGATGCCGCTGTATTTCAGAAAAAGCATGTTTTACCTGTCACAGGTGTGACATCTATGTATAGTAGGTATATAAAAACATGCGCCTATTCAAATGCAACGATGTGTCAAAATTTCAAAGCAATCGGAGATTTAAGATTTTGAAAAAACATTTACATTTTTCTTTATATATAAGATAGATTTGTAAGGTGCTTATACATCAAGTAAATTGTGTTTCAAAGTGCCCACAGGGCAACAGGGAGGGAACATGGGAATGAATAGCAAAATAAAAGAATGAAAGCTAGAGGCGGACCTACTAGGCCTTGTGAGCATTCAGAACGTGTAAGTGCAGAGAGATTGTACCACTCCATCAGATCTGCCTTTGCATCATTGGTGGTGGGAAAGCAAACCACTGAGCAACAATGCTGTAGTGTGGAACATGCTCATTTGAAGGATGCTTTGTGGCAGCCTGTCAGGGAAGACTTCACAGGGCCTCACTGGCACAGTGTGCCTGGCAACATCCAAGAGCCTGGATGCCACCCCTACTAACTTATGGGTCCTGGCATGCTACAATCTTGGGTAATGATGCGAGGGGGGACCATTCTGGCTGACAGATGTGTCCAGGATATTAGCACATGTGCTTCAACACTGGGCTGAAAAATGATCGTTGTATAATGAACTCCGCTAACGAATGTTGTCTGGGCAGGCTATTGTCTAAACCTTAAAGACAAAAAACTCACAGCTCATAAAAATGTGGCAGCTTTTCCTGCCTTCATCATCCTCCGCCACCTGCTTGGCATTGCTAGGATACACGCAGTATACCCTCTTCCCCCCTCCCCCCTCACCCTCGCCAGCACCCGCCCCCACCCCTGCGCATAGGGGCACAATAGACCCGCCAGGTGAGCTTGCTCGATTTGACAGAAGCTTGCTCAGGAGTGATGGGCCGCCATTTACTGCGCTGGAGAGCTGGAGATAGCAGTGCGTCCCACATTGATTTTTAAATGAAGCAATTTACCGGTTGAGCACTGCCCCGCCTCGGGGGCCCCTCCGTGGTTCAGCATTGGTGTTCCCCATCAGCTTACATCACTTTCTACATGAATCCGCTGCTCTTTTTTTTTATTCGCTAGCAGTCAATAGTGTACACATCTCCACATTTAACAATACCTCGCTGGAGCAGGCTTCAGGCTAGGCTATACTTAAGAACAGTGCTTTAAGTGGGGTGAGACATCGAGGGGGGCTGTTAGGAGGGTATGTGGCTTAAATGATGGTGGTGTCCTGGAGTGTCCCCAGCACGGGAAAAAAAACAACACAAAGTGGCTTTCCTGCTGTTTTTATTTTTTTGATTGTCCCATGCAGGGGCTTCGTACCAGAGCCCTGCCAATGATAAGCCAGCGTCAATCACAGTGTGCTATTTTGTAGGTGGTGCGGTTCTTCTGTTGCATTCAATAGTCTGCTTGACACGGGCTTAATGTGTCAAGCAGTCTACTGAATGACACAAAAGAAATCCAACATTTCTGAAATAGCACAGTGTGATGTGACACTGGCTTGTCACCGTCTGGGCTGTTCGAATCCCCAGCGGTTGCTGGTGGTGTGGTGGGAGCCGAGGCGGCCATAGCACTTCCCGTCTCCAATGGGATCAACCCCTATTAGCCCTGGTCCACTTAAAGCCCTGCTTTAGCAACTTCTTTCTGAAGTTAGTCCCGCTCTGCTATATTCAGCACATGCGTTCTAGTTGTGTCTGTTAGGTGGCACTGTAAGCAGTGTCAATAACCTGAAACTATTGCCAGGGGAACTTACACTAGTAGAATGGGATGTGAGAGAAGACACGCAGCCTGTGGATGTTGTTTGGGTTTTTGCTAACCCATGGGCTGGCCATGCCATGCTCATCCCACCCGCTTCTTGCGTCCTTTTAGGAGATGCCAATGTTATTTGTAGGCATTCTTCTTAAAGATAATGGCTTAATAGCATTTGTAAACAATCTCCATGTTTAATAAACACTCCTTAACCATGTGTTCCTTCCTCTACTTGGTGTATAAACAAATGTGTGCCTTGAATCCGTTCCTTGCTCCAAATTCCTGTCTAAAACAAGCATTGGCAAAGACAACAGTTTCTCGTATGGGCGTTTTGCTGACACTGCCGAAACATGGCCATACACGAACACAACTAACACCATGTGCCAGAGGTTCTCATTTTAGGGCCACGTATTACCACAATGACAGAACCTGGACAAGGCCTGTCGCATACGTACACACGAACCAAAACGATTGGCTTTGCCAATGCACGTTTAAGGGCCGAGTGAATATCTAAACAGATGGATCACATTGGCCCTATGGCCAAGTACATAAGCAGGTGCCAGCATTATTGTGGAATATTTTGGTGATCCAATGTGAGAAGGGCACTTTGACATCTCAATGCCAATCCGCACACTAGTCAAACTGCAGGCACTTAAAACAAAAAATACACTATAATTAACTAAGCCCTTTGTATTCAAATATCTCGTAGTGATAGAGTCCATGTCTGTGAAACCTGTTTCGTGGGTGAGACCCTGCATTTCCGCATCCTCAACCTGCCGCATGCAGGCACCAGTGGCTAATAAATTAGCATCTACCGGTTTCCAAGGGGTCGTTTCAAGAGTGCCTTAAGTCCATCAGTTGAAACCAGTGGGGAGTTGGCAGGAATCTCATTGTACTCCACGGTAGGTAGGAGATGAGAGCCAGTCCCTGCTTTTAGACTTCAATCACTTCGCATTATTTTAATTCTAGTCCCAAATTCATAGTAGAAACGTAACAGCTAGAAGTACTGCGCAGATATGCGCTAAACCATCTGCAGCTTCAGGGCATCTAAGACCTGGCAGATCTTTTTTTCTGCAGATTGTTTTTATACTAATGGTTAAAGTAAGGATGATGATGATAATATGTGTTCCTCTACAGTGCTCATCCGTGCTACTTTTCTGTCACTTCTAAGCACTGTGGACTTTTCAGTAATGAGACTGTGAGCAAAGCAGGCCTTGGCATGTCAGCGTTACATGGCTATTCATTTCCTTATTAAACAGTTATTAGTTATTTCACAGGTGAGGACCATCAAATCCATTTACCGATCTAATGTTTGAGGGCTGTAGATAAGTAAACCACCCCCCTGGTCAAAGGGTTTATGTTGCAACATAATGTTTTCCATTTATACTCTGGGTATGCATGATGTTGGACAGGTGATTTAGACTACTTCCCAACAGGGAGCAGATGGGAGTATTGCCAACATGCTGGCGCCACTGGAAGCCCAGTTGGGCTGGGCAAGGGTCAATGACAGGCCAGGATCATGGCATGGGACTGAGCCAACCCAGTGCCTACTGCATAGCACTTCAGTGATCTAGCAAGATTTTCTGATACTATTGGGGAAGAGGGTAATGCTGCCTTCTCGTGCTCTATGCTACTGTGGTGGGGTACTTAGAACACTGGTGGCCATGTTAGATTGGGCTCCAGCAAGCCAGTGGCAGGTTAGAATGATGCCGCCAGGCTGTAAAATGTCAACAGAAGATGCAGCTTACTCGCAGCAGCTTTCTTGTGTTGTTTCAAATATACGTAGGGTCATGAGCACTGCTATGACCTGCACACGTTCAAACTCTATCCACTTATAGATAAAATGCACCATTTTGTTTAAAACAATCTCTGCCACCCCTACCCGCGTCTATCCAGTAAACAAGGATACCCTACCACTGGACATCTGTGACACATGTGTTTTACCTCTTGAAGAGAGAATTCTGCACATTTCCAGTGCGGATTCAACCAGAGATGACCAGCCATTCATCATGGAAGCCCCCAGTACCGCATTGGGAGTACAATTAGCCCAGTACAATTAGCCATGTTAAAGGTGTTCTTCCCGTTACACTGGTTCACATTGAGGTAATCAGCTACCACGCTCTGAGGAAAGGAAACCCAACTGGCACAATTGTAGATGCCGATAAGATTAGTTGTAAGGGGGAAAACTTTAGCGTGGTTTATTGTACTGGGAACATTTCTAAGAAGGGAATACGGCGAACCAATGATAAACAATCGAGTACAGCATGTAAAACAGTGTTACATGGTGATTTTCTCAACAGGGACCGCGTGAACCATGCAGGGATAATACCATTTTGTGAAGTGATCTGCTGCATTGCATTAAGCATTAGCTTTACGCCTTGGCTGATTAAAAGAAGCGATGCTTTCAAAAGCAGCGCATGGAAATAAAACGGCTTGAAGTTGTAAATGTGAATTTGGGCTTGATGTCAAAGAAACTTAATGCACGTTAGTGCGAGGTTAAAAGAATAGTGGGTTAAAGAGAATGGAAAGTGGACTCAACATGGGTATGCAGTCAGTACTAAATAGTTATGTGATTGGGCTATCAACTAAGATTTCTAGTCATGGTGTATTATTAATGGTAAGGGCAAAAGACATGTTAAGTGACTGATTGGCTATATGGAATCCTATGAGTATCGAAATCACAATGCCCTTTGTTCTCTCGTTTGTTTTCTTTGTATTGTTTGTCTATGTCTATTGTGACATTATGTTTTCTCTTACCACTTGAATCCTACCCTACTCCAACCCCTTACTCTCTGCCTGGGATATGGGAATGTCATGGTATTGTCAATATGTTGATGACCTAACAATGCATGTCCGGTTTTGAGAAAGACCTCAAGGCCGAAACACGTGGTAACCTACGGCATGGCTAATAACATTGAATGAACATATGGCACATCTGAGAGAGTGCACTATGTTTCAATGTTTAACACAATGTCACAGCAGCCATATGTTCCATCAACCCGCTCCCTGACAAAACGTGTACTGAGAGGCACGTGATCCTTTATATGTCACCACCACCAGGCAACTGCAGGTGTTTACCAAAAATGTGCTTAACAGCCCCAGGACTAGAGGCTAATGTACAACTCTAAAATGCAGTGCAAAATCACACATTCAGTTAGTCACACAAGGCAGCTATAAAACTTCTGTTAGGCACTGATCGGCAGTGCCACCATCCCATTTAAACTAGATTAAAATACTGAAAAATCCAGGAGAGCACAGCAGAACTTAATCCAGCCTAACACCTCGCTACACTGGAGGGCCCTGGAGGGATTTCACCTCTGGTGACAGTGACCGAAGGAATCAAGCAGGGCAGACTCCAGAGGACGCACACTTGGCTGAAGTCCACACGCAGAGTTTTTTTTCTATTCGTTTGGAGATGTTACTTTTTTCTGCATTAAAATCTTAAATGTGACTTTTTTTGGGATAAAAATAATAAACTGCATGCACTCATGCCGAAGGCTGATTTGGGCGAGAGCAGCCCGGATATCACAGCATCCACACCCAAAGATGCTCTGGAACTTGCAATGCTCTGCATATTTCCAATTTGTTTTCTATGAGACTTGGAATTCATTGGATCAATTATTTCACACAATCTTAGAAAAGACGAGTCTGTAAAGTGCACATTCACTTCCTGGTGCTGAATAAATGAGTTGTATTTTTACTTCACTCAATGGTACTCATTTTATCAACATCAGAAGTCTGAAGCTCTGAAAGGCCTGCGCGGACTCAGACCTCTGACCACCAGCAGATCCCTTTAGTGGATTCATTTTTCAACTGAGCTTAACGAGAGCAAAGAGGTTCTGACTTTCCTGGCTTGGATTCAAGGGAAGGTTGTGCTAAGAAAATGACAGTGACATGGGATCAACTTTGATCCTTACATTTCATAATTTAAAAACTGCCTTAAGCAATGCGACTTCCCATAGATCAGTCCTTCTGCACTGTCACTATTAATTCTGGTGTCACTGTTTTGTCAAACTTTAACAATGTTCTTGTGTGTCTACTATCATCACATTTCCTACCTTGTGCACTGCATATGATCTTATGTCCATCTGCCTTAACTACATTCTGTTTATCTATTTGTTTCCTCAATGCCCCTGGGTTGTTCAAAAGTTCTCCCAGAGAAGAATGCTCTTTGTTGACTTTTGCCTTTTCCCATACTCAATTATAAGTGTCCTGAGATGTGACCTACTCATCAAAGTACCCTGTAAATTTGACCACATCACGCCGATCCTCATCCAGCTGCACTGGCTCCTGCTGCAAGCATGTATCACCTCGAAACCTGCTGCACCATTTACAAGGCTCTCACCATCAAGTCTCCAAGCTACTTCACTCAGCATCTCCAGGGGCCTATGATCCACCAGAAGTAAGGGCATCAGCAGACTGGAACTCCACTTGTGCAGGAGGGAAACAACCAGAAGATAGGCCTTCTCTCTTTATGCACCCAGAATCTGGAACCACCTCTCTGTCAGCAGGAGACACTCCTTTTCACTTCTACATTTCAGGACGTAGCTCAAGTCCCACCTCTTTAAGGAATGTCTTGCACACACTCACCATCTAACCAGAGACTGGTTGTTCTGCTCCCCCACTGTTTTCTCCCCTAGGTGCTTGTTGATCACTTGCCACCAAATTGCCACCCCGCCTTCACCCTCGTTGTTCGCTCACCCTCCCTTGTATGTTTGCTTCCCACACAGTATACTTCCCCCTATGATTTAAAATGCTCTGTTGCTTCCTGAAGCTAGGTCTGCTCTCAATAAATACCCCATCATCATACAATATGATAAAAGGCCAGATGTATGTTTGTCCAATGCAGTCATGTGCAGTAGAGACTGCCAGCTTCGCCTGTTGTCCCCGCTAGAGGGAGCTGTTGCCATTGGAAATATATTAGGCCAGCACTTTAGCCCAAGTAAACGGGCTTTCACACTAGTTAATAATAATGTGATCATTTTTAAAAGTGTATCTTTTTTAATAGGCCTTTACCAAGGGGAACAAACAAACCTTTGCTTCTAGAATATCTTATCATGAGTATTGAGTTCTATATGTACATGTTGCTTCGAATCACTGTGTAGAAAGTACTTTAAAACTGAATAGAAAAAAGAAATAAAGTGAAGCAAATTGAAATAGTGTCTGCAGCAGGGTGGCTTCCCTTCAAGGGAGGGCATACGTATGTTGTGAAGTCAATTAAAATAGGGTAGCAAAAACAAGACTTAAACAAGGGTTGCATGACCCACACTGGGACAATAGAAACTAGATGCAAGTCTAAGACCTCATTCTCAGTAGAGTGGGTAAGCTCCTATAATAACCAATCTAAATATTCTCAAAAGGGGGCGTGTCACAAATGCACCTTTTAAGTAACCTTAGCACTACTATTAGTTATCCATAGGCAGAATGCAAGATTTAACTTAGGTAGAAATACTGATACTGAGAGATCAGACCATAATTCAAACGTGTATTCAACCACAATTCAATGCAGCTATCAGTGTCATATCTTTAATGCCAGCTTTTGGGACAAACTCCCAGGTATGACAGAGGGCCACTAGGAGTTTGCGGACTCTCGGAAGGCCCAACACCTTCCACAGGACAAACAGAGACTCAGTCAATGGCAAGTTCAAAATGTGGTTTATTACTAACAAAACCAACAGGGATCACAGCACAGGGACAGAAGAAATCCATTGACATCTCAACTTCTCCTGGTTCGCAGGCCAGTTTTGTACCTTGATGATGTCAGAGTGACGCTACAACATGGGCCCTTCTCCAGAAGACCTATCGGACCACTGGATTGGCCGCCAGGAGCCTAATAACCTACATGGTTGCCCATATATGTTATTCTACTGGCTCTCCCATGTCAGGTGGCTGACCTGGTCCATCCCCAAGTCACGATCTATGACAATGTTGCAGTGTGAGGGTCTTGCCATTGGTTCTTGCCTGTTGCTACCCATCCCATGGATACTAAACTGTGATTGGCTAGAGCTGACATTTCCAGGCCTGGGACCCCAACGGTTCTCAGCTCTTCGTGTACCCCTTCAAGGTAATAAGAAGCACTATGTACTGCATTGTAACTTGTGTGTACCACCTTAGCTTATGAGAGTGTTTGTTTGCTTTGTGCAACACTTGTCTCATATTGTAACATTTTTGTTGTGATCCTCTGTCTGGTGGGGTGAGATTGGATCCCTTTCCCAGTGCTGGCTGCTGTCCATTGTCTGCACCGCACGGTCACGTGTTCGGAAACCATGATTTGGAGCTGTGCAGCCCTGAATTATGAGGAATTATTTGCGTTTATTTTGCAGCTGGTGCTAAAGTTGTTCAGGGAATGGAATATCATCCATATCTTGTGTCCGTGACAGTGGGTCCTGTCTCGCATGTTTTCTTTCTGTTCAGCCTGAATTCAGCTGAGCTCAGCTCTTACTGAGAGGCCTGTGGCCTGCTGTAGTTTTCCTAAACCATAATGCAGCTTCTAAAGTGTTTATGCTATTCTATATTCTCCATAGGTTAGTCACACCTAGCTCTGTCAGGCCCCATAGGTGCTCCTGCTGTTCCATAAGGTTATTTGCATGTAAGCATCTGCAAGCTCTGCATCTCTTGCTTCTTGCTGTTTCTGTGTTGCTGCATGTAGCTAATGGCAACACAAAAAAAGCAATGACAGCATATATATGTATCTGGCCTCTAACTATAGAACTGCTCATGTTCTTCCTGTATTCGATTACGTGTTTGTGTCCCCAAGTCTAACGCTGCTAAGTTGTGGTGTCTCTATCGATATCAGCAACATGGCTTCTTGGCGCTTTAATCGATACTGTCTTTAGGTGCAGCCCAGGGATCTTCGTTCACTCTGGGGTAGATTTTTACCGCTCCTGGCCTGTAGGGCTGGCTGCGGAGGTACATCTCACATACTTGTCAATTATTGGACCACTGGGAATCGATCCTAAATAGTATGGGCGATTGCCATGCCGCCTGGCCTTCTCTGTGTCATGTATTTTATAGGAGGGGGAGGAGGTGGTACATTTTCCCATCCCTCTTTGCAGCAAATCAGACTGATGGACACCACCTGCAACCGTTAACAGTATCCACTCTGGTGCAGTCTCCTTATAATCTGCATGGAGCAGATATATGAGCTTTACACCAGTTTGACTCTGCTTTCAACGCTTAAATACTCTCCTGGCAAATGATCTCCACCATGCATGCACACGTGCACGCAGATTGGCAATCAGTAATGGTAGCTGGCAAGAAAAAACGTGGCCTATGCTGGCTTTTTTCTAGGTTTGAATAACAATCTATATGAATTGTACCCATCCAGCAGCATTATAATGCGGAAGCCACAGAGGCATGCATGGAGCCGAGAGACCCTAGGAAGGGAGTCTCAGTCCAGGGCTCCTGGACCAGGCAGAGAGTCCTTTGTCTACGGGAGTGGATGCTGGAACTCCTGCGGAACATTATTTCAGGCCGGTTCCTTTAGACCGTTATGTGCAGACTAAGGTCAATATAACTGATTAGCAAAGAGAAAAATATACACAAAGCAATTCTGTAGCGAACAGTGTGAGCTTCTCTGTAAGCATGCGGTCGGATTTTCCAGGCACTGCCCTAAGTGATCTATTGCTATTAGATAACAACCGCTGACAAGTGGTGTTAATACCTGCAAATGTTAAGGCAGCGCCTGGAAAATGGCTTTCTAATGTCTAAGCAAGAACAACCACTATTGTTTTTGCCAATGCTTGTTTTTAACATGAATTCAGTGCAAGGAAAATCCACTTATAAATCAATTGGCTGAAGACACACTTGATTAAGAGATTTCTATTACACTGGGCTATGGTTTATAGCTGCAATGAACCCGTTTCCTTTCAGAGGGCTGCTGAGAAACCACACAGCTAGTTCAGAGAGGTCTCAGGGGGATGTGGCTTGGGTGAGGGGAAGCGGGGGTAGAGGGTGGGAATGGCTGTGGGTTCTAGCATGGCCATGGACGGTTATCTGGTTAATAAATGTGCAAACATCCCCCACAGGCAGTGTGTCCCTCCTCACATCCCATCCCTCTGATATCTTCAGTCCCAATGGCACTAGTTGTGGTTTAAAGGCAGCGCTTATAGCACCGCCTAATAGCAAACTAAAAAGGGGTTACGCACGCACTTCAAGTCTCTCGCCAGGAGAAACGTGAGAATGCTCTGAGGTTAAACAGATTGTCACCGCTAGGAACCTTCTGAAGAGTCATTGCTGATTAATCACGCCTGCACGGCCATGCATATGACATGGTTGAGAGCTTCAATTCGCTATGATTAAGACTTGACGCTGGCTATGCATGGCTGTTGCAGCCCCTGGCTCCTGTCACGAAGTCACTTTACATATATTTACTTGTAAAAGTACCACTACATGTGTGGTACTATGACAGGCACGACAGCATCCAAGGCTTTACCCTTCCTGTAGCTACTGATTTGTTGCGTGCAAATGAAACCTTTGAGGAATGAATTAATAACCGATAGGCTCACTTCTGAGCAGTAGCCCTAACAGTAGGGGAAGGCATATGGGCGCACAACAACAGGTGCATGCATCTTCTACGACATATATTGTGTGCAAAGTGATGCTTGCCCTGGCTCCAATTGACTTGTCTATGAAACGCAATTCCTTTTCCTCTTAGTACATTGATGACTGCTTTTGCCCCAGAGGGTTAAGTTAAATTGTATAAAGTAAAATGTCAGGTCTTTATTTCTCCGTGGACTCCTGGCATGGTGGAATCATTTGTCAAGCTCGTTCCCTTTCTACTTTCATGAAATTTCAAATTGCAGGTTTGATTTTACTGGAAAGTCGGTTTTGTGTAGGTGCTTCCTATAATTAAAATCCAGGCAGCTAGAATTCGGTTCTATGGCATTCCATGGGCAGGTTCATTTTCGCAGAGTTTATTTGCTGCCGGTTTTTGGCTGACAAAACTCGGTTCCCCTCACTCCCCCTTCCCAGTTTTACCTATTCTCTGCCCCCTACCTAGGGTGACCAGACGTCCGGGAAATCACTGGACGTCCCGGGGTCCCGAGAGTTTTTTTATTTTATAAACCCCGTCCACGGTTTTGGTCACGGTGCCTTTTTTTTGCCGGGACCCGATTTCAGAATCCCGAAATCAGGTCCCGGCGCACCTCTTCCTGCATGAATGGGGGCGTGAAATGTTTTTCACGCCCCCATTTCCTCCCCCTCCCCCTGCCCGGCGCTCTCCTCCAATGAGAGGAGTGTGCATGTTATCACACCCCCTCCCCGCCTCCTGCAACGGGCCAGCAACATAGAAGTAGGACTAACGTTATATGTGCATTTACTTTAGCCCTACTTCTATTTCAATGGTCCGTCTGGGTTTTTTTTTTTTTTTAAATCTGGTCACCCTTCCCCTTACCCCTTATATGCCTTTACCCATCAGCACTATTTTTCGAGGAGTTTTTTTCATCCAAAAATCAGTGTCAAAACACCCTGCTGATGAACGTCGTACCCTAGAATTCTGCAGCCCAGGTTCTGGTCTCCTGCGAGGAGAGGGAGGCTGCTGACCTACTTGATTTATGTGAATTGCAGGACTTGTATGCATGGAGTGCAGTGTTATATTTTCGCTGGGTCCAAGATGTGATGGCCTCATGCATCCAAGCCAACAGTCGATGAACTTTTCCTGTGGATGTGTGACATGTTGTTGAGGCCAACAAAGTTCCGACTCAAGTCGTTCCGCTCTGAACTGCAGGTGTTGCATTGATTCCTTTACTCTTGGCAACAAACACCACATCTGCCAGGTTGGTAAAAAGGACACCAGTTCCTGTTCCCTTCAAACGTCCTGTCTACTTCATCCTCTTTCAAAGGCTGTCTACGGCGGTCTATCTTGAAGACCAGACCTGTCCCGACAAACCTGGCAGTGGGACGGTCTCTGTGCTGTTGACTGACTGGTCATTTTGGATAGGTGTGGCTCCTACCCGGGTTGCGCTGCCGTAAGAGTGGAAAGGCAGACTGCTCTGGCGTATGACTGCCTCTGCAGAGGCAAAGTTCTCCTGTATTTAATTCGTCAAGGAGATGAAGGCTTCCCCATTGCACTGCTCCTTACAATACATTACTGCAAACATATCCCGTCCAACCAGACTATTAATATCCGCCAGGACAAGTCCACGCTGCCAAAAGGCATAGCGCAAGAGCCCTGATGGTACAGGGCAATGTGCTCACCGCTCTATCATCATCATCAACAACAGGACAACCAGACCACCTAGTTTTCTTTTAGTAAACCAATTGCTACACTTTGCATCACCTCACATCCTGCAATGACCGGGCTCCACTGTAAGCGTAATGAAAGTGGGGTTTGTCTACATCAACTACAGCTTAACAATGGTTACTAATGATGTGTGCCTGATGGTTAAACATAAATCACTTAAGAGTAATGGTTAGTTTGATTCCTTTAATTTTTAGGTGAGACCAAATGCTTTGTAGAACAGCCAACCCAACACTTGTTTCGACCACTTAAGTGCTGCTAGGGTATGCATCGAAACCAAACATGATAATCACCAACGCATGTGAATACAAATTATGCCAAGATTCTCAAATTGACATGCAATGGAAGTCATTTTGACATAGCCTGCAGAGAGACAAGGGCGGAATAGACACAAGAAGCACAGAGAGAGAGAGACAAAAAAAACGACAAAATTAAAAACATGTGATTATTATATTCGGAAACATAGTCTCCAAGACTTAAAGCATCTGCAAGAATAACCCCTTATCCCCGGCTGATGCATGTGTCCCTGATCCTTGTGGAAATGCCTGATTGATGAAACACACCTTCATTTGTTTTAAAGGAACTCTACCCCATAGAGTGCTGTACACACACTAGTCTTCAAAAAGGAAGAAACCAGAAATAAAACCGAGAAAGCATAGCCACTAATCCAGATTCAACTGCGCTGTTCGCCCATGAATTGATTCACGTGTGATGAATTATGTATATCAATATGAAGATCGTTACCAGTCAAATAGTTCCAAGAACTCCCAAAGTCAAATTGCCTTAAATTCACGAGGTAACAATTAACATTTATATAGCACTACAGAGCCTCAGGAATCTGAGCGCTCACCCACGGTGTGTGGTGTTGATTTATCGACTTGGAAAGATGAAAGTCTGCCCTGCCGGGATGCAAATCTGCGTCAGCAGCCTCCCCACGGATGCCAAAGCGAGCGGGCTACTTGCTGTGCTATCTGACCGGCGGGATCATTGACATTGGAATAGTATAGGCAACCGTCTTTTCTTCTAACTTCCGAATCTAGTGTGAATGCTGTAATAAAGGATTCCAACATGAATATAAGACCCTACCTGATATAGCTCAAAGTGAAAGGACAGGCAGTTTTAGTACAATGCACCGCCATTTGATATTGAGATTGCTTATTACTCCTCACGTCCCCTAGAGAGAAATCAAGATTAGTCCACGTCCACAACTAAAATAATCAAAGTGTGAAGAAACAGACCACTATTAATATACTCACAGAATATGCCGGGTAGTTTAAACCCACCTCCCAAACCCAGCTGAAAAGCGGCGTTCCATGTGTCTCTGAGCGCCATTTTGTTTGAACAGGTGTGACCTCACTGACGTACCGGACGTGAAGCGCCAAATATTGTATTTACAACTGTGCAATCATCATAGACTTCGATAATGTGTTACAATCAGCTTCACTGTCACTGCTACCATAGCGAGAGCTATTATTTGTTGAAAGATAGATTATTGTAGTAGTACATTGGTGAGCCTCTGTAAAACGGGCATTAATAGACTCCAAGTTGTCCAGAATGGAGTAGTCCGAGTCGTCGTTGGTCTCTCCTGCCGTGACCATGTCCCAGCAGCGAGGCGGGCTCGGCATTGGCTCCTGGTGGAAGCACGTATTTGCTTCTGCCTTTTGCTCTTGACATTTAAATGCAGATCCGGCCTTTTGCCCCTGTATTTGCAAAACCTCATCCGTAAAAAGGTCAATAGTAGATCCCTTCGGTCCAATAATCAAAATCAGCTGGTCTCGCCCAGATGTGCACGAACAAGGCCGAAAATGGCACTTTCTTCGCTGCAGCCTCGAAGGCCTGGAGCTTGCTCCCTCCCGAGCTACGTGGTCTGACCTCTCTGAATCTTTTCAGAAAAAAGTTGAAAACGTGGCTGTTCTCGCAACTTGATTGATGCTTCTCCTACCCATTTCCTTTTTGACTAGCTCTGTGCTCTTACCTGACCTACTTGACCTATTCCCCCCTCTGTGTTTCTCGTTGTCCATCTTGTTATGCGCCCTAATGCCTAAGGGTCCATGGTGTCGCTATTTAAATAGAATAAATAAAGTAAAAGTCACTTGCGCCACTGGCACTAACACTTACATTAATGCAGCATTCGCCGGGAGCCATTTAGTCGCATGAACGATGGATGTTCGTCACATTTTGCATGATATTGGAAACTTAACAATATCCTCCCCATTAATATAGCATCCACGGAGAGATCATTATTCAGGTGTGCACTGATCTCTTGTTACATGATATTAACATTGTTTTGTTTACATTGATATCGCAGAAGCTTGCAGAGGATGGTTCACATATGCGCTCAGGCCTTGCTGCATTGTGCTCAGTATTAATGGCGAGCAATGGCTGGTTACATCAAAAAATAGCATTGCATATTCTTTACAAGGTGCATAATGATGATAGCTAACAATAGCTTTCTTGCATTACTATAACCCCCACCAGGATATATTTATTAGGATGGGAAATTACCCTTGTTGCGTTATGCACAATATCAAAGATCAAAATTCCCCAACACATCCATCAGTTTAGAGCCATTGTAGGCAATCCCTATTGGCCGTTTGTGCCTCGAAAATCATCATATGCTGACAAATGACATAGAGAAAGGCAAGCCCTCACAAAAGGTAGATATCGTTCTGTTGGTGGACCTGCACTTAAACTTGAATACTCAAAGTCGCTTGTGTGATGTTATGTTAAATGTATTTGTACCACGCAGCGTCACCAACAGAATTAGCCCCCAGGCACTAAGGTGGATCTGTAAACAAGAGTGGGGTGGGTTAGATTAGTCTGGTGAAGAAGGAGTAGGAAAGTAAGAAAAGTGGTGCGCTGTTGGCGGCTTCAGTTCGGTTTTCACCATGCGCTGTTTGGTGTATCGGACCAATGCGAAACCTTGTGTGTTCTTGGTGAGGTCGGTTTATTTGTTGTTTGCTTGTTGTTGTTGCAGTGTGGTGAAGTGTGGGCAGTTTGCTGTGAGAGAGATGGTTGTGTGGATTTTAGGTGAGTTAGGTATGCAGAGAATTGAGTTTGGGTTAGTAGGCTGTATGTCCTAGGTCATTGCAGGACTTGTTCTATTTAAATGGCATTTGTGTAGGTAAGCTTATCGCCACTTTCTTTTCTTGTCCATCTTATTGTTGTGGGTGATGGCGTGGTGGGTTCCTGGCTGTATTGTCTTTGGATTTAGTGTAATGGGACGGGTTGTGTCTGGCCACCCCTACTAGTGATGGTGGTGTGGATTCTCAGTCCCTTGTTCCCTTGCTATGTATTTCTGTCAGCCGACTGTGGGTGCAAATGTGTGAACCCAGCTTTGCTGCTTTTGTTGTTCGTCCTCCTTCTCTCCCAGTCTAGCTGTGTACTCAATTATTAGTTCCGTCCTGTCATAGCTATCTCTCAGCTGGTAAACTTGGTATGTCGTAGAATGTGTTCTTAGATTCTGTTTGTATTTGATTGTTAGGTGGTATCCAGGATTCGTTTCCTCACTCGTCATTGTTTCATCTATGTATATGCCCCTGTGGGTGTTCTTCTAATTATGTGATGAAGAGCCATGATTTGAGGAGTTTTCTGAATAGTAGGCGATTTCTTATATTATGTATGTCCTTTGGTAAGTCATTTCAAGTTCTTTGTGCGATGTGAGAGAAGGAAGATCCTATAAGTTTTATTCTGTTGTAGGGTTTTGGTTCCAAGAGGATGTCGTCGCTTGGTCTGAGTGTCCTTGTTGGGTGATGTAGGCTTAATTTGTCTCTCAAGAACTTTGTGCCTTGGTTGTGGATTGCTTTGTGCATGAGGCACATTGATTTGAATTTGATTTGCTGTTTTATTGGTAGCCAATGTCGTGTTTTTAGGGCTGGTTTGATGTGTTCTGTTTGGGTAGTTTGAGGAGTAACCTGGCTGCCGCATTTTGTATGTGTTGTAGCTTTTTTAGGAGTCGTTCAGCTATATCCAGGGGTAGGCTATTGGGGTAATCTTCTCTGGACATAACGAGAGCCATCACAGTAGATGTATTTGAACTGGATGGTCTCCAGCCAGCCCTTTAAGATGAGTAGCAGTACCCTCAAGATAGATGGGGATGCAGATTCGTACTCATGTATGAAATAATTATGACAACTCAATAGTTTGGCAAAGGGAGTTAGTTTAATGACAAGTACATAAAACATGGAGTACAACGAACATCAACAACCGCTCGATCTTCTCTCTCTCTTCCAACTCCAATTAATTTGAGAAAAAACACAGTATTTATGGCAAAAACTCGTCATCACTGACGTACAATCTTAAAAACCTAACATGCAACATGATTGGTTATAGGAAGGTAACTTTATCATATGTACTATATCTGTATATGGTAACGGGGAGAGGGGATTGGCCAATCAATGTCAGGTGGGGCAACTAACCCCTTCCTTCAAAATGGCCACTATGAACGTCACTAAAAGTACAACATTCCATTGGCTCTACTATCTATAGGACCCTAGATTACACGGTCCACTGTGATTGGGTTGGCATCATCCCCATTCATACTTTTCCACTTACATCTAGTAGCATGCGGAACAACCAGCCAAGTGCAGGGAGTTAGTCTGCACCCCAGCTTCCTTCACATTATGTGACAATCAATTATCACCTCAGTGTTTATGTGTCAATTACTGTTTTGGAGTTTGGCGTCGAGTCTGCTTCTTGGTCTGAGAACATTTAGGGAATATGGGCATGGCAAATATCCATGAGCAGGTGTGAAAGTCTTGCTCTTCTAGCCTGCATTGTCACGGGGCTAGGACACCGTGAAATCTGTCTCTTCTTCATGTATTTTCATGTATTTAATTTAATTCTGCCAGTCTTCTACCATCTGTGGCTTATCTTGACCTTTCTGAACAGGATACTCTGTTCTTGTCTCCTTAATTGTATCCACTGTCAGCCTTTTCCAACGAGATATGACCTTGGCTTCTTGGCATGGTTACCTTCAGCTGAGTTTCGCTCTATATTCATTCTTGATTTGTTTGCTGCAACACTCTCCTCTTGAGACCTTTAGTAACCTTTGCTCAATTCTGCTCATCTGCGTTGTGGAATTATACTCATGTATAAAGTGCTTTTGAGGTATATATATGTATATGCTGGTGCTTGCCGCAATCTATTTTCGATTTAGCATAAGCAACTTCACAATGTCTTCGCTTCTTGCGGTTTCTACGCTCTTCTGTGATTTTGATGATGACTAGAGAGTTTGAACTGAATTACAATGCTATGCAGCAGCATACTCAGATGTGTAGTGTTTGCTGGATTTCTGATGAAATTGAGGACGTTGTCATGTCTACCCACAAGTTCTGGAAAGTCTTCAATTAAGCAAACAAATACAGCGTTAGCTACTCTGTTATTCTCTTGTGATAGGGTAATTTGTCTTGTCGTTGCGGTACTCCAGAAGTAAAAGAAACTGTTCTGCAATCACTGTGAGCAGCCTCCTTATTGTCTTTTTGTTTTCGGATCTTGAAGAAACTCTGTTATGTTTGTGAGCCTTCCCACTAGCGATGGGTAGGACATCAATACTAACTCAAAATAGATCAAAATGTCTTTGGTGAGGTCACTATTGCGTGACACCATAAGTGAGTCCAAACAAGGATTCTGTGGCGAAGGATTCTTCCAGTTTATATATCCTCAATCATAATTTGGCAATACTTTTCTTATTAAGGTTTCAATGTGCCTCAGTCCAAAGTTCAAAGTCAACAAGCTATATTGTGGCTTATAAATGCAATTCTCTTCTTTCACCCTGCAACTAGGATGCAGAGAGCGCTCATGTTTTGTATCCTTCTTCCCTTATTATGCTTAAAGGAAATGTCCAGAACTAAGCCACAACTTTGCACAAAAGTTTCCTGCCTTTTGCTTGACTGGTCATGCGTCCTTCTTCCTCGTCATGGATCTTGTCTGCACGTGCTGTGGTTCTTCCCCGTTGTCTGTAGTCTCTTTGCGGTGCGGTGCGGGCAGACGGATTTCTCCAATGTATGGCTTGACATCACCCAGGAAGATCCAAGCTCTCTTCCCTGTAACTTGACTGCAGAGGGTGTGATGTCCTCTATGATGAATGGGCCGTGGAACCTTGGCTCGCCCCACTTTTTTCTTGTGTGATTTCTTACTAAGACAGTGTCCTCAGAGAATAATTGATGTACACGTAATTCTAAAACTTCATCTGTTGTAGCATCTCCTTCTGTGGTCTATACTGCCCTACACCCTTCTTGTCATCGCTGCAGCTGTCCTGATATTACAGAAAAACAAGATATCATGCAATTCAATTCGTTTTGCATTTCCAATCCTAACACTTCTCCTGTTGGCTGAGTATCCTGAGCATCACATCTAGTTCTAGTTCGAGGTGTTAACGGCATTCGCATGCTTCTGTCAGTCACAAGTTCGTGCGGCGTGAGATGGTGATCAGAACCAGGTTGGTTTCTGAGTGCATACAGTGACAGTGGAAGACAGTGTAACCATCCCTTCTTTAGAGTAAGCTTCAACTTGGCTATCCTTTCCTTTAACAAGCCATTGAGCTTATCACATATATTCCATTCCCTTGAGGATGATACAAAGATGAAAACTTGTGCTTTATACCAAGCAACAAACTGATCTGTTCAAATACTGCATTAACAAAATGAGGACCATTATCTGACCTCATAATTTCACACACTCCCCATCTGGGAAACACCTCCCTCACCATGAATTTGGCCGCACAGATAGAGTCTGGCTCTTTACATGGACCTGCTACTATCCATCTAGAGAATGGACACACAACAACAATTAAATACCTGTACCCGTTACATACTTGAATCATATCAACATAATCGATATGCAAGTGCTGAAAAGGCCCATCAGGCCTTGGGTTGACTCCTCTAATCACACGTACTGTATTCCCAGCCATGAAATTCTGACAGATTATGCAGTTTATCATAAAAAATGCAACATGTTCTGCCAAGTTCGGTATAAACCAGTCTTCGGCATTTGTTGCTGCTAGATTCTCATTTGTTATGTGCGCTGAATAGTGTAACTGTTCCAGTGCTATCTTCAATAAGGCTATAGGCATCAATGGTGCTGTCTTGTTGCCACAAGCTCTTGGAGGGGTTTAAAGAACCCCTCTTCGCTTCCATAGGTTCTTTTCTTTCTGTGGTGCTTTTCCTTGGAGTTCCATTAACTGAGTTTTGGCATATTGCTATAGCCTTCCAGCTCACTTTGTGCAACAATCATTTTCTCATGCACATCAGACATTTCCATATTCATTGTTATTTCATCTTCGGTTGCCACACGCTTGGCTTCAGTGTCTGCTTCTTGATTTCCAGGTGAGATAAAATCTGTCACTTTCATGTGGGTGGCACATTTTACGACCACTATGCCCACTGGGAGCTGTAGTGCCTTAATTAGGCTATCCAATAAGGTGGTTTGCTGCACTGGCGTGCCGTCCACTTGGAGGTAGCCCCTCCTTTTCCAGCGTGCTAAGCCTGCGTGCACTGTTGACATCACATAGGTGGAGCCGCTGTACACTGTCACTTCCTGGTCTGTGTGATTCTCGTGCACGAGTATCAATGCCAATAATTCTGCCGTCTGTGCTGAATAATGTGAAGCTAACCGTGCACTAATAAGTACTTGAAATGCCCCATTTGCTGTGTGCTTCACCACAGCGGCACCTGTTTATCTTTGGCCGTCATTTCGATTGATTCTGGAAAAAACGTCAATAAAGACGATTTCTCCTTCTGCCAATGCATTTTCTTTCGCTCTGGGAATCTCATCATAAAATTCTTCATAGTTCGCGCAATCATGTATTGGCTCTCCTTCAGTGACTTGCTCTGCTATAAACATGGCTTGGTTCACTGTTTTGCATCAAACTATTTTAATCACTGGATTTGATATGACCACTTCATAAGCAGAATCTCTCTGAGATGTCAATGTGCCTTTCGGTTTCTCTAAAATGGCAAATAATGCATGCACCCCATCACAATGGTTGTAGCTTTCTCTATAGCGAACGCTGCAGCAGCCATACTTTGTTTGCACAGGAAATGACCTCTCATTAGTGGGTCCAAATTCCCACTGTAGTATGCAAGGGGCTTGTACCCCCACTTGGTTTTCTGTGTAAGGACTGCTGTCATAACACTGCCATTCCTGTGTGAAAACATGTAGAATTCCTCTGCATAATTGAGAATTCCTAACACTGGTGCTGTGCAAATGGCCTTTTTTAGTTCATAAAAAACTTCCTCCATGGTCTTAGTCCACATGATTTTTTCTTTTGTTGCCTTTGCTTTCTTTAAGGCTTGTAATAAGGGCTTAGTATACGAACTGTAATCAAAGACCCATGCTCTGACGTAATTGCATAATCTTAGAAAACTCTGCATTTGTTTTATCATGTGTGGCTTAGCTGTTTTTGAAATGGCTTCAGCTCTTTCAGGGGTAACCCTTTTCTCTTCATGTAAGATCAGCTGGCCTATGTACAGCACTTCTTGTTGAAAATATTTTAACTTCTCTTTGTCAACTTTATATCCTTTATCAGCAAGTATAGTCAATAGCTGAATTGAATCACTTCTGCACTTTTCCTATGTTGTGCTGCAAATTAGAATGTCATCCACACATTGCAAGACAACACTCTCTAATGCAATATTGCTTACGTCCATCTGCAGGACCTTGTTGAAAATCGAAGGAGACTCATAATAACCTTGAGGCAGCCTTGTGCTTTTCAGACAAACTTTTCTGAACGTAAATGATGTCAAATCTTGTGAGTCTTTGTACAATTGGATTGAGAAAAATGCATATTTTAAGTCAATCACCTTGAAATACCGTGCTTCAATGGGTATATTACAGAGGATTGTGGACAGGTTCGGGACTAAAGGCAGCTCGGCCTCGACTATCTGGTTTATCGGGCGAAGATCTTGTATTAAATGCCAAGACCCCCTTCCCTTTATTCACAGGGTAAATCGAAGTATTGCATGACGACTCTGACATTACTAAGATGCCCTGGTCCATCATGGCAGAAATTGTCTTGAAAATCCCTTCATCTGCCTCCCTATACCTGCAGTATTGCCGTGGTCTTGGTAAAATTGCTCCTGGTTTCAATTTAATCTTCACTTGTCTAACTCCGTTCAGTAAGCCTACATCATAAGAGCCTGCAGTCCATACTGAGACAGGTACCCTTGCCATGTCATCATCAAAATATTCAGGACGTTTTTGTGCCAACATCATTTTCTGAGGCACCTCTCTTTTAATCATTTCCACCCAATAAATGAGATTTACCTCGAATGTCATTTTATCTTCACCTATTTGCTTTTCAAATAGATTGTCATCAGTGATGTCAGTCAATCTGTAACCTTCCCCAATGATGACTAATGCACACCATTATCTGCCTTCATCATCACTACATAAAGCAAAGCCATCTCTCCTCGCACTATGGCTGCTTCTATTGTTAAGGGGAACACTTGTCCCTTTTCCTCATGCATAGGTATTCATGGTCTGAACAGAAACTCATCTGGGGTTCTCATTGTTTTGTCTGCAGCCATGACACTAATATGTGCACTCCATATGTGAGTATCTCTGTTTCCAATGGAATAGCTCTCATAGTCATTTGTCCTACGTATGCTCTAATCATTTCGCGTATGTTCAAATGCATAAATTGAACATACTATGCCCTTCTCCATGAACTAGATTGTCATGTTTAACTTTGTCATTAAGACTCGTCCCAATATATTTACAGGAGTCTGCCTAATATAGCAGTGACATTTTCATGTCACATTCTCATATGGAAATTGGAAGTTCTTTTGTAAAAGGAACACAACTTGTTGCTCCTGTAAAGCCCTGAGTATTTATAGCGTTGCCGGACAAAGAAAACTTGCCTTCACGTATACACGAGCGCGTCTCACCCGTGTAAACTAAGAAAGACTATTCCTAATCCCCTATAAAGCCATCTACCCTTGGTTCCTCGTGAGGGTTCAGTATCACTGATAGGATAGAACACATCAGGTCTCCCAGTGAGCTGTCCCAGTCCATGTATAATCTTGTCCCACACTGAGTGAATGGATATTCTCCATCACCAGTGGCATCTCCTATTCCAGTATTCAGTCCCTGTCCTGTACCTGTTGTTTGTGACAGTTGCATCGGAGACTGTTGAGACTGTCCCTTTGGAAAATGTGTCGCCTTCTGCTGTGGTTGCAGGCTTTGCTGTACTCTTGGTGCTTGCTGCTGTACCGTGTGATTCTGTGCAAATCCATTTTGTGAGAACACAGATGGATTCACCATCCCTCCTCTTGTGAATTGGTTGTTTTGCACCATTCCTTGACTTCCTTGACTTCTGCATCTACGTGCTAGATGCCCTGTCATCCCACACATCCAACATGTTGGTGGTGGTCTGATTACTTGCCCATTTTGCATATTCTGGTTACCGCTTTGCATATTTTGAAAACCTCCCTGATTACTCTGAACACCTTCCTGATTACTCTGCCATCCTCTTCCTGGAGAGCCTCTTCCTCTTGGGTAAAACCCATTATTGCTTTGATCGAACTGCCTTCGGTTAGTCACCTGCTGCGTGTTTGATCCATTTGTATTAGTTATCATTGCCCCCTCAATGGCATATTTTGATAATTTTTTCTGCACTAATTTAGCCTCTTCGCCCTTTCATGCAGCATCCTTTTTGTGATTTTTTTATTGCAGCAGCCTGCAATAATGCACGATGGTCAGCTGTATTTCAGACCATGGTTTAGCCTCAATCCCTACCAATTTTTTGAGCTGCTTCTGTAACTGTTCTGGCAGCCCTTGGCATAATATATGGTAAAACCCCAGGATTCCTGTGTTTCCAATACCCATTTGTCTAGTAAATTCTGAATATAAAGCAACGGATCATCTCCCTCCTTCATCCTGCGTGTCATTATAGCTCCCCTATCAGAAGTGTCTGGGTATAGCACTCGAAGCGCTTTCCATACCGCGGTACTGCAATTGTTAAACGGCGCTCCGTTGTGCGCAGTATTAACTGTAGTCACCCCAGGGTAACCTGCACGTGTCCACACATCGTCAGCTCTATCACCAAGTATGGCGATTAAAACACCTTTTATATCCCCTATAGCTAAGGTGTTCCCTCCCGGCATTTTTTCTAACTCATGTATGCATTTTCCAGCTCCAGATGTCAACATTGGGAGCTTATTTTTAAGGTTTTCTCTATCCATCTGCGGCCAAGGTATATATTGTGGCCTCGTTCCTCCTTTTTCAAATATGGGGAACTGCGACACATTAAACTCCCTTTCTTCTCTCATAATTTTTCTGTCTAGTGCAGGGGTAATATTCCCGCATCGCCGTCTACCTGGCAATGTCCTTAACCTGCTCACATTGGGTGGTGGAGACACCCGCCTCTGACCATCTGACACTCCGATCGGATTGTATGGCTAACTCCGGTGCTTTAGATGTAGACCCAGTAGAACCCGACCATCTTATTCCCTTTCCCCTGGAGCAGCGTCTTTCGCAACTTCTCTCGTCTTCTCTTTCATCACATTGTTCTCTTTCTGCATCTGATATTGTCTGTGCCCAACTCGTGCAACTTCTCTCATCTTCCTCATTTCTATTCAGTGTCAGCCTATGTAAGGACTGCTCTCTATGTCTGCTATTTCGGGAGGTGTCCTCAGTATCATACAACTGAGAGCTCTCAAGACGCTCATCCTCTCCTTTTTCATGGGGTATCTTTTCTAGCCCCATTTCATCATATATTCTATCGATTGTCTCTCCGATACTTCTGATGTTGAGGTTGTCTTCTAGATTTACTCTAGACGTGTCTGGTACTGAATCGTACTCAGGAAAGAATTCTTCTATATCTTCCCAGTCTACTACTGGATCAGGTTTTTTAACCTCTCTTTCCAGATATTTGAGATCCTGTGCTCTCTGTCTTCGCTTGCATTCTGTATCATCTTCAAATTCTCTCCACTTCCTATCTTCCTCTTGTTTCATCGCATCTCTTCGTTCATGTGCCCTTTGTATTTCTTCATCTCTTTGTCTTTTTATTCTCTTCTCCCGTATTTTTTGTTCATCTTCTTCTATTCTCCTTTGTTCTATGCTATCCTGATCATCAGCTTTTCTCTGCTTATGATCGTGTTTTCTTTGTTCTTCTGCTTTTCCTGTTTTCTGACCTGCTCGTCATGATATAACTGCTCTTGTTTCTGCCTATCTTTTTTCCTAACCACTTCATCTCTTAATCGTTTTTCCTTGTCCTTCTCTTTTCCTTCTAATTCGTCCTGTTCTCCCCTTTGTCTCATATCCTCAATGCCTTTACCATTGAGTTTCAATAAAATCTGATCTCCCATCCATTCGTTCTGTGTCTCATCAGTCCTATCCTCATCTTTTTTACATCTCTTTACCTCTCTTCCCGTACCTAGAGATATGCTTGCTTGTGTTTGATCACCTTTTTCCTTTCACATCTCTCCTTGTCCTTTGGGACTTTGGAGGTACTATCTCTTTCTCTGTCTTTTTCTGGGCTTTCGTCACTACTGTGTGTAGGGAACTCATATGATGGGTTGCTATATCACATGGCTGCTTTGAGTTCCCTCAACTGGTAAAATCCTTCATCTTTACTAGCTTTGCTTTTTGTTTCAGACGGGGCAGGTGGTGCAGAAGGCTCTTCAACCCCCTCTGTGCATATATTCAGTATCCAATCCAACGGTGGCGCCTCTGCTTTTTCTTCTTGGTACATATTCCAAAGTTCTAAACTAGCCAGGCGTTTGTCTAACTTTTTTCCCATATATGTGGCATGTAAGTATGTTGTCATGTACTGCAGGACCGTTTTAGATAGCGATCCTCCTTGGGGCCATGGCATGAACATTTTGTCTGCGGCCCCTTTAACACATTCTGCACTGTACTGTTTAAGCTTAGGTGCATGCTTCGGCAACTGTTTGCACAAGTGTATCAATGGGGTAATGTCTTCCCTGCATAACCTGTTTATCCTCTCTTTATATAACACTTTATTGTACTTCACGGTTTACAAACAAAATCAACAGTATGAGCGAGCACCAATCATCGCAAGCTCCAGTCCCATTTTTTCAACAATAATTTTACTTTTACTTTTGTTAACAACAACCATCAATCCATGCCATGCAACATTTTTTCTTTATAATCGTGCAATTTTCATGCTATTTCCAAAAAGTTTGTTAATTTATGACATCATAGATTAACTAAAACACATAAAACAGACAGACATACTCTGCCTGGCCACACAAATGTCATGCCATCTGCTTCCTCAGATGCATACTGCTCTTATTTGTATTCCTACATGGAATGTAAGCCCATCTCTTGCAGATCGTCTTTAATCGATCTGGTCTCTTACAACTTTAGATGAAGACTTCTGCTAGCGCTCTTTAAAACCTAGGCACTGGGCGTATACTCTTATCGCAGCCACATTCAGGATATCTCTTTATATTGCTCGGCCACACTCGAATCAATGTTTTCCCCTTATATATACATTTACGTTATGCTCTTACTCTGATGTTATTTTTGTCCCACCCCCCTCCGTCACCTTCCCTTTACTTGTTTTAAGGCATACAAGCTTTTGCCAAAACATTCAGTTTTTTTCACTCACCGTTTACATGTTTTTCCTCTCCGTATGCTTGGGATCACCACTATTGTTACCTCCTTTCTGTCCTGCTCGTTCGATCAGCTGCTCGTAGAAGTGGGAAGGGGTTTTTGGGGGAAAGCAAAGGTTCCTTCACACGTAACCTGCAGGGTTTTCAATTAAACTAACCACTATCTACGGGGAGATTTTTGTTCTATCAGCTGGATGCCAAAGGACTTGTGATATTGCTGAGGACCCAAAGTTACTTATGGCGACGGCCAATGGGTATCTTATATAATCGAACCATCAATCTCTGCTACCAAGTGAACTGGATGGTCTCCAGCCAGCCCTTTAAGATGAGGTGCAGTACCCTCGAGATAGATGGGGATGCAGATTTATACTCATGCGTCAAATAATTATGACAACTCAATAGTTGGGCAAAGGGAGTCCGTTTAATAACAAGTACATAAAACGGGGAGTACAACGAACATCAGCAACCAATCCATCTTCTCTCTCTCTTCCAACTCCACTTAATTTTTATAAAAAACACAGTATTTATGGCAAAAACTAGTCATCACTGACGTGCAATCTTAAAAACCTAACATGCAACATGATTGGTTATAGGAAGGTAACTTTTTCATAGGTACTATATCTATATGTGGTAATGGGGAGAGGGGATTGGACAGTCAATGTCAGGTGGGGCAACTAAGCCCTTCCTTCAAAATGGATACTATGAACGTCACTAAAAGTACAACATCCCATTGGCTCTACTCTCTATAGGACCCTAGATTACACGGTCCACTGTAATTGGGTTGGCATCAACCACATTCATACTTTTCCACTTACGTCGAGCAGCATGCAGAACAACCAGCCAGGTGCAGGGAGTTAGTCTGCACCCCAGCCTCCTTCACATTATGTTACAATCAATCATCACCTCAGTGGTCATGTTTCAATTACTGCTTTGTAGTTTGGCTTCAAGTCTGCTTCTTGGTCTGAAAAAAACTTTTAGGGAGTAGGGGCATGGCAAAGATCCATGCGTAGGTGTGAAAGTATTGCTCTTCCAGCCTGCCTTGTCACGTGACTAGGACACTCTGGAATCGGCTTCTTCTTCATGTATTTTCGTGTATTTTATTTAATTCTGCCAGTCTTCTACCATCTGTGGCTTATCTTGACCTTTCTGAACAGGATACTCTGTTCTTGTCTCCTTAATTGTATCCACTTTCGGTCTTTTCCAACCAGATATGATCTTGGCTTCTTGGCATGGTTACCTTCAGCTGAGTTAGGCTCTGTCTTAATTCTTGATTTGTTTGCTGCAACACTCTCCTCTTGAGACCTTTAGTAACCTTCGTTCAATTCTGCTCATGTTCATAGTGGAATTACACTCATGTAATAAGTGCTTTTGAGGTATATATATGTATATGTTGGTGCTTGTTGCAATCTATTTTCTACTAAGCATAAGCAAGCTTCACGATTTCTTTGCTTCTTGCGGTTTCTTACATCTGTACACGTTTAAACTAACTGAATATCTTCATCTTGTATATGGCATAGGTTTCTTCATCTTGACATCAACTTCTTTACCTTAGGCTCAAGATGTCACTTATCCATGGTATTTCGTCTCTTTGTCAGTATTCTCAGGTCATTATATCTTCTATATGGGTGTCAATCCGATTTATTATGACGTCACCCTTCGTCTTCCTTTATCATCTTCTTGGCTTCCTCGGGTATTCCATTCTGCCAACCGTCACTCTGTCTCGACTGTAGATATGGTTTTCTCAATGGGTACCTCACTGTCCAGGTTTATTTAGGTGTCAGTACTTCAACAGGTGCTGTTACTCTAATAGGCACTGGGCAGAGCCCAACGGCCACTCTTTGCTGGTTTATTTGTTCATTGTTCATTATACATCACATACTTTGGCATGAAAATACCAGGTACTACGAAGGGGGTGGCTGGAGTGTGGATGACACTTGGCACTTCCTCTTCATTTTGTTGGTGAATTACAGGAATGGTAGGATCCTTTTTACTGCTCGCATGAGAAAGAAGCATTTCATGAGTAGACCGTTTACTTGTGGCTCTAGCGTAAGTTTGTTCGCTATCAAGATGCCCAGGTTTTGTACAATCGACAACGGGGCTGGGGTTGTCCCTAGTTCCTTTGGCCAAGGGATGTAGTGGTTCACTCCTCTGTTTTTTTGATGATCAATATTTCTGTTTTGCCTTGATTGAGTTTGAGGTATTTGGAGTTCATCCAATTGTATGTATCACAAAGGCAGTTCTCTAGTGTATCATCAGCGTAGTTGTAGCAGGTGAGGCCGTGTCTTTGATGATTTAGATTAGTAGAAATAGGTAGATGTTGAATAATAATGGGGAGAATGATGATCCTTCGGGTACTCCACAAGTGGATTCTCTTGGGTTGGATTTGAAAGGTTCCATCCACATGGTCTCTGTTCTGTTTGTTAAGAAGGATTTGATCCACAGTAGGGCATTGTCGGTTATTCCCAGTGCTTCCAATCTTGTGGTGAGGATGTCATGGTTAACTGTGTCGAATGCCGCAGAGAGGTCTAGAAGTATCAAGGCAGTACTGCTATCTGAGACTGTGTTTGCTTTTAGATCATCCCAAATTGAGAGGAGTGCTGATTCCGTTCCTCTCATTGGTCTGAAACCTACTTGTGCCTGGTCTAGTAGGCAGTGCTCTTCTACAAATTCTTGAGTTGTTTGGTACATGTGGGTTACAAACAGTTTAGCTAGATACGGGATGTTGGAGATTGGTCTGTAGTTGGAGAGGTCTTCTATATTTCCTGCTGTATCTTTGAGTAGCGGCCTGATGTGCGCTGATTTGAAGGATTGTGATTGATTTGTATATGTCCGGAGGGCAGAGATCTACAGGAGAGCCAGATTTGTTGCTTTGGTTTACCAGTTTGACGAAAGTCTCTACTGATATTTCGGGGAAGCTTTTGAGTTTGTTTCAGACATTCCTCGTAAGGGTGGATGGGTTCCGTAGTCTGATCACATGGTTGGTTTTGTATGGTTTTTGGGATGGTAATGATTTTGTTTTTGAAATGATGCGTTGGTCATTGCATAGTTTCATCAATGGTATTGGCAAGTTGTGGCAGATAGGTGTTTTTTTTTAACTTCATTTATGATTTTAAAGAGTTCTCTTTGGGTGTTTGGTGCTTTGAGGATTTGGTTGTTGTAGTATTTCCTTTTTGCTTTTTGTTTTTCCTTTTTGTATGAGCGGATATGTTGTTGAATTTTCACTTTGTTTCCCCTGTCATTTTTGATCCTTCATTCTACTTCTAGTTTTTGTTTTTTTTCTTTTCATGGCGCTGAGTAGTGGGGTGAACAATTTTGCCATTGATCCTTTGCGTGAGGGGGTGAAAGGTTTTTCTTTGGCGATTTCATCGATTGTTGTTGTGATCCACTTGTGGAGTAGAGCTACTTTTTTGTCCAGGTCTGCTTCTTCCATAGTTGTTGCTTGCGGTTTGCTGAATTCCAGACGTTCAGTTAGGTTGGAGTTTTTGATGGTTATCCATTTTCTTTTCATGGTTATTGGTAGTTTGTCTTGTTGTGTGTTTATTGGGGTGGTCAGTGTGATTATGAAGGGAATGATGAGGTGGTCGCTCCAGAGTAGTTGAATTATGGTGCGGTGGTGATGTGTTTTTTATTGGCGAAGGTTATGTCAAGTCTATGTCCTACTGTGTGGGTTGCTCCTTTGAGTAGTTGTTGTAAATTCATTGCTGCTGGTTGACTGGTTAGGGATTGTTGTGTGGTAATGGTTTCTTCATCGAACCATATGTGGAAATCTCTGAGGATGATCAGGTGACTATGCTTGATGGCTAGGTTGGTGACTGATTGATTGATTATTTGTATAGCGCCTATACACAATGTGTTTCAAAGTGCATCAAGGAGGGAGGGAACATGGGAGAAAAACAAAACATTATAAACATGTCCTTGAAACAGATCAGAATGAAAAAACTATCAATCATAACAGATAGTACAAGTGCATGGAAACAATAAGGGAGAGGCAGGGGAGGAAAAAGGAGAACAATACTAGCAGTAGCATTACTATGCCTCAAGCCAATTGTTGAAGTGCAAGAGTGACAAGATGAATGGGAAGGTGGGAGGGGGGTATAGGAGAGGAGGGGGTAAGGTTAGGGACAAACAAGTGACTATCTAGAAAAGGTTGACAAGTGTTCAAGATAGTACAGGGGGAGAAGAGGGATAAAAACAAGAAGGGAAAAATGCGAGACAGACAAGCTATTATCAATGGTCAAAGGTACGGGTGATAAAAGTAAGTGCTGAGGGAAAAAGGCAGAGGGGGCAGAAAGGCAGCAAAGACAGGCGGCTACGGCTTACTATGCCTAACGGCAATTGGGGTAGTGACTATTTTGATAGAGGAGGGTGGGGAGGAAGGGGTGAAGGAGAAAGCGGAGAACAGGAGGGGCAAGGAGTAAGGCAGGAAGTGATTGAGGGGGGAAGGAGAAGAGGGACAAGGAATGAGGGGTAAAACAGGAAAATGTAGGGGGGGAAGGGGGAGGTAGGTGGACACACAGGGGTGTCAGGAGATACCTGTAGACATGGACAGAATGGTAGTGGGGCAGGGAGGGGAGGATATGGACAACTGACGGGGTAGGGCGGACATGAAGACAATGGAGGGGTGGTCAGGGGGTGACAAGGACACTGGCAGAGGTAAGGGGGATAATGATGAATGGTGGTGGTGTAAGGGAGCACAAGACACAACTGGTGGGGTTAGGGGTACAAGAGGACAATGCAGGGGGAAAGGGGGCACAATACAACTGGCAGGGTTAGATATACATGAGGATAATGCGGGGGTAATGGGGCACAAGACACAACTGGCGGGGTTCGGGATACATGAGGACAGAGGTTGGAGGTAAGGGGGACAACAATTCAGTCGAACAGGGAGAAGAGGTGGGAGGGGGTACTCTCCGTCAAGTAGGGGCAGGGAGGGTAGGTAGGTCACATTCAGACCCAAGGGGGCAGGGAGTGGGGAATAACGGTCCCACAGGGGGAAGGGAGGTGGATACATTCAGTCGCAATGGGGCCAGGGAGGGGGGCCACTTAGACACACGGAGGAGGAACTTTCAGACACACAGGGGTCAGGGAGGTGGGCAATTTTGTTATTGGAGGGGGAAAAAAGGAGGACACACAGGGGGCAACAGAGGGGGATGGTGGGGGATGCAAGGACACCACACAGGGCATCGGAGGGGGTGTGGGGGACAAAGGACACCAGATGGGGCAGGGGGGGCGCAAGGACACCACACAGGGCTAGGGGGTGCAAGGAAAACCGCACGGGGCATCTTAGAGGGAGGGGGACACAAGAAAACCAGACTGGGCATCAGAGGGGGGAGGGGGATACAGGGAGAGTCCATTTTAGGGGGAGGGGGACACAAGGACACCGGACTGGGCATCAGAGGGGGGAGAGGGGCACAGGGACACTGCATTTTAGGGGGAGGGGGACACAAGGACACCAGACTGGGCATCAGAGGGGGGGCACAGGGACACTCAACGTGGCATCATGGGGGGTGGCGGGTGCAAGGACATTTAACAGGGCATTGGAGGGGGGTGGGGGACACAGAAGACAACATGGGACATTGGGGGGGTTGGGGGACACATCAGATAACACAGGGCATCGGAGGGGGGTGGGGGACAAAGGACACCAGACTGGGCAGGTGGGAGCAAGGACACCACACAGGGCAGGGGGGCGCAAGGAAAACCGCACAGGCTATTTTAGGGGGAGGGGGACACAAGGACACCAGACTGGGCATCAGAGGGGGCGGGGGGGAAACAGGGACAGTGCATCTTAGGGGGAGGGGGACAGAAGGACACCAGACTGGGCATCAGAGGGGGACACACAGGGACACTGCATTTTAGGGGGAGTGGGACACAAGGACACCAGACTGGGCATCAGAGGGGGGGGCACAGGGACACTGAACGGGGCATCATGGGGGGTGGGGGGTGCAAGGACATTTAACGGGGCATTGGAGGGGGGTGGGGGACACAACAGACAACACGGGGCATTGGAGGGGGAGTGGGGGGCGCAAGGACACTGAATGGTCCATCCGAGGGGGGTTAGGGATACAGCAGACAGCACGGGGCATAGGAGGAGGTGAGGGGGCGCAAGGACACTGACTGGGGCATCGGAGGGGAGTGGTGGGGATAGGGAAGACCAAATAATTGTAATACTACAGAGGGGGCTCACAAAACGAAAACAAGAGGGGGGTGGGGGACACAGCAGACAACACAGGGCATTGGGGGGTTGGGGGACACAGTAGAAAACACGGGGCATCGGAGGGTGGGGTATCGGAGGGGGGTGGGGTGGCAGGGGAGCACAAGAACATTGAACGGGGCATCGGAAGGGGGTGGAGGGGGCGCAAGGACACTGAATGGGGCATCGGAGGGGGGAGGAGGACACAGCAGACAACACGGGGCATCAGAGGGGGGGTTGGGGACACAGCAGACACCCAGGGCATCGGAGTGGATTTGGGGGGCACAGCAGAAAACACAGGGCCTCGGAGGGGGGTGGGGGACACAGCAGACAACACGAGGCATCGGAGGGGGCAGGGGGGCACAAGGACACTGAACGGGGTATCGGAGGGGTGGAGGGTGCAAGGACACTGAACAGGGCATCGGAGGGGGTGGGGGACACAGCAGACAACACGGGCATCAGAGGGGGGTTGGGGACACAGCAGACACCCAGGGCATCGGAGTGGATTTGGGGGGCACAGCAGAAAACACAGGGCCTCGGAGGGGGGTGGGGGACACAGCAGACAACACGAGGCATCGGAGGGGGCAGGGGGGCACAAGGACACTGAACGGGGTATCAGGGGGTGGAGGGTGCAAGGACACTGAACAGGGCATCGGAGGGGGTGGGGGACACAGCAGACAACACGGGCATCAGAGGGGGGTGGGGGGGCACAAAGACACTGAACGGGGTATTGGAGGGGGTTGGGGGCACAAGGACACTGACCAGGGCATTGGAGGGGGTGGGGGGACACAGCAGACAACATGGGGAATCAGAGGGAGGATGGGGGCGCAAGGACACTGAACAGGGCAACAGGGCATCGGTGGGGGTGGGGGACACAGCAGACAACACGGGGCATTGGAGGGGGTGAGGGATACAGCAGACAGCACGGGGCATAGGAGGGGTGAGGGGGTGCAAGGACACTGACTGGGGCATCGGAGGGGAGTGGTGGGGATAGGGAAGACCAAATAATTGGAATACTACAGAGGGGGCTCACAAAACGAAAACAAACAGGACACAAACAGAGCCTTAGACTCGAGCCTTGGAGACAGGCTGGCATTCGCCTGCCGGCTTACCCGATTGGCCCAGATGATGAAGGGGACAGCCAATCAGGTCAGGCAAGGCTGGTGTGGAGAGGCCAGCTAAACAACCGAAGAAAGGAACAGCCATCTTGGAGGGCTCGATAACAGCAGCCCAAAGCATGTCAAATTTAAGCAAAATTGCCTATGCAGGCAGACGTGCTGAAATAAAACATGTTGCATTGTCAAAGTTAGTGAAAGACAAATTTAGATGTTCAAAATTCACTTTTTCCACAGCTTGCACTCTGTATACAGTGTGCAGTCCAACAGGAGCCCAGAAAGGCTTACATTCGATTGTCAGTGCTGGTACCCAGGGCCTCCAAGGCACAAGGTTCAGGGGAGGAGAGAGACCCTCCAGGGTCTGAAAAGGAAGGAGAAAGTGGCAGAATTCCAGGACACAAACAGAGCCTTAGACTCGAGCCTTGGAGGTAGGCCGGCATTCGCCTTCCGGCTTACCCGATTGGCCCAGATGATGAGGGGGACAGCCAATCAGGGCGGGCAAGGCTGGTGTGGAGAGGCCAGCTGAACAAACAAAGAAAGGAACGGCCATCTTGGAGGGCTCGATCACAGCAGCCCAAAGCATGTCAAATTTAGGCAAAATTGCCTATGCAGGCAGACGTGGTGAAATAAAACATGTTGCATTGTCAAAGTTAGTGAAAGACAAATGTAGATGTTCGAAATTTGCTTTTTCCACAGCTTGCTCTTTGTACACGATGTGCAGTCCAACAGGAGCCCAAAAAGGCTTACCTTCGATTGTCAGTGCTGGTACCCAGGGCCTCCAGGCCACAAGGTGCAGTGGGGGGAAGAGACCTTCCAGGGTCTGAAAAGGAAGGTGCTTCAGTGAAGGCATCTACGAATGGTGCATCGTAAGTTGGAGGTCTGTATATCAATATCAATTTCAGATTTGTTTTGGGGTTACTGAAAGGAATAGGATTATGGATTTGGATTTGTCGATGTTTAACAGGTCTTCCAGTTTGATAACCAGGTGTTCCTTGTGGATGATTGCCAGTCCACCACCTCTTTTCTTTACCTATTTGCTTGGATGCATTTGAAGTTGTCAAGCAGGCAGTTGTTGAGGGGGATCTTGTCATCTAGCCATGTTTCAGTTACAAATAGAATGTCAATGCCTCTGTCACATAGGAGGTCGTACATTTTGGTCGCATGTTTGGACTTTGATGTTGCGTTGATAAGGTAGCAGTGAATCTTTTTGGTGTGGAATTTGTTTATTTTGTGTTCCTTGTTTTGGTTTGTGGTTGTTCAATCTGAGTGTTTCTGTGTTGACAATGATTGGATGAAGATCAGTGAAGGCTGCTTCTTCATTGAAGCGGACTGCTAGATTGATAGTTGGGCTGTTCAGTCGAGGTGCTTCTCGATCGATGCCGATTGGTTGAGATCAGCAAAGGCTGCTTCTTCATTGAATCGGTCTGTTAGGTTAGTGGTTGGGATGTTGATTTTTAGAGCTTCTTCATCCCGTATGGTGTGTTGTGGGTATCGATATTGACCTTCTGTTCTTGTGAGGTATGGAGTGAGGGGGTTTAAATCTTCCCAGTCTCTTTTTTGATACTCCTGTTTATTGGCTGTTTGTTGGGATTCTTTGCTTGTCTTGAGATATCGGTGTCATTAAGGTATCGAGGTTCTGTGGTTATCGCGAGGTACAGTGTAAGGTATAAGGATTTTTCTCTTACGATGTCTGTTCTGCTGATACTGGTGTTTGGTGGGGTGTGTTCTACATTTGAAGCCGCTTCTACAGGGGGCAGTTGTATTTGTGTATCTGTATTAGTTGTTCCATGTTCTAGCTTTCTTTGTTGGCGTCCATTTCTGCGTCAGGGCATTTTGGTCCTTAGTGGCGCAAATCTGTCTTGGTGCAGAGTTTACAGGGCAGATGGTCCTCTGTTGTATCTTGTGCTAGGACAGTGTTGTTGTTTCCTCTTATGTTGCTGTGCCTGGGGGCTGTCGAGTAGGGTCTATCCTTTCCATTGGTTGGTTAGGTGTATTGCTAGAGGGGCACTGTCCAAGGTAAAGGGGGTACTGGGTCTACTCGTTCGTGGGGTGGTCTAGGACTCAATTATCTGATGTTCTAACATAGATAGAATACAGAGCTTAACGCCTCGACTTGAGAGACCTGGATGGCGACAGAGAGATCTGTGTTTATAACGGTCGCAAGTAGTAGTAACTAGATTTGAGACACCGAGATAACAGGAGGAATCTAGTAATCAGTCTAACATTCATGGTGCTATTACTGTGTAGAGATTTCTAGATGTGAATCAGGTTGACATGATCAGTTTTCTGGGATATAATGCAGTCTAGTAATCACAGTTATATCACAATATGGAGCAGGCTAATAATAACAATACTATCTCGGTGTGGAGCAGGCTAATAATCACAATACAACTCAGTGTGGAGCAGGCTAATAATCACAATACTATCTCAGTGTGGAGCAGGCTAATAATCACAACACTATCTCAGTGTGGAGCAGGCTAATAATCACAATACTATCTCGGTGTGGAGCAGGCTAATATTCACAATACTATCTCGGTGTGGAGCAGGCTAGTATTCACACTACTGCTTTGGTGTGGAGCAGGCTAATATTCACAATATTATCAGTGTGGAGCAGGCTAATATTCACAATACTATCACAGTGTGGAGCAGGCTGGCATTTACAGTACTGTCACAGTGTGGGGCAAGCTAGTATTCATAATACTATCTCTGTGTGGAGCCGGCTGATAGTCACAATACTATCACAGTGTGGAGCAGGCTAATTATCACAATACTATCACAGTGTGGAGCATGCTAATATTCACAATACTATCTAGGTGTGGTGCAGGCTAATAATCACAATACTATCTTGGTGTGGAGCAGGCTAATAATCACAATACTATCTTGGTGTGGAGCAGGCTAATAATCACAATACTATCTTGGTGTTGGAGCAGCCTAATAATCACAATACTATCTCGGTGTGGAGCATGCTAATATTCACAGTACTATCTCGGTGTGGAGCAGGCTAATAATCACAATACTATCTCTGTGTGGAGCAGGCTAATAATCACAATACTATCTTGGTGTGGAGCAGGCTAATAATCACAATACTATCTCGGTGTGGAGCATGCTTATATTCACAGTACTATCTCGGTATGGAGCAGGCTAGTGTTCACACTACTATCTAGGTGTGGAGCAGGCTAATAATCACAATAGTATCTCGGTGTGGAGCAGGCTAATAATCACAATACTATCTTGGTGTTGGAGTAGGCTAATATTCACAATATTATCTAGGTGTGGTGCAGGCTAATAATCACAAGACTATCTTGCTGTGTAGCAGGCTAATATTCACAAATACTACCTAGGTGTGGAGCAGACTAACATTCATAAAATTATCACAATGTGGAGCAGGCAAATATTCACAATACTATCTCAGTGTGGAGCAGGCTAATATTCACAATACTATCTTGTTGTGGAGCAGGTTATTATTAACACTACTATCTAGGTGTGGGGCAGGCTAATAATCACAATACCATCTCGGTGTGGAGCAGGCTAATAATCACAATATTATCTAGGTGTGGAGCAGGCTTGTATTCACACTATCTAGGTGTGGAACAGGCTAATAAGCACAATACTATCTTGGTGTGGAGCAGGCAAATATTCACACTACTATCTAGGTGTGGAGCATCTTAATAATCACAATAGTATCTCAGTGTGGAGCAGGCTAATAATCACAATACTGTCTTGCTGTGGAGCAGGCTAATATTCACAGTACTATCTCGGCGTGGAGCAGGCTTATATTCACAGTACTATCTCACTGTGGAGAAGGCTAATATTCACAATACTAGCCTGGCGTGGAGCAGGATAATAATCACAATACTATCTCGGCATGGAGCAGGCTAATAATCACAATACTATGGTGAAAAAATACTCTGAGCCAACGCCCCACGTTAATAACATATTGGAGCACATGTATGATTATTTAAACACAGTCATAAAAAGACACTCATTTGAAGTTTAGAGTTCAGACCCTGAAACACAGTTCTGTATTGGCACATGAGTACTGCTTTGGATTGTCACCTCCTCTGGGTCACTTTTAACAATCTGCAGCCCCACGAATCGGACGTCGCTCTTAGAGTCCGATTGGCTAATGGACCGCCAATAGCATTCTTGGGTCTTGGCTCCCCATGGTGCTGATATGTTCCCTTATTCTTGTGCGCAATTCACAAATGGTGCTTCCTATAGGTGAGGTGTACTGTATCACATACACTATATATTTTGAATGCCAATTTATGAAATCTTTTATTACAAACGACTCCTTGATGCACATATCCAAACATTGACAATTGTGTGCGTACTGATAGATATTACACGTTCCTCATTTGTAATACCCAAGTAAATTTCCGTGAAGCCACGTTTTTCTGTGTTTAAAGTGAATTAAGAGAAGACAAAAAAACAAATGGTGAAGGTGTGTTTCATCAATCAGGCATTTCACAAAAGTGGGGACACATTCACCAGAGGTGTGATACAAGGAGAGGGGGTGGAGGAGGTTATGTGTACAGATGCTTTAAGTCTTGGAGACTGTGTTTTTGTTTTCTCTCTGCTTCATTTTCCTATTCCGCCCTTGTCTCTCTGCTGGGCTCTGTTAAATTGACTTCCATTGACTGAATGTTCACTATATTTGAAGTAAATCTGTGACTCTTGGGATATTTTGTATTCCCATGTGTTGGTGCTTATCATGCTTGGTTTTAATGTATGACCCGAAATTCCCTGAAGAAGACCTTGCATTGCCGAAACACGTGTTTGCTGTTTTTCAGAGCATTTGGTCTCGCTTAACAATTAAAGTAATTAAACTAACCATTACTCTTTAGTGACTTCTTTTTAACCATCAGGCACACATCATTAGTATTCACTGTTAAGCAGTAGTTGATAGAACGCAATTTGATCTGCACAAACCCCACTTTGAATACATGTTCTGGTAACCTTGGGAGTCACATTTGTTTCCAAATCAGTGCAGCTCATCTGTATTTCCATTAGCTAGCAGCTCTGCTTGAACACTGGAATAGCGCACCCCCCTCTCGTCATAGTATGCCTGCCCAACTTTGGCAAAACATGAAACTCAGTAATCCATATCGGCCACATGGTGAGTATCCCAAACCTGACACTTCGGCAGGAGTACATGGGACCTGGAATACCTCCATACCTCCAGATCGAATCCTATTAACTGACCAGAAACACCTGCTAGAAGCCTAGTACTTAAAAGGGCCTTGCGGCAGCATTGTCAGTGCGCTATGAGAAACTTAGAAAAAAATAGTACAGTATGTGGCCTGTTTCTGATCACTGTTTTCTAAATCTTTTTTCCCATTGGCAAATGTATATAAAAAAAATGCAATGCATATTGAACACTTGAATCAGAATGATGGGGTCAATCGTAAATACAATGACACTGACACTTGGACTATCCAATGAATTATAGGTCATTTCGGGAGCGTTACATGGTAGGAACAGACCATGGCAGTCCATGAACACCTGATGCAGATGGCACTTCTTTCTGACGTTTTCTGTTCGGAATATCTCCAGGAATGAGGCTTCTGAGTAGCTCCAGTACTTTGACACTTGTGATGCACTGATAGGCTCCTTTTCCATCAGGCGGGAAAGCTGTCAGAAATAGCCCGACTGCTACAGCGTCCCTACTTCAAGTCCCTTCTGATGTATGTTAGGCACTCACCATAGGTCCAGAAACCCAAGCATACCCGCTGTTACCATGCCTGCACTGCACCATGCAGTGAATTGCTTTGATCTCAGTATTGAGGACATGCACCCCCATCTCAAAACATCGATATTGATGGCTGCCATGAGAAAGGCCTGGTGGCTGGAATTACTGGGGAGCCCTACAAGCTGCACCTCCTCTTTGCACATGGAAGAAATTGGCATTTTCCACAGGGATGCCTGCCTCTACGTCTACACTAATACTGGGAAGCATGCTAAAATGGGACTGGGAAAGGCATGGTGCAGATTGCATGCTTTCTGTTCCATGTAGGAGTCAGGGTCCCCCAAGTCTTTAAAAACCTCCTATTATTATTATTTTAATCATAGTCAGTATTATTACAATAAATAACACATTAATATATAATAAAGCATAACATATTGACATGTTTGCATTAATGCATGAAAGCGCATTGAAAATCGAATTACAAAAAATGATTGGAAAGTACAGTTGCACATGTTATTAATGTAAATTGAGAGGAAAACCTAAAAATACATTTGCTGATGTGTATTCATGCTTAGTGTGCAGGTGAAGTCCATTTACACACTAAACACACACAATTCTCAGATCAGCCAGGCTAATCCTGCTCTCTTGATGGCTGTCCATGGTTGTTTTTATTTCATTTTTGGAGATGGCCTCTGCTAGGAACACAAGATTTAATGAGGTGGATGTGGTTTGCCTCATACACTAAGTGACATGTTACGTGCCCTAGAGTGAGGTGCTAGGGCATACCCTCTCCAAATAAGAAAGGCCACCTGGAAGAAGGTGGTCAGAAACATTGGACTGAGAACTGGCACCATATGCACCTCCAGCCTTTGTTTGAACAAAGTGATACACTGCGGTGCAGACCTGCATGTGAGCCTGTGTGTGCAGGCTGTAAAACACAGGCCTGCAACAACAGTAGAAGGTGGCGGTGAGCGAGATCATGTGAATTGCTAAATCTGTGTCTCATTTAACTTTGAGATTACTTTTAAAAACATTAAACTCTGTAAACTCTAACCTCTAACTTACTATAAACTCTAAATTATTCACCAGTCCATATACTAATATATGCTATGCCATACTATACTAAACACTATATTTAAGCAATATGCCCCTCGCGGCAGGGGCATTACCGAGGCAGGTGATGCCCCGGGGCCCATAGTTATAGGCCCCTAGGCATTACCAGGCTCAGTAATGCCCCTGCCGTGAGGGGCATATTGCTCTTGGTACCCCGGCCCGCAAGATCTGCGAGACCGGGGTACTAAAAGCATTTTTTCTGTCCCGAAACACTGAAGCGTTTCGGAACAGAAAAACAAATGACAGAGAAAAGGGCCGCCGGGGAAGGCAAAACTGACCTTTTCATGGCGGCCATCGGGAGTGGACGCGCTGGGAACACTTCTGTTCCCAGCGCGTCCGCTCCTGAAAAAATAAAGAGAAGAAGGTAAGTGGGGTTGGGAGGAAGAGGGAAAAAGAAAAAAGAAGAAAAAAACATACCTGAGTCCCCGGCGGGGGACGATGGGAGCCTCCAGCCATGTGGAGGCTCGGAGCCGGGATGTCCCCACACAGCTGGAGGCTGCCATCGTTCCCCGCTGGGGACAAAGCAGGCAGAAGGAAAGTGGGGGTGGGAGGGCGGGGAGGGGGGAAGGACAAAAAAACCAAAAACATACCTGAATACCTGGCGGGGGACGAAGGCGGCCTCCAGCTGTGTGGAGGCTTGGAGCGGGGATGACCCCGCTTCAAGCCTCCTCATTGGATGAGAGCTGCCAGGCCCCCCCTCCGGGGACAAAGGCTTGGAATCCGAGGGATTCCCGGCCGGGTAATGCCCCGGCAAGGGCCGATCAGAATGGTCCTTTCATTCTTATTCTCCCTCGCCAGGTATTATACTAAATGCTATATTTATTCTAAAAACTCCTTTTCTCAGGTGGAATTTAGCAGGATCCCTAGCAGCGATCTTCCAGGGGCTGAATGAAAGCATTTCATCAGAGGAAGTTTGCATAGGTGCAGGAATTCTTAACTTAAGAGAGATCAGCCTGCGGTGACCCCCACTCCAGAGTCCCAGATGAAGGCAGCGGATGGGGATAGTGATTTCCATGGACCTGGGAGTTTGTCAGCAGTGGTGCAGGTGGTAATTGTGACACTGGGTCTGCTCTGGTTAGAGGTGGATGACTAGAAGCCCACCCCATCCCCATCCTCTGCGGTGTCCCACAAGCCTTGTGAATCTCGACAACCTTATACAATATCTTCACAAAGCTATTGTTCGACCGCCTTGATAACCTGGGTGTCACTTACACAAATTATGCGGACGATACCCAGGTTCTCATCACACTATCAGGCTGCTATGAGGAGGACTCCACACGGATTAACAACCTCTACCTGGAGATCCAAGCCTGGATTGCAGAACACGGCTTATGCCTTAACGACGAGAAAACTGAGCTCCTTCTTGTCGGCTCCCAACCACGGCTAAACAAACTGGACCCCCGTTACGCATCTATCAACATAGAAGGTAAGCTAATCACTGTGGTCAAAGAAATTAAAACTCTAGGGGTCTATCTAGATTCCACAGTATCGCTCAAAAAACAGGTGAACGCAACAGCCTCCGCCACTGTTTATACAAATAAGCTCATCAATACCTGCAAACCCTTCCGCTCACACTCCAGCTGCATCACACTAGCCAGAGCGCTAGTACTCTAAAAGTTTGACTACTGCAATACTCTCTTTATCGGCTCCTCAGAACGCAACTTAAACAAACTGCAGGTACTTCATAACAATGCCCTCAAAGCTGCTCTGAGTGTCCCACGACACTCACACATCTCCAAAGCTGCTCTGAGTGTCCCACGACACTCACACATCTCTAGCTTCAGACAAGATCCCCATTGGCTCCCTGTACGAGACAGAATCTCCCTCATATCCCTAGTTATCGTCCACAAATGCCTCTCCAATGACACCCCCAAATACCTGGCAGACAAGTTCTCCAAACACACCTCATCCAGACCAACCAGAACATTGTACTCACACTGGCTTTCCATCCCCAAATTCTCCCTGAAAAAAGCAGGCGGATCCAGCTTCCCAGTCCTAGCAGCCAAACAATGGAACGCTATACTGCTGAACCTAAGAGCAGAACCCTCCTTCTGTACCTTCAGAGCAAAAAGAAAGGCCTGGCTCGCCAACAAGAATTCCACCACTGTCTGACACACTTATTAATTTACTTGTTCCTTCGTCGACCACCATGTAACCCAGTCAACTGCACTTACTGTTTTTATTATGCACGTCTACACTCCTGTATGTATATATTCTGTTGTAACCTCCTCCAAGTCTCCGGCGCCCAGTTACCTTAGGGTTCGGCGTGCGATATAAATAAAGAAACTAGACTGAACTAAACTAAACTAGAGCTCTCCTCAAGTGAGAACTTCTCCTCTTGTGTGCTGCAATTCGGTCCAGTATCCATATATTGTGCTTTCTCAGATCCTCCCACCCCCCAAAAAGAGGCCAGAAACAGACATCTGTGATCTGCAGGAAGGGTTTAAAATTGTAGCAAAAATGAACCTCTCAGAGTCAACTGCATCTGTTTATCCTGGCATCTATTTCTTGGTGCTGGAGTATGCCATTGGCCAGACCCAGAGCTTCAGAATCCCCTTCCCTAGTTCCCTGGCCCACCACCACAATCTGGTATTTAAACACATAAAGCAGAGTGATCACATCTCTTTTGGAAGTGTCAACATTGCTGAGATGATGGCAACACACACAAAAGATACTCAAAGCTGGAAGGTCCATTTCATGGGACCCTATTCAAAGACAACATTACCCCGTTTCACCTTTGTGCTCATCACATTCTCGTTCACAGGTTTGTGTTGTTCAAAGAGGCATTGGCACATATAGAGGGTTGAATTCCACCGAGGGACAACCTCCTGCATTAGTCCAAGCTGGGGAAAGTCATTTGTGATTTGAAATCTTCTGAGAGTCTTTCAGTGAATAACTGAATGTATGAAATGGCCACAAAACGTGTGACATCCGTTCGGTCTTGATTGTGTTATCTCTTTGTCATGTTTGTACTGTGAGGTTAAAGCAGTGCACAAAACAAGGTACACAATAATAACTGCCATCCACCGTGGCACGGACAATGTTGCTACCATTGTCGCTCACAATAAAACAACCAATCAATCGTTTTGGTGTAAGACACACCAAACAATAGTATAAAATACTACAAAGATATTTGAAGCTGTGTGTGCCTTCCCCATGGCATTTATATAAAGAGATGCTTCCTTGCTAATACTTTGTGGCAGAAGTGGGGTCAGAGTGTAGTTCCCCAAAATACATTCAAGGAGTAGTGATGCGCTTATAGTCTGAGGGCCTGATTCTGAGCTCATGCTAGTAATGGTGTTGAAAGCCGACATTCTCCCCTGTAGTTTCCAGCATCACCATTCTGTGGTGGGTGGAAATACTGGAGGGAAAATGTCACGCTTCCCACCAGCAAAAACTGCATACATCTACCTTTTACATAGAAACATGTGCTCCAGTGGCACTGCGAGCATTTTCTAAAAGACTTCCACTTTTTTTTAAAAGTTTTCTTAAGCTTTCATTAAACTAGAAAACTGGTGCTGCAGTCTCGGAAATTCCATTTTTATAAAGGAAAAGATGTGAAGCAGCGTTTAACAGCACTTCACTGGTGTCATATTTTATTTACTCCTCTTTTTGACATGCTAAATCTGTGCTCTAGAGAGCAGAATCCCTTTGCACTGCCAGCCCTACATTTCTCATGGTTGCTAAGGCTGTTGTCAAGCAGTAAATCAGGCTCATGTTAAAGTTCTGGCTTTGATGCCAGACCGCCAGATTAGCAGTTCCTCGGAATAGGGTGCTTTTAAAGAAAGTGTTCATCCTTCATGGAAGAACACTTCCGTGTTTTTGCATGCACCTCAGAATCGGGCCCTGAGTCTTGTTTTTCCTAATGTCAGTAAATGTGCTATGTGGTGATCAGGCACTGCACCTGTGGAATAATATGTGCAGTTGGGTACCTGTTGATATGGACAACTAGTTTCGCCAAAATCTCTGAATCCTTCAGTGTCCACTAACAAATAGAGAATGGCCCTCATTACGACCCAGGCATTGGACCATGGTGCTAATAGCACCATGGTCCATGCCGGTAACTTACCGACTCCGCCATGGCAGAATGGGGAATTACCGCCCCATTCCGAGGTTGGCGGGGCGGTAATTCCCCATGCCGCCATGGCCCTTCCCCATTCCCATTTTTGCCCCATAGGGCTCAATGGGAATGGGGAAGGCGCTAATTACGGCACCGTAAATTACGGTGCCGTAATTAGCTCCTAGGTCCCTTTGCGGGTTGGTTTTTTAATGCCTGCTAAAAGCAGGCGTTAAAGTGCCACCCGCAAAGGGACCTCGTAATCAGGCGTTAAGGGTTTAACAGCGCTGCCACCTTTTACGGCGCCGTTAACCCCTTAACGCCTGGGTTGTAATGAGGGCCAATGTGTTGACATGCCAACATGTAAGGTAGCTTCTTGTTGTAGAAAATAACCAAGGGAGTAGTTCTGTGGCATTTTTTTGACTTTGTGAAAACCTGTTTTTAGGCTGACTTGTTCAAGAGGCTTTTCTAAGAGGCTGTGCAAGTGCGATGCAGTACAAGGGGAGGTGCCCTACATAGTAAGCACTTATCATGATCTAGCATGGGTGACATCGCTGTGCCACCAGGAGGGAGCAGGTGGCATGCGGTTTGACTTCTTGCTCACATATCGAGTATGTGGTTTCACCGCTCCTTCACCATCATCTTCTTCCTCAACCATAAGCACTCTTCAGAAGAAGTTCCAGTGGCCGACACACTTCTAACCTCCTACTGAGCTCATAATTCTGTCTCTTATTGTTTTCCAAATGAATCCACCCTTCCTTTGTGCCATAACGTGGTTCTGGCATCCCACAATGCATAGTGTGTTCAGATTATAATGTGGCCATTGCTATTGTCAATGGTCAAAAAATATCAGGCCTGCAATATTTGCTTTTTTCCACTGGAAAGGTCAGTGACAGAGCTTCCATTTTGGTGGCGGTGCTGTCAGATTCAGAAGTGGAATAACCCCATGTTGTTTTGGTTGTCAGACTGATGTCTGTTGTTACTGCTGTGCTTCAAATGGACCCGAGCAACTTGCCCTATACTAGCTTTTGTTTCATTTTCTTGGGCAAATTATTGACACTGATGGGGTATCAGAGAGTCTGTTTTGGGCTGCACCTCTGCTGTTTCTCAGCTAGAAATTACCTCCCAATGCTGAGGGCCAACAGAAGCACCACTATCATCATTATCACTAGAGTGCGCCATTGATTCTTGTTAGAAGTGCCAAGATGGGTCTTTAAAGGATGACTGGCATGCAGTTGCCTGAAGGGGGCAATGGTTAAGAATGTCTGCTGTTGCTATTGTCCTAACTTTCATGACCATTCTCATCTTCTCTTGAAGAAATTGTCTTTTCTCTACCCACAGCTAGATGTTCTTGTTTTTTGCTAGTTCTGACTCTGCCTCCTTTGATCTTACTTCACCACCCAGGATGTGCCAGCACTACAACACCTGTCAGAAGAGTCACCGTCTTTCCCCATAATTCAAATTGTATGAATAATTGGCATACCTGCCTAACCTCTGGAATTTTTCCAGGGACTCTGCAATTTTAAGGATTTCTCCGGGTCTCCGGAAAAGACTGTTGAATCTCAGGAATTTCCGCCTCCCGTCATATTTTCCACCCCATTGGCTGCCGCCGGTAGCCAATCGGGTGGTGGTGTGGGCGGGACCTGGAAATTATGCTAAATGTTGATGCCTGCAGCCCTGCACCACTATATGAGGCCGCTGCTGGCGGCCTGCTTTTACTCATTCATTCAATGCTATCGTAAGCAAAATGAACTCGGCGCCGCCGCATTAATAATGCTGCTTTCAATCCAATGACACGGATTGAAAGCAGTATTATTACGGCGGCGGCGCCGCATTCATTTTGCTTGCTATAGCATTGAATTAATGATTTTAAATGCAAGCTGTGTTTTTGCTTAAGAAGGTTCATACAGGGAAAGTGGTTCTTCTTTGCAAGCAACATGGTGAGTCATGCCTGAAACTATCACTGCCACACCTGGATGTGTGCTGCCACGCCACACTGCAGAAAACTCAGTGCAGTTGACCAGGTAGAAAAGGATTTTCCACCCACCGCCTACAGTCCTGCCTGGGAGTGTCAGTGGCTCGGTCCACGGATATATTTTTTTAATAAAAAACCAAGACGACTCACCTGGACACTTTTGCAAGTCACGCTGTTGGGCGGTGATTAGTTTCAACTCTCCAAAGAGACATTAACATATTTGGCAATAGTGTGCCAAACCACATGTTCCGTGCAGAAGGAGTTGCTATGAAAGTAATACTCAGCTCCTCTTGGAATTGTTTCCTCTTTTGTAAGAGTCCACAAAACGCCCCACAGCTACAACAACCGAGTTTACAGGTGGTCGTGACGTGTGGGCGGAGCCGTGTACAAATGGACAGAGTTTTGTGTGGCTGTGGGCGGGGCATACATCTCAGGAATATTGATGTTCAATAGTAGGCAGTTATGATAATTGGGTTTAGCAACACTTCCTTGTTCTCTCCTGGGTCTGATACTAGTGTTTGCACCAGGGACACAGGATGGTGACTTGACAGTACAAGTCTTCCAAAGAATTGGGGTTGTTAAAACCCAGATTGAGCCACACCTCTGTTTTCCTTATAGGTGTGCACTTTATTTCGTACTCCAGCTTACATCTCTGAAGTCGTCTCAACTTGCCTTCTCAGGAAATGGAATGTTGATTAATTGGTCTACCTACATAAAAGAGAGCAAAGTATATCAATGTGTGTGCACTATGCAGTATGCACTTGCTTGTAGTAATCAGGGTGTAAGGAAAAAACAAATGTTGAGGGACATATTTATATTGTGCATGTGTTTATAAATTATTATTTGTGGCGGTTGTCTCACTATAGTTGAGGTGATATCCTTAAGCCATAGGAAATACGAAAATGCTATTGCTAATCAGTTTTGGCTTGCAAGACGGATTTGGCTGATATTTTCCAAACATATAATGTGCTAAAAAAACACCCCCGAGTTTCCCCCGCCGGACTGAAAATTATAGGAAAGACTTGTTATAAAATGAAAAAAAGTCCATAAATTAAAGCAAAGAACACTGTTTTCGGCCTACTCCCATTCATAAAGAAAAAGTCCACATTTTATCAATCCAAAGTGCACAAACTGCTGATTTGGACCAAATAAATAACTTGGGCACAAGTGTTGACTTAATGTATGGGACTGGTCTGGGGTTATTCCGTGCAGTAGTTTTAAAATATTTGACAGGGAATGGGGTGCCACCTTCTCCCAAAAATATAGCTCTATCTCCCGTGGTGGTTTGCAGCAGAGAAACTCTTCATTAAAGCCGCTATTTTTAAAAAAATGTTGTTTGTTTGCTCAATGTGAGGGATTACTGGGGTCATTTTGGGGAATGCAAAAACAAAAAGTGCCAAAAATACAATTTGGAGGAGGAAAAGGTTGACATCTCATCAGGGTAGAGGAGAGGGAAAGAGGACCTCATATGAAGTTGAGGAGTTGGAGGTGGTGTGGGAAGCCAATTACAGTTCAGACATTTTTGTATTATCTAGTGAATACCGGGGGAATCTCGTGACGTAATAACTCAAGACATGCTCAGAAATGGAAATGCTTCACATGAAGAAGAGACAAAAAGGGAGTAATTGGAAGGGGCCAAGGAGGTACAAATCAACTGCGGTGGGGGGTGGACCTAGGGGGCACATGAGAAAGGCCTGTGAGGACTTTTTAATTTCCAAGCATTTTTGCAGTAATTAGCATGAGAATACTGTGGGATTGCCGCAGTAATTATCAGGGGATTATTGGGGGAATGTAAATGGGGGTGACAAATGTAAATGGGGGACATCTGTTGTGATCACATATACTAGGCAAGGGGAACTGGGTCTTTGTGCCAGTGCCCCTGATTAGTGGGCCCCGAAGAAACCTATTGGTGCAACATGTGCAACGGCCACAGCGGAAAGCCATGACGAGTGGGCTTGAAAGAAACCTAGTGCATCAAAATAAACAGTGGGCACAGCCAAAGTCTGAGCTCACTGGCCAGGGCCGAATACTGTGGCTAGTGGGCCCATAGTTGGAACATGTACCTATATTGTTCAGCTATGTGTGTGTATTACACCAGACCTTGACAATAGAAAGTTCTGCCAATTCTTACTGGTGTTGTTACCCTTGGGGTAATTTCTACTAGGGTGTGTAGAGTTTCTTTTCTGATGATTTATTTTGCAGAGTTCCTGACTTCGCAGCTATGCAAGGTTGTGAAGTATGCAATTTTCTTTCTGCTTATGCAGATGCCAACACTTTTTGCCAAGACCATTCGTTCAGCAGATACAATTTAGGATCTGCTGCCATCCCACCTTAACCTCTTGCACTTTAATAATATGCCTAAATTCAAAACAGAGACACACCACAGCAGAGTGTATTTGAGCTTGAACGTTCATGTTTGGGGATAGCGGGTGCAGTGTGTGGCACTTCAAGAATAGGCTTTTTGTTTCCCATCGATGTGAAGATCATATTTGCTAGTTTTCGAATCCAGACCCCAATTACAGCATTGTTCATATCATATGTTTGGGGGCTTATTGCTAGGGGAAGCTATCTATATTCCAGTCTTAACCGGCTCTGGGTTACTAATTACTTTTTCTAGTTAGTGGCGCAACCTGTATAGTTGCAGGAGAATGCCTTCTTCTTTGATGTTCTGGTGGGCTAGCTTTGAGAGCTGCACTTGGCCACCTGAGCTACCTTTCAAAGGGAGGCAGGGGTAATGGTAGGGATCAGTCCCCCTGTGTATTAACCAGCCCATGATGAGGTGAGCTCTTCTTATTAATTAGTTTGCAGCAGTGACTAAGTTATACATGTTCCTGTAATTACATCTGTAAAAACCCTGCCAATGCAGAGTAGGCCTCGGGGGAAGGATACGGTGAATGCCCTGGCCCTGGGTTAACTACTCATAATTGATGCTCATTGTTTTATTGTATTTATTTTTCATTTCATATGTATTTCCTTAAAAGTCCTCGCAGGACAAGGCCACAGTGTTGTGCGATGCAGCTGTTCAGAAGACACTGCCCGATTATACATAGCATGCACTGCTATGCCCACACTTCCAAGCCTTTACGATCCGAGGTTCGGAGCCTCTGTGGCAAAGCCCTCTCAGGACAAGGCTGCGGTGTTGAGCGACGCAGGTGTGCAGGAGACATTGCCCAATTATATGTAGCACGCATCACTACGTCCATGTTTCAGAGCCTTCAGGAACTGAGATTCGGACCCTCTGCAGCAAGCCCTCGCAGGCCAAGGCCATGTTGTTGACTGACACAGGTGCGCAGGAGGCGCTGCCCGATTATACGTAGCATGCATCACTACGTCCACACATCTTAACCTATAAGAACCGAGGTTCAAACCCTCAGTGGCTAAGCCCTTGCAGGACAAGGCCGTGGAGTTGAGCGACGCAGGTGTTTGTCTGCGATGGGATAGTTGGGCAGCTTGTGGATGATCTCACCCTCGTGAAGGTATGATGGTGTGGGGAATTTAGCTTTGCTACACCCCATGCATCAACACCTGACCTGTGCCCCTTTTCCCTCTTGCATACACGTTGCTCCTCCTGCAACCGGTTTTCACATCCCCCACGCGCTTGCTTCTCCCCTGCATACCTGCACTCCCTTGCAACTTAGGCCATGTGCGTTAATCCATAATTCAGGTTGCGTGCATTCCCTCGCATCTTCGGCCATGAGCAACCCCTGTTCTCTAGCTGTGTGCGCTCCCTCGCATCAGGCCACGCCACAACCTAGCCCCTTTGCGATCCCTAGCAAGCTAGGCCGCACGCTCCCCCTTGCTTCTCTTGCAGCATGCACTCCCTCGCATCATTGGTATATGCACCCCTCTACCCCCCGTGTTACCTTCCTTCCTCTCGCATTTTAGCTCCTTCCCTTCGTCGACCGACTGTGTACTGTATTGACATTGTGTTGTGCTCCACGGTTTTTGACATTACATATCATTGCCTGTATTCTTTACTTCGAGGTTCCTATGTTGATGGTGTTCACTGCATTCTTTACTTATAGGTTCCTGTTGTGTATTTTGCCTTGTTGATGGTATTGACTTTGTTTTGTTCTCTTCGGTTTTAATATTGTGTTTTCTACAGTTTTTGGCATTGCTTGCATTGCTCGTATTCTTTACTTCAAGGTTCCCTGTTGTGTTTTGTGCCTTGGGGTGGGTTTTGTATTGCATCTGATTTCACAGGACCATTATTCTTGTTCTTTATTGTGCTCCCCTCCCTTTTGTATCCCCTCCCTCCTGTCTGTATCCCAGCGCTATCCCCCTCCTCTGCTTGGGCACCCTTCCCCCACCTCTTTCCTCCCTGCACTCTCTATGGTGCTCTCTGTCTCACCTATCTTCTCTAACTGCTTTTCTATCGACTATCCTATCCCTCTGGCTAAGTCCGGCAGGGTGAAGCTCAAAAGGGACATCCTGGTCTCCAAGCCAGGCCTCCCGATTGCTGATATCAACAGCAGTGCTTCCTCCAGACAGGCCCTTACCGACATCCTTTTTGTCGTTCCCTCTCCAGGGCTATGGACCCCCCATATGGTCTCTGTTCTCTCTACTTTTTCCTCTCCTCCCATTAATGGTGGCACCAGGTGGGAGGCTCTCCTGGCCCCCTTCCACTCCGATAAGACCATCATTAATGTTTACTTAAATGGCACTGTCTTGGTTCAGGGCCCTCAGGTCAATCTCCTCCTTTTTTTCAGATGCTTCCCATGCCTTATCAACTTCCTTTACTCTCCTGCTACATCTACTTACCCCTCTGTGGCTCCTCTGATGCCTCCTTCCTCTGCCACCTCTTCGGCAGAGGAAGGAGGCAGGATTCTGTGGCTTCTCTGCGCACCCTGTTGCCGCCTTTCTCTGGCACCCTCTTCTTCCTCTCTGACTTCCCTCCCTACTCTTCCTTCCTCCTCTGCCCATCCTCGGGCACCTCCAAGACTTCCACAGGGTGTACCTCTGGCCGGTACCCCCCCACGGATGTCCTTCAAATGTGGCAACCTGCTCTGCATCACTACACTTATCTCTTGATCGGCTGTCAAACATTCCTCTGACATCTGCCATCTCCTGTAAGAACTTGATTTGGTTGTACTCGGCCTCACTGATGCTTGGTTCATGGCCTTTCACAATATTTCATCCTCTGTTTTACAATTGCACTCATTTTAGGGAGTTGATACACTTTCAACACCATCATTCTAAGATGGAGAGGCATTTTAGAACAGCTAAGAATGGGCTTGTTGCTGAACTTTCTGCTGTTCATGTGTCTGGTCACCTGCCTTTTACACTTGTTCACCTTTCTGTGGACGTTATGGGCATAGAATGATTTTTGGGTGTGCTAGAGAATGCTGTCTTTGATATTTTACAAGTTGTCTCTGGGTATGCTGATGTGTTTAGATACAGGAGCTAAAAGCACCTTTGTAAACTGATATGATATGATATTATATGATGTGATATGGCATTTATAACGTGCCTACACACAAGTGCTTCAAGACGCGACGAGGCAAGGAAGGGCAAACAGAGAGAAGACAGACAATGATCCTACTAGGTCAGGTGGCATTAAGTGAGATGACACAAATGCAGTGTAGGGGGCTAGTGAAGTACATTGGATAACAGTAAAATAAATAAAGTCAATAAATAAAGTGCGGCTAGCTGGTGGCAAGTGAAAGGGTAAGTGCAGACATCAGGGGTCAAGTGCTAATAGGGGCTATAGGGATACAGAAACAGTCCCGGGGTGCAAGGGTTGTCCGGGAGCAGTGCATGTGTGCAAATTGCAGGGAGGGGACCTGGGCCCGAGATCAAAGGGTAACCAGGTAACCAGTGTAGTTTCAGATTCAGCCAGGCGGGTTTATAGTTAAAGTTTCGAATATAAAAGAGTCGAATACAATACGTTAGAATCAAAAGGATCGAAAATAAAATGACCAAATGCACTTTTTTGGGGGGGGGGGAGATACGCCCCAAACCCCTGTTTTTTGGGCAAAAACCACGAATATTTCCTATACCAAACACACACAAAAAATACATTAAAGAAAAGCATTCGGTCATTTTTTTTCTCGATCCTTTTGATTAGAACGTATTGTATTCAACCCTTTTGTATTCAAAATAATGACTGGACACCACCAGGAGATCAGCAGGGGAGAGGAGGAGAAGAAGCAGAAGCAAAGAGGAACGTCTTGAGGTGCTTCCGGAACGGGAGATGGTTCTCCTCAAGTTTCTGAGAGGCAGGGAGTCTGTTCCAGAGGGAGGCCCCAGCCGAAGAAAGAGATCTACCGCCAACTCGCTGCTTGGAGAAGCGACTGACCTTGAGGGAGTTGGAAGCGAGTGAGTGAAAAGCTTGAGAAGGAAGATATTTAGGAAGAGAGAGTTGAAGTTATTGAGGTCTCAGGCCCCGGAAGGCCTTGTGGACAATGCAGAGGGTTTTGAACTTAATCCTCGCCGCCACTGGGAGCCAGTGCAGAGGTTTCAGTCCTGAGGAGATACGATCCCTGGGCTTGAGGCCAAGGAAAAAGTCTTGCAGTGCTGTTTTGGATGAGTTGCAGAGGGCAGAGAGAAGAGGCAGGCAGATATAGAAAGAGACTGTTGTAGTAGCCCAGCCTAGAGAGAACCAGAGCTCTGGAGACAGTGAGCTTCTGGGGGAAGGAGAGTAAAGGAAGAATACCGCTGAGGAGGTGCAGCTGGTAGTGTGACTTCTTAGAGACGTCAGAGATGTGAGGAGAGAAGGAAAGTATAGAGTCGAAGATGACCCCAAGGTTTTTAGCCTCAGAGGTGGGAGCAGGAAGAGTGCCAAGAGAGGCCGGCCAGAGAGTGACAGGAAAGGAGGGAGCAGGTGTGCCGATGAAGAGAATCTCAGTCTTACTGGCATTAAGGCACAGATCATTGGTGGCACACCACTCCTGGGTTGCGGACAGACAGTCAGAGAAGAGAGAAGGAGAAGAGGTGGTGGATGGGAGCCCAAAAATGAGTTGAGTGTAATACACATAGCACTGAAAGTCTGAGCAGAGAGCGGAAATGCAGTGGGCAAGAAGTGCCAGGTATTGGTTGAACAGCCAGGGAGAGAGGTTAGACCTCTGGGGAACACCACAGGTAGAGATAGATGAGAGAAAGGACCCAAGTTGGACCTGAGAGGGTCGATCGGAGAGGAAGGCGGTCAGCCAAGCCAGGGCCTGATCAGTGATACCCAGGTTATCACGGAGATGGTTGAGCAGGATGGCATGGTTGCCTATGTCAAAGGCAGAAGAGAGATCAAGTAAGATGAGGACACAGGGGTTGTTGGAATCAAGGTTGGAGAGCAGGTCTTCACGGATATTCAGGAGATCAGTTTCCATGCATCTTGCAGCTCTGAAGCCAGACTGATGTTCATGGAGACAACCAACAGATTCAGTGTGAAGGAGTTTTCCCAGGGAAGGAGTGATGGAGACTGGACGATAGTTAGCCAGGCAGGAAGGGTCAGCAGTGGGTTTCTTAAGAAGAGGGTGCCTAAGGGAGTGCTTTAGCAGGGAGGGAAAGAATCCAGTGGTGAAGGAGTGGTTGCAGAAATCAGCCAGGGCCGGAGCCAGGGTGTCAACGCAGTCCTTGATGGTTTTGGAGGACCAGGGGTGAACCTGTTTTGATGAGACTTTCATAGATCGGACTTGTCTAGAAACCTTGTCTGAGGAGAACAGGGAAAAGGCAGCGAAGGAGAGAGGAGAGGTGGGTGAAGAAGGGCCAGAGGAAGAGAAGGGAGTAGAGGGAGGAGGGGTAGAGAAAGAAAGAGAGGACAGGATGTCCTGTGTTTTAGAGATGAAATGAGAAGCCAGGGCCATGCAGATGGCCTGGGGTGGGACAGGAGAGGTAGGCACTGTAGTAGGATTGGCCGGCTCGTTGCAGATTTTAAAGAGTTCGGCCGAGTTCTTAGATGACACGGAGAGGTGGGCTTGAATGTGGGCTCTTTTGTTGGTGCGGCAGGCCAGTTTGTCAGAGGATATACTGGAAGTGCGCCATTTCCTCTCAGCCACCACGCACGTTTAAGGGTGACAAGGTCTGAGTCATACCAAAAGTTGCACTTGGCTTTGGGTTTCAAGTGGATACTCATGACGGGGGCAAGAACATCAAGAGTATCAGATATAGCAGAGTGGAGCATGGAAAGGGCTGTGTCAGGGTGTGAGTCAGCAAAGGAGGGTTCGTGGGGGGAGAAAGTGGCATCAAAAGACTAAACTGACACACGCTTCATGGGTCGGATATCCGAGAACATAGGTGGCAGTGCTTGAGTTGGCTTGGCCTGAGGGGTAGAGAGGGTGAGATGGGAGGAAAGGAGAAAGTGATAACTCCAGGAGAGAGGAGACGTGAGAGGGATAAAAGGGGAAGGTACGAAGGGATCAGAACATCCAGGGTCTACCCTGCAGAGTGAGTCGGGCCAGAGGGGAGAAGAGAGAGAGAGAGAGAGAGAGAGAGAGAGAGAGTCACAGAGATAATGAAAGAGTCCAGTGGCAGGACAGGAAGCATCCAGGCGGTTGTTGAAGTCTCCAAGAAGGAGGAGTTGAGTGGTCGCGACAAGTAGTGAAGAGGAGAGGTGTGCCCACTCAGAGAGAAAGGATATCTGACCAGGTGGCCTATAGATGGTAGCCACAGTAAGGGAATGGCCAGGAGAAAAATAGAGCCTGCAGACGAGGCATTTGAAAGAGGAGTAGGCCTGTCTAGGAATGACAGAGGCAGGAATCCACTCAGGGAAGATCAGGGCTACACACCCTCCGTAAAGATTGGATCTGGGAGCACAGAGGATCTTGTAGCCATCAGGAAGGAGAGTGTCAAAGCTTGTGACAGAGCTGACCATTACCATGTCTCGGTGAGACCGAGGACATCAAGGTCAAGTTCCTCCAGGAGGCAGCAGATGTCAGAGGAGTGTTTGAAAGCTGAGCGAGAGTTTAGAGTGGCAACTGAAAGACTTCCAGGGAGGGGTACAAATCAGAGGTACCCCCTGTGGAGGTGTAGAAGAAGCCTCAGGGGGGGCAGATGAAGAAGGAGGCAAGGGCAAAGTAGCCAAGGAGGAGACAGCAGGCTGGGGCAAGGAATCCATGGAGGAAAGAGAGGGGACAGCAGGAGAATAAAGGAAATTGATGAGGCGCGGGAAGTGTCTATAAAAGAGGGGATGGTTGGCTTGAGGGCCTTGGACCAATATGGTACCATTCAGGTAAACATTAATGATGACCTTAGAGGAGTGGAAGGAGGCCACTCCATTTCAGGCGTCATTTGAAGGATAGCTATGTTATGAACATTTCCAAAAGATCCATGAAACCAAAGTAATATCTCTCTAAGGAAAAGACACTGATTGGGAGAAGCATACAGTGATGGATGCAGGTGCTGGCTGAGAGGCTGTGAGATTTTCGGCACGAGCGACTAGAAATGAGTTTCCAGTGGTTAAGAAGTTTTAGGCCACGCATCCTCACCCATCACTTTCTGCTGTTTGACAGTGAGCCTTCCGAAATGGGGAGTGAATACTCAGCGGGGGGTCTCGAGTTGCCATGTGCCTGGGCACTGCTGCAGCTCATCAATAAGGCCAACCTAAATCTGCTCTTGCTTTTGGCCCGCTGCCTATGGCTCTTGTCCACAGTCAGGTCAGAATTCCTCGATTTTTGTCCTGGATCAAGACTGGAATACTCCTTCATTTATAGCTCAGAAGAGCTCAAATGAAATGACATGGATTGCTGCCCAGAGTAATTCCAAGTAGCAAACAAATATTGGCTCAAGTATGCCCATCTGTCGCTTATTTTTCACAAAGTTAATGTTGCTGGCGGGATCAGTTCACCGGCAAATCCATTCTAGCATCCTCCTGGGTTGGAAAAGGCACCCAGGGGCGACAGAGTTACCCCACAAACATCAAATGTAGCCCCATTGGTAGGGTGGGTGGAACAATTGCATGTCATGGGAGGACAGAGAAATCATTGCACAAGCCATTGCTGGCCGATATGAAATGCCACCCCACCTAGGATGGCCATTGAACTGCCTTCTGTAACACTGCACTTGGTTTCTAGTGCTGTTTATGCTCTTAAAGGAAGATTATCCCGAGTTTTACTCCAGGCCCAGGTGTAAAGGAGGGCCAACGTTCAGTTCTAGGTAGCAATAGCAGGGCACCACACCATCAGTACTAGGCTCAGCAGCACTGAACAGGTCATAGGCTCAAGGCCTAGTCTTAGACAGGTTCTGGAGATGGACAGCTGATTCATGGTAACATGATAAATACCACAGACAATACCGTTTGACGTACAAGAAAACAACCCTTTATTCACACAACAGATTTTACAAAAAATGCTAAGAGTCAAAAGATTCATGTCCCAAAAGAACTAGTAGTCGGCAAGCATAACGCAACAAATTGTACAAGCACTTCGTGGTCACACTTTGCAGGCTGTGCTGGGATCCTAGAGGGTCCGCACCCTCAAGATTGCAGTTCTAAGTGTCGGTGACTTATTGAGAGTAGACCATCTGTCCACACTCATGCTTGCCAGGGAGCTCAGCAGGCCACTCTAGAAAGGCTGGGTGGCCCAGGGCTAGGTGCAGACCATTCACTGGGGCACTGCTTTACCGGTATGGCATTGAGGGATGGGTTGGACCTCCAGTACGGGGGTGACCGTGATTCTGCGTACCTGGAACCAGCATCGGGGAGGATTCTATGGTTTTGGAGTTCTGATGTCATAGGATAGGTGTAGCCACTGTAAATGCCGAGCGCTCCGAGTGCCGAGTCTGTTTCCATCACTGCTCTCCAGTAATGGCCCCATAGTCACGAAAACTTTGCATGCTGGGATTTGGTATTATGTTGTGTTATTGGGATGCTATGCTGTCCCAGAACTATAATGAAAACTACAAGTCCCAGCGTGCAGTTATAATACGACAGGATCAAGAAGAACCCAATGACAAGGGACCCGTTGACAACTATGAGGACAGATAATGCTGGGTGAGCGTCAGTCCTGCCCCAGACACATTTGTCAATGTACTGACCTTGTGCGAGGCACGGTGACCTTTCTAATGGCCTTGTCGCCCCGTTTTCCTATATTAGAGTCTATACTCCCCCCACTTTCATAACCGCGCAAAGATATATATTAAAAGTCCCGTGCTTTGGCGCAATTACTCCATTCCCCTGTGCGATGGCTTGCTGCGTGTGCTCCTTCAATGACCCTCGCTGACTCCAACACCTGAGCATCGGCCCAGGGTCTCCATGGGGCCCACTCCATCATGCTGTCTCGGGTATCTGCCGCCACACCTGTCACCTCCTGCTCTGAACGATGGCCGCCCAATCTTGCCGGTGCTCCTTAAATATTTAATGACGGGTTATGAGGGCCGTGATCTGCTGACATGGCGGCCAGCATCTCTCTGTGAGAGGTGCGTGTAACAATGATAGATGAGGTGCGACCCTCCCAATCTCGCCTCTGGCGATTGCGTGAAGGGAGGGCGCAGGGGTGAATGGTAACTGCTTGGATATTAAAACAGCGATTTAGAAGCGACGCCGCGTGTTGCAAGGGAGTACCAGTACCATGTACTACACTGATCACAGTAACCGCTTCCAATGTATCATGGAGGCCTTCATCTCGTATACGCAAACGCCATCTTTGAACAGGGCATGAGGTTGTGTTGTGGTTTCTAATTGACGCGAGCCACATCCGTTAAAACCAACCCCCTACCTGACGGCATGTATTTCTGATAGCAACCGAAGTTAAGGCTTGGGATCTAGTCTGCGGGTTTATAGACTTCTGGCCCTGCTTAGTTCCCCACTGGCAGGGAAGCACTGGCTTAAGGGGAACTCTGGAGATTTCCTGGTGGGCCTCTGTGCCCTGGGCCTCTTTTTATGGTAGCCTACTTTTCCACATGTTCTCATAGGAAAAGCATTGGGCCTGCTGAAAATGTGTAATGTGGATCCACGTTGAACATTTTGTCCAGGGCCTCTTTTGGTTCCCAGTCAACACCTGCCCACTGGCAGCCTGAGAAGTAGTTTTGTGAGACAGTTTTACGGAAAGCATGCATCGTATTGTTATGCGGGCATGGGCGTAGTTTTAGGGGGGGGGGCAGGGGTGTTTGTCCCCCCCAACTTTCATGGCACACCATTTTGTCCCCATTATTTTGGCTGGGGCACCTTTTCTTCAGATGGCATGTCCCCCCATCATTTTTAGCAAAGTTACTCCACTGTATGCGGATGTGTCTAACAACTTGTCTTTGTGCAACTCTGGGTGGCAGCTGGCAGGATTTAAAATAAGGGATCCCTGCAAAGCAGCTGACCCCTGTGAACTAAACCCTACTGGATCTCATAGACCCTGTGCTAATGGGTTGTGAAGCCATATGCACACATCCCAACATGAGCCATCCCACGTGGGAGTTGTTCGTGTAGTCATGCTGTTTTCTTTCTATTTTGGAACTTGTATTCTTTAATATTCCAATTTTAAGTCAAAGATCAAACGTCTCATTATGCAAAGTGAAAACCAGGACTGGACTGCCCATTGCTGATGGTAATGGGGCATGTTGGCATGTACATATCAAGCACGTCGAAAATTGGTATATCAGAAGTTACGCACTACACATTGCACCAAACATCTCGTTCACCGGATAACAAACCACTTTGCAAAAATAATCATACCCTATGCATTGTACTACGCAACAATTCGACAGAGACTACGTATCTTAGAGCAATACACACACGCACACACTCTGTCGTACATAAGAAAAAAACACTCTGTTTGTATTACACATTGCTTAACCTAAAACCTGCACATAGAATACTCAGACTGTACAATTCACACACTTTATAACACAACTGCACAAGGGCAGATGTGCTCTTTCCAAATTGCACATAGGTTAACATAACAAACCCTAACAATTCACACACAGGCTGAGCTCATATTGTAACCTGTGCCACAGAACACAGAGCAAAGAAAGGGTGCACATTTCACAATGCACAGCATTTCATAGCCCTCACCTTACAAATATTGCACAATAAAGTGCTCCACTCGACAAGTGCGTGCATCTCAAATTCTACTGCATGTTTGGCATTAATTGCACACATTTCACATGATGACTATTTCGCACACTGCTTGTACATATCTCTCACACTTTCTCACATATCACTTCAAAATCACACATTGTTTCCTTTCCCCTGTAAAAAAAAAAACACAGCATTGACAACACCGTGTGCACACTCGGGGCTGAAATGAGACTGAAGGTGTGAAGGAAATAACTAATGAGCATGCATTCAGATGGATGCATTTATCATGAATAGTTTTTTGTAAGGAACACCGTCAGTAGGGTGACCAGATTTTGAACATAAAAAACAGGGACAGGCCACCAACATAGAACTAGGACTACAGCTTCAACTGTGAAACTAGTACTTCTTGTATGTGGGTGGCCTTTCCCATGTCATGTTGATCGAGTGAGAGAGAACGCCCTGGGTCCCAAGACTATTTCGTTTTAAAAATTCATCTGAGATTTGCTTATCTGGTCGCTGCCTTCTCGTTGTTGGCCAAACCAATGGAAAAATCATGACATCGGGCCAAAAACCGGGATGTTATCCACCCGATCCCCAAATCCCGGGAGAGGGTTTTTAAACTTTAAAAAAGTCTCGGGACCCCGGGACAGAGGCGCAAATACCCAGACAATCCAGGCAAAACCGTGGGTAACGGCCTGTAGCCCTCTTTAATGGCCCTTGCTTCACTTGGACCATTACCTCAGTTTGAGCCCCTGAAACGGGGGCTTAACACCACAATCTGTCACAGCAGATTGGTCCCTTCAAGCATTCATCCAGGACCCAATCCTGTTGGCTGCTGTGATCAATGTATTTTCCTGGTGGTGTCAGTCCCAGAGTGTTTTGTCTGCAGAAAGTTGGGAGGGGGCACAGGAAGTGTGTGAGCCCTGTAGCATTCCAAAATGGTGGAATTCCTCTATGGGCTTCAACTACTTGCTTGGTCTACGCTAAATCCATCATCTCTACTGTCTGTCTACTTCAAAGAGGCTGTTGTAATTACCACTCTGGGGTGACTTTCCTCTTGTTGATATGGCCTGTCCTTTGACACACTGGTCCCCTCGCTGCCCCCTGTGGGTAGATCATGTTCTCCTGGAAGGTCACATGTCTTCCCAGACAGAGCGACATTTTTTTCTGTGGCTGAACACGAATGTCCTATTTTGGGTGAAACCTGGTTCCAAAGAGATGGATACACAAATTCTGACAAGGAAAATATGCCATTAAAAAACAAGCTGACAATAAAATTACAACAATAGGTTTTGTGCAGTATAACCGTAGATTCCCAGATACCACAATGTGAAAGTTTGCACTCTACTTTCCATCTTGGAGCATTATGAAAGTGAGGTCTGATGAGCAGACCTCAGTTTCAGAGACACAATAATAAGCACCATTATACATTCAAAAACAAAAATGTTCAGGTTAGCGCACCCTCACAGATGGAAATCTTTAACACCTAGTATGTCGTGAGTTAGACATTTCCATGCCGCCTCTTATTCCGAGCAAGCTTCTATTTTGACATTCCCAGTAAGCTTTACACTCATTGTTAGATACTAGTTTGGCCCTCACAGGAACTTTATCGCTCATTCATAGTATTCTCCCAGAATGTGTGCCATTCCTAGGAATATCACAGTTTGACATTCAATCAGAGTAAGCTGGTCATTGCCAGGATGCTCCCAGTAAGCTTGACATGCCCAATCAGCTCCCAGCTTGACTTTCCCAGTAAGCTTGATATTCCCATTACATTTCTGGGTTTATATTTACACTCTTCTCCTATTAAGGTATTTACAGCAAGTGCCCGCATTGACATTCCCATTATCATTCCAGTGTACACGATTCCAGCATACTGAACTTTGAAATCAAAAATCATCCCCAAATATCATGGAGAACGAGTGGGGTGAGGCTTGTGACATCACTCTGGACAAGGCTTTCAACATACATGATGCAAAATGAGCCCCTGCGTCCCCATAAGATGACAACATAGGTGCGGAAGACGCCTGCAATTGGCAGCCCATCCATGGCCCGCTTTCCAACACACCCAAGTCGCCCTTTACTCGTTGCTTTGCAAAGTGGTCTGGCGGCTGGGCCACTTTCGACAAAGTCGGTAGTCCTCTTGCACAGCGTGTGCTGCCCTGGACCACATGTGACCTCCTAAAAAATCAGCAGCATCCGCCTCCTTCATCGTCAACAGTCCAAGTCCATCCTAATGTCCCCGAGTGAAAGACAGAGGCGACAAAGGGGCGCAGCATGAGGTGGACTGTTCCACTTCCCCGATGTTTAACTTGTGTTGGTTAAAGGAGTCCTGTTGGGTCATGTGCGTATACATCCGGTCCAGAGCCGACCCCGTTTAAACTTTCTGCTGTACTTTCAATTAACGTTTCCATGCGCCTGCTTTGCTCCCTGCTGTAATCCATGTGTCAGTCAAGAGATGCGCTGCATCAGCATTAATAAGAAATGGGTTGCTAGGAAACGCTCATCATCAGTGATTCTTGTATCTTAAACGTTCCAAATCTTCCTTAAAGGAGCTAATGTTGAGGGTTTTTAGCACGGTAAGTGCCCCTCTGTTTTTTAAGTCAAATCTGCAGCGCAGTCCACGGTTGATTGGTTTATTTGTGAAATAAATGTCAAACGGAACGCTTTTGAAAATGCACAAAGCAGCCCATTAGTCTGACAAGCAAAGAAACGTTTACATTTTTGGGAGAATGAGAGGCGCCATTGATATCGGCATAACAACAAGCTGCATGCGCTCTTACCCCATAAGACAAAAGCAGGTGACTTTCTCAAACTGTCCCGTGTCACGTCCCGTTTGAATCCCGCACATCTTATGTTAGCACATTGATACAGACACCGTCCTTTGCATTGCTCTCTGCACCGTAACCTGCACACACTACTCTACATACGGTGCACATTGTCCAATGTTCTGTGAGAGCTTTCCATCCAGCGCAGACTGCTTTACTTTGCATTCTGGTATCTGTAGTAAGCCATTAGCATAATATATGGATTCAAGAATGCAATGCAACGATCAAGGCAAGGCGAACCATGACTCATGGAGCGTATGACGAGGGAGGAAATGCTCTGCCAAGAAGCCTTTCCTCCCATTTCAGCCATTAAGAATGTGGGTGATGTTTTCACCCGAACATTTACACAAAGTCAAAACTGCAGGTCCTACACTATATGACGGGGTTCCCTAAAATGCCAGGGCTGGGCGGGGGTGTCAGCCATGCACTGGGAGGCCTTAATCATACGTAAGCTTTGCTGAATGTAATTCCTTTCTGCCCCATGCCAAGTGAAGGGTAGCCAGCCACTCCCAGCCCCCAGACCCGCATCACCCGGTAAATCCGCTTCGTTATGTCCTGCATTTATAATGCAAACCTTAAACTTTAGTATCGTCCAAGGAGGCAAACTGATGTGAGCCAACACGTCAGGACTGGTGGGACATGGGAGGTGTGGCTTGGGACAGCATTGCAGCTCTGTGTTTAGATGCGTTTAAGACATGTGTGTACCTAACAGAGGAATGCTGGGTGGTACACGTGGGCAGCACTTTCTCTCGCTCGCTCTATTTGCCTTCAACATGCTGTTACTCAAAGGTCGCTGCACGTGCAGGGTTATATTGTGTGGCTGAACACTCCAAGGCCTACCACAGCCCCACATACCCTGACGGGAAAACTCATCATAGTCGCACCCCAGGCTGTGTAGGAACATATGTAGTTACTATGATGTCAATCGTATATTGACATCAGAAGTAGCAAAACACACTGCGGGTCATTTTGCAATGGGCAGAGCTGGAAATAGGGGCATGCACGCAAGACATAATGGGGCCGATTCATGGAACAAACGTGCGCCGAAAATCTACGCGCAAGCAGGCACAAGCAGGCGCAAGCAGGCGCAAGCTGAAAAAAAGAGGCGCACGCGCACGCGTGCGATTCATGGAAGTCCCTGCGCGTGTCTTCCTCGGGATGTGCGCCAAACCCGTGCATGGCGCACACGTCACTGCAACATCCCGAAAGACGTGCGCGACGCGCACAGTGAAAGCGCACAACCTCTGCGCATACACTAGAAAGTGGGCGGAACACGGGGCGTGACGCGCGGAATGGGGAACAACTTGCGAAAACAAGGGCGTAACTGGGGATGTACTGCAGGGAAGCAGAGGGAACGCCCACACGCACCCGAACCACACGTATTCATGGAACCGAATAGGGCAAAGCCACGCACAGCGAAAGACACGCACAAGCCGATACACGTCCGCCACACGAAGGCAGGCGGTAGCGTCCCTGCGCATTACAAAAGTGGCAACATACAGCAATTGTGCGAGCGGGGCACGTGTATTTCGGGGGTTCGCGTGAACTTACTCACGCGATCGGGCCTGGGGGAGCGGGCTACGTGTATTACAGGGGTACGCGTGAACTTATTCACGCGATCGGGCCTGGGGGAGCGTGCTACGTGTATTTCAGGGGTGCACGGGAAGTTCCACACGCGAATAGCCTGGGCGCGTGTATTTCAGGGTTGCGCGGGAAGTTCCACACGCGAATAGCCTGGGCGCGTGTATTTCAGGGGTGCGCGGGAAGTTCCACACGCGAATAGCCTGGGCGCGTGTATTTCAGGGGTGCGCGGGAAGTTCCACACGCGAATAGCCTAGGCGCGTGTATTTCAGGGGTGCGCGGGAAGTTTTACACGCGATCGGGCTATTCGCGTGTGGAACTTCACGCGAACCCCTGAAATACACGCGCCCAGGCTATTCGCGTGTAAAACTTCACGCGCACCCCTGAAATACACGCGCCCAGGCTATTCGCGTGTAAAACTTCACGCGCACCCCTGAAATACACGCGCCCAGGCTATTCGCGTGTAAAACTTCACGCGAACCCCTGAAATACACGTAGCCCGCTTGCCGTGCTGGTACAGGGTTAGCGCAGCCCTTTGCGCTGGATTGGGGATTTTGATGGCTTTTCCCTGCGCGGAAGGCGTTCTTGGGAGCGTAACTGGCGCTGCTGGAAGGTCGCTGCGCCACTGTGCGCCACGGCTGGTTTTGGTGGCTGGAATCCATGAATACGATGTGCGCGGAAATGGGTTTTGGCGCACGCGGCTGGCGCAGGGATTCACACGCGCACACTGTGCGCCAGCCGCGTGCGCCACTTGTGCGCTGAATTCTATGAATTACCCCCAATGTGTTTACGCATCGATTTCCCGCTCAAGCCTATTTTCGTGCGCACACACTGCGAATGCGGATGGAGCAGAGTTTGAATCCGACCGTCCCCCTCCCCCCCTCCAGCCGTGGTTTCCTTCTTCATCTCATGCGCACACTTTAATTTTAGGCCAAGCAGGAGATGTTCATGCAAACATAAGATTAATGACTCCTATTGAACCCACCTTCGATTTAGCACTTGCTAAAGCGTAGGAATAAACCATAGGAATCTACTAGGAAATGCCGTCAGCAAAGCGCCATTTACATGGAATTTTTACAAAACGGGTAGTACAACTAAATACTAAATGTGATTTGGTAATGGTTTTACTCTTCAGTTTTGCACTCCAGCTGTGCATCCCTTTAATTGCATGCAGGCGACCCAGCAGCAAATGAGAGCTAAAGTTGGTGGTCCACTGGTATCCAGTGATGTTACCACAACACATAATAGCAAATGAAATGTTACCGAAAGAAATACCGACCAGTAAATGTAAAGGGGGTGGGGGTAAGTGGTTAAAAGGTGGGGGGAGGGGTTTGGGGGGGGTTATTTTTTCTTTTTTCACTAAAATTTCAGTCGGTAGCATTTCATTCGGAAAAATCACGTGGACCCGGTCCACTGCATGCACTTTGAAGCTTTTATAAAATAACCCCCTATTGTTGGCTCAGCTGTGATTTCAACCTGTGACATACACACACACACACACACAACCACTCACTCACACATGTGCTCGCTTTCACTCTCTTCTTTGCATTTGACCTTGTATTGTGGGAAACGGCATTGATGCTTTGCTGGACACGCCTGTAATCAGTATGTAGATATGCGTTCTTTGCAATCACCGCTTGCTCTTTATTGGTGGTATCATGCTTATTGTATCTGCCTACAGTGTTGCTGTAAATATTTCTATTGCACATTCGGGCTGATATGCCATGTTGTTTGGTCCTTGTTAAGTCAGATTTATGTGAGACAGAATACTGTTTTCTCTTGAAAGACAACTACGCAGAAAGGATTGGTAGGTTGGTGTGACAAATCAACTTCTGGGGCACCAGTGGTCCAGGGATGAATATCGGTTTCTAAACCATCAGTCAGCCCCACACCTCTAGCACACCAGAAGGGATCCAAACAGATTGAAAACTCAAGCAAATTATAAACCTCTTATCCAATTTTGAAAACGTGGACGGAACGGCAGGCTTATCTCCGCAAGGTTGTGAGTCTTTGGTTAGTTGCAACACAGCGAAAATACAATGATAAAAGGAGTGTCCAGTCAAGGTTGTCTTAAAATATTTACTTTATTATTATTACAACAGACAGTTCTAGCACACTACAAAATACAACACACCCTGTAAAGGAATGCAGAGGATAGGCAGTTTCAAAGCAGGAAAAGTGATGCACTATTCATACTTACAGGAGGGTAGTTGGTATGGTTACTAACAACAACAGTTTGTTAAGGTTTCTTGGCTTTTGCACAAAGCTAGCAATGGATCTTAAAATGTCTCTAGTGGCCTTCTGGGAAGGATCAGGGGGACAGAACCATGATGCACCTTTGGCTGTAGATGTTCTTGGTGCTCAACAGGATCGAGTCGGTTCCCGGGTGCTTTGCAGGCTTCTGTCACAGAGACGGGATTCAGCTGCAGGTGTCAGGCGGCAAGCAAAGCTGGACGAACGACTGCAGGCTCGCCTACACTGTGGCTCGGGGTCAGGACTTGTCTCAGTGCTGATCTGTGGTTCTGAAGCACTGTTCGAGACTTCTCGGATATATAAAAGCAACGGCAGCTTGACAAAACCGTCAGCGTCGCCGTCAATTGCAGATCGAAGAATTTGACTTGCTCAAAAACGTCCTTTAAGGCGGACAACAGTAAATGCTTGTTGAGGGAATTTTCCCAGCTTCTCCAATGGGCTTGTGTTGTCCTTTAAGGTGGGCGGCCCCACAGCTCTTGCTCAAGAGTGTTGCGGGCAGCTGCATTGTCCTTTGTTTTAGGTTCAGAGACCTTCTGGTACTCCCTGTCAAGGCAGCTTGCTGCAGAGCCTTGAAGGGCATGCTGTGTGCTGGCTGGGAACCGGTTCTAGAGTGGCTGGAGGCTCCAGTGGGTTCTGTATCTCCCTATGTTCCCTTGGAGATGTTTAGAGATGGGATCTTGCTGCCCTCTTTGGATATCCTGGCCTTCTTTCACCGGTGGAACATGCAATGCAGAATGTACCTTCAGCCAGGGTCCAAGTTCGAGTTATTATTGCTGCTTCTTGGAAAGTCTTCAGATGATCTGTCAAAAGTGGGGCTCTGTCATCTTTTAAAGCCAAGTGGCCACAGTGATTGGTGTAGGATAAGCTTACCTTAATTAACTAATCCTGGGGTCCCTACCAACAATCTTCTGTATCTGTGAGGACATAACCAGAGTGCTTTGCAACAGGCAAGGTAAAGGAGTGAAAACAGGAACATGGTGTGCCCCAAAACTAAATGGCGGAAACCTTCTCTCAACAGAAAGCTCTCTGGACACACGCCCTTGTGATATTAAGTTCCACCCATCCTCCCGTCTGTTGTTGATCAAAGAGTCTTTCTGGTTAATGGAGTGCGCTGTTGTTCTTGATTAAAGCGGTAGGTCTCCCTTGAAGCTGCAACGAGACCAGACTCTCGGGCTCCTGCAAACCACATTTCTGTACCTTATGAATGTGGTCGCAGGGTGGCTTACTGTAAACAGAGGCATGACAGTTCACTGTCATTGATACTGAGAGTGGGTGCTGGATTCAGTTTGACACAGTTACATATGAAAGGTTGTTGGGTTTCCTGCCTCCTTTGTCAACCTCTGTCAGTCTGTTTGAAGTACCCTCTATGGGTATGTTAATCACTGCCACTAGCTGCAGGGCCTAACAAAAGAGCAGGGCGGCTACATGGAGCTTGTGTTAGTTAATCAGGCTTGCCATGGCCGGGGGAAACTTGGTCCTTCCCCTTCCTGGACATAGTGCACTCCTGGCTGTCAGATTCCAGCAAAATATGACAGGGCGGAGTGTGCCTGGAGGCTGTGTCCATCCAGAGTGCACAGGCCTATGCATTTCTCATGGTGTGTGCAGAGGAAAATGTGTGTGGATTATCCCCACACATTTCCTGAGGTTTGTCTACCATCATTACATTTAATAAAAAATGTCAAATAGCCCAGGCAAGCACACGTCCACCATGCAGATGATCGATTTCCTCACAGTTGTTCAAAACTAAAGATGCAATCAGTGGAAATGTACTATCCTCCTTAAGCTGAAAAGCCAGGAAGCATAGGCTCATATCATGACTAAGTGTGTGACCCCCCTCTATTTCCCCTCAGTAATTCACTTCACATCACAACAACTGGTTTTCCTTGTCTGCCAAAATTGATGTTTTTAACTATGCACAAGATAAATATAAAGACTTGCATATGGTTTGAAAGATTACATGGTTCTATATGATGCTTTCCCACCTGACGCTTTTCACGCCCATCCTGTTGTAATCCTGTTTTATTAATGTATTTATTTTTCCTATTCCGCCTGCAGCACCTTACACTATGGTCTTCAGAATCCTCTAACCTACCCTCTCTACCACTTCTCCTACATGCAGTTAGATGCAATTAATCCCCCTTCTGACACTGACCCTCATTAATGTTTCGCCAGGGTCCCACTGGAATTACATGGAGGATACTGGCAAAACTGCCTTACCGTCTCCTCCACTTGATATCCCGATAGTACCAGGATAATATGGGCGGCCGAGACGCCAGTAAGTTTCCATTCCATGGTGTCCCATAGGACTCCATGGGATGAGATTGGCAGAATCACCGGCACCAGTAGTACAGGTGCCGTTGATTCTGGCAGTTATTTGCCAGTATGGGCCTGAACTCCTGGTAGGTCAGACATGTTGTTAGTTCACTGAACCTACCGGCATACTTGTGTTTCCCGGGTCTGGAAGAAATGCAAGTGTCGGTATTATCAGCAATTTTTTCTGCATTCTTTCCAGCCAGGGGACCTTGTAATGAGGCCCATTGTCTATCATTATTGATGTCATGTCCTTGATATTACAGGTATGAACTCAGGCTGGGCTGGCTCTGCACAGCACCCTTCCAAGTCACTGCATTGAGAAACAGTATGGGTAATAACATCACATATCATTACAGTGCTCACAAGTGGGAGGAATCTGGCAGAAAGCGCTATGTAAAAGTGTGATATTACTTAGTGTTGTTGAAAGGATATGAGGCCTTATGTTACATATCTCTTTGCTGAGGGGGTGACTTGGATGTCACAGGCCAATCTTGGATCGGGAATCCCTGCTCTGGAAAGGCTTGATACATAGCGCAGAGATTTTATAATAAGTGTATGTGTGTTCCAGTGGGAAGAGCTGAAGCTTACTGGAACAAAGGTGTTTGGCCCAATGGACAGAGGTAATGTCTAATGAAAAAATAGGACATATTCCATAGGGTGTTGTTGTATAAAAGGAGAAGGTCAGCTTTAAAAGAAAGCAATAAGGTTTCATACGTTGCTGTTGTCTATCGGATTGGCACCACTTATACATGTACCTCCATTTAACATCCAAACTTTTTTAGTGAAATAACAGCTTCTCCCATTCAGACCAATAAATCATCCCTTATATTGACCATACCGTACAACTGTTACACTAGATGCACAACAGTGAACCTCATCTAATCCTGCTAGATTTGTCTGTCTCCTCCTCTCACTAGAGTAGGCCTTCCTGAACCACACCAGTGCCACCAAACCACACTTGCTCAAGATCTCACTTGTTCTACTAGATCACAATGCCTCCTGATGCACCAGACTCCTCCACTCCACGACACCTAATCATATGAACCACAGGGACACATATCCTCCACAATTCTTCACACATTTCTATTAGAGTACTCGACCTCAATTCCATTTTCTACCCACCTCCCCAGGGCTACTAGTCCTCAATCTCATATCTACTATCTAAGAGGACCACAACCATTGGATCTCACCTCCACCAGTGGACCACACCTTCTACCCCAAGGCAACACTATCTCCACTAGACAACACTTCCTCAAATAAACCTCACTGCCTACACTAATCTTCACCTCATTAACCACACCACCTTCTCAAAACCTGCCTCTCGCTGATCCAGTCTTGGATGTCCAGTGCATACTTGAAGCTCAACCCCTCCAAGACCGAATTCCTGCTCCTTAACAACAACACTGAACACACAGACGTACATGCCTGGCTATCAACCATGAACTCTGAGGGTTTCACACCGTAGCTCACCTCCTGCACCAAGTCCCTCTCGTTCTACATTGACAAACACCTCTCCTTGAAGGCGCACATAACTAGGAAAACTCAGATAGCTTGGTATCAGCTCTCCTTCTTGCGAAAAGTCAAGCCCTTCCTCCCTCCGGACAGCTTTAGATCCACAGTTCAAGCACTGGTCCTATCTCACCTGGATGAAATCAATTCACTCCTCCAAGACCTCCTGTCATCTTCCCTTTTGCCCCTGAGAAGTGTCCTACACACAGCTGCACACCTCATCAAGGGTCTACGCAGATACAACCACATCACCCCGGCCCTCATCGACCTTCACTGTCTCCCACTGCATGCACATATCACCATCCAGTCTTGCTGCATCATCCATAAGGTAGTTGCCCTCAAGTCACCCAGCTACCTCGTGGAGAAACTCTGGATCTCTGTCGGACAGCACACCACCAGAAGCCAGGACACATGCAGACTTGAAATCCACCACTGCAAAAAGGAAAGGACGAGAAAACAAGCATTCTCTGTCTACGCCCCAGGACTAGGGAATCACCTCCCCATCGGCATCAGAATCATCCCCATGCTCAAACAATTCAGAAAATAATGCAAGACCCACCTCTTCAAGGAGTGTCTCCTACTCAACACCTAGGTCATCACACTGCCCCTTGCGCCACCTGTCTAGCTAGACGCCTCCCGCCTCTCTCCTCCCCTACACCCGGCACAACTGTACCTCCCCTCTGTCCGCACTCAATAAATAAAATAATAATAATAATTCTATTAGATCACTACTCTGTCCCTTGGAACATACCATCTCCACTAACACCTGTTCAACCAGCATGTACCACTCCGCCTCAGCTAGAGCACAAATTCTTCTCTTTGACCATGCTTCTTCAAGCAAACCACACACGTTTTCAGCAGACTTAACCAACACAACTACAGCATCCACCCTCATCTACTAGTCTCCATGTTGTTTAGATCACACACACTCCTCTAGAGAACCTCTTCCATCAGTATGCTGCTCTACCGCCAATATAGCCCAACTCCACCGCTGTAACACACACATTCATAAGTAAATCACACACGTACATCTACTGCCAGCATATAAAACTGCACCTGGAGTAATCAGTTGTCCCCAGAGTTCAGAGAATTAACTTGCAAGTTCCTTGGAGCTCTGCTCTGGTTTGTCTTGGTTTTTACATTTAAGCACGATTGCCATTAGATTGCTGCAGGAACAGCAGTGTCTGGGTATTAGGGGGAGCTCATGGGTTGTGACATATCACTTAAATGTTGTTCGTGATGGCTGATTAGGAAAATGAGGGCTGTAAAACGCTTTTTGCTGTACTGAACAATGGCTACACGCAGGTGATTGTGTAACGTATTTCTTTTTGTCACTGTCTTTTTCAGTCTTGATAGAACTGTCTTAAATCTGAGATTGTGTATGCTTGCATTACTTTGTATGCTGCTAAATGTAGTCAAAAGGCAAAGCTGTGATGCTCTTTTTGCTAACATGTCATTATGATGATTCATATATTGTCAGTTTGTGTTTTAATGTGCACGTTTCAAGTAGGCTCTAGCAAATGGCGTGTTTTCTTAACCATGTGTTTTGTTCAGTTTTGACAAGCCTATGAAATGCCTGCCGACCCGTCCGTGTTCCCCCCAAAAGCCCCCAGCCCCATCGGGAATGCCCAAGTAATGCGTTTCCATTTCCAGCACCCCCGAAAAGGCACACACTAGGCTGGTGGTGTGGCCCATTGAGCCGTTCATCCTTAAGAGGTCGATACAATGAAAATCATTAATTTCGAATAATACGAACATTACGTTATTTACAGTGGCTGGAAGCCACACGCCTGTGGAAGTGAGCGGGCCTATCGACGTTGCGCGCTAGGCCTGCACTGCAGTCTGAGATAAGTGCAGGTCCCAGCAGCCTCCGCGTTCCTAGCCGTGCTGAATCTCCCCGCTCCTAGCTGTGCCCCCGGATATTAGAGCCGAGCTGCGTTTTTTGGCATAGGCAGCTCGGAACGTAAATATGCATTAGCGATAGGCGGAAGGGCCGCTTTTCAAGAAGCAAATCGGCTCTCCGCGAGAAAACGATGAGCGTTTGACAGCCTCCCGTCCTAGATAAAGCCTGTAATTGCTTCCATAACAGATTCTCTACGGCAGCGGGAGGACGGGCAGAATACCTGCAGACGATATGCTGACCTCCGCCGCTGCCGCGAGGCCCGAGCCGCAGAATCTCGAGGCGGCAGAATATATGCGCAGGCCTGCCGTCCAGGCACCGCAGAGGGAACGGGGAGGGGAGAGGAAGGGGGGAGGGGGGCGCGCTGGAATCTGTTAAATGGCTATGTAGGAAGGATTGCACTGTGGTCGCAATATCAGTTTAAAGATGTACCCGTGCTCGTCCCCATTTTTATAAAACACCCCCTTTCCATGTTTTCAACATTCGTTTGAAACACCCCTTATTCCCGAAGTCTAGGAGTCTGCAAACAATTACAACCCGTGGGTGCTTGAAAATGTTTTACCTGCACAAGACTACCAGACGCCCATGTATTGCCATACTTGTCTTCACATCACAGAATTACTTCACACAATTATCTTCTGAATAAATTGCGCAAGTGTGCGTGTATTGCACTGTTGCAGGCTTACACTATGCAGGCATTCGCTGGGGAGAATACCCAGAATGAGGGGCTTTGGGATGCTAATGGCCCTTTCCCAGCGAGCTGTGACTTGTCAGGCAGGAAAGGGGCCGTTGCGCCAGAGGCCAATGTCTAGGGTGCTTTTTTTCTCTCATGTTGGCCAAATACCAGAAAGAGAATCAGGATGATTATGCCACGCTATCTTATGTAATGTTATTAGGATTTAGCCAACTACCGGAAAGAGAATCAGGATGATTATGCCACGCTATCTTATGTAATGTTATTAGGATTTAAACAAATACCGGAAAGAGAATCAGGATGATTATGCCACGCTATCTTATGTAATGTTATTAGGATTTAGCCAACTACCGGAAAGAGAATCAGGATGATTATGCCACGCTATCTTATGTAATGTTATTAGGATTTAAACAAATACCGGAAAGAGAATCAGGATGATTATGCCACGCTATCTTATGTAATGTTATTAGGATTTAAACAAATACCGGAAAGAGAATCAGGATGATTATGCCACGCTATCTTATGTAATGTTATTAGGATTTAAACAAATACCGGAAAGAGAATCAGGATGATTATGCCACGCTATCTTATGTAATGTTATTAGGATTTAAACAAATACCGGAAAGAGAATCAGGATGATTATGCCACGCTATCTTATGTAATGTTATTAGGGTTTAGCCAAATGCCAGAAAGAGAATCAGGATGATTATACCACGCTATCTTATGTAATGTTATTAGGATTTAGCCAAGTACCAGAAAGAGAATCAGGATGATTATGTTATGCTATCTTATGTAATGTTATAAGGATTTAGCCAAGTACCAGAAAGAGAATCAGGATGATTATGCCACGCTATCTTATGTAATGTTATTAGGATTTAGCCAAATACCAGAAAGAGAATCAGGATGTTTGTGCCACGCTATCTTATGTAATGTTATTAGGGTTTAGCCAAATGCCAGAAAGAGAATCAGGATGATTATACCATGCTATCTTATTTAATGTTATTAGGATTTAGCCAAATACCGGAAAGAGAATCAGGATGATTATGCCACGCTATCTTATGTAATGTTATTAGGATTTAGCCAACTACCGGAAAGAGAATCAGGATGATTATGCCACGCTATCTTATGTAATGTTATTAGGATTTAGCCAACTACCGGAAAGAGAATCAGGATGATTATGCCACGCTATCTTATGTAATGTTATTAGGATTTAGCCAACTACCGGAAAGAGAATCAGGAAGATTATGCCACGCTATCTTATGTAATGTTATTAGGGTTTAGCCAAATACCAGAAAGAGAATCAGGATGATTATGCCATGCTATCTTATGTAATGTTATTAGGGTTTATTCCACACACCACATCTATTTGCATGCTATAAAATGATGAACCGGAATGGAGCATGCTGTTTCATACTTTTGCTATGCATGGCTGCATGGCACTGAACTAAATACGATGCTAGCCAGCACTGCTCTATGCCACCTCAAGGGATTTCATAAAGGACCTGGAAGCAGAGGCAGCAACTAAAGACGAGGGAGGGCAAGGAGACCATAAAGGTGATGTTTGTTTGTTTGTTTCTTTATTTATTTATATAGTGCTCCAAACCCGGAGGTATCTGGGTGCATTACAAGAGGATTTTCAAGTTACAAGCAACAGTTATAGTTTCAGAAACTTAAGCTACAGAACACATGTACATGTTAATAACAGGTACATAAACTTCTAGTGCAGAGCAAATTTACATACTAAAAACAAGCTTTAAATAAAGAATGTAGTTTGCAGGTTACAACTGAGGAAGCGCCAAGAGTCTGGTAGGACATTAGTGGAAAGCCAACTTTTGGTGTTTTTCCTGAAACTGAAGAAGGATTGGTCCGCTCTTAAGGTTGTAGGTAGGGAGTTCCACATTTGGGCAGCCTTAACGGGAAAACTGCTGCGCCCTGCTGTTTTCAGTTTGAATCTGGGGATTCTTCGGCAAAAGGAGTTGGTGGTCCTCGTGGGTCGTGTTGATGTGTTTTTGACACATTTGTTAATTAGGTATTGAGGGGCTGAGTTATTTAGACATTTGTAAGTGAGGGAGACAGTTTTAAGCTTTATTTTGTCCTTGACTGCAAGCCATTTATTCTTCCGCCTGGCTTCTGATATGTGGTGTCTTCTAGGAATGCTTAGGGCATTTCTAAGAGCATTGTTTTGCAAAATTTGAGTTTGTTAACAATGTGTAATCTTTTTGTATTATTGATATTGTTTTAACTTTATTTTATGAATGTTTGTATGAATTATCAGGCTCAAAGTGCCTAATAATTCATATGATGATGAATACCATGGGACTGATCACAGCGGCATTCGCTGTGAGAATACCGCCAAACTCAGCGTTACTGGACGCAGCAAACTGCAGGTAACTGGCAAGGTCTGCATGATTCAAAGTCGTGCAGGCCTTTCTGTTATTCCTAATGTTGTAGTCGTTTAGGACTCCACGGAGATTGGCTATTACCACATGTGGTAACATTGAGGAATGCTTTAGTTATGGGTTATTTATCTCCAAACAAAAGCAGGTGGACTAAGACTCAGTCTGACGAAGTGGTAAAACATTTGGTATTCTTAAATACCAGAGGTTCTACCACTACCTCCAAACTTATAATCAAGCTCAAAGTGAAGTTATTTTTGAAATAGCTGTATTTGTTGGTAATCATTACAAAATGATATATTGTATATTATTTGCTACTTGTTATAAGTAGCTTCAATGAAAAATTACATCAGATGCAAACAAAAAGCGGCCTGCAACCAAGCATAGCATCTAGTGTTCCCTGCATCCATGTCAGATTTTCACAATCCCCCTCATTAATATTAATGGGATAACTGTGCATATAATCATTCTAAATGTAGGCCCATTTTGTCACATGAATATTCATGAGGGATATCCTGAAAACTCGTCAGGTTTCCGACCCTCCAGACCTCGAATTGGACAACCTAAAGTGTAATTAATGGATCTGATTGTTTTATATTTCATTCTGGGAAATGAGTATACATAATCATGTAGATAACTTGTTTTTTACAATGTATATAGCATTAGTGATTATTGTATGTATTTTGTGAAATGAACTGAACGGACGTGCTGTTTGTGAAAGGCAGATTATGTCAAGCAACCCACTCAGTAAAATCTGCAGAATGCAAAGTTAGCAGATTGTAAAATAGTGATAAACAGGAGGACCATGATTGATTAATGCTAAACAAATCTTGTTGTATAATTCTTACACTTTGGAGAACTACAGGTCAGTTTTTCAGATTATGTTATTTAATTGTTGACAATGTCTTAAGATAAGTACGGGTACAGAGATCAACATGTATTCCTGAAGTGTGTTTTAAGGCAAGGGGTTAAAAAAGGCTCTCATAGACAATCATCTTGATTATTACTAGATTGTGATGGAGAGTCTGGATTCTATTAAAGGCACAGAGGCGAGTATTATGCATAATAACTCTCTCATTTGCTCCACTGCAGTAAGAAAAACGCAAATACAATAACCATAAAACCTCTCTGTCACAAGCTAGGAATAATCAACATTATTTGGCATGGCACATGCATGTTCAAAGCCCATGTAACATAGATAGCAAAGCCTGCATCATAGGCTTGCAGTAAAATTAGTGAAACGTCCCATTGCTAGTCCAATCGGCTGATCAAACACAATCTCCCCAGAATGCATTGGGCACCAAAGCTCCCTTAGCAGAATGGCCCCCAAAACAGGAAACTTCAATGGCTGCCTGGTCCATCCATGCCACAGCACCCTCATCTGAAAGCGTGGAGGACGACACCGGGATGAAAGGCTTACAAAAGGAAACAAGTAATTGGCCCACAGGCCCTCTACGTCCTGAGGCCCTGGCTTCATACACACAGAGACACTGAATGACACACAGTTGGGGAAATCCAGGAAAGAAGGGAAAGAGATCAATATAGAACTAGATTTTTGTCATGCAGTGAACATGAAACATGACCCCTTCCGAAAGAACTTCCCCAAGAGATCCAGCACTCTACCGTCCCCCGCCCTCCTCAAGGACACCAGACGCATCAGCATCACCACTTCAGGGACAAATCAGAGTTAGGAGGCTAACCCCTGGCCATGGACAATAGCACATTAATATCGCAAAGACAGGACTACTTGGAAAATAGATGGGGCGAGAAACACAGATTCCGTTTAACAGTCTGCAAAGAAGAGGATGCTTGCCTAATGGAAACCCCACCACCAAAGCATGCGTGCCATACATATCCGATTTGTAAGTGCTGATAGTGTGGTAAGAGAGCAAAGGAGGTAAGACAGCCAAAATAATTACCACCCGTACATACAGAAAGAACGGGATCCATAGCCCTCAGAAGGCAACAACGAAGACATGCCCTCCCCCCTACTTTTGTCTTTGGCCCCCTCTGTGCCCTTCCTAAATTTGATTCCTGGTGACGCCACTGCAGGGAACCGCCCAGGACCAATAGGTGTGGGTGTCAAAACGGGTCCAACAGAAGGTCTGGGAAAACTGAAAGAAGAACTGGAGGTGCCATGGCCATCTGTCCAGGCAATGGATACAAAGGCTGCCCTCTCCGTAGGTATCATCACTACAAGTGTATGCTCTGCAACTTGCCCTGCATGAGGGTGTGAGCAATTTGCAAATGGAGGAATCACATAATGTCTTCCCTTTCCTGAGTGCTGGAAAAACATGTCCACCACCCCCGTGAATTAGTCTAACTGCCAGCCGAGTAACCAAGATGCTGAGAATTCAACTGGAATGCAAATAGCTCTAACTGAATAGGCCCCAGCACCTTTGGAACCTTAGAAGCAGAGTGCAACAAAGCGATTGCTACTCTAGAGACTATTAGGAAACCCAAAAACGGCATCCTCTGGAATGGAACCAGATACAATTTCTGGAAGTTTGTGAATAACCCCAGAACTCGCAGTAACCCCACAGCCAAGCCAGGGGTGTTTTTAGGTGACATGCAATGAATCGGTCATGCTATGAAGAACATCGCAATAAATAATGAAACAGATCCATCTGGCACTGAGATGTACTGCCTCTGGCTTGAGCAGTTTGTTAAAGCACCAGCGAAGGGGAGAACACTAGAAACACTGCCCCACCCCTAAAGAACCTGCTAAAATGGCTGTAAGTTTTGAAGATAGATACAGTGCATCCCTGAGGTCCAATCTGACAAACCAGTCTCCTAGTCTGAACATGATTTTCAATGTACCAATCATCTCTATCTTGAAGTGACGATAGAACACACACTGGTTAAATGTCCTCAGATAAATTACAGTTCAGAACCCTTCTTGACCAAAAATGTGTTACTTAAAAACTCTTGTGAGTGAAACTCTGTTCTTTCCCATGCGTTCTCCAAGAGTTCCACAATTTCTTGGCAAATCTATTGATGGCCCCCTCAGGAAAAAGGGGAATTCTCCTGGGGAATTTCTGGCGTGGGAGGTCTGAGAAGTCCAACCAAAACCCTGGGTTGTTTGAAAATCCTCAACCTCTCCACACTGGATCATCTGCTGCAAAAAAAGGAAGCATACCTAGAGTGAGAAGGCTGCTCTCCCGCTACTGCCACTTGTGGGGTACATTTACCAGCCCCAACAGAAATCCTGTGCATCACAAAAACTGCATTTCAGCAGTTACCAAAATAATTGCTGTGCTGTGTCTGCTGAACACATATGGGGCGAGAGTTAAACACAGCCACACCAAGAATGGCTGCATGTTGTCGTTCTCTGCGTGAATCCAGAGAAAATAACTTAAAGGCAGAATGGCCTTGCATTTACTTTCTGTCAGTGAAAAACTCTAGGCTGCACCAGAAAATGACCTGCATTCCGGATGGCATCGCACTGGTGTCTCTTTTTGTTTTAAATAGCACACAATTTGTTCCATTCATCACAGCCCTTCCTGTGCATTGTATTTGAATGCCATGAAATCAGACAAGCCCGGTATAACAGCATTGTTTTCATCAAATCAAGTCCATGAGGAGCAGAGAATCTGCATCAAATCCACACTGCTCAGATTTAATTTTGCAACAAACTAACACACACAAGGAACTTCAAAGAAAGATGGTTTCCCTTGCCGTGTTTCAATTACCAAGAAAACTATTTGCAAGCATATTTCTGTGACCAGAAATTGACCAGATATGTAAAAGCCTTTCTGAAAATGAATGCCACAGAAACCACGTTTTGTGAAATGAACATGAGCTAAAGAGAACATGTGTAAACCCGCTTTTACCAAGCAGGTGAAGGACACCTTGAAAACAAAAGGGGTAATTCATAGATTTCAGTGCAGAGGCAGCGCACGTGAGTGGTGCAGAGAGGGAGAGTGCGCCAGCGTGCGCCAGCCATCTGCGCTAAACAGCATTCTGGCGCACCGCGTATTAATGGATTTCTCAAGCCATTTTGAGCCCTGGTGCAGCGAACTTCCCGCAGCGCTAGTTGCACCCCCAAGAACGCCACTTGCGCAAGGAAAAGCCATTGAAATCCCCAATACTGCGCATAGGGCCGCGCTAACCCTGGACCAGTTTACAGGGCCGCTAGACTGTAATCGCGTGAAAATACTACGCGTACCTCGCTCACAGCAGCCAAAACTTGTGAAAATGTACTTGCACACCCCTCAGAATACGCGTACCCCACTTGCGCCAGGTAAAATGCGTGGAAAAAGTCCCCCCTGTGGTGTGGGATGCCTTTGGGGCATGCCCAGAGTGTATGGGCTGCCTGCAGGGCATGGGGAGGGTGAATGGGCTGCCTGCGGAGCATGCCCAGGGTGGATGGGCTGCCTGCGGGGCATGGTGAGGGTGAATGGGCTGCCTGTGGGGCATGACCAGGGTGGATGGGCTGCCTGTTGGGCATGGGGAGAGTGAATGGGCTGCCTGCGGGGCATGTGGAGGGTGGATGGGCTGCCTGCGCATATTCCGGGGGTGCACAGGGAGTTTTACACGCAATAGGCCTGGCGTGAGCGGGGTACGTGTATTTCGGGGGTTCGTGGGGAGTCTCACACAGGATTTCACTACCGCGAGCAGGGTACGTGTATTCCAGGGGCGCGCAGGGAGTTTTACACGCGATAGGCCTGTCGCGAGCAGGGTACATGTATTTCGGGGGTGCGCGGGAAGTTTCACAATTGATTTCACTAGCTCGAGTGGGGTACGTGTATTCCGGCGGTGTGTGGGGAGTTTTACACACGATAGGCCTGCCGCGAGTGGGTTATGTGTATTTTGAAGGTGCGTGGGGAGTCTCACACGCGATTTTGCTAGCGCGAGTGGGGTACATGTATTCCGGGGGTGCGCGGGAAGTTTTACACACGATAGGCCTGGTGTGATTGGGGTACGTGTATTTCGGGGGTGCGCAGGGAGTGTTACAAGCGATAGGCCTGGCGCAGGTGGGGTATGTGTATTTCGGGGTGCGTGGGCAGTCTCACATGCGATTTCGCTAGTGCGAGCGGGGTAAGTGTATTCTGGGGGTGCGCGGGGAGTTTTACACACGATAGGCCTGGCGTGAGCGGGGTACGTGTATTTCAGGGTGCGCGGGGAATCTCACATGTGATTTTGCTAGCGTGAGCGGGGTACGTGTATTCCGGGGGTGCGCGGGGAGTTTTACATGAAATAGGCCTGGCGCGAGCAGGGTATGTGTATTTTGGGGGTGCGCAGGGAGTTTCACACGTGATCTGGCAGTGTGTGCCCTCCCAGGTGTGCCCCCCCTCCCCATGCCCCGCTGGCAGCCCACACCACAGGGGACCAGCCTGAACCCCAATCCATGCCCTGCAGGCAGCCCATCCACCCTAGGCATGCCCCACAGGTAGCCACACCACAGGGGACTACCCTATACCCCTGACCATGCCCTGCAGACAGCCCACATGGCACCATGCACTTGTGAGCCCCAACACATGTCCCCCACCCACCCACCCACCAGTTAGAAGCACGTGCCAACAGGCCCCGACTCATGTCCCCCAAAAACGGGCACCTGCCAGCAGGCCCCGACTCATGTCCCGCCCACCAGTGATGGGCACCTGCCAGCAGGCCCCGACTCATGTCCCCCGATGATGGGCACCTGCCAGCAGGCCCCGACACATGGCCCAACAAACAACATGTCATAACAAAACAGACCCATGGCCCTAATGCCAACCCAAATTACCCCCTGCCCCCAGTACAAGCATGCAACCATCCACTGCACCTACTCCCAAATTAGCCATGCCATGAGAGTCTCAAAAAAACCAGCATGGCCATGCATGAGTGTACAACAGAGCCACACAGTGGCAACACATGACTGAGGCAATGCTCATAGAGACATGCACAAAACCAATGAGAGTACACAACACCAATAATGAAGGAATATGAAATGTATTGAAAAACGTAATGAAATAACAAAATGAAAAATCAAATGTGCAAATAAAGAAATAATGAAAGGAAAAAAATGAAGTGAAAGAATTCCAATGTAAAGCAAACATCCTCAACAGGAAACTAGAAAAGTGGTCCATTGTCATTGTCCATATAAAGTACATTAAAAAAAAAAAAACATTGCTCCATGGTAAACTCCAATAACAAAAGTATGTAGAAGACTTGAACTATTTATAATGCAACTCCAAAGGGTCTATGATCCAAAAAGAAAAGGAAACCTACCAAAAAAACAATTAAAAAAATCCATATACATAAAGTGGAGCAATGTCCATGAACTCCCAAAAAAAATGCTAAACAAAGGAAACCTAACCCTAAAGAACTATGTACAAAGGCGGCGGGCAAGTCCTATGGCTCACTCTTTGATGTTCCGTGCCAGGGCATCATCGAACTCCTCTTCAACCTCCCGGAGGCGGGCCTCTCCCCTGGCCTCGAGGTCTCGTAGGGATGCAGCCATGGCCTCATCAACTCCCTGCTAGTTGCCTCGAGGCACTCAGCCCGCCTCAATGCCCTGCACATGGAGTTCTCCGCCCAGACCATAGTGAGCCGTGCCTCTTCCGCCCGCCGCCGCTCCACATCTATTTGCTGGCCCAAGCGCTGCCACACGGAAGACACTCCCAATCCAGGGTCCTCCTGCCCTCCAGCCGATGCCTGCCCCTGTGATGTTGATGGCCAGAGCCATCATCGCTCCCACCTTCAGCCTACTTCTGCCATGCATGTGCCCTGCCTGTCAATGCCTGCACGTCCTCCTCCTGCTGGGGTCCAGTTGTTAGGGTGGCCACCCCTGCTGGACCTCTGACTCCTGACAGTTGCAGGGATGTGTCCTCCACAAGCCTGGCCGCTGGGTCAGGGGCAGCGCCACAGGGTGCCCAGGTGATACTTGGGCAGGAAGATGGCACAGAGGACGAATGGCACATAGGGTGTTCAGTTGAGGAGGGGGTCGCTAGAAGTTCCAGCACAAGGAAGAACCCAGCCTTGCTGACCCGTCCTAGTAGGTCGACACGGTCAATGAGGTATTCGAAATGACATGCATTGTCCTCACGAGAACCCTGCACATCATCCCGAATACCACGTTGATGAAACGCCACCCCAGCTAGAACAGTCTCAAAACAGTCCTGGATTGCCACGTCCGCAGGGAGAGGAAGGCCAGTTGTTGTGTGTGCATCCCCTCCCTGAAAACGGGTCTGGACGAAGGCATCCCTGCTGGTGCTGGATGATGCAGTCACAGGATTGGGGACAGGATTACACACAGGCACCTCCGCGACAGCCTGTGCTGCCTCCTGTCCCTGCCCCTGGACTGCACCACTAGCACCAGTGGAATCCTCCCTCCAGGACCCGTGCGTGGTCCTTCCACAGCCTCCTCCTCAACCAAACCCCCCACCAACCTGGATGACTCAGTGTCATCTTCCTCCATAGGCCCCTGTGCGCACTCCGCAGGGGTGGGATTTTAGGTGAAGAAATTTGGCACAAGCTGGGTACGGGCTGCCTCACCACGTGCCCTTTCCCCTGCCAAGCGCAGCAGTTGTGCATGTGGTTGCATGTGGTTGGGAATGTGGGGGCACCACCATGTCCACTGGCACACCCCACCGGGTTGCAACATGCAGGACACATGCTGCCACTATGATCCTGCACACTACTGGGGGCGCATATAGCAGATGGCCACCAGAACAGTCAAGGGAGCAAAAACGTGACTTCAGCACTCTGAATGTGCGCTCCACTATGCCCCGGGTTGCAATATGGGCTGTGTTGTATCTTACCTCAGGTGGTGTGATGGGGTTCCGTATTGGCGTCATCATGTAGGTGCTCAGAGGGTAGGCACTGTCCCTGGGGAGGTGATCATGGTGGTCATTAGATGGGTTTTCACATTTCTCAGTGTCTGACATGCATGCATGTGCAGAGGCATTTGTACTCACAAATGAGCCATGTGTCGCCATGCCTCCCAGCTTCCATTCCCAGTTTAGGGGTGACATTCTGAATATAAAACTATCCTGGCATATACTGAGGTGATTATTCCCTTGGCATCGCATACCACCTGCACGTTGATGGAATGCCAGTGCTTGTGGTTTTCATAGTTGTGCTCAGTGGTCCTGGGAGGATGTAGAGTCACATGGCTGCAACCAATGGCAACCAGCGCTTTGGGGAAGTGTGCTACCCCGTAAAGGTCCTGGACCATGGCCTGCCTTTCTGCAGGTGTTCTGGGCATGTATATGTGCCTGCGCACTGAGGGGCGTGCAGTCCTGATCGCCAACACCTGGTGTAGGCAGTGTGACTGCGTGGACTGTGAGACACCCCGAACTATGGCACTTGTCCGCTGAAATGACCCAGTAGCCAAGAATTGCAGTACATTGTGCACCTTTTCCAAGGGACTCAGTGCTTGGGAGCACATGGTGGGTGATGTGAGGTCATCCTCCCACTCAGCAACCAGTTCTAGGATTATTTGTGGTGGAAACCTGTAGCTCTCATACACCTGGTCATCAGGCATCACAAAAAGGCTGGTCCTGGGTAAAAAAATGCGGGGCTTGGTTATCCTCCTCCTCCTGTGGTGTCCCACAACCACTGCTGCGAGGAACGGTATATTCATCGTAGCGTATGAGCTTGTTTGTTGTTTGCATGCATTTTTATGCTGTGCGGTGCTGCTTACGCCTGCTTCCTGCTGGCGTACGTGTTTCCAGATTAGCATGGCTTTTGTGGTGCACAGGTTTCCCCTGTTCGATTCCATGAATACGTGTTGTTAGCGCACGTGTGGGCATTGTGAGGATTTAGCTGCAGTACTTCCCCCGTAATGCCCACATTTTCACACGTTGTTCCCCATTCTGCCTGTTCCGCCTCATGTTCTTCCCCCTTTTGTTTTGTGCACTACACGTTGTGCGCCTTCACTGTGCGCATCGCGCACAGCGTTTAGTGACATGTGCGCCCATGTGCGCCACCCGCGGATTTGGCGCACATCATGGGGAAAACACTTGCAGCGCATTCCATGAATCGTCAAACTGCTGCGTTACCGGCTTTAGCATGCGTGCGCTGCGATTTTCACGCTTGTGCTCCACTTTACAGCACACATTAATTCCATGAATTACCCTGTAAATTGGAAATAATGCCATTTCTCGCACAGAAATAGGAATATATGTGTGAGGATGGGGTTTGGTAAGGTATATTATAATTATTCCTAAAAAGTGTCTGTGAAAGAAAGAGAGAAAATTAAAAAGAATGTTTGAAAACATCAGAACCAGTTTGGCCTAGGAAGGCACTTCACAGGTACCAGCCCCCATGGGAAAGGAAGGCCCTCCACAAATATGAAAGAGCCAAAGTGTGGAAATCTGTGACCTCGTCAGACTTTCCGGCATTTCTACAGCAAGGGACAATAGACCCAAGGGAGCTAGCACTGTCACAAAGAAGTGGGAATTCATTTGACAACCCTATTCAGCTTCAACTCACTAGGATCAAAGGGCGCCATGGAAACCCTGTTGTTCAGACTGATACAGAGGGGGCAGGTTGACTGTGGAGTTTTGAATTACCGCCCATACAGTGACAAATGCCCTCTGTAGACTTTAAAATAACTTTTTACATTAAGACATTTATTTCAATACCCTGAATAAGCAGTAATGTAATATTATGACAGTTTTCATGGGATTTTAGATATACAGAATGAGACTAGGTGCGTCGTCTTAGCTCATGGTGAACTGGAATGACAAAAAATTGTATTTTGGCATGAATGATAAATGGCGCAGATATGAAACTTGATGAAAATATGCCAAATGAAAAGGGTGAAGCAGCATTGCACAGAATTAGCATTCGGACCGGGCAACTCCTTGTAAAATATGAGATCTGCCTATCTGCCTATCTGATTTTTGAGTTGGTGATTTTTGTAGATATAAAGTTGTATTCCATAACTGCCTTTTGTAAAAAAAAATGTGGCTTGTGAGACAAAAGGAGTCATAAAATGCATACACCTAAGGGGAGGTCACTTCCTTCAATCCAATCAGCTCATAGGGAGGTGGCGACATTCATAGCCTGACCTATCCTACTCAAGAGGCATGTCCAGATTACTTCTGTCCATATTTAACAAAATCTCTGATGTCATCCTGGCTATACAAGAGGTAGACAAGGAGGTACAGGAGATTCAACACTCAAAATTCACCCTGCAAGATTCCAAGACTCCAGAACCAGGCCCAGATGTAGCTGACTCAGACCTATCCAGAACCACCTATCCAGAACCACCCGTCCAGAACCACCCATCCAGAACCAAATTCATCCCAAAAATTCAGGGAGATAGGAGGAAAGGCTGCTGATCCCTTTGAGAGAATCCAGCAAACAGACCCTTTGCCCAGCTGGCGCCCACTGTCCACAGTGATCAGACTCCCGTTGACCATCTGTTCCAATAAAGGAGAGCCCAGCCACTGCCCGGTCACCAGATCCTTGCCTCACTGTCCAGGGACCTGGTTAGCTGTCCAAATTAGCCAAATCAAGTGCATTTTGTAAGTATCACCCTCCCCAGTACCAAAAGGCTGTCTACACCCCTCTGTTACCTTGGATTCTGTCCAAATCCTATACAAATCCCATAAGAACGGTAGTAATTTACAAATTGTCAGCATCCTCTGTTTATCCTGTCCTTAGAAGAATGTGTGTTAGTTTCCATGTGTTATCGTAATTCTTTTCAAATTATTTTGGTTATCTGTGTAAGTCATAAGTACCATTTCTCAGATAAATTAATTAATTCCCCTATAAAGAGGTACACATCACAAGCTGGTTAAAATGGCAAATTAACCCCCTTGCATGCAGTGTCTTTCTTTAATTGTCTAGCTATTAAAAGGTAGTCTCAGTAGAACCTGCCATTGTACTATCAAAACTGATTTTGCCCGTTTCATTGTTTTTATTAAAAGAAATCTGATATACATTTCCTATAGAGAAACCATACTGTCACCCCATAAAGAGTCATCCTTGCACTTCATTATCCTATCTGCAATATGCCTTTGTGCCCCATCACAAGAACCAATTTCCGATTTTGACTGCTATTTTCATAGCTGTTGGCTTGTTTAAAGTCTGTGTAGAAAAAGAAATTTCAATTTTGCCACATGTGATTTTTGTCGCATTGTTTTCCTTCCCAACGTCGGTTTTCTCATCTGTATTCATGTTGCTCTAGTTTCCTGCCCAGTAGCTTCTAAGCTTCCTTGCCTCTTTAGTACAGCCACACAAATTCCCGTCCTATTTCTTCTACCGCCAATGTAAACTGACCTTTGAGTATCCAGTGAGCTCTGAGTCTGCCATTTCTTTTGACAGTCAGAATAATCCTTATATGTAGCTTCTGAAATCAAAGCATAATACTAGTTTGGACAATATGGCTCAATATATACAATAAAAACTATTGTTAAACGGCTGCAAAAACGCAGTTAGTTTCAGTTAAAGATGATCCTGATATTTTTGCAGATATTTTGCTGATATTTTTGCAGTGGCTTCCACAGCCAAATGATGCTTTCAAACCAAAGTTTCAAAAAGACCCTTTGCATGCAAAGTTTCTACCAATTACATTTGGGTAGAGATTTCTTCAAGTGTCTGACTTGTACACTTATCTAAAATCCTTGCTTCACCACTTAAACAAAGTGTGTGCTCCCAGGCAATTGCTTGTATTACTCTATGCTTTATCTACCAACATTAGAAATCTCTATAAGCTGTTAAAAAAAAAGGATCACCCCTGATATGGCCACATAGATATATATAAACAGTAGTAATCCATATTCTGGACGTCACAGTGGCTTTGTCTTTTTCCTTACTCATGGCAAAGTGTTTAAATTTAACTTCCCAGGATACCGTTGTGTATTAAAGACTCATTTTGTGATATGGTTTTCTGTAATATCACTAATGTCACTATTTATGCCTATGAAGGGTGGGCGGGGCACGTCTTTAGCCACCCAGGGCCCCGCACAGGCTACAGCAGGCAGAACCATATTTTGTTAACAGACTTATAATTTCAGATCATTATAATCCCGGATCATTATCTACTGCTGTATGTGACAAACTCAAGTTCCTTATCAACATACATTACACAGCCACAATAGTGGCTGTGTAGTTATGGTTAAGTTGCTAATCCCATAGGAAGAGCACTTTTTGGGCGGCTTATAACTTTGCTCCCCTGGACGAATCCTCACCAATCTTTGCAAAAAAGTATATGGCCCACTCTGGATTTTTTTGCAAAGTTTGGTGAGGTTTGCTCCAGTTGGGGCAAAGTTATAGGGGGTCCCAAAACGTCTTTTGTCCCATAGACTGAAAGGGGAAAAAAATATTGCTCATGACTACAGCCCAAACCGCTGGATGGATTTTCACCAAATTTGTGGCAGGAGCAGCGGGTTGGTCCCAAAAGCGTGCTTTTGTAAATTTGGTGACAATCTTTCTAGTATTTTTTTCAAACGATCAAAAAGTAGGTAAAAAAAATAGTGATATCTATGTCCGCTCCATGGACACATTTCCCTGTTCGCTCCGCTGACAGGACACCTATTGGCTTATCGGCTCGCGTCATGTACGTGGATATTCAACGTGTTCGGTGATTGGATTTTGAAGAGCGTGAAGTGCGTCGTATTTTTCCGATGCGCCCGCCATCTTGGATCCACGAACATCTGTGGACAGCGTGGTGACAAATGGGGGAGAAATACAACTTTGGAAAGTGTGTTGGTGTGTTAGAGTGTTGGGGAGGGTGGGGGAGTAAGAGATGGGTCAATGTTGTATTTATTTAGGTGGCAGGCACACTCGTTGTGTTTGTCTTGTCCGCGGACAGCCGCGCTGTCCGGGATGTCCGTAATTAGTCAAAATGGGGGTGTCCTAAGGACACTATACCTGTCTGTGCTGTTCTCAGAACACATTCTTTGTGCGGGATGTCCGTAATTAACCAAAATGGAGGTGTCCTTAGGACACTATTCCTCTCCGTACTGTCCGCAGGCAAGTTGGAAATGTTCTAAGAACACGCGCGGTGTCCGGGATGTCCAACATTATTGAAAATGGGGTGTCCTAAGGACACTATACCTGTCCGTGCTGTACATAAGCAAAATGAAACTGTTCTTAGAACACATTTGGAGTCCAGGATGTCCGTAATTAACCAAAATGGAGGTGTCCTAAGGACACTATTCCTGTCCGTACTGTCCGCAGGCAAGTTGAAACTGTTCTAAGATCACGTGCAGTGTCCGGGATGTCCGTAATTAACCAAAATGAAGGTGTCTTAAGGACACTATTCCTGTCCGTATTGTCCGCAGGCAAGTTGAAACTGTTCTAAGAACACGCGCAGAGTCCGGGATGTCCGTAATTAATCAAAATGGAGGTGTCCTAAGGACACTATTCCTGTCCGTGCTGTACGCAAGCAAAATTAACCTTTTCTTCGAACACGCGTGGTGTCCGCGGACATAAAATATGCCCATATGGCAAAGATAAAATGTTTGATTCTATGGGTGTGATCTATGGGCGTGGTATGCTGCGGTGGTTGTGGCCAGGGCCTAGAGCCTTGGGTGCATGGCCTACGGCCTACGACTGTCAGTCTAGAAAAATGGATACCTCTACTTTGTGACCGCAAACGTATTTTGGTGGCCGTGAGCCAACAGTCTCATGCACGATATGACAGAATATAGGTTTTCGAGTTTGCTAATGAACGGCCATTTTGATGTAACAAGAATCGCCATTTTGTTTTCTAACCATTGCTCATTGCTTTCTGTTCCTATTGCTTCGCAGTATATTTTCCGCTTACACTGCTCGACTGTAAAACATTGTTGTCTGTACGTAAAAAGGACAAGGCCGTAGGGCCGAGAGGATAACAAGAGTTTGTTGAAACACAAACGTAGGCAGCACCAGGAAGAATGCCCGGCTCCCTCACGAATGTAGCCTTGAAGCAGAGCTGCAGGGCATTTAATCATTTCGCAGCTGCCAGCCAGTCTCATTATATGGTAGAATATGTTAGAATAATATAGCTAAAGGCTTGAATTATGCTTTTCTTATGGCCCCCCTTTGCTGAGCCCGCTAGAGCGTGTCGGCTCCCAGGACACGAATATCACCTAATAGATAGCAAGGTCCGGAATGCATCTCTTCCCCCCGTATGTAGCTCACTTCCAAGAACAGAAGCGCTGTGTTATATTCAACAACTGAAAGATGCCTTTGCAATCGCAAATTGTTACTAGAATAGATGTTTGAAGGTGTCATAGTTGTCGGAGATGTCCATCATCACACCGAGTTCAAAGAAACCCAATAAAAGGGGGGGTGTTAAACATGTCATAGTTGATTGTTTGATATACATTTTGTATATATGTAACTGATGTACGTAATTCACTCTCTTGCGTCCCTCGGGGTCTAGAGATACATGTCGCGGGGCATGAGACTGAGTGGGCCAACTGAGACTTTTTGCTTTGCAATAAACCCTAGCTTTGGGAATACAACCTCGTGTCTGGCTATATATCGTGTGTGGTGACTTGCCTTGTTTCCATAGATGTTAGGGATCACTAGGGGCCCCTTTCACGGCCTTCAGCCATGCACACAAGACTCTAGGCCCTGGCCACAACCACCGCAGCATATCACACCCATAGATCACATCCATAGAATGGAATATCTATGAAGTATTTGCAAATCTACAGTTTATGTACTGTTTTATTTGTATAGTTTGTATGTGAAGTTTTGGCTATGTCATGTCATTAAGATTTTAGAGTTTGGTAACAAGCGCTGCAGTATAACATATCAATGGAAGTAAACATTTTGTATTGTGGTGTACGGTTACATGTTTGCTTCAATGGTTGTTTTATGGAGCAGTATTTATGAGTTGTATTTATTATAATATACTTACTGTTTGGTTTGGTAACTGGAGTACATATATTCTTTGTCAATTTCTGTGATAAAAGAAATGATCATGTTAGTGTTGGTAGTTTATAAAGACTTATAACATTGAATAATAGACATTTCTGATTTATTTTGACCCTCATATTTAGTAGATTATAAACCAGTGTACTGTGCAATTTGCTGAGTTTCTGTGCTTGTTGCTTAAATCATTGGGTCTGTGGAAAAAAAAATGCATGTTGGATTAAAAGAAAAACTTTTTTTTGTTTTGGTACAGTAAATTTATGTCTGTGTTTTCAGTGTTTACTTGTTGGTTCTAGCTAATGTTCTATCTGTTAGCTTGTTACAGATTGTTAGATACTTGTTGTTGAATTGTAACTGGTTATAGTTTTTTATTTATATTCTCAAATTGCTAATCTATCTGTTTGGTTGTTGCAAAATCTTGGGGCAGTTAGATACCTGTTGGCATATTCTAACTGTTTATTTCTTGTTATTTTTCAGTGGTATTGATTTATCTGTTTGGTTGTTGCAAAATCTTGGGGCAGTTAGATACCTGTTGGTGTAATCTAACTGTTTACAGTTTTTAAATTTAAGTTTTATTAATGTGTATGCACAGATTAGTTATTAAATTCTGGTTTTAAGAATATTAAATAAGCGTTTATAAGATTTGCTGGTAATCTTTGCTTTAAAGTAATGGCAGTATCATTACATTTGAACCATCCACAATTCTTTTTTATATGTGCAGTGTAGTGACCTGCATTGGTTGTGGTTCCTGCATGGTAGATTATACCTATGGTTGTGAAGGTTTTCTTACCAAGTGATACTTGACCATGTGTGAATCCAGTCAGCTTGCAGTTGTTTTTAGTACCATTTGCATTGTAACGTAGAAGCATTAGTATTACATATTTACTATGTGTTTGTATTAGTAAGGTGGAGCGATTATCTGAATTGCAGGTAGTACATAATCTGCCATGGTTTGCATTTTGTACCAGTTGCTGAAATGGAACGGATTCACAGTTAGGTATGGATACATACACAAAACGTTCATTAGGGATTATTTCGTGCTGCATTTTGTTGCAGAGAGTGCATGTATGTTTCCACATGTATGAAATCTGGAAGATTCCATTTACAGGTATGTTTTTGTTTTCCAGTACTTGTAGTAAGTACATTAGAAATTCTTGTGGATCATCTTGTGGGTTTATAGTGAATTTCACCATTCCAGCACAGTAGTGCAATTCTTGTCTTATTCCATGAACACTATATGTGTTGTCAGGATTGTTGGTTGCATTTCTGTGAAGGACTAACATTTGCAAACAAAATTGGTCTGTACTGTGTAAGTAAATGTTGTCAACAATTGGTGGCAATTGAAATAGAATATTGATTGCTACATTTGCATAGCAATTTACACCAGTTATATTTGAAAATGTGAATGGAAGAGATAGTTCTGTTTCATTTTTTTGGAGTGTGTGTTGCTTCTTTGAAGAATTACCCGAGTTACTTTGAGTAATAGATTCTTCTTTGGTTGTAGTAATTGATGAAGCATTAGCTTCTTTTACTCTCTTTGGAGGATTTGCAGTGAGAACCTGTTGCATTTCTGTTTGAAGTAATTTTCTTTTATAACGCTTTCCTTTCTGTGGAACAGGATATGCTTTTAGATGGGGGGTGTATAGTGAACATAGTCTATTGCATTCTAAAATGCAAGGAAGATCAAAGTTTACTTTACTTGCATCAAAGTTGATTAGAAATAGACCGTCAAGTGTACGTAAGCGTGATAGTGCTATGTAGCTCATGCCTTTTTTAAAGACTGTGTTCCCAATATCTATTAATGTTTTATCTAGGGTAAGACCTTGTGATTTGTGAATGGTGACTGCGTATGCGAGTTAGAGAAAATTGTTCTCTGCATACATACATGTCATTGAAAAGAAGGAATTGAGCTGTTGAGCACCCTAACCTTTTTACTTCTGAAAGTTTGTCAAAGAGAATATTGACAAACTGAATGTTGTTGTCTCGTGGTTATGTTTGAAAGCCAACTACTGTACCCAGTGCTCCATTAACTAGTCCTTGCTCCATGTCAAGGTTACATTTAAGCATTAGTCTACAGTTTAAAGATAATTTTAATATTTTCTCCAAACCAGATGTGTGGGACATAGAATTTTCTAAGGTATTTAGTCTTGTTGTGGCTTGTTGACTCATGGGTAGTCTCATACCATGTACGTCCAGTTTGTCTGTGGAGCAAATTTCAATTATTGGTTGCATTTCTTTTTTAAACATTGTTTAATTGAATTTGGAACAGCTTGCAAAAGTTGCCATTAAGGACACACAATTGACATTTTTGTGTGCTTATTGTTCCATGACATCAGTAGCACATGAGTTATGGCCATAAAGTGCATGGATGTGTTTCCGGTTTTTAATATTGATTATGCTTCTGTAGATAGTACACCAACTCTAATACTTTTTAAAATGTCGGCGTAAGTGAGGTCTGCAGATTGGCACATGTTTTCTGTTAATTCTCTGTATTGGAAATGTTTCCAAAGGTTGACATTTCCTATGCTGCCAACAGATTTACGCAGAGTTTGTGTCCTACGGTTTTTAAAATAGGTTCACCTTTCACTGGTGTCAATTGTAGAAGATATGATATGATATGATATGGCATTTATGACGCGCCTATACACAAGTGTTTCAAGGTGCGACGAGGCAAGTGGGGGGGGGGAAAAAAGGGAAAACAGACAATGATCTTACTAGGCCAGGTATCATTCAGAACGTGCAAGTGTATGGGAAGGGGGAAGGGGAAAGTGTGAGGGGTAGAGGAGAGGGGAAAAGTGCAGTACATGGGATCGTAGAATAAATAATAAAAACGACCAGCAGGTGGCAAGTGCAAGGTAAGTGCAGTGATAGGTGCTGGTAGGAGGACATGCCGAGATACAGAAAACAGTCCCCAAGTGCAGGGGTTGCCAGGGAGGCAGTGCAGATGGGCATCTGGCTGGGGCCAGGGCCCCGGATAGAAAGGGTGACCAGGTGACCAGTGAAGTTACTGTCAAGAACTCAGCAAGGGAGAGGGGGAGAGAAAGCAGAAGCAAAGAGGAAGGTCTTGAGGTGCTTCCGGAACCGGGGATGGTTCCCCAAAAATCTGTTTTCCTCCAAAGAGAACTTTGTAGTTTTTTTAAGTACTTGCCAACATTAGGTTGGAGACAATGCTCACTTCATCTATTAGTATCATTTGTATTTGTTTTAACACTCTGCGTAGTTCCATTGCAGCTTCTGTAGAAAGTTTGTAATATTCTAATTTGTTTTGGTGTTCTACTGGGAGGAGTAGTAATTGGTGTAAAGTGACACTGCCTATGTTGTAGGCAGTTAAACATGTGGGGGCAGTCACAACAGCTGACAGTTTGTTGTTAGTCAATTGTTGAAGGAACTTGCTGATGATTTTGATCAAGAATGTTTTGCCTGAACCAGCTTCACCACTGACGTATAGTAGTATAGATTTGTAATTTTGGCAGGTACATTCTTTATTTTCATGTTGTACGCCATGAACAATTTCTTTTGTTACTTCTTGAAAAATGGTACTCTGCTCTTTGTTCAATTTTGATTGTAGTACAGTTAAGTCTTCTGTATCTTCTTCATAGTGACACATGGTGTTTTGTACTTCCGTCATAGCTAATTCTGCCTCATTTGCTATTAGTGGCTGTCCCAGTGGTTCTTGGTTTCCTGTTACAGAAGGATGACTACTGTCAGGAGTGTCCTTACCTAGTTGGGCCAGGAGTTCTTCTTCATGTTGCTGTTCATTGTGCAACATTGTTTTGTACTTTGCAAAGTTTACATCGGTAATAGTGCTTTCAATTGCTTTGAAAGCGTTTTCATAGGAGTCATAATTAACTAGTATGCATGATTTAAAAAGTTGTAGCAGGGACATGTAATATAGTTCTTTATGTTGAGGAGTTTTTAATGACAATTTGATATGATTAATTAAGCTTGGTTTGGGAAGTTTAACTAAGCTGCCTTCATAATTTGACACTCTGTATCTACCTTTATTTTCATCGTGTTTTATATTATTTTTGTATGTGGAGTTTTGGGCTATATGGTATAGACACATGGTTTCCAAACTGGTACTCCTGTTTGGGTAGTATGTGTCTAGTAAATTGTTTTTCAAAATGTCTTGGCTGTTGGGATCATTTTTGGCTATTGTTTCTATGTTGTTGTATGATTTGAGAACTTTTTTTCTAGATTTAGCAGGACCAAGACTTAGCCATACTATAGTTTCAGATTTTCCATACAAAGCAGTACCGGTTAAACGATTTGCAGCTTCATAGCAGCCACATTCTCTATGAGGGAGTATTGTTATGCCTAAGATGTACAATTTCTGAGACAGTGTTCTATCTGATGATAGGTCATTCCAGAGTTCTTGAAGCTCTGTTTTTTCCTGCTTTTGGTAAGTAGGCTGTAACATATTGTGCAACTGCAGTGGAATTGTCTGCAATGTACTGCACATCTATGTTTGCATTCCATAAGAGGGCAATGATTGCATTGTAATCATTGATATATTTTGCTTCTTCCGTTCTTTTTATGTAATATGTGTTCTTAGGTGATTTACCTTTAACACTATGTCATTTGGTGTAGTATTTCCCTTTGTTTTTGTATTTGCTACGACAATATTTGCCACATTTGTGTCTTTGAAATTGTACAATTTTTGCATGAAAATCACTATTTGTTGCTTCTGATGGAATCTCACAAGTGACATATATTTTGATAAACTGTAAAACAGTGGCATCACTGTCTTGACCAAATTTAGGAGCATCTTTAATACATTAAAGCATGTGGATATGTGGTGCTGCTCTGGATTGGTATTCTTTTCTCCAAAAGATGTGTTGCACTTCTCCGAGGGGAGGAACAGTTTTATTACAAATAAAGTGTAGCATAGTAATGAAATGATTATGGAAATATCTTGAAACATTAAAAGGATCTAGAGAGCAAAGTTCTCCAGGTGTTAGTATATCTATGTTTGATTTTTGTTTGATATGCATAGGAAATCATGTAAATCTTCCCATGCATATTCTGCACAACTTAATGTAACAAACCAAGTGGGTGGGCCAAGGTTTTTTATCATACAACGTACATCTTCGTGACGTCAGAACCAGTACTCTTTAGCACCACACATGTTTTCTAACAGATTTGTAATGCTTGATTGTAAAACCTCATCTTTTTCTTGCACTTTTTGGAGTAATTGCGTAGCTGACATATTTTGAAAGTGGGATCCTGATTTCAATATGTGTGCAACTCCATAACATAGAGTTGCTAGTTCACTTTCAAAGAGTAGGTGGAATATGTATTCCACATTTTGTCTAAATCTGGGATCTTCAGAATTCATTCATAATGAGCTGTATTCTGATGCCGTTATCTGAATAGGTCTATCATCGTACCTTCCTCCTTTGCCAGTAGGAAAGAGTAGGAAAAAAGCACATGCTTCTATACTTTTTTCCCAAATGCTGATTGGTGTGTAAGAGGATTCAATTCAACACTACAGCTAAGTCAACACCTAGTCTAGAATACTGAATGAAAACCCTTATTGATATATCTTTATGTCCAGTTCATGCGTTCTGGATGACTACCCCTATAAAACACCCCTCTCTTGGAATCCCCCTGACCCCACTGAGCCAAGAAGTAGTTCTGTTTTGCAAGTTAAAAGGTTTATTTGATAATTTAAACAATAGATATATATATCACACTTTATAATAATTTAATAATTGAATATGACACTTAATCTGAGCAGTAATCAATAATGGATAGTCTGGCACTGGCACACTTGTGAATAGGAGAAGAATAAGGTGGTAGAGAATGCTTTATATAAGTTCAGATGGATGCAATGTTGAATGAAAATGCAGTACAGAAGATACTCAATATGATTTCACCAAAACAATGTAATCACCTTTATCTGGCAATCCACTCCCCCCCCCCCTTTATGCAATCAAATGTAATTCAGTTCACCCCAGCAAGCTTAGACTACAGAAGTTTGAAACACAGGCCCAAAATGCTTTTATATGTGCTGGCAATGAAGTGAAAAATGTGCTAAAATGCTTTTAATTCCCTCTAGAGGTTCAGGGTGAGTGGTATCAAGTTAATATTAGTCCAGGCTCACTCTAGCAATGATTCAGGGATGGTTCTTAAGAGGCAAACTAATTTTTAGCAAGGAAAGCAAGGAAGCTGCTGTTTTCACGCGTTTTTCACGATTGCGGCAAAGGTATAGAGAATTAGAATGCGGTTCTAGGTTCGTTGAAAAGCCAAGATTCCCAGCTTTCGGAGGAAAGTTACTGCAAGTCTCTAAGACAAACGGTCACGGAGATATGAGCGATATGGTAAAGGTCGTTTTTCAGATTTGAAATTTTAAAAGTTCAAAGTGACAAGTGACAGCTAGCAGCTAGAAATGACAGGTGACAACTTCTAGGAGGCAGTTGTGGTTAGATTAAAATAGATTGAATTGTATTATTTTAACTAAGAGATTGGTTCTGCACAGTTCTGCTAGGTACTCACAATATATTTTTGAAATAAATGGGCCTCGCCACGGATCTGGTCAGGTTTTCTTCACTCGCCTCGGACGGTTTCTGCGCACAGCGTCTGGGTCAGCTCTACTCTGCTGGTCTGGTCTGGGTCTCTGGTTCTGATCAGGTCTGTGGGACCGGATACAGCGGTCTCCGGTTCAGCTGGTCTCTCTCTGGTTACAACACTGCTCTCTGGCAAATGGCAAGAGTTCTTGCAAAGAATTCAAACAGCTCGCCTGGCTGTGATAATAGCAATGATTTGAGGCCTGCTAAAGAGGGATTTAGCTTGTAGTTGACCTCTCTGCTACAAATTCTGAAGTAAAGTCTTGGTCTCTGAAGGTGGATAGATTGAAGTCTCTATGTTGGCTCTCTGGAGGTTGATGGAGGTAAAGTATGGATTTTCCCGGCAGAGCGTCCCGCAGCAGATGGAATAGAATGTCCCTATCTGTCCTGTCTGTCTGCTTTTATGTGTTTTGAAAATGGGTGGAAAGGCTAGCTTCCTAGGCCCTACCCCTCTCCACTTGTCATTGGCCACTTCCTCCTCTTCCCCTTGATTGGGGGAATGAAATGAAGTGTCATCATGATGAGGTCTGTTTATGGTACAGAGAACCCACCCCTGTCAAATTACACACAATCTATATTTTGACCCAAAAGACATATTTGCACAGGTGCACATTTGTTTAAAATTACATGCACCCATCACATATCACAGGAGGTATACCCTGTCCAAATCTGCTCTTCCTGGGAGCTTGCATTTAGAAATGGCAACATTTGCACTTTTTAACTGGTTTCGTAATATCGGACATTACCCCAAATTTACACACATGTGCGCAAGGAGTATGGACATTAAGTGATGAAGTGTCAGATTTTTAACATGCATACATTTTAAGTAATACCCTCTTAACTGCTAGTTTGCCCTCAGATCATGCCACCGGTTCTAAAAACCTCTTAAAATGTGGGCAGAAAAATCACAAGAATTATGGTATCATTTAAATAATTTTCACAAGTCCGCTCTATGAATAATCCATCTTTTTAGAGGTATGTTCTGGCCCCAAAGGGGTGTGGTTTCCCCCAGCACAAGGTTGAATTTCTGGTTTTTCCAGTTCTGCCAAGCCAGCTTGCTCTCAAAGGCAGTGCTCCTCCCCTTTCCTTCCAGGAGGATGGCACTTTTATGGCCCCCATAATAAAACATTTGCCTGAGTCAGGACAGGGCTTTGTTCAATTTCCTGCAGAGCCCAGGTAATTCAATCAGAGAAGTGTCATATCCCTTTTGGTGGGAGCAGCAAAAGGCAGCTAGGCCTGGGAACACAGCTGTTGTGCAACTCTCATCTCCTGTCGGGGGTAGCTGGTGGGCAGAATTCAGTTCCTTAAGCCAGGCCCCAGCTAATGTCACTTTTAGTTACCCAGTTTTCTGCATTCAAATAAAACTAACCATTTTTACATATGCAGCTAAAATGCTGATTCTAAGTTTAAAACAATGACATTTAAACAATTGCAACCTATGTGACACTCAAAAGTAGGTCACTCATTTCTTTTAAACATTTAGATTTTTAGTGTCTTTCAGTCCAAATTTACTTAAACTGCTGAAATCCACAGCTCAGCCAGTCTTGTTATAAACCTTCAATTCACTTCAGAATATAACTTTACATTGCATCCACCCCTCAGTAAATATTTCTTTGGCCTGCTTTGGGTTCATTACACACAAAAAAAAAAGTCTGGTGTTGTTTTAAAACGCCGGCTTTCTGATAGTGGTGAGTACTGGTAATGCACCCATTTTTGGGATTCAAGAAAATGAATTCCCCACAATTCTAGGTTGCTTTTGGCAATCAGCATTGCCATTCCCAATGGTTTCAGGCTACTGTGTGGGTAGTCCAATGGTGGTTTAGGCAGTGCCCTTCTGTGCCCATAACATCGGCAAAAATGAGTGGCAGCCTATTCTTCATGCATTTCCCTGTGCATTTTTTGGGAAGCTCTGGCCGTCATGATGTTTTCAATGCCAGTACTGCACAGTTTTTGAGGTAGGGCTCGGATGCATGGGTAAGAACATTCCACAAGCCCCCCTCTTGCGATGGCCATTCTGTTTCACTGATGGGACTCGCAAGACCTGGGATGTTTCCTCATCTTCTTCCAATAGATGGCACAGTTCAGCATCTTTTCCTCCATCCGGTCGGATCGATCGGTTCTCCTCGCCGGTCCTGATGGGAGTATTGGGCGGTACACTGGGCCCCTTGCGTCTCTGCTCCGGGTCTCCGGATCATCCTCCTTGGCCCGTCTCCAGGTTTTCTTTCTCCTAGGACGACAAAGGAAGAGCGGCAATACCTATTCATAGACATTCTTCCCCCACCATTGATATAGTGGGGTGGCATATAAATTTATAGTCAAAACATATGGACATGCACATTTCTTTTTGCATTCAAAAACCAAAACACCCACATTGAGAAACTCAGAATTTGATAGGCGATATGTAGGATATTTTAAGTTAGAACTGAATTAATCTGAGACAGTACCCTCTAGGATTCCAGAGGATTCCTCCAGTTGTAGCAGAGTGTGCCTGGGATGGCAACACTTCAACTGGTTAATGTGGACCCGCTTGTCTTCCCCCTCTGCCAAACCGCCTTTGGGGATGCGGATCTTGTAGGCCACAGGGGAGATTTTGTCTATAATCTCAAAGGGTCCCTTCCAGGTAGGCAAACATTTTCGCTGTTTGGCCTGGTTCCTATGGAAATTGTATAGATAGACCCGGTCCCCACCTGATATTCCTTCCTGGAAGTCTTCAGGTCATAGTGGGTCTTCATGCTATCAGCTGATCTTCCTAGATTCCGCTGAGCATAAGCAAAAGCATGTTGAAGGTGTTTCCTTAAATTCTCCACATACTCATGAGTTATGGAGGCATTTATCAGTGTCTGCTCTTGGGTCCTGTAGAGCAAATGCAGAGGAAGCACCATCTTGCGTCCAGTCATCAACTCGAATGGTGACATTTTGGTTGCAGATGAAGGGGTAGATCTGATGGCCATTAGGACCAGAGGTAATCGGATATCCCAACTTGGCCCAGAATCTGCCACAAACTTCTTTAATATGCTCACAATGGTTCGGTTATATCTCTCTACTGCCCCAGAAGAAGCTGGCCGGTAAGCAATATGCAACTTCCTTTTGACCCCCAGTATCTCCCACATCTTTGTCATTACTTCACTGGTGAAGTGGCTACCCCTGTCTGACTCAATCCTTTGAGGTAGACCGAAACGGGAAAAGATGTGGTTAATCATCAGGGCAGCTGCAGTTTCTGCCTTGCAATTTGGGGCTGGGAGATATTCCACCCACTTGGTAAACAAACATGTCACAGTCAGCATGTACTTATTCCCCCTAGCAGAGCGAATCACGGGGCCTACAAAGTCGATTTATAAATCTGACCATGGCAGTGTCATCCCCCTCTTTTGGAGAGGCGCACGGTGCGTGAGGGATGATGGCTGAAATTGTGCACACACAAGACACCCCTTCAAGTATTGGTCGAGGTCCTGCCCCATGTGTGGCCAGTATGCAACCTCTTTTAAGATTTCCAGCGTTGTGTGAAACCCCCTATGACCGGCGGTGGCCGCATCATGGGCGTGACTTAATATCAGGCTTCGGAATGAGGTAGGAACCACCCACTGATCGTGGCCAGCTTTGGATTTCCTTACCAGCAAACCGTCTTGGATTCGGAACATTTTTGGACATTTCATCAACACTCTTAGGTCCTCTTTCCCAATGTAATCGGTATCCGTCATTGGAAAGTTCTCAGGGTCCTCAAGGTGCTGGTAAAATGTACCAATTATTGGATCCCCCTTCTGAGCGGTAATCAAATCCGCATCAGGGGTCTCCTTACTCCATTGTGCAATTGAAAGGTCATTGTGAGCATTTGTCTGGGACCCAGTGATAGCAGTGACCTCGATTGCCCCCAACAAGGACTCTATTTCGATTAGATCCCATTGGATGGCCCCGGTTTTGGCCAGCTGATCAGCTAAGTCATTTCCAGTTTTGTCTGGTCCCTCTACTTTGGAATGACCCTTGATCATCTTCCAATAGATGGTCATTCCTTTCGAGGTGACCAGATCATCAATGTTTTGGATCAACTTCCCATGTTTCAAGGGTTTGTTGTTAGCACATAACATGCCTCTGGTTTTCCAATTAACCAGGTGCTCCACGAACCCGTTCCGTACATAATCTGAATCTGTGATTATGACCAGTTCGTGGAGTTGATGCTGGACAGCAGTGAGGAAGGCCTGATGCACAGCCATCAATTCTGCCACCTGACTACTTCGGGGACCAATTTTGTATCCAGCGGAGGCTTCTGGGGACTCATTCACCCATGCATTCCCTACGCCACCCACCAGTTCTTTCTCCCCGTCGTTGTCAACATGGTACGAGCATCCATCCACATAGACAGTGGGCATTCCCTCACACTTGTCCTCTTCAAAGACTTTGTGGGGGGAATTAAGGTATGCCTCCATGTTGTCCTTTATTTTTAGACTTTCGTCCTCGAGACAGTTTTCTCTGGCACAATCATGCAAGTCAGCCAGACCTTGCGCGAGGGGACTCTTCTTGTTTTGGCCATATCTGACCTCCACAGGAAAGCCTTGCATTGACAGAATTCAGGAAGTAATTCGGGAATTACTCACATTTCCGGCCCGGATTCTATCACTTTGGAGATATTGCAGAGGCTGGTGTGGAGTCTCCACTATGATGTGTTCCCCCTGGATAAACAGGCAGTAATTCTTCAATGCCCACACCGTTGCCAGGAGTGCCTTCTCACAATCGTTGAATTTTTCCTCCACAGAGGATAAAGTTTTGCTCGCATAGGAGATTACTTTATTGACCTTGTCATGCTTTTGGTATAATACTGCAGTCAAGCACGTATTAGAGAACCCCGTCTCCAGGAAGAACTCCTTGTTTCTGACAGGGTAAGCCAGGCAAGGCGCTTGTGAGAGGCTTCTTTTGAGTTGTTTTACCGCCTCGGCTTGTTCTGGACCCCATTCCCACTTGACCCCCCCTTCAGGAGATGAATCAGGGGTCTGGTGATCTCTGCGTAGCCCTCAATGAACTTTCTGCTGTAATTAGTCAGTCCAAGGAGGCTCCTTAGTTCCCGCAGAGTTGTGGGGTCTTTCAGTTTCTGAAGTGCTTCCACTTTCTTTTCCTGGGCACAGAGACCCTGAGGAGTAATCTCATGCCCCAAGAAATTAACACGGGTTCTACACCACTGTGCTTTCTGAAAGGAAAGTTTTGCTCCGGCGGCCCTCAACTGCGTCAGAACATAACGGATCTCCGCTATGTGTTCCTCCACAGATGAACTTTTGATGAGGACATCATCTACATAAGCCAGGTTACCCCTCGCACCCAGGTCGGGCATGGCCTTATGTAGGAAAATGTTAAACTCATTACCGGAGTTAAGGTATCCAAAGGGAGTCCGGGTCCATGTGTACTGCTGGCCCCCAAAGGTAAAAGCCAGCTTGTATTGGTCCTCCCTACTGACAGGCACAGTCCAGTATCCATTGGTCAGGTCTATTGCAGTGAATACCTGTGACCCCTGGATCTGGGCCAGCCCTTGGTCAATGTAGGGCAGAGGCCATCGGGAAGTATGGACCCGTTTGTTGAGCTCCCTGAGGTCGGCGCAGAGTCTCCACTGGCCGTTTGGCTTCAATATTTCCAGCACCGGATTATTGAAGGTGCTATGGACTGGACGGATTATTCCCCGGGACTCAAGTTTCTTAATTATTTCAGTAAGGGACTCCATTGATGCGAGAGGCAAGCGATATTGCTTCACAAACACAGGAGTCATGCCAGGGTCCGTGGGGATTGTTGTTGTGTGGATGTCCGTGCGACCACAGTCATATGAGTCTACCGTAAAGAGATCTTGGAAATCCAAGAAAACTTGTTTCAACTTTTGATTTTGTTCCAGAGTCACACAGGCATCAGCTAGGTTGACTCTCTCTTCCACCATCTGCCTGAAGCCTGGAAAGACTTCTGGTTTGGCTATCTACGCGGCCTCCTCCAGCTGGGTGGAGAAGTCCCTGGTCAGAGTGCTGATTTGGACCGGAGGGTTCAGGTGGGAAAGGCAGCCCTCATGGACCTGGAAAATCACCTCATCCCTCCTGAAGTCACAAGTCACATCTTCCTTACCATAAGGGCAAGAAGTGTACACCAGGAAGTTCCCCCCATGCCGGGTAAAAATCCTGTCTGGTGTTGTATTGTCATCACTGTCACTGTCAAAGCAGTCCTTGGGGATTGGCCCTAACAGTTCATTACCTAAATCGATGGAAAAATGACGGTCATCAACCACCATTACAATAATGATGCCTGCGGCTAGAGTAATACTCTTTAAGTCACTGTTATCCCCCTCTATTAGAATGGTGTTATGTTCTATGTTGACTAATGGAGTTGGGTTTACCCCCAACCCTTGCTGTTGGAGAGAAGCGTTTAGATGTATGTAAGCATCAGGGTTTTGCAGATGTTGTCCTCTTTTAACTTTCACTTCCAGGGAGAATTGTCGGGTCCTTTCTGGGATGGTGACTTCCTCTTTAATCTGAATTTCAACTGCATAAGGTAGCAATTGAGCTGACCTAAATGCTTTTTCTGGATCATCAAAGACCATGGGATTATCCGCTAATCGGGACCAAGCTTTGAAGTTTATTAGGTCCAAACTAATGGCAAAGCGATTGAGAATGTCACTGCCTAAGTAAAAGGCGGCAGTGACGTCTCGCACGACCCAACAATTATGGACTATGCTCTTGTTGCCAATGGAGATTTTGAGCATACACCTGCTTGGCAGGAGATGTTTGGAATTAGGTGCTTCCAGGTCCATTTCCCATTTGTTTATCAGTTTGCAGGTGGGAATGGCTGGATCTTTTGGGAGTTGGCGGAACATGGCTTCGCTGATGAAGCTCTTACCGTTGTTCACACACACTCGAGCGAGAACAGAGTCCTTCCCATCATTTAACTGGACAGGGATGAACAACTGCTCTCCAATTTGCTGAATATCAGCCAGGCTCTGAGCTGATTTCACATCTTTCTGGACTATGGGAGTGGGAGTTTCTGATTGTGGATTAGTATAGAATTTCAGGGTGTTTCCTTCCAGTGTGGAATACCACCTTAAACTGGAAGGAAGGTTGATTTTCAGAAATAGAGAGGACCCCCCATCATCAGTCTGTTGTCCTACTGCTATTACTGTCACGTCTGGAATTTGGTTGTTCTGGAAGTGAAATTCTACTTGGTCAGATTTTTGTTCAACCATGTGGCAGGTGCCATTTAAACTAACATGACACTCTGTTTTAATTTTATTGGTCGGCTAGCCTGGGTCCAGAGGACCTTGTTTACGCAATCTATTAAGGGTGACAACCTCCTCAGGAGGTCATTGCCCAGTAAACAAGGGGTGCCCTCTGGAGTCACTACTATGACCGGGTGTTTCACCTTGTGTCACCCGATCTTAATGTCCAAGTCTGCAGTCCCCTCAACGGGAATTTCCTTCCCGTCAAAGATCTGCAATTGTCCAGGAAGAGAGGTGAGAGGAATTTGGTAATTCTCTCCCCTTCCTGCATTCAGTTCGTCAAAGGCCCTTCTGGACGGAAGGGTAGCTTGAGATCCAGTGTCCACCAGTGCCAAAATTGTACCCTGCCCCTGTACTTGTACCGGGGCATAGTATCTTCCCTCCTTCTCCTCAAGGGGGCACAGATAATGCACATTTTTGGACAACTGGTGGGCTAACTTTCTGGTTTTGGACATCGCTAGCGAAGAGATTTGGGCAGAATTCTGTGGAGAGCCTTGGGAATCTGAAAGAAAAAGTTGACAACTGGAGATCCGAGCTATTGTGGGTTCCCCTGGCTCCGGTTCTGGGACGCCCGCCCTTTTTGGAGGCAGTCATCAGGATGGGTTTGAACCAGGAGATTTTCTTGCGGTTGGTTCTGGGATGAGATGGTGGGCGGCGGTAGCTCAGTCTTCACATCTCCCCAGTCTGGATTTGCATCCCTAGGGACCCATTTTTTTTTGGGAGGAGTTCCCTCCTCTCTGAAGGAGAAGATCCTTTTCCCAGGATCCTCTGAGGATCCCTCTCCCTCAAATTGGAAGATCTGTACCTCCTCCTCAAACTGTGTCTGTTTGGGTCTTTTGTTTCTCCTACCTACCCTCTGTTCCTTAGGAGGCAGACTTTCAGGGGCAAGAGATTTTGTTTCCGGTTCCTGGGTTTCCAGGGGCTGTTTACAAGTGAGGAAGGAAGCTTCCTCCAAGGCTTTACACCCCCCTTCCCTTTGTGCCTCCTCCCTGGAAACCGGTGAGTTATCGGGGTGCTGCCCCGTCATTGTTCTGGGGCACCAGGTCCAGAGTTGGGTGCGTGCTGCGCCGGCATGCCGATCTGAAGGTTCTGCTGAGCCCTCAGTATGTGACCCAGATCCCGCGCCATGTTTTGAACCTGGCACTCTAACTGGGAAACCCGCTCAGGCTGATACGGGGCCCTGTTTTCTCCCCTGGGCTGATCCCGGGAAGGGTAGCTATCCCTTCTTTGGTAGTACCCCTGGTTAGGAAGATTTGGATACCCCTCCGCCCTTGGCCTCCTCTCTCCCGGATTCGGTTGTCTGGGCTCAGGGAAGTGGGGAAAGAAGGGTGGAGGATTTTGGGGCTGGAAGTTGGGTGGATACCTGGGGAAGAAGTTCTGCCCAGGGTTTGGTGAGTTTCTGCCCTCCTGTGAGAAGTTGGTAGGGAAGTTCTCTGGGTTAGGTGCTTGGCTGGATCCCCCCCCTTGGGCTGGAGGAGTCCACACATAACCCAGGATGGGTCTGTTTCCCTTGTAACGGGGGCTTACATAATCAGGAGAGCGAGGGACCCCATTTGTGGGGCTGCCTCCCTGGCTCCCTGTCTGTGACTGGCCCGAGGACCGTCTGGGCCTAGCATTATTAGGTGCAGGTAGGTTTTTAGGCCCCCCCATCTCCAACTATAAAACGGGGGTGATCTTTACCTCTGCCACCTTGGCCGCAGCAGGGGTGTTGTTGGCTTTGGGGTTTTTGGGCGCATTATTTTTATTTTCTATTGGCTTCTGCACCTCATAGATCCGGGTCGCCTGTTCAATGACCCAGTCTATAGATCTTTTCTCGTGAAAATCCCTCACGAGCTGGGTCATTATGTATTTGGGCAAGGCATGGAAAAACGTATTAATAAATTCTCTGCTATCCGTGCGCACCCTTCTTGTGGTCTGTGCAAAAGCACGCTTTAACTCCTGCACAAATTCTTGTGGGGCCTGATCCTCCCCACATTGTAAATTGTAGGCTGCCTTGCGAGCCTCTTGAGGATTTCTATGAGTAGAAAAATGTTTCAAGATGGCTGCCTTATAGGTGGACCATCTTAAATGATTTTGGTCCTCCAGCCCCGCAAAGAAACTGGAGTATTCCGGGGAGAAGGTCCACTTTACATATTGAATACAGCTTTGGCTGTCCTTCAAATGGAAAGTCTCCATCATTTGCTCAAACATCTCTAAGTGCTCCCAAACAGAATTCTTGGCGTTCTTATGATAAGGCGTGATGACGCTACTGATTGCCTTAATCTGCTTTAAGGGGTCCTTAAGCAAGGCCCTTTTTGCCTTATTGGCCCTTTTGGTCCTGGTAACCCTGGTCCATTCATCTTCTGACTCAGAGGCACTGCTCCCAGAGGTTCCCGTCTGTTCTTCCAGGTTTTCCCGGATTCTGCAAACCTGGGAATGGCTGGCAGAATGTGGGGACCTGGTCTCCTGTGTCCTGTACCGCTCAGAGGAGTCTTCAGATTCCTCTTTGCTGCCAGGATTTGATGGGTACCCCCCCCACTGACCTAACTGGGCAGAGGTTTTCAGGATGCCCTTAATGGGCCTACTCTCCTGGGGTTCCCCACTAAATTGCACTGTGCTTGGGTGCCCATACCCGGATGCCCGCCCATCCATTCCTGGGAGGTACTGGCCTATGAGCCCCATGCTTCTGGCTGGATAGTAATCTGCCATCCCTGTGGCCCGGTGCTCATGTGCGCCAGGGGACATGGGGGTGGCAGAGTCCAGGGACTGAGAGAGATAAAGGCCTCTGGTACTAGGGCTCCTGAGGTTATGCTCAGGAGTTTCCCTTTCCCAGCGAACCTGGTCTCTATCCGCCCCTGCTCCCTGTTGCAATGCAAGAGCCTGCGCCTTCAGTTCCTCAGTTAAGGCCTTACTAGACTCTATCAGTCTCTCCTGCATCGCTACCTGTTGGTCCTGGAGCACTGGGCCAGTCTTTGCTGCAGGAGGGTTACCTCCTGAGCTGTGTCCCTATTGGCCTGCTCCTTTCTTGCCAGAGCATCCTCCACCTTCCTGGTGTGCTCTAACAAGTTATGGTGTTCTTTTTGGAGGTCACCCAGTCCCTGGAGGGCCAGGTGATTTTCTTCCATTTTCCTTCTTAAGTGGCAGACTTCCTGGCCTAAGGTATCCCTTTCCTGACTAAGAGCCTGCATCTGTGCCGCCAGGTCGTCCCTTTGCCTTTGGAAGGCACCAGCTTTCTGACGCTCCTGGTCAAACTCTGCCTGGGTATCCAGGTCTTTCAAAATCAGTTTATTGCTCTCTGCCTTCTCCCTATCTAGGTGGCTTTGCAGGGTGACTACCTGCTCAGCACATTCCCTATTGAAGTCTAACTGTTGCTCCAGCTTTTTCTGGCTCTGCAGTAGGGAGTCCAAACCTTCTTGGTACTCCTCCTGCAAGGCCAGAAATCTGGTATCCTGGTCAGCCTTTTCCTGTTGCAGGATGTCCATATCCTTCTTTATTTTAATGATGTGCTGTCTACTCTCATTTTCTGACTCCTGGCTCCCCTGCAGCCTCTGCTCAGAAGAGACCAGGTCAGATTGGACCTTCTCTAACGCCATCTGTCGCTTATTCGCCAGATCTTGGCTTTCAGTACATTTATCCTGCATGTCTCCCATATATAGGTACAGGTATGCCGCTATCCTAACCATCTTGTCTTGTTCATCCTTAGCTTTAGGAGCCATGTATAGTTCACTCAGGGCCACATGTAAGGGACCCTGATCTCTCCATATATCTGACCCTGTTTCCGTGATCTGGGGTGCGATTGCTTGCAACCAGACCGTCTGGTCCTGATGAGTCCACTCACCTCTCACAAATAGCTTATGTAAGAAGTGCTCCCTGGCTATTTTCATATCTACCAAGGTCGTCATTCTGGAATTTGAGTTCCTTCCTGACTTACAGAAGTTTGTATTTTATTTTTGCAAAACAGACCTTTTCCTTAGAGCGTTCCTTTGAGGAGTGCTTTACAGCGTAACACAGCGTGGTGATCCGGCCGGATATGTGTATCTGGTCAGCTGGCACACTGTATTAATCTGCACAAGTGATAGATCTAATCCAAACGTCCCGCTCGAGCCCCCAATTTGTAAGAGGATTCAATTCAACACTACAGCTAAGTCAACACCTAGTCTAGAATACTGAATGAAAACCCTTATTGATATATCTTTATGTCCAGTTCATGCGTTCTGGATGACTACCCCTATATAACACCCCTCTCTTGGAATCCCCCTGACCCCACTGAGCCAAGAAGTAGTTCTGTTTTGCAAGTTAAAAGGTTTATTTGATAATTTAAACAATAGATATATATATATCACACTTTATAATAATTTAATAATTGAATATGACACTTAATCTGAGCAGTAATCAATAATGGATAGTCTGGCACTGGCACACTTGTGAATAGGAACAGAAGAATAAGGTGGTAGAGAATGCTTTATATAAGTTCAGATGGATGTAATGTTGAATGAAAATGCAGTACAGAAGATACTCAATATGATTTCACCAAAACAATGTAATCACTTTTCTCTGGCAATCCACTCCCCCCCCCTTTATGCAATGCAAGGAAATGGAAGGAAAGCACACAGTTCTCAGAAATGCAATCAAATGTAATTCAGTTCACCCCAGCAAGCTTAGACTACAGAAGTTTGAAACACAGGCCCAAAATGCTTTTATATGTGCTCGCAATGAAGTGAAAAATATGCTAAAATGCTTTTAATTCCCTCTAGAGGTTCAGGGTGAGTGGTATCAAGTTAGTATTAGTCCAGGCTCACTCTAGCAATGATTCAGGGATGGTTCTTAAGAGGCAAACGAATTTTTAGCAAGGAAACCAAGGAAGCTGCTGTTTTCACACGTGGAGAAATTTGCAAATAGCGGTAAATTCGCGAGTGCGTTTCTCACGATTGCAGCAAAGGTATAGAGAATTGGAATGCGTTTCTAGGTTCGTTGAAAAGCCAAGATTCCCAGCTTTCAGAGGAAAGTTACTGCAAGTCTCTAAGACAAACGGTCACGGAGATATGAGCGATATGGTAAAGGTCGTTTTTCAGATTTCAAATTTTAAAAGTTCAAAGTGACAAGTGACAGCTAGCAGCTAGAAATGACAGGTGACAACTTCTAGGAGGCAGTTGTGGTTGGATTAAAATAGATTGAATTGTATTATTTTAACTAAGAGATTGGTTCTGCACAGTTCTGCTAGGTACTCACAATATATTTTTGAAATAAATGGGCCTCGCCACGGATCTGGTCAGGTTTTCTTCACTCGCCTCGGACGGTTTCTGCGCACAGCGTCTGGGTCAGCTCTACTCTGCTGGTCTGGGTCTCTGGTTCTGATCAGGTCTGTGGGTCCGGATACAGCGGTCTCCGGTTCAGCTGGTCTCTCTCTGGATACAACACTGCTCTCTGGCAAATGGCAAGAGTTCTTGCAAAGAATTCAAATAGCTCGCCTGGCTGTGATAATGGCAATGATTTGAGGCCTGCTAAAGAGGGATTTAGCTTGTAGTTGACCTCTCTGCTACAAATTCTGAAGTAAAGTCTTGGTCTCTGAAGGTGGATAGATTGAAGTCTCTATGTTGGCTCTCTGGAGGTTGATGGAGGTAAAGTATGGATTTTCCCGGCAGAGCGTCCCGCAGCAGATGGAATAGAATGTCCCTATCTGTCCTGTCTGTCTGCTTTTATGTGTTTTGAAAATGGGTGGAAAGGCTAGCTTCCTAGGCCCTACCCCTCTCCACTTGTCATTGGCCACTTCCTCCTCTTCCCCTTGATTGGGGGAATGAAATGAAGTGTCATCATGATGAGGTCTGTTTATGGTACAGAGAACCCACCCCTGTCAAATTACACACAATCTATATTTTGACCCAAAAGACATATTTGCACAGGTGCACATTTGTTTAAAATTACATGCACCCATCACATATCACAGGAGGTATACCCTGTCCAAATCTGCTCTTCCTGGGAGCTTGCATTTAGAAATGGCAACATTTGCACTTTTTAACTGGTTTCGTAATATCGGACATTACCCCAAATTTACACACATGTGCGCAAGGAGTATGGACATTAAGTGATGAAGTGTCAGATTTTTAACATGCATACATTTTAAGTAATACCCTCTTAACTGCTAGTTTGCCCTCAGATCATGCCACCGGTTCTAAAAACCTCTTAAAATGTGGGCAGAAAAATCACAAGAATTATGGTATCATTTAAATAATTTTCACAAGTCCGCTCTATGAATAATCCATCTTTTTAGAGGTATGTTCTGGCCCCAAAGGGGTGTGGTTTCCCCCCAGCACAAGGTTGAATTTCTGGTTTTTCCAGTTCTGCCAAGCCAGCTTGCTCTCAAAGGCAGTGCTCCTCCCCTTTCCTTCCAGGAGGATGGCACTTTTACGGCCCCCATAATAAAACATTTGCCTGAGTCAGGACAGGGCTTTGTTCAATTTCCTGCAGAGCCCAGGTAATTCAATCAGAGAAGTGTCATATCCCTTTTGGTGGGAGCAGCAAAAGGCAGCTAGGCCTGGGAACACAGCTGTTGTGCAAGTCTCATCTCCTGTCGGGGGTAGCTGGTGGGCAGAATTCAGTTCCTTAAGCCAGGCCCCAGCTAATGTCACTTTTAGTTACCCAGTTTTCTGCATTCAAATAAAACTAACCATTTTTACATTTGCAGCTAAAATGCTGATTCTAAGTTTAAAACAATGACATTTAAACAATTGCAACCTATGTGACACTCAAAAGTAGGTCACTCATTTCTTTTAAACATTTAGATTTTTAGTGTCTTTCAGTCCAAATTTACTTAAACTGCTGAAATCCACAGCTCAGCCAGTCTTGTTATAAACCTTCAATTCACTTCAGAATATAACTTTACATTGCATCCACCCCTCAGTAAATATTTCTTTGGCCTGCTTTGGGTTCATTACACACAAAAAAAAAGTCTGGTGTTGTTTTAAAACGCCGGCTTTCTGATAGTGGTGAGTACTGGCAATGCACCCATTTTTGGGATTCAAGAAAATGAATTCCCCACAATTCTAGGTTGCTTTTGGCAATCAGCATTGCCATTCCCAATGGTTTCAGGCTACTGTGTGGGTAGTCCAATGGTGGTTTTAGGCAGTGCCCTTCTGTGCCCATAACATCGGCAAAAATGAGTGGCAGCCTATTCTTCATGCATTTCCCTGTGCATTTTCTGGGAAGCTCTGGCCGTCATGATGTTTTCAATGCCAGTACTGCACAGTTTTTGAGGTAGGGCTCGGATGCATGGGTAAGAACATCCCACAGGTGATCCTTTGGTTTGTCACATTTGGTACATTTCTAGTGCATCATCTATGGTGTCATTAGAGTGTAATGGATGAATTGTATAATGGTCTAAAATATTGGCTTCTGTAGCAGGATCTAGAAGTTCAAATTGACCAGTTTCTGGTGATTCTTGAATGATTTCAATGATTCAATGTTACACATTGACGTGCATGGCCATTTGTATACTGGGCATTCTGGTTCAGTCGAATGGAGAGGTAATACTGAGTTTTCTGGGGATATTTTTGTAAGCAGTATTTCTTGTTGCATTATGGTATTATTCAGTTTTGCATAACCTTGTCTGTCCACTGGTACGTATGGCAATTGTGTTGGTTTGCTTTTATTTGTATTCTTCTTCATTAAAATATGGTTCTGTGCTCGTGGTGTGACTCCATTCACCTCCACAGATATTTAAGAAGTTATTTTTGTTGACAGTCCGTTTATTGAGAAGTCTTTTGTGTAATTTAATAGTTAGTTTTGTTAGTGGTTTCATTCTGTTTAACACTAAAATAAATAACTTTCTTTCGAGAAGGATTGCAATGTCTATCAAAGCTTCTAAGATTAATTTTCTACGGTAAGTTTTAAGGGTTGTGCATGGTTTGTCTCCTGTTTTTATAAGATTCTGAAGGATTCTGTGGCAGAATATTTTTGCTAAAATACTTTTTTTGGTATGGTTACTTGCCACTATATCAAGATTTATAGGAGCAGTTTTAGCAGTAGTGGTAGCTGAATTCTTGTTAATCATTTTCTGTTTCGTTTTACATTTTGATAGAGGTGGCAATGTTTCTGTACTGGAAGCTTGTTTTGTTTCGCCAAATGGCTGTATTAGCTGTTTTGTTTGAACTTTTTGTACAAACTCTGCTAGAGATGGATGCTTATTTTGGACACTTTTATTTTCATTTGCTCTATTTCTGCGTTGCTTTCTACCGACTTGCTTTTTGGTAGGCCTTCTTTGGGGTTTGTTGAAAAAAAAGAAGGTATGGTTTGGGCTGTTCTGCAATGTATGTGTGCTCTGTGCATGAGTGTCTGAGTATGATGGTAACAATGTATCTGGTGGTGTGTGATTGTGCATTGGGTAGCTACAATTGGGAAAACTATTCTTCTATGTGTGTGTTACTATACTGCGGTTCAGATGACAGTAGAAAGTGAGCTAGTGGTGAGGAGAAGCACTAATAGTAAATCTAATGGTATGAAATTAAAACAGTTCTTTGTTTTGTAATACTAACATTCTAGGGGTTGAGTTATGTTATTTGTGTTCTAAAAAAATGGGGGTTTGTGTGCCATTCTGCCTGTTAATCCCTCTTTAATAAATGGGGATTTGTGGGCAGAATGGTTCAGAAATGTCTGTTTTTTGGTGCACAAATTACATGAATAAACCACACAGTGTGTTCGAGTAACAGTAAGAATATTAAGGCAGTATTGTACTTACTCTTTTTTTGTGGAATGAGCAGGTTTCTTCGAAGATGTTGTTTGTATTTCAGATGCTGCTGCTTTTCAGGAGAGTGGTCTTCACTGCAATTGTAAAAGAAAGAAGTTAGTAATTGTGTGTGTTTATAGCACTGATGTTAATTTAGACGTTGATTTTCATGTTTTTTGTAGTAGTATTCTTGTTTGATATCTGAACATAGTGTATGCATGCATTTCATTTGAATATGTACAGCCTTTATATTTTATTTACAATATGTTAGTTCAACATGCTTTGCAAATGAGTAGAATATTAAGTGTATGTAATTCACTTGTTTTTTTTAAAGCTGTGTTATAGAATGTTAGGAGAAAGAAGAATTAATAATATATTTATTTTGCAATTTTTATAAGGTAAATGGCAAAAACCGTATAGAAAAGCATGGAATGTATGCATTCGTGAAGGCGTGGGTAATAAAGCAGGAGGATTTGATCTACAGGCAAGGTGTTATTGCAGCTGGGAGCTTTTCAATGATAGTGTCTATGTGTGTGAGTGTATGAAGATGCATGACCTTTTCCTGGCTGTGTGTAATTTTATAACACACTAGTAAGTGTTTTTCCACAATTATACTGTTATTTCTGTCATCTTCTAATATTATAATGTTTTAGATAGAAAATTGTAGATAGCAGACAGGTTTGGAAGTGACAGTTGATTATAGGAGATGGGAAAACTTGCAATAAGTTCATTTTAAAGGTTATATAGGTTTAGTGGCATTACTCTGTTTATATGCATTCATAGGAGTTGTACATGTACTCTGAATAAAATATGCATACCTGTAGTTTGTATTCATGCATGTGGATATGCATGCAGCTGTAAGTAGAAATCTTGGAGACTTGTACTCAGAGTGATCAACAGTGCATTTGAATTGCTGAACTCTGATATTGGAGTTAGATGTAGAGGTCTTGTATGTGATTGGTGGATGGTTGTGTGACTGCCTAGCTGTATCCAATGAGCAGCGAGAGTGAAGTGGAAAGGGTAGAAGGGCTGTCCAAGAGTTACGCGGTCAATGGACATCGCGTCTGTCCACGGACAGGACGTGCCACATCCGGGGTTTTCCAACAAATGCAGCATAGAAAGGGGACTGTAGGGATCAGCCAATCAGATGTTGCGGTTGTGGATTTGTGTTGAAAGAGGCTGTGTATAGTGAAGATGGCAGAGGTGGAGAAAGTCAGGGTGTTGGTGCTTGGAGATATGTTTGTGCATGGTTTACAGCAGTATGCTCAATGCAGGCATGTTGCAAAATATTTTGATGTTAAATGAGTGGAGGTGGCGTGGAGCACTGTGCCCGATTGCAATGTACAGGGAATTGCACAAGTTTGTGAAGATATGGGCACGATGAACAGTCCCCATGTGGTAAAGTTTTGCACTATGGTGCTTTCCATTTGTGCTATGTCAGTGCCCCTACTTTGTTGGCAGATTTGGAACACTTTGTTCAAGCAGTAATGAACATTCTTCCAAATGACAAAGTAATTTTTTCTGGATTACAACCTTGGGCAATATGGGACAATAGTTCTGTTTTTTGTCCTCAGCAAAACATTGCTAGGTGTGCAATCAACCGAGGCATGTGTGCTTTCATGCTTAGAGCTGGTATGTTTTTCTGTAATAATGAGAATATTGATTCCAGTAATGCTCTTTATTTTAAAGAAGATGGCATTTATCTTTTTTTGGGAAATGCCATGCTGTTTTGGAATGTAAGGGTTGCTTTGGAGAAGGTAATGTGAAGGTGTTAGTAGTAAAGTAAGAAAGAAAATCCCCAGAAAATACAAAATAACAGTTGTTTCTCATGCATCTGCAAAAAAAACAAAATAACGGCAATTTTCAGAGCCAACCTCAAAGGGGAAATGGGGCACGCTATTTCAATTTACATTCACCACGCTCAGATTTTCGATATGTCTGCGGACATGGCAGTTGTCCGTGGACATCGCGTATTATATACGGGGATTTTGAGGTGGAGAGGCATGCAAATGAGAATGAGAAGAGCAAGGGATTGGTCAGTAAAGTTTACTGGGTGTGTTATGGAAGGAGAGAGTTTGTCAGAAAGTCTTTTTCCTGACAGAAGAACAGTTGGCTATGGCTGTGTGTTTCAGAAAACAGATTATGTGGATTTTGGGAGACTCATGCATACATTGGTTGGAGGTGCATGCAGAACGCTGTGGAGTAGCTGCAGATCTTGGATTCCCTCATGTGGAAGTGCACTGGCATGGAGTTCGTGGAATGAAGTGGCTGGACTTGGTACCTCTCTCTGCTAGTTTGGAGATAGTGCACCATCCAGACATAACTATAATTCATTGTGGAGGGAACCGTTTAGGACATGTGTCTGGAATTTCTTTGCAATTTGCAATGAAAGAAGGACTTGGGACATTTCCTCACGTGGGAAATTTTCCTCAAGCCATTCCAAAGTACTGGACATTTCTGTGTAAATCAAATATATATATTACTTTTACTGTACCTAATACAGAAAGTTTAGAAATATATAAGAAAAATTAAGTTTACTTACTAACTTCTGGTAAGTTGTGTTCTTACTGTTCTGTAGGTCTGCTGTTGCTCCTAGTTGTGCAGTTTCTGTGAGGTAATTATGTTGGAAGCATATAATTTTTGTTTGGTATATTCCATTTTAGTACATATGGTATTTAAATGGATGGTTGATGTGTTAGATATATAGGTTCCACTTCTTATTTATTATTACATATAATGTGTCTGTGTGCTGCTTTATGAACTTGTGCAGTGTTCATATGGCATGATAGAACAATTTCAGATATCCCCTGAGTTTTTGGGTAGTGTTGATGTTGTCTGCGTCCGTCCGCGGACATACGCTATGTCCGCGGACATCAAAATCACTAGCTGGGGGTTCAGTTTATTCTATGTTACATGTAAATAAAGTAAGGGAATCCTAGTAAATATCTATCAAATTTACATTATGAATATGTATATTCAGTAAAATAAAATTTGATAAAAGGAGGTTATGGTCAAGTTATGCTAATAAAAACCTATGAAATTCAGTAAAATAAAACTTTGTTAAAGGGATGGTTAAGTTGTGCTACTAAAAACCTATGAAATTCCGTAAGAAAACTTTGTTAAAGGGACATTATGGTTAAGTTGTGCTACTAAAAACCTATGAAATTCAGTAAAAAAACGTTGTTAAATGGACGTTATGGTTCAAAGTAAAACCGAAAAACCCATGACATTCTCCAGTTATGGTAAGCTAAGCAACCATAACTCGCGCCACCACAGTGCACTGCTAAGACTAACACCCAGGACATCAAAGATGACATCACAATGTCATTGATGACATCACATGCCGGGTTCACCCTTTTTTCCTTTACGGACATATCTAGGCCACATGGTTTTCTTCAGTAACAGTTAGGAACTAAACATTGAAAAGGTACTATATTTGTAGACTTATCCTTCAAGTATGTTCTTACAGTAATTCCCTTAGGGTCCAATCACATCATATGAAACATATATATAGGGGAAGACACAGGCTTGAAAGACATCAATCCTTTCTGTGCATGAAGATATTCAGTAGGGTTATCAGCACTTTCTGATATATATTTCTTTTTATTACTGTACTTTCCCTGTATATGCTCATATTTGTATACGTTGTACTCATTACTTTCCTTAGGGTCCAGTCACATCATGTGATACACATACATAGGGTAAGTAGCAGCTTTGAAACAGAGCAATCATTTCTCTGCATAAAGATAATCAGTTAGGTTATGAACTCTTTCTGCTACTACTACTGTTTTTTTGCTTACTTCACTTTTCCTGTATATACTCATATTTGTGTGTGTTGTTGTCTCTGTGTTTTGTGTGTAATAATGGAATTATGTAGTAAGTGAGTTTTATTAGCTACGTATTACATGTTTCACAGTACGCAAAACTGTAATAAGAAAGCAGTTATCATTTCACTATTCAACATGGCAAGATTATAAATATTGCACCTCATCATATATGCTGCACACAATGCCTATGTGTCTGCATGAGTAGCTTAGTATACTGGATAGAACTTCATAATAGAATGCCATTTATATCAATGCATTGCTTAATGCACTAATTAGCTCATGATATTTATTCCAATGATCCTTGACACTTTTTTATCAACATTATAATAAGAATCCCTTGTACAGACTTTTCATGAAAAGTAAATGCTGTGTCATCAGTGATGTCATCAATGACATTTGTGATGTCATCTTTGATGTCCTGGGTGTTAGTCCTAGCAGTGCATGGTGGTGGCGCGAGTTATGGTTTATTAGCTTACCATAAGTGGGGAATTTCATCGGTTTTTCGGTTTTGCTTTGAACCATAACGTCCCTTTAAAAAAGTTTTTTTACAGAATTTCATAGGTTTTTAGTAGCACAACTTAACCATAACGTCCCTTTAACAAAGTTTCTTTACAGAATATATATATGTGAAATTGACTAGTCCCCACTGAACCAGATACGTAATAGTGAAATTCAATCTTTATATAGCGCTTCATGTGGGAATCCTCCTGCCTCAAACGCTGTGATAGCAGTTGCCAATATCATCCAATGTTAGTGTGTGTTACTGGCACCCCATTCAATGGCAGCCAAATTTTAACCTCGGAAGAATGAAAGAGTCATTAAGGATTCACAACCAGGACTGCAGGTTTCATGCAGAATGGGAGGCATGCGACTGCAGGCATCTCAGATGCTTGTGTCCTGGGACTAATCGTTGTACTCAGAGGTCTGAGGAATGGGACTACAGGATGAACACAGACGTCTCAGGCAGGCACTCAACTTTCTGAGCTATGTCACATGCTTTGGTTAAAAATACCCAGTTGTAGCCCCTAACAAACTAAACGTGATTATTAATAACCTCACACTATGTATATGCACACTCTACACTTCAGGGTGCACCGAATATTAACCCCACCTTTATCACCCAATTCTCCTTCTCTAATTTGTTTTTAAATTCGTTACACATTTCATCAAGAAAGCACTTCCCTCGCCCTCTCCTAGGTGCTACCAAGAGGGCGATGGGGGGCTCGGAGCTGTTCTGCTTTTTCTAGCCCCGTTCTCCTTGGTGAGTGCCGGTGACTGACTGGATGTGATTCTGACGCTGTTGCATTATAAGCCAGAGCCGCAGCGCAGGTGAAATCGTTTCCAGCCCACGCACATGTTCCGCGTTGTCTTCCGTGAAATATGCAGCCTTTCTTTAGAGAAAGAAAGCTGCTGCCCTTTGAGGAACTGCTGAGATGGAAGGGGTCTGGGCATGGCAGCCCGCATTCAGATGCCTCGAGCACAATGAAAAAAGCCGTTGCTGCGGATCTCAGCAACTGCAGAAATGGCTTTGTTAATGGAGCCCCGTCAATCTTAACCTGCAGTCACCCCAGATATTCAATTGCTGGAACCTGCAAACAGCACTGCCAGTTGAACTCAATCCCGACTTTCAGCAACATCTGTCATCCCTGTACTGAAAACCACTTATAGCCTTTCCAGTTCACCTTAACCATGAACAGCAGGCCATTGCCATTCCAATACCCAGTGCACATCTCTGCCAATGTAACTCAAGCCTAACATGTAGCACCCTATGCTTTTTCAAAACCAGGATCAGTGCTGACCTCTTCTATGCCAACATGGATGACAACTTTCAGATTTACCTCGGAGGAACAAAAAGCTTTGGTCTAAGTGATGTCACAGGAACTGACATCATAGCAAGTGTTGTTTCATGGCATGAGTCAATATCACTGAAAGCAACATCACAGTAAAGGGCAACGCAAGATGTGGCATAACAAACACTTGCGAGGTATGTCACATGTGTTTAATGACACTCCTCTTCCCTCCTCTAGAAATATTACTTTGCTCTCTTTCTTCATGATTGATGACTCTACAATATAAGTCCTTTTCCTTGTATCCTTTATTCAGCATGTTTCTTGATGACAGTTACAGCTTTCAGCCAATGTCCTCCTCCTCCCGCGACTGTGTCTCTCCCAATTCCATCCTCATTTTAGAACCTGCCTTCTATCTGCATCACCAGGTTCTTATTCACGCAGTACACAACACATACTCCTTCAATTACCAAAACATTCTCTGAAGCTTACTGCATCTTCCCCTTTGCAGCCCCACTTAAGTTCTGATAACTCCCACACGTTAACACAATGGTCCTTGTAATTTTAATAACTTTTACTGGTTTACTAAACCTAGAACTGTACTTATACACATTGAAAGATAACTTTACCTTAACACTATCCCCTTCCCTAATACCAACATATCCTATTCTCTTATTCGTGTCATATACTTGCTTCATTCTGTCCCTCATCTTTTCCACTATACTCAAATCCACACTTACATCTACATTATGTCCATGGCAACCTTTGATCATGGTTCAATTTGCAACGTGGGTGACACCAGAGGTGGTTTCATACTAATTAGAATCGTGCCACTTTGTTGCACTGACTGCACTCTAACATATCTGTCTATTTTCCTGTCCAGACCTGGCCACCAAAAATGTTCTTTTACCAAACATTTAGTGTCTGTCATGCTTGAATGTCCAATGTGAGCATGTGCAATGTATCAAATGGCTTTAGTGCTGAAGCTCTTACAATGCATTCCTTGGCCCTTTCAAATGCCACTTGTCGTCTCTCCTTCCATTCAAATGGAATTCCTTTTCTCACCAACTGGTTCCATGATTGAGGCAAAGTCTCTCATGAAATTCGTGTAAATATCACACAAGCTCAAGAATTATAATAATTATTGTTTATTGGACAGTTCAGGAGCCACAATAATGCTTTTCACTAACAATTCTCTGGTATTGATACAATGTTTGGACAATGTGTGTCCCAGATACTCCTCTTCTTCTTGGTACAATTTGCACTTTTGCAATTTTACTGTCATTCCACAGTCCTTAAATGTGTTCAATACTTGTTTTAGCCTCTCTTTATGTTATACTTCATTTTTTACGTAGATAAAAATGTCATCTTACAAAACATGACTCCCTTGTGCCCCTTAACCAGTTTGCCTATGGGTTTCTAAAAGACAGATGCCACAGATGCTATGCTGAATGGCGTCCAATTAAATCTGAGTACACCACATGGTGTGATAAATGCAGTCAAATGCGTGCATTCATCTGTTTATTCAATCTGATGATAAGCACTACGCAAATCAATGGTTGAAAATATACAGGCTTCTCCAATGGTCTGTATCTTTTCTATGATATTCGGCAATAGATGTGTGTGAACCACTATATTACTGTTCACACTCCTTAACTTTATGCACAACCTTATAGTGTTATCTGGCTTCATGAATATCACCACAGGAGGCACCCATTCAGAACATTCTGACTCCTCTGTGATTTTCTGCTTGCAACAGCATGTGTAATTGTCCCAACAACCTGAGTGGTAATTGTTTTACTTTACTTTTGACAACCTCAACCCCATCTTTAGCTTAATTTGGCATTGGCTTCTTCCAAAAATGTCTGTGGAAACATTTCAATGAATTCTTCTTGCTTAAAATATTGATCTATTGCCAATACTTATTCTATCACTCCTGGTTTTAGTTCCATTCCAAAGTCTCCCTGATGTCTACAGCTAAGGATGGATGGTCTCTTATCCATCGCGTTCACTTTTCCCACAATTTCTCTATTCTATGCAGGGTAATTCCACAACAACCAGACAAAGATAAAACAACTCGATAGGGAAAAAGGCTGGACACACCCCTTTTTTAGAAAAACAAGAGCTATATTATGTATACAAAAAGGAAATTGCAACAGGTTATTATAAGTCCACCACTGCAGAGCACTCTATCCTCATCAAAATGGTGTTTGTCTTATAAACGTACAACTCATCAGTCATGATGTACTCGATATACAGTATTCCTCCCCCAACTGTTGTCTTCTCCTCCATCTTCACCACACATGGGTAATGGCTTCTTCCATCTTGAAATGCTGCAAAGCAATTGGTTAAACTCAAATGGCCCTATCTTTACTTGTAACCTTGTGATATGCACCTGGTCATCAACATGATCTTGGCAGATAACTTCGAGGGCAGCCTGGTCCTTGCAAACAAGGCAACTCTTTTCTCATCCCAGACATGCAGGTACCTGCATCATGCCTCCGCACTGTATTGGCATCACAATTTGCTCTCCTTGGTACAAATCACTGACCTTGTTGTTTCCAGCTCCTCCCTATATCAGTTACCACTCGTCACACTAATCCATCACATCATGAATGTTTTAAGGGCATTCAGTATTCCTTCTGTGCATCTGGCAGTTCAAATGGAACAGCCATAATTCTGGGGGCACTAGTGTCCTAAAACTCGGTTCATGTTTTGGCAACCCAAGACTTCTGCCCCAGTTCCCATGTGTATGTCCTTCATACTGAGCCGCAGCTCTTCTCCATTTAGCAGCTCGCATTCCTACCTAATTGTTTAAAGATCTGACTTTATACGCTTATATGTGGGCATACGTGTGTGTTCCTTGCCGTGCCTGGGAATTGGGATGTACTAATCAGGCAAGATATGAGGGCTCATTGGTCTGTGTCTCCAACATGACTTGTGAGGATTCAGGTCTACTCTTTTATACAGCTTTAGTATACTTTGTAATTAGTAGGCACATGCAATGTGTTCTACATGGCACTATGATTAGCAAATGGTTTGTTTTCCCCTGTATAACCTGCCAAAATGCATATATCTCCCATCAATTGCTTCCACAAATAGGGTTACCTCCTGCTCCCTACACTACCCTTTGCGCATTCTCTATGCTTTGGTATATGTTCTGTAATATAAATCGCTTGGGAAGGGTGGTAATCTTAACATGCATCCCAACATTCCCCCCTTTAGTTAATTCTCCAATTAACTGACTTCCCTCTCTCTCTCTTTGCTTCATCCTTAGTGACCCATTCCCAACACATATGACACAAACTGCCCCCATTCTGTGCATATTTCTCTGGGGTGCACGTAAGGTATATGCAATCCCCATCATCCGCTAAATCCTCTGAGTGCTCAGTGTAGTTTTCTGGATCTGATGGGGGTGAGGTTAATGTCCCTGGTGGGTAGATAGGTCTTTCAATCCCAATCATGTGTGGTTTATTTCGGTCATCCTTTGTACCCGGGAGACCCATTCTTGCCCCAATAGTAACCATCATATTTATACTGCTTGGAATCATCTTGGCACACCATTGAAGCATCATCTGGCATGTCCAGAACAACTCCAGCAGGAACACCACATTTGGAATCAGTATCTTCATCAGTGGCCCAAGCCAGGGTGGTGCCCATGTTAACAATGTATTGAGCCAATCTTCAGCCTGTGAACCTGCTTCACTTTCTATGCCATTTTTTAGCTTATGTAGGACCCCTATGACATGCGTCTGGGACCCATTCTCTGCATCATTATGGGCTGTGTACATGCAGCAAGATAACTCTATCTTCTTGCACACGCCACCTTCCATTGCCATTAGGAGATCCAGGATGTACCGGTTTTGAAGTGTCATCAACTGGATTGCCCTCAGCTCGCTCTTGATAGCATTTGGGCCTTGTTCAGTGTCATTTGCCATCTCGATCACTTCCCACCAAAAAGTCTGCAACCACTTTGCATTTGCTGCAGCCTGGATCCCTGGTGTTAAGAAAGGCGTGAAGAACACCACCGTCTTGGTGTACAGCCGATACTTATCTGGAATCGCTTTGAGCAACTTGGACAAATCTTCGGATAAATAATTAGATCTTCTTTTTCTCAACTTCACGAATGCTTCTTCTTCCTCATCCTGGGGAGGGAGGGTGTTGGATAGAGTCTGGGATAGGTTGTGAAAACCCCTGCTTCGATGGCACTGTCAGGTGAGTTTCAGGCACCACTAGGATAGCAGAGAGCAATTTTGTTAATGCCATACACCTCACCAGGAACATGGAAGATGCAGATACGCTTCTGGGCCACACACACAATACAGGTCTATCATTGTTGTTGTTCCTTTTGCAAGATCTGGAAGGAACATTGTCATATTGCAATTAGTGTTAGCACATACAGGAACAGCCCCATGCCCTTGAAAGCAAAACTGATATGCATCTGCTTGTTGAAATTTTACTGGGGGCCTCACATGCTTCAATCCATGTTAGTTTAGGCAAAGTTCTTGTTAATGTTCCATATAACCTCTTCTCCAAAAACTTCAAAACCCCTGCCGCTGAGCTTACCACTTCCTTCTCCCATCTGTTTGACACAAACAACACTCCATCCAATGTTAACATGGGTCATGGCTTACATTGGGGGCACTGTTGTCTTTGTCACACGTATCTCCATCTTTGTCCATCAATACAACTTGTACCCTTTACCCCTGGAACAGACTATGAACATGACAAAGTGCTAAAAGCACCAAACATGGGTTTGCAAAGGCAACATCTTCTGGGGTACAGAGGTGTGGGGGATGCAGGAGCAGATACAACAACTCCCGTTATAGCCCTGTTTCCCTACCGAGTTCATATGACTGTACCACATGTTACTAAACTCGGGGTGCTGCATATCAGACATTGTATCAAATAGTAAACCAATATTTTCATTGTATTCCTTTTATTCATGTAAACCCCTTTTGACTTGCAACTTTACATTCCATATTACTGTATCTTGTATCCTCATCCGTTTAAAATTCACTACCATGGCCATATATTCATGACTTGATGTTGTAGTATCAAGACATTGATTGTTGTCAAAAAATTGATTGTCTGTATCACATCCCTTTGTATTACACCCTCAATCCACTTTATATAACCTAACCATATAACTTCACTGGACAAGTATAAAATGAAAGCAAGACAAAATCCACATAGCAGGGAAAACTATTCTCTTACAAAAATTCTTCAACCATATAACATTTGTTCCATCAAAGAATGAAAAAACGTGCACATTCAAAGTAGAAAACATCATTTAAAAAGTTTAAACATTCAAAAAGTAAAACAGAAATATTCTTGAAAAGAAAAAGCAGCAAATATTGTTATTTACCTAAAGAGAAATCACCTCGTTAAAAACACTCAGATAAAATGTTTGTGGTTGGCGGCAATTTTTGTGGTGCCTTCCTAACATCAGACAAATGCACCCAATACCATAGTTCCTTAGCTCTGACCGCAAGCAGAGTAGCATATACCATGGTATACAGTCCACTGCATCGAGGCTCGTTCCACTTGTGGACAAAAAACTTAACCTACATTTCATAATCAAGAAACAATTGTAATGGTAGCAAGCTTGCAGATTCGGGTGCAGCACTATTTTCAACTTCTTCTAACCGCCGTGGAGCAACCTTTTGAGAAAGGTATTCAATACATTTTGTTAACTGAGTCAAACACAAATGAAACTCATCCCCCAAAATTGGCGCAGCTCTGTGAGCATCAGCAACACTATGCACAGGAGATAATGGTGTGTGCATCCATGTCCCCATTACTATTTCATGCAGGAAGTCATAATGGTTCTTGAAGGGCTGAGTCCTCAAACTAAACAAGGTCAGCGGGAGGCAGTGCACCCATTTTCTTTTTAGTGTAGCACAGAACATAGAAAGCTTAAACAACCTGTTCATCCTTTCCACAATGCTGTTGGCCTGGGGTGATATATGGAACACATCTTGTGTTTGATTCCCAAATGAGCTGCAATTTCCCTGAACAGCTCATTAAAGAAGCGAGTGCTGTTGTGACTTTTATGTGTCTTGCACACCCCCCATCGGGGGAACACTTCTCTCAACAAAAATTCAGCGCAAGATTTGGCATTAGGATGCGCACATGGACCAACCTCAATCTAACGGGAGACAGGACATACTTAAACTATGAGGTAACGGAAAGTATTACATCTTTCACCCATGTCTGCAAAGTCGATGAGGAGGTCTCAAAAGGGGCCAATTGGGCATGGCAGTGTTACTCATAAAGTTTTTGATGTCTGTTCAGTACTATATGTCTTACGGACAACACAATTTGATGTAAACATAGACAACAATTCCTGAATATTGGTCACATACCAATCTTCTTGTATGTCCGCAGCAATATGCTGTTTTGGACAGACAAGAAGGATAATGAAGTTGGTCAAACGCTACTAGAGCTAAATCCTAGGGCATTACCACCTTTCCTGTACTTGTCTCCACACTAAATTGGTTGGGGACTGCGCACACCCCCTTTCTTGCCACAATAACCTCTCAATTTGTTGTGCCGGACCTTGTATTTCAGTTATTTCGGTGACAGGAAGTGCAGTGTATGAGACCTGCAACTACAACTGTATTTTGATAAACATTGGATGCTCAGGAATGTTTGGCACTGGCAAAGATGTGGCCTTTTTCGCTGCCATGTCTGCTGCTTTGTTCTCGAATGAGACAACATCTGCCCTTGTGTGCCTGTCACACTTGACGACTGCAGCAAATATAGGCTGTGAAAGGGCAAAAACTATTAGATCCGACAGACCTGCATGCTACACCAGAGACCAATCTGCTCTGCGAAATCCTCTTCTACTCCATCTCGACAACCCTGAATGAACAGTTGTCGTGACATAGGTAGAGTTTGAATACATTGTAACTATGCACTCTTCAACTGGCTCACAAGCTTCAATAAGTGCAATCAATTCTTTTGCCTGTGCTGAATAATGACCTGGTAGTCACCGCTGCACAAAAAGGTTGTGTTCTCTGTTCACTAGCCATAGCACTGCTGCCGGCCGCCATATGTTGCTGACCTGTCACCTGGTCAATAGTTGAGGACCCACCAACAATGAATACTCCTCTAACATCTAACGCATGGTCACATGTTTTGTGAATATCATCATCAGGACCCTCATACTTAACACAGTCGTGCACCTTGTCATCATCAGTAATGGGTTTGGTCAGAAAAGTAGCTGGGTTCACTGTTTTACATGAACAATGTGAATAGATGGGCTGAAAAATATCACGTCATAGGCAGATGTCCTTTGTGTAGTCAATGTGGATTTGGATCTTTCCAGTATTGCAAACACAGTGTGTTCGACATACAACGTCATTGAACAGCCCATAACAATGGTTGCAGACTTCTCAATGGCATAAGAAGCAGCAGCCAACGCCTGTTCACACAGAAACTGACCCTGCATATAGAAGTCCAGCATGCCACTGTAATATGCCAGGGGTTTGTGACCGATAGTACTGTGCTGTGTCAAAAAACTGCAGTCATCATTTGCCCATTAGAATATGAAAAAAGATAGAACTCTTGAGCACAATTAGGTGTTGCCAGTACAAGAGCAGTGGAGATTGCATTTTTAAGCTCCTGAAAACTGGTAATCATCTCATTAATCCAAACAATAGTGTTTTTAGTTCTTGGTGCCTACTTGAGGGCCTAGAGTAAGGGTCAAGTATATGACATGTAGTCAAGTATCCCTCCCCTACAGTAATTGCACAGACCAAGACATATTTGCATGTATTTAACCGTAACTGGCCGGGGGTAGCACACACTGCTGCTGCGCATTCTTGAGTCACTTTCCTACCATTCATGGAAATTAACCAATCATGGAAATTAACTGACCCAAGTAGGAGTTGCTCCTTGGCCACACAGGAGTCTTCATTAACAGCCACAGCTGACCTATTGGCCCCCTATAAATTATGCAAGCAGAGTAGCTGCCCCCAGAACCCTGGTTCTTTCAGGAATTTAGAGAAATTTAACTGAGCTGCAGGCAAACTGAAAGAAAGTGGCATCTCAGCTACTCTTGCAAATCTAAAATCATGTTTTGCAACACTCTCACTGCCTATCACAAAGTGCCAAGAAAGTTTATTTCAGTCATACGGTCAGTGTAGAAACTTTGCTGAACATGTTTATGGGGACTTGACATCTGAAGAAAAGGTGCCCCAGCCAAATGAATGGGGACAAAATGGTGTGCCATTAAAGTTGGGGGGACAAACACCCCTGTCCCCTCTAAAATTACACCCATGCATATGATAAAGGGGGCCCAAAACAAACCAAAAATGTTATTTGATCTGGTTCAGTCTGTCTCCACTCCAGAGAAATGACGCACTTTGGTGCCACCCTCATAGGATTTGTGTGACTGCCTCTCAGCTTTTTTTGTAACTAAAATATCCACTATTCGAGATAACATAAATGAGGAGGCGCTGGTGTCCAATACTGATATGGTTTCTATGGAAGCCCCACCTGCTAAGGGGTCGTGGACCACATTTTCCCTTTCTTGAAATTCAGATGTGCTGTCAGCCATCCAGCGATTGAAATCTGTCTCTCCTGTGGATGCCATACTTTTGGCTCTTGTACAGGAGGCATGTGGTGAGTTGATTGCCAATATTACCTTGGCAGTCAATGCCTCATTTGCTACTGGAATGATCCCGCGCTCGCTTAAGCATGCTTTGGTCATCACTCTGCTTAAAAAGCCTTCTTTGGATCCCGAAGTGCTGGCCAATTATCGTTCTATTTCCCGCCTGCCGTTCCTGATGAAGGTCTTGGAAGCATTGGTATCCCCCCTCCTGCCTAACCTTTTGGAGTCCTCACAGTATTTTGACCTGATTCAGCCTGGTCTTCGGCCTGGTACAGGGACTGAATCTGTCCCAAACTCAGTTATGGATAACCTGAAGCCTCTGGTGGATCGGGTGGTTTCAGAGGAGTCTTGCTATTAGATCTGTCAGCTGCTTTTGACATGGTTGACCATACCACCCTGATCTCCCGTCTCTCTGCGGCTGGCCTCTCTGGCCAAGTACTGAACTGGTTCTCGGCCTTTTTGACAGATTGTCTCAATCAGTGTCTCTTCATCCTTTCCGCTCTGCTCCTGTTTCATTTTTCTGTGGTGTTCCTTAGGGATCGGCACTGTCCCCTATTTTATTTAACATTTACATTAGCTATCTTCTGCTTCTTATTCAGTCACATGGTTTTTGTTACTACTCTTAAGCGGACGATACCCAGATTTTGTTCCGCTTGGACCTCACTCAATCTGAGACAGTTGGTAGGCTGAGAAAGTATCTTAAGGAGCTGGGGATATGGATGACAAAAAATTTGCTAAAGCTGAATCGTAGTAAAACTGAGGTCTTGGTTGTAGGTACTACATCTCCCCACCTGTTTTAGACTGCTGATTTCTGACCCTCATCTCTTGGCCCTCTTCCCATGCCTGTCCTGTCAGCCCGGAATTTGGGAGTACAAAATCTCTGCCTCCTTGGCCCTAGATGAGCTGTATCTGTAAAACTGTTCACTTTAAGCTCCATGTCCTCTGGAAGGTTCTTCCTGTCATTCCCACAGCATATCAGGCCCCTGTGGTTGCAGCCCTGGTCCTAAGTTTTCTAGATTACTGTAACTTACTTTATCTGGCGAGGCTCTGTTTCCTGATCAGGCAGTTACAATTACGCGAGAATGATGCAGCCAGATCCAGTCTTCTCCCCCTCTCTTCGGAGCTCACATATCTCTGTTGTTTAGGCAACTGCACTGGCTCCCGGTTGCCGATTGGATCATGTTTAAGTCCATGTGCATGGCACATCGAGGCTTCTACGGCATGGGAGTGAAATATCTGCAAGCTAAATTTGTCCACTACATACCCACTCATTCTCTCTGATCCCAGTTGGCTTTTCTGGTAATGGTTCCTCATTTCAGGCTATCCCGACAAGGGGGGCACTTCTTTTCTGTGGCTGCTGCCAAAGCCTGGAATGCCCTTCCTCTTGCTTTGAGGGAACTCACCGACCACTTTGCTTTTTCGTCGGCGATTGAAAACGTTGCTATTTTAGAATTGGACACATCATTAAAACTCTCCTCATGCCTCCAGCGCCATGATGCCTCTGGGCTTACGTGTGCTTTAATAAATTTGGTTAACATAACATAACATAACATAACATGTACAGGACCTCTTGCTGGCAGTACTGCAACTTTGCTCTTTCCACCTTATATCCCTTGTGAGCTAATAGTTGTAAAAAGTCAATAGAATCATTCTTGCACTTTTGTTCTGTAGTGCTACACATATCAAATCATCCACATATTGAATAATGGTGCTGGAGACATCATTATTTCCTAAGTCTTCATGTAAACCCCTGCTAAAAATACTAAGGGATTCACAGTACCCTTGAGGAAGCTTAATATGTTGAAATCAGCCCCCGGAAAACTTAACCACTGTGAGTTGTTGTGAATCTGGATGCAGGGGCACATAGAAAAAGGCATTCTTCAAATTCATCAATGTGATATGGGTTGCCTCAACTTGTATGTTGCACAGAATTGTAGCAGGGATTATTACCCCTAGAAACTTTGCCCGTACTACATCGTTGAAGTGGTGCAAATCCTGAATCATCCTCCAACTAGCCACCTTTGATTTCTCCGTGGAGTAGACAGCTGTGCTACACAGTGAATTAGATGGTACTATGACACTCGGATGCCAGCTGGCCATAATGAAAAGGAATACTGTTTAACCCTGGGCAATACAGGGGCAGGTTTCAGTGCGATATGTACTGGCACAACACTCTGTAAAAGCCCTACATTATGTGGATTGCTCATCCACAGTTTAGCAGGTACCTGAGACAAATATTCGGAAGAAAAAGAGGGGGCATGCCCTACCAGTAACATAGGACAGGCTACACACCTATATTGTATCATTATCTCACAGGGGACACGCACTTCCAATAGTATCTCCCCCTTTTTTTCTCTGTCCTAAAAGAGGTCTTCCTCTGAAACGTTTTTCATTGGAATGTTAGTGTCAATGCACAAACTGTGCACCACTCCCCTTTATCAGAATTAATCGCTATCAGCACAATTCTGTCCTTTGATACTAGAACTCCTTCTATATCGAGCATGATCATTGTTCCTGCAACTACTTCCTGGGGTTGGGCTGGCCTGAACAAAAATTCAGAAGGTACTCGCCAGTATTTGTTAGCCACCTGTGGTACTGCACTGAGTAGTATTGTGACCCCATATATGAACAAATCAGGGGCTACTGGTATTGCTCTTCCTACAGATTCAATGCGCAATTCATGTAAGTCAACATTACAATTACCGCACACATATCGAACGTCAAGCTAACCACGCAAACAAGATGAGCATGTTAAGCTTATTCAGAATGTCCCTTCACAATAGAATGATTGGGGTCGCAGTAGAATACTTCAAAGGGGGTCCCACATCTCTGCCCCCTACATTAATGGGTAATTTATTTTTTAAAAAGAACCGAATAAATTGACCCAGAATCCTCCCCCACTAATGCATGATTTGTTTACACCAGTGTCCATCAAAAATGATAAGTGGTTTATTACCTGTATCCACAACTACCAAGTGTTCCTCTTCTGGGTTGACAGTGACTGATAGGTCTGGGCACACTAAGGCTGTCTGTGGGCTTTCCTAATCCGGAAAAGTGTTTGTGCCTGGAAAGATAAATGGATTCCTTCCGACCACTGTGGCTCCTTAGTAATGGGTCATTCGGCACTGAGTTACTGTTCGGTATCTGAGGGAACTGCTATTGTCCTTGATGCACTGCATAAGGTGGCATGTTACTGGAGCCTGGAGCGGGTAACTGTGGAAATGGAGGTGGGGGAGCAGGTGGGGCAATGGGTACTGGCGCGCCATAAGAATATACCCGGAGAAGTTGGCCATATGACTCGGAGTATGGGGCCGGACCCCCCTGGTGATAAGGATACATTTGCTGCTGGGGGTATCTAAATGATAACCTACTTCTGCACTCTTGCAAAATGACCAATTCGCCCACATGTCCAACACTGACCCGCTCCTCCTCCCAGAGGTCCCATGCCTCTAAAACCGCCTCCCCCTCCCGTGGCCCCAGAAAACCATGATCTTCCTCGCTGAAACCCCCCAAGGAATCAGCCTTGATACTAAGGGCGATTCCCACCTGCCCAATCCTTTTACCTCCCCACGCAGGTGCCACTCCTACGTCAGCCTGAACCACTGAGGCTCTGCAGATCCTTCTGTCTGCATTGCCAGTACTGCCCGTCCAAAACAACTTTTTCTAACTTCTTTTGAACCAGTTTCAAGTCCTCCACTTGTGCTCGCTGCACTGCTCCCTTCTCCTTTTCTTTTAACTGTTTACAGTGGTGGATAATAATAGAGTGAATTTCCGCCCAACCATTTGCCTCAATCCCCACTATATTGTTGAGAGCTTTCTGTACTTCCTTAGAAAGGCCCCCTTTTAACAATAAAATAAAAGAATGGAATTGCTCGATCCCAAGAGTCTCCTGTTTCTGCCCTCCGCATTTCCTGTATGTGTAATATGTTTGGAGCGAGGTCCTCATCTTTACGCATCATCCTCTGCATGATCGATTGGAGATCAAGCGTATCTGGATATGTGTGCTTTAATAATGCCCACGCTTGGGCCTGATATACATGAAATGCACACCATCATGACTGTCATCGTATAACTTCAGACCCAGGTACCCAGCTTTAACCCATATGTTGTTAGGCTGGTCTCCCAGTATCGAGACAAACAAACTTCTCAAATCCCCCAGGGCCAAAATTGCACAGCTATTTCCTTCTCAAACACATTTATTCACTTCCTTACTCCAGCGGTGAGAGATGGCAGTGCCTTTATAAGATTATTTTTAGCCATTTGTGCCTGTGATATATAATGTGCTCTCCGAGGTCACGTATGTAACAATGAAAACTGTACTCCTATCGTCTTTGTAACGTTCTTTTTTTCCTGTTGATGATCTCTTAGCCACTGCCATACGCCCAGATCTGTTTCGCAACCTGGGTCCCCACAAGCGCTCCACTCATGGGGAAATGGTGGGTGGATGCTGCTCCTCCCACTCGTCTACAGTGTCCCAATCGTCCTCTCCCTCTCGCATTCGATCATACTAGTCATCTGACCACACCGTACCGTACCGTAATCCAAACTCTCACCATGTCTCATCTTCTCCTCTCTCTCCTTCTCTATATGCACATTCTTAATATCTGCACTGTCTGTTCGAAACAAAATATCTCCCACCATCCATTCTTCTATTCCCACCAGTGTGCGCTGCTCAATATCCAATTGTAGCTGTGCTAGATCACCTTCCACCATTTTTAGTGCATCTACTAACCTTCTGTGGTTTTGTGTCAATCCTCTCTAGTGGTGTTTTTCCTATCACAGCAGTGGACGCTATAGTGTTAGGGAGATTATGATATTGAGCCAGCGTGTGTGGCGGGGGAGCGGTGGGAGGCAGGCAATGGAACATACTTGTGATTCGTATATCCTGATGCAGCACATGTCAAATAAAATCCTAATTTGGGACACTGGCCAATCTCAGTGGAGGGTGCAGGGGCACTAGGGGTGGTAGTCGCAGTTTTTGTCAGGGCACAAGGGGCGACCAGCTCGCTCGCTGTCTTAAGGGATTTTGTGGACACATCTTCCAAATCTTCCACCATTTTCCATAACTCTAAAACCTCCTTTCTATTTTTCAATGTTAACTCCTTGTATTTTGCTGCCAAAAACGTATACATATAACTTAATATGTCTCTGTTATTTGTTCCCTGTTCTGCCCATGGCTTATAGATTCCTCCTCTTGTTTCCGCTAGCCATTCCTTATGATACTTGAGAATCATTTCTCCATACAAAGGAAGAGCTTTGCACATGTATTCCAATAGGGTTGCCGGCTCCATTGTAGCAGCTCCTGCATCACTTGCTGTATTATGTTGCCTACACCCTCGCCCCAATCCAACAAGCAATACCCTCTCCCAATACTCCTCCCCCCAATACTTACACCCCTTCGCACGTTCCTCACACTCACATCCACTCACTCCTCACAACCCTGTATGCACATAACCAACAGTCCCTCCATTGGCCTCTCCTTAATCACAACACAATAAAAACAAAAATAATAATCACATTTAAATCTACTTCTCATTCCAACACCCCCTTTACATTGGGTGAGGCGATACCAGACCCAAAAGGGCCTCTCCCAAAATCTACTTCTTGTTCTCGCGCCCCTGTACTGGGCAAAGTGATCTCAGGCTCACTAAATATAAAGAGCCTCTATTTGTATCCTTTTCTCCTCTGTTACACAGCCCTGTCTTCTTCCTTAACACCACAGGAAAGGGTCCTGTTACACCACAATCCTCTATACAAAAAAGATCAACTTAGCTTATATACAACACCATGTGGTTTTCCAACCTATCAATACAATTCTCCCACACACCTACACCCCATTAATCACACGCTTAAACACTCACATTCCCTTCCCCTAACCCACTTGTTTTTCTCCAAAATGGTGCACTTACATCTACGTGTTCATCTGAAGTCCTCTGTCATGGGGTCCGTTAATGGCCTGCACAATCCAGGGATTGCACCTCACTCCAAAGAATAGACAGGAATTCTTCTCACACCACTCCTGTAAACCTCTTGAAGGTGCAAACGAGAGTGGATGGTCGCTGCAGGTGGGCACGGCCCCTTCAGGTGTGCAGCAAGGAATCCTCCATCTTTGCAGGGGAGTCTAGGATCATGCCATGGTCAACAATAATGTAGGGTAAGTCAACAGCAACCAGACATATAAAAAACAAGCTGGTAGGGAAAAAGGTTAGGTGCACACTTTTTTGAGACAAACACAAGCTTAATTTTGTATACGAAAAGGAATTGGTGACAGGGTATTATAAGTCCATCACCAAAGAGCTCTCTCTCCTCTTCAAAATGGTATTTGTCTTATAAACGTACAACTCATCATTGATGATATACTCAATATACAGTATTCATCCCTCACCGTCTTTGGCTGCTGCCTATTTACATGCTAATATTTACATATAGTCCCATATAGTCCCTTTTTTAATTGGTCACGTCTTCTCCTCCATCTTCACCACACGTGGGTAATGGCCTCTTCCATCTTGAAATGCTGCAAATCAATTGGTTAGACTCGAATGGCACCACCCTATCTTTACTCTTAACCATGTGATGTGCACCTGGATGTCAACATGAACTCGGCAGATAACTTCGAGGTCAGCCGGGTCCTTGCAAACAAGGCAACTGTTTTCTCATCTCAGACACACAGGGATCCCCACTTTATTGGCATCACCCTTTTACTCTCCCTGATACAATTCACAGACCTTGTTGTTCCCGGCTCCCCTCTCTATCAGTTACCCGTCCCAAGAGGTATGCCTCGTGTTCCACTAATCCATCCACTTGATGAAAGACGTACGAGTATTATTCCTTTGCATCTGGCAGTTCAAATGGAATGCAAGATTTTCCCTATTTCTACTGGTGTTTTTAATACTTGTTGCTAATGGTTCTTTTGGAAGTGTGACTTTGTTATTCTTTTCACCCTCAATATGTACATTTGTTTATTAACAAGATTACAAGGGTGTCAAACTGAATGAATATCTCCTTTTTGTTAAAATCACAGATTAATTACAATCAATGTGTTTTTCTAGATTTACTGCACCTGATCAAGGGAAGTGTTCTTCACGAAACGCGTCGTGCCCTCCATATTGAAAATATAAAGATGAGTTTCACACACTATTGGCTCTATTGAATTTCTTTTTTGAAAATATATGTATGAATTATTATACTAATTGTACATTAGTATTTACAGGCTGATCATCAGCACAAAGGTGTGCAGGGGATGGGAGTGCCCGATTTAGTTCGGACATCATTCTGTGTTGTCTATGTTTACATCCTACTCTGTGTCAGGGTTGTGCTACCTCCCCCGCACCCACATTTATTCTTCAATACATCTACTACACTGTGAAACACTTCACAATTAGGTGTGCAACTATACACTACTTGGTTCTTCCATGCGGTGACATGACAATGCATATAGTAATTGATGACATATACAAGTACAGTGATTCCGAGACATGTATGATATGACATATGATATGATAAGGCATTTATAATGCACCTATGCACAAGTATTTCAAGGCACGAGGAGGCGAGGGAGAGGGAACAGAGGGAAGACAGACAATGATCATAATAGGCCATGCGTCATTCAGATCGCGCAAGTGCATGGGAATATAACCTGGAATGCAAGCACAGAATGTCCATCTACATGCTGTAGGAAATGGCAACACACATGCAATTCCCTGTGACTGACTCCTTTGACATTTGTCCTTGCAGGTGACTCTGGAAACCCCCAGCTACCGTGGCTCATGACACCTGTGTGGGATCCCCAGACAAAACAGGAGGTGGCCTACAATGATGCTAGTGTACGTGCACGGCTCTGTTTAGAGTGGACCTTCCGCCTCTTGAAGGCCTGTTTCCATTGCCTGGACCAGACTGTAGGTGCTCTAATATATGAGTCTGAGAAGGTAGTGAAAATTTGTGCTAGCCTATGCCATGCTGCACAACATGCGCCTCAGGAAGAATATCACTCTACGCCCTGAGGTGGACATGACACCTCCTGATTAGGCAGAAACACTGCCTATGTGGGTGAACACTGGCAGGGGGGTACGGGGAGACATCCGAGATGGACAAATGGTCCGTTAGGAACGAATGGGCAATTATTTCGGTAACGTTTACTTACCACAATGTATGCACCAGTGTAAATACTGACACATCAATATAAAATCACCTAAACACAAAAATGAATGTCCTTGCACTGCTTCGAATAAACACAGGTTTAATGTGTAAATGTGCATACACCCCATACCTGCCCCCATACCTGCCCCCAGCCCCACAACACCATCCCCAATACTCCCTTGTACGTATCTCCAACCGTCAACTCACTTGTGTGGCCTCTTCCCTTTACTGGCATCCCCCAGCACCTTTGGGGCTAGAATGCACCCCGAGTGGCAATTCGGGTGCTGGGCAACAAGGCTTCTGTGGGGATGAAGGAATTGGATTACTGATACCGTGGCCCCCGTATGTGTTGCATGGTCAACAGCAGTATTGCCTGTATGGCCTCTGCAAAGGCTGAGATGCCTTCAGTTAATGCCTGCACCCTCTGCACGTAGACAGTCAAGGCGTCAGACACTTGCAGCCAATTGGCATTGGTCAATGTCCATGGCCCGCACAACCATGGATACAGTCCCGGAAGGCCTGGTGGTGGTTGACCTGCATGTCAGCAAGTGCCTCCCCGTGTACCTGGCATTGTTCCATTGCCTTAAGCCTCAACAGTGTGTCATCCAGTGTGGCACAGGGAATGGGTGAAGGACTATGGCGAGGACTGGGAGAGAAGCACAGTGGCCCATATGACCCGTAGTCCGAGTTGCCCTCTGATGCCTGGCCATGCTACCCATCATGCTTGCTGTACTGCTCAGGTGACATGAGGGCTTCCTGGGCCTATTAGATGGTCAAAGCTACAGTGCCTCCTGCGTGCCTGCCAGCAGCAGAATCACCTGACATGGCCACATTGGCTGGCCGTTGGGGGACAGTTGGAGATGCCAGCGGTGAAGTCCCTGTGGCTGTGTCTCCATCACTGACAATGGGTGAAGTGCTTGCACTGGCACTGGGAGGTGTGCTGCTGGTGGACCCTGGTGTTTCATGCTGTCCCTTACACTTGCGCTTTGCATTGCTTGAATTTTCATTGGTGGTAGTAGATGGTTTCGGCAGGTTTAACCCAACATTTCGTGGTCTAAGAAAATCAAAGCCCATTATAACTAACAAGGGTAGCAGTAGTTGTGGTGTTCCCCGCATACATTTAATAGCCAGCAGGGGAAAAAAAACGTAATCCCCAAAACTCGAATGACAAAATGCAAATAAGTGGGCTTCGTAATTCAGTTTTATTGTGCAACGTTGTTTCATCGACAGTCGTTTTTCGACAGGTCTTTTTATGAAAACACTTTGCTGAAATACGTATCAACATTTTTAGGTGGTGGAAAAGAGCAGATAAAGGGTTGAGGGTGTAGGGAAAAGTAAACAAATAGGTGGAAGAGGAGGTGTGGGGGGGGGACCCAACAAAAATCAAAAAAATCACACATTTCAATGACTTTTTTCAGCAAAATGTTTCCGTAAAAACACCTGTCAAAAAAACGATGGTCGATGATATGACATAGAACTGGTTTTGCCCTGGAGGCCTGGCCATGGGATGACAATTGGTCCTTCCCCCTCCTCCTCCTCTTCCTCCTGAATCGGCTGTGACCCTGTAGGGGAGAGAACATCAGCTCTTCCAGCATGCTCAAGAGCCACGGCAACCCCAAGATTACCAACAGTGAACCGCATAGGCATGGGCAGGAAAGGCACACCTTCGGTATGTACGCAAACACACTGGATTACCTCAAGGTCATTAATAGGTTCCAGGCCTTGAGCACCCCAGCGAGTGCAATAATGGGAAACATAAGTGAGGAAACATAAGTGAGGACCAGGAAGCAGCATTGGTCTAGACTGTCTAGTCCACATGAGCGGAAGATCGCCTGCAGTCTCACTACAAGCAAAACAAGCACCCTAGGATCTTGGCGAGGAACCTGCGCAACGTTCGTGTTGGGGACGTGCACAGGCCTGAGTATCAAAGAGATAACAACAATAACTGAGATAAATGTTGCATCCTTTCCTCTGATTCAACAAGAAGATGAATGCTCCTCATTTCTACCCAGTGCAGTATATTCATATGCATATGTCCTGATTTGAGGGGTTGAGGATTGGGGAGTCGGTAAAGAGTTTAATTGATCTCGAAATGTATCTTTGTTCCAAACTGTTGTAGGAAGAGATATACAAACAAGGGTTTTGGGTTGTACCTGCACCTTGCCTACACAATCGAAGTTTGGGATGTGGGCAAAGCACCTTATCGCTCAGTCCACCTATTTGTTAATAATGGAAGTAACTAATACAGTAACCAATATAAGAACCAAGTCCATTATAAAACATACAAAAGAGTGCCTTTCTGTTGTGTTTAATTTGTTCTGGCGGTTCATCTTGCAAGTCCTTCAGTGCAGATAGTCCTCAGTAATGTATATAAACAATTATTGCTGCTTTAAGTTTACATAGTGTGACATATAATATTCAAAGGTATTCAAAACAAATAGCATACGAGAGAGGGGAACTTACGAGTGCATCCACCTGGGGTGCAATTTGCTCCACGTACATCCCTGAAGGCCAGCCTACGCATGACCTTCATGCACCACAGACCATGAAGTGAATGGCTGGCAGCATTATCATATACATATGTATTTTATATATTTATTTTTACATTTATAGCAGCGCACAAAGCCCTGAGGAATTCAGGCACTAGTTATGGTTACTGGTTACAGGTCACAAAGTTACAGAAATGGTAGTAGAATAAATAGTGCAAAAAAAATAGTATTCCATTGTTTTTATAGGTCTGCAGTAAAGAGACAAGACTTGCCCAGCCTACTGGGACCATGATATAGTCCGGTGGAAGTGCAGGACTACAGCAGGCAGGTAATGGGTATGGATATAGCAGTGCATGAGTCAGGGATAAATAGCAACACATAACACAAAATGAGTATAGATCTGCAGTAAAGAAACTATGACTTGCCCAGCGTACTGGGACCATGATACAGCATGGTGAATGTTTAGGATTGCAGCAGGCAGGTAATGGGAACAATGGTCAATGTATAAAACAACATTGGTATGGGATGTCAGTCAAAAAGAACTACAACTTGCCCAGCCTACTGGACCATGATGCAGCACAGTGTATGTGCAGGAATGCAGGAGGCAGGTAATTGGAACAGTGGTGAATGTATAAAACAACATTTGTATTTGATGTCAGTGAAAAATAAGGGAACAATGATGCGAGATAATTCCCCGGTGCATGCCGGGAAAGCCAGTCTGATAGAGGGTAGGGGCTACATCAGTATTACAGGGCAATTTAGTCCAAGGTCAATAGGTTGTGGTCTGGTGATTATTGTAGTTTTTGGGAACAATGTGTGAAAGGTTTTAGGACTAGGCTGCTTCTGATAGCCCTTGGGTGAGGACTGGTGGTGTCAGGTTCTTGCTGAACTATGAGAGTGAGAGATCAGGAAGCAGGTAGAGGATATCCTTGAAGCAAAGGTAAACTACGATCGATATAAGGCAGTGTACATACCTTGGTGGATGATTATCACCTTGCACAGGTCTAGACAGGGGTAGTGTATGGCTGTTAAAGGAGGACCTTTGAGGGGGCAAGCTTCACCTGTCGGCTCCCTGAGCAGGAAGACATGTAACAAACCCTGGCTAATCCACCGTCCATGGTGGCAGGTTTTCCAATGGTAAGGTCCCTGGAGTCCTATGGACGCTGCAGTGGCCATGTTAGGTCAGAGAAAAATTCTTGCCAGCCCGTGCATACTTGTTGCAAGGGCTGGCTTTTTCATAGGCATCTACGTTTCTGGAAACATATGGGCACCAAAGTTCAAGGTGGCTGAGGGGGTGGTCCAGCACATTTGTATAGTCACACATGTTTTATGTGGTACTGATTAAGGGAACTACTGATAAATGCCCCCAACCATTGGCAGGATATACTGAGTTGTGAATATTCTCTGCCATCCATCATCCAAATATCCAATTAGAATAAGCCACTGAGTCGCACTTGCCCCCAAGTCCAAAAGTTACCTGTCTTCCCCTGAAAAGAACCAATTCCGCAATGTTTGACAAACTTGCTGCACTATGTCAGAAGATGGCTGGACTGCAATATGCCTGCACATTTTACATGCACCCTATTTGCCAGCACGAATACCTGCAGAAAGTGATCCAGTCCAGAGCTCCACCTGATGGCCATTTTGGAGATGTTCGAATCACCCTGTTTGGACAGATCACTATCCCAGTGCACACCACTAAGATGGTTCCTGGCACAGTGCGGATCAGCATGGAAAAATGCCCAAGACACTTGGTGATGAAGTCACCTATGCATGGGGAGAACCCGGGAGGGTTTACTGATACATCAGACCCCAGTGAAGATAGATGGAAAGGCCTGGAGGCCATCAAGGTATCGGTCATAAATGTGACCAATTGGAGAATCCACTTACCAGGATACAACATCATATCACAGTTCAACCTGACCGCTTCTGTAGCCCCAGCAAGTGTTTCCACATGCGCATCCGGGACAGCTTTGAACTTTGCACTCTGAACTTTGGTGACTCATCGATCTCAGAAAGGGACAGGGTCCATCTGCAAGAACAACTCACCCAGCACACAACGTTTTTTCTCCACCAACTACTGGAACATTGGCAAGGCCTATGAAGTGCAACACAAGATCCATGTAAGCCTCAAGATGCCCTTTGGGACTAATTGTGATGCATTTACTCAGGAGATATTTAGGACATATGTCACCGCCTGGGTGATCTTCTGCCAGTAGGGATCATCCAGGAGTCCAGTAGTCCCATGCTACATCCTTAATCGTCATTCAGAAGGAGAAACATAATGCCTGTATGTGCATCAAATACCGTCTTAACACCCTGACTATTCAGGACCAATACATAATGCTGAGGGTGGATGAAGCATTGGACTTCCTGATGGGGACTCAGTGGTTTTCGTTCCTGAGCCTGTGGAGTTGCCGTCAAAACCTGATGCATTTTGGCAGACTGTGAGAAGACAGTCCTTATCTGCTCTCTAGAATTTTACAAGTTTGTCAGGATGCCACAGGGGGATTTCTGGTGTGCTAGTGACATTCTAGCACCTTATGGAGAAGAGTGGACGGCATGAACCTCCAAGAGGTGCTTGTATGCCCCTAAATTACATCATTGCACTGTTTAGTGTCTTAAAGGAACACAAAAAGAGGCTTGTGAAGGTGCTAGAACATCAATAAGAGCAAGGGTTTAAGGTCTGTGAGAACATGTGCCAGTTTTGCCAGACTAAGTGTCAATTACATCAGGCTTGGATTGCTGTGGATCTGGGGAAGTTTGCTGCCCTCTTCACCCGGCCATGACCTCAGATACGGAAGAAGTTTCAAAGTTTCCTGGGATTATCAACTACTAACAGCAATGTATTGCAGGATATGCAAGCATTACCCAACCACTTGTGTACCTCACCAAAGGATGCCTGCCTACCCAGAGGGAAAGGAGGAAAACTGCCAGCTATGAAAACCAGTTGTACCAACCAAGGGAATACTTTGGTGAGAGACAGATGGACCATTGCTAGCACGTGAGTCTGGAAGGATTGGTAGATATCCTTTAATAAGAGAGCAATGATGAGATGAGACCAGTGACTTTCACCAGTCGAGGTCTGCATGTGGCGTAGAAGAACCAGTCCACATGTTTCTGGCATTAAAATGGGCTATTACAGAGAATTCCAGAATTAACTTTACCATGAAAATTTAATGGTGAAGATGGATACTAACCCCCCCCAATGTATGTGTTGAAGTCAGCAAAGCATGATGCTACCAGACGCTGATTGTGAGCCACATTCTTCACATCCAACTTCATTTTTCAGTACCAACCTGGGTGCAATAATGTTGATGGCAATGCCCTCTCTGAGAGGCCTCATGCTCCATCAGACGATACCTTGTGGAGCGACTTCTCTTTGCAGACCTCAGAGCTGTAACTCAGCAGGAGCCAGACAGATCTAAGGGTGTGGATTGCTTGGTATCCCAAGCTGAGTCTGTGCCAGCCATTTACAGCATCATCTCCAGTCTGGGAGTATCTGAGCTATCGCATCTGACCCAAGATTAAATATGTGTGCCATATCCAGCAGATGCTGGCATTACTCCGGTCCTGGAAGGGAAGACCATGGGAGCAGATGTGTCCAGAGATCCAGAGTAAAATGCAATGCTGAGTGGAAGACTCTAGTACAGAAGTGTGGAGCTCTGTGCAAGGAAAGCAGAGTTGGAGATTAGGTGTTACATTGCCTGGTTCTAACTAAGTGATTCCGTAAGCTGTACTGCATGCACTCCACAACCACCGTGAACATCTAGGCAGTGACAGAAACTTTGAGTTGGTCCTCTCATGGTGTTTCTGGTGAAGAAAATTCACTGACATAGAGTATTGTTTGTTTGCTTGTTTGTTTATTGATTGGTATTGCGTGCCAAACCCGAAGGTATCTGGGCGCATTTGCACAGGATTACAAGGATACTTTAAGCGTACTTTAAGTGTATAATAGTTACAGTTGAATGAGTTACAAAGGTTACAATTAAATTGTACATAGTAAGAATAGATAGTATATACATAATAATACAATGGATAAAACGATACCAGTGCAGAAATAACATATCAGTCGGTGGCAGTGGTTATAGTGCCAAGGAGTCATAAAGCTGCAGTTGACAACACATAGACAATCGAGGTATGTCAGAGGTTTTGCTACAAGCCAGTTTATGGTGTTTCGCCTAACGTGAATGAAGGGTTGGTTCATTCTCAAGGAAGAAGGGAGGGTGTTCCAGAGCTGCGCTGACATGACAGGGAAGTTGCTTCCCCCCGCCTTTTTTAGTTTGAATCTGGGGATGACCAGACAGAATGAGTTAACTATCCTGGTAGGGCGTGAGGTAGATCTTTTGACAATTCTCTCTGAGAGGTAGAGTGGGGCAGCACCATTGAGGCACTTGTGGGTTAGGGAGACAGTTTTGAGCGTAATTCTGTCATTCATGGAGGGCCATTTGTTCTGTCTCCTCAGATCCGATATGTGCTCCCTCCTGGGTATGCCAAGTGCTGACCGGAGCGCATTGTTTGGAGAATTTGGCTTTTCTTACAGGTATATGCTGTAGAGGAGGCCATGACGGTCAGTTGTTTAGTTAGTGTGAGGGTTGAGTCGAGGTAAAAGCCTGCTTTCCCCTCATTTACCACTTTAATAATGTTCCCATTGATGTTAAAGGAGGTGTATTTTGTACTAAGTTTGCTCAGGTTGGCTACAGATCGGAGTATCAGGAGCTCTGTTTTATCGTCATTCAGGACTAGGCTCTGGGTGGCCATCCATGCCTGAATGATTTGGTACATTCTGTTCACTAGGGCCATGTCTTTATCATATGCACCAGTCAGAGGTATGAGGATCTGAGTGTCATCTACATAATTATTGTAGGTGACACCCAGATGGTCCAAGTCATCGAACGGTGGCTTTGTGAAAATATTATACATTGTTGGTGAGACACAAGAGCCTTGTGGCACGCCGCAGGTTATGGAATAGGGTCGGCGGAATGTGAGATAGAGAAGACTCTCATGGTCCTATTGTTCAAGAAAGATTTAATTCAAGTAATGGCATCCTCTGAAAAGTGAGCAGCTGGGGCGCTGTGTTTACACACTACTCAATCAATCAATCAATCAATCAATAATATGTTTATTCTGAAACAAATTATCCATAAACCACAAAGACAGAGTAAAAATACATGACAATACAAAATCCAGTTCTACATTTTGAAAGATCCAGAAATAAACTTACAAACATTACATATAAAAAGAGATTTAAAACGTGAATGTGTGTGAGTCAATTAGTATGCAAAAGAAACGTCCAGACAGTTCGATACATTTTCAATGTTCAATCAGGTTTTGGGTGGTAAGTTTAGCTCTCCGATGCCAAGCCCTTCTCAAATAATCCACTGCTCCCCAGGCCACTGACATAGTAGCAGCTGAGAGCAGATAACATAAATCAGGCCTGGCCTGAGACATGCCAGTGGACCAGAGTAATGGCAGGAGTGTTTTCCGTCTTAAGTCTGTATAGTGTGGCCAGAACAACACAAAGTGTAGACGGTCCTCCACCGGTCACTGACAGCAGGGGCAGGCTGTGGGTTGCGCATTATGAGTCCAGCTTTTTGTTCGTGCCCCTAACCATAAGCAATCAAATCGGGCTCGAATCAGGGCCCAACGATCTGAAGAATTGTCACTGTGGAGCAGGTACGGCTGAATAGCGTCTGCAGTTGTTCACACAATGTGCCTTCTATTTGCAAAAAGGCCAAGGAGTTGTGGACTCCCTATTTGCCACTAGGATGGATTTAAACATTTGCTTGTATGCCCTTATCGCAAACGGAGTCAAGAAGGTTGGAGGACAAATAAGATTAACACAATTTAACTGTCTGATACATTTATGGATATATATGAGCCATGTAATTTTCTTTACAGCTGAGCTACTCACCAGGGTTCTTATAATCTCATTTGAGAGAATGGCTTTCTGCTTTGACCATAGTGCCAACCAGTGCAAGATTGGGGCCAGTAACCACTCATGGGCAATGTGGGGACATCCGAATTCCAAATGTGTACCATAATTTGGAGCAGACTACGGTAGCCCAAGAAGTTTTTTAAGAAAATAATTCTCCACGTTCTCAAATTTTGGAATCCTTTCCATACCCAAAAGTGCAGCACCGTAGTTAGTGGCAGTTTTTGTTTGATCCCTGTATACTTCAAGAATTAGTTCAATTGGGCGCCCCACACAATTATGTTGAAAGCAGGACAAACCCCCAAGGGCTTGTTTCATCCTCATGCATTGTTTATCAACATGGCCAAACCCTCGCCAATTCTTCGTAAAACACATTCCCAGGTATTCAAAACTAGTAACCCTAGGGATGGGTTCGCCTCCACTCCATATCCTGCGCATCTTAAGATGTCTAACGCCCAAGCTCCTAAATGCCATGACGGCTGATTTTTTAGAGTTCACCGTCAATTTATGGGAAGCAATAAATTAAGTGTAAACATCCACCAGGCATTGTAAGGCTCTAGGGGTGCAAGCAATTATAACCCTGTCATCAGCATGGCCTAGTACTGGGAGGGAGACGCCGCCACCCTGATATAGTCAGTGTGGGAGTTGACCAATGACTGCTAACCACCATTTATATAGAGGGCAAACAATAACGGTGCCACAACACAGCCCTGACGAACGCCCAGAAAGGTCTAAAAAAAAGCTGTGCACTGTCCCTGATCCCCCAAATCTGACAAAAGCTGATGCATGTTCATGAATTATCTGGAGGACCTTGACCAAATCCTCCGGACAGCCTATGGACCTGAGCACTGCCCAGAACATAGCCCTGTCTACTTTGTCAAACGTCATGCTCAGGTCCATGAATGCTAGGTACAATGGCTCACCCCTCGCGTATATAGACGTAGCTCCCACCAAATTCAGAGCCTGGTCCCTAGTTCCCAGGCCTGGAGGAAAGCCATATTGAGTCTCTGTAAGAGTCAGAGATCCAATGTTCAAGCCGTGCCAAAACCGCACGGCTGAAGATTTTGAAAGAGGTGTCAAGCAAAGAAATTGGTCTGTAAGAAAGGGGGCTACCAGGGTCGCCCTTCTTAAAAATAGGGAAAATGATTGCCTGTCTCCATGTTGCCGGGTAGGTACCAAGCTCCAAAAATACATTGAAGCACTTAGTCAATATTGGGGCCCCATAGGTCCACCTCATTGCAGAAAATGTCCGCAGGGATGGCGTCTGGTCCAGGAGCTTGATTGGGGAGTTGCTTATTAATATCCATCTCTACCTCTTTTATGGTTAATCGGAGAGGGAAACGACTAGGCCCACTATAACTAGTTGGGGGAGTCTGCTCTATACAGGGTGCCAAAGTGGTTAGAACAGGCCAATGCACTTACATTGTTCTCTTTATGTGTTTTTGTTCATAATACTTTGTGTTCCACCAGATCGAAGGCGGCGGCTAGATCAAGGAGAAGTAGCAAGGCCACTTTCTCTTTATCTTTGAGTTCATCGATCTGGGTCTTTAGATCAATCTGAGCCATTTCCGTACCATGTTCTGGCCTAAAGCCAGATTGGTGGACTCCTAGGAGATGGTTAGTCTCTAGATATTCCTGTATCTGGATGTAGGCTACCTTGTCTAATATCTTAAGAAGAAATGCTACAGTGGTAATGGGCCTGTAGTTAGTAGGAATGGTGGGGTCCAGGGCTTTTTTTTAGGACGGGTAGGACCCAAGACTCCTTTAAGTTGCAAGGGGAAGTCCCAGATGAGAATGATGCATTAATTAATTTAGAGATAAAAGGTGCCAAATCTCAAGCAGCATCTTTGCTTATCTGAGCTGGGCAGCTATCTGTCTGACACCTGGATGATTTAAGGGAGGCAATGATTTTTTCAACCTCAAGAACAGAAACTTGTGAGAATGTGATGCTTTGAAGAGGTTTAGTAAATGGAGCTGGCGAAGTGGCATGATTGACTATGGTAGGAAGATTGGCTCTTTTGTCCGCAATCGTCTTCTAGAGAAGGGAGATTTTGTTCATTAGGGCATTCTGGATGTTAGTACAAAATAGTTTGTCCTTCAGGCAGTCATCTGTCTGTGGTATGGGATCTTCCAATTCTCTTAATATAGTAAAGAGTTCCTTTGAACTTCAGCTGGCTTTGTGAATCCTATCGTTGTAGGTTTCCAGTTTAGTACATATTATTTATTTTTCATAAAGGACAATGCAATTGATCCTGTTCGTTTTGTTTTCCTCTGAAAGTAGATGTCTCCAGAGGGCTTCCAGCTTCCTTTTTTTGGCTCTCAGGGATTTTAATTGAGGCGTGAACCAGGAATTCAGGTGAGCTCTTGGTTTACTTTTTCGCATTTTAAGTGGGGCAATTGCATCTAGCGCTTTAGTGATGTAGGCATTGTATGCATCTATTAAGGTGTCTGGATCTGATGAATCCGACAGCATGTTAAGGTCTGGGATTACGTATGGTAGGATCTTGTACACTGTGATATTTCTTTTATTTTGAATGAGCAGTGTGGGAGCTATTAAATTGGCCTTAGTAGTAGGGATGTTAGCTGAAAGGGTAAAGGACAGAAGGAAATGGTCTGTCCAAGTTGGTGGAGTAATAGAGGTGATAGATGCTATACAATTAAGGTCTGCCACCCAATCTAAAGTTCTACCTCTGTCATGGGTGGCCTGGGTCACTCTTTGGATGAAGCCAAGCATATAAGAAACTGTTAAAGCATGTTGATCGTTGGGATCGTTGAAGCCAAGGCGGAGATCTCCAAGTAATAGTATTTGGGATGAAACTTTAGTGTTATCAGATAGAATTATGAAAATGTCTTCTTCGAAGGAGCCATCAGTCCAGGTGGTCTGTAAATTAGGTGAACTGATAGTACAAGCTTTGGAGATAGGTAATTTAACTGTGAGTAGTTCACAGGACTTGATGATTGAGGAAGGGGCTGTTCTCATGGCTAAGTTGGACTTAACAATGAGGGCAATGCACCTGCCTCTAGCGTCAGCTCTGTCAGCTCTTATGATGTTGTAGTTGTCAGGAACTGCAAGTAAGAGGGCTGGGCTTGCGGCTGCATGTAGCCATGACTCAGTAATTGCTAGGAAGTCAAGGTTGTCCACTGTGATCAGATCGACTATCTCAGTGGCATGCACCACATTCATTAATGCTCCTTTGATATTTGGGGTATTGATTTTAGTCAGACAGGCAGGAAGTTTGTCCTGACTTACTTTAATGTTGGAGTTAGGATTGGTCGCTGTGGCATTATTTTTCTTACTAGCATTAATGTTATTGTTGAGGATATTCATCGTATTACAGCAACTTATTTTGGCTACTATAATGGTTGGTAGTTCATGAAGTCTAGAATTGCCAGCACTGTGTCAGGTGTGTTACCATGACAACTATGGCTTGTTCTGCAGCCTTTCTACATGTACTGCAGATCACCGGGCCCATGGACAATGACTGTATCAACTTCCTCAGTTTGGAGATATGATATGATATGGCATTTGTAACGCGCCTATACACAAGTGTTTCGAAGGCGCGAAATACAATAGTCTTTCCCAGCGTGACGTATGAGCGTGGGACGTTGTATAACAAGGATACTAACTTTATAAAGAAATTGCCCAAACCCATACATACATCCCTACTCGACATCCCCTCAGTCATCATGGAATATTATCGCCCAAAATCTATTCATCCACAACAATACTATAATAACCCAAAGACAGAGACTAGGAAGATTACCTATAATGATATGCAAAAGCTCTGTCCCACTAATAAGACCAAGCAGAGTCAGAGTCACCATCACGCCACTCTGCCTTTAGGAAATATGTACAGTCTATTACATGTTCCTGCTCCCATTTTTTAACAATACTAAGAAGAACAAGAGGAAAAAGGAAGCTATGAATATTAACCATAGGAGGCAATGCACCACGGATTCCTATGGGCAGTCGCTATTTTGCTCCAATAATAAGGCCAGGCAAGGTTCCCTCCACAATCATTTCCACCTGAAACCTGTTAAGCCCCACAGTCACTATAAAAGGCAGAGCACACAGGCACACTTTGAGCAAGCTGGGGAGGCTGAGAGGATCGTACTGTCCAGAGGAACCAAGGAAAAGATGCAGAGACCCTGGGAAGGAATCCTGAGAAGGAGTTCAGGCTGCCGAATTACTGGGCCTGTGAGTGCAAGAGAGGCTGTAGTGTGGCAAGAGAGATGTGCTCCCAGGCAGCCAGACCAAGGGCAGCTGGAGCTATCTGACAGGACTCAAGCCAGGGATCATCCCCTGGTGTAACATGACCCTGACCCTGGAAAACCCCATTGGAAACCCCACAACTCCCAGAACCTGCAGAATGCTGTTTTGGAGAGCTGGTGAAGTGGGAGCGAAATAGAGACTGATGCCTTGTGGACCTTGAAGTCCAGAGACATTTTTTATATTGAACTTTTGTGCAAAGTGAAAGGTTGCCAGCCCAAGTGAGGGAGACCCGTGTGTGAAGCAAAGGAGACGTCTGATCCCAATTGAGGGAGACCCATGTGAGAAGCTAAAGGAGGGTTCTGAGCCCAACTGAGGGAGACCCATGAGAATTGGAGAAGGGTGGAACACGAGAAAGAACAGAACTTCTGGGGCAAAAGTGATCCCACTGAAGCAGAAGACCGAGGGACCAGAGCAAAGAGTTGGGAAACCCTGAAGTTCCCTGCAGGAGGTTGTTGCCTTCGAAAAACTGGGAGAGAGCCAAATCCCAGACAAGAAGACAGCATTGTGTTGCAAGGATGCCAGAGACCTTCCCGGGTGAACAACAGAGTTGGGGAGGTAAGGCCAAGCCTGTGGTATTAACTGTGACTCCTGAATTGAAGCTGCAAAGCGAATGAACTCTGAAATGCATAATGATCAAGATTAACCCAGACAAAAGGGGAAGTGAAAAGGTGAATGCTTGAAGAGGAAGATTTCCTTGAACTGTTTGCTTATAGTACAGAAACTCCCAAGACATACTGGAGCAAATTACACAAAAGGACAGTGGAAGTGAAAGTCGAAGTGGTCCTGGGAAGGTCTATAGTAAAAGTCTTGCACATTCAAATGTCTTTGACATTAGTGAAAGGTCTGAGCCCGATTGAGGAAGACCTGGAATGGGAAATAAGTTAGGGGAAGGGAACCCCTAACAAATGTGAATGAATCTTGGGGAAGGGAACCCTTGCAAGTGCTGTGATTGCGAGTTCCGAGTGCTGCTGAGGGTGATTTCTGTTGAATCAGGTACTTTTTGCTTTGAGAAGTGTGAGCCTGACAGAGGGAGACCTATGTGAATATTTTGTGGAACTATGATTTATTGAGAGGTCCGAGCCCGCCACAGGGGACCTATGTGAATTTTATGCTTTGAGAGGGCCGAGCCCAACAGAGGGCGACCTATGTGAACATTTTATTGAACTGTGATAGAACTTTGGTGAACTGGAAAACCAGTGACTGTAACGTGGAAGGCAAAGCGGGCCCTGACACACGTTTTGAACTGCTTCTTGATAACCTGAGTCAGAGTGTGTCATACTGCCTAGGCAGGGCAGTCTTACTCAGTGCTGTCCAACGTGGGAAGGAGAGCTAACTCAGCCACCTTGATTCTTTATGTTATAACACTGACTTTTCATGCATACATATTCCCCTTTACACACTTTCTGCATAAGAGATAGGGCAGGCATTAGGTTTTGTTAGTTTAGGCCATTTTGATTTGACAGAGACTGACTAGGACTTTGTTTTCTTTATTATTTGATTGTAGAGACTACGCCCATTATAGCTATAGGGCAAAGTAGGCATTTTTCCAAACCACACAAATCAAATAAGGTTTTGAAATGGTATATCTTGTGTCAGTGTCATACTTGTGATACCATGCCTTCCTTACAACTACGAATGGCAGGCCAGGATTTGTTCCGACCAGAGACCAAATTTAGTGTTGACACTCATCACACAGATACTGGAGTTGGTTGGCATCATGACGATTTCTACCACTCCATACCAGCCCCAGGAGATGCCCAAGTGGAGAGGTTGATTTGCACTCTTACCGATGTTTGGCACCCTGAGGCCAGAGGAGAAGACCAGGTGAAGTGAACATGTGGGTACTTTGACCCATGCTTATAACTGTACAAAGAATGATGCTTCTCAATTTACACCATAATACTTGATGTTCGGAAGGGATAACCGGCTACTTGCAAACCTGTGTTTTGGAGTGTTCACAGATGGAATAGGCAGTGTGAACTACACACTCTATTTGAAGCAGCTCAAACTTCAGCTAGGACAAGCCCATCAACTCACCCAGCCTGCTTCAGCAAAGATGGTGGATAGTACACCACTACGGTTCCATGGTTAGGTTTCATGCTCTTCATCATATTTGGATCCACAGCCTTGGAAATAGAGGATGGAATAAGCTTGATGATAAGTTTCACTCACACTGTTCATCTTAAGGCATCATCTAGGAGAGTTCACTGTCCACAGATTTCAAGAGTAAAGATGTCCAAGGAAAAGCAAGACCTTTGACGAGAACTACTGTCTCCCAGTCGTGCATGAGGTTGAACTTAAGTGGCAGAGGCAGAAGAAACCTCACCCAATGGGCCGATGACACACCAACAGCAGCATTTCTGTGCTGACAGCACAGACGATGAAGATTCTCTGTTGCCTCAATCCCTGGTAACCTCTGAAGCTACTGAGACAGAAAGACCATCAGAAGGCCACCCGGATGCCAGTGGATATGCTAGCAACACAGAGAGTGATCTGTTTGGCATCTGCATTGACCCTAATAAGTTCCTAGTGTAGGTTTTTCCACCCACGGATCCAAAACCCTCTCCAAGAGAACCTAATTCCCAACTGGCAGTTGTTCCTACCAAGATGTATCATGTCCCTCTGTCCATCACCACTGCTATGTTGTTCAAGGAAGAAGGACCATTAAGCTTGCCTCCACTGATGGATAGAGACTCTGATTCAGTGCAATATGCACAGCCTGGACAGGATGAAGACCTAGATGAGCCCTGACTACTCTCCATCATTCCACAAGGGAGAGCAGACCTATTCTGAAACTCACTTTTGATTCACCAGTGGTCCAGTGTGGGTTCCCATTTCCCATAGCTCATAGTTTCCCCTTCCTCCATCATTAGTGCTGGTTCCTGGGAGTTCAGGGCTACTTCAAAAGGTGACATCAATTCAGGGTAGTGGGTGTCAACTCATGGTTAGATCGATTTATAGATCAGTCCAAATCTATCCTTGAAGCTAAGGGGATACCTTGACCTTTTGTGAGGTATTGCAAGGCACATGGTTTTACAAAGTTTGAAATATAGGTAGTGGAACAGCTGTAATTCTCCCCGCTCTGCTATGGGTAAAAGACAGCCCCTGAGTCAAGGAGATGGAGATGCCATGCTAGGCCCCAATGTGAGAGTGAAGCTGGCTAAGTGTGGAGTACCATTTGAAGTACAAAACAGTGATTTTAACATAAGGCTTAGTGAATGAGTGAGAATGGGCCTCCCTCAGCTCTGTTAGAATGTAAAGGCACTCAACAGAAGAAAGTGCAACTTAGAATGGAATATTGTTAACTGCGTCACATTGGTTCCAAAAGACATTGGGCACTTCAGATGCTGACTTTGTGTAAATAACCACTTTGACAAATTCACAACGGCAACAGTGCACATTGTTATAAACATACAGTTGAAATACTGTGTATTTGGAAGCTAAAAAGAAGGAATTATCCATTACATTTGAAAAGTAAAGTCGAGTGGCAAATTGCCTTCATGAGGAATAAAAAGACTTAATTTCAGCACATGAAATGACAACATTTATAGGGAAAGACCTATTTCGTTTTTGCATGAATGAACACTGGTTTCATATGTAACTGTGGCATATTTTGTGGAGAATACCAAGAGTGAACTTATTTCTGTTTATACTTAGAACTGTATACATTAGCCTGTGTCACACCTAGATGGGATTGTGAATGTTAGCATGTGCCACTCTTGGAAGGAATTATGAAGGTTAGCAAATGCCACACTTAGGGTTGTGAACATTAGCCTGCATCGCATCTAGACAGGATTGTGAATGCTAGCATATGCCACTCTTTGAGGGAATTATGAAGGTTAGCAAACACCACACTTAGATAGAAGTGTATACATTATCCTGCATCACATCTAGATAGGATTGTGAATGTTAGCATGCACCACACTTAGAGGGCATTATGAAGGTTAGCAAATGCCACACTTAGAATTGTGAACATTAGCCACCATCGCATCAAGACAGGATTGTGAACGTTAGCATATGCCACACTCGGATGGAATTCAAATGTTAGCATCTCCCACGCTTAAAGAGAATTCTAAACATTACCCTATATCCCACCTAGACAGGTCAATGAATGTTAGTATGTGCCACACTTATGTGGAATTGCGAAGATTACCATCTGTAACATTTAAGTGGAACTGGGAATGTTAGCATGTCCCACACTTAGAATTGTACACATTAGCCTGTCTCACTTCTAGATGGGATGGTGAAGGTTAGCAAGTGCCACATTAAATGCAATTGTGAATGTTGGCATATGCCACACTTAGATGGAACTACGAAGATTAACAAGTGCCAAGCTTAAACAGAATGGTGAACATTATCCCGCGCCACACCTGGATGGGATTGTGAAGCTTGGAAAGTGCCACGAGTAGATACAATTATGAAGATTGCCAAGTGACCCAATTAGACAGAACTGTGAAAGTTAACTTGTTCAATGTCATATAACCCACTAACCAAAAAACACAAACTTTCAGCATACCTAACTCACACAAAAACGCACACAACCACTTCTCGCACAACAAACCGCACACACTTCACCACACAGCAACAACACATAAACTGAACCAACAGCACAGGAGGAATGACAACGATCCAAAACTCGCAAATAAGCTCAGCACCCAGTGTAGACCGAGTTGCAGCTGCCAACAGAACACCACCCCTCTCACTATCCTCCTCCTTCTTCACCTTACTAACCCATCCCACTTTCACGTTTACAGATCTGCCAGAGCGGCTGGGGACCAATTCCATTGGTGACAGTGTGCTATATAAGTACCTTTAACATAACATAACATAAAGAAAGATTATATTGTGAAAAGCAGGCCCTGGCGCAGTATTGAAGGTTACTTGTACACAGTGTTTAAATGCAATATGCTAGTCTTTCAGAATTGTGAACTGCAACTTATCTTTCTCTCTAAACTGAAACTTTGACCCCAAAACCTTTGAGGCTGAGCCCACCAAGGAAACGGGTCTGGTTGTCAATTTAAATGCTAAAATATAAAAAAAGAAGTAGATTGAAATTATTAGCTATACAGATAACATGACCAACCGAAAGTACCTTTAAGGTCAGGTATCACATAACATGTGCATTATTTCTGAACAATGACCCTTTGAAGCTCAGCAAAAGAGGGTAGAATAAACATTGGCCCAATCGGGGTGACTGGTCACATGCTTAAGGAGAAATAGAAACTTGGAGGAGAAATTAAACTACCTTATATAGCATGCAGTCGTGTCATTGATTAGACATTGAAAAAATTTTCCAAAATAAAAACAGCATTGTGTGTCCTATCGACCATGTAAACATGACATTTATGTGATGTACATAATTTAAGTTATGATCAAAAGTATGATTCTGGCATTTTCATAAATCTGAGGAATTGTAAATATTGATAGACTAATAGAGGGTGAAATCAATGTTGGAAGTACGTAGTGTCAGAGTTGTAACTATTTCGGCGCAGTAGCAAACCAGCGTAAAATGGTGGCTCTACCAAGGAAGGTCGTGCCAAAATAAAATTAGTATTTTTCGTATTACCATAAAGTGTAGAATCCAAAGAATATCTAGATTTATGTAGTTATCTGAAAATTTAGCATAGCTGTCATGTTATGAGACTTTCAGAACACAAAAAAGGTTAAACCCACTTGTCATTTTGAGATGACAAATCTTTCTCCTCCCTCGGCCTATATCATACATATCTCCCAACGTCTCGTCTTATCAGCAGCCAGTGGGCATCTTGGTGGGAGGTGAAGGGAGAATGCTAGCCAATTCTTACCTTGAGAATTATGACAATGTTGTAGTGTCATCAGCCCTATAAGAGGGCATGTTTGCATTAGAACAGGGTTGTTTCACTTTATTCTGGGGATAGCCATCTGACGGACTCTTGTGAGGAACAACTAGCAGAGATGCCTCAATCTTTGCATTCGAGACAGGGACAGGGAAATCTAGAAGCTGGCTTGGATCAAACTAGAGGAATCAGAAGGAGTCTGGGTACAGGAGAATAACCTTGACTGAAAGCCCTTGACCAGTTATGCACTGTCCTCAGATGAGCCCTGCTGTTTTCCCTGACCAAAGACTCCCATTCAAGTAGACCAATCTAAAAGCCATCAGTTGTGTCATAGCTACCTAACTTATGCCTCCCTTACCATTAGTGGGTGGTCGGGTGAAACTTGGTAGGTCCTTGGCACATTGTATTAAAGCCAATTCAATTTAATTACACTATAGAAAATAACCCCATTCAATTAAATTGCATTTTGTTAGGAACAGCCCACCTTAATCCTTTCCATAAAATTGTGGGTAGGGGAAAGCTGTGTAGAACCTTAGCACCTTGAATTGAAGTTAAATCAATTAATTCCCATATAGAAAATCACAGGATGAGTGTTGATAGAATTTGAAACTATCAAAGTTCATGCCCAGAGTGTTAGAGCCGGCATAGACCATAAAGACCTGACTCCTGTCCCGATGGGGGGGTGTGCATAATCCCAAAATTAGTAACTCTAAAATGCTGCTATTCACATCAAAGTGAAGGTGAAAAAGGAAATTCCCCTTTATTCCCTTTTATCTCAAATCAGAATTACCAAGCATTGATTATCATTTGAATGTGTTTTAAAAATAAACGATTTCCCTATGAGTTCCTTTTCCCAACCTTGCCTTTTAAATAAAAGTTGAAAAACGATTTCCCCATTTGAGTTTCTTTTCCCAACTGTGCCTTTCAAATGAAAGCCTAACAACTAAATTCCCCATTGATGCCCTTGCCTCCCAATCCAGAATCCCAAAGCACTGCCTGTGCTTTGAATGTGTGTTGCACCAACGTTTCCAATGTATTGTGAATGGTTTCTATTGGTTAAGTTGCAATTAAATCTGTTGTAAATTGTGACTGCATGTTTCAAAATTGTACCTGTGTTGTTTTAATAAAGAAAGTAATTTGGAGTTGTGATAGTGCCTGATAGTGGCTGCTACTCTTCTTTGTCAAACATTAAGTAAAGAAATACATAAATATTGTTGCTATACAGCGGCCTAATTCCTAGTCCATTGGTGACACATGGTATTTGCTTGGGGGGGGGACTCCCTGATTTGAGTGTGACTGCCTAATAAACTGCAACACTGCACCTTTGTTAGAGGTGTTCCCTTTGCATGTGCCATACAGGGGACCCTTCAAAGGAACACATTGCTTTATATGTACAGGTACAAGAGGAGCAATGTTACGTAAATTGAAGAAGAGCCTGGCCCTCACTGAGGAGGGGTGACCCGTCGTTATGCTCAGTGCCAAAAGGTCAGTAACTGGCTGATCATGGCTTATGCCACTATGGTCCCCCCGGGCAAGGAGGGGCACAGCACACTGAGTTTCACAGCTGCAGCCAAGCCCCCCCAAATTTCACCCCATGAAGATGAGGGCATCCGCATCTCACATCACTGCCATTGCCTGGGCTCTCTCTACGTGGTTCCCCATTGCCAGGCTGGGTGTCGCATCTCTGATCACCGCCGTGGGCCTGGATTTCACTCTTGGGTGCTCCTGTTGTGGAGGGTGACTGCCAGCTAAGCATTGTCACCTCCTGGGCTGTTCAGTTATTTTACAGGCTCCCCATCAAGAGGGAAAACGCTGTGTGAGTGCTGCTGGTATGCCTACTACTATGGGGCCAGAGTCAAAAAGAGAAAAAGTCTCCAAATAGTGCTCTGGCTACGTGGTCCAGCAAGGACTCCGCCTCTGGTACCCACCACCCAGCTGTTGAGTGTGCCCGCCACACCTGACATTCATGGCCCAGCTAGGGAGAGCAACACAAGGGCATATCCATGCCATTGCAACACACCCGGGCCGAGCTGTACATGCTGCCTCTGTAAGGAGCATGGGCGCCCCCCTCCATGTTGCTGCAGCCCTGATACAAGCAACAAACAAAAGAAACAAATACACAAGCACTGTAACAACTCTCTGTGACAAAGCAGGCATTCAGGCAGCCCTGGCCAAGCTTTCCACCAAGTAGAAATGCTTTGTATATATTTTCTACTATAAAATGCACTTTATAAAGATTGAACATATTTGAAATTACTTTTATGCTTGTTACACTTTTTATATGCAACTGTTCCTTAATTGGTGTTATTAATAGGCAATAGTAAGACGTGGGTATTGTGCTTGTCCCTTTTTGTGTATTGTTTTCTCTTTGCATGATAGGCACATCTGAGAGCTCCATCTTTCCGTCATATGGCTTGGATGACTATTTATATGATCAGTGAAAGGAATGCGGTGCATTGCATTTCTTTTCTTCACTTCTCATTTGCATGGGTGCTGCTGGAGCCCTTGCCACTTTGTTCTTTGTTTGCTGGTCTCAGAAGCATCAATTGGATCCCATGTATGATCCCGGTTTTCCTCTACCTAGTACATGTTGGTAAGGTGACTACAGAGAAGGGCTACACATTCATTCAGATCAAGAATTAGAAGGTGTTGTGGCTTTGATTAACAAGATACTGACACATCTTTCCTTACTGCCAAATCTGACAGGTACGTTTAAGGCAGATAGCTTTTTTAATGCCAATAAAAAAATAATCCAAAGAGCCAAAAATGAGTTGCATAAAATATGCGAAAAACAAAAATGTATTGTAACTGCCAGGGAAGGTTAATATTTAACAGACATTCAATTCAGGCAGCCAAAATGGCAGATCATATAGCAATTACTGAAAGAAAAAGACAACAAATGTGGCAAACTTCATCGTTGTTTATTGACTGGTGTAATTATTAAAATAGGTACTTCTATACACTTATGACCTCAATTGGCCTATTCCAACCACGTGATAAAAGTGACATGCTTGCTGGTTAGCTCATGAACAGTGAAATAATTTCCCTTCCCACGTGCTTCGAATGGACAAAAACATTAAGCACAATTATCAGTCAGAACTACTTTACAATTGGTTACAGTTGCAAGTAAGTAGAAGTGGAGTGAACAATTACAGATTTTTTAACCAATCATCATTGTGAGATGTGACAATGTGACAAGTAAAATATCACTTTTTAAGACAACTTTCTATTTACCTCAGTGGTTGGCACCATCATACTGCTCTTGTCATTGCAAACTGCTTAGCCATCAGTTCATGTTGCAACTCCATTGTTGGAAAAACGATGTGCATGTCCTTTCTGTTCTCATGAGTTCATCTGCTCTGCCTGTGACCTTGCATGCTGAGGCTTTAGCTACTCACAAGCTTTGTTCTTTTGCAATGGCGAAAAGTAGTACATGTATTTACATGCATATAGGTGTTTGTAAAATGTATATTGACCCTAAATTGCTGTAATGTTTTCAAACACTATGGGCCTCATTACACGGATGGCGGTGAACCATGGCGCTATTAGCGCCATGGTTCATGCCGGTAAAATACCGGCACCGCCTTGGTGGAAAGGGGAATTACCGCCCTATTCCAAGGTTGGCGGGGCGGTAATTCCCCCTTCCACCATTGCCCTTCCCCATACCCATTTTTGCCCCATAGGGCTCTATGGGAATGGGGAAGGCGCTAATTACGGTACCGCAAATTGCGGTACCGTAATTAGCTCCCTGGTCCCTTTGCGGGTTGGTTTTTTACTGCCTGCAAAAAGCAGGCGTTAAATTCCCCAACCCGCAAAGGGACCTCGTAGTAAGGCGGCAAGGGTTTACCGGTACCGGTAAAATACCGATACCGCTAAACCCTTACCGCCTACCGTGTAATGAGGCCCTATGTGATTTTGGAGTGCCCAGAGGTCTGAGGGCATGTAACTCCTCGCAAATTGCATTTAGAACATGCTCAGTTACATTAAAACATTCCATCAAGTTCCAACATATGAGCTGCAGCCTTTTTGAGTTGGTGGATACCCCTATTGCAAGCGCTAACAATGAGGTAAAGAACACCTCAGTCTTCATGAACAGGCGGAATTGGGACAGCGTTTTGTTCAATGCTTTATCAGCTTCCTTTGAAAAGTATCCACTTTGTTTCTTTCTTTGCACCCTAGGTGAGTCCAAGTGTCCTACATTCATTGGGGCTGTTCAAGGAACTGGGATTCCTTTCTGGACATTTGAATGTGCATTTCAGGAATAACCATTACCGGTGCGTGTAGCGTGACACTGGAGCAGAGGCATCAAATAATGGCAGGCCTTGCTCACACATTGCCAGTGGATGTCCATTACTGTTGAAGTTCCTTCTTTCAGTGCTGTCATTTGGTATGCCCGGTTGCAGATTTTATTGCTGCCAACGGGCATGCTTCATTTGCCTCTGAAACAAAATGACGAACAAGTCAGTTTCTGTACTTTACAGGTTGTCCATGCGGATGCAAACCTGTCAGCTTATTTACATGTAATGTCCACACATATCTACATAGTTCATCTTGTTGCTTTATTTCTTCTTCTTTAAATCCCATTAGTCTCTCTGTGAAACCAGATATTGAATGGAGAAGCCTGGTTTAGAGAATCATTACCCATTTAGGGATTTAGTTATCCATCATTCTGATTAGTGTGATATTAGTTATCCATTACCCACATATATGTAGCCATTTGCATTTGCTAGAGAATGAGGCCTGTTATATCTGAAGTGACATGTAGACACATGTAGAGGTATCTTATATGTATTATGAATGCATTTTAGAGACACGCATGAGTGTGCACTTAGAGTATGCATTGAGCTTTGAGTATAGCGTTTGGCATTGCGAGAGAGCGAGTACATGCTAGAAAGCATGAGGCCTGTGGGTCCGAAGACATCCTGAATGAGACAGACAGAACAGAAGTGCTACTTGTTTCTGCGGAAGAATGTTTTGAGTTAAAGTGAGCGAGGAATGCGTAAACAGTTTGGTTGTTCAGACACAGATAACGTGACTCTTGTCCGAGTGGGAAGCGGAGAAGGGCATGGTATCAGCAGGCCTGCCTGGCTGGTGTGCGCAGACAGAAAGGTGGGGGCAGCATGCAGCGAGTGCTTTGCACAGAGTGACGAATTGAGGTATTTCAGAAGCTAACAGTGGAGTGAATAGAGGAATATGGGAGATGGATGGTATGGTAACACATAACACAAATAGCATGGTACAAGATATGATGTCACGATGACAGGACACACAGTACAAGCAGTGCATCACAGACTTTCAGGCACTGCTCGGATTTAGAAATGCTGACAGAGAGATGAGTGAATGCTTAATGTAACCAAAGAGATGGATGTACATAATTTGATACTATAACTGAGCAGTAGGAGTGTATGCTGCTCTATGACTATGAGAAGTTAGATGTAGATGGAGCTGACTTTGAGATCTAGGGAGTTTTTGGATGGAGCTGCTCTCTGACTCTGAGATTGAAAGTGTAACGCATACCTGAACTCTGCAGGGACGCCCTGGAAGCTCTAGGTATCTTCAACCTTTCACTAGATGTGGCAAGTGGATTCTGTAGAAAACATAATAAATATAACTTCCCTTAGTAATGTGCCCACTAGTTAATTCTATTACCACAAGGTCAATATAGGAATGATTCTGTTGCAGCCCAGTAAGCTCACCTGAGTCTTTAATTTAAAGAGCTATCCATCCTGTTCTACACAGGGCGCTAGTCCTGAAGATGATGATACTGATTGAGGAAGGATTGAGTTAGAAAATAATGACTCCTAATGCCAGAGGTTTAAAACTACACAAATAGGAGTCTGGCAATTAAAATGGACTGGAAGGGGAATTCTCTATAATATGTGTATATGTATTTCCCAGGGTATGAACACACCAACGTGAATAAACAAACAAAAAAAATATCTAGGTAAAATGCATCAATGGTCCAAATGGATAACAACACTAACTGACGGTTGTAAATGTGAGCAACATTCAGTACACAAAACCGTTCAAAAACAACAATAAGGAGGGCTAAACAAGATTCGAGTAGGAGCGTGTGATTTCCAATTCGATACCAAGAACACAGTGATGACCGTATAACGCTTCAGTAACACGTTAACACGGAGCAGCGCACGAGCTAAGCTACGTTATGAAATTCACCAAAAGAACGGAATGCAGTGCACCACTAACAGCGTACAAAAAAAAATCTGAAGCTAATCCCACAGAAAACAATGAGAAAAAATGAAATTAATCATGGCAACAAGTCACAAACGGTACTTGCGTGTGTGCGGACAAACGTCTCTCATGAACTCTGAGGGGCAACCGTCACTGACGGAATGAAACAACTGAGGAGAAATGGGAATGAGGAGGGGAAAAGAACTGTGGCTTCATGAAAGGGGCAGCGTAAGGGGAATAAATAAATACAGAACTAATGAAGGGAAATATGAGGAGAAACACTTTGACAGGAATCAGCTGTGGAAACGGATGGACCGCGGTAAGCGTTGTACTGCAAAGCAGACGATGACGCAAAGCGCAAGCCTCTTGGAAGGTGGAGCTAATATAGGCAAGCAGAGATAATGACTAGACCGGCAAGGTTAGTAATTCAAAGGCACAAACATGCGGCCATTAAGGAGAACCAGGAAGCCCTATTAGTTCAATGGGACATTACAGTATCTGTCTAACCTAAAGCAATACCCAATTTCCCAACAAGATTAACCCTTCAAGGTTTTTCCCTTAGACCCTGAACTAGGAGCCTGGCCTGTGGTCATGACAATATTCTCCCCCAAGGACTCTCTTCCCGGTTTTTTAGGGTGGTTTTGATAAAACATCTTTAACAATCTAGGGGCATTGATGTTTTCTAAAGGTTCCCAAGACCTGTCTAGCGGACCATAACCCTTCCAGTCAACCAGGCAAAACAATTTGCGCTGCACTACTTTGAAATTCAAAATTTCCTTAACCTCGAATTCTGGTTGATCGTCTTCAATTTCTTCTCGAGTTGAAGCCTGTAGTAAACGACTCTCTGGGTTAACTGGTTTTAATAGGGAAACATGAAACACTGGATGAATTCACATTTTCCTTTTAAGTGTCAATCTCATCGCCACCGGATTAATGACAGCTTCTATGATAAATGGACCTAAATACCTGGGAAGGAACTTTTTGGAACCCTTTAGAGCCAGGTTTCGGGAGGACAACCAGACAGAGTTTCCCACTTGAAACTTTGGAGTATCACTTCAATGGCGATCAGCAAACTTCTTTTGAGATTCTTTGGCTGCAGATAAGCTAGTTTAAGCCTTAATTGTAGCAGTTAAGATATGGTTATGGAGAGTCTTCACAGCTGGCATCTCTAAGGGCTCTGGAGGATCAAAGGCAGATTTTCCAGGATGTTGCCCATGCAAGGTGTAGAACGGAGTGAGACCTGTAGATGAATGAATCGAATTGTTGTAAGCATATTCTGCCCGCCACAAAATATCCAACCAGGAATTATCTGTCTGATGAAGCAAATACTGCTCCAAAGTCTGACTTGTGCGCTCAGTTTGACCATCAGTCTTTGGGTGATGACTCGTGGACAACCATACATCAATCATGGCCAAAGCGCAGCATTTCCTCCAAAATTTGGAGACAAATTGGCTACCTCTGTCGGAAATCACAATGGAAGGAAAACCATGTAGCTTAACAATGTTTTCTAAAAAGACTTTCGCTAAACTGAAACTGTTGAAGTCCTTGTAATGCCACAAAATGTGCCATCTTGGAAAATAAATCTACCACCATCAAGATGGTGTCATAACCTTCGCATGGAGGGAGATCACTGATGAAATCCATGGACAAGATATGCCAAGGACTTGGCGGCACATCCAATGGTTGAAGAAGACCTGCCGCTTTTTTCTTAGAGTTCTTATTTTGTGCACAATTTCCACAGGTTTGAATAAAGCGAATCACATCCTTGCGCCAAGTAGGCCACCAGTAGTATCTTTTGATTCTTTCCAAAGTCTTGGTCACCCCTGGGTGACCTTCAATCAAGGAGCTAAGGTAGTTGGAAATTACTTGATTTCTTATCTCTTCAGTAGGTAGATACAGACGATCTTGATAGTAAGGCTTTTCATCCTAAATGCTAAATTTATTTCCTCGATTGACCCATGCTTGCAGTTCGTCCTGGGTCACGTTTCTCTTCACTTCCTTCTGCAGGTCTTCAAAAAATGGATCAAAGACGTTAATCTAACCTAAAACTCTTTCTCCTGCAATGATATTAGCGAGAACTGGGGGAACAAAAGCCTCCTCTCCCTTGCCAATTCGAGACAATGCATCAGCCTTACATTTCGTACTCCTGGCCAAAAGGTAATGATGAAATCGTACTCAGCAAGAATAGAGCCCATCGCAGTTGTCGAGCAGATTGTGCCTTGATGGAGCGTAGATACTGTAGGTTTTGATGGTCTGTGAGAATAGTATGGTGAGCCTCTAACAAATAATGTCTCCATTCTTTTAACGCACTATTAATTGCCAACAACTCTTTGTCAGTGATAGTGTAATTGCGTTCTGCGGTAGAGAACTTTTTTGACCAGAACATCACTGGGTGTAATGCATGAGTCTCTGGATTGCGTTGCGACAAAACTGCACCCATCGCCACGTTGTAGGCATCTGTTTCCACAATGAAGGGTAGATCAGGTTGAGGATGTTGCAAGACAGGGGCCTCTGTAATCTTGGCCTTTAAACTCTGAAAGGCGACATCAGCCTCCTTGGACCATTCAAATCTTTTGTTCTTTCTAAGCAGTGACATGATGGGGTGTACCAACTGTGAGAATTTTTCCACAAAACTTCGATAGAAATTTGCAAAACCCAAAAAACTTTGGACTCCTTTCACAGACGTGGGAGCCGTCCAAGTGAGTATTGCCTCCACTTTTCGAATGTCCATCTTGACTCAGTGAGAAGATAACACAAAACCCAAAAATTCAACTTTGGAAACATGAAATGAACACTTTTCCAATTTTACAAAAAGTGAATTCTCACGCAGTTTCTTTAGAACAGCCGTAACATGCTTCACATGTTCCTGTCGTCAATGTAAACTACTGTGCAAACATCCAGTAGATCTCTTAAAACGTAATTCATAAAGCATTGAAAGGTTGCCGGTGCATTGCACAGTCCAAAGGGCATCACTTGGTATTTAAAATGGCCATATCTTGTGCGAAAGGCGGTCTTCCATTCGTTGCCCTCTTTTATCCGGATTAGGTTGTAAGCCCCTCTGAGATCCAGTTTGGTAAAAACCTGAGTTCCCTTTATTTGATCCAATAAATTGGAAATGAGAGTAATGGGATATCTATTCTTGACAGTGATTTGATTTAAGGCACGATAATCAATACACGTTCTGAGATTGTGTTCTAACTTGATGGGTCCGACTTGATGGTCGTGCAGTTATGTAATGCCTCCGTCCCCAAGTACCGCTCGAGCAGAATGTAAATTACTGCCCAAGCAATCTTTGAGGCCACAGGTGGGAGTGTCGTCGTCAGCCTGGTATCGGGAACGCCGGAAGGACCCCTGAGTACTGTAAGGCAAAGGGTTATAATCAACGAAACACTCAAAAAGGCAATTGGCAATGGGCAGAAGGAGTAAACAAGATGCAGTGACACCAGCTTACCTAAAAGGGGTGGAGTGTAGGTAAGGAACCCATGCAGGGGAGCCCACAGCAGGCTGGAATGATGTAGTTGACACTCCTGAAAGCACCTGGTGGAGCAAGACTGGATCCGTGGCAAAACGTGAAGCAATCCGAGGGTTGCAAAAACAGAAGGGGCAATCCAAAAGCAAGTCCAGAGTACAAATAGGTGTCAGATGTCCGGGAAATCCGAGAGCACGCCAGAGTCCAAGGGTAATCCAAGAGCAGTTCCAAGAAGCGTTCCGAGGTCGAAGCAAGGAGAGAAAACAAGAAGCAAAGGTAACGCCTGGCAGTCCTCCGTAGAAGTAGCTGTGAAGCAAAGAGTCTTGTTTGCCGGCTTCTTTTGAAGAGGCGAGCGGTATCACGTGACGTATCACGTGGCTGCTTGCGCACGTCGCGTGGAGCGCAACGCGGCCAGCGATTGGGGCTGTCGGTACGTCCTGGTATCCTGGAGTCGTCGGCTGTGCAGGAGGCGCCATGGCAACCGCCAACGCAAAAAAGGGCGAAAAGAGGCAGGTCCGCCCAACATGGTATTCCGCCTGCCGTGTTTCCCCCGCTGGTGTGAATGGGAAATACGACGGCCAGAAGCATCTGATGAGGGAGACAGGTGTGAAGGGGGAAGTGAGAGATGGGTTGCGTGAGAGGGCGTGACAGATTGCCTTCTTTCCTAGGTACAAAAAAAGAGGGTAGGCAGCGGGAGATTTAGAAGGTCGAATGAAACCATTGGCTAGGTACTGATCTAAATATTTCTTCAGGTGAGAGTCTTCCTTCTCAGTTAACGAATATATCTGGCTACAAGGAATTTGTCCGCCTGGAAGAAGATCAATCTGCCAATCGTAGGGTCGATGTGGAGGAAGCACCTCAGCCAGTTTCTCTTCGAAGACGTCCTGAAAATCCTTATACTCAGGAGGTAAAGCTTGTGCATACCACAGAGAAGTGCACAAGCTAAGCTATGTTATGAAATTCACCAAAAGAACGGAATGCAGTGCGCCACTAACAGTGTACAAAAAAACCCCTAAGCTAACCCCACAGAAAAGAATGAGAAAAATTAAATTAATCATGGCAACTAGTCACAAATGGTAATTGCGTGTGCGTGGACAACCTTCTCTCATGAACTCTAAGGGGATACCGTCAGTGATGGAACGAAACAACTGGGGAGAAATGGAAATGAGGAGGGGAAAATAACTGTGGCTTCAAGGAAGGGGCAGCGTAAGGGGAATAGATAAATACAGAACTAATGAAGTGAAATATGAGGAGAAACACTTTGACAGGAATCAGCTGTGGAAACGGAGGGACCACAGTAAGCGTTATACTGCAAAGCAGTCGATGACGTGAAGCGCGAGCCTTCAGGAAGGTGGGGCTAATATAGGCATGCAGAGCTAATGACTAGAACAGCAAGGTTAGTCATTCAAAGGCACAAATAGGCAGCCATTAAGGAGAACCAGGAATCCCTATTAGTTCAATTTATTACAGTATTTGTCTAACCTAAAGCAATACCCAATTTCCCACCAAGATTAACCCTTCAAGGTTTTTCCCTTAGACCCTGAACTAGGAGCCTGGCATGTGGTCATGACAGAAAGGAGGTGTTTGGTGTGGCATTGATGGAGGCTTTGTGAAGTGTGTTAAGTGCAGCAGAATCGGATGGCTTCGGGAGTTCGGAAGCTTGGGGAAGCATTTTGATGAGAGCTGATGAGATCAATCTGGCAGAGAGAGTTGCCAGGAATACCAGACCACTGAGAGGCCAAGGAGAGGCCCTGACTGACTGGCTGGTTGCAGAGTTAGCTGGAGAGGAGAGACATGGCAAGAGGGGAGTATTGCCAGCGCTTTGGCGTAAAGTGCTATATAAACACCATAAACATAAACATGATATGAGGCCTAATTGATCCGAATAAGACACATGCCAATGGGGAATTAGGACAGACACTCACAAAGAGCTTTGGGTTTGATCGATGGGAAATCAGACAGGGACTGTCTTAGAGAGAGAGTGTGCAGTGTGGTGTGGATTGGAGAGGAATGGTGAGGACTGGAGAGGAATGCTGAATGCTGACACCTGCCATATGTATGAATACACTGGATAGGTTGCTATGACATTGCTTGCATTAGAAGCTTGTAAGGCTTACAGTTATTGCATTGCATTGTAGATTTGCACCCAGAGCATAAAAGGTGCAAATTCGAGATTTGCATTATAGTAGTGTTTGCATCATGCATTGCTGTGTATGAATAAAAGTGTTTTTATTGTTGAATCGATTCATGTGTTTTCTTTGTGTCTTATGTTTGTGTGCCCATAGTATAGTAACTTGGGAGTAACACAGTGCACAATCGCCCTGAGACACAAAAGCTTGGGGGGGGGCATAGTGATCAACACCCCCCCAGGTAGATTTGGAGACTAGCAAGTGGTCGCCCATAAAGGGCTAGGCCAGAGGTAATCATGTCTCAGTATAATACCTCAGCATTGAATGCTGCTTGCTCTTTAACCCAATTCTTGTTCCAAAATGTGGTACCTTCTATGACCACCAATGTTTTTCCTGGACACTGGGTGCCATCTTGCTTTCCCATTTTTTCACATTCATCTTTTGATCTCTTTTCCATTTTTATGTACATTGGGTGTCCCTGCAATTGGCTGTGAACCTTGCAGGTTACTAAATGTTCCAATCACTGTCCCTCTAAAGTTGGCACTTCCTCTGATAAGAACAGTCTGGGGGTGCAAACCACATGCTGGATAAGTCCACAAATATATCAAGATTGATTCACCTGGGCTCTACTGAATTATTTCATACATTTGTATCACAGGTTGGGTCCTTCTGCAAGATTTTCATCTAACATACCACTTGCTTCTTGGCTCACTTGCCTTCTATGTTTAATCATAAGGTTATTTCTAAGTGCAAATACATTTTCTCTGTGTCACTATGTTTAGCACCTCTAAGTCCTAAGTCCACATTTTAGCAATTCTGTTAAGAGCATAGAAAGATCCCCCCACAGACGACGTTGTCCGCCCTTAAAAGAACAAGGCATGTTGACTGCTGGATACAACTGGACGACCTGGACGATATATGAGACATCTTTAGGAAACTGAAAAAGTCCTGGGCACCAGGCCCAGATGGGATTACCTATTTTGACCTAAAAACCCATCCGGACGAGTGGGCAAAATTCATAAGAACGGTGTTTATAAGATGTGCAGCTTCCCAATCTGTTCCACCTTCATGGCTTTCTGCAATAGTGGTCCCTATTTATAAAAAAGGAGACAAACAAGATCGTACAAACTATCATCCAATTGCTTTATTGGACCCAATAGGAAAAGTCTTCGGATCACTACTCTTGAAAAAATTCCGATCCTGGGCTGCCTATGCCCCTTGCAACGATAATTTCCAAACAGGCTTGATCTCATTTTATTGGACTTGACCCCAATAGGTCTTCAGCGTCAACTTGCCAACTTATACGATTTCTGCTCTAAAAACAATTTAGAAATGAACATCGATAAGACAAAGATAATGGTGATGGATGGCTCGACCAAAAACAGGAAAAATTTAACTGGTCTAATGACAAAACTGTAATAGAAAAAGTTAAGAATTTCAGATACTTGGGCGTGGTCTTGGACACCTCAACAAAAGTCTAGCAACAAAAAAACCAAAGCAATAGACAGAAAATTTGGCAAATTCTCTACCATCCCACTGTTAAACTTTTACAAACTAAAGGTGTTTCCTACTGTGACCTACTGTGCTGAGGCCATGCCTTATTTGCCCAAAGCGCTCTGGCCTAAACTGGATGCTTACTTCTGGAGTACTGTCTTTTGCTTACCCAATTTAACCCCTGTTGTATTTATCCGACAAGAACTAAGTCTGCTTCTCTCCAGGGCACCGTTGACTGTAACACGCTTATGCTCTACAGAAAATGTGTACTTCCAGACTGTTCTTTCATCCACGGCCTGGTACTTAAAGAACTTCAAATATCAAGCTGCAAAATGCTCAACTGATGGAAAAACGAAAACCTAGAGCTACTAAAAATCATAGAGTGCACGGAAGACGAACTGATCAAAAATCCAACAAGGATACTCAAAAAATTCAAAGAGACGGATTGGATCTGCACGCTAACTGCAGCTACTAACTACAAACTTACATCTCATCTGCCCCCAATATCGATGAAATTAAATGTACTTCAAAACTACATCAAAAAATGTCCTAGTCGACCGGCACGTAACCTCATAATGAAGAAAAGAGAAAAAGAAACTGCATATCCCTATCAACACATTTTTCACATTTCTGTGACTATTTTCTTGAACTTTCTCCATATCAATTATTGCACTTGTTCTACTATGCCCAAAGGGCTTTAATTTGTTCTTATAGTCAGTGGTAATACTCAACTTTTGTTGTTTGCTCCGATGTTGGAGACGGTTGTTCATCAGAGTTGAGATGCTGTGCTTGAGTCTTTCCGCAGATCTGTCATGTGTACCCAAGCACAGCAATCTTTGAGCTTTGCAGCGGTTGGGGTTGAATATTCCACTGTGTGCGGTCTGGTGAAATTCAGATCACTCCATTTGCACATGGGCGGTCTTACGTAAACCTTGTCACCACGTTGGAGTTGAAGAGGTTCCTCTGTTGTTGCTCCTTGTTGATCGATTGGGGCCCTTTTATATACTCTGATGTTTAAGTGTGAGAAATGAACTTTGCACAGGTTGACATATTCTTAAACTAGGCATTGAGTTCCTCTCCTAACAACTCGGCACTGCAATGTGCATCTGACACTGTTTGTTAGGGCACTGCTAGGGCAAACATTCTCCTTCCTAGGCTGATTTCTTAAGCTGAATAGGGCCTGGGGCAGCCAATTAAGGCAGCTCCTTTCGAGGGTGCTGAACAATGTAGCTAGTTTTAGTTTCAGGAGGCAATTCAGCCTCTCTACTATCTAAATTTGCCTGTTGGCCACAAACTTATAGACGTGTTCGGCCAGATTTGGCACAAACAAGTCCTCACCTATGTCAGCAGAAACATGCTGCTTAGGTGCATGCCTGGGATAATGGAGCGGTTCTAGCATGATGGTCTATGGGCATCACTACTGTGCTATTACCTGTGCTGTTTTGTCTCCATAGGATGCCGGTTGAGGATAGGGTGCATCCCCATTTTCAACACAAAGATTTTTCCTCAGCTAGTGCTCTTTCCTGAAACTCAATTATATGTTTCTTTGACAATTCACTGTAACCCTCTTTGTTGAGCTGAGGTAACAGGTATTTTTCTTTCTTTTAGAAAGGGCATACAAGATTTCTGTGTTGCAGCTGATCCACAACAGCATTGCTGTGTGAGACTAAGTCTGTTCCTGTGAAGTGTGCTGTGCACTTTATTGTGGGTACATGTACAGGACTCTTCAATGTTTCAATTATCCTTGCTAATAAAATTACATGTTGGACTGGGGACATATCTGCTCATCTGTATCCTCTGCTCTTCCATTGTGATAAACCTGAGTGTGATGTTGATATCATGTATGCAGAATCAGTGTACATAGTCACATCCTAATATGCTGAAATGTCTAAGGCTTCAATGAGTGCAATGAGTTCTGCTGCTTGTGCTGAATAATGTGAGGGCAACCTCTGCTGAATCACTATTTGGAATTTCTCCACTTGGTTTTTCATGTTTTACTACTGCTGCTCCTTTGTGCCTCTGGCCACTCTCCTGATCTATACCTGATGACTCTTCTGCATAGAGTACTTCACCTGTGTGAAGGGGGTGTTCATTGATACTGCTGAACTCATCTGATTCTCCCTCAAATACGGCACAATCATGAACTTTGCCTTGTAGCTCAACTGGCTTGGCAACGTAAGTGGATGAGTTAACTGTGGGCATCTAACTATGGTGATGGATGGGTTTGTCAAAATTACCCCATACCCACCTGCTCTCTGAGTGGTGGGTGTGGACTTGTTTCTTTCTAGAATAGAAAATACTGCTGTAGAGGGTGAGTCAAGTACCTCTACTGGAATTCCCACCCACATTCTGCCTATATGTTGGCAGCTGGTAATTGCAACATGCGCAAAGCCAATAATGGTACCTATTCCACGAAGAGTCCTTGAAACAAGGTATCCATTGAGAAAACCCTATATGTATCCACAGAGAAATGACGGTCACCTGAAGGAAGTTCCTGAAGAAGTGTGTAAATGTATGGAAGAGAAGACAGGTGACATCACATGAAGCAGAAATAACGCACCCAGAAGAGATGCCAATGCAGAAAGAATATAGACCTTATAGAATATGATGACAAAGTAGCAAATTAAGCAACATTTTGTGAGCGAAATGGAGATTGCAAGTGTGGAGAAGAACTGAAGAAAATGCAAAGCCATTTTTTACAAATGTACAGATGCTGTAACGCAAGTAGATGAAGTAATCATGAGGCTGGCTATGAAGTGAATAGACTGCAGGTGGTGCCACCAATATATATAATTATAGGAATGTATAGAATCTGGATGTTCCACAATGGATTTTAGCTAACTTGGACCCCGTGAATGAAAGGGCTGGAAGTGTGGTGCAGCAGAATAAAACAAGCTGAATGCGAAGCAAGTTTCAAGAAGGTCTGCCTGGCCCAGTGTCAAGAGTCGGGCCACCATGAGCCTGGTTATCTACTCGCGAAGATACAATGAACCTGAGAAGCGATCTGAGCTCCTGTTTGAGGTGTAATGGAAAAACAATAGAAGTGCCAGGTTTTCTTCATTTAATAGTATTAAATACAATGAAGGAGATCAAAACGTTGTCACTAGGCACATGGTCAGATGAAAATTGATTGTGGGGCGAGCTACACCGAGACAAGAAGATAAGGCTGTGCCTTCACTCCTTTTTTTTCTCAGGCACAGTGAGCCTTCGCAAGGCTGAGTTCAAACACATTAATTGAATGGCAGACCACAGGAGTGATGATGGATGTTGGGCTATTTGGGTGGGGAGGCATGACCAGGCCAACCCCCCTGCACCTGGGTACCAGCTTGCGTGCTGCTAGCGAGTGGAATATTCCAGAGGGTACACATGTGCCAACCAATTGTAGAGGGCCACGTAGCAAGGAGCCATATAGTTTGAGAAGCCAACAGAACATTGTGTATTTGTCCGACACAGAAGATGACTTGCACTTGGGGTGGGCTTAATCGTCCCCCTGACCTTAGAGACCCAATCACGATCCTCGTCCCTACAGAAAGTATACTTGGATGTTCCCTTTACGCCTATCACATACCCTAGTAGGTTTTCTTATTTTGCCACCTATTATGACGTCACTTATGATGAATTTCTGGTATAAAGTTGTGTTTTTTCATGTAAACCGTTGAGACACTTGAGCGAACGTCCATCAATGTCCGTTGTACTCCCTGTTTTAGATCATTTTTAATAACAGCCGTGATTTTGCCAAACTTCCTGAGTCGGTCTGATTATTGAAGTATTAGTAAGATCTGCAATCCCATCCATCTCAGATACTGTTACCTCATCTTAAAGAGCCTATGGGTTCACTTGTTAGCAGAAAGAGGATGGTTAAAGACCCATCGACCCAGTAGGCTTTTAGAATTTTCAGAATATAGGGAGCACTCCGCCATTTAGCTGGAGGATCGCAAGGTTTCCTGTGGAGAACGGCCAATATAGAACTTTTACAAGAAACGACAATACAGGTGGGACGGGTCCCTCTTTCACAAAATCCCTCCTGTTTTCCACAGGCAATGAGCGGACTGAAGGCGACAGTGTCTGCTTGGAGGAGGAGATGATCCCGACGGTCAGGAGCTGAAAGGTGAATGGGGAGCAGATTGAGGGGGCTGGCAAAATAGGGGAAGGGGGATTGTGGGAAAAGTATAAGGTAATGGGGTTGGTTAATAAATGACGAGGAGCGCCAGAGATATATGACGAGGATCATCAAAAAAGAGCTCAGAGTCCTAAACTCAAGGAGCTTTTTGAAGGAGTCATTTCAAAACCCAAGGGGTACTTAGGTGGCACATAGACAAGTCTATGGGCCTCATTATAACCTTGGTGCTAAGTGCACCAACTCTACCACCATGGTGTAAACTCTGTTTACACCATGGTGGATGGCGGATTTACCGCCCCATTCCAAGGTGAGTGAGGCGGTAAATCCCCATTTCCCATTTTCCCTTCCCCATTCCCATTTTTGCCCCATAGGGCATAATGGGAGTGGGGAAGGCGCTAATTACGCCGCCGTAAATTACGGCGGCGTAATTAGCGCCATGGCAGGTTAGCGCCATGGATTTTAACGCCTGCTAAAAGCAGGCGTTAAAATCAGAATCAGGCGTTAAGGGTTAACGGTGGCGTTAACCCTTAACGCCTGAGTTGTAATGTGGCCCTATGAGGGGAAATGATTCAAACTCCAGTCAGAGTATTTTAGGGGCTGAGAGAAAAGGAGTGTCATGTCAAGATATATGTGAAGTCGACTAGTCTGTTTTGTTTGTGTATTTTGAAGTTTTAAGAAAGGTGTTGAGGAACGACATAAGTAAAGTTGGGAGGTAAAGAGGAAAAAGTTATTACCTATCTTTTTAGTCATTGTCGGTGCCGACTAAACAAGTAGATTGGAGTAAACTGAGAAGAAGCGGCTTTCAGCGGCAATGGTGGTGCGCGCTCATATTTATTATTTTTCAGCAACGTATTTTGTGTAAAGCAATGGTAAGTATCGACAGTCAATTAGTTATTACTAGTGATACTATGTATTCTTGTTGTTGTATTGTAAAGCACTTTGGCGTAAAGCACTTTGGCGTAAAGCGCAATATAAACCTAATAAATACAAATACAAATACAATTGAGACTCGTCACAATGGGGTATGTAACTCCACTGATGCATCTTTGCAAGCAACTGCCAAAACACGCAGCCACGCTCAAACAGTATAGTGCTGAATGGGTTAAGGATACCGCAGATCAACTTTTCATGCCATGGCCACAAGGGGGATCGCTGTCAAAGGCGGTTTTGCAACACATGACAAAAGACTAGCTATTGTAGAGCTCTGGAAAATGTACCAGGGGGGAAAAAGAAGATCCGCCTCCTGAGGACTGGATGCTTAATCAGTGTGGGAGGAAGGTGTTGAGCCTTCTGCTCCCCTTACTTTGCCTAAAGTAATTGAACATTATACAAAAGATGAAGGATTGTAACCATTAAGGTAATTAAAAGGCGGTAACAGGATATATTAATCTGATACATGAACCTCCTGCATATAGCGGTTATGATAGCTCAGAAAAGACTAAAGGAAAAGTGGAGACCTTCAAGGTCTTGCAAGACAAAGAGAAGAAAAATGAACATCCACATGTGACCCTAGATTTAGAAAGGGAGATTAAGAGATGGAAAGGAGAAAAAGATAGAGCTGACAAGGTTACACTCGTACAGAACAAATGAATGAGTGGACATATATTGCTCAAACTCGATGGGAAGAGTATCGCGGAAGTAAGGCAAGGGGAATATCAAGACGAACAGGATAGAAAAGACCGGGAATGAGAGAAATGATTGAAGGAGGATGAGCATAAAAGGAAGAGTAGACAAAGATGAGAGCAGATGTATCAAGAGGAGCAGTTAAGAAAAACAGAAAGGGCAGGTAAGAAAAGGCAGTTTGACAACAGGCAGAGAACAATCAAAGAACAAGACACGTTAGAAAAGAAGAGATAAGAGGAAGCAGCTCAGAGATAATGGGGAAGTGCTTAGAGCAAACGAAAGGAGGGAAGAGAAAAGACAAGAAGAGGAAAGGGTTAAATGGGAAGCAAAGAAATGAAGGGAATTAGACAAAGAAATGGAGCAAAAAAAGGAGACAGAGTGCATGCAATATTGATCACATTGAGAAAGAGCTGATGGAATTGAGTTGAGTTATATCATGGGCGACATAGAGGAGTTTCTCCCGTTGCAAGGAACAATACCAGGACCATCTAGGTTTATTCTAGATAGGAAGCATTGGCGAAGGAAGCAAGCAAAGGTAAATCGGAAAGTAGTGGAAAAGGAGACCAAACTATAGTTGCCCATTCACAAGGCAAAGAAGGAAGCCCATTTAGCCTTGAGCATGGAGTCTTGTCTTTAGATAGGCTGACTTTAAATACGGATGTGAAAGATGAAAGCCATACTAGTTGGGAACTGGATATGTCAGACGAAGACAAAGAAACCTTCCGTGGGGAATAGGGAGAAAGTGCATGTGGTCCCGAGGGATGTTTGCAGACAGACAAGGAAGTGAGATAGTCGGATCTAGAACAACCTAAAGATAGGACGCCAAACCCCATGGCGTATCCAGAGTGACCTAAAGGACGATCGCATATTGAGAGGGGGGAATTGCCACCATATTTGTACAGTTTGAGGTCATTGCCAAGGCAATCATGAACTAGTGCCCCCACTATGGATAGGCAGATGATGGGAGCCGATTGCGATTTTGGGTTCACACAGTTCCCCATATTGGAGAAAGGAAAGGCCAGACCTCAGTATATCCCTTGCCCCCAGATGGCAAGGATAATTTAAGATGTAAACTCCCTAGTTTAACAGTGGGTGGGGAGAAATGGATTTATGAGCTAGAAAAGATGACAGGAAGAAATACTCTAGCTATAGGGGACATTGAGGATCTTCTAGCAGCAATTTTTGGGGCAAGGGCTGATGACATTTGGACAAGAGCAGGTTACTCAAGTGTCACGGCACAGAAAACAGCTCATGATGGAGCACCATTTATAATTGCAGAGCAGACATTTGGAGAGCACTCAGGGTACAGTATCCTACAGTATCCTGATACGTCAGATATGGTTGCAATTATGGCACGAAAAATGTAAGATGACAAAGATACTCTTGCTTACATTGAAAGTATTCAGGAATGGTGGACTTTGGAAACGAGGAAATCGGTGCCAGTATTTTACCACATTTTATGTCAGGGATTGCCAGAGCAGGTACAGAGACAGCTCAAGAAGCTAGTGGGAATGGAAGTGAAGCCATGGGCAGAGATACAGTTGACTATCGCGCATCATTGCCGATTGCTACAAGAGAAAAATAAGTCGAAGGAAGATGCTAGGAAACTTGAGAAGTTCAGAAGAAATTGTCAAAGTACGCCATAGAAGGGGTGGTACTGAAAATCGGAGAAGGGCTGTGAATGCAGCAAGCAGTGGGTACATCACAGGTGAATAATCAACGCCAATCAGATCAAGGAGGGAATGGGTTCAAACCGGGAGGCAGAGGAATGGGTTTTAGATGAAGAGGTGGTTTCCATAATGATCAGGGTGGTTTTCAAAATAACCACGGCGGGTTTCAGAATATGCAGAATGATAACCAAAATGTGCAAGGAGGTTTTAATCAAGGGGTCCTAGTCAGAATAGCCCATCCTATATGTTGGACATGTGGCATGACAGGGCACATCGCATGGACATGTGGTAGCCAAGGGTATGTACAAAGTGGGCAATTCTCAAGAGGGTGGACAGCTTTTCCTCCAGGATATAGCTCACAAAATAGGGATGGGTTTGCCTAAGATCAGACAGTGTATCAAGCACAAGCGCCACAAATGCAGCAGGCTTTGCAACCACAGCAAGCACCATTGAATCCACCAGCCATGCAGATACAGCAGAGTGCAAACACGGGACAGTTACTGACACCTAGAGTAGGTGGTGTCACTGTCATGGGAGGAAGTTATTTTAAAGGTATGAGGATAGGTATGTACCCACAATAGGACAGCTCACGGGGTAACTTGATGTGTTCAGTACTATTGGTGACACCAAACCCTAAAGAGGAACCAAGGGTTGATGTTGCCATAGGAGGCAAATCTTTTTCTTTTTTAGAAGACACTGGGGAAACTCTCTCATGCATACGAGAGGGAACATTTCCGTTAGCGGGAAATGCTATGAATGCTCAGGGATTTTCTAGAGCTACAAGTAGAGTTCCTTTTACTGATGAATTACCAGGCTCTATAGGAGAGTGTGATATGTTGGTTGCATTATTGTATTCAAGGCAGACATCAGTTAATATTTTGAGCTGAGATTTAATGACGAAGCTAAATATGATGATTTCCTTTACTGATGAAGGCATAGTTGTTCCACTCCAGGGATACATTATCTAAATGGGGGCGAATTTATAATAGTGTTTACAAGGCAAATAGCTCTGCAAGGGATTACATTAGAGCCAGAAGTCTTTCTTTATGGGGTATGCATTTTGTTGACATGACTACCCGGTTTAGTGGGCAAAATCATGAGGATACCTGATGAATTCTTGGTCACGCCACAGGTACCTATGTACAAAGAGGGGGGACAGATTATTCCCCTGGAGTTGCAGGCAGCCATAGTGTGAAGGCAATTGGTCATGCTCAAAGGAACCAATGACAAGGGCAGGCCATGGAGAACAGTAATTGCCATTGGGGAAGAGTATAGATTGACTGACGTTACACACAAAGATATGTTTAGAGATGATCCATCAGATGATGAAGTAGTATTCAAGATGAGTATCAGAATAGAGAATGGAAATTTCCCAGTGAATGGTGATCGTGCGGTAGCGCCCAGCATTCTTTGATGAGGACATGGAAAAAGTGCCAACCTCTTTATGGACAACAGGGCTCCTATGACATAGGCCTATTGAGGAGGGTGGGAGAAGTTAAGATTATGCTTAAACCAGGAGCAATTTCACCTCAAGCAAGGCAGTACCCAATGTCTCGAGAGGCGGATGAGTGTATTTTTAATACTATATCATGATGGTCAGAGTCACCATTTAATACTGCTGTGTATCCTGTGAAAAAATCGAAAGGGGGTTGTGGAGATTAATTCAGGACATGAGACAAATTAACCAGGTTATATAGGCAGAGTTTCCTAAAGTTCCGAATCCTGTGACAATTTTATGTAGTATCCCCACAGAGGCACGATATTTCACAGTGATTGAATTGAACAATGCATTTTTCTCAATCCAATAAGGACTCTCAAGACCTCACGTCATTTACGTTTCGTCAGCCTAAGCTGAAGAGTCCTTGTTTGCCCCAAGGGTATTGTGAATCTCCATCGCTCTTTAATAAGGTCCTAGAGATGGACCTGGACAATATTAAATTGGAAAATAGTGTTGTGCTGCAGTACGTAGAGGACATTTTAGTTTTTAGCATGACAGAAGATGAGTGCAGACAAGATTTGATTCGGTTAATGACTATCCTAGCAGACAAGGGATATAAAGTAGACAAGGAAAAATTGCAATATTGCCAGGAGGAGGTTTTGTATATAGGCCAGTTAATCTTGCATGAGGGAAAGGAAGTCAAACCTGAAAGAGCTTAGGTGATTATGAAAACATCAAAACTGCACACGATAAAGCAAATGCAGCAGTTTTTGGGATTGTGCAACTATGTTAGAGCATGGGTATTCAATTATAGTTTATACACAAGACCCCTTTTGTGGGCTTTAAAGAAAGCCCAAGTGAACAAGGAGAAAATAGATTGGACTTAGGAAATGGAGGGAGGGATTGAGGAATTGAAAAAAGCAATTTGTACAGCTCCAGTTTTAGGAATTACCAATTATTCTAAGGAGTTCTTCCTGTTTTTGCACACAAATGGAACAGTTATGACAGCAGTGCTTACACAGAGGACTGCACTAGGGTACAAACCTCTGCCATATTATAGTGGGATTCTAGATCAAGTTATTAGAGGACACTTTAATTGCGAACAATCACTGGCAGCAGTTGCGTTCGCCATTGAGAAGTCTACAAGCATTGTAATGGGGTGTTCTATGACGTTATTAAGGGTACACTGACGTCTCAGAGGGATTCTGCATATGAGGTAGTTATAGCAAATCCAGAATTCAAAATAGGTGTAAAATAGTGAACCCTGCCACGTTCATAGCCAAACCTGGGATAGAGAATGAGCAAAAACAGGATTGTTCCAATTATGAGGAGTTCTATGCCGAGATTGCAAGGGTGAATGAGAATGCTCTAGCAGGGTGGAGGTTCTCTTTATTGACTGGTCATCAAAAATTGATCAAACTGATGGGGAAAGGCATTCAGGTTCGGCTGTGGAAAGGCACAGACCTAATGGGGAATTTGAAGTAGTAGCAAGTGCAAGACTACCGTCTCACTTTTTGGCACAGGCAAAGGAATTGGTGGCGCTTATTGTCATGCTCAAGAAAAACAGAGGCCTGGAAGTACCAGTGTACAGTGACTCCGCCTACGTGATATCAACCGTGCACGCAGGGCTAGCACATTGGAAAAGGAGGGGCTACCACCGAGCGGACAGCACTCCAGTTCAACACGCTGCATTATTGGACAGGCTTATTAAAGCACGACAACTCCAAGTAGCCATCACAATAGTTAAACGGGCAGCACATACTAAGAGAACTGATTTTATTTCACACTGGAACGAAGCTGCGGATGAAGAGGCCAAAAGGGTTGCATATTCATCAGATATTTCCAGTTTTGATACTCCAGATGTAAAGGAAAAATGGTCACGATTATGATTTTAAATGTAGGGTTTAATCATTTGTCCAGAAAACAGTTGATGGAAGTTCAAGGCAGTGGTCCTCAGGAAGAGCAAGAATTGTGGAAACGGAGGCAGGGTTCTTTACCCCCCTCTGAAGCACTGTGGCAACAGGACAGTACTGGTAAACCGGTGATGCCTGTAGCCTTATCAAGGGTTGCGCTTGAACAGCTGCACTACCATGCACATGTAAATAGGGAAAGCTTTGCAGCAGTTATTGTGGAGGACTGCTTCATACAACATGTTACCTTGTATGTAGTAAATTTCATCATATGTCAAAAGTTTACCATTGGACACACACTGCGAACCATCAGAGGAGTAAATCCTCAACCGAACGGTCCTTTTCAGCATTTACATATCGACTATGTCGATATGCTGCAGCTATGTAGTGGATATAGGTATATGATAGTGGTGGTGGGCCCCTTTTCAATATAGATTGAAGCTGGTCCATGTACACACCCTGATGCCAATTGCACTGCAAAGTTTTTAGTTTGAGAAGTCTTTCCTAGATGAGGAGTATGTGAGGTGCTGGATCCAACAATAGGCCCCATTTTACTAACAAAGTATTCAAACAGATTAGCCTATTGCTTAGTATAAAAAACATGTTTTTTAAGCTTATCATCCATGAGCAAATGGAATATGTGAAATACTCAATGGTCTTCTCAAAGAAAAAAATCGCTAAACTCAAATTGACACTGAAAAAAGGATGGCTGTATTGCCTGGCCCTTGCATTATATTCATTAAGGGATCAGCCTGGGTCGGACCACCACCTCATACCCCATGTGTTACTGACAGGAAGGCGGATGAGAATGCCTCTGTCCCCTCCATCGAGGAGTAGAAGTGCTGCCCAGACGACTGCAGAATTGTTAGAAAATGAGCTATATGAGCATTTAACATGTATGACCGCTAGTATCTCTGTCATTTCACATCAACTCAAGCATAAGGGTGTCGGTGTCAGGACACATATGAAGAACATTCAGCAACCAAATGTGTGAAACAACTATACATACCCAAGTTATTTGTTGGAGACCCCGTTTTAGTACGTAACATCACAGGAAAGTCGCATGAACCCATGGTTAGTGGACCATAAATCATCAAGAATGTCACTCCCTCAGCAGTAGAGGTCCAAGAAAGGCATGCCTGGATCCACTTGGGCGACGTGAAGCCATATGCTGGTGAGACCAATACACCCCCAAGCAAGACAAGAAGAAGCAGTTCAGCACGTGCAGACTCGATCAATGACAAGGAAGAAGGATGCTAAGATTACAGATTAAATAAATGCAAGTGTGTATTTGGACTGTGGCTCGCCTCAGACACTGTTTATAGATATTTTAGCAGGAGCACAAAATCATCAAAGTTCTTGAGCCACCGGAATCTTTTTAATTGGACTTTTAGAAAGTCATGGTGTACAAAAAATGCCAGATCTTGATTTTTATATTCGAAGACTGGAAAAGGGAGAAGTTCCCGGGTTCGTTCATCACTGAGTTTCTCTTTGGTAAGATTCATGGTCCTATCTGATGTTGATATCCATACACTCCTTCTCGCTGTCTTCATGTTCATACTCTCAGTTTACCCTGCTCTTGTTGGGCATAGCAACAACATACATTCTTTTGTGCAGGGTCCTAAGAATAGCCCTACGTTTAGAAGATTGCTTGCAGTGATAATTGAGCAAATTCGGCAGCTACCTGAACACCTAACAAGGATTCCTGATTAAAAAGGTGTTTTTCTTTCTTAAAAGTAGTACACAGGCACAGCGTGGTCCAGTGAGAATAATGCAGTTCCAGAAATTGAACAGACTCAATGACATCTGGAGAGACACCTGTGGTGGGGTTTCATGTACTGGTGCATAATATATGTGTGCACAGCATCTATTATTGTTTTTCTGTTTTTGCTAATCCACGTTGCTTACCTTGCTGGTCCTTAAAATATTGGAGTTCTTTGATTCCCCCCACTCCAGTGACCTATGCAGAGTTAAATGTTGCAAGGAGACCAAGCCCATGTGTGATTATCCCTATACCAGTGACACAAGTAAGGTCACCTATTTCTATGACAAGTGTTCCTATGATTCCGCCTGTAGGAACGATGATCACTGATATACTCCATGTGCATTATGCATGTATTCTTTTGGCAAGAAAGAGACCCAAGAGAAGTACAAGTGAAGATTATTATGAGTTAAATAGTCCGAGGAGGATTGCTATGTATGTGCTCTCCGACCTTATGCTATGGGGAAGTCCAAGCTATTCATAGCTATAGAAATAGACATCCAAACAGCTCATTGCCTGACTCACCTTGTACTCTGCCATATAAGAGGTCAATTTCAGTGTCGAAAAGCATCCTTGGTATGGGTGACAGAATGGTTAGCTCCAGAAGAAGATGATTATGTTCATGATTTGAAGACAAGAGCAAGAGCACCAACCAGAGGTCATGTGATAAGATATGAGCAGCCAGGAATGAAAGTAGCAGGAATCAGATGGGAGATGAATAAGAAGCTCAATTTCCAAGGAAAAACTGATGAAGAAATAAGGAGATGCAAGGAGAGAGGACTGATGCAAATCTGGGGAACAGTACTTTATCCAGATAGCTGAGAAGAAGGCATAGTCATATGCAGAGCTGTGGCAGTAACAGGGTATCACAAACCAGTTCTAGAGCATGTGGAAAAAAGGCTGCAAACCTCTATGTTCGAGGCTTGTAAAGTTGCTGACATGAGTTGAAGACAAAGGAGGCCTGTGTCAGATAGTGACTCTGGCTAGTGCAGAGCTATGCTTCAGAAATAATGGCACAAGAAATGTTGGAGAGAATCAGCAGTGCGGTCGAATCTTTGAGGTACCAGGAATGAAGGATGGAACAGTAGTGATAATGGCCTACTGCTGGGCCTGTGGATCCAGAGCATACATGAAACTGCCCACAGATTTGGGAGGACTATGTTCCATAGTAATTGCCTATGTTCCAGCACTGATGATACTGAAGAGTGGAGTGACCTGATTATTGGAGAATATCAAAATCAGATTGCTCATCTGAGAAACAGGAGATTGGTTGGATTTCTTAATCGAATAAAGAGAGAGAACCACTTCTCAGCTAAATTCATAGAAGCTTTCAATGACATTCCATATGAACACAGGTTGTTCAACCAGACTTCAGCGATATTCACGGCAATCTTCATGCCAGGGATCCAGATGATGGCAAATGCCAGATGGTTACAGATAACCAGATGGCAGCTCCTGCGGACAATTAACACTACCATAAATGGATTCAATGCTATCAATGAAGAGCTGAGATCCATAAGACTGATGACTCTTCAGAACATATATGTCTTGGATTTGATTACAGCTATGGATGGTGGTGTTTGTGCCAAAATCGGAGGATCATGTTGCACATTCATACCTTCTCACGATGCAGAGAATGGGACCCTGACAGATGCCATAACGATGCTCACAAACTTATATGTCAAGATGGAAGATGAAGTAGAAGACATTGCTGATGACAGCTGGTTTGCATCGATCTTCTCATGGGTTTCACAATGAATGGCGAATATCTTCAAGTTTCTTGGAACCTTGTTGGTGATGATCATGTTTGGAATCTGTGTGATCCGAATAATAATCATATAGTGCAAGAAGACAGCAAAGAAAGCAACAGGAATGAATATCACGATTGATGTAGAGTCTGGGTTTGGAACCAAAGAGCTGACAGATGAAGAAATCAGTGACTATGTAAAGGCCAGTATTCATGCACCGAAGGGAAAGAAATTCCTGTATCCGAAAAACCACAAGAAATATGTGAGAAGATGGGTTTACTGTAGCCCGAATGGACCATGTAGTCTTATGACCTGGGGTGTTGATCAACATGTGAAATCAGCAGGATGCCTGAAGGGAGTAGTAAAGAAATGGACTCCAAAGAAACACTTCTTGAGATGAGGATGTTTAGATGTAAAGACTGATGGGAGAGTGGTCGATTAATCAACCAGAGGGGGGATTTTAGAGGAGGAACCAAGTACCTCTACCGGAAGTCCTGCCCCCATTCTACCTATATGATGGCAGCTTGAAATTGTGACATGTGCAAAGCCAATAATTGTACCTATACCACGAAGAGTCGATGCACACTGCCCTTTTATGCAATTAAAGTAATTGGGACCCTTTTTACTTAGAGACTCATGGATATTATGCTGATTATTCCAATCTACCCATACAGTCTCTGAGATGACTGTTTTTTCCCAAAAAACCAATGGCTTTTTACACAGCCAGTATCCAGTCCTGGAAATGGACTAAGCTCTGAAATGCATTGGCAAACAATGTTGGGAGACACATCTGTGGATGCACACTGTCTTTTTATGCAATTAAAGTAATTGGGAAATGTTTTACTTAGAGATTCATGGATATTATTTCGGAATCCTTATGAACATACGTGAATAATCCGCAAACAGCTGCAACTTGTTTAAAGGGATATAGCGTAAGCGTAGCATGGACCTGGTTCTTCTTTTGTGGATTCTTTACATCCTTGTGTCGAGGCTTAATTGGCACGCTCCGACTAATTTTGAACCCACTATTTTATTTGTGACTTTATATTATTATTTAACAGGCTGTGATGCCCACCCACCTCTTTGCTACATATTGTGATCTACCCACTTATTTGTGTGTGGGGAGGAAGGATAGCTCATGGGAAATGTGTTTGTCTTGGAAGCAAGACAATGCAGCACACCTATGTTTAAATCCCAATCCCGTGCTTCGAAACTACTCGCTGGTATTAAGCACATTATAAAAGAACAATTATAATTATAATGCATCAATGTGAACCACCTTCCCCGTTTTTAGGCTGTCCTATTTTCTAGCCTTCTACCCTCCAACCACTGCCACTTTTCTGGGGTGAGGTCTTGATCGTCTTCCCCATAGAGTTTTATCTTGCTGGTTCTCCTCTGTTTCCCAATTCTCTTCACCTTCCTCTTGCTCAATCTCACTTTCTGTTTTATCTGACTCATAATCTACATCCTGCGACTCTAGGTCTTCAGTCTCTACAAAAACAACACTAAAACACAAAGTCAGAATCCGCTGGTGCACAAAACCACCAAATTCTAAAACCACACCCCTCACACAGGCACAGTCTCTACGCCAATCTTTTCCCCACTCAAAATCTTATCAACATGCGCATTTAATTTTTCATCACTCATTACAATGAAAATAAAATTCAAAATCACGGTTTCTGCAGCTTTCTACTGTTGTCTGCCTTGCACCCCTTACTACAGGGCGGATGGTACAGACCTTACTCACTACTGCAGGGCCTTCCACTCTTATTCCACTTACCAATTTTTACCGTCAAGTCACAGCTCTTTGCTACAAGAGCCCTCTTGACTTTCTACTATAAAGAAAAAGAAATCACGTGACTAACAACAGCATTCTCTCTACTGCAGCATTTATATTCACTCTCCCGCTAGTTCTGGTATCAGGCGCACCGGCTCGCCACGGTCTTCTGAAGCCTCCCAGACTGCTTCTCCCCTCAATGGCCTGCAGTCGAGGGGGCGGGCTGCAAGCCTAGACTGGTCAGTAGGCCTGTCTGGTTTTACACTGGCGCATACTACCTTCCTTGTGGATTTTATGCAGTCTTCTGTTCCCTCCAGGCGGACCTTGCTTGTCCCCTTAAAGCCGCGCAGAAGCCCAGAGGTTTTCTAGGAGAACCTGCAATCCCTGTACTCAGGCCACCAAAATGTAATGTAAAAATAATCCAAAGAGCCAAAAATGAGATGCACGAGATATGAGAAAAACTAAAATGTATTGTAACTGCAAGGGCAGGGAAATATCTAACAGACATTTAAATTCAGTCAACCAGAATGGCAGGTTATATAGCAATTACAGAAAGACATTGGACCTCATTACGAGTCCGCCGTGCTGGAATCCGGTGATTCCGTGACAACGGTGACTCCGCTTCTTTGACCGCAAGGTTGCGGAAAGAAGGGCTGATTACGGCACGTGGGTCGCGTGCAACACACTGAGGCGGAAACGGAGTCACCGCCATCATGTAAACACCCACGCACATGGACTTTACGCTACAGAAAATGGTGCAAAACCCGTGTCTGCCCCTGCCGACACAGAAACACCGGAAGCGGAAATACCATGACTGCAGGAAAAAAACGGAAACAGAGAGGCTGCCATTATATAAAGCACAATCCACTGCCATCCTCAGACACCACAGGTCAGATCACCTCCCTGAGACTGACAACTCAGAGTACAAAGCCATAAGTGTGAATGGGAGTGACCCAATGGACCCACTCACAATATGCCCCCCCCAAACAGGGCAGGAGTGACCCAATGGACCCACTCACAATGCCCCCCCAAACAGGGCAGGAGCGACCCACTGACTGGCCAGATGACAAGTACCACATCCCCAAAGCATGACCCCTGGAAATGCACACAGTGCGTGCCTGACTGGAAGCAGAGAATAACACACCTGAGTGCATCAATAGTCACAAGTGTGTACATGCAAGTGGTCATGGATTGCTATGTTCGATGCATGTGATGAACACATTTAGTAACATCACACAACTAACAGCATGCCCTCTGTATCCCCACACTCGTGACAAGTGACAGAGACGACGGCCAAGAGGCAACGCATCGTCCACCTGCATGCGCCCAACGCAGCACTCCTGCCCAGGAGGATGATGCTAGCTGCTCCGGCACACAAGCACAGGCTGCATCAGGCACACCGGCTGCATCAGGCACACCAGCACACACCACCATCCCCATGCAGGCACCCACCCTGGCCCCAGATGATGATTTGCAGCCGATCTGCACAGCTGAGGAGGCTGTGTTGAGTGATGGAAGTGCCCCGGCCATGCAGGCTGAAGCAGTACAACAGGGTGAGGGGGACAACATGGATGAGGTGTCACCCATCCATGGCCTACAGTTCAGCCCCCAAGAACTGCACAGCCCCATGCGCTCCCCAACTACCGCCATGGCTGAGCTCAGTACACTCTTGCAGCACATCGAGCAACAACAGGCCACCCTGACACAGCTGTTAGAAAGACAGCTGGAGGAGGCCAGGCTGCAGCGTGAGGAGGCCGTGCATCAGCGGGAGGAGGCTAGGCTGCAGCGTGAGAGCAATGCTACATTGGTGCGTCGGCTCTCCAGGTTGATTGGACGATTTGCGGCAACCATTGTCACCATGGCATGCCATGTCAGGGAAGGGAACAGTGTGCAATCCAGCATTGCTGAGTCAATGTTGGTAGCCCAGCAGACATTTCAAAGACGCTTGCCCATAGTCACACCGACAGTCACCTCAGCCAGCACCAACCCCATCCAGCTCTGCCACTGGCAGCCCACGGAGGCATTCTAGTCGGCTGACTGGACCCACCAGCAAGGACACGCCTGCGCATAAGCGCCCCCGCAAATAGTGGCATGTGGGGATGCCAGTCAACATGACATTTGGGGACACCGAGGGTGTAGGGGTGTGGGGAGGTCCATTAGGGGGTTAGTTGTTTGGGGCCTGGTTGGGGGTGGGTATGTTTGGGTGGTGGGGGAGGTCCATTAGGGGGTTAGTTGTTTGGGGCCTGGTTGGGGGTGGGTAGGTTTGGGTGGTGGGGGAGGTCCATTAGGGGGTTAGTTGTTTGGGGCCTGGTTGGGGGTGGGTATGTTTGGGTGGTGGGTGGGCATGGGTGTACAGCTTCCCTAACCAATGCACTTTCCTTCCTGGTTTATTGATAATACAACACCTTTGAAAACTACCATAATGAGTGAACATCTGTCATTTCACCGGCATCGTCATATCCATGCTTTGCTGTCAATGTGCAGTCTTGTCAATGTGAAGGGAAGGGTATTTAACACCCTTTCCCGAACCACAGAAGCCAAATGTAAGGCGATCCTCCACCCTTGGTTGGCACAGGCGCCTGATAGTATAAACAGGACACCACGTGGCAGCCAGTGGGGGGAAGAGGAGTTAGAGAGAGGTTGTAGATGGGGAGGGGAGTTTAGGAACACCGGAAAGAGGTTGAAGGAACACCTAAGTTGGATAGGACGAGGGGAAACACCAGGGAAGACACCCTACCTGTCTCTACCTGTACTAATAGTATTCATATCACACTAGGCATAACACTCTGTACTTGTAGCATTCATATCAAACAATGCATATCTCTCCCTAAGGCTTGACAACCTAAATACGTGTCAAAACCACTGGGTACTAGCAACATAAGACTACATACACCTTATTCTGTATATCTGCTTCTATGATGCTTCTATGATGCCAGACTAACACTATTAGTCTCATATCAACATGTAACTGGTTGAACTAACATTGATCACAATGATAGACAAGAACACATGGCCATCAAGCACGTATAAGAAATGAACATACAACATGAAATGCAATGTGGACTTGATAACATTTTGGAATGCAGAGTTCCCTACACCTCCAGCAGAGTCCTTCCGTGTTCTACACGGGTATAAGGTCCAACCCGCACTTAGACCTGAACACGTGAAATGCTGTGCAATAAGCCACCATTATCCGTAATTGAAAAAAGAAGCAGTGAGTTCCTAACGCACTCTGGGAACACTTATCTGAAGTTCGGGAGACCGGCAAGTTGTCCCGAACACCACATTAATCTGCCCGTAACTGACAGCAAGGGAAACTCCACCCGCCTCCGCCCAATATATTCACACAGTTGCCCAGTACTTATCTCATGTCCGGGAGGCTTGAGAGCCGTCCCGGATGCAACAATCACTGCGTTCGCTGTCCACTCGCGGTCACTGCATCTTCATCCGAACTCCCTCATAAAGCGTTCTGAAGCCGCTCCATCTTTGAAGTCCTGACACGCGCGGCTCCTACTTTGCTAATTGTTCACAGCTGTTCCAACGGGTGCTTTGCTAATTTTTCCCAGCTGTTCCAACGGGTGTACGGCTAGGACTACACCCTTCCCAAGTGCTGCTGGGAGTTGTAGTTTTTACTCCAGCTTTCCATTTTCTACGTGTTTTTACACACACCTTTCTTGCTCCAGCCCTTAATCCTAACAAGTCTCTCAAAAGTAAATGCGAATGAGTGTATCCCATACTTGTTGGCCATCTTGCGCACCCCCGGGAAGGTGCGGAGCCACCCCATCCCAAGGCCCATCCCCATCTCCATCCCCATCTTCATCCTCTGCGTCTGAGGGCAGCAGAATGTTCCTGCGCAAGCACAGATTGTGCAGCATGGCACACACAAGCACAATTTTACCCATCTTCACTGGGTTGTAGAGCAGTGATCCTCCAGATCTGCTCAAGCAGCGGAACCTGGCCTTCAGTAGGCCAAATGTCCCTTCAATCATGCTATGTGTGCGGACGTGTGCCCTGTTGTACGCCTCCTCATGCCTGTTCCTTGGCCTCCGTACAGGCGTCATCAGCCATGGGGTGAGTGCATATCCAGCATCACCTACATGGAATGGAAATGTGTGGGACATGTCAGTGTTTGTGGTATCATCTCTTGATCTGATACAGTGCAATCTTGTGTCATCATTCATTCATCCATATGGGCCAAGCAGTGGTCGGACGGGTTGGTGATCGACATTCATGGGTAATTGTTGTAGATGGTGGCATTTGGACATTGCCCTATTACTTGCTGTGCATATGAAGTTGACCTTGTTGACAATAGTGGTTGGTAAGTATGGCACTGTGCAATGACGTGCACACATGGAGAAGTCAATCTATGGGCTGTGATGATTTGGCTGTTGCAGGATGTCTCATGTGCAGCCGTCATGTGCATTGGGGGGGCAGTGGTGCTAAGTGTGGGTGGCTGGATTGAGTGGATCAACTTGTATGGCCTTGTGGTAGCATTGGTCGTATGTCTATTTAGGCAGGGTGTGTACCGTGCCAACCTGTCATGTGTAGCTTCGTGATGTGTGGGTTATGCTGACCGTACATTACATGGGCCAGGGGGTGATGCATGTGCAGTTGTAGCAGCCCATTCACACAGGTCATTGGCCTGGGCACACAACACACTTCCACAGGGCCTGTGCATTGGCAGTTATACTCATCCAATAGCCATGTGCTTTGTCCAGAGTAGCGTTCCATGTAGCGTGGCAATGTGGAATTCCGCAGGACCATTGAGTCATGTGTTGACCCTGGGAAACGTGCGCAGCAATGTGTAATCACCAGTCCACCATCACATACCATCCGTACATTCAGTGAGTGGTACTGTTTCCTATTGCTGTACACCATCTTCATTGCACGTGGTACTGTCAGCACTATGTGTGTGCAGTCTACTGCACCTATGCAATTTGTCATGGCTGCAACGGCATGGAAGGCCAACTTGGTGGCAATGACCTCTGCAAGTGTACAGGGTAGGGCGTTGTGTTCCGACACATGGCGCAGCAGGGCATCCAGTACCTGTCCCAATATTTTTGAGAAACAGAGTTGTGAGGGCCTGTGCAGCTCACCAACTGTGTGCTGATAAGTTCCAGTGCCTAGAAAATGCAGTACTGACACCACCTTCAGGATGGGGGGATTGCGGTTGAAATGGCAATGTGGCTGCTGATGTCGTCCTCAATCATGGCGGTGATGTACATGATTGTTGGATGGTCCAGCCGGTATAGTGTGTGGATCTGTCCTGGGGTCAGGTTCCAGGGTGATGCCCTGATGTGGGGTATTGCAGGCTGCCTGCGTGGTCGTGCCCGCTGCACAATTGGGTTTGGCATGGGTGCAGGGTTTGCTAACTGCCGCCTGCGTCTCATCCACCTCCGCCTAATCCTCCTCTGCACCATTACTGCCACCATGTGCACTGCTTCCTGTAGATTCAATAGTCCCAGTCCCAATGCTGCTGCAGCTGCTGTCTGCATACTTGTGTTCGGAGTTGGCCTGGCTGTGGCCCTTTTGTGGCCTTCCAGTGACCTGCTGCGTCTAGCTGGGCTCATTTGGGGCACCTGTGGCCTGATTCAGCTCACCAGGTACTGTTTAACGTCATGTTCACGCTGGTGCTGAAACCGTCTCCGTGGCCACGGTTTTCTGCCATCTTTATGACAGAGTTTCCATGTCCGTGCTACTCATGATGCCCCTGGTGTTTTGTGTTGCCGGTAACTGGGGAGTTTCGCCGCCGACGCATTTTACAGATCCCTTAACTCCACGGTGGCGGTTTGTGGTGGTGGTTTTTCCGGGATCGTGATTACACGGTCACAGAAACGGCACCGGTATGGTTTTACCAGTGGCGTTAAGTCCGGGACGGCGGACCCATAATGAGGCCCAATGACAACAAATGTGGCAAACTTCATCAATGTTCATTGCCTGGTGTAATCATCAATATAGGTGCTTCTATACATTTTTGAACTTATTGGCCTATACTAACCACGTGATAAAAGTGACGTGCTCGCTGGTTAGCTCATGTACAGTGAAATAATTTCCCATCTGATGAACTGGGATTGCACAGAAACATTAGACACGTGTATCAGTGAGAACTACTTTACAATTGGTTGCTCCAGTAGGAGAAGCGGAGTGTGATTACATCATTTTTAACCAATCATCATTGTGAGATGTTTCAGTATGAAACATAAAATATAACTCTTTAAGACAATTTCCTATTCATCTCAGCTGTTGGCACCATTGTACTGCTCTTGTCATTAATTGCATGTCCTTCCTGTTCTCTTGAGTTCATCTGTTCTGCCTGTGTCCTTACATGCTGAGGCTTTAGCTACTCGCAAGCTTTGCTCTTTTGCAATGGTGACTATTGAGTATATGTATTTACATGCATATAAATGTTCATGTAATGTACGTTGACCCTAAAGGTGTCAAAGTTTAATATCACATTCATATAGTGTGCATTAGGTGTAAGCTCTTATATTCATTACTAAGTCTCAAGTAGTTCCAGTGTACGAGCAATGTTGTATGTGTAAACTGTGGCTTCATGAGTTGTCTCTATCACCTCTGTTTTCACATAGTGGGCCTCATTACAAGGTTGCCCGTCAGGTAACAATGGTACTGGTAAGCTTTCCGGTATCGTTGTTACCGGACCATCAAAGTATGAGGTCTGCGAGCGGGTGGCTTACACGGGACGGACCGGCAACCACAAGACCTACACGGTAGCACCGGCACCATTATTAACGGTGCCGGTGGTACTGGCCTCTCCATTGCCATTGAGTCCTATGGGACACAAATGGGAGTGGGCAGTCATTTTTACTGGCACCCGGCGTAGGGGAATTACCAGGTCTGCCAGGGCTGGAATGCCCTGGTACATCCCCATTGCTGGGTGCTGGTAAAAAGTATTTACTGGCATGGCTACCACCGGACTCATAATGAGCCCAGTGTGTATTAAGTGTGAGTTTCTGTTTTCTCTACTAATTCCTAATTAGAGCTCCTCTGTGGACTATGTCACTTTGGAAAACTGCGTCTTTGACAGAGAGATTCTGCAAGTTCTATTTACCCTACAGGGAGCAGTGTTGTGCTGTGATTGTTCGAGCTCTGGCACGAGGCTTCTTCATATCTTCTTGCTTGGCTATGCCGACATATGGCCTTCATTAAGTTGCATTTAGTTGTTCTGCCTAAGGACATGAATTGTTGTAACACGCTGGAACATGGCTGTGGCAACTTGGCAAACCTGGGATGCGTTAACCAAGTAGTGTACAGTGTCTGGTCCTTAAACTCTGGAGTGTAGTCTCTTTTCTTTTTCCTCTTTTCTGACTTCAATACCACAAACAAATTCCTGAGAAAACATTTGCCCCCCCTTGCATTGACCAACAATGTACAGCATTCAACCTTTGGCTGTGTGACTTGTTGCAACTTGGAATGTGTGCCTTTCTGCAAGACTTTCTGATATTCACTTATGTGAGGTGACGGGGAGTTTTCATGCTTCAAGAAAAGCTAACTAGATCATGCAGACTACATGTATTGTATTCAACTAATGCAGAGCAATGGCGATCATTTATTCAACATTATAAACACCTCTTCTATATTTCTCTGATTTATGTTAGGTAGTGTGAAATCTAATTGTGGGTGATGATTATATGCATCTGCAAAATCTGTCTTATGGTTTAAGTAAAGCATGGCTGCTGGTGCCTCATGGGGCCTATGCAGGAAATCCTTGATTGTGTGGGGAAGCTCACTTCTTTGCTTTGTGCTTTTTAATGGGGACATTCGCAGCTTGTATTTACGTGCACGTTTAGAACGCTGAACAGATTCACCCATATTTTCATATTGCTCTTCATTACCATGCATACTGCATGTACTGCCCAACTCAGTCATACACACTCTAACTGAGCAATATATGATTTCCCTGGGTTCAAAAGCTTGAGAAAGGTAGGGCCTGAGCCTGAGTGTAAAGGAGCCCCCGCCTACTATCCTCCTGCCACCCTATACAGATGCACCCCTTCTCTGCGCCCATTTGCATCCTACCTCCCCCATAGCATATCTGTTCTGTTACCTCTGAAAAGCGCTCTGTTATGCATTTGCATTTTTGCATATCTCTGCATAACATAACAATAATTAAAATGATACCTCTAACAATCTTGGTAAGTGGAATGACCTACAACATCAGAGTTCCTGGGAGGTCTACTGTCAAGCTACATCGGGAATATTAGGAGGTGTTGTTTCTGTATGAATAGCTTCTAAAATCAGAGCATCAGGGGTGTTAGGTGTAATTCTTGCATGCTCTGCGTGAGAAATGTCCCCATTTGGCGATACCAGCTTTATAAAAACAATTAATCTGTCTAAAAAGACCCAGCATGCCACCCTACTCCACAGAGATACCTGCAGCTGAAGCTCAAACACATTTCTGATAGTTCACATGACTTGTGATCTGCTGCCCTCACTGCTGCTCCCAGCCACAACCCACACACAATGGTGCAAATGCATCATAACCTGCAGTGCAACACTTGTGGCAATGTTTGTACTCCAACTTCCCAACCATACATAGTAGTGGACCACAGACCGCGTGCCCTCGGAAGTTCAAACACTAAAACCCACAGTCAATTTAACCGATGGACTGATACCTTTAAAAAAAGCAGCCCCACTTTATCAAGCACCTTTGCCCTTGAATAGCTATGCCAATATCCCTTAAGCTGCATCACCAGCATCCCCTCATATTCGAGTATGTAATCTCATGAACGGATATGCAAGCACTCAGCTGTTTTTGGACTGGGGTTCACCACAAAGCTCTCCGAAAGCCCTGAATCAACTTCCAGGGCACCAGTGGTCCAGGGATGAATATTGGTTTCTAAACCAAAAATCAGCCCCACACCACTATACTACAGCAGAAGGGATCTGAATAGATTGGAACACCAGTAAATTATGAACCCCCTTGCCCAATTTTGGTAACTTGGACAGAACGGCAGGCCTATCTCTGCAAGGTCGTGGATCGTTGGTTAGTTGCAACACAGAGAAAATACAATCATTGCCCAATAATAAAAAGGAATGTCCAGTCAAGGTTGCATGAAAATATCTACTTTATTATTATTACAACAGACCGTTCTAGCACACTACAAAATACAGCCCACTCTCTAAAGGAACACAGAGGACAGACAGTTTCACGAAGGAAAGGGATACACTCTGGATACTGACAGGAGGGTAGTCGATAAGGGTTGTAAATGACAGTAGGGGCCTTTGGAGAAGGACCAGGGGGACAGAACCACAATGTACCTGGTGCTTGAGATGATCTTGATGCTCGAAAGTGTCCTGTCGGTTCCAGGACACTTTGCAGCTCATGTGACAGAGTTACAGATGGGAGACAGCTGCAGGTATCGCGCGGCAGGCAGTTCGGCAAGCAAGGCTGTATGCACAACTTCAGGCTGGCCTACACGGCAGCTGAGAGCCAAGAATCGTTGTCTCTGTGCTGGTTGGCAGATCTGGAATGCTGGCCGAGGCATCTTTGATGGCTTTAGTTACTGTAGCATGACAACAGTCGTGGTGCAGCAGGTCACGGTTTGAGAGGCTTGACTGTCTCAAAAATATACTTAAATGATTGACACTAGTTGGTGCTTGTTGTGGCACTCCTCCTAGCTTTTTTCGCAGGGCTAGTGTCGTCCTTTAAGGCAGACGGCCCAAAGTTGATGCAAGTGTTTGAAGGCAACAGCCTTGTCCTTTATTCAGAGACTGTCTGGTACTTCCCACCTAGGAAGCTTGCTGGCAGAACCTAGCAGGGCGCGCTGTGTGCTGGCTCGGTGCCGGTTGTGGCGCTGCTGGACGGGTCCTCGGAGTCTGGTATCTTGCTCTATTCCATGGTAGATATTTTGGGGAGGGATCTTGCTTCTCGCTTGGAAATCCTGGCCTTCCTTCACTGGCGGACGATGTACTGCAGACTGTACCTTCATCCAGTGTCCAAATGAGTGCTTCTTCTGACTCCTTTCAAAGTCGTCGGATGATCTGCTAAGTGAAGGCTGAGCCCTCTTTTATAGGCAAATGGGCTCGAGTGATTGGTGCAGGATAAGCCTACCTTAATGAACCAATCCTGAGTCCCCACCAACAATCTTCTGTTATGCGCTGAGGTCTTTACCAGAGAGCTAAGCAACAGGAAAGTTAAGGGGTGGCAACTTGTACTACTAAGTCCCACCCATCTTCCTGTCTGTTGTGCATCAAAGTGTCTCTCTGGTAATTTGAGCTCTCTGTGACTCCTGATCAAAGCGCAGGTCTCCCTTGAAGTTTGTGGTAAAAACAGACTTCTGTCTCCCTCAAATTACATACTTCTTCCCTCTGAAAGGAAGTTCCCCAGGAGGGATTGCCTACTGTAAATAGTTGTACCAGACATGCCATTCACTGCCCTTCATACAGAGGGGTGGAAGCTGGCTTCAAGTAGACACATTGCATATCAAAGAGGTGTTAGTGTCCTGCCCCCTGTTGTCAGTTCTGTGCTCAGGCCTATCGCAGGCCTGTTTTAATGAACTCTCATCAGTATGTGCTGCCACTAGCGGAACTTTGACAATAGAGAGGGCAGATCCATGGGGCCTTTCATATTTTAATTTAGCTGGCCATGGCCAGGAGGAAGGTGTTGCCTTCCTGCTTCCTAAAATGCTTTGATGTACCAGTGATTATCAAATTCCAGCTGAAAGTGACAGGGAGGACTGCGCCTGTAGGCTATGTGTTTGTTTTTCGGTGAGCTGAGGAAATGTTTATCGATCTCCCATCATTCATTTTCATTACAAAACTTCAGAAAATCCAAGGTGATAGCACACTCTGTGTGCAGATGGTGGAATTCCTCACTTGCCCACCCAGCCTCAACATGTGAAATCACCACCCTACTGAGGCAAAAGTACCGGTTGAGGCCATCTGTATTTCCATGCTGGGATCATGCCTTGTGCTGGATGTCCATATCTAATCCTTGCAGGGATATGGCCCATTGCAAAAGCTTGGGGTTCTCCCCTTTCATGACCATTAACCATCAGGCCGGTAGCCTGTCTGGATTGTAAAGTAAGACCCAAAGATGTAGGGTTTCAGCTTCTTTATGGCCCACATAACCACATACTCCTCTTTTGACAGCCCAGTTCCTTTCCCTTTTCGTTAACCATCTGCTAATGTAGGTGACAGGTTGCACTACCCCTTCAGAGTTCAGCTGCGCTAACACTGCTCCAATCCCAACATCACAGGCGTCTGTCTGGATAATGAACTCCTGACCATAGTCTGGTACTTTCAGAACTGGGGTTCTGCACAATCCATCCTTTAAATCCTGAAAGGAGGTTTGACATGCGGGGAGGCCAGGTCAACTACTTCGGCATCTTCTTGGTAGTTACATCATTCAAGGGTATGGCAATGGTCATAACCTCTGAGGAATGACCGGTAGTACCTGGTGAGACCTAGAAAGGCTCTCAGCTGTGTATGTGTGGTGTGTACCTTTGCTTTGAGAGGTTGTTTCTTACCTTCACCGACCAGGTGGCATAGGTAAGTGATGGTACCCTGCGCTACCTGGCACTTTGTGGCCATGATAGTCAGACCTGCATTCTGCAGCACCCAAATCACTAGTTTCAGGTGGGATAAGTGATACACCCAGGTGTGGCTGAACACTGCAATGTCGTCTAAATAGGGGACACTGAAGTTTTCCAGACCAAACCTGGTTAACCATCTGCTGAAAAGTGAAAGGGGCATTCTTCTATCCAAAGGGCCTCACAGTGAACTGATAATGTCCTTCCGCAGTTGAGTATGCTGAACTCTCTCTCGCTCCATCTGTCAAGCCAACCTGCCAATACCCTGCTGTGAGGTCAAATGTACTCATGTATTTTGTAGGGCCAAGCTCATCTGCATGAGGATTGGGGTGAATATCTGTCTTCATGACAGAATTGAGCCCCCTGTAGCACACACAAAAGCAAACTCCAGTCTCCCCACCACTGGTCTTTTTAGGGACCATTACAACTGGGCTAGCTCAGGGGGCTGTGGGAAGACTCTATCGCTCCAAGGGACAGCATCTTGGAAATGTCCTCCTTGATGGAGTCCCTGACCTTATCGGACATCCAGTGAATCCTTCTCTACTCCGGCTTACTGTCTCCAGTGTCCACATCATGGGTTCACCAAACTGCGTGACTGGGCGTCAGAGAAAACAGGCCAGCAGACTGTCCCAGTAAATGCCGACAGTCTGTCAGTTGCTGGTCTGACAGTTCTGTTGAATGTTTGACACCTTCAACTGACTCATCTGTGACTTCAGTGTACAGGAGGTCTGGGAGGGTATCGGTCTTCTCCTCAGTCTCTCCGTCAGTCTCTAATGCGATCCTGACTATTATGGGGTTTTAGCCAGTTGACGTGAACGACCCTGCACATCTGTTTAGGTCCTTTCACATCAATGAGACAATTCACCTCACTGACCTTTCCATCACACAGTAAGCTGGCCCACTTGTCCTGAAGGGCACTGGGTTTGACAGGATCGATAATCCACACCCACTGGCCTAGGGAATAGATTGTCACGGTGGCCTTCTGGTGATACCAGAGCTTCATCAGCTCTTGACCGGTTCTTTGTTGACTGTTCCATGTACTTTGCCATTCTAGACCGAGGGCTGAGTACATAGTCCACCACATCTCGTTTAGGGGATTGCTTTTCCATCCCACTTCCCTTTAAGCAAACAAAAGGCAAGGCAGGAGAATATCCCATTTTCTCCTCCGGTGGTCTTCCAAGCCACCTATAATGCCTTTCATTGTCTTGATGAACAGCTCAACAATCCCATTTGTTTGTGGGTGGAAGGATGTAGAGAACCTATAGGTGACTCCATACTCTTCCCACATAGCCTTCCTATATGTTGAGATGAAGTTTGATCCCCTGACAGAAATTATTTCCTTGGGGAATCTAACACGGGAAAACATCCCAATCAAAGCCTTCCCAATCAAAGAGTCTGTGATGCTCCTCAGAGGGAAAGCCTTAGGGTATCTTGTCACGTGGTCTACCACCATCAATATGTATCAGTTCCCTGAGCTGGTTTGAGGATCCAAAGGACCCATAATATCCATGCCTATTCTCTTGAAAGGTAACCCAACCACAGCTAGTGGAGTTCAGGGTGTATTTCTGACACCGCCTGACTTGCCAGAAGCTTGACAAGTCGGCAGGACCGGACAAATTCCTTAACCTTTATGCTGAACTGCAGCCACTAATATTACACAGACAACCGGTCTGATGTCTTAGTCACTCCCAAGTGACCCGCTGAATGAATTTGGTGGGCGAAATCCAAAAGGATCTTTCTGTGTCATTGGGGAATGACCAACCTCCTGGTGTCCTCTCCCTCAGAGTATTTTGGCTCACTGTACAGATGTCCACCCCCCACAGTACACTTTGAACAGTCCATGGGCCTCGCCCTTAGCCTGCTCCTCCACTTGCTTCTGCAGACTCACCAAAGTGGGGTACTCTTTCTGGGATGTGAAGAAGTCCGTCTGACCTGGGCCCCCAGCTGATGTGAACTCATCCAGCTTGGGCAAGCCCTTCAGATCTGCACTGTGCCAGACAACTCTGAAGTCACAGAGTCCCCTGCTACCAGAGTAGGGTTCTCAGTGGCTACCAGACCCTCGCTCACAGGAGTAGTCAACTCAGTAGTCTGTGGAACTGGACTAGGGGCTTCCAACAACGCTGGTCCTTAAACAAGCCCTCTGGAAGCACTCCAGGCCCTGAGGCTCTCAGGGTGTTTAATTTGGCGCTCTCTTTGGCCCTTGACCGGGCAGCCGCTGTGACTATTTCGCGATCAGGAAGACCATTACTCAACAAGCATGGGGCAGGGATGGAGTCTTTCACCGCAACACAGCGCCTGGTCGTTTCACGTCACCAGCTGAACTATACTATCGCCAAGGGGCACTTACTCATTATGTCAAACCCACTGACGCACAAATCAGGCCCATCAATATACTGGCCTCACTGTAAAAACTGCCGGTTGACAGTAGTGATGCTAGCCGCGGTGTGTCGGACTACAGGAGTGTTGTGTCCATTGATATGCACATGTTCTAGGTAGAGTTGAGTATTATTGGGAACTGGGGTCTCTTCTGGACCCAGTACCGTTCCCACCTAGTGATTACCTTTTTGTCAGCCTATTTCTCTTCCAGTTTGGGTGAGTTCGCCTGAGCCATTTTTTGGACCCGAGTACTCACACACCTATCAGCAGTCTTTGCAATCTCCTTAGGATCTGCAATAGTATTGCCCACATGATGCTGGTCAATCTGAAATTCTTTCAATGCATGCTCACACACAATTAAATTGTACATCCATTTAAAGGTGTCAACTTTGTTACCAGCCACCCACCCGCTCAGATATTTCAACAAGTGTGTGAATGCTTGAAATGTCTGCCCAATTTTCCTTCCAAGCTCTCTGAAGTCCTTGAGATACTATTCTAGGGTTTTACAGAACTTCCTAAGGAGGACTGCCTTCATGCTCTCATAAATGGGCCTTTCTTCAGGAGTTAACTGAAGTATTGCATCAGTCAGTGGTATCAGTAAGTGACTCATCAGGGCTACATCCCACAGTACTGCATCCACCTCCTGTAGCTGGAAAGGCGGCGTGAGCGCTTCAAACCAGTCGTAAATATCCTTCCCAACTTCATAAGCCTGCACTAAGTCTTTAGGAATGGGCCAATAGGGTTTATCCTGGGCAGTCTGGTTTGAGCCACGACTGCTGCTTTTGCTAGAGGTGGATTTGTTAGCCTCCTTCTTCTCTTCAAGTGCCAGCTTGTGCAGCTCTATCGTGACCTTGGGCCTCATTACGACCCTGGCGTTGGACCATGGTGCTATTAGCACCATGGTCCATGCCGGATTCCACCATGGTGGATGGCGGAATTACCGCCCCATTACAAGGTCAGCGGGGCAGTAATTCCCCATTCACCATGGCCCCTTCCCCATTCCCATTTTTGGCCCATAGGGCACAATGGGAATATGGGGAAGGCACTAATTATGGCACCGTAAATTACGGTGCTGTAATTAGCACCAAGGTCGCTTAGCACCTTGGACTTTAACGCCTGCAAAAAGCAGGCGTTAAAGTGTGAATCTGGCGTTAAGGGTTTAACGGCACTGCAGCCTTTTACGGCGCCGTTAACCCCTTAATGCCAGGGTTGTAATGAGGCCCCTTGTCCCGCTGTCTCTGTTCCTCTAGTGTTAGTCTCCTCCACCAGGAGCTTTCTAGCCGCTACCTCATTAGCAGCCGGAACAATTACTGGGCCACTTAGAAACTGTGCTGAGGCCTGGGACCTGTGGGATGCCACATTAGCCCCTCTCCCCACTGACACTCTCGAGTGGTGAGAAACCAAAATTGCCACCCAGCCAGATATTTGGCGAGAAACACTGCTCATGTGGTTGTCCTCGTCATCTGTGTGCGGATTAGCCCCATTCATTTTCTGAGGTTGATCTCCCATCATTCCTTTTCATTACAAAACTTCAAAAAAGCCCAGGAGAAAGCACTCTCCCTGTGCGGATGGTCGAAGTCCTCACACCAAAGCCACAACATTCCAGGTTTTTCCAGTACTAGGGTCCCCTCCTCAATCCTTAGCTGTTGCAGTCACTCTTTTCTACTTTCCACCCCCACCAAACCCCTCGCAAAGCCCTTCTGATGGATCCCACTTTTGACCTCCTGTACGCCATGCTAATAGCTGGCTCTGAGTATACCGTATCATAGTGCATTAAATATTTAATTGGTATTATTCAATTCATGGCTATGCTAATTGCATTTCAAACATCCTTTCCCGGTATTTCATTTAATTTTATATTCCTCAGACATAAAGAGGTTGCTTTGTACAATTCATTTTCTCATAAGTTATACATGCACAGCAGACGGCTCCAATAAAAATGCCCCAGGATCAGATAAAATGCTCTGTTAATGTGAGAGTTAATGCATAATTTCCCATTAAACAATATCAGTTATTTCACCCGAATTGCTGATGTTCGGCGAGGCTGAGTCCTTCATGTTCCTCCCTCCTCGGAGTCAAGTGCCCCTCCCTCCTCGGAGTCAAGTGCCACCGTAGTCATACTTGAAATAAAAAATATGCCATCGTGCATCCTTCATTGGTTGCCGCTGGATCAAAAGGACACTATTTCTGATTGACCAGCAGCAAACACACATAGCTATAAGAACCAACACATGAATGCACCCCGACCCTTTGCTGGAGAATTCACACCATCCTCATGGAAATCACTCTCTTAGGGTAAGCACTAAGCAGTAGAGTGCAAGAGAGTTCCTAAAAACAGGCATGCAATGAAAACGAGTGTTGCAAATACTGTGACAATGTTATATCGGACAGATCACTTGGGAAGGACCAGAAGACTATGGGGGCTAGGTTGAAGCTGCCCACAATGCAAAATAAGACCGGGAGGTGCTATATTGGGGGATCCCCCTGTGTGCCCCCACACTTTCCAAGATCCAGACGGGGGTCAGGAGAGTCCTTGCCCCTCAACCTTTAGTGTTTACTGGGACCTCCACTTTTTGTAATTCTGGGGTAAAGGTGTCTGGAATCAGCACGTTCGTTTTCAGATAGGACTTCCAAAGGCCCCATCAGGCGCCAGGAGAAGCTTCCTCCTCACAACCACAACATCTAACAGGGAGCGATGCTATCACTTTTTTTGGATCCCCCGCTTCGCTCCTTGGATCCCCCGCTTCATTCCTTAAAGAACAAACGCAAGTTTTACCAAACGAACTTAACACAAGGACCGGATGCTGAGGTTCGTTCAAATACAGAGAATCACGAGGAGATCACATATAAAGGGGAAGGAAGTTAGATTGACCCTTCTTCATATACAATATCATACACTTTATTTAAATATCATTATTTTAAGACTTCATTTTTAAAAGAAAACACTTTTTAAGAAAATACAGAGCAGGCACTGGTAAGATATTCCAAGTAATATTCCACACTCTTGTGGCATTCAAACACAGTCTTATCGAAGCACAAGAAACTATGCTTACACAACAATCACACCAAATAAAAAAACAGCACATTAATCATTAAAACCTTTAAACACATACTCGAAAACACTAAAAAGTTTGCGCAAATTAATAGAGCATAATCAATATGATGCCTAGTCACCCAACATGTTTCATTGACATACATTCATTACTATTTACAGTCGGAGAAATCCTTCAGGGGGTTTCCGATTGGTTTCTGTGTTGCCACTGGTCTTTATGAATGGTGTGTCTTGCTCTTAATTTGTGATGCTCTGTAACATGAACATAAACAAACGCAACTTAGTAATAGTTGCTGTTGGTCGATTTAAAATTAATCGACAAGATTGGGTACCTAATGCATTAGCATATAAACCATTTACCACGGCACTCGCTCACTTACCTATTGTAATCACTTTCAATAGTAGTAGCCTCCTTCCTAGAGAGGCACAGAGTATGGACCAAAAATGAGTGACCACCGGTCACTAGTCTTATACACTTAGGTATCCCTGTTTCTCAAGTCATACCCTCTTTTTGGTCCTGTGGAAGAGTGAGGACGTGTAGCTTCTCCATTTGAATATTGACTGAAGCCTTGAGTACAAATGTTCGTCGGGCTAACATTAACATTTACACTATTTTAATAAATAAATTGTTTTTGAAATTACTAGTAGTTGTACTGCAGTCTATTGAGATAAGAAGTCACAAGCACTCTAATATCGCGTTGTATTACACATTGCCTGTGATGCCTATGCTTTGAAGGGAGTAAAGGTTGTACTAAGATGACCCTTAGCAAACAGTAATTATCCACACCACGAGTTTCCTTCTAGACTTTACCAAGAATGAAGTAAGTAAAAATAGGTGTATACATGCCATCTAAATGCATAAGACTGGTGACTGTTGGTGAATAACTTACGGGTTGAGATTTGTTAATTAAAGTGTATAAGACTAGTGATCAGTGGTCACTAATTTCTGGTCCATACTTCTATTATTTGGAACATTTTATAAAGTAAAGTAACTGCGTTGAAAGAAAGGTAGAGTTGTTTCCCTCTTTCTTAGTAATTTAGAGTAACTGCAGCAGGAAGATGCACTTTTCTTTTATTTTTCTTTTTAAAAGTTCTCTCTTCCCTGAATGATGGATTTCCATCTGATGAGGAATTCACTGAACATGTGGAAGGGTGACCATCAGTAACCAGAGCTCTGGTGTAACCTGGCCTGGAGTTCAAAGGGACCTAAACAAGCAGTAAAAACAACAACATGTTTGTGACATGAAGAGGCAACCATGTTGAGGCCCCTGCTGCTCCCTCATGGGAAAATGAAACGGACAAATATAGGAATATTGAAATCTGGCATTCTGCCTGTTTGTTGCATCCTAACAAAGAACACACACGTTAACAACTCGAACCCAGAGGCTGAAATATCTACCGAAGTTTTTGAGAGAGGGGGACACCAACCTTATAGAAAATCCTTGGGATATGTGCTTGTCTAGTCATATACTTCGACAGTAATAACTGTCATTACTTTTGTAAAAAACTATAAGAATAGAGGATGAGGTTACCAAATAATTATGAAGTGATTCCCATGTCTGTAGGTATGATTTTTAGTCTAACCAGTTAGTCCTATGTCGGGACATTGATTAACTGATTTTACATTCAATTGATTTCCTTTGAGAGTGTAAATAACTGATATTGATTTTTCTTAAACCCGATATTTCTTTGTTTCTTTATTTCTTTATCTTTCCTACTTATTTTGTGCTACGAACAACTAATGATTGTAAAGTATGTACTAATTTTCTTCCTGCGAATTTTGTTAAAGGTTAACTTGTTTAACCAGTAAAAAAAGAAAAAAAAAATATAAAGAAAAGTGCCATCGATTTTGACTTATTTTCCATTCCGCATAAGCTCAATTTTCCCTTTTGGTAAATATCATTCCTCATTGATTCTCATAGTTAAGTGATATCTGCATGACATGTGTTTTCTAAATAGTTTTCTTTGCAATGTATCTGTCATTCTCTGATAACAACAACACACTGGATTAATATGACTTCTTCGAATCTAATTTTTTTGGAATGCTCTTCGTCTCTAAATCTCAACCCAGGAAATACATTTTAATGTGCCATAACAACCCTCCACCACAGGGACATTATTTTATGCTGGCTATAGGAAAATGCTTCCTGTAAGTATGGCAGCCATGGATCGCTTAATGGGTTTTTACAATGGGCCTCATCACATGTTTGGTGATATTTCTGCATTAAGTCTGCTGAAATACCACCAAACAGATTTACTCTTACCGCCATTTGGTCTGGCGGAATTACTGCTGGATTACAAGTGGTGTTATGGCAGTGTTAGTTCCCATTTATGGAGTTCATAGGACATAATGGGGATTGCAGCAGAATTATTATCGCTCATGGTAATTCTGCTGAAATGGTAGATTCTTGTTGGTAAGGTGGCAGAATTACCTCCATCATTTTGCTGGAGATATTTCCTCCAGCCCATCGCCAAAACCGTAGTTGGGCAGTGCGGCAATGCAATGGTAATCTGGCCGTGACTCAGTTACTGTTGCTTTAATGCTGTTTTTAGCCAGTCCGCCCAACTTGTGATGATGCCCTATGTCTTTTTAGTTGAAACAGTTGGTATGTATTTGAAAACATATCATAAAAGCAACAAAGCAAATATATTGATTTAAAATGTATGTCATTAACAGCCAACTTTTAGACAACTGCCTCACAAGGCATTTGTTGGATGTTCGGCCAGTATGGCAGCGATTGAGTGTTCTCCCCAGGAAGGACCGGTTTCCTTTCACCAGGGAGGTGACATGCTCATGTATAACCTGGAAGTTATAAACTAAAACAGATCAGGTCAACTACCCCTTTCTCGATCCGCCCACTTAAGAAGTTCAGGTGTGGTATTAAGTCTATTTCTTGTAAATCGCAAAAATTGACATGACAGGCATGGTAGTGATAACACTCAATAATAACATTTTTATTCAAATAACAAATCTAAAACATTTTAAAAACACAAGCGAAAGGCCTACATGAGTTTTGGCATTTCAATTTCATTTCATATAAGCAACAAGTGCTGGAGTGTGAGGTTAGTATGTGACAGACAAAACTGTTCTTCATCAACAGATATTTTTCTAGTTTATATATTTGTTTCGGTATAAACTTTCCAGATGTGTCCACTATGGTCATATGTTTCAGCCTTGGTCACAATTTATCTAGATACCATCACTGGCGTCATTGTTTGATGTTTTTAGGCCATCTGCAGGACAGGAATTTATTTGGTTTCAATCTGTCGTCTCACATTAAATGTAGCTTCAAATAAAAGAGTCAGATCGGAACTTCAATTTTTTGTTCAACAGGAACTTATCTTCCTATTGTGTCGGATCTTCTCTTTTCTGAGTAGCAGTCTCGGTGTTCTTATTTCCCCATAGAACAGGTTATTTGGCTGTGTTAGTCCTAAGTAGGGGGGCTGGAAACACAACTAGTAGAAGGGGTTCCCTTTTGTCTCCATCAAAATGTTCACAGGTGGTCACACCCATTGCTTCCGGTTTTAGTCCCTCCCCCTTTTGAAGTGCTTTAATATAATCTTAATATAAATGTGATTTAAAAAAGGGTATAAAAATGTTTGATATCAATTTCATATCAAATATGTATTGGCTATAAAGTGTTTTTGAATTTATGTTTTGATATAAAGTGAATATACATTTCATATAAAATCTACATATAGATGGCTGTGGCTGGCAGCGGCCCTCTCCGATGTTGCTTGATCGAGCTCTGAGAGCGAAGTGAGCTCTGAAGACAGGGAATGTGAACCTAGGGTTTCACAGAGTGACTCAGTGATGATGTCACAGAGGGGTTCTGCCCCGCTGCGATAGGAAGCGGATATACATTTGATATCAAATCGATAAGCCCCCTATATTTTTTGATGCACTTTTATGGAACCCCAATAATTTTATATACATTTTATATATTTCAAGAATCCCAAGAATGTTTGATATACATGTCACTCTAAAGGGACAGCCCTAAGGCTATGATGGTGTGAGGGGGATGGGCTTAAAACCCATATGTATAGCCTGTGGTGGGACTGGGAAAGACGGACGCTCTTTCAGCTTTCCAGTGGTTATCCAGGAAGCAATGATTATGAACAGCTATATTTACGATGAGGGGATAAGGTAACTCGTCAATTCACTGGTACCTTTTATCAACATCGAAATACAAAAAAAAAGAAAATGAAACATGTAATTAAATATATTTATGAGAGTGTGGTAAAGGGTTACAATAGGTGGGGATGGGGTTGGGGTGGCGTTACATGGATAGAAAAACAGGGGCCTTGGGGGGACCCACTGACACCACCAAATACAATTGTTTTTATTTTTATTATTTTCTTTATTTTGGTGTCAGTAAAACATACCACTCTGAAAATTGGTTCTGTAAAATAACATATAGACGGGATTACACCCCCTGGAAGCCCAATGGGTTATGAGGATAGTCATATTTCTGATTGTTTTGCGCTGCATGATGGGATGGAAGATGTTGAGGATTTAATAGTGGACTATGAACCCGAAGAGTTTAGGGCCGATGCCAAGCGGTTTGTGAGCAATGAGCCATGGCCAATGAGGACTTCAAAGACAGGGACTGCGAATATAGGGTTTTGCCGGTGGTGATGATTCCAGAGGCTGATCTAACCCCCGGGTGCTTTGATGAAAAACAGGGGCCTGTGTAAGGGGGTGCTGAGAACCAGGCTGTACCAGAGACTAGCAATAGTTATTGTGTTTGCTGCTCAAACCAACTTGAAAACCCGGTGGATCCTGACAATCCCCTATGTAAGGAATGTGTTTTGCTAATGGACACCAGTAGCATTAAAGACAATGGCCCTCATTCCAAGTAGGGCGTTAAGGGATACCGGGCCCCGGTAAGGAGACCGGTGCTGGTAATCCCTTACCGCCCTACTACGAGGTCCCTAACGCCTGGTCTGAGCAGGTGTTAAGGACAGGACCCGTTAAGGGACCTGGGTGCAAATAACGGGCTTGGCATACGCCGGCCCGTTATCTGCGCCCTCCCCATTACCATTGAGCCCTATGGGGGCTCAAATGGGAATGGGGAATGGTTTGGTAAATGGGGACTTACCGGTCCCTCCAAGGTCATAATGGACCGGTATGTCCCCATTGTACCAAACCGGAGTTGGTACCGGTATGGGAGGCAGTCATGGCGCAAATAGCGCCATGACTGCCACCAAGTCAAACTCGGAATGAGGGCCAATGTTATTATTCATTGTGCCTGCTGTTCAAAATGAATTGGAAGCCCTGGGGGATAACAATATGTGTAAGGAATGTATCTCACTAATGAAGTCTGATACGGACCACCGGGTTTCTTCAGTGCTGATAGTCGGGCCATCCAGGGGTTCACAGCCATAGTGGCTGGGGCATGTTTTAAATATCTTTCCAAATATTTATTAAAATAATTTGGATAATTTGCTGTGTTATGTAGATTAACGTCTAGTACATTTGCAGCACCTGACGCAGCTGCTAACACAGATAAGGATTGGTGTAGGGGCTGAACAATGCGCATCAAAAACAGTTGGGTGGGATAGAGGATATCTAATTGAATGTCTAATGGAATGTCGATATGTTTGCTTATCGAGGTGGTGGCGTACAATGTATCAGTGCAGTAATCGCTTGTACTATGGATCCTATAACAGGGCCGATTGTTCTAGTATTTTAATGCAAATGCATTTAGAATAAAAATACATGTTTAAATGTTAGAAAACCTTCTTGCGTTTCATGTTGAGCGGTTATGGCTGAACATGTCTAGCCTGAATCTTTCGAAAATATATTATGATGAAGGAGGTGTTAGTAGTTATGGCGGGGTTGACAGCCTGTTCTTTAAACTGCAATCCGATGGTGAGAAGGTGTCACAGGGAGTGGTCAAGACATGGCTTTCATGGGGAGGAGGCCTAAACACTACACAAGCTGGCACGAAAACATTTTAAATGATGAATGACCATGGTATCCGACATCAACCAACAATGGCAGACAGATATTATGAATTTGAGCCAGTTCAGCAAAGGCAACGATGGGGTCTGCTAAATTCTAGCAGTCATCAATATTCTATCAGAATACGCCTATGTTGAGGCTTTAAAGAACAAGATGGGTCACAGCCTGGCAACAGCTTTTAAATTCATATTTAGCAAAGGCTGAGACTGTGCCAAACTACAGACAGACGCCTGTAAGGAGTTTTTAAATAAGCCGCTACAGAGTCTTATAAAGCAACATGGGGTGCATCACTTCGTAACACACTCCTAAGTTAAAACCTCTATTGTAGAACATTTTATACAAACCTTTAAAACATGGCTCTGGTGATTTTTCACAGCTAAAAATACCTCTAGATATGTGAAGGTGTTACCCGCTTTTATAAATGTGTATAACAGCATGCAACATAGATCTAGTAAAACCACCCCTGCTGATGTAACACCACAGAATTCATTGGAGGTCTGGAAAAAACTGTACAACAAAAGACTGTTTAAAAAGACAACACTTACACCCCTTAAAAAGGTGGCTTCTCTGTGGATCTCAAAACACATGGCCATATTTACAAAGGGCTATGAGCAGAACTACAGCGACAACATCTTTATCATAAATGGAGCGAATCAAAGGGAAGGCATCTAAATATACACACTCATTGATTTTTCAATCAGGGGTGTTCAAGGTGTTTTTTACAGAGAGGAGATCCAGAAAGTCAGTAAAGACCAACAGTGAGTTTATAGAATCTAAAAGTTCAAAAAGAGTAAAGGTTGTGGAGCCAGGAATCAGTAACTAGTCAATTGGCTAAGGTGGCCTGACAAATTCAACAGTTGGATGCCCGCCAGATCCCTAGATGCCACAGGTGTGAAACAGGGTGGCATGGAGTCTGCACCTTTCTATATTATGCTCCCCAGCAATGCTTCAGCCGAGACCTTCCCAGGGAACGAAATATCCAACTTTACTGTGAAACTGAACAAGCCTGTAAATTCTCAAGAGCAATGGATGGTTGTGTTAACTGAAGTTCAGTATGTCCTATCGTGGGAAAATGTAGCCCAGAGGGAAGCCACGTTTATCATAAAACAAACAAACCCTCCGAGGCTCTGGCCAGGTGGGCTCCCCAAGGGGCATCACCCAAATATACAGGAACTTGTCAGAGTCATCAACAAAGCTGTATCAATCATACCCAAGTACGACGATACAACGCTACAACTACAACTGCACCAGCAGATTGTTTTTTTACAGAGTGCAGGTGCAGCGGTTAGGTGTTCAACAGCGGGACGTCTGCACACCATGTTGGGAAGCGTGCAGCACATTGGAAATAAACAACCGTGGGAATATACCTCAGCTAACATTAACCAGGGTTTTTATAGCTTACTGCTTTACAGCGATATTGTCGAATATCAAAGGGTGGTGGATAGCTAGGCCCTGCTGCTTAGAACCGTGGAGATTGAAGGGAACAATAATGATATTGTGAACATTCAATACAAGAAGCCCGATTACATCCCTCCGTGTAAAAACCATTTCGACACCATCAACATACAGATGAGAGATGACCATGGGGAGTTTGTAACATTTAAATACAGAAACATCTGGCTGTGGTTGCACTTCAGACCGCTCCAGTTGAAAGACTAGTAAAACAATGTTATAATGGTGTATGGAGACCCCGGGCCTATATGGAATATTACATGAACCAGACCAGTAATGGCGATCAGACGTATTTTGGCGTAACCCTCGTAATGTATGGTGCGGGGCTCAGCGCTATCTTTAGAAGTCTTTTCACACAATGCCCTTCCTATGCCACGTCTTTCAATTGGCTAACAGCATGTGAAAATGGCAACCAGCAATAGTGTAAAAGAAGTCATGGAAGCGTGACAACAGCAGTTGCTGAGCATCTCACCAAACGAAAAAAGGAGGGACAGGACGGATCAGGCCCCATTTATAAAAAAGGCAGGGACGTTAAGAGGAAGCGGTCAGCGTCCCTGCTGTGCAGCCCCTAAGAATCCACCCAAAAAGCAGATCAAATGCCTGACGGGGACAATAAAGTAGGAAGAAGAAGCATGTTATCACTAGAAGACACACAGGTGAGGATATCTTTTAAAGAACAATGGTCTTCTTACACAGAGATTCCGGGGAATGTGTGAAATCAGAGCTCGATCTCTTCACTGTGCCCCCAACCCAAACAAGCATCGATAGCAGTTTTCTACATGGAGGTCTCACCTCTGGTGGCTCTATTACCTCTAGCCCCCATAGAATTCTTTGTATCGGGGTCAACCAGTGTGTATCTGGATTTGAAAGACACGCTTCTGCATCTAACCTGTAAAATAACAAAGGCAGATGGGACCCGACATCACAGGAACAGTGGGAATGGAAATGATTGCCTACCCGATAGCCACCATGTACAACCAGGTGGACATGATGCTGGGTGACCGAATGATAATGCAGATCGATGAAATGTACGCCTTCCAGGTCTATATAGAGAGCCTACTAAATTATAGCCTCGATAAGCAGCTCGCTGCAGGTCTCTTTTATTGCGACAATGTGTGGCATTTCAACAACACCCATCTTGACGGTGATAACAATGGGTGTGTGAAGAAAGCCCTTCACACCAGAACCGGTAGAGCATTCGATGTAGTAGGCCGACTACACCCTGACCTTTTCTTCCAGGAAAAACTATTGATCAACGTTATTAATGTTAAAGTGAAACTTTTAGAAACACAGAAACCTTCTGTCTTTTGAGCGGAGATGCTGAATAATAGAATCTAGTCATCATATCGGCTAGTTTATTCATCAAACGTGTAAGTGTCTCACCGGCCATTAGACTGGCACATGCAGAGGTGCTGAATATATCTAAAGTGAAGTATCCTGTGGAGAGATACGCCCTTAAAGTCTTCAGCAATCCTACCAGTAGCCGTTGCACAACCTGTATTTGGGCCAGCTTCCAAACACTGTAACATGAACTATCCTAATCCCTTGCAAAGCAAACACTCCTAACTTTGGAGTTCCGAATATTATCAGGAAATACATTGGCCTGGTGGCTGTCATAGGGAAGCACATGTGTGATGCTCCGGTCTCAATCACACGCAATGAGTATGCTCTCACCCATACCTTACTGGCCTTCGATTTAAGACCAGACAATGCATCGGCGAGTCATTTCAAGCTCATGTGGAGCAGAAACCTACACGCTGAAATAAAGTTTGAAAGAATCCTAGCCGCCATATACTCACTGCTATTGTTGAGCATTTTCAATAGCGTTCTCGAGATCAATGCACAAAGAAGCATACTTTTTAACATGTAATCGATACTCTACAGATAAAGGAATTTTCTGTAAGCACAGAAAAATTTTCATAGTGTGTATGCCAGTGATACATGTCCCAGGCACCTACACAGGAACTGGCTAGTTATCCTGGTGTTGAACACCGATCCACAGACCCATGGTGGAACCCATCGAATAGATTTGTGGTTAGAGGGGGATGTGCTAACGGTGTTTGATAGATTGGCACACTTCCCGCACTCACCCCATATATGCCAGCGTTTTAGTGGACTATGTGAAAAGCCTTGCAAAGTATTTAAGGTAAACCACTGTGCCAGTTAAGAACTCTAAAGCCATGACCTGTGGTCAGCATTGCATATTTTGTATCTGTCAAATGTCTGAATAGAGATCGCTGTCGGCTGTTTTGAAAATGTATTCAAGCAATCTCAATCAAAATGATCAAATGGTGGCCAGATTCGTTAACAAGACATTACCTAATGTGGATAGATATTTCCAAATGTACACAGTGTGTCAAGAATATAAAGGCGGGTCGTCTATCCAGTGACACATGTATCAATATAATAACTTTTTAAAAAACAAAATCATCATAAACTGAGGGTTATTATACATAATAAATAATGCAACCTAATAAAGAACCAGTCGGTTTTATGAATTGAAAACATTTATTAATAAAAAAGACATATTTAATACAGAAAGAAAACATGTTGTAGCACAGTATAACAAAGATGTAACGTATACATTCAACAATGGGAGGGTCCTCCTCATTATTCCGATAACTATATAGGTCTGCTGCGTCTTCAGCATTGCCAAGACATTTCAGAGTCATGCATGACAGTGATGGGTAGAGGTTCCTTAAACCAGCTAGTATTCCATTCCTTTTCGGTGGGCTGGGGGAGCGGGGACTGTTTGTAGCGATGACTAAAGAGCTGTGTTGTTGGTGAGGAGTTGCGGAAGCACCAGTTTTTAGCCACTCCACAACATGCCTTTGGGTGACATTACCCACGACCGAAGTTAGAATATTTAAATCAGTGATTGCTTGAATAAACTCTTTCCAGCCGATGGGGGCATTTTTCATAGCAGCGGGGTGGTGATTTTTAACACCCTGTACTAGATTGTGCACGTTCAAGCCCCTGACATCCCTGCCTCTGTAGATAAACTCTCCCCTATTGGACCACATGGCCACATCTTTTCCAAGTTTAATTTTATGAAACAATAGTCCCATTCTAGGTTTATAGCATTGGCTAAGAGTCTTCACCACATCAGCCACAACCGGATCTGTCTCTGGTGGAGCTTTCACACCACTAGATTCTTCAGTCACCAGGCTTTCTAACTGAATCTTATAAATGTTATGGGTGTGCTCCATCATTGGCCCCCGAGCAAGCTGGTGACTAGCGGTATGGCTAGGCCTATCAAAGACCCTTTTGAAACCGGCAGCCTGTGAGACCACTTTTCTTTTAGCCCTTAGCGATATTCACTTATTGACCAGCTTCTTGATGACCTTCTTTCTCTTTTTCAACACACTTACTTGACGGTGTGTTAGGGCACGTGTTCCTGTAAAGTGTTCTGAGCAATCTCCGAATTAGCAGCCACTAGATCATCAGAGGAAGCAGCTGGAATGGCCTTGCGTTGTTGTGGGGTAGTGTATACAAGCATTTTGAGCAGCTCAACGTTTCTCTGAATGCACATCGACATGGTGAAAGCATGACCGTCTACTGATGCTGTAATACAATTAATGTTGTGAAGTGGGAGAATGGAAGACCAGGCTCCCGTCCTTCACCTCTCGCGCTTGGCCTAGAGGGTCACGGCCCAGACACCCGCCGCGGGAAGAGTTTGTCCATTTACCAGACGACCAGGTACCCTGGTACAGGAACATACGGATGTGTCCACCTGCCTGCCCAGCAGCCCGCACTGGCCATGCCGACACCTGCGGCTCGGATCAGCTAGACTAAAAACCACACGTCGTTAGAGATGCCATGACGACCTAGACAACGGGAAGCACATCTGTACAAGTATACACACTTAACATTTCCACACCAATTTACACGAAGAACATACTCAGTGCTCTGACGTAGGCGACAGGCATATTCACGGACGTGCATCTTTATTATTTTTACATAGGCTTTCAGAATGCAGAAACGCAAGATGCATCATGAACTCATCTATAACGCTTGCTCACGCTTCCCTTGAAACCCGTTACCACCATGAGAGGTATAATGGAAACACGATCCCTTGAAACCCGTTACCACCATGAGAGGTATAATGGAAACACGATACTGGTCATGGAAATGTATGCTACTATAATCTAAAGCACCTATGCACCAAACAGACTACTTAAGCACCAGGCCCGAGTAGGCCTCAAACAAGAGCTCCCGTGGACATTAACAAAGCAAGAGTCAGGTTGCTGATCCTGCAGAAAGAACCCGATGGAGCAACCAGCCAAGGTCGCAATGTTGCAAGCCCACATCCAAGAACAAATCATCAAAGGCACGATGTTGCAACCTCGTACTCCGCGTACCAACGTTAAAGTCATATCTACAAATTAAACCAGACACACAGTGGAAAAGCAATATTAATTGTGCAGAATTCTGCCTCAAACACGGTCCCGCCTCACGTGACCAAGCCGAATCTGACGAGATGCCAAAACCCAGGAGAGAAAAGGCGTCTGGGTCCCTCACTACGAGACACAGGCCGAGACACTTGAAAGGCTCAATGGACACCTGCTACAGTGGGAGCGGTCAGCGGGAGCGGTTAGCCTTCCACCTATGAATAAATCCTCACATTGTCTGCACGTACCCATATTGAAACATTGTTGCAAACACAGGTACACCGAGAGCTGGGAACAACGGTGGTCCCAGGCTGGGGAGCTCACGGATGCACCAATCAGAACATGGGGCTCTTATCTCAGACGTCAGTAACATTAGCCAATCCTCAGGAGCCTTCATGTAACAATTCTTATGTATCCAATTATAGGGACAACCCAGATATACCACCTGACTACACCTTGTCCACTAATATCATTCTCTATATGTGTACTATACTAACCCTACCACTCGAGCAACCAATTAAGAGTGGCGATAGGTTTTTTGTTAACTTTCTGAAGTGACGCAAGTAGCGCGTCATAATGCAGTAAAAAGGGCCTGCGAGCCCCACGATTGTGTGTGTGTCAGGACGGACGCGTACGCTCCTTGACCCATCCCTGCCGTTTTGTATAAATAAACAGCAGAGTCGCCTTGCTCCTTGTGTGCGTCTCATACTCTATCTCATCTGGGATATACGGGAGGAGTTGGGGCCTCCCTGCCCGGAGGTCTGCGGACGGCCCGGCCGACCCCGGCAGAATTTCCCCCCCGACAAGTTGGAGGCACTGCTGAGATCTGTTTAAGATCAACTTTTATTTTTAGTTTTTCCAGGCTCTCCCGTTGCGAGGAGGCCCAGCGGCGCGGCCCCCTCTGCCGTTGCCCCCTTCTGAGGACTACAGGACCATCGCGGAGCCGCGAGAAGACCGGACAGCGCAATCCGGATATTGGCCCTCGGGAGCCGGTTGAGAAGTATCCCGCCCGCGGTCGGCGAGTGTCCAGACGTGGTCCAGACGAGGGGAGGTGGCGAGCTGCTTGGAGGGTGCACGCAGTCGAGCGGCCCTGCATCGAGAGAACTTGGTGAGCATGACACGCACAACAAGCAATGCGAAATTGTGAGGGAGGGGGAGGAAGTAAATAAGGGAGCGGGGAGGTATTGTAGAGATGTGCGGCGAAGGTTTAATTGAGTGTTGCTAATAGAATGAATGATAGGAAAACGAGTGCGAGAACAGTCGGCTAACGTTACGCGAAAGAGGGGGGCGGGGCACGAAAACATCACGTGCAGCCGCTCGTAACAGTCAGCTAACGTTACGCGAAAGAGGGGGGCGGGGCACGAAAACATCACGTGCAGCCGCTCGTAAGACCCTGATGGTCTAAATTGCGACTAAGTGTGAGGGTGGGTGTGTGTGGTTTCCTACGACTTGACATTTATTGATCAATGAGTAGATGAGGTTCCCTATTGTTCGAGCAAGAAACTCGATAGGTAGATGACGTTTCCCTGTGGGCGGTAGCTAGTTACATAGTTGCCCAAAACGGAAGATAATTGGCTGGTTAAGACCTCCTGTTAAGGGGCGTATCACACGCGAGGCGACGCAGCGTGCGCAGTCCGGTTATATTATTGATGAGATTACCTTGTTCCAGGAGAGACAGGAAGACAGCTGTAGGGTTAGCGGGGTAGATTGCAAGTGTATTTTGAACTTAAAAAACATAACAAGAATATACCAGTAGCTCGAAGAAATCGGTGACGTCACCAGTAGGGATTTAATAGGATATCGCGAGCACAAGGAATTTTGGGTTTGAGAGTGGTGGGGAAGAGAAGCATGATAAAGGAGCTGGTACGGAGATAAACTATAAACCAGCGCACGGAGAACGCCGGCCACGGCAAGTGTAAACGGGGGAGGAGAACGGAGAAACAGGACGACTGTATAAGATCATCGTAAGGGGTACGCAGCCGCAGGGGGCTGCGTGCGCTTCGGCCGCAGGGGGCCGTAGGGGAAGGAATATAATATAACATCATATTTATTATCATTGCATAATTTGTCAAAAGGATTGTCGAAAGTCCCCACACTTGCGGGGCGAGGTAAGCAATACAAGGTTGTATATCGTAAACTGCTAGTAAGGGGAAGGGTAACAAGGGGAGTGAATTTATGTCATACGGGAGAGGGTCGGGAGGGTGGGGGAACACCCTCACTACCCCACTACAGCACATATGCACCACACTGCCACCACATAGGGAGAAGTTAATTAAGTACAGCATAGAGTGGACCCAGGGGACAGATAACAAAATGTTAACACCATGGCCGCCTAATGGTAGTTTCGATCCATATGCCCAACATTCACTACTGAACCATCTGCACAATACATACAAGGGGAAGAAGTTGGCAAACCATGTGGAGGTGTTTAACTTATGGAGGATGTTCCAGGGGTCTCGACCAGGACCAAATGGAATGTTCACTATGGGGGAAACACCGGAAGAAAAGGAGATTAAGAAAGAAGGAACGGGTGGGGAAAAGTAGTGCGAAAGCACAAAGAATACGGGGAACGAAAGACAGGGAGGAGAAAAGATTGATAAATCAGACGACATAAAAAAGGAACCGAGCAATGGGATACCCATAACACCGGGAGTGAAAACAGAGGGAGGAGGGTTGTACCCTTTAAGAGAATTAGGAGAAATAGCAGGACAGTTAAGGGCGGCTGAAGGATACTCAAACCCGGCATACAGCCCTCCACCATATGTGGCTCATGGGAAGATACCAATGGGGGACAGGAGGATTAGAGAAGAGCAGACTGTAGAGATAGGAAACGATGAGTGGATAGCTGCACAGATATTGTTGAAATTACGAGGCTCACTAACTGGAGAAGAAAGGGAGGCGGTAAGGAGAACAAACGAGGATAGTGCCAGAGAGAGTGAAATGAGGGGAGAGGAGCTACTACGGCAGAAGGAAGAGATTTTGGAGGAAAGATTAGCAGAACTAAGGGATGAGCAGAATGAACTGATCAAACAACTTGAGCGGGAAGAAAGAGAGAGAGTGAGGAAAAGGAAAGAAGGTAAGGACGAATTGGAAAAATTAAGGGAACGAAGTGAGGAACAAAAGAGAGAAGCTGAAAGGGTAAAAGGAGCAGCAGATAGGGTATCAAGAGTAGTGCTGAGAGAGAAGAAGAAGGAAGAAGTAGAAAAGGAAAAAGAAATGGAAATATGGAGGAGGAGGATAATATCAGAGGCAACTAAGAAATATGAAGAGGGGAAGGTAATAGAGAGTATAGTAGAAAAAGAAAGGGTGAAATGGGACAGGAAGAAAGAGGATGAAAGGATATTGGAACAGATGAGCAACGAAGTAATGGAGGAGTTGAAAAGGAAAAGGGAGGAAAATAGTAGGGAAATGGAGGAGAGGAGTGAAGGAGGAAGAGAAGAGAGGGGTTGGGAGAGTGAAAGATGGGGAGATGTATATAAAAGTAGAGAGGTAGCAACAACATCAGCACAAAGGGGAACAGTTGGTAACAACGGAAAGGGAGAAAGAGACCTAATAGACTTAAAAACAGTAACAATAAAAGGAAAAAAGGCAGAGTGGGGGGTGCCATTTATGAATGATTTTTGCAGTGAGGAGGAAGGAGGAGTGGAGAAGGATGGAAGGAAGAGTGAAAGGGAAAGCTTAGATAAACTATACCTTACTAGAACAAACATAGATTCGCCCTGGATGAGTAGAAGATGGGAGGAGCTGGAGAGAAGTAAGGAGGAAGTGAAAAGAATAGGGGAAACACAAACCAATGAAACCACGCCACCCACATCACCATCGCACCCTCCCACGTCACGCCCTACATGTTCAACTACCGCGCGCTCTCTGCACAGAATAAAGCTCGCACCCTTCATGAATGAACTTACACCGTATGCATGTCGGCTTAGGGACCTCCCTAGTCGCAGGCAAGACAGACAAATAAACATACCCATATTGAACACAGGAAATGATGAAAAAAGGGGAAAGGAAGAAGAGGGAGGTAGGAGCAGAGGTAGTAAGGAAGAATTTGGAGTAGTAAAAGAAATGGGGGAAGAGGAGGGGTGTGAAGACTCAACATTATGGAGCGTAAAGGGTGACACAAGACAGAATTTAATGCCACTGCTGGAGAGAGGAGGGGTTAGACCACAGTATGTACCTTGGAAACATACGGATAAGGAAAATATAAAATGTAGGCTCCCATCACTAAGTGGAGGTGCGGGTAAGTGGATATATGAAATGGAAAAACACACCGCAGGACAGAAACTAGCAGTAGGAGATGTGAAGGGCCTGTTAATATCAATATTAGGGGATAGAGCGGATGACATTTGGAAAAGAGCGGGATTCCATGGGGTAACAATAACGAACACATCGCATGATGGGGCACCATTTGCAAACTGCAGACATGCGCTATGGCAGGCACTGAGAGTGCAGTACCCAGACACATCAGACATAGGAGCCATTACTTCCCGTAAAATGAGTGAAAATGAGGATCCTGTTGATTATATCCAGGATGTTCAAGAGAAGTGGCGCATGGAAACTAGAGAACAATGGGACAAAACACCAGCCATATTTTATCATATACTAGTACAAGGGCTCCCAGAAGGAGTTCAAAAACAACTAAAGAAAGTAGTGGGGATGGAAGCAAAACCATGGCCAGAAATACAACTGACTATAGTACATCACTGCAGAACATGGCAAGGAAAAATGAAACAAAAGGAAGAGGATAGGAAAACAGAAGAGGCCAAATTAGTACAGAAAAAACTTACTAAATACACAATGGAAGGGGCACTAATAACTACGCCCACACCAATGGCCCAAAGCCCAACGCAAGTAGTGGCTGCACAAGATCCCGCACAAATAACGCCTCCACAAGGTGTAATACAGCAAGTGCCGCCTCTGCAATTACACGCACCAAACATGGGAGGAGGGTACCCAATGCAAGGAACTGGGTATTATAGTTATAACCGAGGGAGAGGAGGGTTTATGAGGGGGAGAGGATATGGATATAATACCCAACAACAGGCTGGGGGACTAAGAAATAACTACCCCACAGGGCAACCCGTATACCAGGACAACACAGGGAGCTTCCCATGGCAAAACAGGGAACCACCCGTGTGTTGGAGCTGCGGACTATTGGGACACATGTCACGTACATGTAGGGTCAGGCCAGGAACACCAGCATGGAATGAACAAGCACAACCCAGGACATTACAAGAACAGCAGGGCATACAACAACAGCAGACGTCACAAAAGGGGAGTGACCCACAACAACAAACAACACAACAGCCACAAACCTATTCACTGCCACAACAACAAATAACACAGTACCTGCCACCGCCACAACAACAAGTAGCGTTAATACAACCACCACCCCAAAATGAACGAACACAATTGGGTGGGGTGATGGGACACAACCCTTACACAGGGAATGGCCAATCATTGTACCCCCAATAGGCCAGCCCACAGACGGCCTTGGTGTGTCCCATCCTGTCAGTAACACCTAATAGTGCGGAGGAACCACGCATAGAGGTAACGATAGGTGACAAAAAATTATCATTTCTTGTTGACACCGGGGCAACCCGGTCTTGCATAAGGGAAGGTAAATTTAAGATGTCAGGCGAAGCCATGAACACCCAAGGATTTTCTGGGGCTAAAGGGTTGGTTCCATTTACTGATAATGTTCCCTTATCTATTGGAGATTATGATCTGTCAGTTCCACTCTTGTATTATAGTGCCTCACCAGTAAATATACTGGGGAGGGACATAATGAACAGGTTGAACATGATGATCTCCTTTACAGAGGATGGCATAATTTGCTCTACTCCAGGGATTAACATGCTCGCAGCACGACAGATTTTGCAAGCATACTGTGGACAGACAGCGATTAGGGCGGAGCCAGTAGATGGCGAAATATTCCAATATGGCACTGACATGGCATTTGCATGGATGCCAGGGATAGAAGGGAAAATATGGAGGAGACCAGCAGCCTATCTATTCCGACCAGAAACACCAGGTAATGAACTAGAAGGGAAGGTGTTTGTAGTGGACATTGAGAGCATTATTGCAACAGCTGATTATGTTGCTGTGCACGCCCAAGATAAAGAAGGGAGAGCATGGAGGGCGGTGATAGCACTAGCAGAAGGATGTAGGCTGACCCAGGTGTCAGATGAAGAGCTGTTCTCAGAAGAAAAGGAAGAAAATGAAATGGTGTTCATGATGAGTGTAGAAATATGGCTAAGAGTGGCTCACAAACAAGTAGCACAGAAAATTGCAATGGCACTTGAGGCACCCGCAGGCACCCCAGTCCCATTTTTTAAGGAGGATATGTCAAAGGTGCCCAAATCATTATGGACTATTAGCCCTTATGACGTGGGATGCATAAAAAGCATAGGGGGTGTAAGGATAAAATTGAAAAAAGGTGCGATACTACCAAGAGTTAAACAGTACCCATTGTCAAAAGAGGCAGATGAGGGCATATTTGAAACCATAACGGCCCTTATAAACAATGGCATATTGGTCCCCTCAGAATCACCATGTAACACAGCTGTGTACCCGGTGTGCAAGGCTAAAGGGGGGTCTTGGCGCTTCATACAGGACCTCAGACCCTTGAACAACATAGTAGAAGCAGAGTATCCAGTAACAGCAAACCCGGCCACAATATTGTGTGGCATTCCAGCAGAAGCATCACGATTTACAGTGATTGACCTTAAAAATGCTTTCTTCTCAATACCATTACACCCAGACTCACAAGATTTGACAAGCTTCACTTACCGAAATACAAAGTGGAAACATACCAGATTACCACAGGGGTATTGTGAATCACCCTCAATTTTCAATAGAGTAATACAGATGGATTTGGGTAACGTTGAGGTGGAAAGCACAGTGTTACAGTATGTGGATGACATAATAATTTGCAGTACAAACGAAAGCAAATGTAGAGAGGACTCCTTAAAAATGTTGACGATACTGGCAGAAAAGGGGTACAAGGTAGACATGGAAAAGATACAATACTGTCAGGAACAGGTACTTTACATTGGTCAACTGATATCCCAACATGGAAGAAGGATTGCACCACAAAGAGCACAGGCCATCTCAAGCACTCCCGTGCCACAGACTGTGAGAGAACTGCAGCAATTTCTGGGGCTGTGCAACTACTGTAGAGCATGGGTATTTGATTACAGCTCATACATAGGACCCCTGCTTGAGGGTTTGAAGGAAGCAAATAAAGGGGAGAAAAAGTTGGGATGGACTATGGAAATGAGGGAGGCATTTGACGAATTAAAAGACGCGATATCAACTGCTCCAGTACTTGCATCCCCAGACTATGAGCGGCGCTTCTTTATATTTTCACATTGCGACTCAGCAGTGATGAAAGCAGTATTGGCCCAAAAAACTAGCATGGGCTATAAACCAGTAGCATTTTACAGCGGTCACTTAGACCCTATAATGTTAGGCCACTTCTCTTGTGAACAAGGTCTTGCTGCAGCTGCTTTTGCAGTAGAAAAAGCATCAGCAATAACTATGGGGTGTCCAACTACACTATTTGTGGAACATGCACTATTTGCGATATTGAATAAACCTAAGTCCACGTTAACAACACAGAGGGCATCAGGTTATGAGATTATTTTGTCTAAAGCTGAACTGGCAATTGTTAGATGTAGCACGGTTAACCCTGCAAGGTTCCTAGCAGAAGTAATTGAAGAGGGAGATTACGCCCACGACTGCACCCAAGTAACTGAAATATACTCATGTACTAGGAAAGTTGAAGAAAACGCACTAGAGGGAGGTGAGCTTTTGTTTATTGATGGGTCATCAACTATTGATCAAGGAGATGGGATACGAAGGACTGGGGCAGCAGTAGTAAAAATGATGGAGGCGCCGGTGTGTGTGGCTATGAAGTGTGTACAATTACCACAGCACTACTCTGCTCAAGCGGCGGAACTCGTTGCACTAATATTGGCATTAAAGGAAAGTTTTAATAAAAGAGTAACTATATATTCCGACAGTGCATATGTTACATCCACTGTCCACTCAGGGCTATCAAAATGGAGAAGGAGAGGGTTTAGGAGAGCTGATGGCACTCCAGTACAACATGCCCTCTTGTTGGCTGAACTAATTGAAGTAATAAACGACCCCCAAGAACTAGCCCTAGTAAAATGCACCGCACACACCAATGGAGAAGACTACGTTTCAAAAGGAAATGCAGCAGCAGACGCACATGCGAAATATGCTGCATATTTTGGTGAGATATGGAACCCCACAGACTCACAGAGAGGGAGAGGGAGGGGAATAGCGAGGGAAATGTTAATAAGAGAAGGGTACACCCATCTCCCAGCAACACAGATTATGGAGCTACAAGCGGCTGCACCAATGGCCGAAAAAGAAGTATGGGTGAAAAGAGGATGCACAATGTCACCAACCGACGCACTATGGCGCCAGGGTGGCACTGGGAAAGTTGTAATACCATTGGCACTGTTAAATACCGCCTTGAGCCAATTACATCACCCTGCCCATACAGGCAAGGAAATAATTGCAGCACGAATTAGAGAAGATTGGTTTTGTCCCGAGTTAACCTCCCATGTGTCAAATTTTATCAGCAATTGCCTCACATATCAACAGTTTACGGCCGGTCATACTCTAAAAGTGATAAGAGGTACAATACCCCGGCCAGAAGGACCTTTTCGGCACCTTCACATTGACTATGTTGATATGATCAACATCTGTCAAGGCAATAGGTATATGATTGTAGTAGTATGTCCATTTTCTAGGTGGATTGAAGCAGGGCCCTGTTCACACCCTGATGCGTTTAGAGCAGCCAAATTTATAGTAAGGGAGGTCTTCCCCAGGTGGGGAGTGTGCGAGGTGTTAAGATCAGACAACGGCCCCCATTTCGCAAATGAAATGTTCCAGCATATTACATCCCTGCTGAACATTAAACACAAATTTGCATGTGCATACCACCCACAGGCTAATGGTGTATGTGAACGCCTGAATGGCCTGTTGAAGGAGGCAATTGCTAAAATACAACAAACAACAAAGAAAATTTGGTTGTATTGCCTTCCGTTAGCATTGTTTGAACTTAGAAACAGGCCAGGGTCCGACCACCACCTCACCCCTCACGAAGTGGTTACTGGACGTCAAATGCGCCTTCCCCTAACACCAACGTCAAGGGCATTCACCGATAACGAAAGTTCAGCGAATGTGTTAGGAGATGAAATGTATCAATATGTGTCTTCTTTGATTACTAGTGTCGTGTTTGTGTCTCAACAGCTCGAGCGCACACGGGGCGGGTCTACCAGCAATCAAGAAAAAGACGAAAGTACGGAATTGGGAAAGGAGAACTCGTGCAAACTTGCCAAAGGTGACCACGTACTACTTCGCAATTTCAATAGAAGGTGGCACGAGAAGAGGTTCACTGGCCCCCATCTGGTAGAGGACGTATCAACAAGAGCAGTAAAACTAAAGGATAAGCGTGCCTGGAACCACCTACATGACGTAAAGATCTACAAACTGCAGACCCGCCCCAGCGCCAACGACAGGTCCGTTGGACGAACAGCAACAACATCGCCGACAGCGGAAGAAAGTTCCACCACAGACAACGACCCAATTGTTCCCTCGGAGACGATAACTGACGAAGAAAGGGGTGATCCCCATACTGCCCACCCCATGGTCACACGCTCAAAGAGTAAAAATACTTCCGCCATCTGAGCGCAAACCCCCCCCCATTGACTGCTAAGTACAGTTGTAACTAAAACTAAAGGACATTGCTTGCACCAATACACATGTAAACGCGTGAATGTTCTCTTTTTTCTCTCGCACATACAGGAACTGCGTAATATTGTATTGTTAAGAAAAGCTAATTAACAAGTTCAGTGTACAGGCGTAGATGGTGCTGCCAGACGATAACTACCCAGAAGAATTGTCACACCAATTTGTATACGAAATAAAGAGGCCAACATACCTAAAAAGGAGAAGGGTACGTGTGTACTACACAGCCTTCCTCCTGGCCATAGAATATTACATGCCCCACCTCCGCCCATACTTGCCGGTCCTAAGAGACCCATCACTTAGAGTAGCGTGGGAGCAGCTCTTCGCCTGGGCACTGAATGACCACTTGATAGGGAGAGCTTAAAGGAAACAAAACTAACATTTAATAACGAGCACTTTTGAGAATTTTTAGGCGGGCAACTGTAACGTCGCAAGAATAAGCTGCCAGGACCGCAGCAAGGTAAGAGCAAAATGCCGGTGAAATTAGCATATGTAATAAAAATAATAGGGATTTTTATGATCACCGGGTTCTTGGCTGCCTCTGTCTGGCAGTACAGCTATGCTATTGATTTTATTGCTGCACCCAAACTTAATATACCCCCGTCCCCTGCTGCAACAGGTGTTACGTCAGGTGGTAATCGTAATTTTGCACCCAAGCAAAATAGAGTTAAACGCAGCACGTACTCAGACAATAAAGGTATTGATAATTATGTACAAGATTCAGCACACGTCACAAACAACATATGGTACCAACACATGACCCGCATTGGTAAGCAGACAACTGAGGATAGCTGTTACGTTTGCTCATTAATACCATACGCCATGAGCGCTTCACGAACATTTGTTGCCACAGAAATAGATGAAAAAACAGCACAGTGCATAATATATTTGGCCCTGTTCCAAACGAAAGGAAGATTTCAAGGAACAGTAGTGCACATGACATGGAAAACACGAGACTCATACCCATATGAAAACAACTTCCTCAAGACCTATCTGAGTTATCACAAGACCAGTTTACATGCTGAAGCATTCAGGTACATAACAAGTGGCCCTGCAAAAGGAGAAACAAAGAAGGTAACACTGCAGTACCTACCATGTGATTGGTACGCAACTGAAGTTCCGGGTAAACAAGGATGCTGGGAGAGGCCGCTACTGACGATAACAGGAAAGGTGTTCCTGGGCAACAGCTGGGAGATAGGAGTGATTGGCAGCAACATGGTAACAAAAGAAACTATCTCAACTATCGAGACACACAATCATCGATGTTGGACGACGTGGATCAAGTATGTACCAATGCTCACGTGGGTAGAAGAAGATGAAGACCCGATAACTATACTACCATTGACTGCGCCTAAAGTATGCTACCAGCATAAAGGAGAGGTGGACGTAGGATATAACACCAATTGTGCAAGCGTGATGGAGTTGCCTGAGGGGGGAGCGGGAACAGCAGTAATAATGGACCATTATTGGGCCTGTGGGGAAAAGGCATATCATACACTGCCTCCCCTGTGGAATGGTGTGTGCACAATGGTACACGTCAATGTACCATCACTAGTGGTACCTAAGAAGCATGTCGATGTGGCGAAATTTCCTAAAATGGATGAAGGGGATAAGAGAAGAAAGAGATCTGCACCACTTCAGAAGGAGCAAGGAAACAGGACCAACAGCAATGATACTGTCCTAAACAGGAGAAAAAGACAAGGAGAGCCATTGACAGGAAATTACCTGTGGGGAAGGTCGGAAACGGAACTAACATCAATACCGCCAGAACATAGACTATTCAGCAGAGCAGCAATGTTCTTCTCCTCAATAATACATCCGGGACTGTAGGCATACGCAAACGCAAAATGGCTCCAAATAACAAGGTGGGAACTAATGATGACCATCAATTCAACAGTAAATGGGTTCAACGCAATTAAAGAGGAGCTGCGAGCTGTAAGGATGGTAGCACTCCAGAACAGATATGTATTGGACCTTCTCACAGCAATGGAAGGAGGAGTCTGTGCAAAAATAGGACAATCTTGCTGCACGTTCATACCTGCCAACGATGCTGACAATGGTACACTGACAGAAGCAGTTTCACAATTGGCCCAGATGCACTCCAAAATGATGGACGAAAGTAACGGTGTAAACAAGGATAAGAGCTGGTTTTCACTATTATGGTCATGGATGCCATCTTGGCTGTCAGATGGACTGAAAATAATAGTGGGATGTGCTATTTTGGCTGGAGCTACCCTGATCATAATTAGATTTTGGAAGGCCCGGAAAGCACGCACGACTGACGAGTTGCTGGAAATGGTGGGAATGCACCCCTTAATGCCAGCAGATGACGGCCAGCATACAGGTGTGATAATACAAGAAAGGGAGAAGTTGCGCACCCAAATCATCACCAATCATCTAGACCCACCATCAGTGAAGATTGAGAACCCAAGGAACCCCAGGAGCTACATAGGAAGATGGGTATACTGTACTCCTGGAGGAACATGTGAATACATGTATTGGTCATTTGGAGATCATGTAAACCATTATGGACATCTCGGAGGGATAACTAAGATATGGAGGGTAAGAGGAGATAACGAGAAGGATATGTTTGTGGTCGACAAGTCGACCAGAGGGGGGACTGAAGTGGGAGAATGGAAGACCAGGCTCCCGTCCTTCACCTCTCGCGCTTGGCCTAGAGGGTCACGGCCCAGACACCCGCCGCGGGAAGAGTTTGTCCATTTACCAGACGACCAGGTACCCTGGTACAGGAACATACGGATGTGTCCACCTGCCTGCCCAGCAGCCCGCACTGGCCATGCCGACACCTGCGGCTCGGATCAGCTAGACTAAAAACCACACATCGTTAGAGATGCCATGACGACCTAGACAACGGGAAGCACATCTGTACAAGTATACACACTTAACATTTCCACACCAATTTACACGAAGAACATACTCAGTGCTCTGACGTAGGCGACAGGCATATTCACGGACGTGCATCTTTATTATTTTTACATAGGCTTTCAGAATGTAGAAACGCAAGATGCATCATGAACTCATCTATAACGCTTGCTCACGCTTCCCTTGAAACCCGTTACCACCATGAGAGGTATAATGGAAACACGATCCCTTGAAACCCGTTACCACCATGAGAGGTATAATGGAAACATGATACTGGTCATGGAAATGTATGCTACTATAATCTAAAGCACCTATGCACCAAACAGACTACTTAAGCACCAGGCCCGAGTAGGCCTCAAACAAGAGCTCCCGTGGACATTAACAAAGCAAGAGTCAGGTTGCTGATCCTGCAGAAAGAACCCGATGGAGCAACCAGCCAAGGTCGCAATGTTGCAAGCCCACATCCAAGAACAAATCATCAAAGGCACGATGTTGCAACCTCGTACTCCGCGTACCAACGTTAAAGTCATATCTACAAATTAAACCAGACACACAGTGGAAAAGCAATATAAATTGTGCAGAATTCTGCCTCAAACACGGTCCCGCCTCACGTGACCAAGCCGAATCTGACGAGATGCCAAAACCCAGGAGAGAAAAGGCATCTGGGTCCCTCACTACGAGACACAGGCCGAGACACTTGAAAGGCTCAATGGACACCTGCTACAGTGGGAGCGGTCAGCGGGAGCGGTCAGCCTTCCACCTATGAATAAATCCTCACATTGTCTGCACGTACCCATATTGAAACATTGTTGCAAACACAGGTACACCGAGAGCTGGGAACAACGGTGGTCCCAGGCTGGGGAGCTCACGGATGCACCAATCAGAACATGGGGCTCTTATCTCAGACGTCAGTAACATTAGCCAATCCTCAGGAGCCTTCATGTAACAATTCTTATGTATCCAATTATAGGGACAACCCAGATATACCACCTGACTACACCTTGTCCACTAATATCATTCTCTATATGTGTACTATACTAACCCTACCACTCGAGCAACCAATTAAGAGTGGCGATAGGTTTTTTGTTAACTTTCTGAAGTGACGCAAGTAGCGCGTCATAATGCAGTAAAAAGGGCCTGCGAGCCCCACGATTGTGTGTGTGTCAGGACGGACGCGTACGCTCCTTGACCCATCCCTGCCGTTTTGTATAAATAAACAGCAGAGTCGCCTTGCTCCTTGTGTGCGTCTCATACTCTATCTCATCTGGGATATACGGGAGGAGTTGGGGCCTCCCTGCCCGGAGGTCTGCGGACGGCCCGGCCGACCCCGGCAGAATTTCCCCCCCGACAGTTGTTATTTAGATTTCTTTTTAGGAATATACACAGCGGGTAACCCCGGCAGGAATGTATCGGTGTGCAATCGATGATCCTCTAGAGTGGTAATTTTTAAATCAACCAGGAGATATCCGTAGGGCTTACTGGTCGAGTCTTCAAAAGCCTCCATTAAGAAACACGTTTTGGATGGATACATCTGGGGGGCTATCATGGCTGGTTGTTTATCCTGTGTTTTTAAGATAACACTATGTAACTAATGTTTAGCATTATAACTCTGCTACTCCTGCCCTTGTTGAGCAAGTTCTACACAATGTAACACATGCTTGGATTGCAGTGGTGTGAATATTGAGTAAAGGCTTTTTCTAGGTTGGCAGTCTGGCCCCCTCAGTCATCAAACCGTCCATGATGATCATATTAACCATGCTAGGTGGAAGTAAAGAATCCTCATTGAGACTGTTGAGTCAACCCTCTACAAACCAAAGGTGTGTAACAGCAGCTGTAGAACCAAATAAAATGATTGTGGATGTGTGACAGTGCGCAGTGGGCATTTTCTAAAAGTTTTCTAACTAAAAAACTCTTGCAGCAGCTTGAAGGCCCTGCCAGCACACATGTGAATGGATGTTGTAGCTTGGTATATATAACAACAAATACTTGAGCGCTAACACACTATGTACATATATCTACGTGTGCCAGGTGAGGTTAAAGCACAGTGGGAGGTTAGTCTTTCAACCTTCTAGGGGGTGGTAAAACAAACCCTGCTGTATCTGGGTGTGTATATTCAGCGCTTAAGTGCCACATGAAAACCTAAAAATGAAATGCATGGTATTCTCTAGCGTACCTAGAAGTGGTGAATAAAAACATGATACAATACACCCCTTAAAAGTGTATTAAACCCATGCATTTTATATCACACAAAACATATCTTTATAATTTATAAGGAATCATCCAACATTCAGCAGCCCGTCCAATACCTCTGGATTGCCGTTTGCCAGATACCCCATAACTTCTTTTCTCAAGGCCAGTTGATAAATCAAATGAACAACTCCACTTATCGTGGACCCCAGAGATTCCATGGCACCTGATGAATAAAAAAAAGAACAACGCCGCTCATCAGGGCCCCCAGACATTCCAAGGCACTTCATGAATAAAGAACAAAATAACAAATCCACATGTCGAGGCCCCCAGGCAATCCAGCAGCCCCTATGATAAACAACAAAGATGACCCATCCTCTTGCCCTCAAAACAATGATTCACATACTGTAGTGCCGGTTTTGGAGATCAGAAGCACTATCTGTAGCACCCCATGATTGATGTATTTGTAGCAGCAGTTACTCTGCTGTATAACCCCTGGTGATAATGAAGCAATGGGCTCCATTTCCCACTCTATACCTTGTACTTGCGGATAGTGACTGGGTTAAAAAACCCTGCTTTCTTTCTTGAGACCTTTCCATAACCCTTATTAATGGGGCTCCTTAAACCAGCCCAAAAGCCATTCCCCATTGTCGGTGGCAACCCAGGTCTTTGTGGTTTGAAGGCCCCTGAGAACCAGCAAATGGCACACTCCACAAATCCTTGCTGTGAAGTTCCAGCCTTGATGATTGCATAAACCCATTAGAAACATCCAGGGGTATTCCTAGATCCATGGCATCGGTGTATGTTGGTTGTGAGAGGCCACATGTCCCAGACAGTGTGGGCACAGCACAGAGACCATGAGGTTTTTTTTGTCGAGCCCCAAACACCAGTCTCTGGCCCTCAAAACATCCAGAAATTGTTAAATTATGTGTAGAATTCTTCATAAATACAATGGGTGTCACACGCTGAGCTCTACAGGCTGTTTGCTCAGGGGCAGCCTGCTGTAACATCCAGTTTTTGGAAAAAAATTCTATAAAAACAGAAAAATATGGGATCAGGATAGGTCATCATTTACAGAGTGATCATCAGCATGCTATAATATTCACCAACAATATTACAACTTTAGCAAAACACAGAGTGTTGCAATGTCAGCTTCAACATATTAAATCCAATGAAACAACCAAGTACAGGTCCATAATATTTCAATCCATTTGTATAAAAGTATTGCGGCTACACCACTTCATCAAAGGTGTGATCTTTGGCTAAAAATCAAACCCACCGCTTCTTGGGGTGTGCCAACATTGTATAAAACACTGAAAAACTTAGAAACATATTTTAAAAGTCGTAGCACACTTCTACCTCGCAAATTATATTTTTAAAGTACACATTGCAGTTTTCACATCTAAAGATGCAGGGCAACACCCTGGGCTTGCCTTGCAGACAACGATTAGACACATTTTGTTTTACTTTGTGCCACTTTGCATGCAGAATAAACTAAAATGTAGCACCTACATGGAAGATCAAAACGAATCTGGCACTATCTAAAACATGCACTGGCAGAGACGATCAACACATCCCCAAACATATCAAGGAAGATTTAGCACCCTGACACTCACAACCCTTAAAAATCTGTCATGTCGACAGATTGTACAAAACAAATCTTGGCTATAGCGTTTCCGCAACATGTGTCATCTTTGGCACATGATGTTACCTCTGTGCTGAATATTTTACACACTGCAAATACACAAATACTAACTTTACATTGCACACATTTTAAATATTTCATCACGTTTATCGGCACTGTGAAGCTGAGACAAAGGTGCAAGTGCAAATATGTTGCATCACAAAACGACAAGTACCCCAAAATTTCACTCAGGGTTTATTTAATGTTTAATTTTATGTTTGGAATGTCAATAAGGGCTTTGGGTTCCAAGCATTCATATTGAAGTGTCAGAAAACTGTGCGAGTTTCTGAATGATTATGTAGCGGCACCATGAACACTAAACACTTACAAAACCCTCTACGCATATTTTCACCTTCTTCGAAATCTTTCTGGTCAATATCTCAGAAACAATTCTAGAACATAAGCTCCACGCATAGAAATACAATCCGGCGCTACCAATATCTATGCGCTGTCCTAGTCGACATGCAAAACCACAAAGCATTCTAAGTAAACCATACATTTTTAAACACGTCATTAAAACCACATGACTGTTTAGTTTAAAAATGCACAGTCTGTTTAAGGAAGAGCATGCCTCGTGGCCTGCCTCATGGTCTGCCTCATGGCCTGTCTCAAAAAGTACTTCCTATCGATAAATACTGTAAAATAGCCATATCAATCTTGAATAAAATGGTATACATTGTACAAACCACAAAAACAATACATTAAAGTATTGAAATACCCCCCAAACTCACCTGTTTGCAGTTGTTGAAATACAACTCTGAATAAATAGCAGGCCCAGATTTCAATCAGCAGATGTTGCAGGGGTCCACAGGACGATGATCAAATCCAGCAGAGAAGCATGGAACCCTGCAGAGTTGCAATCAAGTGTCCCAGGCCAATTAGCCAGTGTCCCCATGGGTGCATCAAGACAGGGCTCTGACACTATGGCTAACAGTACTCCATGCTGTAGTCAGAGAACCAATTTTAAAGGGTGGAAGCGCTATGTTATTTCATTATCATCACAAACAGATTTCCTGAACTCATGTAGGGGTTTTGTAACACATCTCATTTTAGCTGATTCATTCCTGGTGGCCAGCAGCCATTTTTCCTATTAACAGAAGCAGAACATGTTATTTCCTGCATAATGCTTCCTAATTGTTATAGCAACATCCAAAATTAGCTTCGGCCTACAGCTGATTTATGTGCCGGCTTCAGTCATAAGTTAAAAATAGTCTTGCTAACAACCATTAGTTTTAGTTGGTAAGCATTGTTCATGTGTATTTACATGGACGTTTTTTTATACAGCTGGCACAAACACCCTGTATTCCGGTGATCTAAAAATAACCCCCAACTGTGCTTTCTGCTGATACGGCTAGAATACCTATCTGTGAGTTACCACATTCCTAGGATTCCCCAGGCCTTGTTGTAATATAAAACCCCTGAAGTGTTGATTCGCAGCTGGTGAATCGCGGAGGGACACATGTATGCTGTGCATGAGATTCTGTAAACCCCTTAGAAACAATAATTTGACTTTTGAAGTAATCGATACATTTGTATATACATTTCTATATAAAAGAATATGATTTTTAATATTATTTTTCATTTAAAATTCCATATCAAAAATATGATTTGGTAAACATGGTATGGTATGATAAAGCGTGCTGTAGGATTGTCAGAAGTAGCTGTGAGTTTGTGTGAGAGTTGTGAGCCTTCAGCGTGAGCCTTCAGCATTCAACCTTGCATGCTCTCCTAGTGTGGTGCAGCTTGACGATCCTGTGGTGCTTGCATCACGAGATAGAAAGGTCCTTTACATCTAGTATAGTGTTTGGAGAGGAAGGCCTCTATGCTGCTGCATCCTCGATGAAAGGGTAAGAAGCTACAGCTGGTGGTGCCGTGTTGCGGTGCGGGAGGGATGTGGAGGGGAAGCTGCCCTGCAGGATAGCGGCCAGGCAGTACAGCCTTGGGGTGCCGTAGAACTGCTAGACCATCCACCCTGGAACTACAATCAAAGACAAGAGCAGGAGTGGTGGGTAGCCTGAAATAAGGATGTAGGTGACCTGGTCGCGACCATATTATTTGAAGTCTTTTGGATCTCGCTGCAATTGTATCCACTCAACTTATGTTTTCTCTGGTGACCAGGGGCGACTTCGCTCCTTTAGGGTGAAAAGGGTTCATCCTTTTCTTGGGTATATTGTGCCCCTTGTGCAAGGAACCTGCAGGGTAGGGGTGGTTGATTCCCTACTCCCTGACTGGGAATAGTGGGGCTAACTCAGTCCTGCAACATACACCTCTGCTCACTTGTGTAGGGTTTGTTTGTTTGTTTGTTTATTATTTATAATGCGCCGGAATACCCTAGGGTAACAGGGCGCAGCAGATACAGGAATATGCAAAACTTAGTTGCAGACAGTAAAATATATACAAGGCATAAACACAGTAATAATGAAGGTAAACAGGAATATATACATATATACAGTTAACAGTTGTGTGTCCAGTATGTCCAAGTGACAAAAGGGAGAGGCGGAACCTGGCTCAGTATGTTTAGACAACGGCTGTCTTCAGCCAAGACTCATCTTGGAACGGAAGTTTTGGTAGGGTAAGTCCGTTCTAAGAGTGGGTGGCAGGGAGTTCCACAGTTTAGCCGCTTTCACTGGGAAGCTATTACTTCCTATGGTAGAGCGTTTGTAGTTAGGGACGGAGAGGCAGTCTCTGTATGCTGTCCTTGTCAGTCTCAAGGATGTCATTCTGTGAAATCTGTTGATCAGATAGATGGGGGCCGCGTTATTGAGGGACTTGTTGGTGAGTGAGGCAGTTTTTAGGGAGATTTTGTCTATGATAGGGGTCCATTTGTTCTGCTGGCTGTGTGCTGTGATGTGGCCTCTTCTTAAGATGCCCAGGGCCGCTCTGAGTGCATTGTTCTGGAGGGTTTGTAACTTGCTAGTAGTGGCTTTGGAGGACCCAAGATAAAGGGTGTTACAGTAGTCTAAACGGGATAGTATGAGGGCTCTGGCCAGGGTCAGGCAGCTGGTGTCGGATAGAAAAGGTTTGGCTGTACGGATCAATTTACACGTGTAAGCCGTGGATGAGGCTAGTGAGTTCACCTGTATGTTAAAGGTGAAGTTGGAGTCCAGGTAGAAGCCCAATGTTTTGACTTCGTGTCTGCCATCAATTATGAAGGATGAGTAAGCTGGGCTTAATTTCTTTTAGGCTGGCAGTGGTACCCAAGGTGATGAGTTCAGTTTTATCATCATTCAGGCATAGACCGTGAGTGGCCATCCATGCCTGGATGATGATGTAAACCCTATTCACCAAGGCCAAATCCTTTCCATAATCTCCAGAAAGCGGAGGAGGATCTGGGTATTATCTGCATAGTTAGTGTAGGTGATACCGAGATGATCCAGATCATCGAAAAGGGGCTTGGTAAATATGTTATACAGTGTGGGGGAGACACAGGAACCCTGAGGTACGCCACAGGTGATGGGTATGGGGTCTGCATCATCTGTGGACGAAAAAACCCTCATGGTTCTGCCATCGAGGAAAGATCTAATCCATGTAATGGCCTCGGGGGAGAAGTAGGCAGCCGTGTGTAGGTGAGTGCAGAGGACCGAGTGGTCGACCAGGTCAAATGCTGCAGAGAGGTCGAGGAGGAGGAGTAGTGCTGCTTGGCCATTGTCTTTAAGCAGATCGATCTGTGTTTTAAGGTCGATGAGAGCTGTCTCAGTCCCATGTTGGGGTTGGAAGCCTGATTGTCTGGCTCCTAACAGATGGTGTTCTTCGAAGTGCTTCTGTATTTGAACATAGGCGACCTTGTCCAGGATTTTCAGGAGGAATGGTACAGTTGTTATGGGTCTGTAATTAGTGGGTGTAGCTGGGTCAAGAGTAGGTTTTTTTAGTAGGGGTAATACCCAGGATTGTTTAGGTTGGTTGGGATGGATCCAGTGGAGAAGGAGGCATTGATAAGCTTTGTGATAAATGGGGAGAGGTCGCGGGCAGCGTCTTTTATGAGCTGTGGTGGACATAGGTCTCCCTGGCAGTTAGAGGGCTTCAATGACAAGATGATTTTTTTTACTTCGAGTATGGTGACTTTAGTAAAATTGAAACGTGTATATTCACTTGTAGTCTGCTTCACAGGTGGCTTAGACAAGGCAGGGTTGTTCAAGGATGCTTTTTTACAAGATATTTTATTTTGTAACGTAGCGATTTTGTTGGCTAAGGCATTTTGGATATCGGTGCACCAATTCTTATCTTTAATGCAGGTGTCCGGTGGTGCTATGGGGGTTTCTACTTCTTTTAGAATAGAGAATAGTTCCTTCATGTTTGAACTGGCTAGGGAGATATGGGAGTCAAAGGAGGTACGTTTTGCTAGGATGATTTCTTTTTTGTACAGGACCGCTAGTTTGGTGAATTTGATTTTATTGGCGACTGATGGGTCTCTTTTCCAGATGGTTTCACAATTTCTTTTTTGCTGTTTTAAGTTTTGGAGGAATGGTGTATACCAATTGTTCAGCTGTGTTTTGGGCTTGCTTGGCCTGAGTTTGAGAGGGGCGATTAAGTCCCGGGAAGTGGACATAATTTTATTGTATTCCACAACCAAGGTCTCAGGGTCCAAGTTGTCAGGGAGTGAGTTGCGTGTGGGGATTAGGTTAGGGATAAGTCTCTCTACTGTGATACTCTTTTTGTTTCTCGTGAGTGTGGGTGGGGCCCTACTGGGCTGCATAGGAGGAGGTCTAGTGGTGGACAGCAGGAACAGGTGATGGTCAGTCCGGGCTAGTGGTGAGATGTCAGTAATGTTAGCTAGGCAGTTGTAGTCAGCCACCCAGTCAAGTATTCTGCCCTTGTCATGGGTGGGTTTAAGGCTTCTTTGAGAAAATCCTAATTCGGTGAGGGTGTTAAGCGTGGTGATGGCAGCTTGGTGTTAGGGGTCATTGAAACCCATGTTGAAGTCTCCAAGGGAGAGCACCTGTGTGGCGTTTTTTAGGTTAGTAAATAGGATAGTGTTAAGATCCTCATCGAATGTGCCTAATGGGCCTGGAGGGCGATAGATCACATGGATGTTAAGGGTTTGGGTATTGGTAATGGGAACTTTGGCTGAGAGTAGTTCTCAAGAAGGGACACTGATGGTGGTAGCTTCTCTTATAGGGAGGCTACATTTATGAATGATGGCAACACTGCCAATCAACCAAACCTTGTGTTTACAGACAGTGCGTTTTCTATTTTGCAGCTTGGGAGGCACGCACAATCTAATAAAACATACTATTTTGTGGAGTGCTCAGAGGGTCTCTCATGTGGAGACTTTGGCCATAATCAACTTCACTCTGTGTTTCCATACTGTTTCCTTTCTATTTTGGTATTAATTCCTACATTGGTAAAACATTCTATTATCTCGGTCATGACCTTTCTGCCAAGAACGAGGAAACAAACTAAGAGTCATGATTGCGGGAAATCTTTATTGTACAGCAATCAGAGCCCAGCCTCAGTTGCCCTATCTTGTGATCCCGCCATTCCACCATTGCGGGATGTAAATTCTACAGACTCAAAAGCTCAGATAGAGTTCAAAGATCTAAAAGATACAGCAACGTGGAAAGCAGACAGTTTGACTGGCATTGAATGTTTAGGTTAAGCCACATCCTTAAAGGCAAAAAAGCAACCCTGTAAATCTGCGAAATTGTTATTTTTACTGATCCAAACCAATAAACAATACAATTTAAAAGACAATAAGACTGAAACAACTGTCCCACCAAGGCAGAGGATATTGCCTCCTCCCCAAAGTCAAATGACGTAGGTCTCCATTAATGACCTAACTAATGCTGAGATCTTGGAAATAAACTTGTCAGCGGGTTTTTGTCAAGCTCCCCAAATTAGTAAAGCAGCGCTAATTCCTGAGGATTTATACTATCCAATTGACCTGGACACAAACACAGTTCTACAAGACACCCATCAGAATATAATATCTGGTACAATGGTCTCTGCAGACTTTTTAGATCCTTTACTAACTGCATACAATGCAGAAAGGCGAAAGGAATATAAATGCACTTCAAACCCCAACTGAGCGACAAATGTTCCTTGGATATAATGGACGCATATAGATCAGAATGAGATTGCATCCAACCTATTACTGAATCTACTCTGCTAACTTTGGCAGCCAAGCTGGCTGAAGACATTGCTGGTATTAAAGGACTACTTGATGTAAAAACTAACCTACTGAAAGCAGAACTTAAAACAGAGCAACCACAAGCTCTAGGACACCAAGGTGAGTTCAAAGGCGCTTGCTTGAGACATCCCTCCTCTTCGTATAACTTGGCAGGAAATAAGGTTTATTTAGAGACCACAATACAACCAGGACAAAATATGAAGAATGCAATCTCTCACACACACCCTTGGTTGATTTCCTTCTCAACAGAACCAATTACCACCTAATCAAAGTAATCAGTAACTTCTTTCTCCTGCATCTTCACTTGAAGACGATATTTTTTCACCAGATACTCTTTGCGGGCCCGTTAATACACTGAATTCTACTGCGTTTCAATCACATTGCAACATGATGTCTGCTCTAACAATATCTTTGCCACTGTTTTTAAAACTATATGAATAGATAAACGAAAACTTTAAAGATCAAACAACCTTACTGGCAATGATACATTCCAAAATGATATTTATCTAATCATTTATAACCTCTTTACAATCAAGAATAGATAATGAAGCAGCGACTTCATTGTATGTACAGAAAGAAATTCAAGATTTGTTAGAACACAAACTGTCTGACAAAAAGAAGTTACTGACATTGCTGATGGATATATTACGGGGGAAAAAAGAGCTTTGATGACCACAAATTTAGATCGTTTGTTGACCACCCTCAGGAGGATGAATATAAATCCAAATTACCTGCTGAAGAAATTCAAGCTGACATGCAGATGAAAAAGAAGATCTTGATTGACCTGACTGTGGAATCCACTTAAAAACATGATAAAAGATTCTAAATCAGCAACCAAACCATTTGACATGGCCAAAACGGATGAATGCGAGACCCCAGCGACTAAGAGTATAATTGATACATTGAGAGAACCTTCATCAGTGGATGAAGTGATTCCACTCATTAAAACTCTGCCAAAGACCTTGATATTATTAGAGATGGAAGCCAATCCTTTCCTCATGTTTCAATCAAGGAAAAAAATAAAATGAATCAGCAAAAATGGCAAAGAATAGATGCAATTTAAGAACTCAAAGAATCTCCAGCAACATAAGAAGCGAAAATCTGATGAGGCCTAGGCCGTTTTGCGTAACCTATCTACACCACCGAGAGTCTAGTGTGACGCCTTGGGGGGAGTAAAGAAATGACTTTAGATTGGTCACCCCTTCCTTGAACTGTAGAAATAAGGTGAAGAAGGAACACATATTAATTACTTCAGGTACAAAGGCAGAGACTGGGGACAAAGAAATTGAAGATCTTAATTTCTCTACATATACAATGGAGGACAACTGTGAAGCTGGAAATCTGATGACTCAAATCTCTCCAGAGACAAATGATGTACATCTGATGACTCAAATCTCTCCTAATACAAATGATGTACATGCTCCTATGCAACACTGGTGTAATTGAAAGTTTTACACTATAGAAAGTCTACATTATGCTCCCAAGCATCCATCATTTATCACAAATATGGAAAATTCTCCTGCCTGCCCATCCTCACATTCTACAAACAAAAAATCATCCCAGCCCTAACATGCAGAGCACAATTCAAATTTGAGGAAAATCAGCCAAAGTGGGACTATCTAGAAGGCTATTTCTCGAAAAGACTACTCACACTTCCCAAAAGCTTTCCAATTCCAGTCATAAGATACAAATTAGGGCTCATTTCTTAGAAGGCAATTGCAGAATGGAATTCACTATCTCTATACTGTAAGTGTCTATTGAAAGGACAACACAAAACAACCAAATTCCAATGCTTAACACAAGCCCTCGAAAATATTTCTAAGAGCAAGATAAACACCTGGAAATATGTATGTATGGAAAATATGGAAACAGCTAGTATAGAAGACTATAAGCTAGTATAGATGAATATACTCTTATATCGATTCCACAACGCGCCAAGTGGAAGCTATGGTACAAGGATTGGTCATAAACTGAAGAGTTGTGTGAAAAATACACAATATATAACCATGGAATCTTCACACCCAAGAGGATTAATCAGATACTAAAGTATCTCCAAATATTCCCAAATGCAGGATATATATCGCAAATAATGAGGCAATGGTTTAACCTATTGCCAATAAGAACTATAACTGCACTGAGAAGTCAAGAAAGCAACCAAACAATTGCATGCAGATTCTGTGGCAAAACAACTGAGCCAGATACTCTGGAACACCTAATTGCACAAGGCAGAGCGCTCTCTGAATTGAGGAAAGAATATATAAACAAGTATCTTCATAGTTATCGAAACTTAACCGTCGACAGTATGTGAACAATTATTCTAAGTCCACAACATGTGTATTTAAGTATAGCCAGTGTTCATTTTCTATTAAAATTGCGACCATATTAAATACCATGAATTAATAATTAAATAATCTAACCAGACAATCGAAAAGCAAGCTTTGTAACCATCATTATCACGCTCAAACTCGATTGGAACCTTCAGCAACACCTGAACGAAGGATAAGTATGCTTGCAGAAGTGAATAGCGGATTGCAAATCCACTTCATCTTAAAATCAAAACTGATCACAATTTTAAATCCAAACAATGTTATTTTATCATGTGAAAATGCACATTTTAGAGCAAATCCCAAAAATTCCGCTGATAGTTAGCTTGTATATTGTATATTTAGAAAGTTGTAATACAAGTAGAAATACAAAAAAAACAATAAAAAAATAGAAAGTTGTGCACTTTAGCTGATAAAAGAGAGCAGAGGATATTAAATTCAAGATGAGGGCTAAAAATAAAGATAACATCCATTTTAATGTGAAAGACTCACAAATGAAGCGAAAGGGCTCTGAGTAGGAACCAACATTTCCAAATCATAAAGACTTGATCTCTCCTGCAGGGAAGATTGCAACGGCTTTAACACCAGTACCTTGAAATTGGAGTGATTATTACCAGCCAAGGATGATCTAATCCTTCATCGCTTGAACGTGCTAACAATGTTCCATCACATCCCCTTTACTGAGATTTGTGAGCACAGAGGATTTAAAGATTGTAGAATTTGTGAATTATTTCTAATTGGAGTCCAGTTGCATTTAAACTCCAATGCAATTTAATCTTCTTTGTTAGAAGCTGCCTACCTTCCTTTACCTTTGGGCTTTGTGTTAAGCAACTCAAAAATGGAAGACAATGAAACAGCTGTAACAAAAAACGATTTTACATCAGGTAACTTGCCAGATCATCTTACCCTAAATGAACACCTATAACATACAACAGGCCCAGTCTTGGCAATGTGCTCTTGGAATGCCAGATGCAAAATAGACCAACACAACAGGTATTTCCACATACTGTGCTTCCAAGAATCATGGCTTCAAACCACACCTGTTAGTGATGGTTATACCTCATATTTGAACCCCTCCTACAAAGGGATGAGGGGTAGACTTGCATCAGGCCTGCTAACTTAAATTAGAAACAGGAGTGGTATTGAAGTGATCAAGTTATGGAATCTAAACTTTTTCATCCAAGTGCTTATCCTGGAAATTGAGCAGAAACATTCTACTTTGGCAGATGTGTTCCTAATCTTAAACGTGTATCGGAACCCTAATGTGGTACTTCCCAAAGTTTGGGTTGACCAGGTGATGAATATTATTGATAATTATCTGCTGCATTCCAGAAACATACACATTATTATATGTGGAGACTTAAACTCACCCTGTATTGACAAAAATGGTAGACATTATATGGAATTTTGCCACTCCTTACAGGTTTGCAATGGGTGATTCTCAAAAAGGTTAAAGCAGTCTCATAAGAGCATGTCAATGGAAGACTACTCAATTTGGAACAAAACTTTTTTTTTAAAACTAAAAGTCATCTAAGAGGGTTGAATGATTGTGTGAAATAGCACAATGTGACTTAAGAGATGTAACATTCCTGTCATGTTTCTGTGCTTTATTGGTCATGTTAACATGGTCCTCATTAGTATGACAAAAGATGTAGGGGACCATGCCTCATGAATTGCGGGCCTTTGTGTTTCCTATGTGTTGAATAATTGGTGACACCTGGCATTTGGATTTAACACATTTCTCTAATTGTATATCAACGTGATCCTTACATGTTGCAGGGTATCATAATTCATGAATTAGGTTCTTTGTTTGCAAAATGAGAAATGCTGCAGGCAAACATAACTTATGAATTAGGCTCTTTGCTTGCAAAACGTTAAAATTCATATCAATCACTGCATATTTACTTATAACATGATGGAAACAAGTGGCAATTGGACATGGGTTTTGATTTCATAATCAGAATGTGTACATCGCCCCTGCTTACATATCTGTGGATGTGTACTTTTAAGATTGCTCTGCTGTTGGGTGCACAAAAGAGGACCACAATACCATGCGGTCATGTAATCACGTGACAACATCATCACTTCCCGTTTTCTGTATATTTACAGCGGTGGCCATTTTGAATAGGTGCATGCTAAACAGTGGATGAGAAAGAGCCTCTGATACTCTTCCATGTGCTTTATGAAGTAAGTAGGTAGATAGGTTCTTTATGGGCATACATTAAACTCAAGTAGGTAGATACGTTCTTTATGGGCATACATTAAACTTATGAAAATATTTATACTTGAGGACAAGGAAGATAGGGTTTCACAGCGGGATAGGCTTAACCATATCCAGCTCGCATTGAATAAAAGATGCTATTGTGGGCTCCTTTTGCTGGAGGTAAGTCTTATTGAACTGAGTAACTATATAAGCAACAGAGTTTTTAGACATTATATTTTCTTGAATAACTAGGGTGGATGGTATCCTTGTATTTTTCAGAATAGCGAGTGGGTGTATGATTTCGACGCACTGTAAGTAATGGAGGTAGCGTGATCAACAGTTAAAGTTGAAAGTGGTCTGAAGATTTCTATGAGGCACACCAGTAAGATATGGAGAGTACATCTCACATATGTATACACTAGGGGAATCCTAGAGTGTTTATATATTGAATCAATTACAGACCAATCTTAATGAAATATATTTGGTCTCGGTATTAAAGGGACTTTGTGAGTGTGATGCACAGATTAAGTCAAGTAGACTAAATGTACATATTGTATTAGTCCCTGATGAATGTCCAGCGGAATGAAGCCTTGAGGACAGAAACCTGGATAAGCTGAGCTAGAGGAGGAGTATAGAATTGCATAATGTTTGTACATTGCTCCCATTTTGCAAAAAACGAAGGAGTGCATAATGGCACTGTTGGTTTTAATACATGGTTTATGCTTGTAAATTAATATTTTTTCTACTCTATGGATTGTATATCTATATTTATTATATTGTTTCTTTGTATGTGCATAAAAATACAATAAAATCAATTTGTGATATTAAACATGTGGTTTAGAATTTGAAAGGTGAGTAATACTATCTGTTTCCTTAAATGTGAGGTACATGTACAGCTTTACTTTGTTAATAATATAGTACTGAATGATGAGACAGATTGCAACATGGCCAAGGGCAACAAACGAGCACTGAGATGGTGCAGCGCTATGGAGACAAGAGATTTACAGGTGCTTAATGGTCAAACTCGAGGAGATATTCCAAGCAGATTTACCTACTGCAATGCGAGGCAAGATACGGTTTCTTTTCATCACAAGATCTATCTTGAACAACATAAATAATGATGAAGTGATGGAAATGGAGAAAAGCAATCAGGCATTGCTGAAAAGTTCTGGGAGCTGGATGCCTAGAGCAGAAAAAAGATACCACCAGACCACAATTGAAGTGGTGCCAACTAGGAATCCTCTATGTATGAAACCACAGGAGGTGACCATACCACTATCCAGATACAACAAGCAACTGGAAGCCCCAATTAAAACATCAACTATGCTCCAATTCTATCAGAATTTATTAAAAAAGATTTGAAACTCAAAAAAGGGAATTCCCAGTAAGACATATCTACAATGGAAAGATAGCATCAGAAAAAAAAGAACTGCTCTTCGATGTTTGGCTGATTATTAAACTGCAAAAGTTTCCGAAAATTGAACTGCACAGAAAAAGAAAGCAGAAATATAAAAAGGGTCTTCTTCATAAGGCATAGATGTTACAGACCGATACAGAAGCCATGCTGGAGGTCATAAACACCAGAGATGCTCATCAAATTTGGTAATTGATCAATGGGGACCCGTTATCCCAAAATACTTTATTGGCAAACGTGGTGGCTGAGGGAGCTCGGGTGAAATTCTAAAAATAATTATTCGAGAGAATAGCAACGGGCACTACAATATCAGCTAAAATACAACAGACAACTGGGTATTGCCATTTGATGACTTGGACTTAGAACTTGTGATCAAGAAATCTAATCCTTCAAGAGCCCACGCCCAGATGGCCTCACAAACAATATGATCAAAAAGAACCCGGAGCCTGGATTCCGTTTAACTCTAAACTTTTTGGTCAACTGATACATTTGAGAGAAATACCTGAGACATGGAGACTGGTGATTATAGTGCCGATATTTAAGAAAGGGATCAGGACTGACCCATCCAAGTACTGGTTGATCGCCTTATTGGACATCATGGGCAAGTTATTTGCAGGCTTACTTCTAAAGCGGCTTCACAAATGCATACTTGAGGAGAAGAGATTTGATCCTCTGCAGACAGGTTTTGTTAGAGGAGTGGCCACTGAGCTGAATCTATTTTACTTTTGAATATTTTGAAGTGGCAATCAGTCAAACCAAAAGGAAACATCTAAAAACAGCTTTTGACAGCGTTGATAGGCAACTCTTGTGGAACTGCCACGCCAACTTGCTAGCTGCAATCAAAGCTCTATATACTGCAATACGAATTAAAATAAGACTCAATGCTGAAGGTCTCCTATACAAAGAGATTGAGACAGATAGAGGATTAAAACAAGGATGTCCCCTGACCGCTACACCTTTCAACCTTTTCCTGTCTGATCTGAAAATAATCAATGGAACTCACTCAGTCCTTCCCCCCCTAAAATCATGGGTCGAGATATAGCCTGGATGCTATATGGTGATGACCTAGTTGTGATCAATCAGACCCCTTCTTGATCTACAAAAATACATGATAAAAAATGGGTTGGAAATAAACACCACAAAGACTAACATCTTGACTCTGGGCTCGAGAAGAGGAGGACAAAAGACATTTTTCCAATGGTATCTTGGCAAAGAAAAATGAATCACGCTAACATTGATTAACTATTTTTGGACATGTATGAGTGCAAGTATAAATGATGCTCTACGGCAGTTGGAATTGAAAATAAAAGCTACAAATGTAATTTCTCAAGGGTTCCTAATTCACAAAACATATGGAAAGGTTTCACTCTTTCCAATTCTGTCTTTCTATGAATCAAAAGTGGTTGCAAGCCTTACGTATCGGTCTAAAGCTTTTTTTTTGGACTCTGGGAACTATATGGCCCTGTCTATACAGTATCATTTGGAGAAAGACCTTGAGACTTCTGAGAGGAACACCAACCACCATAATTTGATATGAACTTTGTCCATGTGTGCGAGAACTGTTTGGAGATCTCTCGACCTCTTCAGAAAATGCATCTCTGACAACTCAGTGTCCTCATATCAGATTTTGAGGCTGGACATTGTGATGAATAAATCAAACACAATTGAACAATGGAATAAGCACTGTATAAATGTTTTGGAGGATCTGGGAACCAACTGAGAAATGCACAAAGCAACCCCAGAATATGTCAAAATGAAAATATGGCAACATGACTGGATTTAAACATTAGAAGCTAAAAACAAACTTCAGATACAAATTATTGCAGGAAATGAAACAAGAGCTTATGGAGATCCTCCAAGATATCTGCTCAAATTCCCTTGCTCTCTTTCTGGATACAGGTTCAAGAAGTTTTATCTACACCTGTATCCATCAAAACAACATTTGGTTATGTACAACTAAATGGGTGAGGACCTGATTTGAAGATTTTGTGACAAGGAGCCTGTGGAAACTTTAAAGCACATCACTGTGTTCTGTATGTGGCTAACAAATTCAAGAACTCAATATCTGGGAGAAAATGAAACAATCATAAATTGCAGAAGAATGATGGAATGTGTTTTCGCTGGGTGAAAGTGTACCTTTTATGTTTATTTTTTTTAAAGATATCAAAATTGCTTGATATCATTTTCCACTTCCTATAAAGTTAATATACAATTATTGGTGTTCAATAAAATTTCTATCAAAACCTTTGGTGGGCTTATCAATTTGATATAAAATGTATATCCACTTCCTATTACCCCGGGTGGAACCAGTCTATGACATCATCACTGCGTCACTCTGTGTAACCCTAGATTCACAGTCCCGGTCTTCAGAGCTCACTTTCCTATCAGTGCTGATTGAGAAAAATTGGCCAGCGCTGCTCCCAGCCACTCATATCTATATATAGATTTTATATAAATTTACTTTATATCAAAACTGATATAAATTAGAAAACTCTTATGGCCAATTTGATATAACATCGATATCGAACATATTTTATATCCTTTTAATATCAAATGTATATTAAGTTGATCAAATCATATAAAAAGGTTGAACGACTAAGAACGGAAGTATGGGGCATGACCACCTGTCACAATTTTGATGGAGACAAAAGGGGACCCCTTCTACTACTAACACATTAGGCATCTGTTGGTTGTTTTTTTACAAATGGCAACTTATGTGTGTCAAACACACTAAAAGTAATCACACTTTAAATGGGGGATCACTCTCTATGAAGCTGATTTGTGAGCCATGACTGCATAGAGACTCTAGTCTTGAAAGATATACCCAGAGGGAACAGACCCCTTCTGAACGAATAAAGCTGATCAGTATGTATTTTATTTCAGCTAAAAGATTATCTGCATCTAATTACAATCAAACAGTTGTTTTCTGTTTCTGCAGGATGAAAATAAACAGTGTATTATTCTGCTTTCAGTGAGGATAGGAGTTTCCCTCACTCAAATATAATATAACGCACTAAGAATAAAATGTGTCATAAACTAAACAGATGCCACTCGAGAGCAGTCCATGACCCACATATGTGAACCACAAACATGTGTTAGTCTGAATCAGAATTCAAACCAAGGTTTACAGATTTAATAACCAAAATCCATCTCAATGCATTTCAAATGCAGACCATTATGATTGCTAACAGAACTTGGAACAGAAACATGGTCTAGCCTCAGATATCTAATGCTAAGTCGCCTGTTCATAGATGCAGAAACATCAATTTCTGCCACTGACATTGCTATTGACTCTAGCTCTCTCTGGCATGCTCACATTATCAGATCTTTAGTGTTTGCTCTGTAATGGCCCCACATATTTTGCAGGAGTGGAATGCCAAAATGTAGACATATTTTCCATTAAGGTTATCCATTTCTTGCACTTTACCATCTGTGCATGATGTGCCATCAGCCGTGCATTATGTGCATAGGCAAGTGATGACTACTTAGTGCTATCCTCATATGCCACATGGTGGTTGCAATAACCACTGTCTAATCTGTTTCACCGGGACTCTCCAACCCCTCCAACTAAACAACAAAATAAATCCTTGCTTGGCAAATGTTAGATGTAGACCTACAAGGTAACCTTTGTGTGTTATATAGACATGGTGGTTACTGGGAATTATACCCAAGTTAAAATTGTTGTATCTTACTCACACACAGCAGAAGTTTGGTATCATTGAGACAAATCAACTTTCTGGGCACCAGTGGTCATGGGATGAATATCCGTTTCTAAACCATATTTCAGCCCCAAACAACTAGTAGACCAGAAGGGATCCGAACAGATTGGAAACACAAGCAAATTAGAAAATCCTTGTCCAATTTTGGTAACGTGGATGAAATGGCCAGCATATCTCCGAAAAGTTGTGGATCGTTGGTTAGTTGCAACACTGTGAAAATACAATTACCCATTGATAAAAGGGGCTGTCCAGTCAAGTATGTATTCAAATATCTACTTTATTATTATCACAACAGACATTTCAAGCACACTATGGAATACAAACTACACTGTTTAGGAATGCAGAAGACAGACAGTTTCAAAGAAGGAAAAGGGGTGCACTCTGGATACTGACAAGAGGGCCATTATAGTAAGAAATCGCAACAGTTCAAGGATATTTGGATTTAACACAAAGGAAACAATTGGTATTAAAGTGTCTCTAGGAGCCTTCAGGGAAGGACCAGGGAAACAGAACCAAAATGTACCCTGTGCTGTAGGTGTTCTTGGTGCTTAACAGGTTCAAGTCGGTTTCAGAGCGCTTTGCAGCTTCTGCGACACAGTTCAAATGGGAGACAGCTTTGGGTATCAGGCGGCAAGCATAGATGGACGGACCGTTGCAGGCAGGACTACACGGCATCTCAGGGTCAGGAATTGTTGTCTCAGTGCTGGTCGGCAGTTTTGAAATAATGGTTGAGGCTTCAGTGGGCTTGTGTTGTCCTTTAAGTCAAACGGCCCAAGCTGAGGAGAGTGTTGCAAGCAGCTGCATTGTCCTTGGTTTGGTTCAGAGACCTTTTTGCATTTCCCACCTAGGAATCCTGCTTCAGTACATAGCAGGGCATGCTGTGTGCTGGCTGGGTACCAGTTCCTGAGCTGCTGGAGGGGCCTCTGGATTTGGTATCTCCCGCTGTTCCCTGGGAGATGTTTAGGAAAGGGATCTGGCTTCCCTCTTGGAGGTCCTGGCCTTTCTTCACTGGCAGAAGATGTAAGGAAGACTGTACCTTCAGCATGGGTCCAGTGATGAGTTCCTCATTCTGCTTCTGGTGAAGCCTTCAGATGATCTGCCAAATGATAGCCTCTGCCCTCTTTTAAAGCCACATGGACCACAGGGATTGGTGTAGGCTAGGCCTACCTTTATGAACCAATCCTGGGTCCCCACCACAATCTCATGTATGCATGAGATATTAACCAAAGTGATTTGCAACAGAAAGGTTAAAAGGGGTGACACCATGTACTACTATGTCGCACCAATCTTCCTGTCTGTTGTGGATCAAAAGGTCTCTCTGGTTGATGGAGCTCTGTGTGGTTCCTGATTAAAGCGGTAGGTCTCCATTGAAGCTGTGGTGAGCCTGGACATTCTCTCCCCCAAACCACAAACCACATTCTCATACCTTCTGAAAGAGGTCTCTCTGTGGGGAGGACCACTGTAATACCCACAGTCCCAGACATGACATTTCTCTGTCACACATTTTCCAGAGGTTGATCTACCATCATTCATTTTCATTTAAACATTTTAAAAAGTCCAGGGAGCGCACACCCACCGTGTGGATGTTCACATTTCTCACATCATCACCATGTGGCTGCTGCTATGTGCCAGTGACATGTGGCAACTGTGAGATTTAATTCCACCATATATGTCTATATGCTCAATTGAAAACTTCAGTGTGAAGTCCACTTTGTAGTTCATTGGATAATCCCCACACGTTTAAACTCACACCCATATGTCAGCTTCACATGGCTGCTTTTTATGCAAGGCTCATGTGGAACGTGCATAAATACCATGTGACACATCCGGTGGCTTCAATGTATTTGCCTTGGTAAAGATACAGACTTCAGTAAAACAACCACTGTTATGTGGGAGGCTGAATTTAACACATGTTGTCAGTTTCTATAAAGAAGCATTGGAAATTCACAACCTCTTTTAAGATGGGGGCAGTGAGTGGATGTGAGATTTGCGGTGTGGGTTGGAAGGTCCTGGGGGATAGGTATAGGTCAAAAGACAATTCTTCTTAGCTTGCTGATGCTCCAGGTAATTCAATCCTTATTTTGACAGCCAGACAGGGTTTTACAAGAAGATGTTGTTATCCCTTTGCTCGGGAACCCTGAATGCCTGTGGTAGTGGTAGCTCAAATTACAGCATAGGACATTTGCAGATGAAATATCAAAACATTTTCAGGGACATGAATCACTAAGTATAACAATTATTCCACCCAACAATAAATCTGAAAACTACATCACAATTATACATTAGAAAAAATATGGATAAGGAAGTTATTGCAACATAAAAGCTGCATTTGCTCTAAAAAGAATAGTAAACATTGTTCCAGAGCACAGAGTACACGAATATCTCATTCTGGCAAACCTTTCAGTGGTTTGAGAATTACTTCCCAGGAACACACTCAGGAATGCTAAGTATTTGATTACTCTTTCGCTGTGCAGGAGGCAAACCCCTTCCGGTTGAATAAGTTCTACTACAGAGCGTGAACTTGGTATTGTACAAAGATGGGCCAAACCTGCAGTTCAAAGTTTCCGAGAACTTTCTCTAAGACACTAGCGTGTATCATAATCATGACAGCTCTCCCATGTTCATTCCCTAAAGGCACAGAACCATTAGTTTCTTAAATACCATGATCTTCTCGAGTCGCTCTAATCTGAATGGTCAGTTAGAGAGATTGGCCAGTTTTTTACCTTACCCACATTCCAATTAAGGAATGGATTTGCAATGGATGCACCTCCTGTGGGATTACAATCTACTGTCAGGTATGGTAGGGCTGTCCCACCACCCGTCCTTTTACTAGTGTAACCTACCACAGTCAGTCACTACATTCGCTCGGCTGGGTCTCAGGGATCTAAGTGAGTTTCTTTGCATATTTTCCAGTACTAAACTGTTTGGTTCAGAAAGGTGTATAGAAATAAACAAATCTATAAATGATTCCCATGGTGAATGTATATCTGTCACTTCAAAGCACATGCAGGCAATATCCAGGGTCCTGGGTTGTGCAGCAATCTGACCACAGTCCTTGCATTAGTCTGGACGATATTTAAATCAGTGACATATAATTTGATGGAAATTTACACACATCCTAACTTAGGTGCACACAATTGGTATGTATAGCAATATTTATTTTTCTGATCTATTTCTTAATAACATAGCAATACAAATCAATTTAAATATAAACAAATTATGCATCTATGAAATTTCAAATCAAATGGTGATCACACAATAATCACCTCAATTTTCCATGCTACATTTACAGGAATAGAGATTGCTGTCACCGTGCATCCACCATGTCTTGAACAGTGTATGAGGTCTTGGGATACAATTGTCATTTATTAGGAAACCAAATTAAATCAGAACATCCCTGACTATCTAAATATATCTACTTCATATTCATTGCTAATAAACATTTCCCCCAGCCATCCCCACTCAATGGGCATGCCAGAAATAAACAACGTTCTAGAAAACTAAATTGAAAGGCAGGCTACTTAACATTCCCGCATGTTAATTACTTGCTAAATTAAACTGTACATTTGGTAGATTCCTTCAGTGCTGTTTCAGATACATTGCTCTGTAAAAGTGCACATTTGCCATTTCCAAATTGCCATTTCCATTTGCCATTTTCCGAGTTAAGCTCTCCTGCTTAATTTGTATGGCGCCTCCTCCACAGTGACAATGAAAGTTTAGTGGGTAAAATATTTTAAAAGGATAAATACATGTCACAACAACCCCCATTCATACCCCCCCACCGCTGAAGCAGGGAGACTTTTTCCAAGAAGTTACCTGTCATTGGATATGCCAGGCCCTGCTCTGCGACCAGCAATCCCCTAGGTTGTGCCAAGGGTACCAAGAGGAAGCCAGGGGTAGAAGCTGCAACCCTTGCTATAAGAGTGTGCTAGGCCTTTAATCCTCGCACACGTTATCTACAGAGCAATACAACTCCGTGACAGGGCGGACACATAATGGCATTCTTTGACAAACAATTTATAATGCCAGTGGTGCTATACATTAGCAAGCCGATTCATGGAATTAATGTTCGATGAAATTTTTGGCGCAAGCGTGCGAAAACGTGCGAATCGCAGGGGCAAGTGTGAAAATCGCAGCGAAACCCGCGCACAGCGATTCATGGAAGTCCGCGTGCGTGTAAATCCCTGGATGTGTGCTAAAATTCTGCGTGGCGCATCCTGGCGCACACGTCTCCAAACAGCGTGCGCTAAGCGCACAGCGAAAGCGCATATAGCGCAGTGCACACAACAAAAGTAGGCATAACAGGGGGCATAACACACGGAATGGGGAACAACGCGTGAAAATGTGGGCGTCAGGGGGAATTACAGGAGGCAAATGCGTGGAACGCCCACACGCGCGTCTACAACACGTATTCATGGAATCGAACGGGGCTAATGCGTGCGCCAAAAAAGACGCGCTAATCCAGAAACACGTACGCCAGCAGGAAGCAGGCGTAAGCGGACCCGCGCAGCATAAAAGTGCGCGCAAACAACAAACTCAGATGCCAAGATGAATATACCATTCCTAGCAGCAGTGGTCATGGGATAGCGCAGGAGGAGGAGGATAGTCAGGCCCAGAATTTTTACACCCAGAACCAGCCTTTTTGGGATGCCTGATGACCAGGTGTATGGGAGGTACAGGTTTCCACCTCACATAATACTCGACCTGGTGAGTGAGTGGGAGGATGACCTCACATCACCCACCCTGTGCTCCCAAGCACTCAGCCCCCTGGAGAAGGTCCTCAATGTACTGCACTTCTTGGCCACTGGATCATTTCAGCGGACAAGCGCTATAGTGTGGGGGGTGTCACAGGCCACGCAGTCACGCTGCCTACACCAGGTGCTGGCCATCATGACTGCACACCCATCAGTCCGCGGGCACATATACCTGCCCAGAACACCTGCAGAAAGACAGGCTGCCGTCCAGGATTTCTATGGGGTGGCACAATTCCCCAAAGTGCTAGGTGCCATTGACTGCACCCATGCGGCTCTACGTCCCCCCAGGGCATCTGAGCACATCTATAGAAACCGCAAGCACTGGCATTCCATCAACGTGCAGGTAGTATGTGATGCCAAGGGAATCATCACCTCAGTATATGCCAACTATCCAGGGTCCACGCACAACAGTTTCATTTACAGAATGTCAACCCTAACCCGGGACCTAGAAGCTGGGTGGCATGGCGATACATGGCTGCTTGGTGAGTATAAATGCCACAGCACATGCATGCATGTCAGATACTGAGTAATGTCACAAACACATTAATGATACCCATCACCACCTGGGTCAGTGCCTACCCTCTGAGCACCCACATGATGAGGCCAATTCGGAACCCCACCACGCCACCCGAGGTAAGATACAACACAGCCCATATTGCAACCCAGGGCATAGTGGAGCGCAAATTCGGAGTGCTCAAGTCACGCTTTCGCTCCTTTGACCGCTCTGGTGGGAAGCTGTTGTACGCTCCCCAGTAGTGTGCAGGATCATGGTGGCAGCATGTGTCCTGCACAACGTTGCAACACGCCGGGGCCTGCCGGTGGACATGGTGGTGCCCCCACATCCCCAACCACATGCAGGCCCGCTGCGCATGGGAGGGGAAAGGACATGTGGCGAGGCAGCCCGTACGCAGCTGGTGGCTAATTACTTCACCTAAAATCACACCCCTGTGGAGTGCACACAACCCTGGCACATACCAGCAGACAATCAATGATGATGACATAAGGGACACTCAACTGTCACAACCATACCATCCTGAGATTGGTCACCTGGAAGTGTTACATTGTGTGCATCCCTACCTACCCAAACACCACCAATGCTGTGTCATCAAAAGACATACATCTATGCTGCGAAATTCATTACCCCCTTGCTAAATACAACATGAGAACAGCGCCATGTCACCCAACCCCTCCCCAGCACCACCAAACACACCATGGCATGTCATGCAATGTGAAAGCCAACAAAGCAATGCACAAGACCTGACAAAAGTGTCACAAAGTACACTGTCCCTAATGGAAACTGCCCACACACAGTATGCTCCCAGTAATGTATAACTAACAGCACACATTATCAAATACTTACCACCAACACAATGCTGCAACACACCATGGAAAAATGCAAAAACATGACAGTACTAAGTTCAAGTAGTGGTAGTCTTACAACCTAAATACGCCAGCACATCGACACCTTACAACTATAGAGTGTTGCTGCCATGCAAATGTATCGTTGTACTGCATACAACATGAACTGCATCTGCAAAGTAGACGGCCTTGTGAAGACAAGAGGAAGGAACCTGCAGATTAGGAGGAAGACATGGATGCACAAGCACATATCAATACACCATGCAGTGTACAATACAACAACAATATCCACTAGGGATGTCTACACAGTATTGACTACAGAATGCCCACACAGCTCATGGGAGCCCAATGTCACTGTGTAATTCACTGTCACTTGGTCATACCCTTTGCAAGCCCATGGAAACGGGAATCAGGAGGGATGTTTGTCTCATGAACCCAAGCATCTAACCCAAACTCAGGACAAGCCTGCATGTGCCCAGCCGGAATACAGTGGATGCCCACGGGAGCCACACAAGGCAACACACTGTAAAAAAAAAATCAAAAATCAAAAATGTCCATGTGGGGGCAAAGGGGTGTGGGGGAGGCCACCCAGGAGGTTCGAGGACAGGGTGCACACCAACACCCACCTGCGTGGATGTTGCGAGAAATAAAATACCTCCTTGGGCTCATGGTCTACACGGCTATGCCATTGTGGGAGAACTGCTGTCGCTCTGCTCATCCTCTGCTGCTGCATCAGGAGGCGGTGGCACTATGGGAGGCAGCCCACGCAAAGCCCTGGTATGGTCCTCCATGGCAGCAAGCATGCGGGTCTGGAAGGTCTGATTCTGGAGGATTGAAGTGCGGAGATCTCCATGCAGCACATCACGTTGCCTGTATTTCTGCACGCATGGCCTCGCGTGATGCCCGGATCTCCTCACGTGTTGTATGCAGCTCAGCTGAGAGCAAACGTGTGAGCTGCTCCAGCTGCTGCTCTGCCCTAACATTTCGGGAAGCCTCAAGTTCAAGCAGACTCTGCCTGAGGTTATGGAGTTCTACCCTCAGGGCTTCCCTGTGGCCCTGGGACTCTATTGATATGGATTCGCGCAGAGTCTCCAGTGCGGGCCGTCGGTCCCTGTTGGACACCAACATGTCTTCCCTGTGTGATTGGCAAATGGAGTCTGTTGCCTGCTGTTGTTGCTCCATCTGCATTTCAGGGGGGATAATGGAAGTGGCCACCCTCTCCATTGCCTGAGCCATCATTTCTACTGATGCTGCCTGTTGGGTTGCCATACTGTGCATGGAGTTTTCCCATACAGTATTGCCTGGTGGCGCACGGCCACTGCGTCGATGGGCACCACACCTGTTTGGGGCAAGGCGATCTGGACCTTGCTGTGCTGGCACTGCCTGAGGCAGCAGGACTGCTTCCCCCCTCTGATCTGCTGGCCCAGGAACAGGATCAGATGCTGTGGAGTGTGACCCTGCACCCATAACCGCCAAAGGCGGACCTACCTGTAACGCTCACCTGATTCCCGCAGAGGCGCCGGTCTTGACTGGGTGAATGCCGTATCTTCAAAGGTGATGTGTAACACACGGTTGGCTCTTTGGGCTGGACCTCTGTGCACTGTATGTCTGACTTGAAGAGTAAGATGTCTGCAGATAGAAAATATGGGATTAATGAACTGGGGTTATTGGGTGCCTCTCTCCTCTTCCCTTTCTCTTCTCCTGTAGAACCCCAAAGGTTAACGCCCTCACCTTAGGTAAGTGAACGCCGAGCTCTCCAACTGCCTCGGGGCTGGGTGCCATAACCAGTTTCTTCACTGGATAAGGGTGCAGGCCTCTTGACCTCAGAGTACTGCTGTCCGTCGTTAACTGCACGAACGGTAAGTTCTGGGCACTTCAAATGTCTTAAAAGTCTTTTGTAATGATATCTCTTGTTTTGCAGGGTTCCGGCGATGGCGGATGGCGGGCTGATGAGAGTTGAGGATCGAACCCGCGTGAGGAATAGAAGCGCCTGGAAGCACGTAAGTAAGCGCTTGTAGCCTGCTTCACGATGCGCACTAACTGTCCCTTTTAAATTGCAGGTACAAGTTCGGAGCTTTAGAGAAGCTGAAGGGTGCTGGAATACCCACTGGATTCGGCGTGGGAAGGAGTAATGGCACGTGAGTAATAAAGTTGCCCAATGTCTTTAAACGCACCTTCTTTTGTCTTTCAGATGCGGGATGCAGCGCCGAAGGCCTCCGGAGCGTGCGAAGAGTAGGTAAGCCTTTGTCTTTCAGATGCCGGAATGCAGCGCGAGGCGTTGGTGACAGCCGATGGACCAGGTAAGAGATGCGCTGCCACTGAAGACCGTAGTGCTAACCTGTTCTTTCTTTGTCTTTACAGGTGCTGCTGAAGACTGGATTCCAGGATGGTAAGCCTTTGTTCCCTTAGGCCCAGGATCAGAAGCAGAAGACACGATGAGCGTTCTGCTGCAGAGAATGCAGAATAACACAAAGCAAGATTCATCCATCGGGTGTGGTTTAAATAGCCTCCTGTAGTGCTTAGGTATCTCCTTCCACAGCCACGCCTAGGTAAGAAAAGAGTTCCTGCTTTCCAGAAGAGTTCCAGTGTTCTGAACCTAGGGAGTGGCTCCTGCCCCACCCAACAGGAAAAGTAGTCCCAAACAGAAGAGGATCAGGGGTTCAACTGGCAGGTAAGTAAGCAGCATGGTCTTCTGCAGGTAAATCCACCCAAGCATTATGAGCCCGGCGCTTCCAGCGCTGGGACTGGGCATCTTTATGAGCCTGGTGCCACTGGCGCCAGGACAGGGTCCAAAAGGTCCCAATTGGGACTGGCTGGCACTCGGAACCGGGGTTATGGGTCTGCTTCCAAGGGAGTCGGGCAAGTCCTGATCTTTTGGAAGCAGAGATCATGACAGCACCCCCCCTCAAGGCCCCTCCCAAACCGGGCTTCTCCGGGGGTTTGGGCTTGTTAGGAAATGTTCGATGAAATCTTTTGATTAGACGAGGCGCGTGGACATATTCTGCAGGTTCCCAGGATCTTTCTTGGGGACCGTAGCCTTTCCAGTCAATCAGGTAAAATAGTTTAGATTTGGAGATCTTGGAATCCAGGATGCTTTTGACTTCAAACTCAAGTTCTCCATCAACTAGAATAGGTTTTGGAGATGTAGTTAGTCGGGTTTGAGGTTGCACGGGTTTTAATAGAGAGACGTGGAAGACCGGATGTATCTTCATGTGAGGGGGCAAGTCCAACTTGACCGCTACTGGATTTACTATGGTAGTGATGGAATAGGGACCAAGGTATCTTGGGTTGAATGTGCGTGGTCCTTTTAGAGGTAGATATTTGGTGGATAACCAGACTTGATCTCCTACTTGATATTGGGGGGCTTCCTTCCGATGTTGGTCTGCTCCTTTCTTGTATTGTTCTTTAGCCCTTTGAAGGTGAGAAACGGCTTCCTTAAAGGCTTGGGTGATTGTAGAATGCAGGTGGTCTACTGCTGGTGTTCCAAGATCTTGGAGTGGATCCAACTCTGAGGTTCGAGGGTGACTACCGTATAAAAGAAAAAACGGGGTCTTCCCAGTTCCCGAGTGGACAGAGTTATTGTAGGCATATTCGGCTATCCAAAGGATATCTTTCCAAGTTTTTTCAGTTTGTTGTAGCATGCAGCGCAAATACTGTTCCAGAGTTTGATTGGTCCTCTCGGTTTGTCCGTCGGTTTGAGGGTGGTGGCTGGTCGAAAGTCTCACATCAATTTGAGCCGACCGACATCAACTTCGCCAAAAATGAGAAATAAATTGACTACCTCGATCCGAAATTAGAACTGAAGGAAAACCGTGCAGTCGGACGATGTTTTCGAGAAATTCTCGGGCCAGAGTTGCTGCTGTTGGTAAGCCTTTGAGTGGAATGAAATGCGCCATCTTGGAGAATAGGTCCACGATTACTAGGATCGTATTGTATCCGGAGCATGGAGGTAGATCGGTGATGAAGTCCATAGAAAGCGTATGCCAAGGGTGAGGCGGGATGTCAATAGGGCGTAAGAGGCCGGCTGGTTTTTCCTTTTGACTCTTGTTTTGGGCGCATACTCCACAGGACATTATAAAGTCTCTGATATCTTTTTTCCAAGACGGCCACCAGAAATAGCGCTTGATCTTTTCCGAGGTCTTGGTCATACCGGGATGTCCTTCCATTAAAGAATCGTGATAACAAGAGATTACCTTTTTCTGTAAATCTGTGCTGGGCAGGTATAACCGTTCTTGGAAATATAATAGGTTGTCCTTCACCGTAAAGTCCTTTCCCTGCAGATGTCAATTCTGTATGTCTGCTGGAGTTACCAGTAGCCTGGCTTTCTATGGATTGTGTGGCGATTACACCTAGAATTCTTTGTTCGGGAATGATAGGTACAGGTTTAGGATTGATCAAATGTTCTTCCACTCCCATCCGAGAAAGGGCATCAGCTTTACCGTTTTTTGTACCAGGTCGATAGGTAATTATGAAGTCAAACTCGGCAAAGAATAGTGCCCAACGGAGTTGCCTAGAGGATTGAGCTTTTGCGGTTTTCAAATATTGCAGGTTTCGGAGATCTGTAATCACAGTAACGGTGTGTCGGGCCCCCAGAAGATAATGCCGCCAAGCCTTAAAGGCGGACTTGATAGCTAGAAGTTCCTTATCAGTAATAGTGTAATTGATTTCAGGAGGCGAGAATTTGCGGGACCAAAATGCCACGGGATGCAACTGATTGGTTACTGGGTCCTTTTGTGATAGACCTGCCCCTATGGCAAGGCTCGAAGCATCAGTTTCAACGATGTAGGGGAGTTCTGGGCGAGGATGTTTTAAGATCGGTGCAGAGATAAATCTAGTCTTCAAATTCTGGAAAGCTTGTTCCGCCTCGGTAGACCATTCAAAACGTTTGTTTTTCTTTAACAAGGCGGTGATGGGCTGGACTATTCGAGAGAATTCGGGGATAAACCTGCGGTAAAAGTTAGCGAAGCCTAACATGCTTTGAACACCTTTTACGGAGGATGGCGATGGCCATTTGAGAATTGCATCGACCTTCTTTGAATCCATACGCACTCCGCTAGGTGATAATATGAATCCCAAGAATTCAACTTCAGTCACGTTGAAAACACATTTTTCCAACTTAGCGAAAAGTTTGTGTTGACGCAATCTCTCGAGGACCATTTTCACGTGTTTCCGATGTTCAGTTTCCGATGAAGAATAAACGAGGATGTCGTCAATGTAAACAACAACACACTCATCTATGAGCTCTCTGAGGACATTGTTCATAAATTATTGAAAGGCGGCCGGGGCATTGCAAAGTCCGAAGGGCATGACCTGATATTCAAATAGCCCATACTTGGTGCGGAAGGCCGTCTTCCATTCATCGCCCTCTTTTACTCGTACCAAGTGGTAGGCTCCTCTAAGATCCAGCTTTGTATATATGCATGCTTTTCTGACTTGGTCCAGGAGTTCAGGGATCAAAGGTAACGGATATCTATTCTTAACGGTGATCTGGTTCAGGGCGCGATAATCTATACAAGTTCTAAGGTCCCCTTCTTTTTTTGGAACGAAGAACAAAGCTGAGGAAGCAGGGGACTTGGAAGGACGAATAAACCCATTCGCTAGGTATTGATCCAGGTATTGTCGGAGGTGAAGATTCTCATGCTCGGTGAGGGCATACATTCTACTACAAGGAGGAGTAGATCCAGGTATCAGGTCTATCTGGCAGTCATAAGACCTATGAGGAGGTAGAGAGTTAGCCTGATCCTTCCGGAAAACATCTTGGAATTCTAGGTATTCAGGAGGTAACTGGGGAGCCTCCGAGGAAATTGCTGCCAGTACAACACCAGGTCGAGGGTGACAAGTAGAGACACATTCTGGAAACTGAACCGTTCTTGCTCGCCAATCGATCTGAGGATTGTGCTTCTCTAACCAAGGAATTCCTAGAATAATCTGGAACTGAGGGGCCTTGATCACATCGAACACGATCTTCTCATGGTGTCCATCTTGACTTACTAGCGTCACTTCTTGGGTGGTATGCGTTACTGGTCCGGAGGCTATCTCCGTACCATCCACCGTAGTAATGACGTCCTTTACAGCCTTTGGACAAAGAGTCAGATTCATTCTCAAAACCATTTCATGATCCACATAATTGCCGATGGCACCGCTGTCGACGTAAGCTTCAATCGCATGTAATCGATCCGGATGTTCAGGGCTAATGAGGACCATAGGTATCACGAAATGCGAGGTCACTGAACTGGTTTTAACGCTCGGCAAGAGGACCTCTATTCTTGTCGGGCGAGGTCGTTTCCCTGCTCAGAGTTTGTGACCCTGGTAACTGCAGCTCCTACTGCCTTCTTGGCTGGTTTCACCGGACAGTCTCGAAGAAAGTGCCCCGAGTTTCCGCAATAGAGGCATAATTGCAGCTGTTTTCTCCTTTCCCGCTCCTTTTGTCTTAGTGGTCCTTTCAGGCCCCCTATTTGCATGGGTTCCCCGGAGTCTACTCCTTTGGTAGGAGTTGGTGGTTTGGAAAATACTCGAGCATCAAACTTGGAACGATCGGCCTTCCTGTTCTGCAGTCTGTGGTCAATTTGAACGACTAAGTCAATATAGTCCGAACAGTCTTGCGGGGGATTCACTACTTGGGCTAACACATCTTTGAGCTCTCCACGTAGACCTCTATAAAACAGCGTAATCCTTTTGTTCTCAGGCCATTGAGTTTCCACCATCAGTCTGTTGATAGACGCAATATAAGCCAAAAGGTCTTGATTACCCTGTCGCAATGAAAGGAGCTCATTGTCCAAGGCCTGCCCCTGTGAATGTCTTGCAAACAGTTTTTCCATACTGAGCTGAAAAGCTTGAAAATCATGGAGAACCGGATCATCTTGATTAACTAGAGGGATCGACCAGTCTGCTGCATTGCCACTAAGGTACGAAAGCACGAAAGCTACCTTAGCTTGATCAGTTGGAAAGGCTGCTGGCCGGCATAAGAAGTGCAACCGGCACTGATTAATAAATACTGCAAACCTCTTTGGGTCACCAGAAAATCGTTCGGGCGGAGCCAGAGGTACATTCCCAGGTAGGTTGATCTGCACTGGGTTCGTAGAGGATGTTGAAGGAAGATTTGCCCCTGATGCGGGTAACGGAGTTTGTCCGGCTTGTGACTGTAGCAATTGTCTAGCGAGATCGTCTGTTCGCTCCTTGGAAATAATCAGTTCCCTTCTTAGAGCATTCGTTTCCTGACGGGCTGCATGCACTTCTGCTCTTAGTTCCCCAAGTAACTGGGCTAGCTGGTCGGTATCCGAGGTTTCCATAGCGCCTGGGTGGGAGTTTTGCGGTAGGCTTTGTGTTCTGTAACGCTCACCTGATTCCCGCAGAGGCGCCGGTCTTGACTGGGTGAATGCCGTATCTTCAAAGGTGATGTGTAACACACGGTTGGCTCTTTGGGCTGGACCTCTGTGCACTGTATGTCTGACTTGAAGAGTAAGATGTCTGCAGATAGAAAATATGGGATTAATGAACTGGGGTTATTGGGTGCCTCTCTCCTCTTCCCTTTCTCTTCTCCTGTAGAACCCCAAAGGTTAACGCCCTCACCTTAGGTAAGTGAACACCGAGCTCTCCATCTGCCTCGGGGCAGGGTGCCGTAACCAGTTTCTTCACTGGATAAGGGTGCAGGCCTCTTGACCTCAGAGGACTGCTGTCCGTCGTTAACTGCACGAACGGTAAGGTATGGGCACTTCAAATGTCTTAAAAGTCTTTTGTAATGATATCTCTTGTTTTGCAGGGTTCCGGCGATGGCGGATGGCGGGCTGATGAGAGTTGAGGATCGAACCCGCGTGAGGAATAGAAGCGCCTGGAAGCACGTAAGTAAGCGCTTGTAGCCTGCTTCACGATGCGCACTAACTGTCCCTTTTATCTTGCAGGTACAAGTTCGGAGCTTTAGAGAAGCTGAAGGGTGCTGGAATACCCACTGGATTCGGCGTGGGAAGGAGTAATGGCACGTGAGTAATAAAGTTGCCCAATGTCTTTAAACGCACCTTCTTTTGTCTTTCAGATGCGGGATGCAGCGCCGAAGGCCTCCGGAGCGTGCGAAGAGTAGGTAAGCCTTTGTCTTTCAGATGCCGGAATGCAGCGCGAGGCGTTGGTGACAGCCGATGGACCAGGTAAGAGATGCGCTGCCACTGAAGACCGTAGTGCTAACCTGTTCCTTCTTCGTCTTTACAGGTGCTGCTGAAGACTGGATTCCAGGATGGTAAGCCTTTGTTCCCTTAGGCCCAGGATCAGAAGCAGAAGACATGATGAGCGTTCTGCTGCAGAGAATGCAGAATAACACAAAGCAAGATTCATCCATCGGGTGTGGTTTAAATAGCCTCCTGTAGTGCTTAGGTGTCTCCTTCCACAGCCACGCCTAGGTAAGAAAAGAGTTCCTGCTTTCCAGAAGAGTTCCAGTGTTCTGAACCTAGGGAGTGGCTCCTGCCCCACCCAACAGGAAAAGTAGTCCCAAACAGAAGAGGATCAGGGGTTCAACTGGCAGGTAAGTAAGCAGCATGGTCTGCTGCAGGTAAATCCACCCAAGCATTATGAGCCCGGCGCTTCCAGCGCTGGGACTGGGCATCTTTATGAGCCTGGTGCCACTGGCGCCAGGACAGGGTCCAAAAGGTCCCAATTGGGACTGGCTGGCACTCGGAATCGGGGTTATGGGTCTGCTTCCAAGGGAGTCGGGCAAGTCCTGATCTTTTGGAAGCAGAGATCATGACACTACCAACACTGACATCCCCATAGAGGGTTCAACCCCTTTTCCAGGTGGGCTGGACAGAACAGAATCCCTGCCAGAAAGACTTACCTGCAACTGCACATAAGTCTCATCATCCAACTCAGCACCTGAAAGGATGTCTGGGGAGGTGCACCCAGAGGCACCCCTGGACAGTATGGTCTGCAGTAACATTGGGTTTTCACCCACCATCACACCACATCCCCCACTGGTGCCCGGTCGTGCCTGAGATTACTCCTGGGTCTGCACCATCTCCTCAACCTCAACAGCACCAAGTGCGCCATCACCTGCAAAAACATGAAAGACATCAAATGGAAACAGGCATGAGCACCATAGCACACACATAGGCCGTGACAAGCCAGAGATCCAGTACATTAATTACACATGTCCCACATGACTATAAGCCTGCCATGCATGCACTGTCAAAGAGTCAAAAAGGCAGACACTGGGGAGAGCAAGATGGATCTGCAACACATTTGCAGCATGTTGGGTAGCACTGGCATCACACATCAGGCTGTGAGTGGCATGTCCAATACACATACATGACACATGCTACCACACAGATGTCATGTAGCATAGCCACGGTAAATTACAAAATTACAGCAATATGTCAGTGAATGAGTACTGTCACACATCCATGTCACATCGACATGATGCGAAGATTGATGCTGAATAGTGTTGCAAAATATGCATGTGCCACACACTGAAACACACCCAGTGTCCAATAACACAGTCAGTGTGGGCTGATCAATGGTTGGTCACTTTAACATTACAGGAAACACCTGTCAATTTCCAGATGCAAACAGGGCGTAATAAAAAATGTCTGCAGCCCAATACTCCATCGGCCTGAATGGTGTAATCATTAACATAACCAGGTAAAAGTAGTGGCCCAGTGTGGGCTGTAAACAATGACCGAAGCATATCACATATGTTGCAATAGGGGAGAATAATGTGTACTAAAAATGGGAGAGTGGAAACAATCAGCCTGAATGAACACTTACAAAATCTGACCAATGTAGTTACAAGATGACAGTTCAAGGTAAAGTGCAATAATCTGGGCATAATTGGCAACTGTGGGCAGAAGGGATACAGTCATACCCAAATCCAAGGCATGTGAATGCATGGGAGAGTGCAAATGAGTGACCCCTAACACTCAGGAGTACACACCCTCACCTGGCACTCAATCAGAACCTGTCACCCAAACAACATGCACATGGATTAAACACACACATGCATGGGCACCCACCGGACAATGCCTCGTAATCAGGTAGTTCTCATACACCTTCGATCTGTTCCTCTGTGACGAAGGTCCCAGCAACAGACTCATGTTCAGTGAGTTTGTTGTCCTCTTGTGGAGACCCACCGCCAGTCACCAGAGTAGCGGCATGATTTGAGGCCAGCTTGTTCTTTGCTCTGCATTTCAGGTCATCCCACCGCTTGTAGCAATCATCAGCTGTGCGCCTCACAAATCCAAGGGCACTTATGCGGTCCGCGATGGTCTGCCAGTGTGCCCTACGTTGACCAGGTGTGGTCTTGAACCCTGCAGTCACCAACATTTCGTGGCTATGTGCCGACACATAGGTCACAAGTGCATCAAGTTCCAGGTCATTAAAGCTAGGCTTCCTTGACGTGCCGGAGTGTGTAGCCGTGTCTGGAGTCTCAGCCTGTTGTGCCAGAGCACCCTTCTTCCTCTTTTTGGAGCGGAGCCTGAGTGGCTTACGCCGCTCTGGTCAGTAGGGGCAGAAGCACAGGTGGACTGGGTAGTAGGAGTGTGCGAATGCACAATGACCATAGGCCTTGGTAAAGGCATTAGTTTAGTTTAGTTTAGTTTATTATTTGTATTGCGCTCCAGACCCGAGGGTATTCAGACGCAAGGCATAAGGATATTCAAAGCTTGGTTGCAACATGTAAAATACAATTATGTGCAAGTACCGCTTGGTTACATGTTGGCACAATGAAGTTACGATATATACAGGCGGGTACATTGATGGCATGCATAGTTTTACACAGTGGTTGGTGCATGTGGTGTAGAGAGAGGTGCCGGGAAAAGTCAGCAAGGTATATGCCTAGATGTCTGCATCTTTGAGCCAACTGGTGATGCTTTGACGGAACTTGTGATAGGATTGATTGATTCTTAGAGGGGAAGGTAGTGAGTTCCATAGGAGTGCTCCCTTGACCTGGAAGCTGCTGCCTCCTATTTTGACATGTTTGTATCTGGGGATCCAGAGGTAGTTGGTGTTGGCGAGTCTGGTGATTCTTGTGGTAGGCTTCAAAGTGAATCTGTCGGATAGGTAGCGGGGTGCTGCATTGTTCAAGCAATTGTGCGTGAGGGAGGCAGTTTTTTAGTTTTATTTTGTCGTGAGTGGTTGGCCAGAGTTTAACGTGGTTGAGAGGTAGTGACATGGTGTTGTAGTGAGTGGTATGGTATTGGTACGTTGCTAGTACTAGGAGCAGGATGTGTATGATACTTGTTGTGTGGGAGGTGGGGAGCAGGATGCACAGGGGTGTGTGCATTGTTGGTATGGGTGCTGTAGGCGGGAGAGCCTGTATCAAATTCTGTGTTGGTGTACTGACTAGATCTGGTCTGAATTGTGTGTCTGAGTGCAGAGTTCAGAATGCAAATACGGGAGTAGTCTAGATGCAGTGTTTGTAAAGGGCGTAGCATTGGCTAAGATACAAGTCGAAATTGGCAGACAGGATAGAGTGGCATGTGGAGGCAATAAAATGACCAGCAAGGGTTCACCTAAATTCGAGGTGCAGCAACTGGCATCAAGTATCATTGGCTGGAGTAAGGTGCAGTAGCAGTATTAGTGGCATCAAATGAGTGAGGCACAATAACTGGCAGTGAGAACATTAGCTGACCGGGCTACCACGAAATATTTGCAGCTAAGCGGCTATGTGGAGGACAAACCGCTTAAATATAATGGCTGCAACGAGTTAACGATAACCGCCGAAGGGCGTATGTAGACATTATTGCTAGGCAGGCATACTGGCTGGCAGCATGATCGTACTCACAGAAGGATGAGTGTCCAAAAGTAGAGTCTCGTGATGGTCGCCATGCGCCGTCCAGCGGTGAACAGGGGCAAACAGGGCCTTAGGTGGCCTTTGGTGAGGCCGGCTCTTCCGCCTGCCGGCGGATACGGGCAAATTCAAAACACTGGTTGCTTAGCAACCGCGAGGACGCTGAGCCTCGTTGTGGCGCCGCATCGCGCCCGACATTTTGTTTTCCTGATCCTAATGTCGGCGTTGATGCGGGCGTGTAACCCGGGCTGCCCAGGGTGAAAATGGGTTGCTGGATGGGGTATACTTGTGGCAGTACCTGATCAGAGGTAAATCAGGCAATGGGTCTGCATCGAGGTGGTAGGTTTCCTGGTCTGCTGATGCGGATCGGCACGGCACGGCTGGTGGAGCTGGTAGACTTCGGTGCTGCTGAGGAAGGGTGGGGGCTCCTGCCCTCGCCACCAGATGGGGGGAGACTGACGTATTTCAGGGGCAAACAGGGCCTTAGGTGGCCTTTGGTGTTGCCGGCTCTTCCGCCTGCCGGCGGATACGGGCAAATTCAAAACACTGGTTGCTTAGCAACCGCGAGGACGCTGAGCCTCGTTGTGGTGCTGCATCGCGCCCGACATTTTGTTTTCCTGATCCTAATGTCGGCGCTGATGCGGGCGTGTAACCCGGGCTGCCCAGGGTGAAAATGGGTTGCTGGATGGGGTATACTTGTGGCAGTACCTGATCAGAGGTAAATCAGGCAATGGGTCTGCATCGAGGTGGTGGGTTTCCTGGTCTGCTGATGCGGATCGGCACAGCACGTCTGGTGGAGCTGTTAGACTTCGGTGCTGCTGAGGAAGGGTGGGGGCTCCTGCCCTCGCCACCAGATGGGGGGAGACTGACGTATTTCAGGGGCAAACAGGGCCTTAGGTGGCCTTTGGTGAGGCCGGCTCTTCCGCCTGCCGGCGGATACGGGCAAATTCTGCATTGGCAGAAGTGTGATGTTGGCAGGGGGAACATCAGTTTGATGGACCTGGAACGACACTGTCCTGGCTGGGAGACTCAGAGCTGTGGTGGATGGAGCTGCAGCTGCCCCTGTAGCCTCCCCACCCTGCCTACTTGGGGCAGCGGATGATATAGCTGCCCCAGATCCACGTGGCTTGGTGACACCAACTTGCACCGCCACACGTGGCCTAGACTTGCTGACCTGAAAGTCAGCCTGGGAGTCATCCTGTGCCAGGTCAGGTGCCACAATGGGCTGGTCCAACAAGGGCTGAGCTGGGATGGTGTCAGCCACGTTTCCCTCAACCATGGGGGGGCATGGGTGTCCCTGATTGGTCCTCCACACATGGGGGTCTAGGCGCACCCTGCAAATCCCAGCCACGTGCCCTACCGCGCCCACCACGCCCACATTTTGAAGGTTGGCCACCTTTGCCTCCCTTACTGCTTGGTCGCCTCCCAACCATGGCACTGATGTTGTTGTGCGTATGTGAGTAGCAGTAAACTATTGTCCTGGGCAATTGGGGGTGAAAGGGGTAGGGTACTAGATGGAATTCGTACCCTAGTGCTCTAACAAGGCTGTCTGTGACCCCTGGGGGAAGATGACGGGTCACGCAACGCACAGACAGCCCAAAATCAAAAAATAACGTGCACGCAACCCCTCGTAGACCATGTGCGTGAAAAAAAGAACCCGCACTACGCTGTGGCACCCAGAAACACAAGAATAAGCATACGAGTAATACACGCAGCCTACAATGACCTCTGAAAGGGTACGCGACACACGGGGCAAGCACAGTTGGTAAATACATGCGCGACTCACCGTCTGCCTGGAAAAAGAACGTGAAAAAGACGCGTGTGTGCGCGTTGGCAACACCCCCGCCAAAAGAAGAATTGTACGCTGTCTGAGGAGACAGGACAAAAGAAGAAGTGAACGCTCTTTGAGGAAACAGGCCCAAAAAGAATAAAGAACGCTGTCAGAGGTAACAGGGAGTACGAACTTGAAATGCTGTGAAATAATCGCGTGTGAACCGACAAGAAGTACAGAATTCACCCACTCGCTCTCCACGAAAAGCACGTACAAGGGAATGGGGTCCTACACGTACCTTTTAAAGCGGCCCACACGTACAGCGTCACTTACGCGTGTACGCGCTAAGGCCCTTTCCTCCAATTACACGAGCTGAGACTCGGACGTGCAGTTTTTGGACGTGTACGATGAACATGCACCCATGTTGATGGAAACGCCAGCGCGCGTCACGTCACTTACGCGCGTAGGCCCTTTCCTCGGATTACATGCATCCACACGCGGACGTGCAGTTTTTCCACGTCACAGAAGCACTTACGCGCTAAGGGCCTTTGGTCCAATGAAATTGCGTACGTGTGCTGACGCGCTTACACGCTAAGGGCCTTTCCTCCAATTACACGCTGACGTGCAATTTTTTCACGTGCCAAATCACTCCGTATCAAGCTGGCCATGCAACAACACTCGGAAGACCACGCGGAAGGCCGAATTACTGCCCCCCAGAGCCCCGAGCACGCTCCCACCTGCCATCTGCTTCTGCCTGACTGCCTGCTGCCCACGTGCCCTGCTATTTGCTGCCTGCACGTCAGCCAGGGGTGCAGTTGCTGTGACCACCCCTGCTGGAACCGAAGACTCCCGACTGGGATACCATCGCTCCACAGCCCAGCCCCAGGACCCAGTTGCCCTCCCACTCCTGCATCTGGGGTTGCCATGTCGGGCACAACACCATCTGGCACCACTGGCAACCCCAAGCCAGAGAGGCAGAGGGCCACCAGCTTCAGTGCCAGGGAAGTTGGTGTCCTGGTGGAGCAAGTCCTGGGGCAGTATGATTCTCTCTTTGGAAGTTCATGTGCCGACAATGAAGGACGGACCAGGATTTGGATGGACATTGTGACTGCCATCAACGCGGAGAGGGTGGCAGTCACGACTTACACCATGTCAAGAAGTGCTTGGAGGACTTCAGGTCCAGGACCCTCAACAAGGCCCGGCACCTCTTGAAGGCAGCGGATGCCAAGGGGCGCCGGGGCCACCTGTCCGACCACCAGATGAGGTTCCTGGAACACATATGCCCAGCGCTCCACGTCCAGGTCCTTGAGAGGCAGACACGTCTGGAGTCGAGCGGTAAGTGTACATGCATACTGATTGGATGCTGTGCGTGTGGTGGTGTGCCAGTAGTGTGCAGGTTGCACATGTGTTTTCTTAGGGCCATGTAGGGATGTGTATGAACAGGGGCGTGAGGCTGCCACATGTGAGTCCTCTTAGGTGTGAGACACATCGATGGTGTATGTGTTGGTAAGCATGCTGTGCAAATGCAGGTGTGGCAACACGCATGTTTGAATTTCTGTGTATGTACGTTGGCATGGTTGTGGTGTGGCATGGTGGATGGTGGTTTCTGCTGCATGTTTCGGCACTGTGTACATGTGTATGTGTGTGTATTTGACAAGTGTGCAACTGTGCTGCAACATGGATGCACGTGACACTGATATATAGAAGGCTGAATGCCAGATGTGACATGTATGGCGATCGCATCACTGCGACAGTTGGAGGAGATGTAGACATGCATGTAAGTGTGGTGGCATGTGTGCGTGTCTAGTGCACTCCCTGTGTTTCATGTGATGTCAGGCTCACCTTCAGCTGTTCATGCTGTTGTATGTGTATGGATGTTGCTCCCTGGTGCAATATTGCTGTGGAAATGCTCATTTGTGTGAGTTGAAATGACATGTGTGTCATGGAGTGTGATGCCATGTCTGAAGTTTGACACTGCCACTCATGTGCAACTGTCATGTGTGTATCAGTCAATTGTACAGTGCCCTGATGTCTGTGTTTTATCTCTCCCTGTCTGCAGCGTCAACTGATGAAGAGGGCGGAGAGGTTGCTGTGGGGCACAGCGGCAGGGATCGCACCACCAGCCGGAGATGCAAGGCCCGGCTCCCCTCCCAGATTGTCATCTCGTCGGGGAGTGAGGAGTCTGGTGCCGCGTCCCAGGCCGCAGCTGCCGAGGGTATGTCCAAGAGGCAGAGGTTGGAGGTGGACTCCTCGGCAGCAGAAGGGGCAGCTGAGACCCCACAGGGTCCAACGGACGAAGATGGCACGGAGTCATCCAGGTAGGTGAGGGGTTTGGTGGAGGAGGAGGCCGTGGAAGGGACACACATAGGGTCTGGAGGTGGGGATTCCACTGGTGCTAGTGGTGCAGTGCAGGGGCAGGGACAGGAGGCAGCACAGGCCGCCGCGGAGGTGCCTGTGTGTAATCCTGTCCCTGATCCTGTCACTGCATCATCTGGCACCAGCAGGGATGCCTACGTCCAGACCCGTTTTCAGGGAGGGGATGAGCGCACAACAACTGGCCTTCATCTCCCTGCAGACGTGGCTTTCCGGGACCGTGTTGAGCCTATCCTGAGTGGGATAGCACTGCGTCAACGGGGCATGCGAGGTGACCTGCAGTCTTTTCGTGGAGAGACTGCACGTCGTAACGCATGCCTCTTTGACTATGTTGACATACTGGATGGGTCACCGGTTCTGGATTCCTCCGTTTGCTGGACCTTCTTGCGACCCCCTCCTCACCTGAACCCCCTACGCGCCAGTCATCCTCCATGCCATCTTCCCACCCATGTTTCACCTGGGTACCATGTGGAGCTGCCCCTGACCCAGCGGCCAGGCTGGTGGAGAACACATCTCTGCCACAGTCGGGAGTCGGACGTCCAGCAGGGGTGGCCACCACGACAACTGCACCCCAGCCGGAGGAGGATGTGCAGGCAGCAAGAGCCAGGGCGCAGGCACAGGCACAGCAGCAGCAACATGGTGGGAGCAATGATGGCTCGGGCCTTCAACATCGGAGGGGCAGGCATCGGCCAAAGGGCAGGAGGACCCCGGATTTCAAGTGTCTTCCGTGTGGCAGCGGTTGGGCCACGCCATAGATGCAGAGCGGCAGCGGTGGAAGAGGCACGGCTCACAATGGTTAGGGCGGAGAAATCCTTGCGGAGGGCCCTTAGGCGGGCCGAGTGCCTCGAGGAAATTCGCAGGGAGTTGGAGGTGAACATGTCGTCGTCCCTGCGAACCCTTGGGGCCATGGAAGAGGACCGGCTCCAGGACATTGAGCGGGAGTTCGATGATGCCCTGGCCCGGGACATCAATAAGTGAGCCGTCGGACTAGCCCGCTGCCACTGTAAATAGTTAGATAGTGTTAGGTTTCCTTTCTGTTTTTGTTCATTTTGGGGCGATTGGACAATGCACCACGTTTTTGTATATAGTTCTTTATTAGGTAGTCTTTTTTGTAGGTATCATTTCATTTGTTGGGCTCATGGACCCTGGATTGGTGATTTGTATATAGTTGAACAGTGGATTTTCTTTTTTTTCTTTTCATTTCACCATGGAGCAATGGATTTCACTTATTTTTTTCCCTTGGATTTGCTTTGTTGGACTGAGACTTTGGACACATTTTCATTTGGATTTCTTTGGATTATGATTTCATATTTTTGATTATTTTCTGGACATGCTGCGTTTTATTTCTTCTTCACATTATTGTGTGTTTTCATTTCATTACATTCATTTTGGATTCAATACATTTTTGTTTCATACTTTGGTGTGTGTGGAATTCTCTCATTGATTTGGGTTTTCACATTCACTTGCACCCATTGTGTGTGTGTGACGGACATGTGTTCATTTACATACTTGCCATTCGGGTTGTATCAAGTAATGGGCATTTCTATGTGGGTGGATGCAATACTTGGTTGGGCCTTTGGGCTGGGGTGGCATGGGGTGTGATATGGCTGGCCATTAGGCCCATGATTGAGGATCGTCATGACATGGAGGCAGGGGGACATGAGTGGGGGCCTGCTGGCAGGTGCCCCTGACTGCTGGGGGGTGGAGGTTCTGGGGGACATGAGTGGGACATGAGTGGGGGCCTGCTGGCAGGTGACCCTGACTGCTGGGGGTTGGGGGTGCTAGAGGACATGAGTTGGTGATCAGTAGTGCAAGGTGACATGTGGCTTGGCTGGGGGGCATGCCCATGGTGGATGGGCTGCCTGCGGGACATTACCAGGGGTGCAGGGTAGTCCCCTGTGGTTTGGGCTGCCTGCAGGGGCCATGGAGGGTGTAGAGGGAACACCTGGGAGGACCCACACTGCCAATTCATGGGTAGGGCTACCTGCGCACCCCCGAAATTCACGTACCCCGCTCTGACAGAAAAATCGCATGTGAAACTTCCCGCGCACCCCCAAATTACACGTACCCCACTCAAACAGGGCCTATCGTGTGTGAAACTTCCCGCGCAACCCAGGAATACACGTACCCCACTCGCACAGGGCCAATCGCATGTGGAACTTCCCGCGCACCCCCGATTTACACGTACCCTGCTCTGATCGCGTGTGAAACCTCCCGCGCACCCCAGGAATACACGTACACCACTCGCACAGGGCCAATCGCGTATGAAACTTCCTGCGCACCCCCGAATTACACATACCCTGTTCCGATCACGTGTGAAACTTCCCGCGCACCCCAGGAATACATGCATCCCACTTGCACAGGGCCTATCGTGTGTGAAACTTCCTGCGCACCCCAGGAATACACGTACCCCACTTGCACAGGGCCTATCGCGTGTGAAACTTCCCACGCACCCCAGGAATACACGTACCCCACTCGCACAGGGCCTATCGCGTGTGAAAATTCCCGCGCACCCCAGGAATACACGTACCCCACTCGCACAGGGCCAATCGCGTGTGCAACTTCCCGCGCACCCCCAATTTACACGTACCCCGCTCTGATCGCGTGTGAAACCTCCCGCGCACCCCAGGAATACACGTACCCCACTCGCACAGGGCCAATCGCATGTGAAACTTCCCGCGCACCCCCGAATTACACGTACCCCGCTCCGATCACGTGTGAAACTTCCCACACACCCCAGGAATACACGTACCCCACTCGCACAGGGCCAATCGCATGTGAAACTTCCTGCGCACCCCCGAATTACACATACCCCGCTCCGATCGCGTGTGAAACTTCCTGCGCACCCCAGGAATACATGCACCCCACTCGCACTGGGCCTTTCGCGTGTGAAACTTCCCACGCACCCCAGGAATACACGTACCCCACTCGCACAGGGCCTATCGCGTGTGAAACTTCCTGCGCACCCCTGGAATACACGTACCCCACTCGCACAGGGCCAATCGCGTGTGGAACTTCCCTCGCACCCCCGATTTAGACGTACCCCGCTCTGATCGCGTTTGAAACCTCCCACGCACCCCAGGAATACACGTACCCCACTCGCACAGGGCCTTTCGCGTGTGAGACTTCCCGCGAACCCCAGTAATACACTTTCCCCGCTTGCCGTGTGCTGTGTGGCGGCCCTGTACACTGGTACAGGGTTAGCGCAGCCCTTTGCGCTGGATTGGGGATTTTGAGGCCTTTTCCTTGCACGAAGTGTGTTCTTGGGGGCATAACTGGCACTGCTGCAGGGTCGCTGCACCACTGTGCGCCATGGCTGGTTTTGGTAGCTAAAATCCATGAATACGCTGTGCGCGGAAATGGATTTTAGCCCACGTGGCTGGCGCAGAGATTTGCACATGCACACTGTACGCCAGCCGCGTGCGCCACTTGTGCACTGAATTCTAGGAATTACCCTGCAAATTTTCAGTAGGCATGCCTTATTCACACAACACAAATGTATGCACTTTCTACGCAAACTAAGGCTGAGGAGTCTTATATGTAGAGCTCAGTAAATACACAAATATATTCATGATATTTTAGTATAATCCCTAGGTACAAGATCATCATTTGAAAGTAGAGTGTTTTGTTTCGTATTGACCTCATAAAGATGTGTGTGATATACATATATGTGAAGCTGTAATACATCCGTTCAGCCAACCTGGAATTCCACAGTATCGAGGCCCATGCCCGAATGAGAGTTGTATTGTCGTTACTGAAGAAACAGCTTGGACCAAACCAGATTGCAACTATTAAAAATACAGCGCAGGAGATTGCGCACTCACCTACCATTTAAAGGTATTTGGTCAGTACACTACTAGGAAATGAGGGGTCAGGGGTCTCTCATTTGGAATTATAATGGACCAGCACTCTTTTACACAAATTAAGGTCATGTTTCTGGCTGAGGCTTATATTTAGAGCGATCAATTGAATGGTTATGTGAAAAAACGTTCCTTCCTGGTCACACTATGTTAGGGCAAGAGACCCTGTGGGAGCAGGGAATCGTCTGCTAGGGCTTAGATCGCCTGATTACAGAGGAAAGATATTAGTTCTCTGATTAAATGTTCTTCCTAGGGGCAGGTATGAGATGGATAGGCCCGAGTTCTGGCTGCATTTGTCGTTTTGCGATTGCTGAAGATTTAAGCCAATTTCTTTTCACTTGCGACAGATATATTGCTATGCCAAGGAAAGGGTTAAGACCATATTTTATTGCAAACAATATTAGGAATTGTTCTGATGCTCTTCCCTCGATTTTGCGCACCAACGATGATGCTTTATGATAGGCTGAATAGGTAAAAGCTGCCTCGAAGAAAGGATCACGTTTTTAAGGTAATTTTATTTTAGAGTCTACGTGTTGAACGAATGAGATGATAGTGTTTGTTTTTTGGATTTACTGTTGACATTATTTTTTAGTCTTTTTGTGTTATTTTATGTGCTGCTTTTAAAAATGTTAATGGAGAAATATAATTAAACATTGTGGATAGACTGAATGACAGAGTTAAATAGGGGATTCCCAAGGTCTCTAAATAGTATTTTATATTCAGAAAAAGTTGCAGAGTATGCTGAGACAATAAACAATTGCTTATCTGCAATCATCAATCAAAGATGACATCACGTATTGCATTATGTATAGCATTACTGTAAACTAGAGCACAGTGATGACATCATAGCATACATCATGGGAAACTACCCATCAGAGGAAAACATTCTCTTAGTCTACTTCAAAGCATTTGACAAAAATATTGCATGGATGTATGTTTAGTGCACACTAAAAGAAATGTAATGTGCCCATGGGCCCATTATGTTGGTAACGTGGCCACTGGGCCTTGTTCATGGCCACAGACTATGTCCAGTGGCCAAAGGATCTACTGTGGTGGCACAGCATGGCTGTCATAAGTCTGCTAGTTTCCAGTGATGACATTGATAATGTTTTTTTTTTATTTATTTATTTGTTTTTTGGTTTTAAAAGAAAAACCTTTACAAAAGAATAGTGCATTTCCTTAGATAAAATTACAATAGGATCTCGGAAACCAGGGAATAACTAGAATAACTGGGGGGGGGGCGAAGAATGTCAACCAGGAAGCTCAGTAGGCCGTGTCGTCTTTTGATACTTTGTTAGTATAGTAAGTTTCTCTGAGACTTTTACTATCGCTGCAGTGAGCATGATTTCCTGGCCGGAGATCAGTCTGTTCCAGAATGCATCTTGATTTAGACTCTCTTCTCTGCTTACAAATCTCCTCAGTAAAGACACTCTTGTGGCCCATGTGCCTTCGCACTCCAGCAGTAGATGTTTCAAAGTTTGGAGGTTCGAAGTTTTACAGATTTCGCAGAATTTTGTTGCCTTCTCTCCCTGGTTTCTTTGAGCCAGTATTTCTCCTGTGTAGGCTAGGTTCAGTCGCAGTCTGAGAAAGCTGTTTCTTATCTCACGATCTGGGAATTTTTCCAGGTAACGTGGCATGGTTCCAAGTTTCCTGTCTACTATCAAGAAGGAGTTTAATGTTTTTAGGTTTCTGACTCCTGTGATTGTTTCGATCCAGTCAGCCATTTTTAGTTTTTTTTTTACTTTCAAGGGGTTTTGTAGAAGGATTTCTGTCGGTAAATCAAGCTTATGCAGGATCTGTCCAATCTTTTCTTCTAGGCTCGATAGTTGATTTGATTTTGCTTTCTTTAGGTGTTGGTTTATATCGAAAAAAAGAGTGGCCTTGCTGGCTGTGATTATATTACGATAGAGTGACAGGAGTTTCCACTCTGCACGGCAGCTCAATGAGGTCAAGCCTAGTTCGAACCTCAGACTGACTGACGATGTGCACATTGGTAGCGAAATGGACGATTTCCAAATAAGGCCCTCAATTTTGTTCCAATCGTAGTTCCACAGCAGAGGTTTTGCCTCCAATCCATAGAGGAGGACAGGAACTGCTTTGCCTACGTATAATTTCTTGAGTGGTGACAATGAAAATGTACAAAATTTTCCGTTTAAGTTTTTCATTTGCGCAATAATTTTCGAGGTCTTGTTGAGAATTGATGAGTTCACCTTGTTTGCAGTTGGATGGGCTAAGACTTCATATCCCAGGTATGTGAGCTCATCTACTCGGGGAATTTCCTCGTTGTCCAACGCCCAGATCCTTGATGTTACCTTTTTTCTTGGATGTTTGAAAATCAGGACCTTGGATTTTAGTGGGTTGATTATTAGGCCATTTAACTTGGCATATTCATTGAGTTTGGATAAAAGATGTTGCAGTCCTAATGCTGATCCATCCAAAAGAACAAGATCGTCCGCATAGGCCAGCCAGTGTAGTCTTCTGCTGTTAATTCTGGGACAGATGAGCGACGCCGAGGCCAGAAAGTCTCCAATGTCTGATAGAAATAGGTTGAAAAACAGTGGTGCACCCAAGCATCCTTGTCGTACCCCCTTAAGGACCTGGATTGCTTCTGATAGGTTGCCGACGTCATCCAGCCTCACTCTAATCGTAGTATTTTTATGTAGTTCAACGAGCATAGCCAGCAGGGGGGCTGGAATTCCCCAGTTGTTCAGTTTCTGCCAGAGGAGTGATCTGTCCACCAGGTCAAATGCCTTGGACAGATCTACCCATGCCCCATACAGCGGCGAGCCTTCTTTCTCATTTGAGCTTTCGCTCAACAGGTTCAGTGTAAGGCCATTAAGGCTGGTAGAAAGACCCTTCCTGAAGCCTGTTTGGTGAGGGGGGAGAATCTCATTTGAGTCCACCCATAGAGAAAGTTCCCTCAATAATATTCTCATGAATATTTTACTGTCTATATCCAAGAGGGCTATGGGTCGATAGCATGTTGGACTTAGCCTATCACCCCCTTTGAAGAATGGAATAATCACTGCGTTCTTCCACGACGGTGGAAAAGTTTTTTCCCTCAGGATTCCTTGAAAGAGATGAAATAGCATTTTTGACCAGAGTTTTGGCTGATTTTTTAACACCTGATATGTGAGGCCGTTCGGACCTGCTGCTTTCGAGGTAGAGGATGATGTTATGAGTTCTTCAATATCCTCTTCGGTAAATTCCAGAGACCAGGTGATGTTGCAGATGCTAATGTCTCTTGAGCCTGTTGCTTTGAAGTTCTTGGCCAGATGGTCTACCCACTTGTGTTCCGGCACTAAGTTGCAAAGAGAACTATTTTGGCCAGTTTCGAGTTGATTTAGAACTGCCCAAAAATGTCTGCAGTTATTTGTACTAAGAAGCAAAAGCATTCTCTCCCCATCCTCTTGTATTTTTAAATGTTTGTGATTCTTGGACCAGTTTCTATAAATTTGTTTGGTTTTTTTAAGTTTTTGAATACAGCCTAGAGGATCTTCTGCTCTGGTCTGTTTTATGCTTCGCAGTGTTTGTCGCAGAGTTCTTTTCCTTTTGAAAGTTTCCTCTTCGAAGTGATGGAGATGTGTCTGTTTCCCCACTATTTGTACTTCACTTGGTTGGCAAATGGACCATATAAACTTTCCGAATCTTTCTGGATGGCACTCTTCGGCCACTATTGAGGGATGAACTATTGCTAAATGATCGTTTAAGTTTTCCCCCCCCATGTTTGTACTTGACTACTTTCAGTTTCCCCTTAGAGCCCTCCAAGTCCTGTCTGATGCATGGGTTTGTAGAACACAGAATTTCAGGAAAGTAGAGTTCCATCCTCGCGTGATCACTTCCCCCTTCCCAATCTAAGGTGAGATGATGTGGGTGCAGGGTAAGTGATGGTGAGGCGAAGATGTAGTCTATTATTGATTGCAACCTTCCCTGACGCCATGTTGGTCCGGGGTTGTCCGTACTGCTATCGTCTTCAGATATCATGTCGAGATCCCATGATTGAAAGAAGTCCCACCATTGTTTACCTTTCTGTGTGGTACTGTGTTTAGGTAAGCTATTTCTCCTATTTCCTACACTAATGAGATCTGTGTTCAGGTCCCCTGCTGCAACAATCTGTGCTCCTATGTGATTAATCATGACCGTGGAGAATAGTTCATTTAGAGTTTCTATGTAGTCTCGGAGTTTGGAAATGGCTGGGTTCCAATAGATGTTTACCAGAATGAGATTGGCCCGGCAGTCGCTCTGTCCTGTCTCTGCTTTACAGGCCTGGATGCCCACTGGATTATTGCAGAGCGTAACCACATTTTTAATGGCGGAATTTTTGGTTGCTATTATCATTCCTCCTGCTGGTCTTCCTTTGGCTTTTTGAGAGGCCTTGAGGTTTTGCACTGTGAAGCCCTCTATCTCGATGGGGTTAGCTAACCATGTCTCCTGGAATAATAAGATATCATTGCGCTCTAAGAGGTCGTTTTTGAGTTGCTTTTTCTTCAAAAAGTTTGGGCCTCTGGTGTTCCAGGAGACTAATCTAAGGCCCCTCCGACTAAAGTTTCTGGAGGATTTGCGAGATGATTTCTGGGAGTTTAGTTATCAGATCGTCTTTTAATCTGAGACCACTTGTTGCGTTGCTTTGGAGCCCTCTAGCAGTTCCGGCAGTACCCACAGCAGTGGGTGCGGATTCCTCTCCGGTCTGTTTATGCCACCGGTGATTTCCAGATATGCCTTCTTCCTCTGATTCATAAACCCAGAGCCCTTCTATAGCCAGATCGTCTTTATTATTGATAAGCGCCTGTTGTGCCTTTCTTGAGGTAAGAGCTATCTCCACAAAGAATGTATCCTCCCTAAATGGGAAGGCTAGGTATTCAATGTCCTCTGAATCGAAAAGAAAGAGATTGTAATTCTTTTGAATTTCTGAAAATAAGACGGATCTACAGAGTGATGTCTTTGTACTCTGATTCTCTAGTCTAAGCCACAATCTTGGGATTGTAAAGTTTGATGCCGCTACTTCCTCTTTTCCTGCAGTAGGGGTTTGTTGTTTTTGTTCGTTTTTCTCTCTTTCTCCATATTGAGGACACATTTCCAGGTTTTTAAATTTCCCGGTCCCGTTCCAGCAGTCTACTTCACTGAATAAGAGGCTTGGGGATGTCACATCTTTGATGGCTGACACGGGAGATGTATTTTTTTCTTGTAGTGCAGGAGCCTTTTTACCTGACGGTTTTAGGAAGATGGGGGCCATTTTTATAAATGCTTGCTTGGGCTCCCCGCTAAGTCCCTTTCTTGGTTCTTTATGTAAATTTTGTTTTAGAAATATTGGAGCAATCTTGATGTTTGTAGAGACCGGTGTACTTTTTTGGTTGTCGGAAGCTGCAGATAATGGAAATATAAGATCCGTTTGCATACCGAAGTTTGATGTTTGAACCTTGATTTTACTAGGACTCTCCCTGCCCGTTGAGCACGTCTTTTTGCCCTGGATTCTCTCAGGAGCACACTTGCTTACGAGGGCATCATGTACTTTTGATGTTTGTGAAGAGTTGGTTACTGGAGATGCAATAGCGATGGAATCAGCTGTCTTTTCAGCTGTGGGAGTAGTTAGATTTTTCAGGAATGTGTTTGTCCCTGCTTTCTTTTTTGCCTTGTTTTTCTGATTTTTGGGTTTCTTCATTGTTCCACCTGAAGGTTGAGAAAAGGTAGCCTCTATTTGTTTGCCCCTTTTGTTCCTTTTGTGACATTTTTTCCTTCTCAATCTCTGTGGTGCCTCGATATTCTGATTTAAACTGTCGGTTTCCTTTTCTTCCTCCTCTTGGGTTTTTTGAAGGCTGTTGTTGATAACTTCTATATAGTCGACATCGACATTTGCCAGCCTTCGAAATTCTTCCAAGATTGAGTCTGAGAGTGGTGTGTCATCGAAGAGATCTTTTGGCCCTTCTTCGTTTAGAGTCTTGTTCTGGTTTTGCAGTTTTTGAATTTCCGAGGGTATTATCTTTAAGAGTTCATGGGTGGTTGAATTACTTTTTGCCCCCTCCTTCAGTAGGCTTTGAATTTGGGCGATGTCTAGCCCTTGTTTGATGCCCTCTATTTGTGTTTCCTTTAGAATTGGAATCAGAATGCTATTCATGATATTGTTTACAGCAACCATAGATGATTCGTTTTTCGCAATTTCCTGTGACATTTCCAAGAGATGGCCTGCTTGTGTTTGCACCTCTGTTCTTAGGAGTTCGAACACTGAGACCAGAGAATTTAAAACATAGCTCAGGGCTGCCAGTGTGTTTTCAGATGCCATTGGAGGCCCTTCTGGTGAGATGGCCAATGGCTCTTCTTGTTGGCTACGGTTTCTCGGTGAGATTGCCCTGGTTCCTTGAGTTTTGTTTGTTGAGGTAGCGTTTGCTTCTGACCCCTCTGTAGGTGTATTTGTGACCGGGGTATTGGGTTTATGTGTTGATAATTGCCAGGTAGTGTCAATAATGTCCTCTAGGTCATTGGTACTCTTGTTCCTTTTCCTAGGGAAGTGATCGTTGATTCTTGTCTGGATTTTTTCAGTTGTCAGAGTGTACTCTAGCCCTCTTTTCCATATTTTTTGAATGTTAAGATTGGGGAATCTTCCCGCTGGAGTTTGTTGTGCGTCTATATGGGTTAGAGTCTCCTGTGAGGTTACTGGATCTGCGTCTGAGACAATAGATGCCCCCCTCCCTGGCTCGCACCCTGCCTCTAGGTAAGACCCATCTTGTACATCCAAGTCTTCTCCAAGAGGTGAGCTGCGCAGTCTCATTACGGATGTTACAATTATTGTTTGATGGTGTTAGTGCGCGCAAGACGCGATAGTTATTTACCTGTTGGGTGCGCCTCAGACCGCCAAACAGCCGCACAACAGCCGATGGGCTTGTCTCCTGCCGGGCTTAACGCCGCGAGGGTGGTAAACTCCGTCCTTTGAGTCCGCCCCAGACCACGTGATCAGATCACGTGTTCAAACGAAGCCGCGCCTCCTCCAGGAAGCGCGTTGCAGTGGTCGTTGCTGGCAAGAGTCTGGGAGAGAACTCGCAGTGCCAGATAAGATACAAAAGGTAGGTCCGCTTCCAATCTCAGCGCTTTTGTGACTGAGAACACAGCGGAACGGGCGGCAAACTCCGTCCTTTGAGTCCGCCCCAGATCACGTGATCAGATCACGTGTCCAAACGAAGCCGCGCCTCCTCCAGGAAGCGCGTTGCAGTGGTCGTTGCTGGCAAGAGTCTGGGAGAGAACTCGCAGTGCCAGATAAGATGCAAAAGGTAGGTCCGCTTCCAATCTCAGCGCTTTTGTGACTGAGAACACCTGATAATGTAATAAGTGATGTCATGCGTGATTTAATTGAAAGATTACCAGTGTGTTCATGACTTGCACAGTGGCAGGGGTCAAGGTTAAGTTGATGTGGATTCCAACACTTGACGTATTTCAAGCGTTTTGATGTTTTAAATGATCACCTTAATATCACTTCAGATAAAGTGTTTTCATATATACTGTAAATGATAATTTCAGATGAGCATTGTACAATTTTGAAAAGAGATGGGTAACAATAATAGTACAATTAAATTATCTTTTTAAGCAGCTTCTTTTGCTGAGAATATACAGTACCATTCCGATTTTTAATGTTTGTGCTGGCCACTGTCCTGATTGGTTGATTGTGAAGTTGAACCCATGCATTTGTTGCAATATGCTCAAACAATAATCATGAACAAAAAGTAGAAAAAAAACAAATGCACCTGTAAATCCTGTAACTTGGTCCTCTTGTTCTTTACAAGTGTCAAAACCCCCAGCAAACTCTTTATGCATGACACACAACTCCCTCAAAATAAACAATGCCTTCTCATTGTGATGATGACTTTCCTGCAGGACAAACCCAATGACAATGAATGGATCCAAACACCTGACTAGTCGACTCCCTCCATCCCACCTTGGGGGTGCCTGAGTGAATGCTGATCACATTCTATGACAAGACTAGGAGGCGAGCATTATGCTTCATCTTCATTTATTTCTACTCTTCAGCAGTTCAACATACTCATATAACAACTTTGAAAAGTGCACAACAAACTTTTCCTTTTTTCCAAACTACAACATCCATGAGTCTCTGTAGTCCATATCCTTTCCACCAGTCACAATCCACTTCCTGTGCTTGGACTCTTCCTCTTCTTTTACTGCTCTTCAAGCAGATAAGTACCATTTCTCCCCTCTCCGTATGTCAGTGATGAGTGGACTGAGTTTGAGTGGGAGATTGATATCAAGGGTATAATACACATGTAGAGACAAGGCACTGTGTGTGTAGGAAGGAGAAGATGTGTTTTAATTATTTTAAAATTAAAAAAAAATAATAATTTCATACATAGTTTGCTTTTAGTACGAACACGCGTTTGCGTAAAGAACTAAGCTTTTCCAGCCCGTAACAACGCGATGGATAATTTCGCGGATACCTCGAAGGTTGCACCGTAATCAGGAGCTTGTTCGCGAGGCTGACGGCCCCGTGTCATAAGACCGGCACCTCAGGGGTTCAGTCAACCTCGCGAACTACATAGCACAGGCAGCACCTGCACTCGCAGGCCGGCCCCCATCCTTGGGTAGGAGGAGCCGGCGCCCGCAAGTCAAGCAGTGCGGCCGGACTGCATACGCAGCTGCAGCCCCCACCCGCGGGTGAGCGGAGCAACTGCGAGCCGAGCGCAGAGCGTGACGCGCCTCAGCGTTAGCCCCCACCCGCGGGTGGGAGGGGCTTGATGAATTGTACTCGCACATCCGCTTTGTGTGACGACATTCGTTACACCGGCATCAGAATGCTCGCATGAGCCACAGATATTCCGATCTCTCTAAACAATAAATGTTATCAGATTACAGCGATCATAACGATCGCGAGCGCCTTCTTCAGGAAAGCACTCAGGGGACTGCAGTCCATGCGTGAGGAACAGCAGAAGCTAAGAGACTGCAGATCTCATACACTGCTAATCAGCAGAAGATTGGCGCAGCAGGAGCGAGGTCTCCCACAAGAACCACGAAGCTGAGTTCAAATAAGGTGCAGCCACTGAAAGAATTAGTAAAAAAAAAAAAAAAAAAAAGAACAGTAAAAAGTAAAGAGATTTTACTGACTCTGAATCATCAAGAAGGAGCAGTGGGCGTGCTGAGACACCTGACTCAGGTATTTTAGGCACACAGCACAGTAAAAATGTCAGAATTTGAGTGGAGCGAGGAGGAGCAATCGCAGCACCTCACTGCCAGCTTTAAGCAAGTGCTGGGGAGCTCCCTTATTGATGCAGTGGCAGAGGGCGTCAGACCCCTACAGGAAAGGCTGGAGACACTGGAGGCTATGCTTTCGCAGCCTAGTAATAGCACCAAAGACTGGAAGCGCACGCCCACAGATCCCTTGCAGGAGGGACACAAGGGGAGTAAGATAGCCCTCAAGAGGAAAGCCTCTGATGACCCCCGGGGCTCTTTGGAAGGGGCAGCAGAAAAGGCCCCAGAGGTGACTGACACGTTTGCAAAGCTGAAGGAGGCCTATCTGTCTGCAAAGCCAGGCGGTGCCGGACCTCATGACCCCCTCTCCAGGGGAGGAAAATATAGGAGAAGACCCAGGCTCGGAAGATGAGCTGGTAGACGATCAGGCCTCACAGGAAGACGAGGAGGCGGAGGAGGAGGACTGGGTGAAACCCAGTGGGGGCAAAAGAGCACGGAAGGAGAAACACCTCATTGATGCTCAGGATGATATGTTTGACCCGGATAGCATCTGGAATCCGAGGTCCACCGAGTGGCAGCCATCCCCCCGAGTGGCACAGTATATGGCAGCTAGACTGCGCAAGCCATTAGACAAGGAAGTGAGACAACGTCTGCGAGCAGATTGCCCGCGGCCAGATCTTCCAGGAAAGTTAGCGGACGCCCCTGAGCTCGATCCGAAGATGCTGATCTTTATGTCGAAAACTAATAAAGATCCCCGCAAGGGTATTGATAGATCCTGGAAAAGCTGCTAGGAGAAAGTATTAGATTTAGCAGGCCCTCTCGCGAAAATCATGGACCTCGCAGAGAGGGCAAAGGACACAGGAGAAGAAGTTGACCCTGAAGCTCTCGCAGGATGGGCCCAGAGAGCAGTCTGTCTTCTTGGGAATGCAAATTGTGCCATCGCTTCAGAAAGAAGGAAGGGCTTATTACTCAAGATAGATTCGAAGCTTAGCGATCTATCATCGTATGAAGCGGGAGAAGGGGCCCAGGGCCTCCTGTTTGGAGAGACCTTTGGTAAGGAAATGGGCCGATTCGTGGGAACATACGCTTCTCTTGAAAAGGCTCAAGCATCGATCCGCAAAATATTACCAAGTAGACTTTTTGGAGGGACCGGCCGCTTCAGGGGTCGTGCAGCCGGTCGCAGTCAAGGAGGGAGAAGACCCCAGAACCCCAGAGCACAATACTGGGAGAACAAGAGCCAGGTACATTCTTCCCATCCAGAGGGAGATTTCGAGGGGCCGCAGGTCCAGAGGATCAGGACGAGGTCAAGGATTTACACCAGGTGAGAGAAGTTCAGTATCCCCCGGTAGGTAGGAGGACGCGCATGTTTTTAGAGAATTGGCGCGAGCTTTCAAGCGATTCATGGATATTGCAGACCGTCAGAGGTCTACAGCTAGAATCATAGAGACCCCAGTTCAGCGGAGCAGACCTCAGAGTCAGAAGCTAGCGCAAGCGGAACAAGCATGTCTAGACAGTGAGATTGCGCAGCTAGCCCACAAGCAGGCGATAGAGAGAGGCGAGGCAACCCCCAGGTTTGTGAGCAATATGTTCCTGGTGCAAGGAAAGAGAAGGTGCGCCCAGTTATAAATCTCAAAGAGCTGAACAGCTGCATCATATATCACCACTTCAAGATGGAGGGCATCCATCAGCTCAGAGAAGGGCATCCATCAGCTAAGAGAAGGAGACTGGCTGACGCGTTAAGACCTGAAGGACACTTATCTTACAGTCCCTGTTCTCAAGGAGTACAGACCATTCCTAACTTTTCATTGGCAAAAACAGTTTTGGCAATTCAAGACAATGCCATTTGGACTTGCATCGGCACCCTGGGAATTCACGAAGTTAATGAAGCCAGTAGCAATCAGGGAGAAGGGCGTCAGACTGATTATCTATCTGGACGACCTCTTACTTCTAGCAGAAGATCGAGAGGTATTAGTTTACCAAACAAGATGGGTACAGGAGCTTCTGGGCTCACTAGGATTTCTGGTGAACACAGAGAAGTCAGATACCATACCAGCGCAGAAGCTAGACTTCCTAGGGTTTGTGCTAGACACCAAGAGAGCGACGTTGGAGCTTCCAGCTTGCAAAATAAAGGTCATAAAGAGAGAGATCAGACTATGCTTAGAGAAACAACAGATATCTCTCAGGACATTGGCGAGAATTGTAGGGCTATTAGCAGCATCTATTCAAGCCATCTTCCCAGGCCCCCTGCACTACCGAGCACTGCAGAGGTTCAAGATAAAACACCTGCAACAGGGTCTGAAGTACCACCAGCAGGTACCCCTAGATCAAGACTCCATTACAGAACTAGAGTGGTGGTTAAAGAATATGGATGCTTGGAATGGGCGAGCCATATTCGGAGACAAGCCGGATCTGGTAATAGAATCAGACACCAGCCGGATGGGCTGGGGAGCCAGATGTGGGACTCTGCAGACCGGCAGCAAGTGGAGCGAAGAGGAGCTCCGTCTTCACATAAATTGTCTGGAGCTCCTAGCAGGGTCGTTCGCGATCAAGGCTTTCACAAGAGGAAGAGTGAAATCTTGTGTACTGCTGAAGATGGACAACATATCAGCAGTGAGGTACATCAACCACTTAGGCGGAATGAGATCCAAGATGCTAGCAGAACTAGCGAAAGATTTCTGGCACTTCTGCCTGCAATCAGAGACATCAGTGACAGCAGAGTATCTGCCGGGCTCACTGAATGTGGTAGCAGATTGGAACTATCGGTATCTGACAGACTCCAGCGATTGGAGACTGGATCCAGCGGTGTTTCAGAGGCTGAACACGAGATGGGGACCTCTCCATGTAGATCTCTTCGCCTCTCGGCGCAACACACAGACGAGAATCTTCTACAGCTGGAGGCTGGATCCGGGAGTGCAAGGAACAGATGCCTTCCTGCAAGAGTGGGCGAGAGGTCCACTTTACGCTTTTCCCCCCTTCGCGATGCTGAGCAGAGTTCTAGTGAAGTGTCGGAGGGAGAAAGCGGAGCTGGTATTAGTAGTACCTCTGTGGAAGTCACAAGTGTGGTTTCCAATGCTAATGGAGCTGGTAACGGACATACCCAGAGTCCTCCCAGAAGGAGAGCAACTGCTCACAGACCCAGCTGGGTCGTGTCATCCTCTGAGATTGAGAGGGACACTCCCGCTAGCCGCGTGCAGGATATCAGGAGACGTTGGGCCCTGCTGGGAATTTCGGCGCATGCTGCTCAGCTCATCGCTGAATGCTGGGCTCCATCCACTAGGAGGAGCTACGACACAGCTTGGGCAAAATGGACAAGCTGGTGCAAGAACAGAAGTGTTCATCCCGTTTCAGCACCTGTAGTGGAAATACTGAATTTCCTAGCGGAGTTACTGCAGAACGGAAAAGCTTTCCGTACAATAGGAGTATACAGGTCAGCTATATCTGCAGGGCACATGCCAATAGATGGACTCCCGGCAGGAGAACATCCCGCAGTTGTAAGGCTCATCAGAGGGGCGAGATTCAGAGTTCTGTCAGAGCCCAGATACAGTACAACATGGGATGTGGCGACAGTGTTACGATTATTGTCAGATTGGCCAACAGATAGATACCTTTCTCTTAAACAGTTATCAGGTAAACTAGCTATGCTATTATGTCTGGTTTCATGCAAACAAGTTTCAGATGTTAGAGCCCTAGAGATTAACAGACGCTCCTTCGGACCAGAGGGAGTGACTTTCTCTATAGTCAGGAGAACCAAGACAGGGACTACTTCAGTGCATTATTCGTATTTTCCGAGCAATACAAAATGGTGCGTAGCACGATGTATTAAGGAATATGAGATTAGGACGGCGGGGTATAGGGCAGTAAGTACTACTCAGCTTCTTATAGCGCGCAGGAAGCCCTATCATGCAGTTACGACAGCCACTATCGCAAGATGGGTCAAAGAGATTATGCAAGCAGCAGGTGTGAATGTGGGCAGGTGTGGAGCTCATTCGGTGAGAGGAGCGATGGCTTCAACAGCAGAGAGAGCTGGAGTGCCATTGAGTGAGATAATGCTTGCAGCAGACTGGTCGAGTGATCGCACATTTAAAGAGTTTTATTTGAAGCCAGCAGAGAGTCTAGCTGGAACAGTGATGGGGGAGCTTTGAACAAGCATAATGCTCGCCTCCAGTCTTGTCATAGAATAAAGATTCCCCCTGCTAACTGCACAGGGAGTATTAATTCTATTAAAGACTAGGAGGCGAGCATCAAATTCCCTCCCGAGTATTGAACTGTCTAAAATAAGTATTGCATTATGTTAGCGAGTACACTACTTTGACATCACCCTAAAGTCTCCTATTGTGTTTGTTTCATAGGGGAAGATCAGAAGAATAGCTGAATACAGGCATAGCTAAAGACGTCAGGAGACCGGAGGTTCACCGGCAGTTGAGTTCCAGAGTTTAGGAGAGTCTGCGCATTGTTGGCGAGGACTAAGTTTTAAAGTTGATAAGCTGTCAGAGCGAGTAAAAGCAGAGGAGGAGTCCAAGCACAGGAAGTGGATTGTGACTGGTGGAAAGGATATGGACTACAGAGACTCATGGATGTTGTAGTTTGGAAAAAAGGAAAAGTTTGTTGTGCACTTTTCAAAGTTGTTATATGAGTTTGTTGAACTGCTGAAGAGTAGAAATAAATGAAGATGAAGCATAATGCTCGCCTCCTAGTCTTTAATAGAATTAATACTCGCTGCACAGTTAGCAGGGGTAATCTTTATTCTCCTTTAAACTATAACAAATCACAGCAAGGAACAGCTAATATATGTATTTATTTATTTAGTAAGGCAGCGATAGTTGCTCTGCAGTTAAGGTGATAGCCTTGAGTCAAAGAAAATCCGAAAATTCTATTGCTAATAACTTTTGACATGCATGACTGATATGGCTGATATATCCAAATAGAAAGTTTATCTTTGGCCCCCGAGACAGGACATTTTTTTTCGAAAGATTAGTTAAAAAATGAAAAGGTTATTAAGAAAGCAAAAACACACAGTTTTCGGCCTATTGCCATTCATTTCCACATAGTGAAATAATCTAGATTAGTCAAAGTCAAAGTGCAAAAACTGCTTGGCGGATTTGGACCAAATAAGAAACAACTTGGGCACAAATTGTTGACTTAATTCTCGGGACAGGTTTAGTGTTATTCCGTCCAGTAGTTTTAAAAATATTCGACGGGAACTGTGTGCCCCCAGTGCCCAAAAAAATGGCTATAGCTCCTATTGTGCTCTGTAGCAGAGAGGAAAATCTGCGATTTTCTTTTTTTCACTCAATGCAAATGATGAATGCAATAATACAGGAGGAAGCTGAAAAGAAAAAGTGCTCAGAAAACTATTTGGAGAATGAAAAATATTGAAATTGCATCAGGATACAATTGGGGTGGGGGATTCCATGTGAAATTGGAGAGTTGGGGTGGTCTGGGGAGTCCGTTAGAGTTTGAACATGTTTGTATTATTTTGGGAATACCATGGGGAATTTTGTGAAATTACTGCAGCTACAACGGAAGACGTGTTTGGAAAATAGAATGCACCACTTGAAGCAAAGAGTGAAAGGGGGTAATGGGAGAGAGCAAGTGAGGGAAAGAGCAGCTGAGGAGAGTGCGGGGACTATAGAAAGAGGAGAGGGCACTTGGTGAGTGCCTGTGAGGGTAGGGAACCGAGATTCGCGAGGCAGCAGTAGAGCGAAGAGAGCAGGATGGAAAGTACTGACAGAATTCGATCTGCAAATACTCAGGCCCAGTCTTGTAAAACACCCAGTGAACAATACAAAATGCCTTGAAGTTAATCCGTTTGGACACTGGCAGCGAGTGAGGAGAAGAAAGCATTGTAGAGACAGAAGAATAGAAACGAGCACCAATGGACAATTTAGCTGCACTGTTTTGGAAGATCTGCAAACATTGCATAAGGTAGTCAGGTTTAGCCAAGTAGAGCGAGTTACAGTAGTCAAGTGACCCTGAGATCAATGAAGATATGATACAACTGAAGAAGGTAAGGCAAGGCTTTAGGCAGAATCCTCAATTTAAAGTGCACAGTCCGACACACAGAGTTCACCTGAACCACCTTGGAGAGAAAAGATGATAGCTTCACACCAAGGATTTTAATTTCTCAAACAGGCACCAGTAAAGGGGAAAATTTAGAGGGCCAAAAAGCAGATGACCAAAAGGAGCAGACAGAAAGAGAGCCAAAAATAAGGACCTCTGTTTTATCGACATTGAGGCACAACCAATTATTGCACAAACAGGGTTTGACAGCTAAGATGTAGGAGTGACAAACGCTCGGCTGTAGCAGAGAGAGACAGATGAAGCCACACCAAGATCTGTGTGTCGTTCACATAAGAATAGCACAGAAAACAAAAAGCATGCACAAGTGTAACTAAAAGCTGGATTCAGATATTAAAAAGGAGAGGGTAAAGTACAGAACCCTGTGGTACACCACATTAGATAGGCACAGAGAATGAAATGAAAGGGGAAATAAAAAGTTATTGAGAATGGTCAGAAAGAAAAGAATTAAACCAATCAAGAACCAGGCCACAGATACCTGCAGAGGACAATCTTTTGATAAGGATGAAATGATCGATTGTGTCGAATGCAACAGAGAGATCTAATAGGATCAGAGCTCCAACACCACCCTGATACACAATTTGCACCAGGTCTTCAACAGCGGAAAGCAAAAAGGTTTTGGTCCCTCGGCTGGGCAAAAAACTTGACTGAAAGAGGTCATTGGACACCCAGACTGGTAATTTGGGAATTATTTGTAAAAAATTAAAAATATATTTAGAAAGCAAAAAATGCTGTTTTTGGAATACTCCCATTCATTTTCCTATAAAGATAAAGTCCAATTTTGGCCAAAGCGCAAAAAACACTGGCCAGATTTGTGCCAAATAAGAAACAACGTGGGCATGAAGTGTTGACTCGATTTATGGGACAGGTTTGGGGTAAATCCACCCCAAAGCTTTTTAAATATTCAACGGGGAAGGTTGTGCCCCCTGGTCCCCAAAAAATGCTATATCTGAAATGGTGCTTTGCAGCAGAGAGGCTTTTCAGAAACGAAACCCGCCATTTATTTTTTGCTCGATGAGAGCAATTAACGGGGTAATACAGGGTTGAATGTGAAAACGAAAAGTGCTCAAAAAGCTATTTGGAGGAGGAAAAAGGATGCAATTGCATCAGTCAAGAGCTGGGGAGGGGGAAAGAGGATAACATGCAAAGTTGGACAGTTGTGGGTGGGCTAGGGAGCCAGTTACAGTTGGAACATTTTTGGATTATTGGTGGAGAACTGGAGTAATCTCGTGAGATTTCCACAGCAATAACACAGGACGTGCTTGAAAAAGAAAATGTGCCACATGGACCAAAGTGTGAAATGGGGGTTTTGGGAGAAAACCATGGAGGGGAAAAGGAGCTGAGGAGAGTCAGGGGACCATAGAAATATGATGGGGACACTTGGTAAGTGCCTGTGAGGACTGGGAAGATTTTTTGATTTTCAAGCACTATCGGGGAATCCTGGGGAATACCGCAGGCATGGGTAGTTTGTTGATATTATTGGCGGAATATCAGATTAATGCTGTGGGAATTGGGAGAGAGTAAAAAAAGGCCATCTTCCACCTACAGTGATCACTACTTATGAGGCAGGGGTAATGGGTTTTTGTGCCAATGGCCATGGCCAGAGGCCATGGCTAGTGGGCCCCAAATAAACATATTGGTGCAACATGTACAGTGGCCACGACTGAAGGCTATGGCTAGTGGGACCCAAAGAAACCTATTGGTGCAACATGTTACGTGGGCTCAGTCGAAGGCCAGTGGCCATGGCCAAACGATATGGCTAGTGGGACCCAAAGAAATGTATTTGTGCAACATGTACGTGGCCATGGCTAAAGTCCATGGCTTTCAGGCCCCAGAGAAACCTATTGGTGAAAAATATACAGTGGCCATGGCTAAAGGCCATGGCTAGTGGGCCCCAAAGTAACCTATTGGTGCAACATGTAAAGTGGGCATGGCCGAAGGCCACTGGCCATGGACGAAAGCTAGGGCTAGTGGGCCCCAAATAACCTATTGGAACAATATGTACCCTGGCCATGGCAAAAGTCCATGGCTAGTGGTTTCCAAAGAAATGTATTGGTGCAACATGTACAGTGGCCACGTACGAAGGCCAGGGCAAGCGGGCCCCAAAGAAACCTATCTGTCAAACATGTACAGTGGTCATGGCTGAAGGCCATGGCTACTAGGCCCCAAATAAAACTATTGGTGCAACATGTAGAGTGGCCAAAGGCCATGGCCAGCAGTCCCAAAAGAAACGTGTGGGTGCAACATGTAAAGTGGCCAAGGCCAAAGGCCATGGCCAGCAGTCCCAAAAGAAACGTGTTGGTGCAACATGTAGAATGGCCACAGCCAAAGTCCATGGCTACTGGGCCCCAAAGAAAACTACTGGTGCAACATGTATAGTGGCCAGGGCCAAAGGCCATGGCTACACCCCCCAAAAATGTATTGGTGCAACATGAACAGTGTCCAAGGCCAAAGGCAGTGGGCCCAAAGGAACCTATTGGTGCTACAGTGGCCCCGGCCAGAGAGAATTTGCTCATGGGCCCCAAAGAAACCTATTGGTGCAACATTTACAGTGGCCAGAGCTGAAGGCCATGGATAGTGGGCCCTAAACAAACCAATTTGTGCAACAAGTACAGTCTGCAAGGCTGAAGGCTATGGCTATTTGCCCCAAAGGAACCTATTTGTGCAACATGTACAGCGGCCATGGGTGAATGCCATCACTAGGGCACCCCTAAGAAATGTATTGGTGCAACAAATATAGTCGCCACGGCTGAAGGCTATGGCTAGTGGGACCCAAGCCATGGCCACAGCTAGTTGTGCCCCAAAGAAACTATAGTATTACAAAATGCTTGAAATTCTGTGAAAGAACATTAGTTAAGAGAGAGTTAATGTGTTCAGATTTAACACAACAAAACCCTTGAAATTCAGCACTTGCATTTCAAGCAAGTCCACCTTAAATTTGCACCACCTGTTGTGCAGAGTATGACCACTCTGATGACATCACTGGTAACATCATTAATTATATCATACATGACATCACTGATGCAGCCATGCACTACTGTATATATTTCAGTGCCACTGCCCATGCCTTAAGCCGTGTCTACTGTATAATTTTTGGCCCAACTGGCCATGGCCTTCAGCCAGTGACCATGGCTTTTGGCCGTGTCAACTGTACATTTGTCAGCGCTACTGTCTATGGATTTTAAGGGCACATCCTTCAGCCTTGCAGACTGTATATTTTTCAGCACCACTTGACACGGCCTTTAGCGGTGCCCCCTGTATATTTTTCAGAGCCACTTTCCATGACATTTGGCCATGGCCAGTGGCCACGGCCTTCGGCCATGCCCACTGTACATTTTTTTGCTGCCATTAGCCATGGCCTTTCGGCCATGCATACTGTATGTTTTCCAGTCCCACTGTCCATGGCCTTCGGCAACAGTGGCCACGGCCGTGACCACTGTATATATTTTGGCACCAATGACTATGGCCTTCGGCCACAGGCTTTGGCTGTGCCTACTGTATATTTTTCAGTGCCACTGGCCACGGCCAATGCACCTTCCGACATGCCCATATTTTATTTTAAAACACTAATTGGCCACTAACTAGTTAAATGTTTTTTTCCCCTCCCAGGCACCCACCAAGTGCCCCCCTCATCTGTGCCTGTTCTCCCCACTCTCCTCATGGCCTCCTCACCTCCCCTGACCTCTTCCATTCCTCCAAACTTGCTGTTTCTGTGACGCAGTTTCATCTGTAAGTCGGGTAGCTGTGGTTGCTGCTTCACTACCTAAGGCAGTGGGAAAGCTTTGTGCTGAAAACTCTGTCCCTAGCCCACCTCCAACTCCCACATTTCGCTTAGTGTCCTCTTGACTCCCCCACCTCTTGCCTAATGGCATTTGTTTGTCTTTTGCCCTGCAAATGGCCTTTTTCTGCCTTTTCTTTTTTTTTTAAACCAAGGGTATTACGTTGGTTATGTCTTGAATAAAAAAATGGCAGCTTTTCTGTTTCTGAAAAGTCTTATGCCACAAAGCATCATGGGGATATAGCTATAATATGGGGGCAAGGGGGCATCCCTGTTTCCAACAAATATTACAAAAACTACTGGATAATATAACACCAAACCACAAAATGATCATGAGTCAACGGTTCGTGCCCAAGTTGTTTTGGACCCGGTCCAAATCCAACAGCAGTTTGGCTGTGCGGTGGAGCAAAAATTGACATTTTGTGTAAATGGAAAAATTAATGAGGAGTAGGCCGAAAGTGCTTTTTTTGTTTTCTCAATCTCTTTTTTATTTTTTACGGAATCTTTCCCAAACTTTCAAGTCTCTTGTACAAACATTTCTGCAGAATTTCAGCCATTTTGTTTCGATTTCATATGGAGCTCACTACTCATCTTAACTATAGGGCGGCAAATATATATATGTTCACAGAAAAATCTTAGTTTTGTCACTGAATTTCATCGATTTTTATGAGTGAACATTTTTCTTGTTGTTTCATCACTGCATATATGTTATTAAGAATTCCTCTTTTAATATATATGTATTTATTTATTTAATGTGATATAGTTTTACAAAGAAATCTTTACACATAATAAATCATAAAAAGACATTTTCGTAAAATAAATGTCCATATATCACACAGACTGTGGTAGCGGCCATGTAGTTATGGTTTAGTTGCTAAACCCATAGGAAGACCACTTTTTGGGTGGCTTATAACTTCGCTCCCCCTGGAGGATTCCTCACCAGACTTTGTAAAAAGAGTCTATGGTCCGCCCTGAATAGTTTTGGCAAGTTTGGTGAGGTTTTGTGAAGGGGGCAAAGTTTTAGGGGGTCCCAAAAAAAATGTTGTTTTCCATAGACTGAATGGGCAAAAATTTTGCGCACGGCTGCAGCCCAAGATGGAAGGACAGATTTTAACCAAATTTGCGGCAGGAGTGGGGGATTGGTTCTGAAAGCATGCTTTTGTGTGTTTGGTTGAAATCTGACCAGTACTTTTGTTTCAAAGAACTGAAATGTACGTCTCAAAAAATTATTGATATCTGTCTCCACTCCACGGACACATTTCCCTGTTCGCTCTGCAGTCAAAAGTCTCAATGGCTTGCAGTACAGCGTGATGTCGGCGAACATTGGACACGGCCGGTGGTTGACTGGAGGGAAACGTGCTGTGCGTCATTGTGTTTTGGAAACGCTGCCATGGTGTATCGGAGGACAGTGCAGTGCCGAAAGGTACTGGCAAACATACTTAACGCCATGTGGTGATGGGAAGAAGGGATGGAAAGGGTGGGGGAGGAGAAGTGGTTCATCTGAGATATGTGATTATTATGCGGACGAAGGCGGTGGTGTGCCTGCAGTATCCGTGCTTACTGAACCAATTTGCTGGTCCCTGCACAGGCGACTACCATGTGAGGTGAATGCAGGCAGCCTTCATTACGGCACGATAACTGGTGCAGTGACCTCTTACCGTGGTGACTGGTGGGAGCTGAATTGCAGAAGAGGAGTGCATTGCACATTAAATGAACATTGTAAGATAGCATGTACTATGGTGTGTTGCATGTGATAAGCCCGTAGCCCATTCGATGCATGATTGGAGGCCTTGCACTGACAACTATGTGCCGTGGTTGCAATTAGGTTTCTCATTGTAGCCTTCTGTGTGTGGTTCGTCAGCATTGCATAAATTGTTGATTCCATGGGTGTGGTGATTGTTAGCACATCCTACAGTGTTTACTCCATGGCTGCAGCTAATTGAGTGAACAGTTCTGCAGTGTGTGTACTGGGTGCAGTGTTGGAATACTGTCAGTATAGAAGAGGGTAGGGTTGAAGTTAATCGTCTATGTGCTTGGATACTCTGGTTTGTGCAGCTTTCTGGGAGTAGGCCAAATGTGAAGATTGTGTGGTTTGGTTGGCAGTGACACAATACTTTGTGAATGGAAGTGGGTAGGGGTGGCGGAGGCAATGGTATGTTTGTGGAATCTGCTAACTGTTATATGTGTCAATGCATCACTGTGTTATGGTGCTGGGTTTGGGTAGAAGTGCCGCTGACTATGTTACATTTGTGGATTGTGGTTTCTGCCCACATGTTCGCATACATGGCTCCGTTATGTTGTGTGGGCAAGCAGTAGACTGTTGTGTGCATGGTCAAAGGTGTGATGGGTTTTGCTCTGGATGATTTTGGATGCTGAAACCGTGGACTCTTTTCCAGACCTTTGTACTGGCGGTGCTTTGGGAGCACACGCGACGTGTACTCGGAGTGTTCAACGGTAAATATGGCGTGCTGTACAGAAATGAAAGTGTTGGATGTAGATGTCTAAGATGTGATTGCTGCATGCATGCATGAATATTTCACAGTACTCAATGAGGGAGTGCTGGAAAAAGAACAGTGGAGAGGGGAGAAGGACTGTCCCTGCTTTACTGGGGCGTAGCCCTCGCTGTAGCTGGGAAAGCGCACATGCAACATCCTGCCATTCGGAGCATGGTGGGAATGCAAATGAAACTGTGGGGATTATGGAATCAGGTGTCAACGGTGTGGTTCACAGGAAGTGGCGGTACTACTTTTTCCCAATACTCTCTGTGTGATGAGGTTGGTAGAGATGGAGAGATGCACAGTGCTGATTGTAAGTGATACCTTTGTACAAGATCTGCACATGTATGACGTGCAAAGAGGTGTTTCTGTTAATTTCGGATTGGAAGGAGTGGACGCTTTGTGGGCCAGTCTCTATGTGTGCAGTTTCGGCGGGATGGTTCACCTTTGCAGATATGTGGCCTCTGTGGCTAGTGTTCAAGTTGTCGTGGTGCATTTTGGATGTCTACATTTGGGTTACATGTCATGTGGACGTTTGGTCCATCACCTGAAGATGTTTAAGAATGCAATGATGCAGATTTTTCCCACTGCCAAGGTTGTTTACTCAACCAATCTACCAAGAGGAGTATGGGACCATGCCGGTGTAATTTGTCCCCAGCCAGAGCTCAGAAGGTGTGTTATAAACAGAAGCATGTCTGCATGTATGTGCACTGATGGGATGTTCTCCACCCACTATGAGAGCATGAAGTTGCAAAATATTCACTGCTTCCATTGAATGCCATTGGCAATATGATTTTCTTGTACACTGTGCAAGAAGCGTTGACCATAATTCGGTAAGAATTGAAGGAGGAGAAGCAAACAGAAACTCATACAAAGAGAAAAAACAAAAAAAGGTTGTTTGCATGCATGTAAAAAACAAAAAAACAAAAAAACTATCTCTTTAGAGGGATCACTACAGACCCAATCCCCCACCCTGTTTCACACTTCTCCCTACCACCCCCACCTTCCTAGCACGAAAGCTTAGTGGATTCTGCGGTAGTTTCAGGATTACACATGCCACATCCGGCCATGTTCTTTGTCAGTGAATTTCATAGGTTTTTAGTAGGGCACTTTAACTGTAACGTTCCTTTATCATAGTTTTTTCAGTGACGGGGATAGGGTGTTAGTAGCGCAAATTAACCATAACGTTTCTTTAACAGCGTTTTTTGTTAGTGAATTGCATAGGTTTTTACTAGTGCAACTTAATCAGATCGTCCCTTTTACAACGTTTTTAGTCAGTGAATAGATATATAGTCAAAATTATACACACATTCTGTCAAGTAATATATAGTCAAATCTGTTATAAAATTAAACATGTGTACTCAAACAATCATAGAATCAAACAATCATATACTAAAACAATCAAATATTCAGACAAACTATCAAATGAGCCATCAAACCATCAAAGAATCCTAAGCTTAAGCTTCAGACAGTCAGACAGGCTCTTTTTGCAAAATTCATTAGGTTTACCTAATGAAATGGTTCATCAGTAAATTTACTAGTTTCAGGTACAAACTTCAATTCAAGCCAATAAGTCATTTAGCCGGATGAGCGAAAGAGGCATCATTTCGGCCGTAGTTAGGACCCCAAAATAATTAAATATTCAAGTTCCATTGCTTTTCAGCAATAGACCATAATCTAAATAGGGACATAAACATGCTTACATTTCTTGTATTGATACATTGAAGCCAAAAGATGGATTATCTAATTGACTCCAATTGATGTATAAACCTGCCATAATGTTTCAGGTATGCCTTTCCCATATTTGGACATTCTGTTAGTACATGTTTTGCAGACTCCCTCACCGCTTTGTTCAAGCATATGCAACAATAATGTTCCTCTTTGGGTATCTGACGCTTAACACTCACAACATAAAGAACTTTTAGGTGATCAATTCTTAGTAATAGAATAAATCTCCTAAGGCTAGGTGATGGACACAGATTCAGATACTTTTCTGATCCCTTAATCATGTATAGTACATACAAGACACTTTTATATCTTTTCAGTGTACCTAAATGAACAAAGTTTTCATGCCAGTCCCAATAGTCCATACGTTGCCCCAGAGTGAGCTTCATGTTAGCAAAGTCCTCTCCCCATATGGGGGTCCAACCTATATCCCCAAACCGTATATCCATACTTTTCTAATACAGGGAATTATCTTTTTCTTTTAGCACATCCTCACCCATTCTAGCCAGTAGCAAATTTGGAGCATTTTTACATACAGTTCAGCTCTCTTCTTCAGAACCAATGACTTTAATGAGAGAAGGCCCATCTCCAAACTAATAATAGCCATCGGTACACGTGAAGGAAGCCCCAATAACTTCCTCCAGCATTTTCCTTCAACTATTTGCAGCCACCCCAGGTCAATTGATATAAGGGATTCTAAGCCATAGAATGCCATAGGCACAATACACTGTACATATAGTTGGCGGGCACCCCAGATTGAATGTCCAATTTGTTTACAGGTGAATTGATACATTATTGCTGTCAATTGGGCCGCCTTACTAATACGTGTCTGTATGCAGAAATGGTAATCCCCTCTCACATCATACTCAACCCCAAGATATTTATAAAATGGCGTGTAGAAGATCTCTAAAACACGGACATAGAGGCAAGGTCGAGCTGTTTTTCTGCCTGTAAATGCCATCACAAGGGTTTTATCTCGATTTATGGTCAGGCCGTTCTCGTCAGCATAAGTCCACAGTGCTTCTGCACATCTCTGTAATCCACTAAAAGTGTGGTCAAAGATGACTAAATCGTCCACATATGCTAGGACAAGACAGTGTGTGGTGCCAATTTTAGGGGGACAGTTGTGTATTTGCTTAAATGAAACTGGAAGGTCGGATGCAAATAGGTTATATAACAGGGGGGCTGTAACACACCCCTGATTTAAACCCCTGTTTTGTTTGACAGACTCAGTATTCCTACCATGAGTGTCGAGACTAAAGCACACCGAGGTGTTGTTATGGAGTAACTTCAGGTAATAGTGTATTACAGGAGGACAGTCCAGCTTCTGAAGTTTAGTCCAGAGCCGCTCCTTGCATACCAGATTGAATGGGGCCTTAAAATCAATATAAAGGGCGTGCAGCGGAGGGTTATTAGGTCGTAATGCTCTGCTACTAAGGATAGCCATAATTAACAAATTGTGGGCTGCAGAGTAGCCCGCTTTGAAACCACTCTGGAATCTATCCACTATCCCTTCCTTATCCACCCAGGATTGAACCACCTTTAAGAGTAATGTGGCAAATAACTTTCCTGTGCAGTCTTGCCTGGAGAGTAATCTATAATTGCCTGGCTCGGTTTTACTGCCACTTTTAAATACTGGAACGAGAATGGCCGTCTGCCAGGAACTAGGAATCTTGCCCTCAGCCAACACCTTATCGAACAATATTTTCAGGAGAAATGCCCAGAAGTAGAAATTATTTTTGAGTACCACGTTAACTAACCCATTAGGGCCGGGAGTCCTAGATGATTTCAGTTTCTTTATTTGAAGTTGAGGTTCTTCCACATTTACCACAGAAAGGGGTAAATCGGGTTTAATGTCCACCTCAAAATTCTGAAATGCAATTTCAGAAGCATTGCTTTTCAATAGGAAAGTCTTCCAGTCATGTGCACTAATGGGGTTGATCAGGGCATGGCGCCTATTACCCCTAGCTTTGCCCAACAGTGCACATATACTGCGGGCATTCCTAGTGCATAATGTCTTAACCATTTGTTGCCCTAGGGCATCTCATCTGGATCGCCTCCATTGTTTCAATCAGGCCCAATTCGTGTTTTTTAATTTTCTAGATACCCTATGAAAAGTCGCTAGAGAATTACACATTTTCTTAACTTTACAGACATCACTCCTTAGTTTTCTGTTTGGCATCTCTTATGATTTTATAGAAAGGCATACCTTTCTTGAATTCTCTTAGCATCATATTAGATTTTCAGGTAGCGTGAGCACAAGAGAAAGAAGAAATCCATCCCTCTATTTTGTCAACAGGCATTTCCTCGAACAATTTCGGTATAGCAGTCATCACATATGATTTAGCCAGTCCAGCATTCAGAATATTCTTTTCAGACCAACAATTATGGTTGCTGAATGATTCAATGCCAGATTACCCATTGCATTAACCTTAGGGATACCTTCAAAGGCACTCAAATTCATGATCACTGCTTCATGGTCACTCCACAGATTTTGACTGATGGTCATGTCCCTGATCACGGAGGCCATTTCACAACTAGTGAATATGTAATCAAGAATACTCTTAGAGTTCCCACTGCTCCAGGTAGGTTTACTGGGAAAATCACTGATTGTGCGGTCATTCACAATTTTGAGCTCCCAACTATCAAAGAAATGTAACCAATATACAACCTCTGGGTCCTCCAACGAATGTTCCATGGTACTCATGGGTAGCAATACTGGATTAGATTTAATACCAGAGCTTCCTTTTACATGGCAGTTAAAATCGCCAACATCTATAATAAAGTTGCTTTTGGAGGTATTCACCCACTGAATAAGTAAATCATGTAATGCCTCTTGTAGAGGTTCTCTAAGAGTTATATAGGTTTATCAGCAACATTGTTTCCATACAGTCATTAACCTGTACCACAACTTCCACTGCATTGATGTTATCTTCTAAAGTTGTAGGTATTTTACAGGATTTCAATGAATGGGTCACCCCAGCAATAAACCCCCCATAAGGTCTTCCCCGAGCGCCCTTCTTGGCTAGAGCTTGATGAATGGTATATCCATTCATTATTGCAGATGAAGTTACCCATGTTTCCTGTAGAACAAAGAACGTATGGTTAGCAATGAGAGATTGTGAGCCATCAAAAGATAACAAGTGGTTGAATCCCTGCGAATTCCATGATAGCAAGGAACAATCTCAATGTTTTTGGACCACCACTGTCAGAGATTCTGCCAGCGATTTTAGCATATTTTGTATGTTGGACATCTGTAAAACGTTTCCCACAGGGAGTTCCAATTTGCCGGCCCCTTTCTTTCCTCCTGCATTGTCAATTACTGGTAACTTAGGGCCTGATTCATGCAGCGTTTTCATAACGGATTCCACCATTACAAAACACTTCCATGAATCAGGCCCTTAGAGTCTTGCTGTTCTTGGTCTGCATCAATTTCCATGTCAACCAGCAACAGACCTTCGCTATATTCTCCAATTAGTTGTGCAGTAGCAAGAAACTTGCTGTGGAGTGCCGTGTTGTTAGGATTGATTCCTTTTAGAGTTTCGACAAAGTCAAAGTCTTCTGACAATAACACTCATAAATGGGGGATAGAGTGCAGCTTAGACATGAGCGACGATCTAGCAAGCCATTTGAATTGACCGTTCTGATTTAAGTTCTCGATGATGCAGATGTTGCTTTCCACTTGATTGTTATTGAGGGGTTTTCCTGCTAATTCATCTGCAGTGGAGCTTCCTTCCCGTACCTGGGCTTCCACCTTTCTAAAGCGCAGAAAAGTTGTTTGCAGGAGGTCCGTTGTTCTGAGATAGAACTGAATCCTGAGTTCCACTTCTCGCAATAGAGATCTCATTGGCTTTTTCCAGGATTATCCAACATGTCAGGCTGCCAACTCCTTTGGTGTGGTGCTTCTTGGCTCACACAGCCCTCTTCCGTGCGCTCTTATTTTTCTTTCCTGGCAGTTTAGTTTAGTTTAGTTTTATTTATTTATATTGCGCGCCTCACCCAAAGGCATCTGGGCACAGTACAAGATAATGCTAATAGGTAATAGGTAATAGGTAAGATAATAGGGCAGTATTTGGAAGGGGGGAGGCCACTTCGCAAGGCTAGTTCCTTGCAGCTGCCCTTCTTGCTAGCCGATGTTGTTTCCGGGAAAAGAAAGTAATCGAGTTAACAATATAATCTTGGTTAGTTTCCATCTTAGTAGGCGAGTCAGGCAGTTCTTGACCTGCAGCAAACGGCATATCACTCGTCCCTCCTTGTTCATTCTGTTCAAGAGAATTGGTTAATTCCTGTGTGATGTAGTGTTCTCATTGATACGCCCCCACAGCTTCAGCAATATTTTCATTACAAATTGCAATAATGCCATGGAGGACTGGAGTTCTGCAATTGCAGCTGAATTTGGGAGAGAAGCTTCCATTAGCCCAGATTCCTCCACCGGTACCTCACCCTCTAAATCTATAACTAAGTTAGGTGATGCAGATAGTCGGGCAGAAGGCGCCACTGATGGGAGCATGTATTACTTGCGCATTAATAATTGCTTCTCCCCCCTATATTCCAGGGGTTTGATTACTGCTGGTGTCATTGATGTATGGACAGACAAAGATCAAGAAGCAAATTATTATCAATGTCGTCCTAGTTTGTACAATCGTGTGGGCAGTCACTATTTTGGTTATTGGCTTCCCCTTCTTCCGTTATTACTGCTCCTTTCTCAATCACTGCACCGCTTCAAAAAACATCTGGTATTGTCCCCCTGCTATTAGACGCATTCAGGTTCCTTCTGCCTTTGTGTTTGTTTATTCCATCCATGTCAGTCCCGGATGCATTTCCCGATACCTCTCGTCCTCCCTTCCTTAGGTTATAGTGGGATTTCGGGACTTTGCTGCGGGCCGGCATGCTGATAGAAATATCAATTTGAGTGCCCCAGTTACTGGTATTGCACCACTGGAGGCTAGTTTAGCCATGAATAGTAGCAGGCAAGTTTGCGGTTTATGTTTATTTAAGAACATAATAATGCCAGTCAGTCCTGTCATTCCAGGCTACTCTCAACGTGTAGTCCCAATAAAAGCCCCACTGCCAGGATCAAAGGGGATCCCCCGCCCCAGTCTCCCGACCAGGCTCACAAATACATACAGTAGTTAACCGCTAACCAGCTCCTACATTCTTCCACGCCCAGCAGTCTTTTCCTTCGAGCCGAGCTTTTCACTTCTTATCCCAAGGCGAGGTTCATATCAGGATGCTTCACTATGGCCGAACACTCGGCCAAACACTCTGCCGAAGCTACACTTGTGACTGACTTTATATGGGCTGCAGCTCCTCCTCTAAAACAAAGTTGGCAGCATAGACAGACTGCGAACCTCACGTAGAACAGCAATGAAATAACGGGCCAAACACTCAGACAGACACCGTGCTGATGCTCCGCTTGTGGCGGATAATATGTGTGCTGCAGCTCCTCCTCTAAAACAAAGTTGGCATTGTAGATAGACTGCAAAGTTCACGTACCACAGCAATGAAATAACGGGCCATGCACCCAGCCAAACACTCTGCCGACACTCTGCTTATGGTGGATGTTATGTGGGCTTCAGCTCCTTCTCTCAAACAAAGTCGGCAGTGTAGACAGACTGCGAAGTTCACCTAGCACAGCACTGAAATAACGGGCCAAACACTCGGCCAAAAACCGAGACTATATAAGAAAGACTGTAAACCTCCTTTAACAAACATATGCAAAACATACTGATGTGTGTCGTTATCAGTAGCGCATGCTGGGGATGCAAGTCATGGCTGAATTGCCTAGAGCATAAGGCTAAACCATGACCCCAACCCCACCAAACCACCCCTTTATCCACTGCACTTACCCTACATCCTAGTTCGGTGTCCACTATACCCTCATAATGTGAACAATGGCCAATGCTCATAGTGTGCAGCCATGGCCAGTCTCCACAATGCATGGGGCATGGGCTTCTGCCATGCCACATTCCCCAATGGGCCAATGAGCATAGACGTGTGACCTTGCTGTGGGCCTGGCCCGATGCCAGGCAGCAAAGTTATATCACTATTTTGTGTACTTTAAAGTAACACATAGGACAGATTTGCAAAAACATGTTTTCAGGTCCTTGCTGAAGCTCATCGCGCAGGTTTGCTGCAGTCCTGTCCAGCACTTCAGTCTGCAGCCACAAGCAGATTTTTTTCCCATTTAAAGCTAGGGCTTCAGCCATGCCCCGTGCCCAAATAAGTAAATCAGAGTAGGCAATGGTTGCTGCTGAGGGCAAGGCCCACTCACTGTCCATGCGCCAAAGTTATATCAATATTTTTTGTACTTACTTTTTGACACTTTGGAAAATTAAAACACAAGACAGATTTCCAAAAGAATGCTTTCAGGTCCTTGCTGATGCCCCTCACGCAGGTTGGTTGTAATCCAGTCCAGCACTCCAGGCTGTAGCCGCAAGCATAATATTATTTTTTCCTATTCAAACCTATCTAGATTTTGAAATAGTTTCCCACATAGCCGTATCCTGGTGGCCATGTCCACTTTTACCCCATTGTCGGTCCCTCGTGGTCATGGCCAGTCGCCAGCCTGTCCGGGTAATGGCCTTTGACCCTGATAACGGATAATCTGGCCACTGCCAATGGCCACAGGCTATACCTCAGTCCCCAAAGGTATATCACTATGTTTTGTACATAGATTATGACACTTTTCAAAATATAAAACACAGACACATTTGCAAAACCATACTTTCGGGTCCTTGCCAATGCTCCTTGAACGAGTTTGCTGCAAATCAATCCATGTTTCATTTTTTGTTAAAGTATCAAAAGGTACGTTCAAAAATAGTCATATAACTTAGCTTCCAGTTGACAACATCCATTCAGACTTTGCACAAATATTCAAGGTTGGGTCTATAATCTTTCTGAAATTGTTTGCGCAGATTTGTCAAGCAGCAACAAAGTTACAAGCCATCTAAAACACTGAGAACCCCTCTTTAATTTTGCCTCCTTTTGACACAATCCCCCCAAAAATTAGCAAAAACATTCAAATATGGGTCTAAAATCATTTTGCAAGCATGTGTGCAGATTTGTCAAATGGTACCAAATGTATAAGCCTTTCAAATATTTTGGCCCGCCTCTCTAATTTTACCCCCTCTTGGCGAAACAGCACCAATCTTTGCAGAACCATTCAGGGTCAGGTCTAGAATCACATTGCAACATTTCATGCAGTATCATTGGGCGGCGCCAAAGTTATAAGCCATCCAAAAACTGCTTTTCACCAACCCTGTAATGCAGAAATAGGCACAGATGTCCTAGGACATCTGAAGTGTTCACGTACACCACAGGACTGTCCCAGGACATCTGGGGTGTTCGCTGACTTATGGCCATATCCCATCCCATCCAAATCACCCTCCACCTCCCCAGAGATTGTTTGAGTGCGATGTTGCGTTTTTTGTTTGGTTTCTACTGCGGTGTCCCCGGACACCGGCATAAGTATGCAAATCCAACATGGCAGGGCGTTCCAAGAAAACTGACTTATTTCACGCTTTTCCCCATCCAATCAGGGGCTCGCCCGATGTCTGCAGACTTCACGTTGTCCAATAGGCCAATGAGATGACTGTCCTCGGACCGAACTGGGAAATCGGGCAGCGGACTGAACCCAGATATCACAATTTATTGTACTTAGTTTTAGCCTGTTTTAAAGAAAACTACTGGACAGAGTTACACCAAATTTAAAAAAGCACGGTTTCGGGAACAGGCCACCGCTCCTGCCACAAATTTTGTGAAAATCCATCCAGCAGTTTGGGCTGTAGGTGTGAGCAATGTTTTTTTTTTCCCATTATGTCTATGAACAATTCAATTGGGACCCTCCTATAATGTTGCCCCCCTTTTACAAAACCTCACCAAACTTGCCAAAAGAAAGGGGGATCAAAGTTATAAGCAGATAATGCACACTCATTGTAATGGTAATATTTCTGCAGGACGCATAACGATAACAATGCCTGTCTCTTAATAACATGCATGTCCCCACCTCAGGGAATACCTCTGTTTCAGCTACTCTTATTATGACGTATTCTATCTTTAATCATAAATAAATAGTTCCCCACCATCAAGAAGTCTGTTTTTCTCTGGTTGTGCTGAAATCAGTAAGGGCTAGGTATGTGTTACCAAAAGGGGAGCAAGCAGATGCATTGCTAGGGGGCGTAGGGGTGGTATAGCCCCTGGTCCTTTGGTTGTAGCACCAAATAGAAGCTCAAGGGCTACAACCAAAAGAAAGGCTGGCTAGCTCCAAGTCCCGACAGTCCTGACATTAGCATAGGCCCAGATCTTTTCCAGACCTAGCAACACCCCTCGGAGCAAGCAATGCTTTTGGAGAGGAGGTGGGCAGGAGAGGACAGGGTTCAATGGGCCTGCAAAAAAACACCCATGACCCACATGGAACCCAAATAAGAACCTCCACCTGGGATGACTGCTCTGAGTGGCTATCTGCCTGCACGTTTTCCTAAATAACGCAGTGAAAGAATCAGTTCCCTATGCTTTTTTAATTCAGTTCAGTACAGTACAATATTGCTTTCATGGCATGATCTGAAGTTGTGCAAATAGTTTTTCAAATTCTGATGACCCTGATTAGCAGTTCAAGTTATCCTATCACTGCCAAAGTTATGACATTGCAAAGGAGAGAACATTAAATGTTCGCCCTTTCCACCAAACACTACTCAAGCTTCGCCCTAGTTTGTTGTCGTCACTATCAAATGTTAGTCATACTATTTATATTTGCAAACTGTCCATTTTTTATTTTGAATATCGTGTCATGATACATATGCAGCCTCCATCCCCACTCTGAGTCCCTGCTTTCCAAAAGTCAGCGAGGGTCCTTACCTCGCATCACACACAACACATGATTAAAAAACACAGCCAGCCTAGACTCTCTGACAATCCTGCGGAGCAATGTGGTGACCTCAAACTAAAGCACATAGAGAAAGAAAGAGAGGGAAGAGAACAGCAGAGTGAAAGGGAAAGAGAAACAGAGGACGAGGCACAGAGGGAAAGAGGAAGAGAGGGGAAAAGAGACAGAGAGGAAGAGCGAGGGAGACAGGGAGAATGAGAGAGAGAGGCAATGACACACAGAGCAGGGAGGTAGAGGGGCAGCTTGCCCCCAGTGGCTCTTTTAGAGCCAGACTGGGACATGTGGCAGTGGGACACCTCACACCTCACATGTTCAGTACCAGTGCTGAATGGGAAAGGTGTCCCTCTGGCAGGACAATGAGGATGCCAAGCACAGTGTTCCTACTCATCACCCTCATTGTCCTGGCACAGAGCATTACAATGGAAGCCATTAGCCATTGATGGGAGGGATGGGGAACTAATAGCAGGGACCTTTATCCCTTAAGAAATGTGACTGGGGGAGCGGGGATCAGACGTGAGAAGGGTACATAATGCTGCATTCTTTATGAAATAATAACTGGCTTTAATTCCCACGGGGGATTTGTTAGGCCCATATTAATCTGCATGATGCTATTGTGATTTTGCATACAGGATGAGGAGAATAAAACTAAACAAAAATAAAGAGGTGATGGCTTGGAGGTTTAGAATGAATCTTAACCACTGGCATTGCTCTAGGCAACCCCCCAGACCATCGTTCTTCGCCTGCCAAGCCATTACAGAAGGGGAAAGACCATATACAAATCAGGCTTGGATGTCTGGGGTTGCTTGTGTTTCCGTGCAGAGGGGACCTGGCCTAGCAGTTCGGGCTGGGCTGCTATCATTGGAGGCAGTAGCTGACTGATTTGCATATGGCTGGACCCCTTTTGCAATGGCACAGATGGGCTAAAAAACGGTGGTGTGGAAGGTTGCCCAGAGCAATGCCAGTGGTTCAGATTCATGCAAAACCTTCACCCATCACTTTTGTGCTTACGAGAATAAAACTAAAGCCATACTGTTATTGCTCAAAATATTTCTATGATGATGTATATTGGGCCTCATTACGAGGTGGGCGGTAAGGGGTTAACAGTGCCGGTAAAGGTGCCACAGCCTTTAACCCCTTAGCACCCTAAAACGAGGTCCACGCGTGGAACCCGCTCTGTACGCCTGGTTTTACCAGACGTCCTTAGCGGGTCCCGCGAGCGGCCCAGCATGCTAACAACTGGCATGTCATTAACGGGCCCGTTGTTAGCATGCTCCCCATTCCCATTGAGCCCTATGGGGGCTCAAATGGGAATGGGGATGGGGATGGTCCGGGTCCGGGTTCCCTGAATGGGCCCTCCAAGGTCAGAATGGCCCGGTATTTCCCCATTCAGGGAACCCGGACCCGAGTTTGGAGGCATGGCTGCCTCCAAACTCGTAATGAGGCATAGTGTATAGTTTATTTATTTTGCAGGTCCAGTAATTCCCATTTGCGGGACCCAGACCCGGTACGTCCCCATTCCCATCTGAGCCCCCATAGGGCTCAAAGGGAATGGGGAGGATGCTAGCAAAGGTCCCGTTAATGACGGGACCATTGTTAGTATCCTGTTCTGCTAGCGGGTGCAACTCTGCACGTCTGGTCTGACCAGGCGTACAGGGCGACCCCACGAGCAGAACTCGTAATGAGGCGGTGAGGCATCAACGGTGCCGGTAGGACTACGAGCGCCGTTGTTGCCTTACTGCCAGGGTCGTAATGAGGCCCAGTGTGTTATATCTGTAGCTCTGTAAGTGATTCACTTCATGGCTTATGTTAATATATCATACTGTTATCTGAAAATAAAAATAGCCTAATTTCTATAATAATAGTGCAATTTAGGTACTGTGCACCACAAAGTTATTTGCCAATTGACTTGCCTATGGCAACGTATTCTAAAGTCACTTCCATGGTGCCTCCAAGTATCAAGACTGATGATGCTCTCCTTGCAATGTCCTTTTCTGTGAAGTCACTTCTGTTGGTGCAATCCATATGCAAATGTGGAGATTTGCATGTATTTTGTCCCACAGAGCCTAGACCGAGCTGTGATAGATGGGTTGTGTGCATCTGTAATGGTCCTGCAGTTCTATTTGTGTTCTTATGTGTATGTGTTAAAATGCTATCTGCCACTGTTATCTAGAAAGCTGATTGGGTTGGGAGCGAATGAGACCATATGGATTCGTGTGCACGGCATTTGGTGTGGAAAGTAGCAGTACTTTTTTGTGGCTCGCCCCTCCTTCCCTTGCAATGCTGGATACTTCCCTGGAGAGAGAGTAATATAAAATGCTCGGAGCAACAAGTGTGAATCTGGGTGTGCAGCTTCTTCTCGGTTAGGGATGTCATTTGGAGATTGCCAGGGGTCACAGCTGCGACCCCTGAGGTCTCCATCGCTACCCCTGTGGTCTCCCTTACTACCCCTTTTTTTAATGGAAACTCCTGGGCTGTGTCAAGCGCCGTGTGGCTCTTTGTTTCTGGAGTTGCTGTTTTTTTTTTGTTCAGGCCTCTTAAGAAAAGAAAAAAAGGGCTTCCACAAATGTAACACTTTGAGCAGTGGCCCTAAATAAGAAAGAATAGGAATAACAAATGTGTCTTTCTGCAATTCTATACATTAATTGCTAGACTCATTAAATGTTTATTTCGGGCACACTTCAGGGGTTGAGTCATTGATTTAGTCTGTTCTTAAACACCTCAACTCAGCGTTTCATCCTTCTAAGGTTGAGAAATGAGTACCAACACAGGTTGGGTGTTTATTTGTTCTATCTAAAGCACTTAAGCGTAAGTGCTATATAATAACACATCATTATCATTTGGCCATGGACGTCTGCTTGCATTCACAGTAATTTGGTAATATGGGCCTATACACACTGATATTAAAGATACATAAGTTGTGTTTATCCATTCTTGTATGAACGTATATCTCATTATAGTGATATCATAATCATCTTTTTTGTAGTTTGTAGAACAATGATATGTGATGCCACATCCTGTTTTATCAAGGGTTGAAAAGTCATGTTCCATTGCTTCCTGTGATGTCACTTCGGGGTGGGGTCAAATTAATCAGTCCCTGTGTTGTCATCAGAGGTCAAGTTTCATGTGACGTCACTTCCGCTACCCCTGGCATTTTGTTGAAATTACGTTCCTGTTTTCTGTTCTGTATGCACATTTAGCATATTTACCCTGACATACCCGAGCTGAACCATATTTGGGGTATGGGCCATGTTTTACTGAAAAGTGCAGTCAACACCTTCACAGGTTTAGACAGTAAAAGCTCATTTTAATGGGCATAACTGCATTAGAGTGGCAATCGGGTGTTTGTCGTCATATTACGATCTGTTTGGACGGATGAGAGCTTTTTTACATTCATGCCTTCTGAATAGTCAACTGGAATCTCTAAACGGCCTATCACGTGCCCAGATGCCCACTCACATGCAGAGCTTGCAAACGCAGCATGAACCAATAGATCTTTTCGTGTCCAGGATACTTTTTCAAATTCAGATTCCAATTGTAATAATACAGGTTTACATGTCCTGATTGTATATCTGATGTTCTCTAAATTCCAGCTTTGCCCAATGAATGCCCCCATTACATCACGTGACTCCCGATTCGCCAATTGCATTGCTCCCCATTCCACGAGAAATGCCCTGCTGCTGTTCACGAAGATTCGAAGCACAAGCAAATGATTGCCTTCCAAAAACTTCAGTAAACATGTTTAAGGCTCTGACACAGAGCACGCTTCCCAGGAGCTTGAGTCAGCAGTGACGCATGAAGGAACAAAAATAACCTGGGTTCAGTTGCCTTGATGCCGCTTCTGCCACGGTTGACAAGGAATTGTCCTTTTGTGTTTGTGCTTGCATTGCCTGAGCACGTTGCAGGGCTGTGGGATCATACATTTCAAATATTTTGTTTTGGTGTTCTCTGGATTCAATCATTGTGCATACATTGCTGCTGGGTGTGGAATAGGCCTTCCACCTCCAGGCAGTGAGTAATTGCTATACTGAGCACAGTATCAGCAGTATCGGCTTGATATTAGAATGGCATGGCCTCATGCCAGAGCTATGGGGATATATTCTCGGGCGGCCGAAATTGCACAGTATCGCCACAGCGCCTTTGGAGCAGATGCCATGTAGGCACATCCTGTTGATCGCGGTCAGCAGGGGACAGGCAGGGTCGGACTGGGCCATAAAATAGTCTCGGGCACCAATAAAAAAGTGGCCAGCAACACTGGTCAAAACTCTTAGCTGCATAGTGAACTAACTCATCAAACTGGCCCTCACTGGTCAAAAAAGTGGCCCACTTCCACCCAAAAAGTGGCCCACACCAGCATTTAGTGTTTTTGGTTCTGCCATGGGCCTAATGCCCGATAAGCCAGTCTGAGGCTGGGCACAGAGACCTATCCAAGTAGAGATATTATTGCAAGCAGTACCAGACCTATTCTCTCCGGGATGTTACTATTGGTTTAAATATATTGTCATCTTAAGCTAAGCACTGATACATGCAGTGCTTTGGTTAACAGCATATTTAAGCCAAACAGTAAGTACTTAGTACATGGCAATGTTGAAAGAACGTTGTGCCCTCCCAAAGAGTGCACCATCTCTTCCTTTAAGATCAGAGCTGGGGGTGGATGGCCTTGCTTTCACCTCTAAGCTCCGGCCCTTATTGCATTGCTATGAACTGTGAACATCACCCGTCCTTCGAACCTATAAGGAAGATCTTTTGATGTACTTGCACAAGAAGGTACTAGAGCTCTCCCATGGGTTAGTTATGTCTGAGACCTCACCAGAAAACTCTGCCTCCCCCCTATGATCACACTTGAATCCCAGGACCATATGGTAGCGAAAGACTGCATCAAGCAGAGATACAGGGACTGACACTACAAGATAACATTTTCAGAGATCGGCTTGGCTGGTACAAAAGCCCAATACATTAAGCGGAAGCACTCGTTTGGCCGAAAAAAATATTTATCTTGTACTAATGACAAGGAAGCACACACCCTGTTTTTAAAAGCATGGTTGGGAATACTTCCATTGGCAGTGGATGTAAGATCCTGGGGCAAAGGCGATCTACCGTTGTGTAACTTTTGCGGGCGAGGAGATGAAGATCTTGAGAACTTTTTGTTTATGTGCCCCCATTTCTGGACCATCTGTTATAAGTGGTTTGTCCCTACCTATAAAAAGTACAATTTAAGGACAACGAAAGAGACGTTGGAATTTTTCTTATGTAACCAAAACCATGCTGTACTCCAAACTCATTTGGCCTTAATGAAAAATGCTTGGTTCTTGAGAATGAAATGTATTTTGTAAATGTAAATGTTATTCTATTTAAACCGCCCTTCTTTAACAGTGTTTCATGGTCAAACCCTGTATTTTAAATGTTGTTTTATTTGATTTTTTTTCATATTGCTGCTTTTATGGCTATACTGCCTAAATAAAGACCTTACAACTACCACTACTACTACATGGAGTTGTCAGTTCCATGTACTGAGCACGTAGTGTTCGTCTTAAATATACTGTCATCCAAAGCACTGCATTTATTAGTGCTTAGGGTCACAATACATTCAAGCAAACAATGACAAACTGGTACCTATAGGTATCTGCAGAGGTATGTCATTGTTTGCAGTAAGTGCAGGTAGGTCCTTTCGCCCTGCTGGCCACACCACATCCAACAGGATTCACCTAAATTGGACTTGTGCCGAAATAGACGGAACCAAACGGCTGCACCCAAAGACGGAATAGCGTGGAGAGATATTTATCCTCTGGTTTAAATGGCGCACATAGCCATTTCTTATCCAACACAATTTCCATTTGAAAACCACAGATTCCATACAATTGCAGTGGTACTTGAACATCTCTGCCAATTAGGCTGGTGGTTTCTTTAGGAATAAAGAAATGGAATATGGCCCAAACATTCATAAAGAAAAGGGAAATGCCTCGGGAGATTGTGTAACAGAGGGGGTCACTTCTCTTGCTGATGCTGTCCAGGTACAAATTATGTCAATGATCAGTGGCGGGTGCGGCAAAGAGGAGTGAAGAGGGTGAAGGAGGATGTGCGCCTGCTCCTTTCAGACTCTTTTGTCAGAGACAATGGAAATGACTGACATGAGTCGCAATGCTGCTTTTTGCATGTATGGACATTGTAGTGTGAATGTAGAATCCCAGCATACAGCCCCTGCACTGGTTTGTTCCCTGCTTGTGTTGCAATGTTTTACAAGCTGAGGACAAACACTGCCCAGAATACTATATCAAAGCTGCCCATTGTCAAAGAATGATATTTACCCCACCACCACCCTGACTCTCACACAGCTGGAGCATGGCATCCGATTAGATGCTCTACCCCGTCTAAGTAGACGTGGAAGTGGGAGAAATAAAAATAGGCAACTTGGCTCAATCATTGTGCTTCTAGGTAGAGCTGGTATTCTAGCCCTAGCCAGAAAGGGTTAGAAGATTGTGTATGGATGCGAAAGCCTGCAGAGGCACCGCCATGCTGATGGTCTGAGCACTGGATTTTAAAGAAGACTGCTGCCTGTTAATTCAGCTAAGTGAAGGTAGTGTGTTTGTGTGTGTGTGTGTATGTGTGTTTATGTGTATGTCTGCACAAATATTTTGTGTGTTTGTGAGCATATATGTGTTTGAGAGTGTGTTTATGTGTGTGTTTGTGCACAATGATGTGTATGAGAATAAGTACATGCATGTAAGAGTGAGGCCCTGTGTGGGTGAGTCTGTGTAGAGAAGAAGAAAAAGAAATAGAGATCACCTGAATCTAAAATGGGAGGTGCCAGGATAATGTCTCGCTTCATTCATGATTTGAATTTCTTATCAGCTCAGCTACCAATGAAACGGGTGCACCTGTGGGATGCAGGTAGTGACTTGCTTCCATGCGAGAAAGCACTTGACAAATGGTGCAGAGTTTCCCACAAACCAGGATAATTTCTCCAAATAGTATATTAAATAAAAAGCAAGGAATGCTGAAAGGCTTTTGGTAAAATGACATTTTCTGCAGTCATTTAAAATAGCGCTTTGTGATGCTGGAAATATATATTGAAAGCCAGAGACTGGCACTACTTCCTACATTACCTTGAAACTATCTTTACTTTTCAACAGAGATTAATGTATTCACTTGTAATTTTGTGCACAAAATGCTGTCTATTTCCAAAAGCATAAATAAACGTTAATAAGGGTGCCTGTAAATCAACGGTCCTTCAGGCAAAATACAATAGTAAAGTAGAACACAAGAACCGTGATTAGGGAGGCTGGATAGCCAATAGACTCACACAATACTTATCACAAAATATACATTTATTCTGTATAACCAATATTCATAGACACATTAAACATACTGGGAAATTAGAAATCACTACTCAAGAAACCAAAAAACATCACTCAACCAATATTCCATCAAACACACACAGACACACCAACAAATGTCCAATAGCACACTTACATATAGAAACAACAACAAAGTCAGAACAACATAAAGACCTTCTTATTGCTAAACACGGGGTATTTATACAATTCCAACAGCATTCAAAGTCAAGTGGATTCCTCTTTTAAGAATGCACGTCTCAAATATAAAAGAGACAACTGTATACATGCATGTAGAAGTCTATTGTGATTACACAATAATTTTCACATGCACAATTTTAAAATAGGAAATATATTACTGTTCATAGGTTTTCTGACATGGCTTTGACAATACATCAAATCTGTGATGAGGTCATTTCTCCTGTTTTAGCTCCGCATACATGATTCACTGGGGAAGGGTTGGATTTGGAATTCTAATAGATATGAGGCCATCTAAAAAAGAATAGGCTTGTTAGTCTTTCATCATGAAAACATTATTTTCAGAGAGCAAAGAGCCATCTCTACAAGATCCCTGAGTAATGGGAAATATTGCATCCACATGGGCCCATTTCATGTGAACATTTCCAATAAATACATTTGAGTGTATTCCAGCAGAGGCTGAAATCATGGTACTTGGGCTGATAAGAATCTGTACTGTTCACATGACAACCTAGCCTGTGAGAAGCCAGCTACAACTTCAAAGGCTGGTATCAAGTTAAGATTACACCTTGTGACAAGGCCCAGAATAAAACCTACCAGATGGAGCTATGAAAAGCTTTGCAAATAAAAGAAGAGCCATCTCCACAAACCCTGTTAATCATGAACTGAATGGAATGCCTAGACACAAGGTTCCATAATTCAACAAAATTAAGCTAATTTAAAGTTAGCCTCAGAAATGCATGGTTTGGTGCCTTAAATAATTATATAATTACCATAATGAACTTATGAGCAAACATTCTGTATATGCTGTTCCTTGATATCCTGACCAACAAAATAATAATACTTATTCATAAAAAGGGAGATCACTGTAAACCATAAAGTTACAGGCCAATCTCATGATTTGATGCATAAAGCAAGATTTTCACCACTTTAGTACTGCAAGAACTTGAAGCATGGGCCAGTTCTGCAGGTATGCTGCACACATGTCAAACTGGTTGCAGGAAAGAATTTGGGATCCTATGTAATGGCAGTATTATGAGTTGCTACCAGGAAAAGGCCTGGGGTAGTGGTGTACCAACAGTATGTGCGGCCGCTATACATTTCTCCCAGGCCTTTGACACTCTTATGCATTCATTGCTATGGTTTAAATTAAGAGCCTGGGGAATTCCTGAAACATTGCTGGCAATTCTGGGGTATTTTCATTCTGATAGGACATTACAGGTTGGCTGAATGGACAAGGGAGTTTGACTAAGGAAATCCCCACACATCAGCGTCTCAGGTAGGGATGTGGCCTTGTCCCTTATCTATTCAATCTATACCACTCCGATCTGGCAGACTGGATCACTTTGCCTGCCAATCTTTTCTTTGGCTGTTCCATGGCCCACTTACACAGTTGACGTGGTAGTTGAAGACCTGTCTGAGAAAGGCCTGCAACTCCTAATTGATGCTATTGTAATATATGCTGCAAAAAATGACCTTGTTGTGATTAAAAACAAAAGTAGCATAATGTGTGTTTGTAAAAAGGGTACTAAACCACTTAGTTATCAATGTATGATAGAGGGGACTCCCCCGAACCCATGAGCTATATAATATTTCTGGGATTTGAATTAACTACATCACTGAATAAAATAGAGTTCTACAATCGATTACAAATAAAAGCCAATCTCCTTGCAAATCAAATTAAAAAGATGAATTCTACCTTTTGTAAAATTTCCATTCTTTCACTCATTGAGATTTACAAATTAAAGGTAATACCAACCATACTTTATGATATGGAAATCGTTTATATGGCAAGGGTAATGGATTGGGATGTCCTAGATAAACGAATATGGAAGAAGGTTTTTAAACTCCTATTGAGTATTCCAAAAGCCACCCTAAGGTTTGCATTAGGGTTTGTGTCACTAGAGGGAGACTATCAGTGGAAGGTGATCTTGTTATATCGGAAAATATTTGTGCCCCTGCAGAATTCTGTCCTTGTAGATCTCAGCGATGCCATGTTGGAAGAGGCATCGGGTCCACTTGAAAGATTTAAGATGTTTGCAGATTCCATTTTAGCGAGCAGGGCAATTAATTTGGACACAATATTGACTAACCCTGACTTCGCTAAAAGTCTTTTCTTTTAAGCGGACTGGATCGCCACTTTTGACATAATGATATTGTACTCTCTTTATACTAGCCTGTCAAAGAGTGATAATCCTGTAGGCACAGTTCCTTTATATTTGAAGAAATGCCCGAACCCTCAATGGAGACCACATTTCCTCTGGTTCAGGTTAAGTTCTTCCGACCAATCAGGTTTTGGCAAATTGCTCAAATGCTCAAGAACGTACTTGTTTCTGTGGACTTTGTGTCCCGGAAAAGCAAGCTACAAAGTTTAAAACACCTTTTAATGTCATTTTCTGCATTAAGACAGGTGAGAACTTTGATGCGGGGGAATTACATACATGATCCCTGTTGGTCGAGTGCTTCTCAATTCTGGGACTGCTTAATTGGCTGTGAAGAGACCTCAGTGACCTTGGTGGTATCAAGATTTTTAAAATATATTTACATGGGATTAATTAGATAAGGATATGCCAATATGGATCTTAATTTGGTTATAGGTCAAAGGATCGAAAAAAAAGGGTCGAATGACAAAAGGGTCGAGGCAATTCGACTGAAAAAAAGGATTTTTAAAATATTTTTCTTTTTTTGGGGTAAAAACACACTTTTAAAGCGACACTAGAGCAAAAAAAAATATATATATAAAAAAATGTTTTGATCCTTTGGTTTTAGGTCGAATGTACTCGACACTTTTGCATTCAACCCTTTTGCTTTCGACCCTTTAACTGGACACCTCTTAATTTTAACTTATGTATTTTAACTCTTACATGTGATAAACTCACCTCATGTTCATGATGTCTAATGAAACTGGTATATGTGCTTTGGGGATATTTTGGTAAAAATGTGGTGTAGTACTGTATATAATTGATCTATTTGTGTTGTTGTTTTTAAAATGTCAAAGGTTACTTGTGTAAACATAACACAATGAAAAGCAAACAATTATTCAAAACTGTGTTTAAAAATCCCTCCAATGTAATTAGACAGAGGCACTCTAGGACCATTCTCTGCCAAATCCCAGCAGCGAGTGGACTTGGAGATGGCATCCAATAGGGGGAGCTCATTGCAAATGGTATATTCCGATGTTTGTCCAACTGTGGTTTCTCGCTATATTTAAAGCCAAATGAAAAGTGATTTCTTGTAGAAAACATAGCATTTCTTAAGACACACACAATGCAGTGGCTGATAAATTATTACTAACCGAACACAAATAGTATATTATTGCTTGCTAGTATGAATTATATTCCAATATCTATAGAATATATGTAGAATATATTTTAGGCATGGTGCGCTAAGTCCAACCATAAAATACAAGAAATACACCCAATTATAGATTATTAGGGTATCATGGTAGTATTACTACTATGGTATTTGTTGAGCGCTGACCTAGCTTAGAGAAGCAACGGAGTGCTTTACAGAGGTACACAACAGAACAAATATACAGTGGGGGTAGGATTCAGAGGGGCACAGAGGAGGGGTACATATGAAATAAGTTGAATTCATTACAATTTGAAGATGCCAACATAAACTAATTGGTGCACATGCATTTGTTTCACCCAAAAGCTTTTTTCTTTTTTTTTTTTAATCAAGGCTGTTATCCAAATCAAACAGATTGTACTTGTACATGCATGGTAAATAATCAATCTACATACATGGTTAACAATCCATATAGTTTCCTTAACGCCCTAATCTAAAACTATTGTCAGAAACAGGTCACACTATATCAGGGAACCACAGGTTAATAGACATGATATGTGTATGTGAATTTGCATGCTATGTTAATTAATTTCGCTGAAAACCTTAATAAGTCCTAATGTTATGCAATTGAAATTGTAACATAGAATTCACTTTTTGAGAATTAAATTTCCTTTATCGAACATGGGGTTCACACTTCTATTATTATGAATAGTTCTGCAAATGAAAGGTAAACATGTATGTATCAAATTTCTAAGCATCCATTTAAACTCATTGTGGATTCCTATATGTTTGTTATATTTACCTGAAGATCTGTTTTACCTTTCAGAATTTCAAAATAAAATCATTCTATCTTGAATATTATGTGTTACCCATCAGTTCAGAGCAACTGAAAATGATTTCACCAGAAGCACATTTGAATATGTTTACTTAAAAAAAATACATTGTTCCCAATTAAATAAACTAGCTGGTACCTCTTGCAGAGTGCTTGTCATATCCATGATGTCTACTAAGCTTTTTAAATATGACACATTAAATCAGGTTCATTATTTCACGGTCACAGTGATTAACGTTATGACGTCCTATTGAGAGAAAAAAAGCATTCCGGAGACATTTTGTATTATTGCTTTTGCCTCATTCCTAATGTGAATCTAACAATGTTCATTATAAATTGAATACACTTATATATTTTTTTTCTTGAAATAGTTGGTATATGACTACATTTAGAAATGTACATTTTTGGCATGATGATATTAAAGATTGATAACACATGTATTGACCTCCATTATATCACATAATCGACAGAAACTATGCACCAATGATATATGTTATTGTTTAAAATACATATTTTAGTCTACTATTCTAATGTATTTCAAAAAAGGTAGCAGGCACTCCTCTCCAGAGAGAACATGGCATGATAACCGGTTCTGAGATGGGAGTTTGCAGCACGCGTTTTTTGTATTTTTGGAAGGAACTTGGGGTTGGTCACCCTAAGTTACCTGGGGGCAACCAGGCGTGGACTCCCTGCTCACTGTGCTCAGAGAGGCACAGTACCACCTCACAGATGAGGCCCAACAAGGCTGAAACATGTGTATTGGGTTGCTTTTGGTACTCTTATTCAGAAGGGAATTGCCATAGCATTTCGGTGCTGGACTGCCCATGTGGGCGGGACAAAAACTGATATGCAAATGAGTATTTCACATCTGTGAAAGGTACAGTGAGCAAAAAGCAGATGGCTGTGAACTCTCAAAGTGGTTAATAACCACTGAACAGGTTATCATGCCGTGTTCTTTCAAGAGAGGGGCACCTGCTACCTTTTTGTATTTTTGGACGGAATTTGGGCTTGGTCACCCTAAGTTACCTGGGGGCAACCAGACATGGACTCCCTGCTCACTGTGCTCAGAGAGGCACAGCTCCAACTCACTGATGAGGCCCAACAAGGCTGAAACACGTGTATGGGGTTGCTGTTGGTACTCTTGTTCAAAAGGGAATTGCCATAGCATTTCGGTGCTGGACTGCCCATGTGGGTGGGTCAAAGACTGAAATGCAAATGGTTATTTCCCATCTGTGAAAGGTACAGTGAGCAGAAAGCAGATGGCTGCAAACTCTCAAAGCAGTTAATAACCATGGAACAGATTATCATGCCATTTTCTTTCGAGAGAGGGGCGCCTGCTACCTTTTTTGTATTTTTGGAAGGAACTTGGGGTTGGTCACGCAACATTCCCTCGGTCAACCAGACGTGGACTCCCTGCTCACTGTGCTCATAGAGGCACAGCTCCACCTCACTGATGAGGCCCAACAAGGCTGAAACAAGTGTATGGAGTTGCTGTTGGTACTCTTGTTCAAAAGGGAATTGCCATAGCATTTTGGTGCTGGACTGCCCATGTGGGTGGGACAAAGACTGATATGCAACTGGATATTTCCCATCTGTGAAAGGTACAGTGAGCAAAAAGCAGATGGCTGCGAACTCTCAAAGTATTTAATAACCAATGAACAGGTTATCATGCCGTTTTCGATCGAGAGAGGGGCACCTGCTACCTTTTTTGTATTTTTGGAAGGAACTTGGGGTTGGTCACGCAACGTTCCCTCGGTCAACCAGACGTGGACTCCCTGCTCACTGTGCTCAGAGAGGCACAGCTCCACCTCACTGATGAGGCCCAACAAGGCTGAAACAAGTGTATGGAGTTGCTGTTGGTACTCTTGTTCAAAAGGGAATTGCCATAGCATTTCGGTGCTGGACTGCCCATGTGGGTGGGACAAAGACTGATATGCAAATGGATTTTTCCCATCTGTGAAAGGTACAGTGAGCATAAAGCAGATGGCTGCAAACTCTCAAAGCAGTTAATAACCATGGAACAGATTATCATGCCATTTTCTTTCGAGAGAGGGGCGCCTGCTACCTTTTTTGTATTTTTGGAAGGAACTTGGGGTTGGTCACGCAACGTTCCCTCGGTCAACCAGACGTGGACTCCCTGCTCACTGTGCTCAGAGAGGCACAGCTCCACCTCACTGATGAGGCCCAACAAGGCTGAAACAAGTGTATGGAGTTGCTGTTGATACTCTTGTTCAAAAGGGAATTGCCATAGCATTTCGGTGCTGGACTGCCCATGTGGGTGGGACAAAGACTGATATGCAAATGGATATTTCCCATCTGTGAAAGCCACAGTGAGCAAAAAGCAGATGGCTGCGAACTCTCAAAGTAGTTAATAACCAATGAACAGGTTATCATGCCGTTTTCGATCGAGAGAGGGGCGCCTGCTATCTTTTTTGTATTTTTGGAAGGAACTTGGGGTTGGTCATGCTAAGTTACCTGGGGGCAACCAGAAGTGGACTCCCTGCTCACTGTGCTCAGAGAGGCACATATTCACCGCACTGATGAGGCCTAACAAGGCTGAAACACATGTATGGGTTTGCTGTTGGTACTCTTGTTCAAAAGGGAATTGCCATAGCATTTCGGTGCTGGACTGCCCATGTGGGTGGGACAAAGACTGATATGCAAATGGATATTTCCCATCTGTGAAAAGTACAGTGAGCAGAAAGCAGATGGCTGCAAACTCTCAAAGCAGTTAATAACCATGGAACAGATTATCATGCCATTTTCTTTCGAGAGAGGGGCGCCTGCTACCTTTTTTGTATTTTTGGAAGGAACTTGGGGTTGGTCACGCAACGTTCCCTCGGTCAACCAGACGTGGACTCCCTGCGTACTATGCTCAGAGTGGCACAGCTCCACCTCACTGATGAGGCCCAACAAGGCTGAAACAAGTGTATGGATTTGCTGTTGGTACTCTTGTTCAAAAGGGAATTGCCATAGCATTTCGGTGCTGGACTGCCCATGTGGGTGGGACAAAGACTTATATGCAAATGGTTATTTCCCATCTGTGACAGGTACAGTGAGCAAAAAGCAGATGGCTGCGAACTCTCAACATAGTTAATAACCAATGAACAGGTTATCATGCCGTTTTCAATCGAGAGAGGGGCGCCTGCTATCTTTTTTGTATTTTTGGAAGGAACTTTGGGTTGGTCATGCTAAGTTACCTGGGGGCAACCAGACGTGAACTCCCTGCTCACTGTGCTCAGAGAGGCACAGATTCACCGCACTGATGAGGCCTTACAAGGCTGAAACACATGTATGGGTTTGCTGTTGGTACTCTTGTTCAGAAGGGAATTGCCCTAGCATTTCAGTGCTGGACTGCCCACGTGGGCAGGGCAAAAACTGATATGCAAATGGGTATTTCCCATCTGCGAAGGGTACAGTGAGCAAAAAACAGATGGCTGCGAACTCTCAAAGTGGTTAATAACCACTGAACAGGTTATCATGCCGTGTTCTTTTGCGAGAGGGGCACCTGCCACCTTTTTTGTATTTTTGGAAGGAACTTGGGGTTGGTCACCCTAAATTACCTGGGGGCAACCAGACGTGGACCCCCTGCTCACTGTGCGCAGAGAGGCACAGCTCCACCTCACTGATGAGACCCAACAAGGCTGAAACACGTGTATGGGGTTGCTGTTGGTACTCTTGTTCAGAAGGGAATTGCCATAGAATTTTGGTGCTGGACTGCTCATGTGGATGGGACAAAGACTGATATGCAAATGGATATTTCCCATCTGTGATAGGTACAGTGAGCAAAAAGCAGATGGCTGCGAACTCTCAAAGTGGTTAATAACCACTGAACAGGTTATCATGTTGTGTTCTTTCAAAAGAGGGGCACCTGCTACCTTTTTTGTATTTTTGGAAGGAACTTGGGCTTGGTCACCCTAAGTTACCTGGGGGCAACCAGACATGGACTCCCTGCTCACTGTGCTCAGAGAGGCACAGCTCCACCTCACTGATGAGGCCCAACAAGGCTGAAACTCGTGCATGGGGTTGCTGTCGGCACTCTTGTTCCGAAGGGAATTGCCATAGCATTTCGGTGCTGGACTGCCCATGTGGGCGGGGACAAATACTGATATGGAAATGGGTATTTCTCATCTGTGAAAGGTACAGTGAGCAAAAAGCAGATGGCTGCAAACTCTCAAAGTGGTTAATAACCACTGAACAGGTTATCATGCTGTGTTCTTTCAAGAGATGAGCGCCTGCTACCTTTTTTGTACTATTCTACTGTATCCCACATAACCAATATGCTAAAATAAATTAATATGGCAATGTTTGAAATTGGAATAGCTGTAATTCTGAACCTTGAGCATACTCAATATGGAAAAATGAAGATTATTACCTATTTTGGCAAACAATTTAATACATTCTTTGCTAAAAACAGAACAATCCATTAGCTCCTCGTCTTTTAACTTATTAACGGTTTACAGTCTGTAGAGGAGACCCCAGACGTGGCCTGCACCCCTGCCCCTCGCTTCGAGGTGCCAGTAAAGTACTCGCCAAGGTATGTGGCGTACGAGGAGCAGCTGAACCAACAAAGGGCTGCAATGGGCCTCTGCCCTGTGTACATTAGAAGATCAACACCTGTTGAAATGCCCATAACCAGGCAACCCTGGGCAGCATGGTACCCAATCAGACAACCATACCAGCCGTTGATACAGAACGAAGAGGAATGCCTACACAGGGTCCATGAAGAGACTCCAAAAGCCATAATGGAAGGCCAGTTGAGATGGAACAAGTTCCAGAGCAGCTCCAAGAATTAACTGAAGGAGTACTGAAAGCATGCATGCCAGTACTGACAACTGCGAGGATAATTGTAAAGGACAAAGGGGTGAGACACTGTGAAAAACGTATGAGAATGGTGCCTTGAGACAAGATGGAAACAACCGCGTTATTGAAGGTATGTAAATAAGCTTGAAACACAAGATGCTAAGTAATCGATTCTGCTTGTAATGCTTAGTAGAAGTTAGAATTGCAAGCGCCGACTGTATACATCTACCTCAATACAGCATAATGTACACGTGCGACTCCATTTTGTATAAATAGAAGTACTGCCAGGCAGCCAAGGCCTGACTGGCCAAGTTTCATATCCAGGCCCAAGCTGAGGAAAGGAGCGGGATCGAAACTTAACAAAGGATGGCTCATGCCGGGGAAATCAAGGTCAACCAGAGAAGAGGAGGTGAGCATGAGCTCACGAGGCTCCAACTTCAGAGCATGCCAGCCCGCCCGTGAAGGTCAAGATAAGAGAGGCCCATGCAGGTGGCTAAGCGCATACAGAATTAAATACACAAAAGGTTGGAAACTGAAGCAGATTCACGGTGGACCAACACGTGACCAGACAGGCGCGAAGATGTACCACTGCCTGATGTCATCCAGAACCAGAGGGTGCCATTACTTTTCCTGATAAGAGACTACAGATCCGAGGCCATACCCAAGCAACAAATTGACACGTAGCCCTAAACCACTGATAGATGGAAGGGAGGCAGGGTGAATCTTGGGACACTAGGCACCTGGGTTTCTATTCTGCATGCTGATAATTAAAATGGAGATTTATGTTTAGGGGTGTAACTTGCTCAATCACAAGGGACCATGTAATATAGGGTCCTATAGACATTGTAACCAATGAGACGTCGTACTTGTAGAGACGTCAATCACGTGTGGTGTAGAGGGAAGGGCGTAGACGCCCACCTGATAAGAGTTATCCAATCCACTTGCATTATTTCCATATACAGTCATAGCACCTATACTTAAGTTACCTTTCCCAACCAATTGTATTACATGATGATTTTCTGTAGAATTAGACGTCAATGATGACAAAGTTTGCCCATAAAAGAGGCTGTTGTACTGAAGTTCAAGGAAGTCAGGGTGAGGCAGGTGTTTGTGATGCTGCTGATTTCCATAAGCTGATGTATGTATCATTAAACAGACTTCCCTTTGCCAATTTACTGAGTCCTGATTATTGATCCTTGCGGGAGTATGTGAATCCTGCACTCCGTCCTCGCATGGTGCAGCTATCTTGTATTACTCGTTTTCGAGGGTGAGTGCTGAACAATGGGCCTGTCAGTAATTACCTCTCCTCGTAAACAAGTCCACTTGCAGTCCAGTAAGATGTGTCAGCAACAAATGTTTGTAACATCAGACTGTTCAGTTTCAATAAGATGATTATATCATTACTTATGAATTATTTCAAACTAAAAAATAGAAGCCTCCTCAACATTTATAATTGGTGGTACCTGTTTGAATATTGTACATATTTGGCTGATTTTGAAAATATCCAACACTTTATATACAAAAATGAATGTGAAAGTACGGTATCATAGACAACCCTCAATGGTACTAGAAATTTGTTATAAAGTAGTTTGAATTATATCCAGCTTTCTGACTATATTCAAAGCCAAAGGAAGATTAACTTAAACTGGTATCCATTAACATGTATGTGCCACTGGCACACTCCCTTGCAATCAAAGCCAATTACATTAGAAACGTGTGTTTTTACACAGATAAAGTCAACAACTTAGGCTGTGAACCAGTGGCCATGTTTCATACCCTAACAGAGAAGTGATATATCAACACCTGTGAAAGCCATAGACATGTAAAAGACAGATTGGAGTTGAAATGCAATGTAGCTGCGTTACTCCCATTGGTGTTACTCCCATTTCCATAGAATATGATGCCAATGTGAATTACATTAACTCCTCACTCATAACATCACACAGTACGGGGAGGGCACTGCATCAATGGGACCCAATATGCGAGTTAAAGTGGGAGCAGTATTTATTAGAAAATCATAAAACTATATCCCAGTGTTCTAAACGTGAACCACTACTATGTGCTTTTTAAAATGATAATGCAATTCACTCGAACTGGAACTTATTTTACATGCATTGCTAGAAAATAATTACATTGCAAGTCATATGGTAACACAGTATTAAAGTGACACCTCTGGTAAATGTTATTTTTTCTGTAATATGTTTCTTTTGTCAACTCATGCTTTGGATGCACTTCCTGCAAGCAACAATTCATTAGGGATTTAGATTGTGCTTAAAAATTAGATTGTCCTAATAGAATTAGAACCAGGCATATCATCAATAGCTCTATTATGTGACAACATGTATGCATGTTTCTATTTAGTACGATGTCATAGGCAAGCCAATTCTTATTTCTGTGTATCTGCTATTGATGTGTCTATGTATTTTACTCTTGTACTGTAACTTACCCAATGTAAAGTTAGCAGAATACTTAGAATTGTCTTTTATTTAAATGCATTTGAGTTTAAACTATGAATGAAACATGTATTTTGTCACAGAATTGTGGGGTGGACTTGTATGTTAAGGATGTTAAATTAGGTATACAAAATCAGTGATGAATATTCATATTACACAACTATATCTTGAGAGTCTGTGCAAAAGTGGCTAGGTCTGTACTAGCAGGTAAGTGTGCATATGAGTGGATGTGTGTGTTTGTGTTTCTGGATGTATGGCGTCATTGTGATGACCTGCTGACACTTTAAAGTGTGAGCATGAACATGTGTTTCACATTGACAATGTTGCCATTTGTTGTGTGCACAGGCAGCTTGTGTGTTTAACAGTGGCAATGTTGTAATGTATTGTGTGTAGAAACCGGTGTCCACAATCTGTGGAACACTCCTGCCCCCTGCACTCCTTGTTCGAATGAGGAATCAATCAATGTTTAATGGTGTAAACTCTTGTTTTCAGAAAGGGATTCCATCACACACAGTGGCTGTAGAAGATTATTATTGGAAATCCAATTTTTCAAAAAATCTATTTTTCAAAAAATCTGTTTTTATCAATGACCTTCATATGAATCACAAACAATTTAACAAAATCCAATTTCCTTACGCCTTAACAGCTTTAATAAAAAAGAATTTAATAAGAGACAATAGAGAATAGGATATTTATTTTGCTTAGCAGTTGTATTAATGCAAATTCATAACATCTTAATTGATTACATGAAACTGTCATTGCCCATCATTCATGATTCACCTGGTGTGGGTCCAGAGGTATAAACTTTAATGATAGAAGATATCCTGTCTGTCTTCTAGTGTTAGTGTTGCCAGTCGTATTCCTTGTGGTCCGCTACTCAGTGGACCTAAAAAAAAAAGTGGTTTTATGTATATAGATATTCACTGAAAAACTTTGTTAAAGGGACGTTATGGTTAAGTTGGACTAATAAAAACCTATGAAATTCAATGAAAAAACTTTGTTAAAGGGACATTATGGTTAAGTTGCGCTACTAAAAACCTATGAAATTCAGTAAAAACACTTTGTTAAAGGGACGTTAAGGTTAAGTTGCGCTACTAGAAACCTATGAAATTCAGTAAAAACAAATTGTTAAATGGACGTTATGGTTCCAAGTAAAACCGGAAAACGCCTGAAATTTGCCAGTTATGGTAAGCTAAGCAACCCTAACTGACGCCACCACCCTGCACTGCTAAGACTAACACCCAGGACATCAAAGATGACATTACCCATCTGCACCTCACAATACACAATAAAATCCGTGCTTTGCGGACAATTCGGAATTGCATTTTCTACTGATCTAGGAACTTTCAAGTTCAAAATTTCCATTTCACAGTTCCAAAACCTATTCCTACCCATTATCCATTAACAATCTAGTACATAGTACATACTTTTAGCAAAACTGCTATTTATCTTAAAATGACATCAGCTAATACCATCCCTCCTCAACAAGAGACACCACCACTGCTGTAATCAAGGAGCATGAGAAACACTGCCCCTACCTTAGAAATAACACACGCGCAACATTTTCCCCTGTCCACTTACCTGTTTGGTGACTCTTCCCTCATTTTCCTCCCCAACTTTCGTTCTTAGCGCACCTGCCAAAAAAAAAAAAAGACTAAAGAAATCCACCTTTCACAGTTAAAAAATAGAAATAAAAAAACACTTGTAGACTCCATCTACTTTACATTTCTCAGTAAAGTACATAGACTCAATAAGATTTTCCAACATTTCCATTTGCATTTTGTGTTATGCTAATGGGGATATTGTGGCGTTCATCCTCCGTTCCAGGGACTGGAACGATGGATACCAGCCTGAAAGCCCAAGTTACCAGCCCAAGCGAAGCAAGGTTGGATAACAAGGTCTCTGGGCCATTCCCCCCCTATTTCAGCCCCTGTAATGGGGGATGAAGGCCATTAGCACCCTAGGTTCCCAAAGCGGGAATCCGGGGTGCTAAAAAAAAGGATGGCCACCATGGAAAGGGAAGGCAGGGTTCTATACAGGGCCCCTCTTCGCTTTCCATGGCAGCCTTCAGAAGTTAAAAAGAGAACTCTATGACCATATTACCACAAGCACATTTTTCTTCCTTTTGAAATCTATATCAATTTCAAATAACTTTACCACAAAGTCAGTCCTGGGAGGACATGGCCACTTTAACCCCATGTTTTGTCCCTCATTGTCATGGCCAGTAGCCAGATTGTCTGTATCATGAACTTATTCCATGACTTGGACAATGTGGCCACTGGCCATTGCCACAGGCTATACTTCAGTCACCAAAGGTATACTACTAGTTTTTGTACCTACATTATGACACTGGTCAAAAAATATAACACGGGCACATTTGCAAAAACCATGCTTTCAGGCCCTTCTCAATGCTCCTTACACAGGTTTGCTGGAAATCCACCCATGTTTTATTTTTTCAAAAGTGTCAAATATATGCACAAACAATTGTCATATAACCTAGCACCCACTTGACAAAATCCATTCACACTATACGACAACATTTATATATGGATCTATAATCTTTTTGCAAACCTTTGTGTAGATTTGTCAAATGGCACCACATTTATAAGCCTTTACAATATTTTGGGACCCTCCCTCTAATTCTGCCCCCTCTTGACAAAATCCCACCAAACTTTGCAAACACATGTATATCTATATGTATTATCAGTTTCCCAAATGAAGTGTAGATTCGTCAAATGGCACATCATTTATAAGCTTTTACATAATTTTGGGACGACCCCTCTAGTTTTGCCCTCACTTCACACAATCCCACCTGACTTTGCCAAGAGCGGGTGAAGTAGTTCCACGCGTGCGCGGTTTTCATTTGCTCGTGTCACTAACTCTGCAGCAGTCTTCACTGATACGTGTTTCCTCCAACGCGTGTGCACAGACTTCTCTGCTGCATGAAATCTCCTATGCGCGTGCCCTTTGCTACATGAACTCTTCTATGCGTGAGTGTGGTCTACACCGCTACGTGCTTCCTTCAACACATGTGTGCAGTCTTCGCAGCTATATGTTTTCTACAACACGTGTGAGTGGTCTTTGCAGCTATGTGTTATCTACAGCAAGTGCGAATGGTCTTCGCAGCTATGTGTTTTCTACAGCACGTTTGTGCGGTCTTCACAGCTATGTGTTTTCTACAATGCATGTGCATGGTCTTCACAGCTACGTGTTATCTAAAGCGAGTGTGTGCGGTCTTCGCAGCTATGTGTTTTCTACAACACGTGTGTGGTCTTCGCAGCTACGTGTTATCTACAGAGCGTGTTTGCTGTCTTCACAGCTATGTGCTTTCTACAACGTGTGTGTGTGTGCTTTGCAGCTACGTGTTATCTACAGCGCATGTGCGCAGTCTTCACTGCTACGTGTTTTCCGTTAACGCCTGTGCGCAGTCATCATTTCTGCGTGTTTTTTTCAATGTGTGTGCATTTGTATTTGTATTTATATTTGTATTTATTTATTTAAAACGCGCATATCTACAAAAGTTACAGTGGTTTCAGCCGTGGATATCCCTAAAGGTGTGCAGAAAAGCAACAGATCAAGCAAGTAAGACAGGGGGGCTGACCCAACTTAAAGTTGGTGGAGCAGCCAAGATTTGGTATTGTCCTTGAACGTGTTGAAGGAAACCTCCGCTCTGATTGTAGCGGGGAGGGAGTTCCAAAGCTTAGAGGCTAGGACAGGGAAGATCGAGCCCCCCGGTTTTTGCAGTTTAAACCTGGGGATCGTGAGACAGTGGGACTGGGCAGTTCTTAGTGGTCAGGAAGTGGAGTGGGGCGACAGCCGACTGCATAGGTAGATAGGGGCCTTATTAGCCAAGGATTTGTGCGTAAGGGCGAGTGTTTTTAGAGAAATTCTCTGCTTGCAGGTAGCCATTTTAGGTTAGCTCTGGATTCAGAAATGTGATGGTTGTGGGGGATGTTTAGTGTGGCGCGGATAGCATTGTTCTGGGTTGTTTGGAGTTTATTCAGGTTCTCTTGGCTGGTGCCTAAGTAGAGAGCACTGCAATAATCAATTTTGCCATAACGAGGGTTCTAGCAAGTGTGACACTATTAGGGGTGGTAAGAAATGGTCTGTGCGTGTTCCGATGAGGCGCGTGTGAGCTCGGATTCATCTGTTAAGGGCGAGCATGCAAGTTTGAAAAAGAAAGTGTCTGCGCGCTTTGACTGGCACGGTATATGTCAAGAGCGGGTGAAGTAATTGTGCTTGTGCGCTTTACTACGTGAACTCATCTACGCATGAGTGTGATATACACCGCCACATGCTTCCTTCAACGCATGTGCGCAGACTTCGCAGCTACGTGTTATCTACAGCGCGTGTGTGTAGTCTTCGCAGCTATGTGTTTTTTACAACGCCTGTGCGCGGTCATCATTTCTGTGTGTTTTCTTCAAACGCGTGTGCATGTTCACTTGTCTTTTAGGTAACACCCATTTTTTTAGCCATATTCCATCCCATCCTCATCACCCCTCACCTCCCTAAAGATTATTCAATAAGTTTGATAGGTGCAGTGTTGTGTTTTTTTTAATATGTTTTTACAGCAATTTCCACGTACACCGGATGCGAATCCAAGATGGCAGTCGTTTAGAAAAATCTGACGCACTTCACGCTTCACCCCAGCCAATCAGAGGACACGTCGCATGTCTGCGGACATGATGCAAGCTGCTTGGCCAATCGGTGTCCTGTCCGTGGAGCGAACAGGCAGGGAAGTGTGTCCGTGAAGCAGACATAGATATCACACATTTTTTTGGCTTATGTTTTGGTCGTTTAAAAAAAAAACTCCTGGACGGATTTGCACCAAATTAACAAAAGCATGCTTTCAGGACCAAGCCGCCGCTCCTGCCGCAAATTTGGTGAAAATGCTTCCAGCGGTTTGGGCTGTAGGCGCAGGAAAAGTTTTTTCCCCATTATGTCTATGGGAAAAACAGACGTTTTGGGACCTCCCTATAACTTTGCCCCCCCTTGACCAAACCTCACCAAACATTGCAAAGTAATTCAGAGTGGGCCATATACTTCTGTTGCAAATTTTGGTGAGGAATCGTCCAGGGGGGCGAAGTTATAAGCCGCCCAAAAAGTGCTCTTCCTATGAGATGAGCAACTTAACCATAACTACTGAGCCTCTACTGAGGGCCCAGTAATATCTTTTTACTATTCTTTATGAGCAATATCTCTAATGTGGATATAAGGTGGGTGATGAGGACTTATGGCAGCGCGTGGCAGTGCATGTCTTGCAATTTATAGTGTAAATACATGTGTGTTTTCCGTATAGTCCTAAATAAGAATATGGGATAGCCATTAAAGAGTTTACCTTCTAAACGATGTTCATAACAATGTTTTGCCTAAAGATAGAAGTCATACTTATAAGAACCGTAGTGGATAATCTATAGTTCAAGCAGTAACGCATCCTCCGTAATCCCAGTAAGGAGCCCATAAACAAAGATTGACGGTATTTAAAAGGCGTCATAAAGTGAACGTGTCATGATCTGATGACATCATATGTAAGCAACTCGGCAGCAAAGCTTAAGGACATGGAGTCAAATGTACATTTCGCATCATTAGGTGAATGCTTAATGACGTGCTGGGTAGTCAAGAACATCAGCTACAGTGTATTGGGAAATGGCCTCAGACGTTGGTGTCACCATAGCAATGACAGGGAAAGCATAATGCCCTTACAGTGTTGTATGATATGGTAGGTATACTGGATACATTAGGTGCTGGTGTCATCATTGTAATCATGTTGAAAAATAATAAAAATCATTCAAGGATAGAAATGAAAATGAGAATAATGTATGATGTGGTAGGGGGTATCTATATGCATAAGTAACGAAGATAAAAAGGGTCCTTGTAAAGTATCTGGGCTGTTAGCTATGTATGGCCACTCCAGGTCAATGACAAATAAAGATGGAGACTGCTCACAATCTACAGACTTTGTAGTCATGGTGGTCAGTACACATTGGGCCTCATTACGACCCTGGCAGGAGCTGTGCCCTTATTAAGGGCACGGCTGCCGCCGGTAATGATTTTTTACCGGCGACCCTTTTCTGGGCCCCAGTAAAAATTCATCCCCATTCCCATTTGAGCCCCAAAGGGCTCAATCGGAATGGGGAGGATGCTAACAACGTGCCCGTTAATGACGGGCCCATTGTTAGCATCCTGGTCTGCTAGCGGGTCCCGCTAAGGACGCCTGGTCTGACCAGGCATTCCTTAGTGGGACCCGCTGCAGACCTCGTAATAGGGCAGCACGGAATGAACGGTGGCAGTCCCTTACTGGCACCGTTCATTCAGTGGCCACCTGTGTCCTAATTAGGCCCATTCAGTTTTAGCTTGTTGATAGTATTCTATAGTCTATGGGCCTCATTACGACTTTGGAGGTAGCCATGGTGCCATTGGCGCCATGGCTGCCTCCAAAACCGTGTCCTTGTCCGAGTTCCCTGAAAGGGGAAATACCAGGCCATTCTGAGTATGTAGGGCCCGGTATTTCCCCATTCAGGGAACCCGGACCTTCCCCATTCCCATTCGAGCCCCCATAGGGCTCAATGGGAATGGGGAGGGAGCTAACAACGGGCCCATTACAAGAGGGCCCGTTGTTAGCTCCTTGGTTTCCCTCGCGGGACCCGCTATGGACGTCTGGATAAGCCAGATGTCCACATCGGATCTCGCGAGGGAACCTCGTAATAGTGCGGAATGCCTTTAACGCCGCTGGCACCATTACCGGCGCCGTTAAACGCATTCCGCACAACTTGTAATGAGGCCCTATGTACATATTATTCATTTGCAGTGGTCATTTTGTCACCCCCACTCTCCTGTTTGACGTAATACCACATGTTTTTATTTAATCAAATCGTTCCCTTTGGTTTCAAGTGTAGAGATGATTCTCAGGCACGGTTTTAAAGATAAAAAAAATCCACCTGATCCACTCTGTGCTATGCTATCCTCTGGTGCTGTCTGCAATTTACAGGAAAGCACCTACGTAGACATCCTCATTCATACCATTGGGGTTTAAATCGTCCAGTTTTTCAATTCAATAGAGTTCTCTCTGGATAAGTTTCTTGGATAAATCCCCACCTAAATTGAATCTACGTACTATGTCTAATACTATAAATCTCAATTGGGCCACAGTATGACAGTGTTCTGTGAAATGCCTGGCTACTATGTTCATTGCATCTCTCAATGATCTTTCAGGCAGTTTGACCTACATAGAAAATGCCACAAGCACAGTTTATCACTTACATAGGGCCTTCTTACACGGAAGGCGGTAAGGGTTAATGGTCACCGGTAATGCTACCGGTGACCGTTAAACCTTACCGCCTGACTACGAGTTCCCTTTGCGGGACCCGACTTTAACGGCTGGTTTACCAGCCGTTAAAGTAGGGTGCCGCAAAGGGACCTTGGTGCTAATTACGGTACCGCAATTTGCGGTACCGTAATTAGCGCCTTCCCCATTCTCATTATTCCCTATGGGGGCAAAAATGGGAATAGGGAAGGGCCTTGGTGAATGGGGAATTACCGCCCCCGCTCACCTTGGAGTAGGGCGGTAATTCCACCATCCACCAAGGCGGACACAGTAAAATACCGGCGGCAACCATGGCACTAATAGCGCCATGGTTACCGCCTACCGTGTAATGAGGCCCATAGTGCGACAGGCAGCAAAATCTCTTAGCTTGATTTCTGCTCCGGTTCGGGGTGTCTCACATAATTTCCCTTCATGATGTTACTACAGTTGGTGCAATGGAGATAAGCAAACGTTCTGCATCTCTTTTTATGTAGAATGGTTTATGGATTAGATTTGATCCTTTCAGCTTTATTCAGTAAGTCTCTGAAGTTTCTGCCCCTCTTATATGCTATAAGTGGTGGTTTTGGGAAAAGATCTTGCAAATGTGTATCGAGTTGTATTATTCTCCAGTTCTTTTTAATGAGACGTGTCGCGTGGCAATTCTGACTGGAATATTTCAATGTATATAGAAATGGGATCTCATTAGATTTTATCTTAGGTTTAAGAGATTCACTCGTGGTATTAAATTAGCTTTGGTTTTTGCATTCTCAATTATTTCACTAGGATATCCATTCTGTATGTATTTCAATGTCATTCTCTCATTTTCAACCTCCAAAGTGTTATCAGCAGATACAACACGTTTTAACCTCAGGAATTGGTTGTATGGCAGATTATCCTTTAAGTGTCTGGAATGTTGACTCCATTAATGTAGAGTGTTATTCAAGACAGTGGGGCCGATTCATGGAACAAATGTGCGCCAAAAATCTTGGCGCAAGCTTGAAAAAGCAAGCGCATGCGCACACGTGCGATTCATGGAAGGGCCTGCGCGTGTTTACCCTGGAATGTGTGCCAAATCCGAGCGTGGTGCGCATGGGCACACACGTCACGTGAAAAATTTTGAATGCCGTGCGCAATGCGCACAGCGAAAGCGCACAACGTCGGTGCACACACCAAAAAGGGGGCAGAACACAGGGCGGAACACGCATAATGGGGAACAATGCGTGAAAAAGAAGGCGTAACTGGGGAAGTACTGCAGGGAAAGACACGGAATGCCCACACGCACGCGAACAACACGTATTCATGGAATCGAATACGGGAAAACCGTGCACGCAAAAAGACACGCACAGGCGTCAACACGTCCGCCACACAAAGGCAGGCGGAAGTGTCCCCGCAATCAGTATAAAAGTGCAAGCAAACAACAAACACGTATATACAGCTACGATGAATGCCCCATTTGTCGCAGCACTGATCGTGGGACACCGCAGGAGGAGGAGAATAGCCAGGCCCCACATTTTATTTCCCCGGACCGGCCTTTTTGGGATGCCTGACAACCAGGTCTATGGCAGGTATAGGTTTCCACCTCGAATCATCCTTGACCTGGTCAGGGAGTGGGAAGATGACCTTACATCACCCACCCTGTGCCCCCAAGCATTGAGCCCCTTGAAGAAGGTGCTCAATGTCCTGCATTTTTTGGCCACTTGGTCATTTCAGCAGACAACTGCCATAGTGGGGGGGTCTCACAGGCCACGCAGTCACGCTGCCTACATTAGGTGTTGGCAATCATGACTGCGCGCCCCTCAGTCTGCAGGCACATATACATGCTCAGAACACCTGCAGAAAGGCAGGCCATGGTCCAGGACCTTTACAGGGTGGCACACTTCCCCAAAGTACTCGGTGCCATAGATTGCAATTTAAGTTGAGAATGGAAGGGCAGCCAACCACGAGAAGGAGTGATCGAGTCCCGATAAGAAAGAAGACAAAGTAAGCAAATGGAAGAGTGATAGATTGATTTAAGAGGAGCGAGACTTGAATGTGACCGTGAAAACCAAGATTATGCGCAGTGGGAGAGATAGATAGAACAGAGGGAGGAAAAGAAATATAGAGGAGGGGGATTTGGAGGGAGAGTGTTAGTGGGAAAGAATAAGACCTCGGTCTTTCCTGCATTTAAAGTAAGAAAATGAAAGGCCATCCAAGATTTGATGGCAGAAAGACATGTTGAAAGAGTGTGATGAATATCAGGAGTGAAAGACGAGAAGGATAGAAAGAGCTGAGAATCATCAGCTTAGAAGTGATGCGATAGTCCAAAAGAAGAAATTATAGGAACAAGTAGTGAGGTATATAGGGAGAATAGAAAAGCGTCACATGATGACGCAAATCCGGAACCCCACCACACCACTCCAGGTAATATATAACGCTGCCCATATTGCAACCAGGGGCATAGTGGAGCGCACATTCGAATGCTCAAGTCACGCTTCCGCTCACTTGACCGCTCTGGTGGCCAGCTACTATATGCACCCCCAGTAGTGTGCAGGATCATTGTGGCAGCATGTGTCCTGCACAATGTTGCAACACGGCGGGACGTACCGGTGGACATGGTGGTCCCCCCACATCCCCAACCACATGCACAGGCACTGCGCATGGGAGGGGAAAGGGCACGTGGCGAGGCAGCCCGGACCCAGCTGTGGCCACATTTTTCATCTAAACTCCCACCCCTGCGGAGTGCACACAGGCCTGGCACATACCAGGTGACAATGGATGATGACAAAGAGACAGTCAACTGTCACAACCTTACTACCCTGAGAATGTTGCCACGGAAGTGCTACATTGTGTGCATCCCTAGCTACTTAAGCATAACCAATCCTGTGTGACCAAAAGGAACACATGCAAGGTGTGTATCACACCACCACCTGCAAAACAGTCCATGGCAATCACTGGTATGTCACCTAAACCCTCCCAACCCACATCACCCTTGTGTGCCACACCATGACATGGCATGCAACAGCAAAAACCCAATACATGACCAACTACATACAAAGTGACATGTGATAAATAGAAAGAAGGCCGAGGCAATCATGCCCGACATGGAATCAGATGACATGACTGACCAACAACCTTCCACACATACCAAGTCATACACAAATGCTTGCCACCAGTGGTAGCATCAACAAAAGACTGAATGACTGTTCACATGCACATTGGCCAAGCCAAATTCGCTACTCCCTAACCCGTGTGCTGTGTGTGTCTCCTGCAACACACTGCTCAGCACACAGCACAGTGAGCAGCCATTGTGTTGGGGATACACCTTGAGCATCATATAAAAAGGACAAACAACAAAAATAATCTATTGACACATGTACACGATCCCCAAATGGTAATTGATCATGCGCTGCAGGGACACAGCGTGCTAGAGAAGGCAATCTGTGTGCACCTGTGGGCATGGAACGTTGGTTGTACATGTGGTGGAGCATTGTGTAACTCTGTGTGTCAGTAGGGACATGCACTCAATATATGCATGTGAAATCAAGTGACCCTCAGTGTCCTGTACACATCACATGCAAACATTGCCCATGTGTACACCCCAGCATGTCAAACCACAACAATCCCCTGACACCTGAAAAGTAAACACAACACAGGAAAAGCCATTGACCAGCAGAGCACATCATGTACATAGTACCCCACAATGACAATGTCAGAGAGTGCCCAAACACTGTAGCCCAAGCTTACTTTCCAACAACAAAAGGCCCTCCCTCATTTACACATCACCATGACCTTCTGAACAACTGTGTCTGGGGTATGTAGCCTTCTGCCTTCTAGTCTACCTTGCTAAAGGATCCCCCTATCCCTTGGTCTCCATGTTCCACCTTGCATGTAAATAGGGTCCAACCCCCTCAGAGGCCACCTTGACTGGTAAAAATACCAAATTGCAGAGAACTCCAAAGAGCCAAACCCCCGAACCAGGGAAAAAGCCTGTAGCCACCAAAAAACCCTGGAAGAGTCTCCAGTAGATGACTTGAAGTTGCAGAAAATGTCCAAGCACATGTCCAAGCAGAATGATAGAACAGCCTCTGCGTGAGCAGCAATTGCTTGACACAAAGACACAATTTCAGTCCGGAGTGCCCTGTCTGAGGCCGCCATGCCCAGCCTGAGCGAGCTGTCGTGGACTGTGCCGCCTGCTGCTGGAGATCCACATGCCTAGCAGGGGGGAGCACCGATTGGGCCACACGCTCCATGCTCTGAGCGATATTATCAATTGCTGCCCCCTGTTGTTTGGAATTGGCAACCATGGCTTGATCCCACTCAGTATACCTCAGCGGCGCGCGGCCACAGTGTTGCTGGGCTTGACACCTGTGGGGCCCAAGGAGCTGCCATCCTTGTTGGGTTGGCACCGCCCGCGGCTGCAGGACTACATTCCTCCATTGACGTGATGCCCCAGGCACATCATCAACTGGTGTGGAGTGTGACACTGCATCCCGATCCACCACAGGTGGAGGTCCCACCACCATCTGGCCCCTCAGTGCAGGTGTCGCGGACAGAGGAGTGTCCACATCAGAATCACTCACCGCTGACGAATGGACCTGACGCACATCCAACTCGACATTGTCGTCAGAGTGATCATCCGGGCTAGACTCATTGCCGGCCCTAGACCTGATGGTCTGTAACACGAGTGGGTTCTCGTGGTCTACCACCCCACGACCCCCCTTGTGCTGGGTTGCTTGTGTGATAGCAACCCTGTGCCTGGCATGATAATACCATCCTCTTGCTCCATTGTGCAACAAATAAATTGCACATACCATAAGCATGTCTGAACTGCAAATTGATTACTGCTACAAGTGAATCCAAACACACAATGGCACACGTAATATGCATGTACACATGCATCACTAAACCATCATCACCAAAATAGCTCCATCCATCTGCAGCTCGGCCCGTACCGGGTGGCATGGGCCATGTAGATATAGTGAATGTCCCAAGCAAAGCAAGAGCCTGCAACCAGCCATGAGGGACCATAAAGCCCAGCACGGTCCGAGCTGCAGGACATGAAGCCTCCACAACACCCCTCCGGGCCTGATTGAGCACATTGTGCTATGAATGTACCCTATTCCATCATTCCTTGTGTAAAATCTCCACAGCCAGGCACCACCATATTAGCTAAGTGGGCCTGGGCGTACACGTACTGCACAACAGTGCACCTTCAGGATTATACCAGTTGAACATAACGTGCGCAATGCAGAAATCTCACCAGCATGAACGTCAATCAACTACATATTAGTCAGTCAACAAAAAAGCTGCGGAAGACACATGTGTAAATGAACACTTTCACACACGCATAAGTGAGTAGTCGCAATGTTGCACTACACAACGTTGAAGCTGCTTGCATATGTACATGTGAATGCGTTAAAAAAAAAACCTTTCCCCAGACACCTGTATTGTGAACATGAATAGCATCCAATACAGCAAAGCAAGCAACTGCTTGCTTTGATGTATGTAGAAGTGTACACATACACACGTGAAGGCAGCTCCACAGTCATTACAACCCGATTAGCAGGCTACATTCAATCTGTGCCCTATGCCAGTTGGTATAGGCCACAGAATGAGCAATCAACTTTGCTAAACAACCACTAGGGTTTTCCATTACTGAGTACATGTGTCACAGGATGCACCTGTGCCTGTGGCATTCATGACAGGGAAGGGATGAAAATCTGACCAAACATGCCAGGTCACTTTGACATTGCATCAGGGAGTAGGCATGTAGAACGGTGTAACACGGGCCAGAAGTGGGTTGATGCAGTGCAGAACATGTGTACGTTACCCACTATCTACATGAACTAGGTCATTATGATGTCTATCAATAATGGGGAAGGCAGTGTAAGGGCAAGTTCAGGCATCACGTGCAATGTGCATGCAATGGGTTTCATGGCTACAAGCAAACCCCCCACCCCCTAAGTGAAAATGCAGGGATGGCATTGCATGGCAGTGAAAGGGTGACCGGAGACCTGTGTATTGGCAGACAGTGTTGACTAGCGTCAATTGCATCATCTGAGTCAACTGACAACACAGCAGATGATAATGGGACAGTAAGCAGGACACATGATGAACCCTCAGTAGTACACCCATGTGTGCAGAAGCCACTACACCAGTTGAACAGAGTCAGGGGGCCTGAAATAGGGGGAGCCTCTGCCCCACACAGACTGTGACACCCCAAACATGTGTGTGATGCAGGAGTGAGCCAGAGTGAGCATGGAATGGATGATCAAATGCCATGAAATGTAGGTCATCCTGGACACGCACTACAATGATCATCCAGTCAAGGACACATAGGGGCATGCATGGAATGCACATGATGCATGAATGGGCACTCACGTCCCTGCAGAGCATCTGCCATCTGCACAGTCCAAGTGAGACACCCTGCATCAAGGAGAAAGGATGTACCCCACTGTATGTGTCTGGCAGGTTGGCTGAGGGAAGTGTGCATGTACACAGGAGCCTTGAACAGGCCATTGCAGTATTCCAACATGATACACACCAGTGCCATGGTGAAATTGGGATGCAGGGGGGTGGTGGGGCAAGGGAGCATGCCTATGTGGATTACCCACATGCAGGCAGAACACACATGCACGTCAGTCATGCGATGACATAGTCCCAGTGCTGAGAGGAAAGACACCACAGGCTACATGCAGAAGGGCCAGTGAGCTGGAACATGGACCGGAGGGGCAGCCGGGTGACTAGCATGTGAACAGGGTGCAAGTGTGGTGATGAGGACAGTCCCCGTCTGCTCTACATGTCGAGCAAGCTGCACAGCAGGCACGCATCAGTAAAGCATTGCATGACTCACACATGAGAACCATGTACACATGACATGTAGTGGCAGTCAAGCACAACACATCACGCAAGCAAAACACACATGGTCTGGACAAACACGTGACAACACTCACTGGACGGGGTATCTAAGTCCTGCATCTCTACCACTCCTTCAACCAATCCTGCTGGTATTAACCCCGCAACAACTGACTCGTGCGAAGTGAGGTCTTCCTCCTGAGCTGGTGACCCACCGCCAGTCAACCCAGTCCTGGCACAATTTGAGGCATGCTTCGCCTTAGCACTTCGTCGGAGGTCATCCCAACGCTTTTTGCACTCTTGATCTGTGCGCAGCTCATATCCGAATGCACTCACACAATCCACAACTTGCTAATAGTGGGACATACGATGGGCAGCCGTAGTGTGACAATTCGGCCCCACTAGCATATCACGGTTGTGTTCCCGCACGTAGTCCACAAGGAAGTCCAGTTCCTGCATGCAGAAAGGCTTCTTCCTCAACATGCCAGAGGCCGGAGCTGTGTCTGGGGTCCCAGCCTCTACTGCAGGTGCAACCTTCCTCCTCTTGGACAGTGGTCCGGACCCTGACTGGCAAATGCCGCCCTGATCAGTATGTGTAGTGGTGCTGATGGATTGAACCAAGGGAGTGGCAGGTGGAACAAGGATGGAAGCCCTGACTTGCGTCGGTTGCTGCTGCGTGCCCCTGACTTGACCCTGCGCAGCAACATCTGCTGTGCTAAGGTCACTGACCGAGACTGTCCTGGACGGTAGACTCACAGCCGGGGTGGGGTCGGCTGCATCTGCCCATGCACTTGCCGACACCCCGCTGCTCAGGGCAGCAGATGACAATACTGCCCCAGGGACATGTGCCTCAGTCAGGGCAGCCCTGCGTGCACTTACCCTGTGCCTCTCGAAATCCTGGAAATCATCCAGGGACTCTTCCGGTGCCAACGCAGCATGCGCTGGCCCACCCTGAGCCTGGGTGGTGGTGTCCACAGCTGCACCTGCAGCTACCACTACCCTTGGGCCTGTGGCAGTTGATGAAACAGACTGCTGGGTCAAATGGGCGCCAGTGCCAGATGCAAGAGCTGCATCTCCCGTAACCACAGGGGGTGGTGGCATGACTGCACCAACATGTGGCACAACATCGTGCCAATCTGGCGCACCCCTGCCTCTTCCCCCTCTGCGGCCATCTTGGACACCCTGGAGTCCCCCTACTCCCTGATCATCCTTGCCATATCCCTGACCACGCCCGCAATGTGGAGTACGCCCAGCTGAGGTGCCCCTCACCTTTCGTGGCCTCCCAACCATGGCACAGATGGAGTAGTGCCGGCACAGATGGAGTAGTGCCAATGGGAGGTGTACACGACAATTGTCCTGGGCAATTGGGGTGAAGGGGGTGCGATACAAGATGATAACAGCACCCCTGTGCACCTGTAAGGCTGTATATGACCCCAGTGATAAAGTGACGTGTCACACAATGCTCAGGCACCCCAAAACTGCAGTAAAACCATGCATGCAACCCCCGGTAGCCCACGTGTGTTGAATTAACCTCCCGCAGTACGCAATGGTACCCAGCCACACGAAAAACACATACACAGGGGGACCCGCAGTGGGAAAAATAGCGTGCGCAACTCACCGTCAGACTAGCGTGATGATGAAAAACACGCATAGCCAATATCCCGCCAAAAGAAGAGATAAGTCCTTGATCCACTGTGAAGATGTGATGGCGCGCGAAACAACACGAAGTAGCAACACGCACGTCGGTCTCCACGAAAGGCACGTACAGCAAACTGCTGGCCCTGCTCACCTTTAACCTGTGCTGAGGGAAACGCCCGCGCACATCACTTCTCTTACGCGCTTAGGCCCTTTCCTCGGATTACACGCATTAACATGCGGACGTGCTGTTTTTTCACGTGCTGAATCACTATGCACCCGTCACGAGGCAAAAGGCAGCATGCGTTACATCAAAGATGCACTTACGCCACTGATGGTGGTAGCACCAATAACCTATTAGGAGGCAACTAAAAGGACATGTGACAACCGCAAAAGAGTTTTGTAAGTGGCTTGGAGAGGTACCATCTTCTTCAGGACATGTGACATGTGATTTCTTCAGGTGATGGTCATAAGACCCTGGATGTAGTCAGGTAAAGCGATCGCAGATCCTGACAACGCTGCTCCACTCACTGGACGCAGCACATAAGTGGCAGTGTCAAACTTCACAGATGGCATCACACTCCCCAACACACATATCATATGAACTCACACACATGCGCAAACTAACAGGAATTATGTAGCAGGCAGCACCATTCATAAAATGCATAAAACTCTTTTACGGTTGTTGCACGTCCTTTTAGTTGCCTCCTTATAGGTTATTGGTGCTACCACCATCAGTGGGGGACATTTATCACCCCACACAAAGAGAATCATTGAATGTCTCTACCCCTCCTATAAAAAGCCCCATTCTAAGGCTTGTGCACACCCAGGTCACCCCCAAAACAATCCCCTTACTTCCCACCCAAGGCAGGGCCAGGGGCACCTGATTAGAGGGCCAGACCTTTCTCCACACCTAGCGTTCATCTCGGACCTTCCCATTTTTACCATCTAATCAAGGCAGTTTCATACTGCTAATCGAAGTAACCTTTTACTTCCCCGTCCAACCGTTTTTTGTATACCAATATATACCCCTACGGTTAGGGATGACAATTGAACTTTTGGCTGAAGCAAGCCACAACTAGCCCTGTTGTTATTACCTGGTGCATACATGTTTACATTTCTGTCTATGTACTATGGCATGGTTGGGGTGTGACACATGGATGCTGGTTCCACATTCATGTACGTGCACAGTGTACTTGTGCGTGTGTGTGTATTTCACATGTGTGCCACTGTGATACAACATGGATGCATGTGACACCGACATGTAGGAGGCTGCTTGGCAGATGTGACATAGTTGCCGATGATTTCACTGTGACAGGTGGTGGAAATGTACAGATGCATGTTTGTCTGGTGGCGTGTGTGCATGTGTTTGGCATTCCCCGTGTTGCATGTGATGTCAGGCTGACCTTCGGATGCTCATGCTGTTGTATGTGTATGAATGGTGCTGCCTGTTGCATAATTCCTGTTAGTTTGCGCATGTGTGTGAGTTCATATGATATGTGTGTTGGGGAGTGTGATGCCATCTGTGAAGTTTGACACTGCCACTCATGTGCAACTGTCATGTGTGTATCAGACCATTGTACAGTGCCCTGATGCCTGTGTTCTGTCTCTCCCTGTCTGCAGCATCAACTGATGAAGAGGGTAGAGACGGTGCTGTGGAGAACAGTGGCAGGGATCCCACCGCCACCCGGAGATGCAAGGCCCAGCTCCCCTCCCATGATGTCATCTCTTCGGGGAGTGAGGAGTCTGGTGCCGCATCTGCGTCCGCGGCTGCCGAGGGTAGGTCCAAGAGGCAGAGGTCGGAGGTGGACTCCTCGGCAGTAGAAGGGGCAGCAGAGACCCCACAGGGGCCTATGGAGGAAGATGGCACAGAGTCATCCAGGTTAGTGGGGGGTTTGGTTGAGGAGGAGGCCGTGGAAGGGCCATGCACGGGGCCTGGAGGTGGGATCCCACTGGTGCTAGTGGTGCAGTCCAGGGGCAGGGACAGGAGGCAGCACAGGCGGCCGCAGAGGTGCCTGTGTGTAATACTGTCCCCAATCCTGTGACTGCATCATCTGGCACCAGCAGGGATGCCTTCGTCCAGACCTGTTTTCAGGAAGGGGATGCGCACACAACAACTGGCCTTCCTCTCCCTGCGGACGTGGCAATCTGGGACTGTGTTGAGCCTGTCCTGACTGGGGTGGCGTTGCATCAACGTGGCATTCCGGATGATGTGCAGGGTTCTCGTGAGGACAATGCATGTTATTTTGGATGCCTCGTTGACTGCGTCGACCTACTAGGACGGGTCACCGGTTCTGGGTTCCTCCGTGTGCTGGAACTTCTACTTACCCCCTCCTCAACTGAACCCCCTATCCACCAGTCATTCTCCATGCCATCTTCCTGCCCATGTATCACCTGGGCACCCTTTGGAGCTGCCCCTGACCCAGCGGCCAGGCTGGTGGAGGACACATCCCTGTCACAGTCGGGAGTCGGAGGTCCAGCAGGGGTAGCCACCCCAACAACTGGACCCCAGCAGGAGGTGGACATGCCGGCATCAACAGACAGGGCACATGCACGGGAGCAGCAGGCTGAAGGTGGGAGCACTGATGGCTCGGGGCCATCAACATCACAGGCGCAGGCATCGGCCAGAGGGCGAGAGGACCCTGGATTGGGAGTGTCTTCCATGTGGCAGCGGTTGGGCCGGCAAATAGATGCGGAGCGGCGGCGGGTGGAAGAGGCACGGCTCACTATGGTCAGGGCAGAGAACTCCATGCGCAGGGCGTTGAGGCGGGCTGAGTGCCTCGAGGCAACTCGCAGGGAGTTGGAGGAGGCCATGGCTGCATCGCTGCAAAACCTCGGGCCAGGGAAGAGGCCTGCCTCCAGGATGTTGAAGAGGAGTTCGATGATGCCCTGGCCTGGGACATCAACAAGTGAGCCGTTGGACTTGCCCGCCGCCTTTGTACATAGTTATTTAGGGTTAGGTTTCCTTTGTTTTTTCTTTCTTTTGGATTCCATGGACTTTGGTCCACTTCATGTACATAGTTATTTTTATAGGATTTTTGGTAGGTTTCATTTTGTTTGGGCATCGTGGACCCTTTGGACTTTCACAGACTTGCACATACTTTAGTTATTTTGTACTCCCATGGATCAATGGTATTTTTTCATGTACTTTATTTGGACATTTGAAATGGACCACTTCCCTATTTTCCTCTTGTGGATTTTTGGCTTACATTGGATTTTTTTTTTATTTACAAGTTTGATATTTCTTTATGTTTTTTCATTACATATTTTAATACACATCATATTTCTTCATTATTGGTGTTGTGTACTCTCATTGGTTTTGTGCATGTCTCAATGAGCATTGCCTCAGTCATGTGGTGCCACTGTGTGGCTTTGTTGTACTTTTATGCATGGCCATGGTGGTTATTTTGAGGCTCTCATGGCATGGGTAATTTGGGAGTGGGGGCAGTGGATGCTTGTGTGCTTGTACTGGGGGGCAGGAGGGATTTGTGTAGGCATTAGGCCCATGGGTCTCTTTTATTAGAACATGGTGTTTGGTGGGCCACGTATAGGGGCCTGCTGACAGTGCCTGCCAATGGTGGGTGTGTGAGGGACATGAGTCGGCACCTGCTGGCAGGTGCCCGTCAATGGTGGGTGGGTGAATGGGGGACATGAGTCGGGGCCTGCTGGCAGGTGCCCGTCAATAGTAGGTGGGGGACATGAGTCGGGCCTCACAAGTGCATGGTGCCATGTGGGCTGCCTACAGGGCATGTTCAGGGGGTAGGGTAGTCCCCTGTGGTGTGAGCTGCCTGCAGGGCATGGGGAGGGGGGAAAGGGCACACCCAGGAGGTCCCACAATGCCAAATCGCATGTAAAACTCCCTGCACACCCCCGAAATACACGTACCCCGCTCGCACCAGGTCTATTGCGTGTTAAACACCACGCGCACCCCCGAAATACACGTACCCTGCTGGCGCTAGCGAAATCATGTGTAAAACTCCACGTGCACCCCTCGGAATACACGTACCCCGCTCATGCCAGGCCTATTGCGTGTTAAACTCCACACCCACCCCAAAAATACACATACCCTGCTCGCGCCAGGCTGATCGTGTGTTGAACTCCACACGCACCCCTGAAATACACATACCCCGCTGGCGCTAGTGAAATCGCATGTGAAACTCCCCGCGCACCCCCAAAATACATGTACCTCACTCGCGCCAGGCCTATTGCGTGTTAAACTCCCCGCGCACCCCCGGAATATGCACAGGCAGCCCATCCACCATCCTCATGCCCCGCAGGCAGCCCATTCACCCTCCCCATGCCCCGCAGGCAGCCCATCCACCCTGGGCATACCCCACAGGCAGCCCACACCACAGGGGGGACTTTTTCCACGAAATGTACCTGGCACGAGTGGGGTACGTGTATTCTGAGGGGTGTGCAGCGAGTTTTACACGTGATAGGCCTGGTACGAGTGGGGTACGTGTATTCCGGGGGTGCGTGGGGAGTTTTACAAACGATTTCACTGGCACGAGAGGGTTACGTGTATTCCGAGGGGTGCGCGGGGAGTTTTACAGGCGATTTCACTGGCGCGAGCGGGGTATGAGTATTCTGAGGGGTGTGCGGGGAGTTTTCCATGCATTTTCGCTGGCGCGAGCGAGGTACGTGTATTCTGGGAGATGCGTGGGGACCTTTACACACTTTTTCGTGGTTGGGTGCCGTATGCTGGTCCTCTGGCCTTTGCGCCATGTACTGGATTGTGCAATGTTTTTGGCGCACGGGGCAGGGTTGGGGGCGTAACTGGCGCTGCTGCAGGGTCGCTGCGCCACTCTGCACCGCGGCTGCTTATGGATGTATAAATCCATGAATACGCTGTGCACCTAAATGGGTTTTGGCACACGCGGCTGGCGCAGACTGTCGCACACGCACTCTGTGCGCCAGCCGCGGGCGCCACTTGCGCACCAAATTCTATGAATTACCCCCAGTGGGTTTTTGAAAAATATTCATTTTTCATGTTCCAACCCCTTAAGCTCCAATTCTACATCTAGGTAGTATATTTTAGGTGTCCCCACCTCCATCGTGAATTGAATCTGTTCATGTATGGAGTTTAGCTATGTCATAAACACGTTTAGTTCTTCGATATCAGCTCTCCAAATCATAAATACATTGTCAGTGTATCGCTTCCAAACGACTAGTTTTGGAGGCAAGTGGGGCTGTTTGAGTACAGCTTCTTTCTCAAGATCATACATGAAAATGTTCGAATATGCAGAAGCCATTGCTGACCCCATGCATGTGCCTGATGCTTGAGGATAAAATTGCTTATTAAATCTGAAGAAATTGTTATTTTGGATAGTCTTTGTGAGTTCTAATGTGAATACCTTTGCTGCTATGCAGTTGACCTCTCTTAGTAAGGACCATTAGAATGATTCTAAGCCCTCTTTCTGAGGAATGGATGTGTATAGACTCTGTACATCTAATGATACCAGGATACCATTCACTTGAATGTTCTGTAATTCTTTAAGGGTGTTCAAGAAGTGTGTTGTGTCCCTCAAATACTTATCTATTTTTTGTAGAATAGGTTGTAGTACCCAGTCCACATAAATAGCCAGTGGGTCAAAAATGCTATCTATTCCCTCTACAATTGGTCTGGGGGGGGGGGGGTTGTTGCTATACTTATGGATTTTAGTTAGTGCATAAAAGAAGGGGTTAATTGGATGTTTCTTAGTTAGGAACTTCTGCATCTTTTTAGTTATCCATCCATTCTCGAATGCCTTCTCTAGAGTCTCTTGGATCAGTGTAGCTATAGTGATTGTCGGGTCTTGATCATTCTGATGTAGGTGTTATCATTTAGTAAACCCATTCTCTGTTGAACGTAATAACTGGTCTCCATAAAAACTATAGCTCCGCCATATCGGCAGGTTTTAAAGTAAGGCTACAGCCATCAGCTAATTCCCTAATAAACTGGGGCTGGTGTTTTCTGATGTTGTATTTCCTGGTTTTACTCAAATTGATTTTCTTTATATCTGTTAGCATCTGATTTTAAAATAGTCTGATAGCCATATTATTCACTTGGGGTTCAAATGTGATCTTGGGCTTCATTTCAAGATAGTCAAATGTAGGTGAGGGGGTTTCTTGCAGAGGTTAAAGGTCAAAGAAAACTTTAAATCTCATTTTCCGGATTAATCTGAATGAATTTGTTTTCTCTTCTAGATGGGTGGAGTTCTGTGTGGGACTGAATGAGAGACCTACATTAAGGACTTCCTTGCTTTTGGTAAGATGTCTAGATGAGATATTAATCACTAATTGTTCCCCTGTTTGTTTTTCAACCGTTGATTTCTAGTGAATTCTTCTTTTTTTCTTCTTTCTAAAAAAGAAACCACGGGTACCATTGATGTGGAGGCCGGTTGTGAGTTATGAATCAGTGTATTAGATAAAGTACCTACTGATCCTGTAATTAGATTGCCTGGATTAGTGGGTCTTGTTTTGTTACTGCTAGCTGGTGTTTCTGTGCTGATGTCACTTTATTCGTGCCTTGGTATCTTTGATTGTGGTCTTGGGACCTGTGCTGGTCTGATATTCTGATAGTATTCCTGCCAGGTATACAAAATGTCTTGTGAGTAATCTAATGTTTACCGTCTAAACTTCTGTACCTCACGCTGTTCGATGTCCTTTTCAAAATTCTCAAGAGAGGACTTCAGATTTGTCAATATGGTCTGGAGTTCCTCCCTACTCTTTAGATTAGTCAATTGTTCACTCACATCATTAATTTCCTTATCTAAATTAGCAACTGATTTAGATAATTCCTCTATAGTAAGTAGGGTAAGGTCTAGTAAGCACTTATTCAGAATGTGCTCCCTTCTTTTTAGAAAGTCTGGCATATCGTTATACAATGTTGGTCTTAAATACACTCTTAATACCCTGGAGATTCTCTCTGATCAATTGTATTGTGCCAGAGTGTTGGCGTGTACTTTCTGAGAAATTTCTCTGCGGATACGTTTTTCTAATTATACTATAATACATTCTGGGCTCATGGTTGTTGGTACTGTAGTCTCAATATTGTAATTGTAATTGTTTATTTGTAAAATGCGTATACACAAGTGAAGCACTTCAAGGCGGGAAGGGAACAAGGGATTACAGTCATCATTCTTAGGCCTTGAAGATTCAGAATGATTAAACAACAATAACTAGCATACTAGGCCAGTGGCATATCTACTAGTGTAAGTGTGTGACAAAGAGTGAGGAGGGAAGGGGGTGGAGGGATAGGCAAAAGAATGTACAGTACAATAAACTACAATACTAAGCCTGGCTAGGGAGGGGAGACAGAGGGAGGACTAGACAGATGGACGTGCTAGGCCTTATACGTTCAATGTCCTGAAGTGTGCAGATACAGAAAGTGCGAGGGAGTGGAAGGGTGAAAAGTGCACCCAGTCCAGCAGCAGCCAGGGTTAAGTGCAGAGTAGTTGCCCCTCTTGTGGAGCATATTGCAGTAGTGCCAAGTAAAGTGCATAGGCCCGGGGGTGAATGCAGGACTGGCGTGGGGCCTGGGACCACTAGAGCTCTGGAGGTCCACCAGGCGACCAGTCAGTGAGCTGAGCAGGTTGGGGAAGAGAAAGAAGGAGGGAAAGAAGAGAGGAGAGAGGAGGTTAGCAGGGGAGAAAGAGGAAGATAAAAGCAAGGTCCTATATTAGACCTATAATACATGTGACTTCTTGTTCATCAAATGCAAATGTCATGGCATGGTTATCAGTGATAGTATTGATTTTAGAAAAAGACATTTCTTTTGTGCTAATTCTATGTGGTGGGTGAAAAAACAAAAATGGTCCATGGTCAAGAGAAAGATATCAACAGAGAGAGACAGAGGCAGTGACAGAAAGAGCGAGTATAAGAAAGAAAGAGCAAGAACGGGCAAGTGAGTGATAGAGCACGCTAAATCAGTGTATGATACACCAGGTAGAGGTAGTAGAGTCTATTTGGGAAATTATTTAAATACTCTGCCCTTTTCCTATGCTTTATGTGCAGGGTGCTAGTGTCTTGTTCTAACATGAAATCAATGAAAAGGGCTATCGAGAAAGTTCCTCTTTACCTGGCTGGGTTTGCCAGCAATCCATTTTGGATGAAAAATAAGGACAGCATTTTCCGATTCTCAGGCTAGTAATACATCTTTGGGTTTTAGATAAGGTTTTCATTTACAGACATGTTAAGGTGGTGAAAATTATTCTCCTACTGCCCATTTTCAGACAGAGGATTGGTGGTCAGACTGAACCACAAGGACCTTTATCATGCTGGACCAAATTCATGCAGGATCAAATTTAAGACCCTCTGCGGGACCCTCTTGTGGGTGATGCACAAGGCTTTCTGGGGCCTAAGACCCCGTTACATTCAACTTTCTCTCCCTAAATGCCTCCCTGCTAGAGTCCTTCGGTTCTCTAGCTCCATCAGAGATTTCCCCAAGCAGAGAGTGTGGGGTAGATCTCTGTCTTCCGCAGGAGCCTCCCTCTGGAACAGCCTTCCTGTCCCCCTCATACTTGACCCATATCTCCTTGAACTCCGAAATTTCTCAAGTCCTTAATTTTCTCCTCCTCCTTACCTCTCCCCCTCCCTTGCTAACATCCCCTACCGCTGCGACTGGCATCTGGTGTTTTATAGGGGACAGGACCTCCTCGTCCAGTCTTCCTCCGCACCCACCATCCATCACTTGTCCTCGGGAACCCGGCCCTGACAAGCCTAAATCTGGTAACCCTGTCCTCGCAGTAGTTGGCCCCTACCCCCGTTTTCCCCTTGCACTTGCCCTTATGGGCTTCTATCATCAATTGCCCTACCCCCTGGGGCCCCATCCCTCCTGCACTTCTCCTACCTCAGCCTTCCTCCCTGTCTAACAACCTCCCCCCTGCACTTATTTTCACAACACTTGCATGGTCCGAATGTCACAAGGCCTAGTAGGACCATTTTCAGTTGTTTCTCCCCTCTCCACCCCCCCCCCTCTTTTTTGTCTTGTGGTGAGTTGAAACACTCATGTATGGGCACCATACAAACGTCCAATAAATAAATAAAATGCTGTTCCAATTTTTGCACCTCACAAATGTGATCTGGGGAGAATCTGTTTTTGAATGTATCACCCATCTCTCTGACCTTCCATCAGTTGCCTGGTGCTTTAAACATCTCCTGCAGGTAGTGATCAGATTTTGACTGCAGGAAATGGTTGAGCACTGAGTAACCTGGATAATAACCCTATCATGTCCTACAGCTTTGAAGTATGCGTAAGTTAGTGTGAGCAGCTAGTTTCAATTCTTCAATCGCTAGGTGTCTTGATGAATTAGGAAAAGCCATGCACACTCCATTAGAAAGAAAATATCTTCCTGGGGGTTTTGGTCAATAATAAAGAATTCTCTTTGTCTCTTCTGAATACAAATGTTCACCAAACGAAAATGGTGGATTGGTGTTCTCACTATCTACTAGATGTCAACCATAGCTATCTCCCAGAATGTACTCCTGTATTCTCGAGAGATTTTGGGGTCCCTTTCAGTTGGATGTTCTATTAATCCTTCCTCAATTAATCAATTTTGCGGACAACAGATGCTATCTTGCAGACCTGTTAATTTTGCCTTCTACTTTGTCTAGCCCAAGCCCAGATTCCTCTGCTTTTGTATTGGTGCATACACCCCGTGGTTTTCAAACAGGAGTGTCATATATGCCAAGGTGGTCAATGTCCACTAGTCACTAGGTCTCACTCCGTTTTATAGCTTGGTTAATTTTGGTAGATGGTCTGCTACTATTTATGTAGGGATAACCTCAGGATTTTCCAGAGTGATATTCCAGAGGGTGATAACCCTGCTCTATCCACTCTGTCTTTATAGTCTCTGCCTCTATGTCTTATGATCCCTAATCAATTACCAACTATTCTTTATGATCTCAGACCTTAGTTATGAATACTTAATCTGAATATCACCTTTATTTCTTTTAATAAAGATTTTCTTTTAATTGTTTTGCTGAGTACTAATCCAATAAAACACACCTATGTTTGTATTTATCAATCATCTAATAAGCAACAGTTCATAAAAATGCGTGATGCAACTATCCCTGAATTACTGCCTCCTTTAAACGATGTACAACTTTGTAATACAAAATGTTATATTCAAACACTAGATTAACATGGGTTGTCGATGTTGACTTCTAATGGACACATTCAACTTTTTGTATTCATTTTTCTGTTGGTCTACCTGCCATGTGTCCAATCCTTGCAGTTTACTTCTTGACTTTCTTAAGAGGTATTTTTATAGTATGTTAACTCTGACCTACTAGACATGGTTCTTCTTTGTGCTGTCTATTATTGCAGTTCTGTGTTCGATCCGCAGCAGGGGGCTGCACCATAACGTGGTGAGCTGAATCTGGAAGTGGGAAGCCCTCACCTCTGATTAGCAGTGTCATTTTCAGCTGCAGGCTGGGACCGCCTAAGCTCAGCGGCTGCTTTCCTGCCTCCCATGCCTGATTTTTAATACCGCTCCAGTTTTATCCAAGGCCGAGTGCTTGGTTCACTTAAGCTGCCCCCCCCCCCCCCCCAAAGCGATCCTGACTTACCCTGTGCAACATTTGGCTGGGTGGTGTCCCTGTGCTGAGGAACACCAGCAATTCCTTCTTAACTCCCACATAGGAACATCATAGGCCAGGCACTTGCGGCCTCAAGGAGTCCTACTAATACAAGCTTCCCGGGCCCTTTACAACATGTCTGCCGGGCGTGAGGCAGTAGGATGATGAACACCAGCAGTCTCCCACAAAATACTAGATTAGTTGCTGGTTTTTCCCAAAGCCCACCCAGCAATGGGAATCGGCAAGCGAATGCCAGTCCCCTCTAAGGACCTTGGATTCCAGATATGGCCCGGTCCTGGCAGTGGCCTGTCTCTGTGGATCATAAATTGCAGAATATGCTTTGGTATCTACACCGCACTGAGCCCACGCACTCACCTTCCCACGGGTTACTTCTTTTTATTTCACAGTTCACAGGCTGTTCCTTCCCCTTGAGCTCAATTGGGCTCTGGATCCCACTCCTCACCTTAGGTGTCTCTTATGCCTACTCCTCTCTCCGATTACAGCCTGTTATGCCCTCCTCCGGCCTCATTACTAACTCTGACTGCCCCATGACCTTTCTTCTGCAACACTCCACCGGCCACATGCTTCACCTTAAGTGCCCCCCAGACGCCTTTACTTCTTGTGCATATTTACCTACACAAAATCTGCTTTGCATTTTGGCTGTATGTTTAGAAATCGAATCTGGATGACCTGATTCCTTTTACTACATCTACTTCTTTCATGAATTTGGGTGCTTCTGTTTCCCTCTGCTCCATCTGCATTCAGTGTCTGCTGCATTTAATAACGTTTTTGGGGTGTGCTGCTTAATTCAAATGTGGCTGCTTCTTTTACCCTTGCTCCATGCTGCACTGTGCTTGATTCTGCTGTGCCTGATATCGAACTTGGCTTTGTGCATATGCTGCATTGTGCTTCATTCTGCTTTAACTAAAATCAAACATGGCTGTGTACTTGTTACCATTTAAACAAAATAAAAATAAAAATAAATAGCTTTTTGCTGGATGCACAACTGTTACCTTACTCCCGTTAAAAATAGCGTTTGCTGTGAGTACATCCTGCATTAAGGTCCTACACAGCCTACCTCGTCCTCTGTGCTAGCCCCTCCTACTCACTGTCCCCCACCCCCTGCTCCCTCCTCCTTGTCCCTCAGGACATCAGCCTGGTAAGTGTTCTCCTCACCACTGCAGCTAGCTATGTCACCATCTATCTCTCCTATCTTCTATAACTGCTTCTCTGTTTCCTATTCCTCTCCTATCAATAAATCTGGTGGGAAGAAACTTAAGCAGGACATACTGGGCTCCAACCCAGGCCTTCCTATTGGAGACACGTATGTCCCGGCTTCCACCAGAGAGACTCTCACAGACATCCTTTTTGTCTTTCCCTCACCCGACTTGTGGACTCTCCATATTGTCGCCTTTCTCTCTCCTATAGCCTCTTCTCCCATTAGTGGTAGCACCCACTGGGAGGTCCTCCTTGACATCTTCGCCATTTCCAGGGTAATCATTAATGTCTATCGGAATGGAACCATCATGGTTCAGGGTCCTCAACCCAACCTTCTCCTCTTTGACAGGCTCCCACCTTGCCTCTAAAACCTTAACTCTCCCCCTGGATAGGCTCCCTTGCCCTTTGGGCCTTCCTCCTCCTAGGCAGAGGCTCCCTTCCCTGCTGTACCACCCTCCTACTCCTTACAGGCTCCCTTGCCTGCTTTGCCTTCCTCCTCCTCCACACAGACTCCTTTGCCTACTGTGCCTTCTTCCTCCTCTGCTCAGGCGCCCTTGCCTGTTGTGCCTTCCTTGTCCTCTGCACAGGCTCCCGTGCAAACTGTTCCCTCCTCCCCCTCTGTACAGGCTTCCTCGCCTTTCCTCACTGTCTCGGCTCCTTTGTTGGGCTTGGCTCCTAAGCCACCCTCCACTATCCGTCGGTCTCTTCTGCCACCCTCGGCGGGACCACTGTCCCCTGTGCCCCCCACGAAACACCTTCAAAGATGGCAAGCTGCTCCATATTACCACACTTAACTCTCGCTCTGCTGTCAAACACCTGTGTGACATCTGCAACCTCCTTGAACTCATAGGTCTGGATGTGCTCGCCATCACAGAGACATGGTTCAAGGACAGCTCTATCACAAGCTTTGGCACACTTCTCCCTGAAGGATACAAGATCATCTCTCTGCCCACGCCCAAGGGTGAGTCAGGGGGAGTTGCCCTGACCTTCCCAGAATGGATACCTGTGTCAAGCCTACTCAAGCCTACTCCTCCTCCTCGAATGTCTAGTCTGCATGCTCTCACTCTCTCCCAAATCTTCTCTCCTTATGGCCACCTTCTATCGGCCACCAGGATAGTCCAGTCCCTTTGTCTCAGAATGGGTTGACCGGGCCTCCTCTCTACTTTCCTCCACCTCCCAACTCCTGCTGCTGGGTGATCTTAACATCCATCTGGTTTTTCTAAACTCCTTAGGACCTTTCCGCAACCTATGTCATTCTCTATCCCTCTCTATCTTAACCTCTGGGTCCACGCGCACAGCAGGCCAAACTTTGGATGCTTTCATCTCTAATGACATCTCTCTTTTTATCCCTCTCGCTACCTCTCTCTCTTGGAAGGACCATTCTCTTCTCTCATCACACTTGAACCTCTCCTCTTGCATCGGCACACCTGGCGCGGCCACATGGTCTCACAGTCACCAGACCTATGAAAAGAGTGACTGTGGCTGCCTTTGACTCCGCCTCCTACTCCTGCAGCTGACTTCCACCCTGAAACAGCCCTCGCTAACTTCTATCTCTCTATCTCTCACATTCTTGATGCTCCTACCCTTGTCATGAGGGTCCGACTGAAACCTTCCAAAAAGTGCAACTCTTGGTACATCTCTGATCTGACTGCCCTTAAACGCAAGTGTAGGGCAGCTAAGCAGAAATGAAATTCGTCGGGCGGACCCTCTGACAAAATGGCATGCCGCTTCCTTCAAAGGCAATATTGACTCTGCACCTGCACAAAGAAAAGAGTCTTTATTCAAGCCTGCATCTCTGCGGCATCAAACAGCATGGCTGAACTTTTAAAAGTCTGTAAGGAACTGGCTAATCCTGCAGCAGCCTCCTCTTCTGTCGCACCCACCCAGAACCTTTGCTTGTCCCTGGCTACACATTTCACTGCAAAAACCCAAGACATCCTTTCCTTTCTCTCCTTCACACCACCTCATTCACCAACCCCTCTGGAGCCTCCCTCGGCCCCTATATCACTTCTCCTCTCTTCTCTCACGCCCATCACACCTAATGAGGTCACCAGACAAGTCCGGTTTATGAAGGCTTCATCCAAACAGGTGGACCCCTGCCCTTCCAAAACCATTAAGGACAACATTGACTCTCTCACTCCAGCCTTGGCTGATCTCTGCAATCTCTCTTCCTGGGCAAACTCCTGGAGAAGCTGGCTATCTTTCAGTCACCCTCCACACAAAACTGCTGGTTGCTTCCACGACCATAAGTCTGGCTTTGGAGCATCCAGAGGCATGGAACCTGCTATACTTAATGCGCGTGAAGACTTGCTCTCAAATCTCGACACTGAAACTCCCTCTGTCCTCATTCTTCTTGACCTCTCTTCTGCCTTTGACACAGTAAACCACAACATCCTCATCGCACGTCTCCATGACACCGTGGGAATCACAGGTCAGGCTCTGTCGTGGTTAACCTCCTTTCTTTCTGATCGCCCATCCCGGTGGAAATTGGGTCCTTTCCCTCTACTATCACTCTTTCAAAACTATCCCCCTGGTCCTTCAATGTCTACATGTCTGCCCTTGCAAGTGTGGTTGCCACTTTCATCTCTAACTTGCAATGTTATGCGGATGACACGCAATGCTCCTTCAGGCTGCCTTCAGGCTGCCTTAAGCCACCTCCCCTACCTCACTCATATTTGACTGTCTGTCTGCAAATCAGTCATGGTGTGCTGTAAACGACCTCTGCTTCAATGCCAGCAAGACTGAGATTGTTCACATTGGGACTCCTGCTCCCCCTTTCCCACTCTCACTCTTCCCTTGGCCGTGCGCCCGCACCCACCTCTGAGGCAAAAAACCGTGGGGTCATCTTCGACTCCACTCTCTCCTTCTCCACTCACATTTTGGACATCTCTAAAATGTCCAACTACCAGCTACAACTCCTCAAAGGTACTCTTCCCTTTCTCACCTTCCCCCAAGTGGCTCAATGTCTCCAGACCTCTTGTTCTCTCAAGGGTGTACTACTACAACAGCCTTCTTTCTCAACCTCCCTGCCTCTGATCTGCGCCATCTGCAACTCATCCAGAACAGAACCAGAAGACTTATCCTTGGCCTCAAGCCCATGCGCCGCATCTCTCTGCCACTGAAATCCCTCCACTGGCTCCACGTGGCTGCAAGGATCGAGTTCAAGACCCTCCGCATTGTCCACAAGGCTTTCTGGGGCCTGGGACCTACCGATCTGCAACATTGTCTACCTAAATACTGTCCTTCTTGAGCCCTCATCTCATCTATCTCCAAACTTCTGCGAGTGAGCCGGTTCTTCAAGCAGAGATTTGGAGGTAGATATTCATCCTCTGCAGGGGCCTCCCTCTGGAATAGCTCTCTGCTGCACTGTGCCTTGAGCCTGATCTCCTTAAGTTCTGGAATCTCCTTAAGACATTCCTCTTCCCCACTTCATTCTCTCTCCCTCTACCCTGCTAACCTTTCTCTCTGCTCTCTCCCTCTCTCTCTCCTTTTCCGCACATCCTGCTGACTGTTCATCTGGTGTACCTTAGAGTCTCACAGGTCCCCGGCACCCTCGCCGGTCCTCTCGCACTTGCCCCTCTGCCTGCACTTGCCTCATTGCTACTGCACTTGGTCAATGACCCATGAGAGTTGCATCTCTCAGCACTTACCCCAGCTTCTGACTGACTGGGTGCACTTGGTTCCCTGACCAACGCCCTCCTGACACCTCCTGCACTTGTCCCCCCTCTCCTGCAACTGTCTGCGCACTTGCACAATCTGAATGCACCATGCCTTGAAGATCGTCTATATGTTTTTCCTTATCTCCTCTCCTTCCATGGTGGCACCTTAGTGCACTTAGAAAAACTGCAGAATCATTGTCAGAGCTTTTTGTTGTTGTCTACACCATTAATTGTAATATATGCACTTGTTCCATGCACCCACTTCTGCCCGAGCAGACTTTTATCGCTCAGAAATTCAAGGGCTCTGAATGACTGTTGTTCTTTCCCCTTGTTCCCTCCCTCCTTGAGCGCTTTGAAACATTTGCTTTGTGTTTAGGCGCTTTAGAAATAAACAATACCATACCATACCATATTGCAGAGAATAGATTGTTAGTAGTTGTAAACTGGTGTTTTACTACATGAGTAAATTGATTCAACAGTATTGCCTGAATCCTTACCTGTACTTGGATAGGCAAAAACTGTTAATTGGACTTTTAAATAATTCTTCACTCCCTCATGCATTCTGCAGAACTGGCAAGGAGGGGGCAATTGCTAAATCTGCTCTTAATTATAAATGGCCATATGTCAGTGTGAGCTGAAAGTCCTTCCTTTGTGTTGGTTTCATATTCACTATGCCTCCAATTGGCTTCTTCATGTCAATATTTGACAGCCAAGTACTCTTCATTACTCTCATGTTTTTACACTTCACAGTATCAGGATGACATTGCTCTTGTGGTATTACATTACAATAATACATGTAAGAGGACTTTAGTTGTCCTTCAGTTAAAGAAGTTGTACTCAGTTTTGGAGGATAATGAGAAGTGTGTTCCCTGTGGGAAAGGGAGTCCTTATCTCTAAGAGGGGTGGTTATCCCTGTGAGGTCTCACTTAGTACCAGCCATAGAGGGAATGTTGTGTAGTGGACTCACCTCCCTAGTCTCACAGGAAGGGGCTCCTCCCATGGGGGGAAGGGACCGAATCCCTCAATTTGTCACATTATCTACCATGTAAAGCACTTAGGCGTGAGTACTTTATAAATAACACATCATTATCATGATTATCATGGGGTTTTTAGTCAATTGACCTGCACTCTGATACTTACTATATTATCCATTAAAAGCGTGCATTTAATATCTTGTTTATCCCAATTATTCTTAGGTTATTGAAAGTGAAGGATAATTCTAAACACTAACCGTGCACATAAAACAAACCAAATGTCTCTTTTACATATGTCCAATATAAGTTTTGATTTACAGCAGGTTTTTTTCTTATAATACCTGGGTAAACATTTCAGTGTGCATTATTCCTATATTACCTGGGCATATAATTAGTTAGTTGAACTGATGTACAGACACTATTTATCTTCCCCTGAGTTTTAATTATTCCAATGGTCCATAGAGATATCTAACAATGAGGACTATAATGTTAACATCATCATCAAAATACATTACTCAAATAATGTGCTCATTAATAGACATTGCAATAAAGAGATCCAATCATTGTAATCAAATAAATCATTCCATTGTCAAATGTTCATTAATGATGTGTGAAATGTGCATGGACGTTACATGTTACATTTCTATTAAAGACCTATATCTCTGTTCCCATTCTGGTTCCGTTTAAGGTAAGCCCTTGTTCCAGATCTTGCTAAAGATTAATTGAAAATATTATCCTAAATTAGAAGCTGTCTCACATTGTCTGGGCTTGTTGAAGTGGAGGTGTGATGTGAGCGGCCACAGAAAATGGCTCCCTAGTTCACAAGCTTGGGAACCAACCCCTATAGTCTAACTTCTCCATTTACATGGATGGTTTGTGCACAACATGATAGAAATGTGCCTGGAGGCAAGTGTAGCATTCACTGAGGAACAGGGACGCCTGTCTGATGTGAGTCGAGCCTCTAGAGCGGCACAAGGAGGAAACTGAGATCCAGGATAACTGTGAACAATGCAGTTGTAAGAGATTGTTGGTTGGTGCTACAGGGTTTAATGAGCGTCCTCAAGAATTATCTTGGTGAGTAAGTATGAGTTGCTGAGGACAGCATCTGTGGCCTGGTATGGCAGAGAGAAATGTGTGGGCATCTTCAGTGATTCACAGAGGTCGGAGGAATTCTCTGAACTCCATGACTTTTGGAGTACCAGTAACATGTTGGAAGGATTGTTAATGTATTCATGAAACGACATAATACCTATGATACTTATTGTTCACACTTAGATATGGAGAAATAATGAACACAAACAAAAACAAAACCAGGCAATGTGTCTTTTAAGAGAAGAGTAAGTAACGGATTACTAGTTGAGAAGTGAACAGTTTTACATCTATAGTCTTATTTTAACTGGGTTAATGTCTAAGCGACATTACTGCACTAAGGAAACATACCACCCCAATTTCGAATTACTGATAGTAAAGAACACAATAGCATGTTATTGTGCTCATATCAAGAACCTTGACAGCCATTCCGTTGACCACTTTGATATTATGTCTAGTAGTGCTTTACTGCAACAAATACTATTTAAACCACTATGGAGATCACAACCATCCCTGTCAGCACAGACTCCAACAAGGCGTGTGAAAGGATAAGGAACATAGAGCATGACTGATTTCCAAAGGGCAACAGACTTCCTGTTTTGGAGCAGATACTTAAGTGAATGAAGATCTAAGATCAGCAGTGGACTCATCACACAACATCAACACAAATCACTCTTCAAAAGATACAGGATGATTTGAAATCACTATTGGTAGACCGGATTCTATCAGCAGAAGAAAGAGCGGAAGGCCTGAAACATATCAAATATACAGTTATGGAGCAAATAGCCAATATTAAAGAATTAGAAAATCGAAGTTAGCATGACGATGTGTGCCTCTTCGGAGACCCTTAAAAATCAGAGAGTAAAGGTACAGTAGTCCTATTGGAAATGCAGTGACTGCTGGTAGTGTAGGGCGCAAGGGCAACAACCCTCTTGTTTAAGGGGAAAAGAAAAAGAAAGGTATAAGTTTAAAGTCAAATAAACTTTAAAAGTACATCTTTCCTCCCTACAGATTCATTGTCCAACGCAGGTTGACCACGGTTTCTGGTGGAGTTGAATAGGGGTGCGTCCCACATTACGTGCTTATCTTCTTATTTCTGTTAAGGAGCTTGCACATCTCTACGCAAATTAGGTAGAGCATTCTATTGAGGTGCCAGCGGGGTGCCAATGCTTTGGCCTGCTGTATCTTAATCTATGTGAACTGCGTGTTGACAGCGGGAGGACGTTTTGAAAAGGAAAGAGGCGGGTCATCCGGGTCAGCGGGTGTCAGCGAGGAAGCCGAGATGAGGCCTGTATGTAAGAAAGAACTTTAAAAAAAATATGTATAATGTATTTGAGTATGTCATGTATTTATGCAATGTATGTATGCGTGCATAAGCGGTGTCTCTCAGATGCTTAGTGCATATATGTGAATGTGCATGGGTGAATTATCTAGACATTTTCGATGAAAGGAAGGGGGCATCTTTATTGTAGGAAAAAGCTGTGCCTTTTCCTACTGCTACATATTAGGCTGATCTGCTGGAGATATACAGCAATTAGCGCTATGATTTGAGTCACTCACCATAACTTTGTCCTGTAGCTAGAATCAGGAATGTTTGGGTTATCCATTAATCACCCTCTGTGCGCTCATGCCTCTGTTCCCTTCTTCCGGTAATCATGCTGGTCAAAAAACAAGTATGCCCAATTTTCCATCCTTTCAGTATTCTATTTCTTTTTATTATATCATCATTAATGTTTTAACACACGAGTAATGCAAACACACCCAGATTTGACTTTCCTAAAAGGATAGAAAAAGGCCTAGTTTTAACACAGGACACACTTAGGAGGACCTAATTATACACACTGTAGGGTCTGTCAAACGTACATCATATAACATCTAAAAGGGACAGATCTATCTACACATCATTCGATTCTTATACAGAATTTGTTCACTATGACTGCTAAGATGCACCAAAACAAACAATCCCAGTGAGGGATTAAGTAAAAAAGGGACAGAACACACCTCTATCTGTTCCTAAACCCTGCCTCTGTTCCTCAGAGGAGGTGGTGCACCGCTTATCTATGAAAGGATAGAATAAGGAGTTATTTGTTCTGGATAAAGCCAGAGAAGTTGTTAACACGTCTAGGTCCACATGGCAAAATTCACACATTCCTAAAATTCAGGGTATAGTTTTTTGTAAACACCTTGGTCTTGAAGCACGGGCCATGGGGCAAAGAACAATATGTTTAAGAAACAGCGGATGGGTGAGTGTCTCAGGGATGGTATTAAAAAATGAATTCCCCCTGGATCAGAACCCTGTGTTCATTAAAAACCATGTGCCACCCAATGTGTGTTAGATTTGAGGCATAATATCTCATGAAGACATTAGAAAAAGACAGAGATCTCTTTCTTTCCCGAAAGAACAGACTGGTTTGTGTTGCTTGAAAACTGATTGGCCAGACTATGTTTTCGACTGGTTTCAATGGCCTATCTGCATAATGGCCTTCTTCACCCGGACAGTCTTCTAAGCTACTGGTGTTACTATATCACTAGGAGCAAGTCCAATCATATGGGTGAGGTGCTGTGCGTTACCTGCACAGTGGCATCTATTGTCAAGACCTGTATCTACCTGGAGTGCCATATATCGTGGCATTGTCCACTTGTACAAAGCCTCATCCACCAGCCGTCTAGTTTTGATGCAACAGAAATGCAAAAACACCCAGATTCGACTTTCCTAAAAGGAGGGAAAAAGGCCTTGTTTTAACATTACAGAAATGCAAGAGTACGACTTTCCTGGAAAGATGTGTGATATTGCTAAAAATAACAGTTGAATGAGATGGTTGAGGGTGGTACGATAAGAGTAATAGGAGTAGTTTGAGGGGAGGGTCAATTTAGTGGGGTGCTGTGATTGCTGTCCCACCGACGGCACTGCACCTGCCTGGTCAGTTGCAGCAGGTTGACGGCAGCAGGCTTCTTGCTTCTTGGCTGACACCGGCAGACACCATCTAGAGCTGCCTCTGATGGAGCTGCCCCTTGCCTTAGGGCCCTTAGCCACAGGAGGCTGCAACCGGCAGTGAGGCTGCCCTAAGAGAAACACTTAAGTAGTCCAATCCAAATAGGGGGACCGGGGTTGAAAAAAGAGGAGGGCACACAGCAAACACAGAAGGGAGAAATGAAGGGAAACACAGCCGAGTGCACAGCGCTCACAAAAAAGCACAAATCTAACTTACAAAATGCAGAAATCACAATGGAGGGGGCAGATAGCACTGGATGCCTTACCTTGGTGCCTGTGTGGGAAAAGTGACATCCCAAAGTCCTCTGAAGCCATGTGCCTTGAACTTCACTCCCCTCTATCTGACCACTCCCTCTATATAGTATTTATATGTAAATAATCATGTTCAATTTATCAAAACTCTAAGGATGAAAAGCTGTGTCAGCTCTGCAGGGATTCAGTCCTGTGACGAGCTGCAGTATGAACACAGTTACGAGCAGCAATCACTTCACTCACTACTTTCTTTCTACGTATTCAACAAAAAGAGGATATTGACTGAAATCTGTAAAGGTACACACACAGACACCACAAATACAAACACACACACACACACAAACATACTGCCATTATACAAACACACTTTCCCCCATGACAATAATTCTCAAGATTCCATTGGAAGAAAGATTGTGGAAAATCTTTAATTTCTTAATGGCACTGGATAGAGCTCACCATTCTGTGGGAGCATCTTGTGGTGGTGGCTTCCATTGGGCAGGACGCTGTAATTTTGAAAAGGTGAACAGGATTGTGCACACTTAAACTTTCACATGGGAACTGTTGTGATCTTGTCTTTCTAATTCACTCTCCACCTCAGAACTCTCATTTGGCCCCTCTCCCTACAATCACTGCATTGTTCACTTTAACATCTCAGTCCCTCCACCATCTACCCCTCATCTACCCTCTTCAATGACTAAGAGGAAAGTTAGGCACAAACTGCTAGAAACGTACCTTGATGATGTGAGAACCTCTCTCCTTATCTTTCCCCAATTAATGCCTTGTCTACTGACAATGCCTTCTCTGACTTTTACTATACACATTTGACTTCATTTGACCAATACTATCCTGCTCACACAATCGAACTTTCCCGTCCCCTTGGATCACGTCTGAAATTCAGACTCCCTAAACAAACATACACTGTGACCTATGAAGCAGACACAAATTATGGACACCTACCCTACTCCCATCCTAAAAACATTCCCTTTCTGCCCTGACCTCTGTGCTGGACTCTGCCAAATCCTACTTCACAAACCTAATAATTTTCCTTCAAAATCACCCCTGCAAACTTTCATCTAACCCTCAATCTTTGCTCACACTTCCCAAGCCAATATCCATTGCCTCCTCCCTTTCTGCTAATGACTTTGCTCACTACCTTTCCTCTAAAATCTCTAAAATCTCTCAAATGCATGACAGTCTCACAGTCCCTCTTCTCTCTCACTTCAATGCCCTCCTTCTGTAAACCAACTCTCTCTCTTCTACACTTGACCACTTCTGCCCTATCAGTCTTATTGAATTAGCACACTTCCTTCACAGTCCCAACCCATCTTGTGCTCCTATCAATCCTTGTACTCCCCAAATGGTCAAAGACTTAATCTCAATCCCTTGCCCTTATCGTTCTGAGCTTTTCAATCTCTCTCTCTTCACTGAACATGTGCCAGCCTCCTTGAAATCTTCACTTGCCTTACCCCTGTTTGCAGAACAGATGCCCTCTGCTGATTTAAACATTCCAGCAAAATATTACACAGTGCCTCTCCTTCCACATTATCATAAATACTTGAGCAGGTAGTCTTCAACTGGATCACGAATTACATTGTGGATAATGACCTTGGAGATCCATTTCAATCTGGCTTCCACAGTCAACACTCCACTCAGACAGCACTCATGCATGACTCCAACCTTTCTCTGTTGCTCACTACTCCAACTCTCTTCCATACTCATCCCTTTGAACCTTTCTGTCACTTTCAACACTTTCAATTACTCCGCTCTTCTTATCATTCTCTAGGACCTTGGGTTTTCCAAATCTGCTCTTGCCTGGATCCCCTCTGACCTGGAAATTCCATCCCTTAAAAGATATTGGCACTCCCAAATCACTAACCCCACCCACCTCCCCATCAGCATCCCCCACGGATCACTCATTGGACCTCTGTTTTTCACAGTCTGTATCTCTGCCGTAGGAAGACTCATCTCATCCTTGAACCTTCACTGTCACCTTTTTGCTAATGACAATCAAATCATTTTCTATTTTCCCTCCTTCACCCCAGCCATCTCGATACAGATCACAAACTGTATCACTCCAATTTGTCACTGCATGGCTCTCCGCTACCTCAGGCTGAACTCTTCAAAAATGTAGGTCATATATCTCCTGACTGCCAATGACATCCTTTCCCTCGCCTATCTCCTTCCCACCCGACCCTCTTGATCTCACCCAAGGCTTTCAATCTTGTGGTCTTCTTTGATAGTGACCTACGACTGCAACAATTCATCACTACCAATGCCTTTGCTGCTCGTGTTAACATCCTCAACATTCAGAAATGGTGTCCTTTTTTTTTTACTAACCACTCCACAGAAACTCTAATCGCCACTCCCATGCTCAGCAGACCTGACTACTGCTCAAGCCTATTCCTTGGCCTTTTCTACTTACTTTGTCCTCCCGCTAGACAAAATACTCAACTTTGCTATGCACACTCTCAACAATCTACTCAGGTCTTCCCCCACATTTATCTTTCGGCAACATGCTGTTTGGCTTTCCATGCACGACAACACTTTTCAAGTTCCTACAAAGTTATATGTGGTCTTGCTCCTCAGTAACAGCCTGATTCTATCTCACTTTACTCACCATCTTGTTCCCTCTCATCCTCCTCTGCACTCAACCTCATAGTCCCATACCCTCCCTCTACCTCTTCTCGCTTCCACTCTATCTCCCTACTTACCCAGCTCCACTGGAACCCACAGCCCATAACAATCAAAGACAGCCCAACTGTTGATCTCTTCTTAAATTTGCTTAAACTTCACTTACTTGCTAAATTGGGTGCTCCCCCTGCCCTCACCCCCATTCTCTCTACCTGACTCAACCACCACCTCCAGTGACACTTAATAATGTTATTTTGTATATTTAAATTGTAGCCCTATATTGTCTGAAGAACGTGCCTCCCATTTTGTTTTGTTTTTGTCCGTGTTATATGTCCCCCTTTTTAACATCCTCATAGGCCTCTCACCACTTGTTCTCAACTTTTTACTATTGTACTTGCGACCTTCATGGGAATGACTCTGCCATCTGTATACGTGTTACTGTACGTGATTTCTGTTTGAAATTGACATCTCTGTTCTTCAAATACATACAAATACAATAGCACCAAAATTGCACCATGTGTTGAATATGATTCTAATACAGTCAGGTGGAAAGGGTGTTTACAAAGGAATAAAATGTTTTGTATGGGATGTCAAAGCCCACATGCTACATATCAAAATGGATATGCAAATATTAAAACTGGGGCATACAATTACCCAATATGGAATTGAATAGTCTAGCCTTTCACACTTCAACACTAGTACATCTATTTCCCCATTCGCAAGCTAACACCTGATGAAGGCAGAACCGAAAGGAATGAGGATGATAACCTGTTTATGGAATGTGTTGAATGTAATTGGATTAAAGTTCATTCGGTCCCCAAAGTGGATCCCAGTATACACTGAGAAGCATAACTGTAGGTTAATTGTAAGTTAAAGATAACAGGAGGAAGCTTCTTCTGGCTTGACAGGATGCACTATGTTTGGGATATTTGGAACTGCAAAAAAACAAGAATGTATTCTGTTGACGACCCGATAAACAGATTTGATCTCAGACATAGAGAGATTTGTTGATACAACTTAAATGCCACTTTGTAAACTTACACATGATACACATGAGCAGCTCCCTGATAGCTCTGATGCTCTCTCTCAAAATGGAATTCCCAAAATATGCCTCTGGTGGTATGCTAAAATATAGTTGTGCAACAAGAATTTGAGTCACTCAATCTTTCTATACAGAATAATTGGGAACTGAATAGTGCTAATCCATAAAATCATTTGAATGTTATAGTATATAACCACACAGAAGGTCTCAGTGAGATAAGAATGCTATTTCCACAATTTTCGGTATTACACCTTTGGCATTGGACCCCCCCTACAGACTCCATGATGCAGGGATTCTATGGGAAGATAAAAGTGTGAAGTGTGGAAACTATAATGGAAACTTTACTCTTATATTATGGAATTGCCAGCCCCGTAATACATACTGATCTGAAGTCTGGTTAATTGTCAAGAGAACTGTAGGCAAACAATGTTAGTGCATTATCCTAAAGACATGGAAACCCTGACAAAACACTGGGCCAGGTAACTAATAACAAACGACCCAGTGGTGAAAATATGTATTTTGTGATTGTGGGGTATATTGACTGTACATACAATCCCAGGCTGGCCAGCATAAACGTTGACTATATAGCTGCACATGAGAGACTGATCTCTATTTTTCATGATGCAGAATCCACTTTATAAGAAATAGGTTGAGACTTCATAAAGTCAACAAAACTAATTTCCGACAACCCCAACAAATGACAAGCTCTGTACACAATGGGGAAGATTTACTTTAAGATTATTTAGTTATGATCAGAGGACCGAAACACATCACAATCTCCACACAGATGAATCCGGATTAATATTTGCATATATAGGCAAGCAGCCACACTCTTGGAAATGAATGCTGAAAATATGATCAACCCTCTTCACAGAAAAAAGTGTATTCCTTGGTTTTATTGGTCTAATAGCTTAATCATTTAATCTGTCTAGCTATTGTTTTAGTGTTATAACTCTTCGACTGTGCAGCAATTTGTGATCTCGCACTGCTGAGATGAGAACAGTGGCATTTAAAAGATGTTTTGATCTTGTCAAATGATGAGCAGTATTATCTATGCTTTTAATATTTATGAAGTTACAAACCTAAGCATTCAAGAAAATAACACCTTATTTCATGCTAAATATAATGTTTCTATTCACTAATGTACACTTACATAGGTCTCATAATGAGATGTTCTTTCATTGAAACTTTAAGATAATCAAAATCAGTGAACTGCAGCCTATGGCACTACACATGTTTTGGACTATGACTATCACATACCCTCAGCATTGAGAATGCTTATTAGTGTTGATCTAAATGATTGCTCTCTAATGTGTTTTATATTGTGTGCATTTTACAACTACATCTTATCTAGGACGAACACTTCCTGTGTGTTCTCTTTTTATGGTATAATGTGCTTGAAAACCTTAATGAAAAGGAATCTAGAAACAAATCCTCTTTATGAAAAGTACCAAAAGTGTTAGTGGGAGAAATATCCTAGACCAGAAGTACGAATTACAGAAATACAATTCCACAGCGATATTGTCTAAAACTCAAAGGTTTAAAATGTCTTATTAGCAACCTATTTTCCTTATTGCCTACCTCATTGAGATACGTCTCCCGAGTGGGCCCGTTACTCACTGGGGGACAGGAATTTACAGTGTAGAGTTGCAAAGGTTTTGTTTATGATTGCATTTTTGTCATCTTTTTCAGCTGGTCAATCTATGCAATTTTCTCAGATTTCTCTATGTCATGCCTACTAGCAAATACATGGCTATACCCTCACAAAACAGCCCTTGCTTTGTTATTGAATATCCAAAGCACGTTTCCCTTGTCTCTAATATCAGAACGTTGTCAAATATGGCACATGGATGCCTAGCCAGTGTTTATGACCATACCATATTATAGAACCTATCAACAAATCTTTGACGAATATTCTTTCTCGGGTCTCCCTTTCACAAGATATTTCCACACTCCACACACTGCTCCAGTATGTCACAGATGTGGGCGTTTGCAGATTTCCTACAGAATGTTAGTATAGGTCTGACAGATTGTGTGATGTGGGTTTCATTTTGGGTTTACATAATTCTGTGTTTTTTTCCATTTCACTGTCTATAAATATAATAATATCATCTAGTGTGCTTTACACAGTAATGTTGAGGGGAAACCATTCAGCTGTTCTCCAAGAGGGTCTCACTTTTTTGGCATTGAATATTTTCATGCAACCCCTCTTTATTGCCCACTTTTAGGCACATCCATTCCCGTTTCCTTTGTTCTTTTCTAGTGTTGTCATTGTCTGACCCGTCACCTGTCTTTCCATTTGAAATTAACACAATCATGTCTTTTATTTAGAAAATGTTGCATCATGGAGGCCACCATTATTGTATCTTTGTATGGAGCTTATGTGCTACATTTGTCTTATTTTCCATATTTGTATAGTTTCCCTCCACATTCACCATGTTACATGTGCATGCAATTAAATACATTAATGTATTACTGATGAAGTCTGTGTCCAAGGTATTTGAAGACTTGCATCTGTCTCCATGCTTTTTACTGTCAAACGACATAGACAACATTGTGCACATAGTGTGTGAAATATTGTGCCATCCAGACCTCACTCGTCTGAAATTATATTTACTTTTGATTGTTTTTCTCTATATAATACCTCATGACCTTATCCATTATGTTCAATTTAGCACTTCTAAACATTTTCCACACTTATCAATACGGTTTTTTGGTCATAACGGAACGATCTGTGAAGTTATATGCACGTGCTATTTGTTCTTTAAATTCACTCTTTGCGCTTCTGTCAATAATTCCTCATTATTAAAGGCTCGTTTTGCTGCTATCTTAACCTGCTTGTCTGGATGCCCGTTTATTCATGTCTTTTCATTCAGTTTGGTGGCCTTCTATTCGTAACCTTCTCTGGTGATGCTGTTGTGTTTGCCCCTTACAAATTGGCCAGCTGGTTACCCATTGTTGTTATGATTGAGTCACATCAAGGAAATCCAATGAATTAGTAATCACGAGGTCACTAAAAAGAAGCACCTATTCGTGTTAAGCCAATTGATAAAATCTTGTAATGTTGCATATGGTCTGCACATGCACTTTCTGTAAAAGCTTTAACATTCTGACAGCAGTCCCTGCCTTTTTGAAATCTTCGAGCTTACCACTTTGACAAGGATGTTGAGCTTTGCTGGTGCCTTGGCAGGCATTTCTATTCCCGTCAGATTTAGCTACATGACATCTATTGTACCTAGACATGAGATTTACATGCATCATTGTCCATTAGAGGGGCTGCCCAGTGGAAAACATTGCATGGCGTGGTGTTACTTAGAGGGAGTTTGGTGTAAGGTTCCTCAATGGCACACATGTTCAAATGGGTGGGATATTGCCTTGGATTCGAATTTCTCTCAATCATAACCAATAAAAAACGTGTTGGCAACAAGTTGTCAGGAAATTGTTCATGCTTCTCTTTTCAAAGTGTGCATGCAAACTTTTCCTCTCTTACGTGTTATATTGTTTATTGGTTACCTAACAACAACTGCTTTCCCTTTCTTTTTAAATGTTTCTAAACTTTGTAAAGTACATTGTATAGACCAACATGAGCTGGAAAGAATGGTCTGAGCAAGTCTTCCCTTCAGCTTTTCATGTCTTTCGATAAACTGTATCACCCAGTTCCTATACTATGCATCATCCAGTTTCTAATACATTGCATCACCCAGTTTCCTATACACTGCATCACCCAGTTTCTGATACATTGCAATACCCTGTTTCCTATACACTGCATCCCCCAGTATCCTATACACTGCATCACCTATTTTCCCGTACTAAGCATTATCCAGTTTCCGATACTTTGCGTCACCCATTTTCCTATTCACAGCATCACCCAGTTTCCTATACACTGCATCACCCAGTTTCTGACACATTGCATTACCCAGTTTCCTATACACTGGATCACCCAGTTTCCTAACTTGGTCAGATGACTCGTTAACATTGCAGGGGTTGATGTCTTCATATATGGGGCTATTTCAGCAAGAGGTGCAAAAGTAAGTAAAAGTTATTTTGGCTGGAGCAAGGTGGAAGATATTCTGAGGTCAGTAGAGCACCTCAGTGATTTAACATTTAAAACATGTTATTGTAAACAGATTGCTCAAGCTACAACAGCTTCTTTGAGCAAGGAATATATAGAAGCAAACATGCCGTGAATTAAAATTGAGATTACTCCCAGTTATACAATGGAGAGCCATAATTCGGTTTTGCTGCCGCTTTCTCTCCCCCTGTCATGAGGATCTGCTTGAAGCCCAAAGACAAGTGCAACTCCTGGTATGACTCTGACCTCTACTAAGTCACATTCAGGGAGGCATTGAGTTAGACTTCAAAGTTTTTCCCGAAGTGTTATTCGAAACAATATTTTAACACACAAGAACACTTATTGGGGTACACCTTTTCAGTGTGGAGGCTGATCCTTATTTAGGTCCCATTTAATGGGTGACCTCAGAGGATAGGTTTCACAGAAGATTCCTCATAATGTATGGGGGCTCCTGTCCTTAGGCATGAGGTGCATGGGGCTGTTGCCCATTTCAGAAACAGTTGTGTTGTTTCATAAGAACTTGGGGCCACATTTCAGTGAGGAACTATTTTTTCTTTTTATTCGACCTTCATAGGAAGTGTGTGGTCCCCGAATTATAAATCCCTCGGTGAGTCTTCAAGAGTGAGGTTTTCGTAGAATTTTTTTTTTAAAAAGCAATGAACTTCGTCCATAGAGTAAAATTATGTGGTGTTATTCACAGGGTATCCCGGGTTGGTTTTTGGGATATCCTTAGTTAAAAAATGGTCGACCGGTTTCGATGAATTTAATTGATCATCTTCTTCAGGACCTTGATTTTGGCTTGTCTCTATGAGATCAGGGGTATGGGAGGGGCATAGACACCATCATCCCTTTTACCTAAGAGAAATCAAACCAGAAATGGGTTTTAGATCTTGAGGTCACAGTGATTGTTGAAGTTTTATTCTATAGTACTTTCTATTGATTTTATACAATTAAATTGATATGCTAACATTTTTTTAACAGTCATTGGCAATTTGGGCTAAAGTTGACATAAAAGGCAGTTGGTGATTACCTTATATATATATAGACGCTGACAGCCGGGTCTTTTTTGTATCATGCGTGTCTCCAGTCCTGCAAGACATTAACAAGGTGTATTTTAGAAGACAAAAAAACCTGCATGAGACCTCGTAGTGCTGTATCATAAGCGAATCGTAATACGACTATAGGGATGCCTGGTACCGTCTGTTTTGGGTTTGACAGACGGAGCGCTGGTGTGCGCTTATATCTCTATGTTTGCTTCCATTCGCACCTGCAGCCGTTGGTGTAGCTGTTCGCGGCACAGTGCGGGGAAGCCATTTATTCTAAGGAACGCCACTTTTCGTGAAGAGGGGCCATCCCAGTCACATGCGCGTGGGCCATATGGGAATGCATCTGTCCGCATTCATGCGCGGTGAACAAGTCTGCATACCTGTCCATCGGGCGTTGATGTGCGCCCGAATGCTTGTAAAGATACCGATCGCGTGCGCGGCTGCTGTCCCAGTAACAGTTCGCGGTCGTGCACGAGGGATCTTAGGTGTCGACGCATAAATCGCGTTCGTCTAGGAGATCACTCACTGTGTGTCACGAATGCTTCCTGGTGTCTGTGAGACGCCGAAAAGCTGTTCTGTTTTTTGCAGCCGTTGCCCGGCAACGGCGGCATTTATACGTTGGCCGTTTTCGCTGTTGCTGATCCTCGTTTTTGGGGGCCATCTTAGAGTGACTAGAGTTACATTTAAGGAATATACATTTTTGCTGCAAGAATAGCTGGGGCAGCAGCCTTATTTACTTTTAACTCCTGTGTTTATTACGGCAATCCTTTTTAAGGTGCAGTGGTCTCGTTCCCTTATTTGGTTTTTGAAAAAAGGGGGAAAGGGCAAAGATAATTTGTTATTCTAAGCAGTGTCCATATTTTGTTTATGCCACCTACATATGTATTCGCCTTCTGTCTTCATCGCGGGTGCTGGGCAGGGGACTTGGGCGTAATTGCGATTCCTTATTGGGGTACTTAGTGATTGTGTTATGTGTAAGGGGGTGCCGGGCGGGGCCTCAGCACCGCTTGACTGCAGAGAGGAGGTTCCACATATGTAGGGGGTGTACATTATCATTTTTCTGACCTCGTCACCCTTAAACGGAAGTGCAGGGTGGCCAAGAGGAAATGGCTAACTTCTTCTGTATCCTCGGAGAAACTGGCCTGCCGCTTGCTCCAAAGTAAAACCGGCTCTATGTCGGCACTAAGAAGCAAGCCCACATCCAAGTCTGCATATCTGTGGCATCTAACAACTTGGCCAAACTCTTTAAAATCTGCAAGGAGCTGGCCAGACCTGCTGCAGTTTCTACCTCTCATGTCCCCTCCTAGGCCCTCTGCATGGCCCTGGCTTCTCATTTCATCTCTGAATCCTAGGACATCCTGCCCACCCTCTCGTCCTCTCCTACTCCTCCCTCTATTCTCTCCTCTACCTCTGCCCCCCCTACAGCCACCTCTCCTCCCTCTTTCTCTGCCTTTCCTCTGTTCTCCCCAGACAAGGTTTCTAGACAAGTCCGATCTATGAAAGTCTCGTCCAAACAGGTTCTTCCCTGTTCTTCCAAAATCATAAAGGACCACATTGACTCCCTTGCTCCTGCCCTGGTGGACTTCAGCAACCACTCCTTCACTACTGGAGCCTTCTTCCTGAAGCACTCTCTTGTACCCACTCTTCTCAAGAAACCCACAGCCGCCCCCCCCCTCCCCGGTAACTATTGCCTGATCTCCATCACTCCTTTCCTGGGCAAACTGCTGGAAAAGCTGGCCATCTACATGCCTAATCTTAACACTGAATCTGTTGGTTGTCTCCATGACCATCAGTCTGGCTTCAGAGCAGCCAGAACCATGGAAACTGCTCTCCTAAACATCTGTGAAGACGCGCTCTCTAACCTTGATTCCAATCTCCCCTCATCTTACTCAATCTCTCTTCTGCCTTTGACACGGTCAACCATGTCATCTTGCTCAATCGTCTCCATGATAACATGGGTATCACCGATCAGGCCTTGGCCTGGCGGACCTCGTTCCTCTCTGATCGACCCTCCTAGATCCAACTTGGGTCCTTACTTTCCTCTATCTCGCTCTCTACCTGTGGTGTTCCCCAGGGGTCTAACCTCTCTTCTTGGCTGCTCAACCAATACCTAGTACCTCTTACCCACCGCATTGCCGCTCTCTGCTCCAACTTTCAGTGCTATGCGGATGATACTCAGCTAATTTTCAGGCTCCCTCTGCCACCTCTTCTCCTTCTCTCATCTCTGACTGCCTGTCTGCTATCCAGTAGTGGTGTGCCGTCAACAATCTCTGCCTTAATGCCAGTAAAATGGAGACTCTCCTCATCGGCACACCTGCACCCTCCTTTCCTGTCACTCTCTCAGCATCCCTTGGCCCTCTTCCTGCTCCCACCTGTGTGGCTAAGAACCACCAGGTCATCTTCGACTACACACTCTCCTTTTCTCCTCACATCTCTGAGGTCTTTAAGGAGTCAAACTATCAACTGCACTGGCTCAGTAGTATTCTTCCTTTCCACTCCTTCCCCCAGAAGCTCACTGTCTTTAGCTCTGGTTCGCTCTAGGCTGGACTACTGCAACAGCATCATTCTAAATCTGCCTGCTTCTACTCTCCGACCTCTGCAACTTATCCAGAGCAGGACTGCGAGACTTGTCTTTGGACTCAAGCCTGGGGATCATATCTCTCCAGTACTGAAATCTCTGCATTGGCTCCCAGTGCTGCAAGGATTAAGTTCAATACCCTCTGCATTGTCCACAGGCCTTCTGGGGCCTGGGCCCTCAATACCTCCAACTCTCTCTTCGCAAATACCTTGCTACTCAAGCTCTTCACTCCTCCACCTCCAACTCCCTCAGGGTCATTTGCTTCTCCAAGCAACAAGATCTCTTTCTTCAGCTAGAGCCTCCCTCTGGAACAGCGCCCCTGCCTCTTTGAAACTTGAGGAACACCATCTCCAGTTCCGGGAGCACATCAACACCTTCCTCTTTGCTTCTGACTTCTCTCTTCCTCTCCCCTGCTGATTTCCTGTCTGATACTGCACTGGTCACCTGGCTACCCTCTGATTCAGGCCCAGGTTCCTGCCCACTCAGTTGCACACCTGCACTGCCTCCCTGCATCTCTTGCACTTGGGTCTTTATCTGTAACCCTACAGTTCCCCTACCTGCACTTTTGGACACCTGATGTCTGCACTTACCCTTTCACCTGCCACCTGCTGGCCGCACATCTTGTTATTGTTTTGATCCCATGTACAGCACTGCCCCCTCCCCTTTCCCCTGGCACTTTTCCCCAAACAACCCCTCCCCCAGCCCGCACTTGCGCAATCTCAATGTTACTTGGCCTAGTAAAATCGTTGTCTCTGGCCTCCCTCTGTTCCCCCTTCCTTGCCTCGTTGCGCCTTGAAACGCTTGCGTATAGGCGTCTTACTAATGCCATATCATTTCATATCTGTACTAATGTGGCAGAACCGAGTATTATCCAACCTTCACTTTTCCCTTTACAAATGCACGTACTCCTCTTTTATCCAGCCTTCAGAATCTTTAGCAGATGCAATTATTTGCAAAAATGTGCTACAGGGTTTGTGGATGAAAGGGTTTTCCTTTCAAAAATGTGCTCCTGAATGCTGGTTCCTGCTTTTGCCACAAATTAATGCAAGCTAATTCTGAGATATTTGATGGAAAAGAAGGCTATTTTGTGGGATTCGTTCATTTTATATTGGGTGATGTTTGGTGGGAGTCAAGAGAGTTGTGCCATGTTAGTAGTAGTTGCCCCAAACAGTTGTAGCTCTTACATTGTATTGCTGCTAAAAATAAATGAAAGCAGTGATATATAATTCTGTCCTCGAGGCTTTCCATAAAATCGTGACTAGGTGCAGTCTGAATTGGGTATTATATGTGCATTCGAGTGGGATAGGAAACAACACGGACAAATAATGACTCTTGACCAGCAGCAAACAACCAACTTGTTTCCTGTGGGGCTTGGAAAGAAGATTTAGTTACGCTGTTGTCAACCTTTCATGATATAATGAGCTTTTCTTCTCCTGAAAGTCTGCCATGTGTCCATTTCCATTGACGAAACAATGATTGAGTATGCATCGATTGATTTTGATCGATTTGCCTTAATTTTATTTGTGTCCTTGCTTTGGTTATTTTGCTGTTTGACGTCGCTTCCCTTTCCTTCTAAGAGCTACCTCAGCATCCCACCATCCTCCTGGCAACATTGTATTTTTTTTGGGTTGCTTTGTGGGTTAGTCACACATCCCTTTACACTTATACCTTTGCTACACGTATTACAGTGATAGAATATCAGGTGAATTTCAGCATCTAAAACATGGAAGGTGTCATGCGACATTTTCAAAGCCCCCAGCGCGTAAATAAAGGTGCTAAAGAGAGAGCCATACATATGGTATGGTTGACTTAACACTTGTATTCATGCGCAAGAACTTTTTTTTAATGTGCAATGGGGACAGAGCAGGAGTACACTTCCCACTCCCTTTGCCCTTCTGACTCCAAAATAGACGTGTTTTTTTTTGCCAGCATGACCTCTTCATGCTGGCCTTCCACAAACCGCCTGCTGTTTACACCAGCAAAAAGAAGACAGATTCCATGACAATTCACAGTAAATGCTGCCTGCCGTGCGTGAATGGCAGGCTGGGCTTTCTCAATTTGCACTGTATAGTGCAGAAGCGAGGTATTAAGGCGCTTCCACCTACATTTTACACATCCCTTTTGCACTCTTTAGTGCAAATGATGAAGATTGCCCAAGAGGGACTTCTTTGCATGTAAGGGCAAACGTAACAGGGCCTCACCAGGCAATTTACACATTTGCAGAAAATGTTATGCAATGATTATAACTAATAACAAAAATAACAAATCCAAAATAACTAATTGCAAAATAACGAATTTGGAAAAAAAAAAGAAAAAAAGGGGGATGGATGTGGGAATAGTGTTTTTGGGGGTTGGGGAAAAGTATTAGGAACAAAAAAGGGGGTTTTTGAGGGAGCCCCCCCAAAAACAATGAGAAAGGAATTTGTTATTTTGGAATTCGTTATTTTGGTATGTATTGTAATTGAATTAGTTCTTTCGGATTCGATGAAATCACATGAAACCAAAACGACCTCCGACATTATGTCTGCTTTGCTGAAATTCACATCATTTTAAACTTTTTATCTTTGATAGATGAAATAAAGGCTTAATGTTTTTTTGACTGTAACAGGCCATTTTCTATTAGATGACAATCCCATATAGAGGACAACCAACTTTAGCACTTATTTACTGTTGCATTCCCTGCAAGTGATACCAAATGTTCACAATGAAGAGTCACACACTGAAGAGCAAAATGGGGTGCATTCCTGCTCAACTTTCTGTTTTCTTCTTGTTTTGTGAAGAAATAAATACCACCTTCAAATAATGCTTTGTAGTCAGCATTTAAAAAGAGATGACTTTCAAATCCGGCTGGTCTTCTGCAGGTGCAAAACCGATGTGGATTCCATATATTCTTATTTTATTTTATTTATTTATTTCTTTATTTATTTTATTTTTTTGGTTCAATTACAAAAAAGTAGAACCTTTACAAAAGAATTTAAAAACAACATATAAAATTTACAGATTTTGCATTCACAATTTACATTTTTTTTCAATTTAGGTAAGTGAAATTATTCAATTTCGTCTATTTACATTTACAGATAAAAGGAATCATATCAAATAAAAGCAGACATCTAATTATTAAAACTAAGCAGTTCATTTTCTATGTAGTTGCACAAGGTAACCAACTCAAAGACCAACTGTTTATGGGTGCCTTGCATCATGCGAGCCAAAGGAATTCCAAGCACTCCTCAAATTCAATATTAACAAATTTCATCAAACGATTTGTTCTAATTACTTTAAAATGAGGACATTCAAGAATCAAATGCTTCATAGTTTCCATGGGCTCATTACATGACAGAAAGCGACATTTCGTTAATTTGCTATCATCTTCATGTTTCCAATTTGCAATTCTTTCCCTAGTATGGAATAAGTTCAACCTGTATCGTATATAAGTATTCCTAGTGTGATTGCAAGGGAATAAAACAACATGATCATACCTTGGAGTACGTTGTTTGAGAAAGTCATCATACTTTATACAATTTGTAGGTCGAGATATTTTCTATAGTTACCCGCCAATCCAATTCAAAGAGCTTCTTTTTTGCATAGCCTGGACGCTGGTGGACATCATCTATAGAAATGCTTAATGAATTCAGTAATTGTTGCATTTTACGATGATATTGCAAAAAGGAAGCGGAAGAGGATGAGTCCAGCATAACCTTTAGATCTTCATAAAAAGAATTCTTTCGTAATTGGATGGTTGGCGCCATTTCCAGCGTCCAGACAACGCCACTAGTCCAAATTCGTGGTGAATTATAGCATTTGGTACAGACATGGGGAGACGCATTACAGTCTTAATAATTGATCGCTGTGTGGAGTCTAAGAATGCACTCAAATTACAAAGACACATGTCAAGAGAGTACAAGATGACACTTTCTATTTTCAAGGTTAGAAAGTCAATCATAGGTGTTAAAGAAAATTTACAATATTTGGCATATATTATTTTAAGTTGAGATGTAAGAGGTCTGGTCTTATTTCTGATAAGATCTACCCATGCCTTGATCGAGGTTTGAGACAAAAGCTTGTAGCCCAAATAAGTTGCACTGATAGTAATAGGTATTTGAGTCTTCATAATCTACCATTTGCAACGTTTGGTGTTTGTTGTGTTGCCAAATAACATGATAGCCGTTTTTGCTGGATTAGGTGTCAAATCATGCGCCACTGCAAATTCCTCAAAAAGGAGTAACTTTATTTGTAATCCAGCCAGAGTGGGGTCAAAGATGATGATATCGTCTGCAAAAGCAACCCATTGTGGGCAAAGGGCCCCAATTTTAACAGAGAACAAGTTACTATATTTCCATTCCGCATCAAGGTCTGAAAGGTATAAATTAAAGAATGTTGCCGCAAGGTTACATCCTTGTTTCAGACCAAGAAATGTAGGGATTGACTGAGTAGTTCTACCGTCATCAGCAATTTTTACTTTGTGCGAGGTGTTTGTATGAAGTTTGATGAACCAGTAGATCAGTACCATGTGAATTCCCATGTTCGTCATTTTCGTCCATAAGAGGTTTCTGACTACGTTATCAAACGCTGCTGACATGTCTATCATGGCTAAATAGACGGGATAAGAGTTCTATCGTCTTGTACCCGCTATCATATGAGCCGTAATGGTAGTGTTTAGAGTAGTACTCATACCTTTCCTGAAGACTATTTGATATTTCGAGCACAGATTGTTTTTGGCTATACATTTTTCAAGGTCGTACAAGAGAAGGATTGCGAACAATTTCGCATCTGTATCAATTAAAGAAATTGGCCGATAGTTGTGAGGTAAAGTCGGATCGCCCTTTTTAATTATTGGAATAATATTTGCTGATACCCAGGATGAAGGGAGCGACCCTAAATTAATAATAGAATCAAATTTAATTTTCAGGATTGCAGCCCAGAAGTCAGGGTTAGCTTTATACAAGCATGGCGGAAGGCCGTCTGGACCAGCTGATTTTGAGCAAGATAGTCTGCAGATCGCCCATTTAAGGTCTTCAAGTGACCACTCTAAACGGGTAATCTTGCTATAACACAATGTTACACATGGGATGGACTCAAATTTAGTTGGAATCTGAAATTTGGCTGTTATGTAGTCTCACCACGTATGATCAGATATACAATTGGATATATCCAGGACAACCTTTTTATCAACACTTTTAATTGTTCGCCAAATTGTTCGAGTATCATGTGATGAAATAGATTGAATAAGATCGCAGTTATCTCTATTATATTTAAGAATGCAAATGTGCTTGAGATTGCACTTGTATGCCTTCAAAATTTGTGAGCGCTTTCTCCCACGTGATATTACATCCAGCCGCATTGACCTAAGTTGTCTAAGTGCCTTATTTTTCTCCCTTTTTAGACACTTACAGGTGAAGTCAAAGGGGTGGGGATGATTTACCTTTATATATCTCTTGCTAAAAAAGATAAGTGTGTTATTAATCAATTCAGAAAAATGATTATTAAAGTGCATATCCTATTCGTATTTGAATAATCGAGTGATCGTATTTTGAAAGAGACATGACTAACAAATTGCTGACACAAACCATGGCTCCACCTAATGGAGAGGAAGGGGCGATCAATCTCTACCAGAGCCAAAGCTGGTTCCACAGCAAGCAATTTACACTCCAATTTCAGGGTGCATGAAATTCGTGCGTGATCACTAGAAGAAATATTACTGGTATGGAGAGGAGATGTAACAAAAGCGAGAGTTCGGGAGACATATATGAAACCAATCATTGAAGATTTAATACCCCGGGACCAAGTACACTGAGTTTTGGAGTCTTCATTCACAACCATATCCATATCCCAGTCATTTAATAACTCTCTAAATTTAGCCCCCCTGCCAATTGATAAACTAGAGGCTTTAAATAACCCCATCTCGGTTGGATCTCGAGCATCACAATTAAAGTCGCCACCAATGATTATTTCGAGAGATTGATGTTGGTTGGATATGTTCTCTAAACAATCGTCTAGTTCGTCCAACATTGCGTCAATCGTAATGTCAGCAGGGTTCCAGTAAAGGGACAATATTAAAATTTCAGAACATTTAGGCAGTTTGGTCTCCAACAATACACCAAGCAGACTTGCCGATTCCCATATCCATTTAGATTGAAGGTTAACAGAGTTATTTATTGAAATTGCAAGGCCCCCCACGTGGCCGCCCTTGAAGGGATCTTTTTTCAAGCATACAATACGTAGTGAACCCCGGAATTGTGAAAGAACCTAGTTTCATTGTTTCTTGTAGCAATAAGATAGTTGGCTGATTCTCAAACAGAAGTGATGAGAACCAGCCAGTGAAATTAGCAAAGCCACATGTATTCCATGATAAGACCTTTAATAGTGAATTTGCAGGATGCTATGAAGTGGAAGGCAGATTTTTCGACCCCAAAATAGCAGTAAGCATAGGTGCAAGCCATGGAATACCTTTTGCTGTTGCAACATGAGTCATTAACGCCTGGAGGTCCACATCAGCGCTATTGTTAGCATTTTTATCAAGCAAACTTGTCGTCAATGTCTCAGCAATAGCAGGATTAATGTATGCCAAGAAATCAACTGCAGTTGTTTCCAATTCAAAGGTTGATAAGCTAAATCCTTGATTTTTTAGCTCCTCTCGATTGAACCAAAGGAACTTCAGAATGGACTCCGAACCCAGATAACATACAGCTCTGCAATTGTTAGACTGGGCTATAGAAACTCTCAGAATGTCTTCTGACTTTACCATTCTCAGTTGTGGGATTCGAGAAAATAAAGCTAGAATGAAAGATCGATTTATTCGCTTCACAGCAGTGGAGATCTCATCCCCTTCAAGGCCAACAAGAAAGAGTTTTTTATCTGATTCAGATGAATACTGTGGAGTTGTTTCTTCTATTCGTATAGAGGGAAAGTTTTCTTCCCTAATCATCTGTGATAAAGGTAATAGACGCACAATAGTTGATGGTATCTCCTTCAGAGAATCCTCATATAACGCCTTTCTAAGCATTTCAAGAATGTCATAATGAGAGTTCTCCAAAGTTTTCCGCTCTATACAAGGAGGGAGGATCATTTCCACTCTGGTCAACTCCGGTGCGAGCGAAATTGCTGATTTCGATTTAGTTTCAGCATTTCCAGAGCCATCCTCAAGGATTTTCCTGGAGGTTTCGGATAACTCCAGAGGGAGCTTCACGAGATCCTCCTTGTAATTTTCCGTGAGAGCCCTGCTAAGAGCAGGGCCATGTATGGAGATTCGATTTGGAGCGTAAGTAGTTTTTATGGGGTCGCTCTGAATTAAGTGATTTATCTTCAGAGCGGTGGGAGGTCCGATGATGCACTCAATAGCCGCAGAAGGGACCATATCTTTACCAATTGATATGTTTGGTGAGAGAGTCTTAGATAGACCCGGAGCAATATCAAGATGAAAATCCTTACCCTTGCCATTTACTATATTCAAGAGGTTCGGGTGATTAATGGTGTTCTGTTGTAAAACAACCCGTTGTGGGCCTGAAGTCTCAGTACACACAGCACTATATGATTTTCGCTTGGGCAAGATGGAATTGTTGGTGACTTCAGTATTGTAAGTGTCATTAAGCTGTGTGTCTATAAGATCTTTCCTGGATGTGCAGTGTCTTCTTGAAATCGGAAAATAACTGAGCAAGTTTATTTTTGGATTGAGCATGGAAGTAGTTTCTAGTATTTTTTTCTCCTTAGCATTTTCTCCTGTTTCACTATTAAGGCAAGAGGCTTCAGTAGGAGTATTGATTTTAGGAGATTTGACATTAGACAATTTTACCGAATCCATACATTTTTTTGATATAGGTACACTGTTCTTAATACAAGATATTACTTTTAATTTTGTACTTGGGGTCAGGATAAGAGCCTCTTGACTTTTTTTGGATAATTGGCCAAGGTCAATACTTTCCTCAACAGAAATTGATATCGCAGTTTCTTGGTGGGCGGTCTGAGAACCGTCAGACAGCTGCGATATAGAGGTATTGGTCATGTTATTCCATTTTTTTTTGGCCAATGCTTCTTTTCTCCTCTTAGCATATCGCTTCACTGCTCTGAAATGAATCTTTTTTGCACGACGAGATAAGAAGGAGACATTTTCGTCACTAGACAAGCCTTCATTATCTTTCATCTTTTTTGCACGACGAGATAAGAAGGAGAAATTTTCGTCACTAGACAAGCCTTCATTATCTTTCTGCTGCTGTTCATTAAGAGCTTTCAGCAAGGTTAAAGGACTATCCGGTAAATCAGTAGCTATTATCTCATTCATACCTTCAATTGATAATTTAAGTTCTTTAATTTCGTTGGTACAATTGCACTGTGCAAGCGTGCAGAAGCGTTAGGCACCAGAGGAGATGAGAGCAAGGCCTCAATACAATATTGGGTACCTTTCTCACATTGTGGTGAATCAGTGTCCATACGCTGATTGTTTAAAGTTCTTATTGTGTCTGCGACAATGATAAACCCTTCAATCTTATCCATTTGGGAACATAAGTGATGCAAAGTCTTTTTTACATCCTTCAATTCCAAGTTGGTTAAATCATGTCCCTTATCCAGTAAGTCAAGTATTTTTATCATAACTGGGAAGGTACATGGAGATCATGAAGACCTCTCCATGGAATCAATAGGACCCTCTGACAGTTCATTTTGAGTCGGTTTAATGAACACATCCATAGGGTCCGGGGAATATGATAGACGCGGTGGCTGTAGTTCATAGTTGGGTTCATGAAGGCTGTCCCTATTAGGGTCATTTACAAAACTTTGCTCACCCATGGTATGTTGGTTTACCCGTTGATTCATTTTGAAGGGTCCATAGGCGAGAGGAGTTAACATACCAATAGCACAGGAGACCTGTGCATCGAGGGCAGACATATTTCTTATGGTCGAGTCATGTTGATCATTAGTGAATAAATTGGGTGTCGGGGTTTCAGAACAACTTCTGTGGGCTTTCTCTTGGGGGCGGCCCACAGGGCCATTCAGTTTCCCATGTGAAGGAGAAAGTGCAGAAAGTGAATTTTCCGTAGCATGTACCATAACCACACGCGGTGGAAGTCTAGGCACAACCGTCTGCTCACCCAAAGTACCTGGACTCATTGTTTCTGGAACATAAGGTTCAATGTAAGAGGTGCGGCCATAGAAAACCTGCGAATCGATACTCAAAGATGTAAATGAAAGAGTAGCAAGTTCATTGGCTTTACTCCGTAAACCACCTGCCATTGTTACACGTGCCGCAGTAATTTAAAGAAGTGTACAGAGAGTAAGAACTCGCAGATCTTAATTTGATATATGTTGAATAAAGTTCATCCAAATGCAGTGATAATTGAAGCAACATATATCCAAGTTTAAAGTGAGCACGATGGAAAAAAAAAAACTCAAACAGACTGACCAATCTAGAGTCAGTTGAAGGACCAAGTACTCTCCTCCAGCAAGTACCAAAAAACAGATTCCAGTTAATAACTAAACTACAGAAACACCGAAGCAGCGAACAGCAAACAGCACTACTTTGAGCGCGTACTTCGATGCGCGCGCGCAGATGCGTGCAGGAGTCTGTAAAAGTAGGCTTCTGGGAAAGGGGGCGGAGCCACCTAAATAAATACAAATATGTACTATATTAGTATTTTAGGAGATTATATGTGACATATTTAGAAGCATATATCATGTCCTTTGTATTCTTGATGGGAAAATACCATATAGGTCCAGTAGAAAAGAGTGATGGAAGTCGTAGTCCTTGTGCAGCAGCGATTCCCGACAGCAAACAGCATTACTTTGAGCGCATACTTCGATGTGCGCGCGCAGATGCGCGCGGGAGTCTGTAAAAGTAGGCGTCTGGGAAAGGGGGCGGAGCTACCATAAAGGTCCAGTAGAAAAGAGTGATGGAAATCGTAGTCCTTGTGCAGCAGCGATTCCCGACAGCAAACAGCGCTACTTTGAGCGCGTACTTCGATACTTATTTTAACCCTCCATGAAAATCAGGTGTACAATAAAATGCACTGACAAGGCACAGGAGGTCAGCTTGGTGGACATCTTAATTCCCCTTAGTGCCTCTCCTCCCCTTTGTCACTGGAGGAAAATGGGGCAAAGTAGGAAGTGGAGGTGTAAAAGCATTACGTGTGTATGAAAAAAAGTAGAGGAACTATGTTCCCTGCTGGCCTGCCTCCGCTCTCCACAAACCCCATCGGGACACCCTCTGCCAGGCGCAATCTAAAACCCGAAACAAACACACCTGCTATTTAAGGGAATGTTCACTGCAAGATTCAACTACTTCCTACACTTTTATTTTAAAACTGAACCCTTACAGAACGGTTTCTTTTCAAATAAAGCTATAGGAACATTCATACTTAAAAATAAAAGTAGAGGAGCACCGCTCCCAGCGGCCCACTTCGACCACTGATTACAGCTTGCTTTTATGTTTCCATTTCTTACTCCGTCCCATTTAAAAGGAGGCTGTTTATGCTTTATGGGCATTGTTTAAACGTCCCATCCTGAAAAACCACACACTTTTCTGGAACAATTCTGGAACAATGCCCATATTCTGGAGGCAACCTATTAGATAAGAACTGACAGACTCATCTCTTCGAATTAGTGCATACAATATATTACCTATGCCGATGTCCGTCCTGAGACTTCTGCAGAAGAACCGATGTTTACATTTACATTACTGAGATTGTATTCTTTTTGGTGTCAAATCAACAGTAACAAAGAACTTGTACAGTTTGGCAAATCCAGATTTGAATCATTGGCAGTGATCTTTGGGAAATTCCTAGTCCCTAAGATAAGTTCTTCTCCATATGCCTGTACAATTCCATTTGGTGCCATATAAAGAGCATTTTCAAGTTAGTTCTAAATACCGCAGGAGTCTGCCCCTGTGGCTGCCCAGATATTTTGGACTATGTCTCCCATTATCCCTCAACATTGCCTATGCTGACTAAAGCTGATGGGATTTGTAGTCCAAAACATCAAGAGAGCCAAAGGTTGCAGACCCCTGAAATAATGGTATGAATTGCTGACCTATACAGGGTGGTCAAATTTCTCTTTTAGGGAGGCAGTCTGGCAAGGTAGAGTACTTGTGGCAGAGTTGAGTATTGCTGGGAGGGAACGAGCATGCTCCATCTTTCCCTATTTCAGCTGGTATTGCCTTTCCTAATCTATCATATTCATTCTGTCACTGGGACGCCATTGCTGCCATGGCTTGACCCAACCATTGCACACCCCCAAGTTTGCAATTTTTTTTCTATGTACTACTCGCTATAATTCCAGATGTTCCTAGATGATATTTTCCCTGTCCACACCATTGCCACATAACTCCAAGCTTCCTATTTGAGGCAGCCACGCATGCAACAATTTCAGAGTGCATCAGAGTCGACAGGAAAACTCATGGGTATGCAGTGTTGATAACAATCTTTGTAGTAAAATTATTTATTGGGATGGGGTAAGGGATTAAATGGGGATGGAGTAGTCGGGGGAAGGGTAAAAAGGCTGTAGAAACAGGAGCCTTGGGGGGACTCCCCCAAATTAAAAAACAAAAAACAAATTGACTTTATTTGTTATTAAAGTGTCACTGAAAATGTATGTCGTTATTTTGGTTGTCGTCATAAAAACATGGAACCAACTCATGATGCCCACGTCATTGAGCAGCATGAATGCATAGCTCCCCGAAGACCTACTGGAAACTTTGCTTACGTAGCACAGTGGGGCTATTAAGCAGTGAGATTGGGGCAGAGAAGGGAGAGTACTGAACACCATTCTGGATGGGGGAGAAGAGCATCAATGATGCTGCTCCCCAGAACAATGATTACTACAAGCATTATAATCCCCAGCCTGGTCACAACCACCAGCATGTCGGCCCCCAGCATGATGATCACCAGCAACATGGTGACCACCAGTACAGCAACCACCACTAACACTGGGGCAGTGAAGCATCACCTGAACCAGTGTCAGAAACAGTAACACCAGTTTCAGTGATATCAACATGGGCTTGGCGCTACTTCATGCTACCAGAGGGAGGCGAGGTGAAGGATGAGGCCATGGTCAACTGCAACCTGTGTAGCTGGCCTGTACGGAGAGGGATCCAAAGCACATAGATTTTGCTTGACTAATTGGCCAAGGGAATACATTTGTCACCCCAGTATGGCATCAAACGTAGAACTCTGTTGATTACAACAACCACCAGCAAAACAACCACTCTTAGCATGGCCCAACCCAAAATTTCGATAACCGCCACAAACATTGCAAACACTAGCATGACGACCACAACTAGCATGACTAGACCTCAAAATGATGCTCAGCACCATAAACAGCAACAACGCTGTATGCGCCTTATCTGGTGGCTTGGACCCACTGGTGGCCAGTGCACTGCTGAGACTGGCTCATAAGGGGCATGCTCTGCTGGGCGGTGAAGTACAAGTCTGATTACCAGAGGCTTGGCAGCTCAAAACAAATTTATTTTCTAACTTTATACATGATTTGTGAGGACTTTTGAAAGGTTTGGGCCAAAATAGGGCATGCCTAGTTTGATTTTGATATCAGTCATGTGAAGGCAGAGACAAAAGCCGGGGGTTGCAGATAAGTGGAGAGAATACGCTTTACATAGGAGAGAGGTAGACAAGTAATAGGATTTAGTTAGATGACTAATAAGATTTAGTTGAGGGAGCGGCAGGTAAATGAAGTAAGATATGAGGAGGGAGGGATATAGAATTGAAATCGAAGATGACGTATTTTAGTGACCAATGATCTTACATGTCACAAATGCACAGTCTATTTTCTTTCAGAGTTAGGAGAAAAACATCCCAGAAATGTTGGGATTTAGGTGGAAGATTACAGTCAGAGTCTGTAACGCAGTGCATCATATTTTTGTGAGAAGACACACATGAAGTCGTTTGCATAGACAAAGTCTTCGAATTATTTAATAGCATGAGAGTGCCTTCAGTGATTGCAAAACTGTGAGAACTTTTTGTGGTGCTATGCAATGGGATAATTTTCTGTAACTCAGAGCAGCATCATTGTGTTTCATTACAAAAATGTGTCCTTTTTTAAGTTGTGTATACACAGTTGTATAATTCATTCAGGAGAGGAGAGTGCATTCAGCTGCTGTAAATGAGTTTGTTATATTTTTGTGGTGAGAAAAAACAGTAGCTGCTGAGAAAAGTCTTTTAATTCTTTGTAGGCAGGAGGAGGATATATTCAGCTTCTATCAATCAGTGCACCAGTTGTCAGAAGGTTCATAGCAGTTTGCCCTCTTTTCAAGCGAGAGAACATACTCAACATTATTTGTCAGTTGGACGAGATAACATTCAGTTGTTGCAAAGCAGTGCACAATCTTTTTATGACAAAACAAAATACTTTTTGCTTGCTTAGAATTCATTTTAGGTAAAAAGTGCATTTAGTTGCTGTGAACTTCATCTTTTTGTATTGTGACAAAATACTAGTTGCAGAGAAAAGGTATTATATTTCTCTGGTGGCAGAAGAATATTGTAGTTAGTGGCTGTTAATAAGCGCAGTGTCTTTTAGTGGTGATAGAAACTACCCATGCTTGCGAATAAAAAGCCTGAGGATTATTTTGCCCTAGGATGGGATTATATTCTATAACTGTAAATCAGTGCACAGTTTAGCACATGGGAGGATATAATCCCAGTGATGACCCATTGTGACTTAGACTCATTTGTAATGTTCTTGTTAGTGGAAGGAGAAATACATATTTTCAGGGCCAACATATCTGAAGCACATAAGACACATGCCAGGGGTTGAGGGAGGCGTCTAACTAGATGGATTTTCACAGAAGCAATTGAATCTGCTATGTACAATGAAGAGGTACAAATTGTGCATGGCAAATTAGAGTCATCAACGTTGCAAGCAGAAGCACCTGTTCCCCGAGATATTGTAGTACATGCACATGTATTGCAATCAGAGGAGGAGGATGATGCTTAGTCCATTGTCGATGGGGCAGATGAGGGGGCCACAGACAGGAATTCCTGTGAAGTACTTTACTTCGTCGGATATTCCACTGACAAAACTCATTGAATTTGTTTATTATATTTGAGGGGGGTTTCCCCCAAACCTACCCTTTCCCCACACTAATTCCCCTTCCCATGCCCCTCCCGACCCCTTTTGCCCCTTTCCCCCTACCCCATATATATTTTAATACATTTTGTCGGTAGAAATCTTTCAAAGTAAAGTACTTCTAAATAATTCCTGTCAGCAAAAAAGACAGCATAAGGCAGGCGGAAGATTGCAATCAATCAGGCTTTAGAAAATGAGTGGTTACTTCATTAAAGATGTTCACATTGTGCTTGTTCCAACAATAGGCCCATATTCCGAAACACCCTTTCTATGAAGCTTTTGTTGATCGTACTATGGCGTTTGACTGGGTAAATGATGCTAAATTATGGACCAAGTTTTATACAATTGTTGGCCCAACTTCTTTATTAAATATAAAGATACATCTACATATGGATACCAGAATCAAAGATTTGATAGAGAGGGCAATTGCTCAGGATACATATATACTCTCTGTGGTCTGTGACAAGGGTCTGTATTGACTCCTTTTGTATTCCACGCCTGCATTGAGGCATTTCCAAGCGTAAATTATTTTTCTTCACTTCTGGGCAACCTCTCTTTACACTATGTTGCATTTGTTTATGATGATGTCCTACTGGATTGAGCCTCTATAGGACTACAGACATCTATTCTTACATTATCTAAATACTCAAAGGTTCTAGACTTGGGGATTAACCAGGGAAAAACTAAAATATTGGTCTTCACTCCTAAACACATGAAACCTAAGATTCTCAGTGGCACCTGGATAGCGTGAACGTGGATTGTGCAGATAGCTATACGTACGTCAATTCAACTATATTTACAAAGCAGGGCACCCTGATTGATCATTAAAATCTTTATCCAGATATTATCTTGTTTGCCTCCCAGATGAAAAAATGTGTCCTCAAGTTTGGTAGGTTTTCTATGTTGTTGCTCCTAAAGTTCTATTAAGCAAAACTAGTGGGGAGTATTTTATATGGTGCTGAATCAACATCTTCTAATTTGAATTGGACTAAATTAGAGAGCTTTTTATGGCAGCAAAGTCTGAAGTTACCAACAAAGGTCCCACTTTCTGTAATTCACAATAAACTGGACTCATTTTGCTTCTGGCCTTCATTGACTGACAATGATTACAACTCTTTCATAAGATTCTGAATCTACACCCTTCTCGATTTTGTGCAAATTACATGCGTTTGTGGTTGATGACATGTGTGCTACTTTGAATACATGGCTGTTCTATTGCTTATCTCTATTGTCCACTTTTGAAATTGAACTATTGCATTGGATATCTAATCCAACTAGGGTGAAAAGGAGCCTCTGGTGTCTTGACTGGATCTAGACTAGAGATAATCTCATGATTCCCCATCAAGTCTTACAATCCCTGATAGAGATTGAATCCTTTAACTCCATCCCCCAATATTTGATTTGCTTCCTCATAGAAGGAAGAGAAATTATTTAATGAGATTTAAATGTAATCTATTTTTAAATAACAAAGTTAAGGGAGCTTGACACAATAGCCCAAAAAGCCAGATACATTGTAGATTCTCCCTTCTCAGTAAGGAGATATTAAAACATCTGCATATTGAATGTCCAGCATTATCTTTAAAAAAAAAGATTGGAACATTTTCAGCGTTTTGTACAATGTGAATTCCGTTTATGAAATTAGCAGTTCTGGGGATGAATCTTAAAAGGGGCTCAAACTTCTTTAACAATTGAGGTTTTAAGCTTTCTGTTTCTAATTCTAAATTTGATTTAATGAAATGACATCATGCTTGTAGATATGGATGTGTTTAACTTTTTTTTATACTTTTGCTTGATTTCGCTTGACTTTGTGAAAGTTTTTAAGTTTAAACAAATTCACAATTAAAAAAGAAGGGGGAAGAAATAGATATTTCCTCTTTTTATGAGTTGATACAAGCAACCCACAGTGTATAAGAGCATAATGAGCAAGTCAATACAACACAAAGTGTAGAGAAGCACAATACACCACAAGAAATTACACATAACATAGGGGAACAGGATATGGGAAGTCTGTGTACCCACGACCCACAACCAAGGCATTTAACAATAATATCATGATGATGAGCTTCAAAAAGATTGTGAGCCGACTGAGTCTAAACATGATGTGGAAACCCCGGATGATGACGGGAACAATGCCTTAGTTAATATTTATAAGGATGGAAGGGATTTTCAAAGCTACTCCCCCCAGATATCTATATTGTCTTTTTCAAACACGACATGTTTCTGCAACTTTAAAATGCACCTGTGTGATTGCTAAGCACGACCACCACCACATCACCACCTTCATGGTCACCTGAGTGCAGTAGTGCATGTCTTAGACGGTACAACGGCCTTTCATCGACAGCTGTTTTTACAAGAGGTGTTTTTCTGTGGAATGTTTGCTAAAAGAAATACCTTTAGAATTTTGTTTGGAGGTGGGAAAGGGCATATAAAGGGTTGGGAGGTCAGGAATGCAAACTAAATAGGTAAATGATAGGAGGGTTGGGGAGAAACACCCAAAAAATAAATAAAAAAAGATTTCAAAAAGTTGTTTCAGCAGAAATTCCACGGAAAAACACCCGTTGTAAAAATGGGTGTCGATGAAATGACATAGAACCGTCAAGGCAACCATGACAACAATCTACAATATTAGGCCACATGCACTCTGTGCAAGAGGACTGCTTGAGATGACCAGTGTGAGTAGCACATATGTGTGGTCTATTCACAGTCAGCAGTAGAGGAGTGAAATGAATAAAGAAGTGCCCAGCAGAATCCCTCTCCACAGCAGTCCAATGCTAGACAACCCAAAGGCCTGAAGTGTCACCTTGCTGCTGGATACGGACTCCCACCTTCAATTCCTGCAGTGCGCCCATCATTAAACATATGGTAAATGTGATGGAGACGTCTGAGCCTAGACAAAACGATCACAGGTCACATGAAACCATACCTTTGTCACAAGAAAACTGGAGGTAATGTTGTCTATGTACCACTTTATTCTTGTGCCAATAAGCCTGCTTTGCATGGATGCATGAGTAAAGTGAGTCCTCACTGGAAATTGCACAGTTGATGTTACTTTTTTTTTTAACTTTACTGAAAGACAAAGCAGTGGGGGAGGCACTAGATTAGTACAAGGGCCAGGAAGGTCACTTGATGCATGCTATGTGGACCAGAGACCACAGCATTGGCTGCATGGCTATGATTGCATGCTGCGTGATATTCCATATCCCCATTATCCAAAAGAAAGGCCTCATGAGCCCAAAGTAATACTAAAGGACAACAGATTCATGCAGTTCTGCCACAGGCCACTTTATGTACCAAAGAATTTGAATGCAGAGGCCACAAAGGCGTTGACATCTGGGAAAAGGTGAAGTGATGGTGGCACAGTGGTTAAGACCTCTACACCTACATCTGGGCTCTGTTGCTCCTGACAGTATCCTTCCGTCTAGTATCCTTGGTTTAACAGCAAGACCATGCCTTGCTGCGGTCCTGCACCGTTCAGTGACATGTTTTATAAGTAATTGCCAACTTGTACATACGATGGCCCAGATGCGCTTAAGCCTGGGTGAATACATTTGGCTGAATCACATGAATTCTCACCGTGTTCGGGTGATTCGGGTTCAGCTGAACCTTTAAGAGATTCAGGTGACAGATTTGGGTTAAGCTTATGACAATTCATTCCGATGAAATGTTGCTTTATACATTGGGTTGAATAGGTCAGACCTTTCCCTGCCAGCACATGTTCAAAGCGAACAAGTTATACATTTAAAGGAATAGGTCAGAAATTCAGAACCTTTCCTACCAAGGATGTTCAAAGAAAAAAGAAATGGTCTGAATGACAGATGGTTTGCACCTGGTTGTTTCATTCATAAATAAATCAAAATGAGCTCTTGTTTGCAGCAGACAACAAAAAAAATATATAATGCAACGAGAAATGTGTAAAGAATGTTTTTCTATTGTTTTTACTTTGAGAAATGTGCAGGTCATCTTTTTACAAAGATGACCAGTACATTTCCAGGGGGCTGTGCTTCAGCACAAATGATGTGCTGGCCATCCCTCTTGCATACATTAGTGTTGGGAGAATGTATGGAGCTGCCTGCACCCATACGCCTCTTGTAAATATGTTTGGTGTTTTATCCCAGATATACAGTTCATACCATTAAACTCCTACATGACTAAATGTATTTCTTCTACAGCCTGAATCCTTGACACGCGACTAGCTTTGCCTTAGCCCTACTGGCCTTTTGGAGGGCATTGACATAAATATCCTTGGTAGTCTTCATGAAAGCCCAAACAGCAGGATGAACTTCATTCACCCTTAATGCATGACTGGCTCTTATCCAGCACTATAGGCTTTTCAGAGTCAGTGTCTTTCTATGACTTTCTTGTATTGTAATAAAATACAATGTGTCGACCTCTGAATGTTGAGAAGCAGAGACAGGCATGTCTAACATTTGAATGCCTTTGTTGGTCTGACATGCAATTTTACAATCACCCACTTCAACTTCAAGACTAAGTTCTTCTTACCAAGATTCAAACTTGGGCCTGCAGGTCACATGTAGATCTCTGCAGTAGGTGTATCTAGCTGCAGAGTTTAATGTGCTGTCCTACTTGGATAACATCCAGAGAAGCGCAGGACTCCATTTCCTCCTGCAACCTCTTCACTCAGATTCTTCCGACCCCTCCCTTTCATCTAAACTTTTGCTCCCTTCTTGATTTGATTTGTTCTGAAAGACACTTATTAAGCACACCATTTGCAGAAGGCATCTTGGCGCTGCTAGCAGGAAAAAAGGAGAAACTAGAAGAGAAGGGTTTTCAAACGCTTTACTAAAATCCAGATGATTGACAGTAGCTCTAAGAGACCGTGGGAGTGTATTCCAGAGGCCAGCCGCTAAAACAGAAAAGGCGCAGCCCTGATGTGGCTGTATTTCACTGTAGGGACAGCCAGAATGCAAGTGTCAGATGAGCGTAGGGCCCGTCCTGTGACATAGGGGCTAAAACTATCCTGCAGATATACTGCCCCTTGTCCATTGAAGGTGCAATGAACCAGGCAGAATGGGTTGAAGTGACTATGCTTGGCCAAAGGAGGCCAATGCAAATTAAGCAAAAGGGGGGAGATATGAGAACAGTGTGGGGTAGACATAGCCAGCCGTGCAGCTGAATGTTGTAGGATCTGAAGGCATTGTATGAAGGAAGTAGATTGGGCAAGAACAAGGGAGTTACAATAATCAATAGAAGAGGACATGAGAGCAGACACCACTGGGGCGTGAAGGTCAGAAGGGATATAGGTAAGAACACAGCAAAGAAGCTTGAGCTGCAAGTAGCCCTGCTGACAGTGTGCACTGAGCTGAGATTCCGTAGAGAGTGAAGAAGAATGTTTCACTCCAAGATCTTTCACTATAGGAACTGGTAAGGGAAAAGGGTGCCAAGAAAGATGCCAGAATCAGTGGTTCAAAAAGAGGAAGCCGAGGGGGGCGGGGGAAACCACTGTACCTCAGTCTTTTCACCATTCAACCTAAGCCAGTTGTTCTTCATCCATTCCCCCACACCCTCTGAACAGATACAGAACCTGGCTTCCGCCTCTGAAATGCAGAGGTCAAAACGTACAAGGATCTGTGTGTTATCCACATAGGAATAACAAAGGAATCCATGGGAGAAGATCAGTTTGGTCAGAGGTTGAATGTAGGTGTTAAATAAGACTGGGGAGATGGCAGACCCTTGAGGGACACCACAAGTGAGATCCACCGCCTGAGAGAGGAAAGAGTTTTATGCTGGTTAGTGAGAAAGGAAGAGAACCAGGTCAGGATGGTACCCGAGAGGCCTGCCCCCGCCAGGTGTTCCAGCAAGACCCAATGATCGATTGTCTCAAAGGCGGCCCGAAAGATCAAGCAGCAGCAAGGCACTGATGCCGCCCTAGTCAAGGGTCCACGCCAGATCATCCATGATAGAGACCAGAACACTCTTGGTACCATGCCCTGGACGAAAGCCAGAATGGGAGGAGTGAAACAGGAAAGGCAGTAAGCAGAGAACAAACTAAAGATGCCAGAAGCTTCATGGAGAAGGGAAAAAGCGAGATGGGCCAAACATTGGCTGGAATAAAAGAATCCAGTGAAGTTTTTTTTTTTTTTAACAATGGAATGACAGAAGGGTGCTTAAGAGGGGCAGGGATCGTTCCTGTGGCGGGAGAGGAGGTAACTGCTTTGGTCAGAAGATGAATGAGATGTGGCGCTCTGGTTTTCATGATGCTAGGTGAGATAGAGTCCCGAGGATAGGAGGACTTTAGTTTGACAACCGTAGTGGAAACATCACAGGACGAAAAAGAAGGCCTTTTTTTAAGTTATTTTGCATATTTAATTTCCCCACAAACCAGCCCAGGTCTGCCTGTTTGCCTGTACTTGTCATTAATTCCCCTGAAGATCAATTGCTCTTAAAGTTGACTTGTGCAGATTTGGGCCTGAAGTAAAATCCATGGGAACCTGCCAAATTATTCAAGCCACACTATGGGATTGGCAGGAGCACACAGATCGCTTCTGAAATAGTTCACCCATGCTTAATAAGGACTGACCCAGCGATATCCATACATACCCAGCAAGAGCAACAGTTAAGTAACTACACATAAAATGATATTCCTAAAGTGGGGATACATTGATTTACATTATTGTTTACAAAATACATTATAAGGCAACATTTTTTATTCTCCCATGATTTATGGAAGAGATTGATTTGTAACAAGAATATGTATTTTATTTTTTTCAATTGTTCACTCATTTATATAATACAAAATATATTTAGCATTGTGCATGTTTAAATATTTAAAACTACTTATGCCCCTGCATGTGCCACGCTATTTACAATGCTCTATTGCTTTCCAGCGAGGTTTGGGCTTTGTAACTCCCAATTAAACATACATATGCATTGGTCACGCTGAACAGTTCTCCATGCCTTGATAGTGGCAACGAAAATATTCCATAAATGCACAATTGCACTCATTGAAAATTAGCATACATTAAATATCAAATAGATATGTCAAAACAATAAAATAAAATAAAAATACATAATATTCCCAAATATACATTTTAAACGTACAATCGATATATATTGGAATAATACATCCATCATTGCGTCTTGAAACAGCCATACTGTTAAAAATAGTAAAAACATTTTGCTAAGAAAAATGAATCATCCAAGTGCCCAATGAGCTTAATCTTAAAGTGATAGTTATTCTCTCACCTTCATCTGAGCGACTTGAAGTTCAAGTGTTTACTTAGTACTGTAACCAAATGTATGTATTTATTTATTTTTGCATTTATTACAGCACACAAAACCCTTGCGTATCTATGCGCTAGTTACATTGAGAGAAAAAAGAAGAAGGGCCATGTGGTGGGGAAAAGCATTAGGAAGAGTGATGAGTCTTAGGAGGAGCAGAGTTAGTTAAATTAACTGGCACTATCACTTTTTTATTTTATTTTAGAGAAAGGAGGTCAATTAAATGTATTTTGAACTTGCTTCATAAATTGTTGGTTTTACAATTTTACTTAATATCCAAATAGATATCTTTATAAATATATATGTCACATGTTCCTGAATTTAGACAACGTTCTCATTAGTTTGATTATCCCTCTTTATTAACAGAAGGAACCACTGTGTACAGAGAGAGGACCGATAAATATTTCACTATAACTTTTTTTGAATGTGTTGGACTCAACAATTGACGATTCCAACTTCAATTTTATGAGTCTGCCAATTGTTCAGTCTAACAAATATTGAAAAGGACATACAACACATTAGTTCAAGACATCTTGCTATGTTCTCCTAAATATTTTAAATCATGTATGCATGTTTCATTATCAATTTGTCCATCCCTCTCTTTTGAACCACACATCAGTGTGAGCATTACTCCTATTTGCTTTAATTCGTGGGAAAATTGCACCTCATGTACCCAACGTAATGTTGCCTATATGTAATTCCTTATCAATGTTTTTGCTTTAGGGACTGGGCATATGCACAGCCCTTTACTGCCAACAGTCCTTCGTATCCTGGGATTTCCCAGACAAACCCTCTGTTTCTAAAATCCAGCGAGGCTCTCCTCTTGTCACCGCCATATCAACAATACATCCAAATCATGAGGCTCCTCACAGAGTAATCAGTGCTTAATTTGTGCCGGTGTTTGCCGGTGGCCAAAACCACCACTCATTTTTAAGATCTGACTGCCAGCAGTGCCTCTGCTGCGGAGCAGGCAGATCTTCAACAAAAAAAGAAAATGCCAGCAACGTGGTGGCGCGCGGCCGTACAGTGCACCATGGCCTCTGCAGTAGCTCGCCTGCTATAGCACTCCACAATGTTTAAATAACAGGCCAGCAGCTGTATAGGGCATGTCTCAGTGCGCTGCACAAGGAGTGATGCTCACGTATCAGTCTGGGGGAAGTGATGCTGTTCTCGCGCCGCGCTTGTAACTCTCTGGGATAACAGGTATTTAGTCTCCTAGCTGGGGGTGCCTCGCTTGTATTGTCTGCCGTTGATTTGCCTCTGCTTTAGGTGTGTCAAATGCCCATTATTCCTTTGCAGGGAGGCACTGAGCTCTAAATATTCTCATCTGTCCTCTCTGCACAGTGCGCCACACTGGCGCTCGATCACAGCATGCATTGTGTGAAGGGTGAATAATTGAAAAAGCAAGCGATCAGGGTGACTGAACGTGGTGTACACACTCCAGATGATTTTCATTCATATGGCCAAATGGCTTTTTTGAAATAGTTTTTTCAATCCAGCGCAAACCATAATCTTATGTTCAGCCGAATATACAGAATGTGAATTAAGTTCACATTTTTTTTTCAACCAAACAGTTTCATTAGGCATTTCAACGATATGTATACAGTGACATCATGCCAGCAATTCAACGCACACAGATCATAACAGAGGAGCGTTAAAGTCAATTTTCCTCGCAAGCGTCCTGTTGAGGGCCGTATGCAGACTGTGTCCCCTTCGGGTGTCGGGTTAGACCAGGTCCATACCTATTCCAGAATACCTCATTGTAGCCATCGAGTCAGTGGTGGTCTCCGGGTGAGACCTACACGATTACGATAAAAGTGACAAATCACTGCAATTAGCCACTTTCACATCACGCTCTCTTTTACACGTTTTTGTAGTCTGACACTCAGACGTAAGGGCCCGAAAGAATCTGGACTTAGTGCCTTATGCAGTGCTTGTGGGGGTGGTTTGCCCTGGCACTTATTTTTGAGCCCTGGCACGTATTGTCTCCGACTCACTTTAATAATGAATTGCTGATAGTCAGTGCATCCACCAACTGCAATGTGAGGGTGCAAGCTGTAGTGTCACCCCCAATATGTCAACACTCTGGGGAACAGCTATGGGTGCTGGCAGCAGTAGTGGAGAACTGCCCACCAGTGTCACATGAGTGCTAAAAACGATGTGGGTCCTGGCACTTATTTTACAAATTAAGCACTGCTCAGTTTACATACTTCACGGTTAAACACATATTAATATTAGGGTGGGTGTTATGAAAAAATGGAATGAGCACCAAGGCCAGTATGCATTATGTTCGTATTCATACAAGCATACAACACTTCTATTACACATATATTTGTAACATATTAACATTTGTGTCCATTCTTATGTTGACAAAATTATATTTGATGTATGAAATATATCCAGGAACCCTTGCATGTGCTTTTTGTCCCCTTAACATTTCTTGTGTGGGTATTTCAAAAGAGCACAATAGGAAATAATCCACATGGGATTTCCAGGTTTTGATAATGTGCTTTGCTCACAAGTGTAATGTTCTTGTTATGACTACAATATACACTGGACATGTTCATTAGAAATTAACATTGTACATTTTCAAAGTAGCCAGTTTACATTGTTAGTACTAAAACATAATTTCATTTTTTTAATTACTTCTTGGACTGCAAAAAGACTCACAGGGTAATTCATAGAATTTCGCAGAAAAGTGTCGCAAGTGGCTGGCGCAGAGTGTCCGCGTGCGATTGTGTGCGCCAGGCACGTGCGCTAAAACCGATTTCCGCGCACATCGTATTCATGGATTCCATGCTCCCAAACCAGCCGTGGCGCAGAGAATCGCAGCGACCCTGCAGCAGCGCCAGTAACGCCCCCAAGAACGCCCTCGCACAAGGAAAAGCCATCAACATCGCTAAATCATCGCAAAGGGCTGCGCTAACCCTGGACCAGTTTACAGGGCTGCCAAACAAGGAACGCAAAGCGGGCAACCTTCATATCAGGAGTACGCGGGAAGTTTTACACGCGATTAGCCAGGGTACGTGTATTACAGGGGTACGCGGGAAGTTCAACACGCGATAGTCCAGGGAACGTGTATTACAGGGGTACGCGGGAAGTCTTACATGCGATTAGCCAGGGCACGTGTAATACAGGGGTACGCGGGAATTATCACACGCAATTTGGCAGGGTACGTGAATTACAGGGGTGCGTGGGAATTATCACACGCCATTTTGCTGGGTACGTGTATTACAGGGGTGCGTGGGAATTATCACACGCGATTAGGCTGGGTGGGTCCTCACAGGTGTTCCCTGCACACCCTCCACGGCCCCTGCAGGCAGCCCACAAAACAGGGGACTACCCTGCACACCTGCTCATGTCCCCCTGCGCCCCCACCCCCCAGCCACCAGGGGCACCCACCACCAGGCCCCCACCCATGTCTCCTACCACCCCCAACCCCCAGCAGTGCAGGGGCAGCCTCCCCCAGGCCCCCACCCATGTCACCCACCACCCCCACCCCCCAGCAGTGCAGGGGCATCCTCCACCAGGCCCACACTCATGTCCCCTATCACCCCCACCCCCCCGCCACCAGGGGCACCCTCCACCAGGCCCCCACTCATGTCTCCCAGCGTGCTACGTGTATTTCAGGGGTGCGCGGGAAGTTCCACTCGCGAATAGCCTGGGCGCGTGTATTTCAGGGGTGCACGGGAAGTTCCACACGCGAATAGCCTGGGCGCATGCATTTCAGGGGTGCGCGGGAAGTTTTACACGCGATTTCAGCAGGGTACGTGTATTTCAGGGGTGCGCGGGAATTCTCACACGCGATTTGGCTTGGTACGTGTATTACAGGGGTGCGTGGGAATTATCACACGCGATTAGGCTGGGTGGGTCCTCACAGGTGTTCCCTGTACACCCTCCACGGCCCCTGCAGGCAGCCCACAAAACAGGGGACTACCCTGCACACCTGCTCATGTCCCCCTGCACCCCCACCCCCCAGCAGTGCAGGGGCAGCCTCCACCAGGCCCCCACCCATGTCTCCCACCACCCCCACCCCCCAGCAGTGCAGGGGCAGCCTCCACCAGGCCCCCACCCATGTCTCCCACCACCCCCGCCCCCCAGCAGTGCAGGGGCATCCTCCACCAGGCCCCCACCCATGTCTCCCACCACCCCCACCCCCCAGCAGTGCAGGGGCAGCCTCCACCAGGCCCCCACTCATGTCTCCCACCACCCCCACCCCCCAGCCACCAGGGGCAGCCTCCACCAGGCCCCCACCCATTTCTCCCACCACCCCCACCCCCAAGCACTGTGGGGCACCTGCCAGCAGGCCCCCACCCATGTCACCCACCACCCCCACCCCCCAGCAGTGCAGGGGCAGCCTCCACCAGGCCCCCTCCCATGTCTCCCACCACCCCCACCCCCCAGCAGTGCAGGGGCAGCCTCCACCTGGCCCCCACTCATGTCTCCCACCACCCCCACCCCCCAGCACTGTGGGGCACCTGCCAGCAGGCCCCCACCCATGTCACCCACCACCCCCACCCCCCAGCAGTGCAGGGGCAGCCTCCACCAGGCCCCCACCCATGTTTCCCACCACCCTCACCCCCCAGCAGTACAGGGGCAGCCTCCACCAGGCCCCCACTCATGTCTCCCACCACCCCCACCCCCCAGCCACCAGGGGCAGCCTCCACCAGGCCCCCACCCATGTCTCCCACCACCCCCACCCCCAAGCACTGTAGGGCACCTGCCAGCAGGCCCCCACCCATGTCACCCACCACCCCTACCCCCAGCAGTGCAGGGGCAGCCTCCACCAGGCCCCCACTCATGTCTCCCACCACCCCCACCCCCCAGCCACCAGGGGCACCCTCCACCAGGCCCCCACTCATGCCCGACTCATGTCTCCCACCACCCCCACCCCCCAGCAGGGCAGGGGCATCCTCCACCAGGCCCCCACCCATGTCTCCCACCACCCCCACCCCCCAGCAGTGCAGGGGCAGCCTCCACCAGGCCCCCACCCATGTCTCCCACCACCCCCACGCACTGTGGGGCACCTGCCAGCAGGCCCCAACCCATGTCACCCACCCCCCAGCAGTGCAGGGGCATCCTCCACCAGGCCCCCACCCATTTCTCCCACCACCCCCACGCACTGTGGGGCACCTGCCAGCAGGCCCCAACCCATGTCACCCACCACCCCCACCCCCCAGCAGTGCAGGGGCAGCAGGCAGTCAGGCAGCAGCAGGTGGGAGCGTGCTCGGGGCTCTGGGGGGCAGTAGTTCGGCCTTCCGGGCAGGAGCGTGGTATTCCGTGTGCGTACGCGTGGCCAGCTTGGTACGGAGTGATTTGGCACGTGAAAATCCTGCACGTCAGCGTGAAAACTGAGGAAAGGCCCTCAGCGCGTAAGCGCGTCTGTGACGTGACCCGCACAGGTGTATCCCACACAGCACGTGATGACAGAGCACACGTGGAAAGACTGCACGTCAGAGTGTAATCGCGTGTGATTGGTGGAAATGGCCCTACACGCAGAAGTGACAAAGCATGTAATTGGTGGAAATGGCCCTAGCGCGTACACGCCGCGTAAGTGACGCTGGACGTGTGGGCCTGTATAAAAGGTATGTGTGGAACACGTTTTCCTTGTACGTGCTTTTCGTGGAGAGCGAGTGGGTGAATTCTGTACTTCTTGTCGTTTCACACGCGATTTACTTCACGGCGTTTCAAGTTCGTATTCCCTGTTACCTCTGACAGCTTTTTCTCTTTTTTCTCTTTTACTGGTTTACCTGGGCCTGTTCCCTCAAACAGTGTTCCCTTCTACTGTTGTCCTGTCTCCTCAGACAGCGTACAAATCTTCTTTTGGCGGGGGTGTTGCCAACCAAACGTGCTCCTTTTACACGCTCGTTTACCAGGCAGACGGTGAGTCACGCACGTATCTAACATCTGTGCTTGCCCCGTGTGTAGCCTACCCCTTCAGAGGTCATTCTAGGCTGCGTGTGACACGCATACGTTCATTCTTGTGTTACTGGGTGCCACAGCGTAGTGCAGGTTTTTCTTTCTGCACACGTGGTCTAGGAGGGGTTGCGTGCACGTCATTTCCCTTTTTTGGGCCTCCTGTGCGTTGCGTGACCCATCATCTTTCCCCAGGGGTTACATTCAGCCTTGCTAGAGCACTAGGGTACAATTACCATCTGGTACCCAACCCCTTTGACCCCCAATTGCCCAGGACAATAGTCTACATCCACTCCCATACGCACATTAACATCAGTGCCATGGCTGGGAGGCGAGGATTCCGTAAGGGTGGCAAAGGTTGAAGAGCCACAAGTGGTGGCCGTGGTGGATCCGGTAGGGGACGTGGTCGTAACTTGCAGGGTGAGCCTGTCCCCCCATGTGTGGAGGACCAGTCACGGGCACCCATAATCCCCCCTTCCCCCCTCCCGTAGAGGCTGATGTGGCTGACACCATCCATGCTCAGCCCTTGTTGGACCAGCCCATTGTGGCACCAGACATGGCTGACTCCATGGCTGACTTCCAGGTCAGCAGGGCTACGACACGTGCGCTGGTGCACGTTGATGCCATCATGCCACGTGGATCTGGGGCAGCAAGGTCATCTGCTGCACCAAGGAGGCAGGGCGGAGAGGCTGCAGGGGCAGCTGCAGCTCCATCCACCCCAGCCCTCACACACCCAGCCAGGACAGTGTCGGTCCTAGTCCATGCTGCTGACATTCCCCCTGACACCATCACACTAGAGCCAATGCCTGCACCAACTCCCATGCTGAGTGTGCAATCCCACACTCCTGATACAGAGTCCACCAGGGCTCCTGCCCCTAGTGTCCAGAGCAGCGCAGGACACTCAGGATCACCACCACCTTCCAAGCGGAAGAGGAAGAGTGCTCGTCCGGCACAGGCTGATGCCCCAGACACGGCTACACAGTACGGCCCGTCCAGGAAGCCCAGCTTCACGGATGACGAACTGAATGCACTTGTCGAGTATGTGTCCGGACATGACAACGAGATGGTCATTGTTGCAGGATCCAAGACCACACCTGCACAACGCCAGGCACACTGGCAGACCGTTGCGGACATCGTAAGTGCCCTTGGAATCGTGAGGCGCACAGCCAATGATTGCTATAAGCGCTGGAATGACCTAAAGCGCAGGGCAAAGAGTAAGCTGGCCTCAAGTCATGCCGCAACTCTAGTGACTGGAGGTGGGTCTCCAGTAGTAGACATGGAACTCACTCCACATGAGTCAGTCGCTGGGACCTACGTCACGGAGGAACAGATCCAAGGCGTGGGAGATCTGGCTGATTACGAGGCATTGTCCGGTGAGTGCACATGCATGTGTGTGTCATCCATGTGCATGGTGTGTGTGTGAGGGCTTCTGTTTGTGTGCCAGGTGAGAGTGTGTGCGCCTGAGTCGTATGGGTTAGCCATGTGCTTCATGCAATACTTCCTGCGCAGCTGCATTTGGCCATAGCAGTATCCCTTCTGCCAACAGTAGACATCTAGCCCAACTGCACGCCAGTTGCCCTTGAAGTGTCACCTTGCCACAACATAGTTGCTTATTTTTCACTGTTCATTCAGTCATATTGTTTGCATTCCCCCACTTTTACTAGCCATGTCGCTGTCCACTAGTCACATGTCTGACATGGCTATGGTGAAGTGGAGTGACTTTGTTACCTGGATATCATTTGTACACACATGTCCCTGTGCAATTGGACCATTTCAGACTGGCAGCTCCAGGTGAAAAATCTGACCTGTTAGAATTAGAAAAGCAATTACATGCGGGAACTGGACTGAATGAATAGGTGCTGCCCTCCTCTCCATCTTCACTCAATAGCAATGGTACATGCCATCTGTGTGATGGCATGTGTGTTTCACCTGGCAATCACAGGCCAATGTGTGATGCCACTGCCAGGCAGCATGCAGAAAATGTGTTCATTTTCCATCTTGGTGTCATCAGTGTGTGCCATTTGCCTGCACTTCATACGCAGTGAGGGTGCATGCATGGGAGGGTTTTAGTCATGTGGGACATGTGTCAATCAAGTACTGGTTCTCTTGCTTCTCAGCCCTCATTGTGTGCCATGGTGCTAATGCCTGTTTCCATTTCTTTGTTTTCATGTCTTTGCAGGGGAAGACGCACCTGATACTGCTGGGGTTGTGGAGATGGTGCAGACCCAGGAGGGGTCCGAGGGCCGACCAACCACCAGTGAGGGACGTGGTGTGGTGGTGGGGGAGAACCCACAAGTGCTGCAGGTCGTGCTCTCAAGGGGTGTCTCTGGCTGCACCTCCCCTGAGCTGTACTCAGGTGTTGATTCGGATGAGACCTACGTGCCGTCGCAGGTGAGTGTTCCAGGGAGGGATTCTGTTCTGTCTCACCCACCTGCACCAGGGTCAGAACCCTCCATGGGGATGTCAGTGTTGGCAGCTACGCCTTTGGTGGTTACGGATGCAGGGTCACACTCTGCGACATCTGATCCTGTTCCTGGGCCAGCAGATCAGAGGGGGAATGCAGTCCTGCAGCCTCAGGCAGTGCCGGCACAGCAAGGCGCAGTTCGCCTTGCCCCAGACAGGTGTGGTGCCCGCCGACGTGGTGGCCGTACGCCACCTGGCAATACCGCATGGGAGCAATCCATTTACGGTATGGCAACCCAACAGGCTGCATCATCCGAGATGATGGCTCAGGCCATGGATAGGGTGGCCACTTCCATTGTCCCCCCAGAAAGGCTGATGGAGCGACTAGAGCAGGCAACCGACTCCATCTGCCAGTCACACAGGGAGGACATGTTGGGGTCCAACAGGGACAGGCGGGCGGCACTGGCGACTCTGCAGGAGGCCATCTCCATTGAGTCCCAGGGCCACAGGGAAGCCCTGAGGCAGGAGCTCCTTCACCTCAGGACGACTCTTGTTGAGCTTGAGGCTTCAACACACCAAAGGACAGAACAGCAGCTGGAGCGTCTCACCCGTACGCTCTCAGCTGAGATGCAGGCAATGAGGGCGGAGGTCCGGGCATCCCGTGAGTTGTTGCATGGGGACCTCCGCACACTCATCCTCCAGAACCAGACCTACCACACCCGCATGCTTGCAGCCATGGAGGAGCAGACTAGGGCCTTGCGTGGGCTGCCTCCCATAGTGCAACCACCTCCGGATGCAGCTGCACAGGGTGATAATAGCGACAGCAGTGATACTCACACAACAGGGTAGCCGTGTGGGCCATGAGCCCATGGAGGTGTTTTATTTTCCCAGGATCCACGCAGGTGGGTTCTGGTGTGCATCCTGTCCTCGGACCTCCTGGGTGGCCTCCCCAACCCCCCCGGGCCCATCAATGGCCATTTTTGATTGTTTCTTATTTTTATTTTTATTGTTATTTATTTTATTCCCTATTTTTTTGGGACGATTTGTTGGCTTCCGTGGTTCCTGTGGGCATACGATGCATTGTGGCTGGGCACATGCAGGCTTGTAATGTATTTGGTTCAGATGCTTGGGTTTGAGTCACACACACCCCTCCTGCTTCCCGTTTGCATGGGCTTGCAAAGGGTGTGCCCAAGTGACAGTGAATTACACAGTGACGTTGGACTCCCATGAGCTGTGTGGGCAGTCTGTAGTCAATACTGTGTATACATACCTAGTGCATATTGCTGTTGTGTTGTACACTGCATGTTGCATTGATGTGTAACTCATCTTCTGTGTCTACCTCCCAATTTGCAGGTCCCTTCCTCATGTCTACACAAGGACCTCTAGTCTGGAGATGGGGTCCATGTTGGCAGCAGTGCACCTACAACTCTACATGGCGCCAACACTGCACAGTTGGTGGTGGTGGGAGTGCAGGCATTTCCAGGTGGTGAGACTACTAATATGTAAAATTCGTGATGTCATGTTAATGGTAGTACGTGCTCAAGTATGTTGTTGGTCCGGCATTGCTGTGAGCATTTCAGGTGTTGCAGGTTTCTAATAGGGACACTGTACATAGTGACACTAGTGTCATGTTGTGGGGATTACTTTGTTTACCTGCAAATAGCATGACATGGCACGGTGTGTCGTGTGGCGGTGCTGGGGTTGGGTTGGCTGACATGGCACTGTCCTCTTGTTGCATTTTGCAAGTGGGTATTCTTTTTAGCTGCTTGAATGTGTAACTCCACAAAACTGCATTGGTGGTGTCTGTGTGGGTAGGGATGCACACATTGTGACACTTCCAGGTGAACAATCTCAGGCTGATATGGTATTCACGGTTCATTCTCCAGACATTCAGGATCAGTGTCAGGTTGAGTCATCATTGATTGTCAGATGGAATGTGCCAGGGCAGTGTGCACTCCACAGGGGTGTGATTTCTATGTGAAGTAATTAGCCACTAGCTGTGTACGGGCTGCCTCCCCACGTGCCCTTTCCCCTCCCATGCGCAGCGGCTGTGCATGTGGTTGGGGATGTGGGGCCACCACCATGTCCACGGCCAGGCCCCGGCGTGTTGCAACGTTGTGCAGGACACATGCTGCCACTATGATCCTGCACACTACTGGGGGAGCGTATAACAGCTGCCCGCCAGAACGGTCAAGGGAGCGAAAGCGTGACTTTAGCACTCCGAATGTGCGCTCCACTATGCCCCGGGTTGTAATGTGGGTTGTGTTATATCTTACCTCGGGTGGCGTGGTGGGGTTCCGAATTGGCGTCATCATGTGGGGGCTGAGAGGGTAGGCACTGTCCCCTGTGGAGGTGGTGATTGGTATCATTGGTGGGGTTGTGACCTTGCTCAGTATCCAACATGCATGCATGTGCAGTGGCATACATACTCACCAAGCAGCCATGTATCGCCATGCCGCCCAGCATCTAGGTCCCGGCATAGGGTGGACATTCGGTAAATGAAGCTGTCGTGGGTGGAGCCGGGATAGTTGGCATATACTGAGGTGATGATTCCCTTGGCATTACATACTACCTGCAAGTTGATGGAATGCCAGTGCTTGCGGTTCCTATAGATGTGCTCAGATGCCCTGGGGGGACGTAGAGCCACATGGGTGCAGTCGATGGCACCTAGCACTTTGGGGAATCGTGCCACACCGTAAAAATCCAGGGCGGCAGCATGCCTTTCTGCAGGTGTTCTGGGCAGGTATATGTGCCTGCGGACTGATGGGCGTGCAGTGATGATGTTCAAGACCTGGTGTAGGCAGCGTGACTGGGTGGCCTGTGACACCCCACCCACTATGGCACTTGTCCGCTGAAATGATCCAGTGGCTAAGAAGTGCAGTACATTGAGGACCTTCTCCAGGGGGCTGAGTGCTTGGGAGCACAGGGTGGGTGATGTGAGGTCATCCTCCCACTCACTCACCAGGTCCAGTATTATGTGTGGTGGAAACCTGTACCTTCCATACACCTGGTCATCAGGCATCCCGAAAAGGCTGGTTCTGGGTGTGAATATTCTGGCCCTGACTATCCTCCTCCTCCTCCTTTGGTAGCCCACTGCCACTGCTGCTAGGAACGGTATGTTCATCCTGGCGTCTGGCTTGTTATTGTTAAAGTGCGCAAATTCATGCTTTGCGCGTGTTCTAGGCGAGCGTGTGACCCGCGCACCCCTGGAATCCAGTTCCCAGTCCAATAGCGTGTGGAAATTCACACGCACAACGGGATACAGGTGCGCTGACGTACTTGCGTGTGTAAGTGCCCGCGCACCCCTGAAATACACGTACATAGGCCAATCGCGTGTACACGCACTTTTGTCCAATTACACGCGATGACACTCTGATGTGCAGTATTTACACGTGTCCTCCGTCATCACGTGCTGGGTGGGGAACACCCGTGCGGGTCACGTCACATACGCGCTTACGCGCTGAGGGACTCTGGACCAATAGAATCGCGTATGCGTGCTTACGCGCTTACGCGCTAAGGGCCTTTCCTCGGATTTCACGCTGACGTGCCGAATTTTCACGTGCCAAATCACTCCGTATCAAGCTGGCCACGCGAAAACACACGGAAGACCACGCTCCTGCCCAGAAGGCCGAGTTACTGCCCCCCGTGCCCCGAGCAGCCTCCCGCGTGCCATCTGCTGCTGCCTGCCTGCCTGCCTGCTGCCACCGTGCCCTGCCATTTGGTGCCTGCACATCAGCCATCTGCAGGGGTCCAGTTGCTGTGTCCACCCCTGCTGGAACTGAAGACTCCCGACTGGGATTACATCGCTCCACAGCCCAGCCCCAGGACCCTGTTGCCCACCCACACCTGCCTCTGGGGTTGCCATGTCGGGCACTTCCACATCTGGCACCAGTGGCAACCCCAGGCCAGAGGGGCAGAGGGGCACCAGCTTCACTGCCACCGAAGTTGGTGTCCTGGTGGAGCATGTCCTGGGGCAGTATGATGCCCTCTTTGGATCGTCCCGCGCCAGCAAGGATGGACGGGAGAGGATCTGGGCCGACTGTGTGGTTGCCATCAACGCGGAGGGGGTGGCAACCCGCAACGTCCAGAAGATCAAGAAGCGCTGGGAGGACTTGAGGTCCAGGACCCTTGTGAAGGCCCGGCGCCTCGTGGAGGGGGGCCGGGGCCGCATGAGTTCCATCCAGATGAGGGTCCTGGAACGCGTACGCCCAGCGCTCCATGCCCAGATCCTTGAGAGGGAGGCCCGTCTGGAGTTGAGCGGTAAGTGTCCAAGCATTACTGTGTGACACAGGGCATGTTGCTGTGTGCTGGGTCTATGATACTTGCCTGTATGTGTGCCATAGGCCATGTATGCATGTATGTGTGCATGGACATCATGGTAATGCATGTGCAACCAGTGATGTGTGACCCACATGGTTGTTGCATGTGTTCAAATGCCGCATGGGGACCCCTATGCAGATTTTGAACATGAGAGCATGCCAGTCTCTGTACCGGGACATGGGTGGGGGTGAGGGATGGGTGCCGATGCCAGGTACATATGTGGTAGCCATGTCTGTGTGGCTGACCTGCGTGTCTGTGACTTGTGCATGCCATGGATGCATGACACATGTGTGTGACAATGCACAGATTCAGTGAAGCAGCCAAATTGCCCTTGTATCCGCTGTGTTTGTTGTGTTTGGGGCCAGATGGATGTGACTGAGGTGAGGTGTGTGCATGTGAAATGCATGAGCCATGATGCATGTGAGTTCCATATTATTGAATGTTTCAAGAGTCCATTGGACATGCATGGAAATGTCCATGGCATGCAGCATGCCTGTTACTGTGTGTGTTTTGCCTGGACTGACCCATGTGTTGTGGAGGGACATGATGGAAGTGTACTTTGACAGTGGTGGTCATCTGCTATTGCTTCCTGTCTAGGGGACCATTGTACAGTACCCTGATGCTTGTGTTCTTTGTCTCCCTCTACGCAGCGGCTAGTGAAGAAGAGGGCGGAGATGGCGCTGTGGAGCAAGGCGGCGGGGATGCCCCCACGGCTGCAGCGGAAGGGGTGGGTGAGCCCCCACAGGGGCCTGCTACGGTGGGAGACGGTGAGGAGCCATCCAGGTTGGTGGTTTGCACAGAGGAGGAGGAGGCCGCCACTGGGGCACACATGGGTCCTGGTGGGGGCATCCCTGCTGGTGCAAGTGGTGCAGTCCAGGGCCAGGGGCAGGAGGCAGCACAGGTCACCGTGGAGGGGCCTGTGCATGTCGCTGTCCCTGACCCTGTGAGTGCACCACCATGCACCAGCAGGGATGCCCCGTCCCAGGCCCGTCCGCAGGTAGAGGGGATGTCCATGTCACCTGACTCCCCTCCACCTGCGGACGTGGGAACCCCTGGCCGTGCGGAGAAGGTCCTGATTGGGGTCGCGATGCGCACGGCTGTGATTCGTGATGCTGTGCGTGCTTCCCGGGAGGAGCACGCACGTCATCACGAAGTGCACCGTGCCGACGTGGCCCAATTGGGATCGGCCATGTTCGGGGGTTTCCTGCATGTGTTGGCCAATGTGGCGGCCCTCTCCTCCTCTGTGCAGGCTATACACCAGTCGTTCTCCTTGCCGTCTTCCAGCCCAGATGCCACCAGGGCCCCCTGTGGACCTGCCCCGACCAATGCAGCCAGCTCGGTGGGGATCCCATCCCTGCCACAGTTGGGCGTCGGAGGTCCAGCAGGGGTGGACAACACAGCATCTGGACCCCAGCAGATGGAAGATGTGACAGCATCATCAGGCAGGGCACGTGCACGACGGCGTCGGTGGTTTCCATCAGCCTGAATGCCGTCGTGCTGGCAGAGGCAGTGGCGTCGGAGGCAGCAGCGGGCTCGACGTGGGAGGCATCATGGCTCGGGGCCATCAAGATCAGAAGGGCAGGCATCGGCCGGAGGGCAGGGCAACCCTGGGATGGTGGTGTCTTCCGTGTGGGAGCAGTTGGTCCAGCGGATAGGTGCGGAGCGGCAGCGGGCGGAAGAGGAGCGGTTCACCATGGTCAGGGCGGAGTTCTCCATGCGTCGGGCGTTGAGGCGGGCTGAGTGCCTCGAGGAAGCTCGCAGGGAGTTTGAGCTGGACATGGGGTTATCCCTGCGAGACCTCGGGGCCAGGACAGAGTCCCGCCTCCAGGACATCGACATGGAGTTCGATGATGCCCTGGCCGGCAACATCACCGAGTGAGCCGCAGGACTTGCCCACTGCCTTTGTATATAGTTATTTAGTTAGTTAGTGTTAGGTTTCCTTTATTCATTTTTATTTATTTGGACCGCTCGGACAATGGCCACTTTTTTGTATATATTTTTTCATTAGGTAGTAGTAGGTTTCATTTATGGTGTTGGGCTCATGGACCCTTGAATTTTCGTGTATATAGTTTGCTTTTTGAATGGACATTTCTTTTATTAATTATTGTGTTCACCAATAGGAAATGGTTTTTCATTATTTCCCTTCCACATGATTTTGCTTTGGACTACATTTGTTTTTGGATTCCTAATTTTTTATATTTTTTTACATTTGTTCTCGGACATGGACCTTTTATTTTGTTATCCCCATTGTTGTGTGTTTGATTTGTTTACTTATTTCACATCTTTAATACAATTTTTTTTTACTTTCACTTGTGGTATTTTCTCATTGGTTTCATACATGTCATGATATGGGTTTTGACATTCACTTGCACCCATTGTGTATGTGTGTGTGACGGACATGTGTTCATTTACATACTTGCCATTGGGGTTGTATCATGTAATTGCATTCACTATGTGGGTGGATGCAATCCTTGCCTGGGTGTTTGTGCTGGGTATGCTGCCCATTACTGCCATGATTGAGTATCGTCAGGACCTGGGGGCAGGGGGACATGTGTGGGTGCCTGGTGGAGGGTGCCCCTGGATGGTGGGGGGTGGGGGTGGTGGGAGACATGAGTGGGGGCCTGGTGGAGGCTGCCCCTGGTGACTGGGGGGTGGGGGTGGTGGGAGACATGAGTGGGGGCCTGGTGGAGGGTGCCCCTGGTGGCGGGGGGGTGGGGGTGGTGGGAGACATGAGTGGGGGCCTGGTGGAGGCTGCCCCTGGTGACTGGGGGGGTGGGGGTGGTGGGAGACATGACTGGGGGCCTGGTGGAGGGTGCCCCTGGATGCTGGGGGGTGGGGGTGGTGGGAGACATGGGTGGGGGCCTGGTGGAGGGTGCCCCTGGATGCTGGGGGGTGGGGGTGGTGGGAGACATGAGTGGGGGCCTGGTGGAGGCTGCCCCTGGTGACTGGGGGGGGTGGGGGTGGTGGGAGACATGAGTGGGGGCCTGGTGGAGGCTGCCCCTGCACTGCTGGGGGTTGGGGGTGGTGGGAGACATGGGTGGGGGCCTGGTGGAGGGTGCCCCTGGTGACTGGGGGGGTGGGGGTGGTGGGAGACATGAGTGTTGGCCTGGTGGAGGCTGCCCCTGGTGAATGGGGGGGTGGTGGGAGACATGAGTGGGGGCCTGGTGGAGGGTGCCCCTCGTGGCGGGGGGGTGGGGGTGGTGGGAGACATGAGTGGGGGCCTGGTGGAGGCTGCCCCTGGTGACTGGGGGGGTGGGGGTGGTGGGAGACATGACTGGGGGCCTGGTGGAGGGTTCCCCTGGTGGCGGGGGGGTGCGGGTGGTGGGAGACATGACTGGGGGCCTGGTGGAGGGTGCCCCTGGTGGCGGGGGGGTGGGGGTGGTGGGAGACATGGGTGGGGGCCTGGTGGAGGGTGCCCCTGCACTGCTGGGGGTTGGGGGTGGTGGGAGACATGAGTGGGGGCCTGGTGGAGGCTGCCCCTGGTGACTGGGGGGGTGGGGGTGGTGGGAGACATGACTGGGGGCCTGGTGGAGGGTGCCCCTGGTGGCGGAGGGGTGGGGGTGGTGGGAGACATGAGTGGGGGCCTGGTGGAGGCTGCCCCTGGTTACTGGGGGGGTGGGGGTGGTGGGAGACATGAGTGGGGGCCTGGTGGAGGGTGCCCCTGGATGGTGGGGGGTGGGGGTGGTGGGAGACATGAGTGGGGGCCTGGTGGAGGGTGCCCCTGGATGGTGGGGGGTGGGGGTGGTGGGAGACATGAGTGGGGGCCTGGTGGAGGGTGCCCCTGGATGCTGGGGGGTGGGGGTGGTGGGAGACATGAGTGGGGGCCTGGTGGAGGCTGCCCCTGGTGACTGGGGGGTGGGGGTGGTGGGAGACATGACTGGGGGCCTGGTGGAGGGTGCCCCTGGTGGCGGGGGGTGGGGGTGGTGGGAGACATGACTGGGGGCCTGGTGGAGGGTGCCCCTGGTGGCAGGGGGGTGGGGGTGGTGGGAGACATGGGTGGGGGCCTGGTGGAGGGTGCCCCTGCACTGCTGGGGGTTGGGGGTGTTGGGAGACATGAGTGGGGGCCTGGTGGAGGCTGCCCCTGGTGACTGGGGGGGTGGGGGTGGTGGGCGACATGACTGGGGGCCTGGTGGAGGGTGCCCCTGGTGGCGGGGGGGTGGTGGGAGACATGAGTGGGGGCCTGGTGGAGGCTGCCCCTGGTTACTGGGGGGGGGTGGGGGTGGTGGGAGACGTGAGTGGGGGCCTGGTGGAGGGTGCCCCTGGATGGTGGGGGGTGGGGGTGGTGGGAGACATGAGTGGGGGCCTGGTGGAGGGTGCCCCTGGATGCTGGGGGGTGGGGGTGGTGGGAGACATGAGTGGGGGCCTGGTGGAGGGTGCCCCTGGATGCTGGGGGGTGGGGGTGGTGGGAGACATGAGTGGGGGCCTGGTGGAGGCTGCCCCTGGTGACTGGGGGGTGGGGGTGGTGGGAGACATGAGTGGGGGCCTGGTGGAGGCTGCCCCTGCACTGCTGGGGGTTGGGGGTGGTGGGAGACATGGGTGGGGGCCTGGTGGAGGGTGCCCCTGGTGACTGGGGGGTTGGGGGTGGTGGGAGACATGAGTGGGGGCCTGGTGGAGGCTGCCCCTGGTGACTGGGGGGGTGGGGGTGGTGGGAGACATGACTGGGGGCCTGGTGGAGGGCGCCCCTGGTGGCGGGGGGGTGGGCTCGTGGTGGGAGACATGAGTGGGGGCCTGGTGGAGGCTGCCCCTGGTTACTGGGGGGGTGGGGGTGGTGGGAGACATGAGTGGGGGCCTGGTGGAGGGTGCCCCTGCACTGCTGGGGGTTGGGGGTGGTGGGAGACATGGGTGGGGGCCTGGTGGAGGGTGCCCCTGCACTGCTGGGGGTTGGGGGTGGTGGGAGACATGAGTGGGGGCCTGGTGGAGGCTGCCCCTGGTGACTGGGGGGGTGGGGGTGGTGGGAGACATGAGTGGGGGCCTGGTGGAGGGTTCCCCTGGTGGCGGGGGGGTGGGGGTGGTGGGAGACATGAGTGGGGGCCTGGTGGAGGCTGCCCCTGGTGACTGGGGGGGTGGGGGTGGTGGGAGACATGACTGGGGGCCTGGTGGAGGGTGCCCCTGGATGCTGGGGGGTGGGGGTGGTGGGAGACATGGGTGGGGGCCTGGTGGAGGGTGCCCCTGGATGCTGGGGGGTGGGGGTGGTGGGAGACATGAGTGGGGGCCTGGTGGAGGGTGCCCCTGGTGACTGGGGGGGTGGGGGTGGTGGGAGACATGAGTGGGGGCCTGGTGGAGGGTGCCCCTGCACTGCTGGGGGGTGGGGGTGATAGGGGACATGGGTGGGGGCCTGGTGGAGGGTGCCCCTGGATGCTGGGGGGTGGGGGTGGTGGGAGACATGAGTGGGGGCCTGGCGGAGGGTGCCCCTGGTGACTGGGGGATGGGGGTGGTGGGAGACATGAGTGGGGGCCTGGTGGAGGGTGCCCCTGCACTGCTGGGGGGTGGGGGTGATAGGGGCCATGGGTGGGGGCCTGGTGGAGGGTGCCCCTGGATGCTGGGGGGTGGGGGTGGTGGGAGACATGGGTGGGGGCCTGGTGGAGGCTGCCCCTGGATGGTGGGGGGTGGGGGTGGTGGGAGACATGAGTGGGGGCCTGGTGGAGGGTGCCCCTGGTGGCGGGGGGGTGGGGGTGGTGGGAGACATGGGTGGGGGCCTGGTGGAGGGTGCCCCTGCACTGCTGGGGGTTGGGGGTGGTGGGAGACATGAGTGGGGGCCTGGTGGAGGGTGACCCTGGTGACTGGGGGGGTGGGGGTGGTGGGAGACATGAGTGGGGGCCTGGTGGAGGGTGCCCCTGGTGACTGGGGGGGTGGGGGTGGTGGGAGACATGAGTGGGGGCCTGTGTGGAGGGTGCCCCTGCACTGCTGGGGGGTGGGGGTGATAGGGGACATGGGTGGGGGCCTGGTGGAGGGTGCCCCTGGATTCTGGGGGGTGGGGGTGGTGGGAGACATGAGTGGGGGCCTGGTGGAGGGTGCCCCTGGTGACTGGGGGGGTGGGGGTGGTGGGAGACATGAGTGGGGGCCTGGTGGAGGGTGCCCCTGCACTGCTGGGGGGTGGGGGTGATAGGGGACATGGGTGGGGGCCTGGTGGAGGGTGCCCCTGGATGCTGGGGGGTGGGGGGGTGGGAGACATGAGTGGGGGCCTGGTGGAGGGTGCCCCTGGTGACTGGGGGGGTGGGGGTGGTGGGAGACATGAGTGGGGGCCTGGTGGAGGGTGCCCCTGCACTGCTGGGGGGTGGGGGTGATAGGGGACATGGGTGGGGGCCTGGTGGAGGGTGCCCCTGGATGCTGGGGGGTGGGGGTAGTGGGAGACATGGGTGGGGGCCTGGTGGAGGGTGCCCCTGGATGGTGGGGGGTGGGGGTGGTGGGAGACATGAGTGGGGGCCTGGTGGAGGGTGCCCCTGGTGGCGGGGGTTGGGGGTGGTGGGAGACATGGGTGGGGGCCTGGTGGAGGGTGCCCCTGCACTGCTGGGGGTTGGGGGTGGTGGGAGACATGAGTGGGGGCCTGGTGGAGGCTGCCCCTGGTGACTGGGGGGGTGGGGGTGGTGGGAGACATGAGTGGGGGCCTGGTGGAGGGTGCCCCTGGTGACTGGGGGGGTGGGGGTGGTGGGAGACATGAGTGGGGGCCTGGTGGAGGGTGCCCCTGGTGGCGGGGGGGTGGGGTGGTGGGAGACATGAGTGGGGGCCTGGTGGAGGCTGCCCCTGGTGACTGGGGGGGTTGGGGGTGGTAGGAGACATGAGTGGGGGCCTGGTGGAGGGTGCCCCTGGTGACTGGGGGGGTGGGGGTGGTGGGAGACATGAGTGGGGGCCTGGTGGAGGGTGCCCCAGCACTGCTGGCGGGTGGGGGTGATAGGGGACATGGGTGGGGGCCTGGTGGAGGGTGCCCCTGTATGCTGGGGGGTGTGGGTGGTGGGAGACATGGGTGGGGGCCTGGTGGAGGGTGCCCCTGCACTGCTGGGGGGTGGGGGTGGTGGGAGACATGAGTGGGGGCCTGGTGGAGGGTGCCCCTGGTGTCAGGGGGGTGAGGGTGGTGGGAGACATGGTGGGGGCCTGGTGGAGGGTGCCCCTGCACTGCTGGGGGTTGGGGGTGGTGGGAGACATGAGTGGGGGCCTGGTGGAGGCTGCCCCTGGTGACTGGGGTGGAGGGGGTGGTGGGAGACATGAGTGGGGGCCTGGTGGAGGGTGCCCCTGGTGACTGGGGGGGTGGGGGTGGTGGGAGACATGAGTGGGGGCCTGGTGGAGGCTGCCCCTGGTGACTGGGGGGGTGGGGGTGGTGGGAGACATGAGTGGGGGCCTGGTGGAGGGTGCCCCTGCACTGCTGGCGGGTGGGGGTGATAGGGGACATGGGTGGGGGCCTGGTGGAGGGTGCCCCTGGATGCTGGGGGGTGTGGGTGGTGGGAGACATGGGTGGGGGCCTGGTGGAGGGTGCCCCTGCACTGCTGGGGGGTGGGGGTGGTGGGAGACATGAGTGGGGGCCTGGTGGAGGGTGCCCCTGGTGGCAGGGGGGTGGGGGTGGTGGGAGGCATGGTGGGGGCCTGGTGGAGGGTGCCCCTGCACTGCTGGGGGTTGGGGGTGGTGGGAGACATGAGTGGGGGCCTGGTGGAGGCTGCCCCTGGTGACTGGGGTGGTGGGGGTGGTGGGAGACATGAGTGGGGGCCTGGTGGAGGGTGCCCCTGGTGACTGGGGGGGGTGGGGGTGGTGGGAGACATGAGTGGGGGCCTGGTGGAGGGTGCCCCTGGTGGCGGGGGGGTGGGGGTGGTGGGAGACATGGGTGGGGGCCTGGTGGAGGGTGACCCTGCACTGCTGGGGGGTGGGGGTGGTGGGAGACATGAGTGGGGGCCTGGTGGAGGGTGCCCCTGGTGGCAGGGGGGTGGTGGGAGACATGGTGGGGGCCTGGTGGAGGCTGCCCCTGGTGACTGGGGGGGTGGGGGTGGTGGGAGACATGAGCAGGTGTGCAGGGTAGTCCCCTGTTTTGTGGGCTGCCTACAGGGGCCGTGGAGGGTGTACAGGGAACACCTGTGAGGACCCACCCAGCCTAATCGCGTGTGTGACTTCCCATGCACCCCTGTAATACACGTACCAAGCCAAATCGCGTGTGATAATTCCCGCGCACCCCTGAAATACACGCGCCCAGGCTATTCGCGTGTGGAAATTCCTGCGCACCCCTGAAATACACGTACCCTGCTGTAATCGCGTGTGGGACTTCCCGCGCACCCCTGAAATACACGCGCCCAGGCTATTCGCGTGTGGAAATTCCCGCGCACCCCTGAAATACACGTACCCTGCTGTAATCGCATGTGGAACTTCCCGCGCACCCCTCAAATACACGCGCCCAGGCTATTCGCGTGTGGAACTTCCCGCGCACCCCTGAAATACACGCGCCCAGGCTATTCGCGTGTGGAACTTCCCGCGCACCCCTGAAATACACGTACCCTGCTGTTATCGCGTGTGGGACTTCCCGCGCACCCCTGAAATTCACGCGCACAGGCTATTCGCGTGTGGAAATTCCCGCGCACCCCTGAAATACACGTACCCTGCTGTAATCGCGTGTGGAACTTCCTGCGCACCCCTGAAATACACGCGCCCAGGCTATTAGCGTGTGGAACTTCCCGCGCACCCCTGAAATACACGCGCCCAGCCTATTCGCGTGTGGAACTTCCCGCGCACCCCTGAAATACACGTACCCTGCTGTAATCGCGTGTGGGACTTCCCGCGCACCCCTGAAATACACGTACCCTGATGGAATGGCGTGTGGAACTTCCCGCGCACCCCTGGAATACACCTACCCTGATGGAATCGCGTGTGGACCTTCCCGCGCACCCCTGAAATCCACGTACCCGGCCAAATCGCGTGTGAGACTTCCCGCGCACCCCGGTATACACGCACACGTATTTTTTGTCAGCGTGTCCGTGTTTGTGGGTACCCCTTTGCACGTCATTTGTCCTGGAGGGCCACAGTATAGGACATTCATCATGGCAGTATATGGGTGCTATTTGTTGGCGCACCTTTTGGCGCACATTTCTTACAGCCGCAGAGACGCTACCGCCTGCTTTCTTGTGGCGGTCGTGTTTGTGCCTGTGCGCTGGTTTGAGCGTGTGCTTTTTTGCCCTATTCTATTCCATGAATACGTGTTGTAGGCGAGCGTGTGGGCGTTCCGCGCACTTGTGCCCTGTACTTCCCCCGTGACGCCCACGTTTTTGCAAGTTGTTCCCCATTCCGAGTGTTACGCCCGTGTTCCGCCTACTTTTGTTGTGTGCGCCGCGCTATGTGCGAATTTCGCGGTGGCCTGTGCAATTTTCGCTGTGACCTGGCGCACGCTGTTAGAAGGCCTGTGCGCCAACGTGCCCGGCGCACTTTTTATCGCACATCCGCTGGTTTTCTCGCGCACGGACTTCCATGAATCGACGTGCGCTGCTTTTCGTGCGATTTTCGCACTTGCACTGCGATTTTCGCTATTCCACTGCGATGCGCACGTTTTTGCCCACTTGCGCCGCGCTAATTATTCCATGAATCGGCCTGTCAATTTCATCTTTAAAAATAGCCTCCCTTCGTTTAAAGGGCTGTACTCACATTGAAAACAAAAATCAGTTTCTTCTATGATCACTGAGGCAACATTTAATGTTGCATGCTTCCCTCTAATTGGTTAGTAGAACTGGTGGATATATGGTGGACACACACACACACACACACACACACACACACACACACACACACACACACACACACACACACACACACACACACACACACACACACACACACACACACACACACACACACACACACACACACACACACACACACACACACACACACACACACACACACACACACACACACACACACACACACACACACACACACACACACACACACACACACACACACACACACACACACACACACACACACACACACACACACACACACTCTCACACTAATAATTAACAGCACATAGAAAAATAACAAATGCAGTTTCGGGCTCAGGAACTTGGTCCACTAGTCCATTACAAGGTCCGTCAGAACCCCACCACACCCATAGAGCCTAACCTCTTCACCTCCACCTATGTGGAAAATGCACCCTCAGAGTGATTGTGACTTTCTTGCAGGAGACACACTATAGCAATTCATGTTTCCAAATACCACACTGGTCCTACCCTTGGTGGAAGCAGCTTTCTCTGCTGCATACATTTTACTTTTAACCACGAACACCACAGCAACCCCTGCCCTGCTTTCAGTGTTCTTTCTCTGGCTGTGCTCCTCTCAGCATCGACTGACTCTTTCAAACTGGGAGTAAGGAGTGTGTTATGCTAGATGTCAGAAATAGAAGACCGACTTCCTGTGCTCTTCAGAAACCGCCCTCCCATATGGAACCCTGATAAGAGCAGCCACTTTCTTACGGTTCCGAATCTCTGACGGAGCGTCTCCAAGAAAAACAGGGTGGAGGATTGAATGAAATACCCCGATGATGGCATGTCCTGCAGCTGCACAAATAGGCTTTAGGTTTCAGATGTGTTCACTTCCAAAAGTATGACATTATAAACTAGAGAACATCCAGCTCTGCCCCTGCACTATTCAATACGCCCTATTTTTTTGTTCACATCCCTTTCCACATGGTACTACTACTATTATGTCTACTATTATGTTGGGGCCTGTCACATTTTATTATTTTGAAAATCTGGTTACAAACCATCAACAATGTTCCTTACATCACATGCCACACCACAAATGATTACTAAAACACAGCAAGACTCTCTGGACGTCTACAGCAGGCTCAGCCCCCTTCGTCTCCCATATCCCAGGAAGCCTTTGGTGGGAGAGCTCAGCAAGGCTTAAACACTAATCACAGAGAGAACAACAGGTGGAGATAAGGAGTGTGAGTGTGAGAGAAGGAGAGAAAGAAAGAGAACAAGAGTGTTCAAGATCAGCTTACAATATGCTTGGTACAGCAATTTTAAATGTTTCCCAAAAAGTGGATTTGATCAATTTATAATCCTCCACTGACTTGAAAATGTCTACTTACTGGTTGAAAGAACTACTGACATACTGCAATTTGGAACCTTGCCCATCCCGGTATTGTCTTATGCATTCAACTCTGTTCCGATTACTAGAACCCCATAGGCCCTCCACTGTTTGATTACACAGTATATGGACGGCATGGGGAAACTAGATTTGTCAGTCAATGCCTCGAAATCAGTGGTAATGGTCTGCCATGCTGGGAGGGTATGCACCAAACTACCAATCATTCAGCCAGTGATCACTATTGGTGAGTAACCTGTAACTCTAGCCGGAAAGGTTCACAACACATAACTACACAACAGTCAAAAATTATGCAACCAGCAAGTGACATATTTAGGTTTGCTAAAGTGTTTAAAGCACAATCGTTTACTATGGCCGTGAGAATCTGTATGGCTAGACAAAAGGCCATAGCCAGTTAGGGGCCAAATGTCAGCATATTGAAACTCGACAATCTAGCAGGTAGAAGGAAATCATTTTTAAAAATAATTACTTGGTTCTGCCCTCGTCAGCTCCCACCTTTGCAGTACATGGCGAATTGGGATTTCCTCATTGTGAGGATGACCTGCTCTGCGAGCTTGTACAACTATAGTTAAACATCTGGTGCAGTGACGAGGCAAATGTTTCACATCAAATCCTGAATCACATAATCTTATGGGAGGTGAATTGTACAGCCATCCCGTGGCTATCTTGTGTAAAGGAGTCTTTGTTCAAGACGCTGTTTGCTACTTTACAAATCCAACAACTATTATAAACTCGCCACCACTTGATATTACGAGGATCTTAAGTTCATTGTTAATGACGGTGTGAGAACAGACGGAACTTGTTTAGTCTGCAAATAGAGCTCAAATAATCTTTTTGACAAATACAACCCTGGACTGCCTTGCAAGGATACCTTTTAAACATGAGCGGATCCTGATTTCTAGGGCCCGATTCAATTTATTGTTGCTGCTGGCTGTCGCAGGGAAGTTGCGGCACCTCCAGTGAATATTGATCAAATGTTCTACTCAGTAAAGCATCTGCTGAATATCTTATACACGTTGTCTTTTTCTGACCTGTACAGTTAAAGATCAGGAAAGCTACTTTGGTACCGTTATTGCATAAAATAGTGCAGGCCTACATTGTCTGATGGTTGTGTGCACTTTTGATGGTTGTATCATCTTTGATTGCTTTGGCTTTTGTTAAGTTTTTAAGGAGGGTCCTTAAATAGCCATGCTTTATCCAAATATCCAAAAACAAATATCCCAAATATCCAAACACTGAGTCTGTATCTCTTCCATTTAGCCAGTTGTAAAATATCAACAAGCTATTTAGAGTGACAACAGAGGATAGAGCAATGGCAACAAGACGACACAGAGCAACACAGGTTCGATCCCAGGTCTGCACTTAGAAACTTCTGGGTATTAAGCGTGTTATAAATAACCTGCCATATCATACTTATGTAATTTATAAATCTTCTTGAGACTTTAACTTCATTTTGAGTCCATTGGTTGCTATAAATCTGTCATATACCAATTTGCTAGGTTGGGTAAAAAATAAACACGCATGGGGTCCTCTTACATTTCATTTTCTAGTGCTATATTCATCCATTTAAACAGGTTGATCTCTTAAACTGAAAGATAATTCAATATATTTTAGGGCTCAGCTCTGTGGTATCTTCGTATGAATCCCAATGATGCTAGAATATCTTCTCCTGGATCATTGCAACTAGTTAATCACCTTTCATGTGCCATTCAAATAAGCCCTTATTTTTAATAATCAAAGGTTGAAAACAATTGAAAGCAAACGTTGATGTGAGCTCCAGTATAAACCTTCATGCCAGTACTATTGACATACCTGGTGGATTTACAGACTTTTTATGGATTTTGGGTAGGAAATAAACTATATTCTTGGTGTCAAATTTTTCAAGTTCCGTGATTAATTTACGCTAAAGTAGCCATAATCCTGGTTATAATCGCACATTCATCAACAGTCTAGAAATACTTTATTTTGGATCATGAACACGTTTGCTATTATGGGTCTTGTTATTTAACAAATGCAACACAGTCTTAGTACATATATTGTTTGTCTCAGGTAATCAGCAGGTTTTTGGGTCAAAAGTTCATGGCATGTGCTGCACCAATTGCAGGTCTAGCAGAGGTTTCCATAGCATATCTTGAAGGTTTGCATTTGCCTCACTCTGGAACTCAACTTTTCACATGTTGCACCAGCGGTGTGAACAACATACATCAATGACTACTGCTGAAACAATAACAGAAGAAACTTAATCAGGAGATAGCTTAAAGTGGCAATTGCTGTGCATCACACTGAGGAGCTGTCACTGGGGATGGATGTGTGCTTAACCTTGCTTGGTAATCCACCCCTTGCCCCCAATGGAAGATAAGACAAATACATCCTGGCATCATTTCTTGACCCATGTGCCAAAATTAAAGCAGCTGCTTTTCAGCAGCATGAGAATGCAGAAAACCGAACAGAATGAGGCACACTTAAAATGTGTGAAGATGCACTTTTGCATGAGTGCTCAGGAAAATGTTTGAATAACAGATTTGGGAAGAACATGCACAAATCCCTGTTTTCAACACACCACCAGAAATGTCAAGAACATTGGGCCACATTATGCTTTTGGTGGTAACATCATTACCAACCAGAACCGGAAGCACAGCTGCAGCCATTTTGAAAAATGATGCCAAAGGGCCCCGCACCACAGCACATACCAGAACTAGCATGGTACCTGAAACCACGTTATCAACACAGCAGATGCTGAACCCCTGGCAGCTGCAACTGCCATCCAACAGCCAGACAATGTGGTTGTGTCAGGGGAGGCAGATGCCAGCACTGTCGCACAGGAAGCTGCACCCGCACCCACCCACTGGCCCATGACACCCCCTCAGACACCCTTGTCACCTCAGCAGGATGACCAGCCACATGTTAAATGTAACCTGGAGTCAGAAGGTGACACGGATGGAAGTGAAGGTGACAGGGCTTTTCCAGCTAACCTTGCTTCAGCCCCAGCCCTCCCCATAGCCCCAATCCAGACCACAGCCTTCACTGGATGCAATAGGGAGGAGGCTGGACACAATGGAGCAGTGACAAGTGCACATGGAGATACGCTGGACACAATGGAGCAGTGACAAGTGCACATGGAGACACTGGCAGACACCAAGGGCCACACCTGCAGGCAATCCAAGGCTCTGTCCAGGGTGCCACACGGGGCCTTCAGGGACCTGGATCGAGACTGATGACAATCTGCAGTTGCAACTGCCACATTGACTGTTGTGGGAAAAGACATGATTTACTGCCCACATACAAGTATGAATGATGACTAACAGCATGTCTTTGTCCACCCTACAGGTTAACAGGCGACTCAACAAGAGAATGCAGGCCCATCTACCTCCCGCCCATCTACCTCCCACCCATGGCCGGGTCTCCAGTGCAATGGCAACAGCCTCCAACCCTGTACCGCCCAGCAATGGGAAGTACAGTAGCAAGGGCAGGAGTGATGCCACAGGGCCCAGCAGCACAGCACATACCAGCACCAGCATGGTACCTGATGCCACGATATCAACGCAGCATAGTCACCTTCAAGGGCAAAGGTCACAGGCGTCAATAACAGTACATTGTGGATGAGTTTCCTTTTCAAAAGGAATGTTAATGGACACTTTGTTCAGGCATTTTTTCTGCTTTGTTGTACTACCTGGTTTTCTATACCAGTAATTGAATGTAGTGTCATATACTATGGGGGTGGGGGGAATATGCATTGTCATTTTACACCATGCACACTGCTCTCAGCCAGCAGTCATCACTTTCATGGCCTCTGATTGGCATTGTAGGGTGCATGTTGCCTATTATGGGTCTTTGTGTTGCTATCATGCAAGTGCCCTGATGGGTGATTAGTTTTTCTCTGCATGTTTGCGGTTTCTGCTTTCCTTCCGTTATGGCTTCACATATATGATTGTAAAAAAGGGGATGTGTGACTTGCTCATGACATTTAACAATTATTTTAAGAAGATATTATCTAATTCTCAAAGAGTATTCTGGGTGTAGGGGAGAAAAATACAACTCTGGCACAGACCGTTTAGGGGAGAAAAATACAGCTCTGGCAGAGAAAGTTGTCTCAATAACAATACTACTAAAAAGTGTCCTTAAGTAAGTTAGTCGGTCAATGATTTGTTCAATTACATGTGTCATTCTTAATAGTCTATCTTGCCATTAAATGGTAATACATGTTGTACTTAACCTTTAATTCATGAAACAAATTCTGACACAGTATATAAATCAATTTTAATTAAAAAATGTATATTATATAAATGGTGAGCTCTATGTGTTTTTGGCAATCCCCATACCCAGGAGCAAATCTTTTGCAACTTTCTACTTCTTCCAATTGTATGATGTATCTAAAGAATAAGTACATAACAGACATATTATCAGAATCATACCTGTTAACAATTTTCATCAACTTTCAGGCACATAATCATCATTGAGGAATGGTTTGCTTATTCACCTGGTTGACATGTGTTCTGAGAGTGTTAAATCTCTTCAATCTCTGTCTCAGTCCATTAGTTTCGCGGACCTCATAAGTGGTTTCAGTTCACACCTATCACAAAATATCACCAATTCGATTGTTTGTAATTCTATTATCTTTCAGTATGTTACACCTGGGAATTATATCTATTAGGTTGGGATACATAAGGTTATATTACCTTCATTTTTATGGCTGGCATGATCTTGTCTCTTCTGAATACTAGGGAACATGCTGTGTGACAGCTCCTTGCCTTAATGTGATACCTGTGGAGTCATATATCAAGTATGGTCAAAATACCTGATAAGCATGTTCTGCTAGTATAATAGGGGCTAATCAGCTTGATGTAATACTTACCACTGTTGGAGTTTTTCTGCCTGAGTATCAAATATCAATAGTTTTGTTTTCAAAATAGCAGATGCTCATTTTTCTAATAGTGGCAGAAAGTCATGGAAAAAAATTGGAACGTCTCCATCACTAATCTGAATCTCACCAAGCAGCTGTTGTGGACGCATCACCCTATAGAAGAGAGATCTAGAACTTTCAACTACCTAGAATTGAAACCCAAAAGCACCGTTAATTCGATTGTAAAAAATGCAGCATTGGAATTATTTGAGGCAAAAATGGTCAAAGACTTCACATATATAAAATTCTTTGATTTAAGGCAACATAACATCCGGAAACCCCAACACAAACTACTTTGTCAACTAGCGGAAGATCCCACTATCATAATAAAACCTGCAGACAAGGGGGTGCTATTGTCATTAATGACAATACATTAACAGCTACATGGACCTCTTGAATGATAGAGACACATACCTCCCTTTGGATAATGACCCCACAGAACTATAAGACCCATTATCTGTAGCGTACTAGAATAAGCTTTGGCAGAAAAGTGAACCACTCATAAGACAAAAGAATTTCTTACAACCAAATTCCCCATTATGTCAGTCTTTTATGGACTACCTAACATTCATAAAAATCTTAATAGCCCACCTTTCAGACTAATTGTCACAGCAACGGACAGTATTTTTGACCCTTTGTCAAAATATTTGGACAATATATTACAACCAATTGTCCAAAAAACACCCACATACTTGACAGACACTAACCATTTTGTCAACATTATAACATCATTGACAAAACTTCCTTCTGACTGGACGCTATTTACTTTGAACGTCCAAAGTTTATACTCTTCGATTTCCCATGGAGATGGCCTAGAGGCCCTAGAATGGAACTTATTACAAGAGCAATATGTACTAGCCAATATAATCTTCATGCTTGAACTAACTAAAATTATGTTTTACAATGCTTACTTTCGATTTGATAAGAAATACTACCTTCAAGTCTCAGGCACATCAATGGGTTAGGCAATGGCACCTGCTTATGTAAACCTAGTTATATACGCTTTTGAGACAAAACACATTTTGGAACAGAGAAAATGGGCTGATAAACTACTAGTATGGAAAAAATACATAGACGGCATCTTTGGGATTTGGTAGGGCTCACTACTAGAACTCAAACTTTTTCTATCATATTTGAATTTCTGCCACCCCAGAATCCAGATCACTTTAGAGACTGGATCAATTATACATTTTCTAGATGTTGAAATCACCCTAGATGAGAATAGACTCATTACATCTGTTTACCGTGATCCAAGAGATGTTAATAACACCTTACATTACTCAAGTTTTGATCCAAGTCTCAAGGACAATTTACCTCTAAACCAGTACATGAGAATCAGGCGGATGGTATCCGACAACACGTGAGCTTGCAGTCAATAAGATCACTGAGAGGTTCAAGGAAAGAAGCTACCCCGAGCCCATACTAGAGAAGGCGAAAGAAAGGAGTAACACATTCAACAGACAAACCTTATTACAACCCAAAATAGGCAAAGAACAACCACACTTGCTACATACCACAAAATACTCAAGACAGAGTGACCAAATCATTAGACTACTGAAAAAGAATTGGCAAATTACAAGATTAGACCCACTACTCACAAGACTTTTCCCGAAATCACCTATGATGGCTTACAGTAGAGGTAAACATTTAAGGGACAATCTAGTCAAAGTTCAGAAACAAAATAAGACTGGACAAACACAACTGAGTAAACCAAAGGGTGGCATATTCCCATGCATCCACTGCAGTTACTGCAACAATGTACAAAAAACGTGATTACATCAGACACCCATGTTCAGGACAGAAAATTGCATTAATACACGTTGCAAATTGTGATTCAAAATACTTTATCTATGGCTTGCTTTGCTCATGTGGTTCATTTTACATGGGACAAACTATCAGAAGAATAAAGCAAAGACTAACGGAGCATAGGTCGAACATTAGAAACAACAACCAGAAGTCACCTTTGCCAAGATGAGAGACACGATAGTGCAACAAAGATATGTGGTCCTAGAAACCGTCCGTACACCTGCAAGAGGAGGTAAAGTCAACATTTTGTTGTCCAAGAGGAAAATGTACTGGATACACAAACTAAATGCTATGGACCCTACCGGGATAGATGAAGAATTCTCGTTGGCGCCTTTCTTATAATGTTAGGTTGCAGTTGTGTGTAAGGCTCTTTTGAAAACATGACCAAAATTAATAAAAATTTGTAGCAATGTTACATTGCAATTTGGACACTGTACAAAATATGCAGAATATAACAATTGAAATACCAATGTGTAAATGGAACAAATCCCATATGTTGCAAGTAGTGGCATCTCGATGTAACATTGAATTTTGACAACTTGTCTTAACATCACGTTGACTTCTAAATACACTGCTAACAACCCAATCTAGTGAGAGACACATCTTTCACATGGGCACATGGTCAGCATCAAGAATTCAGCTTATTACATGACTATCATCCACATTTGTGTGAAGGTGGTCAGGAACAGACTGATTATCTGTTAGAGTGATACACTAATAGCTTGAAAGGATTGACATTGTGTAGCTTACTTGAACTGACAATTAGAGTACCAAATATCTGAACTAAGAGTGTTGCTCAACATGACATCCAATAGGATCATCAACACTGTTTTACAAAAATTATATATGAACACGCTCTGGGGGTCTGCAAACCTTCAGCTGTTCATTCATTGAGAGAGTGCCATATAGTGTCACATGTGGACCGTGGGTGCGCAGTTTAAAATTGAGAAATTCGTAATAGGACACTTTCAGTGCCCTCAATAACTGTATTACTCAAGAATAAACATTTGGTTTACACCTTGACAGTTTAATCTCTTGGTACTAACCTTCCAAGATACTATCTCTACCACCTAGGAAAGCGCAGATAACAAAGTAAAAATTGACTTTGAAAAGGTGACGTCATGATGCTACAATGTCAGATGTACATGATGCTCTATGAATAGTGGCCATCTTGGATGGCTCACTTTATACGATGCCATAGGAGAAGATACCGTGCAACACACCCAGCTCCTGATAAAGTTATGAAACATAAGGTAAGCTGATGATAACAATCATCCCAATGGAAGTTTCCACAACAGCTCCTTGGGAAGATTCAGATTATTGATTGAAACATCCCGATTTATTTTAGGACATTCTTCCACTATTAGAAGGATGAACATCTCCTACTTCGAAAAAGAAACTATATTTGATGCTCACGCAGAATACTCCAAACAGTGGTGAGCATTAAATCAAGCTAACTAGCACATACTATACAAGCAGAATATGCTTATCAGGTCACTTAACCATACTTAATATAAAATCCACAGGTATCACATAAAGACAAGGAGCTGTCACACAGTAGTTTGCCTACTATTGAGAAGGGACACGATCATGCCAGCCATTAAAGTGATTAAGGGACACTTTCTGTGGATAATTATTGACCAACACGTTTTAAATATCTTTTAATATCATCCATCTGATGGTACTGTACAACATAGCGTAGTGTATGTTTTTATTGCAGCAATAGAATTTGGACAAGCCAACTGAACCTATTAACAGAACACCATTGTGTTGGCATCGAGTACTTGTGGCACTAAGGTAATATAACTTAACAGATGTAACTTACTGAAAGATAGTAGAATTACAAACATTCGAATTGGTGATATTTTGTGATAGGTGGGAACTGAAACCACTTACAAACAATCAAATTCAAATCCCTCTGTATCATCCATAAGGCTGTCTGGGCTGGGGACCACGCTATCTATAACTGGCTCTCACTAAATACTCTCCACCCAGATCTGTTTGGTCTTCCAGCACAAACTCTCTGTGTGTTAAGCAATTCACTAAACAGCAAGCTGGTGGCTGATATCTATCCTTGGCTGGCTCCGTCCTATGGAACAGCCTCATCCTTCCTCTTCATCTTGAGCCGGATTGCCTGAAATTCTGTAAGCTCCTCAAGACCTTCCTTTTCACCTCCTCCTTATCTCTCTCCCTCCTCTGCTAAACCACACTGTTGCTGAGATTGGTGACCAGGGCCCTTATGTGTCCTCCTGGCTCCTGGCCTCACACACCCAATCACCTTCAGCCTCCGCCCGCTCCCAGCACTTGCCACTCCCTGCTCTTGCCTTGGCACCCACTGGCCTATGCACCCCAGGCTTGCACGTATTTATTGGCAACTGATCACTCTCACCAAGCCACTAACAGCTGCTTACTCCCTAGCGCTTCCCTCTTTGTTACACCTAGCAGTTACCCGCAACTCCCTCTTCCCTTCTCTCCCTCTGCACTTGCACGTTCTGAATGCTCACAAGGTCTAGTAGGTCCGCCTCTATCTTTTACTGTTATATTTGCTTCTTTCCCATGTTCCCTCCCTGTTGCCCTGTGGGCGCTTTAAAACACAATTTAATTGATGAATGAGCGCCTTACAAATGTACAATAAATGAAATAAAAATGAGGTCTGTGAAACTAACGGACTGAGACAGAGATTGATGAGACATAACACTCTCAGAGCAGAAGTCAACCAGGTGAATAAGCAAACCAGTCCTCAATGATGATTATGTGCCTGAAAGTTAATGAAGATTGTTAATAGATATGATTTTGATAATGTTTCTATTATGCACTTATTATTAAGATAAACCATATAATTGGAAGAAGCAGAAATTTGCAAAAGACTTGCTCCTGAGGAAGCACATTGACCGAAACCCGCAGAGCTCACTGTTTTTATGATAATTGTTTTTGATTCAAATGTGATGAATATACTGTGGCTTTAAGCCCCTGTTCCTAGGGCTGGAACAGAGGCTTAGGGCCTTTAGCGCCCCGGGTTGCCAAAGCAGTAACCCTGGTGCTAAAAAAAAAAGTATTTTCCTTTGTACAATGGGACGTGCATGGCATTGTGTTGTACAAAGGAAAAATACTTACTCAAGATGGCCACCATGGTAAGGAAAGAGGGGCTCTATATAGGGCCCCTCTTTCCTTACCATGGTGGCCTAAAGAAGTAGAGAGGAAGGAGCTTCGTTGGTGGGGAGTGCCTCTGCAGAAAAAAGGTCATTGGGAGGTGGGAAAGGATAAAAAAAAACAATGGACAGAGGGTGAATGGAAGAAGGCAGCGGGGGGAGATGGCTGTCAGGCTTCCTGAACGAGGGCTTGCATCAGCGGTTCAAGCCTGCATACTAATCTATCAGAAGTTGTGTTTTTCCTGAATTAAAGGTTGATTAATCATAACATTTATGATCATTTAATGGCAAGATACACTATTAGGAATGGCACATGTAATTTCACATATAGGATTGCCAGATTACAAGCAATCACTTTGTGCCAGTGTTGCATAGACTTTGTGCAGTTTTGAATTGTGACTTTGGGTGTGTAGGCATGTGTTCTCTATGCATTGTGGTTCATGCTGTCCTATGTATTTGTATTATGTACTTATTGCAGCAATATGCAGCACTCACATGCTACTGCATTGTCCTGCATTGTCTAGTCCTGTGGGTTGGTAGATGTCATGTGTGGGGTGAGAGGGCAGGTTCTGCATGTACAGTGCCTTGACAGGGCATGCATTGATCAGTTGTGGTAATGTCCCACCCCCTTTCCAATAGACTTTCACTAGTGATGCAAGATTAATTTGTGTGATGGCACTTGTACTCAGTATCCATGTCAGTTGGCCTCTGTGGATCTCCATGTATGCAGGCAGTGTGCTATTCCACAGAACCATAGCATCATGGGTGGAACAAGGTAAGCATTGGCAGTGACCAGGACATTCGTTGAGTGATAGTGCCTCCTGTTACGGTATTCCTCTTCGGATCCCCCAAGAAAATGTTGACTAAAATTAGTCAAAATGTGTGCATTTTAAGCATGTTTTAAACATATATATATTCAAAAAGTCATGTTTTAAATAGGTTCATGATCTCGCAACGTATGTCTTCAATGACAGAGGGACAATGGTGCAGGGTTGAGTGTAGGGACATGATCTGGCTTGGTGTAGTGTTGTGTGCCGGGAGCGGCAAATATTTGTAAATACCCTGATCTAGGATATATTTTTACCATCCCTTCCATCTGGCAGAGTGGTACCCTATGCAGCTTTTACAGCCAAATCCAGGGACCCGTGTGAGTTGCACCCTAGGAAGCCCATTAGCCTTACCCAAGAACCAATGCTGGTTGTTTGTGGGAATGGTTTTACCTAGCTGGGGTGGGATGTGTGTGTCTTTATGGCTGTGTTGTTTGTGGAGAAGGGAGCAGAACAGCCAAGGGGGAAGTATTCTCTCTTTCCTTGCTTCATTTTTAAAAAGATACAGTGATAGTAAAAGACAGTCAGTACATATAGGAGCACAAGAAGGGCAAATACGGGTAGGAGAAAAGAGAGGGATCCACAGACCGAACAATGTATATGAATATCCAATCTAACATCGCTCGTTGCAGGAGTGGCTTTGTGCTTTCAGATCCCGCAGCAGTGCTGGAAGAGGGTGTTGACAGCTTGCTCTGTAAATGAACAACCCCATACATAGTTTGAGGTGGATGCAGTAAATCAGTAAATCAGCTACGAACTCCAATGTTAACTGTAATCCAGCTATCAGTTGACAGATCTGAAACATTTTACATGGGAAAACCTACACAGTGAAAGTGGATACAACCACTCCAACCCGAAGGAAAAGGTTAAATCTTGGCTTTTCCTGACTGGAGAGATAAATAACCTTATCACATTGAAAAGAATGGCACACCCAATCCTGGGTTTCAGAATACACAGCACCCAAACGGCATCTCTCACACACTCGGCCCTGCACAGCAAACTTACAGCTCTTTTGAAAAAGAATTACTGTCAGCACGTATTTATATTAATTTAGTTGTGAAAACAATAAAAGAAGGAGCTTATTAAAGACAGGAAACAAGGTTTTAGGCAAAAAGCAATGATTCAATAATAACTGCCTTGGTGAGATGAAACTAAAATATGAGAACTGATGGCAAACTTGGTTGCCAGAAGGGGTTTACAGAAGAATGTATTATCGATCATGGCAGGCGCTCATATGGTTATTGCAGGATGCCATGTGACATTTAAAATATTGTAATGCCTCAGTAGTAGCAGCCTGGTTAAGGTTACATGGCACTCTATATCGGGGGAAAAACGTGTTCCTCTTTACATTTTGACCATGACTGTGAAAGTTCTCCAAATCTGGCAAAAAAATAAACATAGCACTCATGCCAAACTTGGTGGTTTCCTGAATATTTTCATGCAAAAAGAATGCTGCAAATATTTATTTTTTCAAGTGGTTGTACCATCTAGCTTGCGGGCTCCAACAGGGTTAAATGATCTTCCCCTTCAAGGCAGCGAGTTGCCGACACCTAGGGGTCAACACCAGTGCTCACCTTGATGGCACTTTTGCATAATTCGGACTTCTGAAGTAATGCTACACAAACAGTTTGGAGGCAGGTTAAGTCCTGACATGAGGCAAAAGAGCCCACGTCTGCATGTGTTTCTTGCACTCTGAAGCCTTCTGAATAGAATTACTCAGTTATTGAAAGAGTACCCCTGGCACAAGGGGGGCTGAGGAGGTCACAAATTCTCACAAGCACCAATTGGTATCTCGTAAGGGACCCCCGGGAACTTTGCGTTCTCCAACAAGTGAAGCACTTGCCCACTCCGAATTGTTTCACGACCTAGTAGGAATGCTATTGTCTTCTTCCCTGATTACGCCACCCTTCACTTCCCCTCCTCACCACTATTTCTGTCACTGTACTTGTATGCTCCATATTGTCTCATGACCTAGTAGGAAGGTTATTATTGTTGTCTTCTTCCCTGTCCTCCACATCCTTCACCCACCACCCTGCATTCTTGTTACGGCACTTGCACGATTGGTATGTCTCAAGACCTAGTAGGTACGTCATTAATACTGAAGGCTTTCTCAGCAGGACGAGATGGCGGCTGCATTTATCTGCTTATGTTCACAACAGGCGCCACGTTGGGCTGCTGAGGGAGGCCCTATTTGGGCCCTGTTTTCCTGGAAAAAAAATATATTTCTATATGTGATTATGCAGTCAGTAGGCCCAAAGTACATATCTGTGAACTGTCTGGTCTAAATGAAACAAATGTGGCAGTCAGCTAAGCCCGAGTGTGATCTCTCAGCTCACCTCTTCTGTGACAAGACACGACATGCCGGAGTACTGACAGCTGGTCGGCACTACGCCCGGGGGCCCCGGCTGCACCTCAGAACCTGCGCAAGCGAACACACTAGGGCTATGCGAGAGACAGGACCTGATTGCCATGCCCATGCCCGGCCCCAATATGCAGGCATGAGGAGAGTCAAGGGCCGGCACCAATCACGCAGGCGGCATCCACTAGCCAACGAACCACCCAGGCTGACTGAGGCTGGCTTGGATGATGTGTCCCATTTAATGAATCCTTTCCCCACAAAATGAAGCCCTATGGCCCGAGGCCTACCAGGGAAAGTCCTGGTGTCTTGGTGGACCAGTCCAGGTCTGCCTAGTGACCTTCACTCTCCAAATATGTGTGTTCCACCACCTGCTCCCCCTCGATCTCTGCGTCTTCATGTTCCACCTCCTGCTGGAACTGCATCTCCCCCTCCTTTTTTTCCACCTCCTGCTGACCCTCTTCACCTGGACATGACATGTTCCTGATGAGGGGCACACCTAGGCAAAAGTGTTCACAAGGGTTTCCAAAAAGCGTGTTTTCTATGTATGGGATGGTGCAAGGGAAAAGGATGGAAAAAAAACAATCACAAAGAGAATACATGGGTTTTCTTGAAGGCGTTCCCTTTTTAATAAAAGGTGAGTGGCTCATAATCAAACACTCATAAAAGGGGATTACAAAGGAACATCACAAAAGAAGTAACATACAGAATTAAATGTCACTAACATGGAATTAAATGACAAAAAGCTACACAGAAAATACAAACAGTGTTTATACAAAACGCTAACATACTCTCCTCATATAGATCAGCCCGTCCCTCCATCTAACAGCCAAGCAAGACCCACAGAGAACCAATAAGGGAGCTTGTGCATGAAACCTCACCTGAGAATCGAGGGGCTCTGGTTGCTCCTGTGGGATATTTCAACCCATGCCAATGCATCCTATTACACCTGTTTGCCAATGGGGAAAGAAAACTGCCAAAAATGGATGCACTAACCACTGTGCTTGCCAAATCTGCAAAACTGCACATGGTTCATAAACCACAAACGAGCTGCACACCCTGCCACACACAAGCTAAGTTGATTCCAAAGCAAGAACTCCCTACGAGAGAATGCCAGTGGGTGTTGTTATCTGTCACATGAATAAAGGTCCCAGAAGTGGGCTAACACCTGAAAATACCCTTAAGTACAGCTTCCTAATCAATGGCAACCTTCAAAGTGCTGTTTTGGTGCTAAATTCAGTCATTTTCCCAGTGAAACATTCAAAGAAAAAAGTTGCTGAAATCATAGATTCTCCAGGCAGTCAGAGGAATCCAGGCTTCACTGACTGACAGCTGCATAAGAAAATTAGCTGTCAAACCCAATTTAAAGGTGTTTATTTTTCCTGAAGAGATTGCAAAATTAGCCTATTTAAAGCATGTTTGTGAAGGGCTTCATTCTTTTAAATGTCTAAATTCCTTATAAACTGTGCTTATTTTGATATGTGTCAAAGAAAAGACTCTATTGTGAATTTTAAATGATTAAAATTGATGAAATCCCATAGAATGAGAAAGGCAGGTCTCACAGAGATGGAAATTGGAAACAACGATAAACCATACAAATGTAATGCATGTGTCTGATTTTAGTAGAGGGCATAATTGTAAAAATGTGTATTGATGGGAAAGCTAAATTGTGGTCAAAATCAATGTGGGAGTTCCTAGATCCCATCATAAAGATGACAGCTCTGGTCTGACTGTCAACCAGGACAAGGCAAGTGCCCGTGGCCACTCACAGTGGAGGTGTGTTTTTAAATTCTGCCCGCACTATAAACTTGGTGATGTTATTTGATAGTATAAATATAGGAACTTTACCACACATAGGACACACTTTTTCCAGAACACATCTAGATTTCCGCGCAGCACCTTGTTCCAGAATTCTTCATCTTGTAGCTGACTCTAGACTTCCTTGAAAATCCTGATTTGTTTGCAGAATCCAGACTGTAGCATTGCTGAACACTTTCTAGCTAGACCCAATTTCAAACATCCCAAACATGAAGGGATTTAATACTGATCCAGTTTGGCTTGCTACCATAAAGGCTTGCCCGCTGAAACTCGTATCCTGCTAATCTGCCCTGTCCAGTGACCAGAAGGGCTCATCCAAATACAGTCTGGGGTGCAGTCCAAAATTGAACAGAACCGAGCTGCTGATCCAATCCCTCCAAAAGTGCCATGCGGCTGGTAGACCTGACCCGATCCATGACCAGAACCGTGACGGTCCAATTTTAATCACAAGGGACTGTAAGTATTAATAGGAAGAACAGTGACCCATAGTATATTTGCATTTTCTTATCCCATCTCAACCCATCCTATTTTTAATTTCAGAACCCTAGTATTGTCAAAACCATTCTTGCACTGATTTTCCTCCTTTGGTTTACCCTTCCCTAAGTCATTAGTGATTTTGAGTAACTAAAGTAAATCCAGAAAGGAATCGAGTATCTATCGCGTGAAGGGTTACGCTGGCCACTTAACTGTGAAGATGCAATGTTGGCATTCTCTTTTTCATAGTCATTAATATAGGTTAATAAAATCAATCTGTCATTTTTAAAATAGAATTTGTGTTTTCATTTTTGGGCCTATTTTGCAAAAACGCCTCTCACTAAAACCTCCATAACTTCTTCAAATGTATAGATAGAAATGAAATTACAACTCTCACTGATACCTAAGACCCTTACCCTTACCACAACCAAAAACCACATTGGAACAATGTATTTGACCCGTTTTTATCCAAATACGCATAGTGTAATTTTGCAGCGAATATGCATTTTTCAAAAGCTTACACGTGTCTTTTTCCCCATTCAAAGTGTTTCTTCAATCCGATCCTGATCTAAAATGTGTACTGTTGTTTATCTTGTAGCTCATGTGTGTTAGGACCTGCTTAGTGTTGCTTTCCTAAGAATTTCTTCCATTTAAGCATTTTTGAACCATTTTACATTATTTCACAAAGCCATTTTCACCTGTCAGTTTTAAAAGTGTCAATTTCCAAAAACGGTTTTCTCTCTTGTTTGGGGAGGGAAGATTGCATTCAGACTCTAGACATTTTCTTTCATTCCTGAATACCTGCTGATTACTGACATCTGGTAGGATTTCTCATTTGTGCCTTAAAATACTTTGCAGGGGAAATATTAACCTAAACGTTATCTGTTCACAAACCAAAACAGTTCTTTTTCCTGTGTTTTCTGTGCTGCATTCCTATAAGTGAATTCAATCGCTTTACTTAATTTCTGAATCGTATTGTCACCGCTTGGTGATTGCTGCCCCATATATATATATATATATATATATATATATATATATATATATATCTTTATATATATATATATATATATATATATATATATATGTGATTTGCATATTAAAATAAATAAATACATATTTACCTTTACAACTAGCCTGATTCTTGGTACACTGTGACCTGGGGGGTATTTTGAGACGGGTGTGATATGAGTGGTATATCATTCAGAATATTGAACTTATAGACACAAATAAATAAGGGTTTCATTGCACACTACATGCTGGGCGAGACCTGGGTGTGTGCCTGATTGAAATCCTTAACAGTTTATGGGCTCGTGCCATGATTCTGAATTCGAGATACCACCCAGGACAGTCTAACACAGCATACTAGCCTGCAGGGTACAGACAACTTGCTGGGTTGGGGTACTGTGCTACACTGTACAAGCACCACTCAAAATAAATACTCCAAAAATCGGGCCTAAATAAATTAACCCTGAAATAAGCCATAAGGAAATTGATATTTCTAAAATGGCGAACCCAGTAGGGTTTAATATTGCTAGGGGACACCTCCTGCACAAACTGTTTGTCAGGGGTGAGTGGCCCAAACAGAATGAACAGGTATGGCTGCAAGAAATCAAAGAACAGGTCACTGCCATAGACCTAGATAAATTGCAGGACAAGGGCCCATTACACCAACCACTTAGCGAACTGTAGATGGCCCCAAAAATAAAAGAGGAGCAGTGTAAAATTGCCAAAGTAGCAGCCTATTGCCACATCCACATCGGAGTAATGCAGGAAAAGCATGCGGAAAACATAGTTCTGGCAAAGAAGCAAGGGGAATCACTACAGAAAATCCAAACTAATCTAGACTCTGCAGAGCAAAGGCTACTGAAGAGCCAAGATTCATAGCCAGAGGCTAGGCAGTATATTACCAAACTAAAACAAGATCTGGCTCTCTTCCAGCAGAGAAGGCAGAGCAAGATACCAAATTACAGGCACTGCAAGATGCATGTCAGGAAAGGGTTGACTCTTTACACCACAGTCAACAGAAACTGGAGCATCAATTAACTTTTAAAGGAGTCTGCGCAGAACAGCTAGTTATCCTACAAAACCAGATTCACAGAGGAAAACAATAAATTCATTCTTAAAGATTTAGAATCTCAAACAGAATTTGATGAGGAGCGCCAGAAATCTAGTGCATTTAAAAAGCAGAGGGACGACCTGGCTGAACAGAGGGGCACTTTAAGTCAGGAGAGGGATGCCTTATGCCAGGAAGTCAGCCAATTAAATACTAAGTTAGAGAAAAGAAAGCTGTCCCTCCAGGAGCTTAGTGAAGTTAAAACCGAATATGAACAGCTACTAGAGCACACCAGGCGGGTGAAGGATGCTCTGGAAAAGAACACTCAGAGCAATAATGACAAAACTCAGGAGGTGAGTCTCCTGCAGCCAAAAATTGGCCCAATATTTCCAATCCAGGCAGGAAGCACAGAGAGACAATGAGGCTCTCTGTGAAAAGAATGACAGGCTCCACAAACAGATAGCCATGCAAGAGCAAATCATTGAGACCATAAGGTCTTAATAGAGGAGCAAAAGAGTCCGATTTTGGCATGTCACCAGGGAATAGGGGCTGAAAAAGAAAAAGGTAGGAAGGGACAGAGAAACCCATGAGCATAACATCAGGACCCCTGTCATCAAGGACTCTAATCCCTTCAGTACCATGGACTCTGCCGCCTTCATCTCCATTGCTTCATATGAACCCAGGGCCACAGGGATGGTAGACTTCAATAGAATTGGCAACATGGGACTGACAGATCAGTGCCTCACAGAAATGGATGGGCGGGCGTCTCTGAACAGATTCTCAAATGTTAGGGCTAGCCTCTCTAGTCAGGAAGACTCAAATGAGTGGAGAATCAGGGAATTGGATCCTCAAAAATACCACCTACCAAAGGATCAGTCTGTCAAATTTGGTGGGGAACTCCATGAAACTAGGCCCACAAAGAGTGTCTTAAAGACCTCTTCCCAGCTAGGGCAGTGGGGGGTACTCAGCTAATGATGGGTGGACACAGGTGACGAAAACCAAAAAGGCCAACAAAATTAAGAAGGCTCTCCTAAAAGATCCCATGAAACAGATCAAGGCCATTATGAGCGTCATAACTACCTATCATAAAAATGCCAAGTATTCAGTTTGGGAGCACCTTCAGTTATACGAGCAAATGATGGATACTTTCGACCTGAAAGATAGCCAGAATTGTATCCAATATGTCAAGTGGACATTTTTCCCCTGAATACTCCAGCTTCTTTGAGGAGCTGGAGGATCAAAATCATTCAAGATGGTCCACCTATAGGGTGGCCATCTTAATTTTTTTCGTAAATAGGAACCCCCAAGAGCCCTGCAAGGCGGCCTACAATCTGCAGTGTGGGGAAGACCAGGCCCCACAAGAATTTGTGCAAGAAATAAAACGTACCTTTGTGCAGACCACCAGGAGGGTGCGCACAGACAGTAGGGAGTTCATTAATACCTTCTTTCATGCACTCCCTAAATACATCATGACCCAGCTGGTGAGGGACTTTCACAATAAGAGATCACTAGACTGGGTCATTGAACAGGCGACTTGTATTTATGAACAGCAGAAACCGGTAGAGAATAAAAATACAAATAAAAACCCAACCCCTGCTGCTGCTAAGGTGGCGGAGGTTAAGGTTGCCCCCATTTTAGATCTGGAGATGGGGGGAGCCTAAAAATATAACTGTGCAAAATCCTTCTAACCAAAATACCAGAAGGCCCTCGGGCCAATCCCATACAGGTAGTCAGGGAGGTAACCCCACCAATAGGACCCCTAACTCCCCTGATTATTATTAGCCCCCTCCCGTTAAAAGGGCAGCAGACCCATTCTGGGGTATGTGTGGACTCCCACAGCCCAAGGGGGGATCCAACCTGGTAGCAACCAACCGAGGAAACTTTCCTCCTAACTTTCCCCAGGAGGGCAGTAATACCCCAAATGCTGGGTTGAGCTTCTTCCCCCGGTACCCGCCAAACTTCAACACCCAAAACAACCTTCCTTTCTTTCCCTACTTTCCTGTCAGCCCAATCCGGGAGAGGGGAGGGCAAGGGTGGAGGGTTACCAGAACTATCCCAACCAAGGGTATTATGGGAGAAGGGACAGATACCCTTCCTGTGAACCACCTAGGATTGACCAGAGACCCCCTACCAGCCAGAGCGGGTGTCCCAGCTGGATCGCCAGGTCCAGAACTTGTTGCAGGATCTGGGTCTCATGTTTAGGGCTCAGCAGAACCCTCAGATGAGCATGCCGGCTCAGAACTCCACCAATCAAGCGTCTGGTACTCCAGAGCAATGATGGGGATAGAACCCTGATAACCCACCGGATCCAAAGGAGGAGGCACAGGGGGAAGGGGGTGAAAATCCTGAGAGGAAGCTTCCTTCCCCATTTGTGAAAAGCCCCTGGAAACCCAGGAACCAGAACCAAAATCTCCTGCCCTCGAAAGTCTGTAACCTAAGGAACAGAGGGCAGGTAGGAGAAATAAAGAGACTAAAAAGACCCATTTTGTGGGGGAAGTTAGAGTCTTCCAATTTGAAGGAGAGGGAAAAGGATCTTCTCCTTCAGGCATGGGGGAACTCCTCCCAAAGAAAAATGGGTCCTAAGAGATCTTAATCCAGACTGGGTAAATGTGGGGACTGAGTTAAAACTGCCCATCATGAACCCCAGAATGACAAGCCAGAAAATCACCTTGCCCAAATATATTCTGGGGACCGCCTCCAAAAAGGGGTGGGTGGTGGCCCAGAATCAGAACCAGGGGAGCCCAAAACTCCCCCAATATCCAAATGCCACATTTTTCTTAGATTCCCAAGCTCCCACACCAAATCCTGCCCAAATAACTCCTCTGTCAGAATCAAGAGTAAAGAAATTAACCCACCAATTGGCCCAAAATGCACATTATTTTTGCCCCCTTGAGGAGAAGGAGGGATGATTTTATGCCCCAGTCCAAATACAGGGGCAATGTACATTGTTGGCAGTGGTGGACACTGGATCCCAAGCCAGCCTTCTGTCAAAGAGGGCCCTTGATCAGCTGAATTCAGGAAGGGGGGAGAGATACCAAATCCCTTTCAGACCTCTTCCTGGACAACTTCAGAACTTTGATGTGAATGAAATGCCTGTCGAGGGGACTGCATATTTAGAAATTAAAATTGGGCGACACAAGGTGAAACACCTGGTCATAGTTGTGACTCCAGAGGGCATACAATGTTTACTGGGTAATGACAACTGCATAGATTGTCTACCCTAAGAAATTGCGTAAACAAGGTCCCACACTAACCGACCAATAAAATTAAAACATAGCGTCAACCATGTTAGTCTAAATGGCACATTTCACATGGTTGAACAAAAACAGGATCACATGGAATTCCATTTTCAAAACAACAAAATCCCTGACATGACAGTAATTGCAGTAGGACAACAAACTGGTGATGCGAAGTCCTCTCTATTTCTGAAAATAAACCTTTCTTCCAGTCTTAAGTAGCAATCCACACTGGAAGGAAAGACTCTAAAATTCTATACCAATTCACAATCAGAAAATACCACTTCCACAGTCCAAAATGATGAGAAACCAGCTCAAAGCTTGACTGACATTCAGAAGATTGGAGAACAGTTCTTCATCCCCATTCAGTTAAATGAGGGAACGACTCTGTTCTCGTCCGAGTGTGCGTGAACAACGGTAAGAGCTTCATCAGCGAAGCCATGTTCCCAAAACTCCCAAAAGATCCAGCCATTCACACATTTAAATTGATAGACAAATGGGAAATGAACCTGGAAACACCCAATTCCAAACATCTCCTGGCTAGCAGGTGTATGCTCAAAATGTCCATAGGCAACAAGAGCATAGTCCATAATTGTTGGGTCGTGTGATATGTCCCTGATGCATTTTATTTAGACAGTGACATTCTCAATCGCTTTACCATTTGTTTGGACCTGATAAACTTCAAAGCCTGGTCCCGATTACCGGGTAATCCCATGGACTCTGATGATCCAGAGAAAGCATTTCGGTCAGCTCAACTGCTGCCATATGTAGTTGAAGTTCAGATTGGTGAGGAAGTCACCATCCCTTAACGGACCCCACTATTCCCACTTGAAGTAAAAATTAAAAGAGGACAGAAACTTCAAAATCCTGACGCATATGTCCACCTCAAAGACAATCTCCAACAGCAAGAGTTGGGGTTAAACCCAACACCACTACTCAATGCACAACACAACACCATTCCAATAGTGGTGGATAACAGCGACCTTAGGAGTATCACTCTGGGCGTAGGCACCATTATTGGAATGGTGGTTGATGACCGACATTTTTCCATAGATTTAGGTAATGAACTGATAGGACCAATCCCCAATTACTGTTTTGACAGTGAGAGCGACAATGAGACAACACTAGACAGGATCTTCACCCGGCATGGGGGGAATATCCTGGTGTACTACTCCTGCCCTTATGGTAAGGAAGAGGTGACCTGTGACTTCAGGAGGGATGAGGTGATCTTTCAAGTCCACCAGTACAGCCTTCCCCCCCTGAAGCCATCAGTCCAAGTCAGTACTTTAACTACGGACTTCTCCAACCAGCTGGAGGAAGCCGCTGAGATAGCCAAACCAGAAGTCATACCGGGCTTCAGGCAGATGGTTGAAGAGAGGGTCAACCTAGCTGATGCCTGTGAGACTCTGGAGCAAAAGCAAACATTGAAACATGTTTTCTTAGATTTTCAAGATCTCTTTGTGGTGGACTCATATGACTGTGGTCGCTCCGAAATAAACACAACAACAATTCCCATGGACCCTGGTATGACTCCACTCTTTGTGAAGCAATACCACTTGCCTCTCACATCCATGGAGTCCCTCACAGAAATAATTAAAAAACGTGAGTCCTGTGGGATAACTCGTCCAGTTAACAGCACCTTCAATAATCCAGTGCTGGGGATTTTGAAACCAAACGGCCAGTGAAGACTCTGTGCTGACATAAGGGAGCTACACAAACAGGTCCACACTTACCGATGGCCTCTTCCCTACATTGACCAAGGGCTTGCCCAGATCCAGGGCTCAAAGGTATACACTGCCAATGACCTGACCAATTGGTACTATACTGTACCTGTCAGTAGGGAGGACCAATACAAGCTGGCCTTTACCTTTGGGGGGCAGCAGTACACCTGGACTCCCTTTGGATACATCAACTCCGACAATAAATGTAATATCTTCTTGAATGAGGCCATGCCAGACTTGGGTGAAAGGGGTAACCTAGCCTTAGCCTATGTAGATGATGTTCTAATCAAAAGCTCAACTGTGGAGGAACACATAGCAGAGATCTGTTATGTTCTGACACAGTTGAGGACGGCCGGAGCAAATGTCATGATTCCTGCCCCTCATGTCCCCAGCCCTCCAAGATGTCAGGCTGGAGCCACGCCACGATCACCTACATGGCCCTCAAGGGCCTCTCCATCCCTCCAAAGACCCACTTGGAGTCAGACTTGGTGCTTGTGGCACCAGACTCACTCACTCCCATAGGATAACATTGGGGATTGGACTTGTAGTGCATTGATGGGGACAAGATGGATGCCCCCACATATTTCGGTTCCCAGAACTGCATGTGCGGTCTAGTCTTTTGGGTGTGGTTCAGCCCAGAGGCTTCCTGGGATACCCAGAGACTATTTAAGCCACACCACGGCTGAGAAACATGCTTTGCGTTTTCTGCACCCGCAGCGTGACACTCACCGTGTTCGGATCGGTCTCCAGTAGGCCTGCATCTTTCTTCTTCGCTCAGCTCCTGCAAGAACAAGAACATCGTTAGGAACAGCCTTACCTTGCAGCGCTTCTGCCCATCAGTTATCGCTCCTTCAGTTCTGGAGGCATCTTCGGCGGTATCATTCCCATCCCGGCACGCCGCTTCCTAAGGAAAAGGGAAAAGAACAGAAAAAAGGCATTAGTAAGCATTCTGAAAATCTTCGCTTATTTTTAAATACTGTACCAGCTTCAAACGCTTACCTGAATCCCAGCCACTCTGGGGGAACTCTGTCTCCGGAACTTCTCATCCATCTGCAAGAGGGAAAAGACACTCCAGGTAAGCGTGGAAACATCTAGAGGCGCCGCATACAGCGCTTACCCACCGCATTTGTTCTTCATAACCGGCATCCACGCTGAAAACGTCGGAGCACCTAAAAGACACAGAAAAAGAACTCAGTTCAATGCAAATACGAAAGGGGTGCATCGCGCATCGCGCTCTCACTCACCTTCAGTGCTACTCATCTCATCAGCATGCCACCATCCCCGGATGCCGGCCATCATCTAAGGAAGGAAAGGAATGAAGTTAGAGAACTGTTCAAAAGACTCATTATACTTACCTGTCGGACTCTTGCCAGTGAAGTAACTAGGCAGCAAAGATCCCACATCAATCAATGCACCCCTGTGCTGAAGACAGGACGGTGAGCACACTATCCAAGAAAACAAGGTGAGCTGTGGATCAAAGGAAAGGGTTGGACCCACGGGGAAGAAGGGGTTCAAGCACACAGAGACAATAGGGACTTAAACTCTACCAATCCTATGTTTCAGGCCCAGTCCCCAGTCGAATAGCTTCCAGGGAAGGGTTTGAGGTCGTAAGAGGTCAGAACAGGCTGAGAGACGTCCCCGTGGATACCAGGTGAGCGTTACAGCAAAACTATCTTTCCAAAAGGCACAGTGGTGCAGGACCCGTGTCAATTTCTTGGAGCATGAGATAACTCCTGAGGGTCACTGTCCCTAGGAAAAGAAAGTAGAAGCACTACTGAAACTAAAAGACCCCACAACTCTGCGTGAGCTAAGGAGCCTCCTTGGACTGACTAATTACAGCAGAACATTCATTGAGGATTACGCAGAGATCACAAGACCCCTGATCCGTCTGTTGAAGGGGGGGTGTCAAGTGGGAGTGGGGTTCAGAACAAGCTGAGGCAGTAAGACAACTCAAAAGAAGCCTCTCGCAAGCGCCTTGCCTAGCTTACCCTGTCAAAAACAAGGAATTCTTCTTGGGGACAGGGTTCTCAAATACATGCTTGACTGCAGTATTATACCAAAAGCATGACAAGGTCGATAAAGTCATCTCCTATGTGAGTAAGACTTTATCCTCTGTGGAGGAAAAATTCAACGATTGTGAGAAGGCACTCCTGGTAACCATTGGGCATTGAATAATTACCACCCGTTCATCCAGGGGAACACATCATAGTGGAGACTCCACAACAGCCTCTGCAATATCTTCAAAGTGAAAGAATATGGGCTGGGAATGTGAATAATTCCCAAGTTACCTCCTGGATTCTTTCAATGCAAGGCTTTCTTGTGGAGGTCTGATATGGCCAAAACAAAAAGAGTCCTCTTGAACAAGGTCTGGCTGACTTGCATGATTGTGCCAGAGAAAACTGTCTCGAGGACGAAAGTCTTAAAAACAAGGACAACATGGAGGAATACCTCAATTCCCCACAGAAAGTCTATGAAGAAGACAAGTGCGAAGGAATGCCCACTGTCTACGTGGATGGGTGCTTCTACCATGTTGAACAGGGAAAAGGAACTTGTGGCCGGTGTGGGTAATGCCTTGGTGAATGAAACCGCAGGACCCTCCACTGGGCACAACATTGGTCCCCATAGTAGTCAAGTGGCAGAGCTGATGGCTGTGCATCAAGCCATCCTCAATGCTGTCAAATACCAACTCCACAAACTAGTCAAAATCACTGATTCAGATTATGTCCGGAATGGGTTTGTGGAGCACCTGGTTAATTGCAAAACCAGAGGCATGCTATGTGCCAACAATAAACCACTAAAACATGGAAAATTAATACAGAATATTGATTATCTGGTCACCTGGAATGCGATGACCATCTACTGGAAAAAGATCAAGGGTCATTCTAAAGGAGAGGGACCAGACAAAACTGGAAATGACCTAGCTGATCAGCTGGCCAAAACCACAGCCATCCAAATGGATCTACTTGAGATCGACCCCCTGTTGGAGGAAATCCAGGTCACTGATATCACTGGGTCACAGACAAATGCTCACAATGAACTCTCAACTGCCCAGTGGAGTAGGGAGACCCCAGATGCTAATTTGATTACGGCTCAAAAAGGGGATTGAATAATTGGTATGTTTTATCAACACATTGAGGACCCTGAGAACTTTCCACTGACGGATACCGATTGCATTGGGAAAGAGGACCTCAGAGTGTTGATGAAATGTCCAAAAATTTGATGAATCCAAGACGGTTTGTTGGTGAGGAGATCCATATCTGGCTATGATCAGTGGGTGGTCCCTTAATCATTCCCAGGCCTGATGCTAAATCCTACCCATGATGCGGTCACAGCCGGTCATCAGGGGTTTCATACGACGATAGAAATCTTGTGAGAGGCTGCATACTGGCCACACATGGGGCAGGACCTCAACCAATACTTGAACGGGTGTCTTGTGTGTGCACAATTTCAGCCAACAACACTCACACACCGTGCTCCCTTCAAAAAGAGGGTGATGACACTGCCTTGATCAGATTTGCAAGTCGATTTCATCGTGCCCGTGATTCACTCCTCTAGGGGGAACAAGTACATGCTAACCGTAGCATGCTTTTTTTACTAAGTGGGTGGAATGTCTCCCAGCCCCAAATTGCAAGGCAGAAACAGCAGCTGCCCTGATGATCAATCACATCTTCTTGCATTTTGGACTACCCCAAAGGATTGAGTCAGACCGAGGTAGTCACTTCACCAGCGAAGTGATGACAAAGATGTGGGAGATACTTGGGGTAAAAAGGAAATTACACATTGCATACCGGAAATCCTCTAGTGGTGGAGTTGAGAGGTGCAATAAAACTATTGTGAGTATATTAAAAAAGTTTGTGGCACATTCTGGGCCAAGTTGGGACAATCAATTACCCCTTGTTCTGATAGCCATCAGATCTGCCCCTACTCTGTAACAAAGATGGCTGCATTTTAGCTGATGACTGGGTGAAGGATGGTTCTACCCCAGCATCTGCTCTACAGAACCCAAGTGTAGATCTTGATAAATGCCTCCACAACTCATGAGTATGTTGATAATCTGAGAAAACACCTTCAACATGCTTTTGAGTATATGCAGCGGAATCTGGAAAGATCTGCAGACAGTATGAAGACCCACTATGACCTTAAGACAACTAAAAAGGAATATCAAGTAGGAGACAGGGTCTATTTGTACAATTTCCAAAGGAACCAAGCCAAAGAGCGCGCATTTCTCCCAGGTTGGCGGGGTCCTTGTGAAATTGTGGACAGAATCTCACCAGTCGCCTACAGAATCTGCATCCCCAAGGGAAATTTGACACAAGGGGAAGACAAGTGGGTCCACATAAACCAGCTCAAGAGTTGCCATCCCAGTCATACTTTGCGGCAAATGGAAGAGCCTACTGGAAAACCAGAGGGGGAAAATCTGGAGATCTAAGAAATGTATTAAAAGTTCATTAATTACCTGCGAGGAAAGTGTTAAGACTATCACTGAATATAAGTGGGGAATATTATCAATTGTGATTACATGCATGCATCCGCCCCACTACACCCCTCGGGGAACAGTAGTGGGAAAATATCCATAACCGTGCAATGTTCTGTTTTCTAGTACTGGAACTAAATCCACCTAATCACCAAGGAGGACCTTCTCAGGGACCGAAAAAAAGAAAAATCCAAGAGACCTGGAGTGTCCTCCCACCAGAACCAGCGAGGAGAGCATGTTGCATCAATCGCTGATGGGAGAAGCAACCAGTTCTCTTCTCATGGACCGAATGAAAAAAATAATCCCACGTGCCCAACTGCCCCATGACTGGACGTCATGCTGAAGTCGGGCGGGGGGTGTGTGGGATATTTCAACCCATGCCAATGCACCCTATTATACCCCTTTGCCTATGGGGAAAGAAAACTGCCAAAAATGGATGCACTAACCCCTGTGTGTGCCAAATCTGCAAAACTGTGCATGGTTCATAAACCACAAAAGAGCTGCACACCCTGCCACACACAGTCAAAGTTGATGTCAAAGCAAGAACTCCCTGCAAGAGAATGCTAGTGGGTGTTTTTACCTGTCACATTAATAAAGGCCCATGAAGTGGGCTAAAATCTGAACATGCCCTTAAATACAGCTTTCTAATCAAAGGCAACCTTCAAAGAGTTTTTTTTCGTGCTAAATTCAGTCATTTTCCCAGTGAATTATTGAAAGGAAAAGTGTGCTAAAATCATAGATTCTCCAGGCAGTCAGAGGAATCCAGGCCTCACTGACTGACGGCTGCATAAGAACATTAGCTATGAAACCCAATTTAAAGGTGTTTCTTTTTCCTGAAGAGATTGCAAAATGTGCCTATTTAAAACATGTTTGTGAAGGGCTTAATTATTTTAAATGTCCAAATCTCTTATAAACCGTGCCTACTTTTATATGTGTCAAAGAAAAGACTCTATTGTGAATGTTAAAAGCAACCCAGTATTGGAGTTAAGTAACTGCTTAATTCTGATTGGGCAGCGACCAGCCTGGGAATGTTTGACACTCCCTTGCCACAGGAAGGCTAATGGCTGCTTAATGGTTCACACATATTGGGCCTCATTACAACTCAGGCATTAAGGGTTAACGCCATCGTTAACCCTTAACGCCTGATTCCGATTTTAATGGCTGCTTTTAGCAGCCGTTAAAATCCATGGCACTAAACCTCCTTGGTGCTAATTACGCCACCCTAATTTACGGTGGCGTAATTAGCGCCTTCCCCACTCCCAATATGCCCTATGGGGCAAACATGGGAATGGGGAAGGGTAAAATGGGAAATGGGGATTTACCGCCCCACTCACCTTGGAATGGGGCGGTAAATCCGCCATCCACCATGGTGTAAACGTAGTTTACACCTTGGTGGTAAAGTTGGCGTACTTACCGCCTGGGTCGTAATGACCCCCATTGACAACAAGGAGCACAATGAGACTTCATTAGACATTTGTCTTGTCGCTGAGCCAAGAACAAAGGACAGACTCTGCTGGGTAGGGACAGGATGCTTCCCTCTACACCCCACCCTGATCAAAGGGATCTGACAGCTGTTGTTTGTTGAAAGGAGAGAAAAAGAAATTCTGAACTTCTTGGTGTTTAAATCTGTATTCGTGGTTAAGTTTGAAACTCTTTAACTGTGCAACCTATAGAAGGATAAGTCTTTTGCTTTGAAGACAATAATGAAACCTGTATCACTTAAGGAACCAACGTTACGAAAAAAAACTCTCATTGCAGCAGAACTATTAATGTTGCAAGCTTAAGATTGTGTGTACACGATCCACTGATAAGCGCCCAGAGATGTACCAAATTAGAAATTATTAATCCAAACTGTTATGATTAAAATTGATGAAATCCCGTAGAATGAGAAAGGCAGCTCCCACAGAGATGGGAATTGGACACCGGGATAAGCCATAAAAATGTAATGCATGTGTCTGATTTTAGTAGAGGGCATAATTGTAAAAATGTGTATTTATGTGAAAGCTAATTTATGGTCAAAAGCGATGCGGTTGTTCCTAAATCCCATCGTAAAGATGACAGCTCTGTTCTGACTGGGACAAGGCAAATGCCTCTGGCCACTCATAGCCGTGTGGGTGTGTTTTTGAATTCTGCCCACATCATAAACTTGGTGATGTCATTTGATAGTATAAATATACGAACTTCACCACACATAGGACACATTGCTTCCAGAACGTATCCAGATTTCCACGCAGCACCTTGTTCCAGAACTCATCATCTTGTAGCTGACTCCAGACTTCTTTGAAGATCCTGATTTCTTTGCAGAATCCAGACTTAAGCATTGCTGAACTCTTTCTAGCTAGACCCAATTTCAAACATCCCAAACTTGAAGGAATTTAATACTGATCCAGTTTGGCTTGCTACCATAAAGGCTTGTCTGCTGAAATTTGCATCCTGCTAATCTGCCCTGTCCAGTGATCAGAAGGGCCCATCCAAATCCAGTCTGAGGTGCAGTTCAAAATTGACCAGAACCGTGCTGCTGATCCAATCCCTCCAGGGGTGCCCTGCGGCTGGTAGACCTGACCCGATCCAGGACCAGAACCAAGACGGTCCAATTTTAATCACAAGGAACTGCAAGTATTAATAGGAAGCACAGTGACCCATAGCATATTTGCATTGTCTCATCCCATCTCAACCCATCCCATCTTTAATTTCAGAACCCTAGTATTGTCAAAACCATTCTTGTGCGCTGATTTTCCTCCTTTGTTTTACCCTACCCTAAGTCATTAGTGATTTTGAGTAACTAAAGTAAATCCAGAAAGGAATCGAGTATCTATCGTTTGAAGGGTTACGCTGGCCACGTAACTGTGAAGATTCAATGTTGGCATTCTCTTTTTCATAGTCATTACTATAGGTTAATGAAATCAATCTGTCATTTTTAAAACAGAATTTCTGTTTTCATTTTCGTGCCTATTTTTTTGCAAAAACGCCTCTCACTAAAACCTCCATAACTTCTTCAAATTTATAGATAGAAACGCAATTTCAGCTCTCCCTGATACCTAAGACCCTTAGCTACACCCACAACCAAAAATTGCAGAACAGTATATTTGACCCGTTTTTATCCAAAATCGCATAGTGAAATTTTGCCGCGAATTTGTGGTTTTCAAAAGCTTACACATGTCTTTTTCCCCATTCAAAGGCTCTCATTTCGACCCTGGCATTGGACCATGGTGCTGATAGCACCATGGTCCATGCCGGTAACTTACCTTACTCCGCCATGGCGGAATGGGGAATTACCGCCCCATTCCGAGGTTGGCGGGGCGGTAATTCCCCATGCCGCCATGGCCCTTCCCCATTCCCATTTTTGCCCCATAGGGTTCAATGGGAATGGGGAAGGCGCTAAGTACGGTGCCGCAAATTGCGGCACTGTACTTAGCACCAAGGTCCCTTTGCGGGTTGTTTTTTAACGCCTGCAAAAAGCAGGCGTTAAAGTCTCCAACCCGCAAAGGGACCTCGTAATCAGGCGTTAAGGGTTTAACGGCGCCACCACCTTTTACGGCGCCGTTAACCCCTTAACGCCTGGGTTGTAATGAGGGACAAAGTGTTTCTTCAATCCCATCCTGATCTAAAGTGTGTACTCTTGTTTATCTTGTAACTCATATGTGTTAGGACCTGCTTAGTGTTGCTTTCCAAAGAAATGTTTCCATTTAAGAATGTTTTAACCATTTTGCATTATTTCACAAAGCCAGTTTGACCTGTCAGTTTTAAAAGTGTCAATTTCCAAAAACGGTTTTCTCTCTTGTTTGGGGAGGAAAGAGTGCATTCAGACTTTAGACATTATCTTTCATCCCTGAACACCTGCTGATTACTGAAATCTGTGTAGGATTGCTCATTTGCACCTTAATGTACTTTGCAGGGGAAAATATTAACCTAAATGCTATCTGTTCACAAACCAAAACTGTTATTTTTCCTGTGTTTTCTGTTCTACATTCCTATAAGTGAATTCAATTGCTTTACTTATTTTCTGAATTGTATTGTCACCGCTTGATGATTGCTGCCCCATATATATATATATATATATATATATATATATATATATATATATATATATATATATATATATATATATATATATATAAATGTATGTGTGATTTGAATATTAAAATAAATAAATAAATATTTACCTTTACAGCTAGCCTGATTCCTCGTACACTGTGACCTGGGGGATATTTTGAGATGGGTGTGATATGAGTGGTATATCATTCAGAATATTGAATTTATAGACACAAATAAATAAGGGTTTCATTGCACACTACATGCTAGGCGAGACTTGGGTGTGTGCCTGATTGAGATCCTTAACAGTCCATCAAAGCTTCCTCTGAAGTTTTGTGATTTTGACTGGTCTGAACAAAGAGGCCTCCTGCAGAGGTTTCGGTGTGATTTTGGTCTGTCGCTAGGTCGTGCAACATATTGTGGTGATGGTCACCTCATCCACTCGAGATCCGGAGGGCAGGGGCTTTGCCCAGTCTTAAAGAGCAGGATCAGCCCAAATTGGATTTTTCTCCCTCAGGGTGCTCTTGTTGGGACAAGCTGTGATTGCAGGACTGTGATGAGTGTTTGGGCCCCATTAGAAGATCTGGATGTCTGCAGAACATGGTGGGAAACTTTAAGTATTCCTTCTTGACCCACATCACTTTCCCATCCATCCCTCTTTGTCTCTGAACCTCTTTTTGTGACCAACCTCTAACCCTTTTTATGTCTCTTACTTTCAAGTGCACGTGGCCACCTACACAGGTATCAAGATTGCCGCCACCGCCTCCTTCAACACCATGCCCTTGCAGCAAGATGATGGGACCACTTTCTTACAAAGCCTACCGTATTTTGGCTTACAGAATGAGTTTTCATCAGCCATTAAGTACTGCAGCCTGTTGTTCCGGAACAATGACAGACACGCGGTACAGGAAATGTGTGCCCCCTAAATGTCTTTACAAGGTAGTTTTTGCTGTTTTTGATAGTGCTGATGCGCAGGGTTGGACTGGCCTATAGGGAACTCTGGAGATTTCACGGTAGGTCTCTGCACCCTGGGCCTCTTTTGTGTGGTATTTCTAAATGTCCCCATAGGAAAAAGGTTGGGCTTGCTGAAACTGTGTAATATGGGGCCACTTTGGAAATTATGGGATCATACGACAAGCAAAAGAATATTTTGGCACTGAGGTTCCCAGATTGCTCAGGTACCTCACCTTGCAGAGTAGGTGTGGCTGAATTGTGCAAATACCTACGGGTCTTTTAAAAATGGTGTCACAACTAGGTGAATGGCATGGGCAAATCATGGTACGTGGGTTGTAGCAGCCTGGTTCAGGGCTGCCAAAACGTTGCTGCCATTCTTGCCATGGCCATCTAACCATGATATCCCCTACCTTGAGGAACTGAGAACTAAGCCACACTGATCACAGGTTCAGGTGTGTTGTGGACATCTGGCACTGTGTGTCATCTGATCAAATCTCTGTAGACAGAGCATGCCTTGCTGCTGTGGTGTGGTTGATTGTTGTCCATTGTGTACTGCAGAAAAAGAGACACAGTCAGGGACAACAATTTCCCAAAATGTCAAGGCTAGCTGACGTGACACCTGGCATCTAATGCCATCACAGGAAGTTGCATCACTTTACCTTTGGCCCTGATGACATTACAGGAAGTATTGTCATATGGTGTTGTGGCCCTGAAATCAAAGAAAGATACATTTTTGAAATAAAACAACAATAAGCAAAATAAAGTAATGAGTAGCATCAAGGGATTGCTCTAATTCTGATATAACGCTATTTTTTCCAATACAGTTGGAAAGCATTTCCTGGTTATCAGACAATATATTAAATGATATGATAGGGTATTTATAATGCGCCTATACACAAGTGTTTCAAGGCGTGATGAGGCAAGGGAGTGGGAACAGAGGGAAGACAGTCAGTGATCCTACTAGGCCAGGTGTCATTCAGATCGTGCAAGTGCATGGGAAGGGGGAAAGTGCAAGGGAGAGGGGAAGGGGAAAGTGCAATACATGGGATAATAGACTAATAACGAAAGTAAAGTATGGCCAGCTGGTGGCAAGTGCAAGGGTAAGTGCAAACATCCGGTGTCAATTGCTGGTAGAGGGACTGTAGGGATACAGAGAGAGTTCTGAGTGCGTGGGTTGCCTGGAAGACAGTGCAGGTGTGCAACTGGTGGTGGAAGGGACCAGGGCCCAATATCAGAGGGTGGCCAGGTAACCAGTGCAGTTTCAGGAAGAGGTTCAGCAGGGAAGAGGAGGAGAAAGGAGAAAGGTTTTGGGGTGCTTCCAGAACCGGAGATGGTTCTCCTCAAGCTTCAGTGAGGCAGGGAGGCTGTTCCAGAGGGAGGCCCCAGCCGAAGAGAGAGATCTACCACCAACTTGTTTCTTGGAGAAGTGACTGACCCTGAGGGAGTTGGAGGTGGATGAGCGAAGAGCTCGAGAAGGAAGATATTTAGGAAGAGAGAGTTGAAGGTATTGAGGCCCCAGAAGGCCTTGCAGAGAATGCAGAGGGTTTTGAACTTAATTCTCGCAGCCACTGCGAGCCAGTGCAGAGATTTCAGTCCTGGAGAGATACAGTCCCTGGGCTTGAGGCCAAGGACAAGTCTTGCAGTCCTGTTCTGAATAAGTTGCAGAGGGCGGATAGTAGAGGCAGGTATTGGTTAAACTGCCAGGGAGAGAGGTTAGATCCCTGGGGAACACCACAGGTAGAGATAGAGATAGAGGAGAGGAAGGACCCAAGTTGAACCTGGTAAGGTCGATCAGAAAGGAAAGAAGTCAGCCACGCCAGGGCCTGACCATTGATATCCAGGATATCACGGAGATGATTGAGCAGGATGGCATGGTTGACCACATCAAAGGCAGAAGAGAGATCAAATAAGGTGAGGACACAGGGGTCTTTTGAATCAAGGTTGGAGAGCAGGTCTTCACGGATGTTCATGGAGAGCAGTTTCCGTGCTTCTGACAGCTCTGAAGCCAGACTGATGGTCATGCAGAAAACCAACAGATTCAGTGTGAAGATTAAGCTGGGAGATGCCCAGCTTTTCCAGGAGTTTGCCCAGGAATGGAGTGATGGAGATTGAGCGATAATTGGCCGGGCAAGACGGGTCGGCAGAGGGTTTCCAATGAATCCATGTAATGGATTCATTGGAACAGATTAAATAACTGTGCATTGCAAAGCCATGGCAAGCTTCAACTTGTTTTCATAGAAGACTTAATGGCAGCCCTCAAATCTTACATCGGTGCCAATTCAACTTGTATCTTATTTTTCAACCAAATATTGTCTACTGTGATCAATCAATTGTAATGGATGGTTATGATATGCCAGTGGCACACTGCGCAGAACACTCCTTTTGCCAGTACAGAATCGTATAGCCAGGCAGTGTCATGTTATATCTGTTAAAGACCAAAGTAATGATACACATCCCCTCCCTTCCCTGTGTCTTCCTAGTTGAGTGATTCACTTCAGGCTTGAAGGTCAGTGTCGTGGAAGGTCTTCTGTTGCTTTTCTGGGTGTGTTCTTTATCACTGACTCAGTGTTCAAGCCACTGCGCACTGGTACTTACTGGGTTGTTTATTTCTGAAACTGCCAATTTGTGTACTTACCTGTGTTTCAATGGCTGGGCATGATACTCACTGTCAAGGGTCCTGCTGGTCGGGGGCTGAGGTACCTTGGAGGCTAGTCACAACTGCATTTCCCATGGACTAGGGACCCTCCTGCTCTTCTGCATTTTCCTCTGGGGGTCCTGGTTCATTCTCTGACCTCTGGATCACTTCATTGGGATCTCGTCTCATCTTCCCCGGGGTTGTTTGCCACGAAAACAGCACCTGTTGTGTAGAACAGAGTTACCCCATTAAGGCAGATGGCCCATTGACTTTTATCCCATTGATTTTTATGGAACATTCTACCTGTTCTGGAGCTCTCCTTGAGTGACCTTTGGGGTACTCAGTTACCCCTAGACATTTTTCCTGTACCCAAAAGGGGATCAGCGAGCTCTGGACCAAATCTAGAACTTTCAAACTCACTTCTGATTTTTAATACATTTTTAAAGTCATGCTCTACATTTCCCTAGTGGTGAATGCATTAGTACACTGTAGCTAATTTGCAAAAATATCTTTCCATGAAGTGCATTTCGAAGGTAACCATTGCTAAAATGTATTCTGAATCCTTGGAAGCCTTTGGCTATGATTTTGAAATGTTTCCTACCCTTTACACTTATAATTGGCAATGGTTACTGACATATATCACCACACGCCTCAGTGAGATTGTGAAAGAAACCTGATATAGAACATACAACATTATTCAGATCATATTTTGTGTCATACATCTTCTACCATCAAGCAGCTCAAATGCCCTCACAATGTCCAGCTGTGTTTTGGCCGAGCACCAGGGTGGTGGCTATATGCAATCTCCCGTGCCTTGAACACAGCTGGGAGCACTGTGGGTTGGTAGTGAGGGGTGCACGCAGAGCAGGAAGCATATGGGTGTTGTGCAAACTCTAAGAATACAGTGGGAATACATGCTAATTCAGTGATCCTGTTGATATTGGACTCAACCAGGGTAACAGGATCATTGTTGGTCATTGTTGATAGTGCGGATATCCAGAGCCGACATGGATGATCCAAGACCACCACTATAGTCTCTGGGCACAAGCTCACACTCTGCGGAAATAGCTCAGATAGACATGGCAGCGAGCAGTAATGGATGGCATAAGCTATGGGCAAAACTCCCCTGCATCTTTCTCAGCTGGCTAGATTCTCTAGCTCTGTGACAAATCAACTTCCAGGGCACCAGTGGTCCAGTGATGAATAACGGTTTCTAAGCCATCAATCACCCCCACACCTGTAGTACACCAGAAGATTGCAAACCCAATTACATTATAAACCTCCATGTCCAATTTTGTTAACGTGGATGGAATGGCAGGCTTATCTCTACAAGGCTGTGTTTCGTTGATTAGTCGCAACACAGCAAACATACAATTATTACCCAATGATAAAAGGAACTGTCCAGTCAAAGTTGTATACAAATATCTGCTTATTATTTTTGCAACAGACAGTTCTAGCAAAATACAACCCACCCTGTAAAGGAACACAGAGGACAAACAGTTTCACGAAGGAAAGTGATGCACTGTGGATACTGACAAGTGGGTAGTTGGTAAAGCAATAAGTCTTAACTATTAAAGGCTATTTGGTTTCAGTACCAAGGGAGCGTGGGTTTGTAAATGTCACTAGGGGCCTTCGGAGAAGGACCAGGGGGACAGAATCACAATGTACCTGGTGCTTGCGATGATGTTGATGCTCGATAGCATTGAGTCAGTTCCAGGATGCTTTGCAGCTCCAGCAACAGATTTCAAGATGGGAGACAGCTGCAGGTATCAGGCAGCAGGCAATTCAGCAAGCAAGGCTGGATGGACGGCTGCAGGCTGGCCTACACGGTGACTCAGGGTCAAGAATCGTTGTCTCTGTGGAGGTTGGCAGATCTGAAACGCTGGTCAAGGCATCTCAGATGGCTTTAGTGACTGCAGCGTGACAGAAGTCAGTGATGCAGCCGGTCGTGGTTTGAGGGCTCGACTGCCTCGAAAATTTCCTTAAAAGATGGACACTAGATGAGGCTTGTTGTGGCACTTCTCCTAGCTTCTTCACAGGGCCAGTTTAAGGTGGACAGCCCAAAGCTGAGGATAGTGTTTTCAGGCAACAGTCTTGTCCTTTGTCCAGAAACTCTCTGGCACTTCCCACCTAGGAAGCTTGCTGGCAGAACTTAGCAGGGCACGCTGTGTGCTGGATGTGTACTAGTTCTGGAGCTGCTGAACAAGTCCTCTGATTCCAGTATCTCCCTCTGTTCCCTGGGAGATGTTTAGGGGTGGGATCTTGCTTCCTTCTTATAAATCCTGGCCTTCTTTCATTGACAGAAGATGTAGGCAGACCCTACCTTCAGCCAGGGTCCAAATTAGTCCTTCTTCTTACTCCTTTCGAAGTCGATGTCTGAGCTGCTAATTGCAGGGCTCCACCATCTTTTAAAGCCAAACGGCACAATGATTGGTGAAGGCTAAGCCCATCTTAAGGAACCAATCATGAGTCCCCACCAACAATTGTCTGTTATGCGTGAGGTCGTAACGAGAGTGCTTTGCAACAGGAAAGGTAAGGGGTGACAACATGTACTACTAAGTTCCCCCCATCTTCCTGTCTGCTGTGGATCGAAGTGTCACTCTGGTTAATTGAGCTCTCTGTGACTCTTGATCAAAGCACATGTCTCCCTTGAAGATTCTGGTGAGAACAGACATCTGTCTCCCTCAAATTACATACTTCGTCCCTCTGAAAGGGGGTTTCCCCAGCACGGGTTGCCTACTCTAAATAGTTGTCCAAGACATGCCATTCACTGCCCTTCATACAGACGGGTGGGAGCTAGCTTCAAGTTGACACATTTCATATCAAAGCTGCCTCCTTCTGTCAGTTCTGCGTTGTGGCCTATCACAGGCCTGTTTCAATTAACTCTCATCAGTATGCCCTGCCACCAGCAGAACTTTAGACAATAGAGAGGGCAGATTCATGGGGCCTTTGATATTAGAATTAGGCTGGCCATGGCAGAGGAAGGTGTTGCCTTCCCCCTTCCTGAGATGCTTTGATGCATCCCTGTCACTTTCCATCTAAATGTGACAGGGAGGACAGAGCCTGTAGGCTGTGTCCCCCCCGGTGTACACTAGACTATGTGTTTGTTGTGCAGGAGGCAAATGTGTGTGGATTAGCCCCACACATTTTCTGAGGTGGATCTCCCATCATTCATTTTACTTACAAAACTTCAAAAAATCCCAGGTGATCGCAAACTCCCTGTGCAAATGTTCAAATTTTCACAAGCTCTAAGAACAATACCCAGTAAATTCTGCTGCGGGAAACTAGTAAAATGAATGTTGGAATCTCCGTATCTAACTCAAACGTCCCTGGCATCTCCTACTTGATGAATTGGAAACAAATTCTGAACTTCTGAAAAATGACAAACTGACATTGTACTACTGCAATTAACGTATCTCACATACACGCAGGCAAAAGAGCTGAAACAAGAATGGGTTGAACAGTTACTGCACAAGTCTCACACTGCTTCTTCAAGAGGCCTCATTCCACCTCTACACAAAAACCTGAACTATGAACTACTTGGAGTCAGCTATGAACTGGAATGTAGGCTTTTATGAGATTTGGCTAAAGATAAAAGGAATGGATCTGGTCATCCCTAACTGCTACATGCCAAATGCCCACACTGCAACCCCCACATACGAGCTCTTGAACACTCTAATTCCCATGAATACAACTAGCCTACACCTTGGCTGAGACTGTAAGGAGGTGCAAGCCATATTTCTTGACACGAACTCTCAAACACACACGGTCCACAAGGAGGATAGGAACACTCTTCTCAAAATGCATTAGAATTGTACCCACCAGATATTTAGGGACTACAACACTCAACTGATTGGATATACTTGCAAATTATGGATACTCCTAAATAGACGTCTTCCTTCCTTCCCCTGCCCTGGCTCAGCAAATGCTGTCAACTAAGATATGGAAATTCAACCTTGAGGGGTAGGTGATGAGATGAGCGTGATACACCAGGGGAGAATGGACAGCGCCATACTGACAGATGAAAAGGGTGAGCAGAACTCTCATTAGACATATTAGAGTTCTAGGAAAATAACATTCACATGCTACAATGTACTTGAGTAGCTCTGAAATCTTTCATCCGGGGAACACTGAATAGTCAAAATAGCCCGGGACGCTTTTGGTATCCAAACTCAGAGCAGACATTGAGTACAGTGGCTTACTCTTTCGACAGATGGAGATTAAGCTCTTTATGTACGCTGATGGTAGGTTGTGTGGAAGCAGAAAGGTATCCTTACACTTTATCATGTCAGAAAGGGTAATGGGTCGTCCAAGTCTTTCTACTAACTTAGGGTAGAGTATGCCCTTGCCTGCTGGGAGCTGTGGTGTGTAGAACTAACCCCATCTGAAAAATGCAATTTTGTCCTTTAGGGCGTCTGTATCCTATCAACAAATTGACGGGATCCTCAGAAAAATAATGGCTGGGAAAGCAGATACATTTCGATACGTCAAGAATCAAGAATAAGTTCACAATGACCATATGGCCTCCTTTGATCAGTGCAGACATGACTGGAGTAAATATCTTAATATTATTATGGCCAATGAAAATCGGGGTGAACTGCTAAATGACTTATACAAAACTAGAGGAAAGGGGCATGTAACAAAGAAAGCATGCACACGAAACATTATTGTAGTTCAGAACGATGTCGGAGATGCAACACCGAGAAAACCACTTAAAAGCACATGTTCCAGACATGCAAGAAGGACTTGTAGTTCTGGTCAGACACACTAGAGAGAATGAATATGCTAGAGACGCAGCATCCCTAGGGCCGTTGGAAAGCACTTAATTCTGTGGAACTGAAAAACCAATAACAACCTTAAAGTTGAAAGCTGGATGTAAGCGATGTGTAAACGGGCTACCATGGAAACTGTCCTGTGCAGGTTGAGAAATAATGAAGATAAGTTCAAGGACAATTGGTACTGTATGTTGACTAAGGCCTAAGTGCACAGAATTATTTCCGAGTACTAAATAGACTATTCTACGGACTAACGGATCCAATTAGATATGTAACTCTCTCCCTAATTCACCTAGATTCAAAATGAGATTACATGATGCTATCACCCTTCCCACACTTAAGACATGATTCATGGAAAAGTGCACATAGATCCTGAAAAGTCTGAGAGCCAAGAACGACTCTGCACGGCCCTACGCGCAAAGTCTTCAATGCGCGCTCGGTATATTCATGGATTGAAATGTGCATTCCAACCCGACCTTGCGTGAGAAATGTCCACAACACACCCCCACGCAAAAAACAAAAACATAGCCATACACCAATCATGCTGAAAACCTCCGCCTACACCACTGACCCAACAGCCAGCACCCGGCCCCCGTAAGTAACGGCTGCACCCCTACAAATCTATGCGAGGTCCCATGTAGGTAAAGGCTGCACCACAGCTGATTTGCACGAGGTCCCCCATAAGTGACAATGGCTCCCCTTCCATGTACGTGAGGTCCTGCGTAAGTAACAGATGCAGACCTGCGAACCTGTGTCAGATCCCCCATAAGTAATTGCTGCACCCCTGCAATACTGCAGAAGGCCCCCCATAAGAAACAATGGTGCCCCTGCCAATCTGTGTGACCTAGCCGTAAGTAATGGATGCACCCCTGCAATCCTGCTAACCCTCCGTCCTACTCCCAACACACCGAAACTGCTGCCATATACCTCCACTGCATAGCAGCTACCTCAAGCCCAGACACCACCCACCAGCCCACTCACCTCTGACACCACCCAGGCAGCTCCCTCAAACCCAGATACCACCCACCAGCCCTCCTATCCCCCAACACCAGCCCCACCCAGTTCCCTTAAGCTCAGACACCACCCACAGCCCCCCTTACCTCTGACACCACCCACCAGCCCCATCACGTCCGACAACACCCCCAGCAAGCTCCCTCAAGTCCAGACACCACCCACAAGCCCCTTTACCTCCGACACCACCCCCAGCCTGCTCCTACAAACCCAGACTCCACCCAACAGCCCCCCTCACCTCCGACACCACCCCCAGAAAGCTCCCTCAAACCCAGACACCGCCCACCAGCCCACCTCAACTCTGACACCACCCCAGCCAGATCCCAAAGACCAGACACCACTCATCAGCCCCCCTCACCTCTGATACCACCCCCAGTGTACTTCCTCAAGCCCAGATACCACCCACCAATCCCCTTCATCTCCAAAATCACCCAGTTAGCCCCCTGAAGCCCAGACATCACCCACCAGCCCCCCTCACCTCTAACACCACCCCCAGCCTGCTCCCTCAAGCCCAGACACCACACACCAGCCCCCCTGACCTTTGACACCACCCACCAGCCCCCTCACCTCTGGCAACACCCCAGCAAGAACCCTCAAGTCCAGATACCACCCACCAGCCCCCTCACCTCTGACAACACCCCTCGGGCACCCCTCAAGCTCAGACATCACTGACCAGCCCCCCTTACATCCGACACCACTCCCAGCCAACTCCTTCAAGCCCAAACTCCACCCACAAGTTCCCCTCATCTCCGACACCACCCCCAGCCAGCTCCCTCAAGCCCAGACACCACCCACCAGCCCCCCTCAGCTCTGAAAACACCCCAGCCAGATCCCCAAAGCCCAGGCACCATCCATCAGCCCCCTACCTCTGATACCACCCCCAGCCAACTCCCTCAAGCCCAAATACCACCCACCAAACCCCTCACCTCTGACACCACCCCAGACAGCTCCCTCAAGCCCAGACACCACCCACCAGTCCCCCTCAAATCCAAAACCACCCAGTCAGCTCCCTAAAGCCCAGACACCGCCCACCAGTCCCCTCACCTCTGACACCAACCCAGTCCCCCTCACATCCTACAACACATCCAGTGAGCTCCCTAAAGTCCAGAAACTACCCACCAAACCCCATCACCTCCAACACCACCCCCAGCCAGCTCCCTCAAGTCCAGACACCACCCACCAGCCCCCTTCAGCTCCGACACCACCCCAACCAGCTCCCTCAAGACCAAACACCACCCACCAGCCCCCTTCACCTCTGATACCACCCACAGTCAGCTCCCTGAAGCCCATATACGACCACCCAGCCCCCTCACCTCCGACACCACCAACAGCCAGCTCCCTCAAGCACAGACACCACCCACCAGCCCCCTCACCTCCGACACCACCCCAGCCTGGCTCTGCCACATAACACCCCTACTAGTCTAATGTTGACCAAGAACTTCCCTCAACTTCACTGGCCTGCCACCAACATGATGCACAACTCCTCTGACATCTGCCGCCTCCTCGAAGAACTTGACCTGGATGTCCTCGGTCTCACCGAGACATGGCCCATGGCCAGCTCTGTCATGAGCTTTGACACTCCCCTCTCAGACGGCTATAAGATCCTCTCAATGCCCAGGTCCAATCATTCCAGAGGGGGTGTAACCCTGATCTTCCCTGAATGGATTCATGCCTCTTTCATTCCTAGGCAGGCCTACTCCTCTTTCGAATGCCTCGTCTGCAGGCTCTCTCTCTCTCTCTCTCTCTTAGCCATTCCCTTACCATGGCAACCACCTATCGGCCACCTGGTCAGATTTCCTCCTTCCTCTCTGAGTGGGTGGACCTCTCCTCTTCCCTCCTGGTCTCGACCACTCCAGTCCTCCTTCTCAGAGACTTTAACATTCACTTGTATGCCTTATGTCCTTCCTCTGGACTCTTTCGTGACAAACCTCTGTAACTCTCTTTCACTCTCTATCCTCCCTTCTGGCCCGACACACTCTGCAGGGCACACTCTGCATGTTCTGGTCTCCACAGACCTTCCCCTTTCTGTCCCTCTCACCACTCCTCTTTCCTAGAGTGATCACTTTCTCCTTTCCTCCCAGCTCACTCTATCCATCCCTCAGGCCAAGCCAACTCCAGCACTGTCACCTACCTTCTCAGTTATCCAACCAATGAAGTGTGTGTCAATTGAGGCTTTCACCACCACTTTCTCAAACCTCCCTCCCCTTTGGCTGACTCACACCCTTGCACAGCCCTTTCTATGCTCCACTCTGCTATATCTGATAATCTCGATATTCTTGGCCCTGACATGAGGATCTGATTGAAGCTGAAAGCCAAGTGCAATTCCTGATACGACTCAAATCTCGTCACCCTTAAATGCAAGTGGAGGGTGGCTGAGAAGAAATGGCATTCTTCCTGTACATCCTCTGACAAACTGGTCTGCTGCATGCTCCACAGGCAATACTGGCTCTCTGTCTGCACCAAGAAGAGAGCCCTCATCCAAGCCCTCGTCTCTGCAGCATCCAAAAAATTAGCCAAACTCTTTAAAATCTGCAAGGAGCTGGCCAATCCTGCCGCAGTCTCTATCTTGCCTGTCCCCTCTGAGGCCCTCTGCACGGCCCTGGCTTCACATTTCATCTCTAAAACTCAGGACATCCTGTCCTCTCTCTCTCTTCCTCTCCTCCTCCTATCTCTACTCCCCTCTCTTCCTCTGGCCCTTATCTAGCCACCCATTCTCCCTCCTTCTCTGCCTTTCCCCTGTTCTCCACATATGAGGTTTCTAGACAAGTCTGATCTATGAAAGTCTTGCTGAAAAAAGGTTCTCCCCCTTTCCTCTAAAACGATCAAAGACCACATTGACACCCTGGCACTTGCTTTGTCTGAATTCTGCAACCACTCCTTTGCCATTGGAGTCTTCCCTTCCCCCCTGAACCACTTCCTTGTGCACCCTCTTCTTAAGAAACCCTCAGCTGACCCCTCCTGCCCTGCTAACTACCGACCAATCTCTATTTCCTGGTCAAACTCCTGGACAAGCTGGCCATCCCCCAGATTAATCTTCACACTGAATTGGTTGATTGTCTCCATGACCATCAGTCTGTCTTTAGAGCTGCCAGAAGCACGAAAACTGCAACACTGAACATCCACGAAGACCTGCACTCCAACCTTGACTCCAATACCCCTTGTGTCCTCATCTGATTTGATCTCTCTTCTGCCTTTGACACAGTGAACCATGCCATCCTGCTCAACCATCTCCGTGATAACCTGGGTATCACCGATCAGGGTCTGGTTTGGCTGACCTCTTTCCTCTCAGATCAACCCTCCCAGGTCCCGATTGGGTCCTTCCTCTCCTCTATCTTTATCTCTACCTTTTATGTTCCCCAAGTCTCTAACTTCTCTCCCTGGTTGTTCAACCAATAGCTGGTACTTCTTGCCCACCGCACTGCCGCTCTCTGCCCCACCTTTCAGTGATATGCGGACGAAGCTCCGCTCATTTTCAGGCTTCCTTCCGCCTCCTCTTCTCCTTCTCTTATCTCTGACTGTCTGTCCGCTATTCAGGAGTGGTGTGCAGCCAACAATCTCTGCCTTAATGCCAGTAAGACTGAGATTCTCCTCATCGGCACACCTGCTCCCTCCTTTCCTGTCGCTCACTGGCCTGCTTCTCTTGGCCCTCTTCCTTCTCCCACCTGTGAGGCTAAAAGTCTCGGGGTCATATTCAACTAAACTCTCTCCTTATCTCTTCACATCTCTGACGAATCTAAGAAGTCACACTACTGCTACACGTCCTCAGAGGCATTTTTCCTTTCCTCTCCTTCCCCCAGAACCTCACTGTCTCCAGAGCGCTGGTTCTCTCTAGGCTGGACTACTGCAACAGCCACTTTCTATATCTGCCTGCTTCTACTCTCCGCCTCTGCAACTCATCCAGAACAGAACTGCGAGACTTGTCCTTGGCCTCAAGCCCAGAGATCGTATCTCCCCAGGGCTGAAATCTCTGCACTGGCTCCCAGTGTCTGTGAGGATTAAGTTCAAAACCTTCTGCATTGTGCACAAGGCATTCTGGGGCTCTCTTCCTAAATAACTTCCTTCTATAGCTACTCACTCATCCACCTCCAATTCCCTCAGGGTCAGTTGCTTCTTCAAGCAACAAGTTGGTGGTAGATTTCGTTCTTCGGCTGGGGCCTCCCTCTGGAACAGCCTCCCTGCTCCTCTTAAACTTGAGGAGAACCATCTCTGCTTCCGGAAGCACTTCAAGACCTTCCTCCTTGCTTCTGCTTTCTCTCCTCCACTCCCCTGCTGAACTCCTGACTGAAATTGCACTGGTCACCTGGCTACCCCCTGATCTCGGGACAAGGTCCCCTCCCCTGCCAGCTGCATGCCTGCATGGCCTCCCCGGCAACTCCTGCACTTGGGGGCTGTTTCTGTATCCCTACAGTCACTACCAGCTCTTGATGTCTGCACTTACCGCCTGCACTCGCCAATAGCTGGCTGCACTTTTACCTTCTATTTTTATTTATTTTACTTTTGATCCTATGTATTGCACTGCCTCCTACCCCTTGCCCCCACACTTTGCCTTTCCCCTTCCCCTGCACTGTGCAATCTCAATGTCACCTTTCCTAGTAAGATCGCTGTCTCTGTCTTCCCTCTGTTCCCCTCCCTTGCCTCATCGCGCTTTGAATCACTTGTGTATAGGCATGTTATAAATGCCATATCTTATCATATCATATCCACACCTAGACTGAACAATTGGGGGCACTGATGCAGAATACATGTCCGTAACACATCAATGGACACCTTGGTAACTCATCAATGGACTCCTTGGTACATCACGAGCATTGGCACAGCTACAGGATAGCATAATGTAGCACCAACTACAATGTGAATGCACCATATACTTGCAACATAGTAAAGCAATGTAATGCAATGTGACATAGCATTGTTCCAATGTGCCATTGCAATGGCCTCAAAGTGCTGTAGTTGAATGACCTAGGACCCAAGTCCAAGACATCACTGATAGGACAGATGCACATATAATGTGTGTGCATGGTAGCACCAAAAATCATTGAATGAAGGGAGTCAGGTAGGAAAGCCCTTGCAACTAACACACGTTGAACATGCATGTGTACGGGTTATGCAAAGGAAGTCTGAGAGTGCGTGAAGATCAAGCATTTCAGTAGCAGATGTGCAGCATGACATGAGCACATTTACTGGGTGGTAGCTGATGTGTGTAGGTGAGTGGCCGCACATCGGAATGGACACACCTACCGAACCACGACTGCACAAGTGATGAGCGCATGCCACATATCCACAGTGAGGCCCCCCCAAATCACGTGACAGTCACAAACAAATGCAAACCAAAACCAAATTAGACCAAATGCAGCACATGAACAAAGAGACACCAACAACTGTGTGATGTAAAAACAGAAATATGTACTATAAATATTTGCACTACAAAAAAGTACTTCATGGAAGATGGGAAATGTCCAAGGGCAAAAATGAACAAAAGTCAAACAAAAAAATCCATACAATTAACTATGTACACAGGCAGCGGGCTCAATAGCCTCTCATCATGACTTCTAGGGCAGAGTCGCATTCATCTTCCTCCACATGGCATGGCTTGCAGGCTCTCCATTAACAGCCTCCCAGAAAGCCTCCTCCAGGATGGCAACCCGCCCCAGTGTCCTTCTCTCAACCACCTCTGCTCTCGCCCTAGCAACCCGTGCCAAACTAGCATGCTGCCTCTCTGCAATAGGCTGCATGTGGAAGTCCATTCGGATGCACACCATTTGCTTGAATCTCCTACGTTCCTCCTGCCAGGTGACTGAACGTTGCTGCCTTGCTTGCCTCCTCAATGTTGTTGGGCCCTATGAGGATTGCCTCTGGGCACTCCTAGTCTGCTGCTGCCTGGCCCATGGTTCACTGTGCAGGTAACCCCCACCCCCCCTCAGTTTGGATGTTGCAATTCGGGGTGTACAGTAAAAGAACTGTCCTGAGGTGCCAGCTGTTTCACTGATGCCTGTTCCTGTGTTGGTGCCTAGGCAGGCACAGTGACCAGCCCTTCTGTAGTGTCCAGGACTTCCACCAGAGGCTGGGACTTGCTTGCCACCAGACTGGGCGGTTTGGGTGGGATTGGAGTAGAGGGGAACATGATGGGAATTGGCAAGGCAGGCCCCAGGGAGGATGACTGGGACACAGAGAAAATTATATAAAGGGCGCCTGGCAGAGCCCTGAAAAACCCAGGCGGGAATACTTGAATAAACTAACAAAATTTTCAGGGTGGGAGGTCAAGCAACAGTTCCAATCTAATACCGGAAAGCAACAATTAGTTAAACTGCAGTCCTTTTTTTCACAAAATGTATATTTTTAATAACAAATGGATAGTATTAGTGGGGATAGAGCACCCAAGGTGTATTAAAGACACAACAATACAGAATGAGTATGGTCCAGTATAGACAACTGGATCTCAATGTGATGACACAAAAAGTGCTGTTTTAGATGGATCAAAAAACAGTTATGCAGTCACAGAAATAGAACATAAACCCACATTAATGGACATATATATAAAAGACACAAAAAAATCAATGCTTCCAATGTGTATTGTTTGAATGGTAATATCGTCGACACAATGGTGTTTCGGCCTAGAAAGAGCTGTGTAGTGCAGCTGTGTGAGCAGGCCTTCATCAGGACTTGTGGAGACCTTGAAGGTGATCCTGGAGTCTCTATCTAAGAACAAACAAATAGGGAATTGTCAGTGGAACTATGACCTCTAATTAAAATGAATGATTCAAAAAACTCTCACAGGATGCTGGAGGGAGACTCCTTAAGTTAGGAGCCAAAAATCTTACCAAAGATTTATCCAATGCTATGGTATGCAAAGAATATCCATCATGAATCAAGATATCTGGGGTGCACTGAGTGCGTCATGGAGGAACAGGACTTGAACCTGTAACGACATGTACATGAGACTGTAAAACTACTGTACAGAACAAATAGCCTCATAATTGCTAAATGCAAAATGCAAAAAGCAAACGTAGCAGGGTCTTACCTCGACAGGTAAGTTGAACTCTGCCAGTGAAAGTGGAAGAAACCACTATAAAATGTGATTCCTCAGCCAAAGATGTCCAAATATGGCTCAACTGTGTGAGAAAACACAAAGACAAAAGAAAAAATAAATAATAAAAAATAATAAAAGTATTGCCCTATAAAGTGTAAGCATATCCAGAATATGGGGCGCTCAACGGTTGAAAAATTCAATGAGGGCCAAAACGTCACGGTATAACCAAAACAGCATACTTAATTACTTACAATTGTATGCGCAAGTTAGAGCCGAGCAGAAAAGTGAGGCGTCTCAGTACGCGAGCGTTGTCGGAGTGAAAGCGTCTCACTGGAGATCGCGAGCAGAAAGGCGAGGCGTCTCAGTACGCGAGCGTTGTCAGAGTGAAATCGTCTCCCAGGAGATCGCGAGTAATGGAACACGTAGAACACTCCTATTGGTTAAAAATGGCGCTCCGGTTGTGAAGCGTCATTCACAAGTGGACCAATGAAAAACCCCTAGGGGCCTTGACAGAACATGTGTGTGGGAGGGGCCTCAAGGGGTATGTCACAACCCACGTAATGACGCGTGAGCTGTCACACGGGAAAGAGTGCGTGCGGGTGAAATCCTGCAGGAACAAATCCAGCGTTCAGAAACCATGTAAAGAAATCTAAACAGGGGACAAATGATGGCGGAACAGGAACCGCCTAATGCTATACTTGTGAATGCCACTGATGGTTATGTATGGAAGCCGGCGCTCAGCCGTAATAATCAAAACAAGTGAAACATAGAGTAAAGAATGAACATTGCTTTGATGGATCACATGGAAAAGTGTTTAGAATTTGGATACCGCAACACAACAGTATTGTGCGAGATTGAACACACAATAACACAATTTGCGTTCGTTTATGAACGAGATGCATGTAACCGGAGCGCCATTTTTAACCAATCGGAGTGTTCTACGTGTTCCATTACTCGAGATCTCCTGGGAGACGATTTCACTCTGACAACGCTCGCGTACTGAGACGCCTCGCCTTTCTGCTCGCGATCTCCAGTGAGACGCTTTCACTCCGACAACGCTCGCGTACTGAGACGCCTCACTTTTCTGCTCGGCTCTAACTTGCGCATACAATTGTAAGTAATTAAGTATGCTGTTTTGGTTATACCGTGACGTTTTGGCCCTCATTGAATTTTTCAACCGTTGAGCGCCCCATATTCTGGATATGCTTACACTTTATAGGGCAATACTTTTATTATTTTTTATTATTTATTTTTTCTTTTGTCTTTGTGTTTTCTCACACAGTTGAGCCATATTTGGACATCTTTGGCTGAGGAATCACATTTTATAGTGGTTTCTTCCACTTTCACTGGCAGAGTTCAACTTACCTGTCGAGGTAAGACCCTGCTACGTTTGCTTTTTGCATTTTGCATTTAGCAATTATGAGGCTATTTGTTCTGTACAGTAGTTTTACAGTCTCATGTACATGTCGTTACAGGTTCAAGTCCTGTTCCTCCATGACGCACTCAGTGCACCCCAGATATCTTGATTCATGATGGATATTCTTTGCATACCATAGCATTGGATAAATCTTTGGTAAGATTTTTGGCTCCTAACTTAAGGAGTCTCCCTCCAGCATCCTGTGAGAGTTTTTTGAATCATTCATTTTAATTAGAGGTCATAGTTCCACTGACAATTCCCTATTTGTTTGTTCTTAGATAGAGACTCCAGGATCACCTTCAAGGTCTCCACAAGTCCTGATGAAGGCCTGCTCACACAGCTGCACTACACAGCTCTTTCTAGGCCGAAACACCATTGTGTCGACGATATTACCATTCAAACAATACACATTGGAAGCATTGATTTTTTTGTGTCTTTTATATATATGTCCATTAATGTGGGTTTATGTTCTATTTCTGTGACTGCATAACTGTTTTTTGATCCATCTAAAACAGCACTTTTTGTGTCATCACATTGAGATCCAGTTGTCTATACTGGACCATACTCATTCTGTATTGTTGTGTCTTTAATACACCTTGGGTGCTCCATCCCCACTAATACTATCCATTTGTTATTAAAAATATACATTTTGTGAAAAAAAGGACTGCAGTTTAACTAATTGTTGCTTTCCGGTATTAGATTGGAACTGTTGCTTGACCTCCCACCCTGAAAATTGGGACACAGAGAAGGCAGGGGAAGAGGGGACAGGCGAATGTGCCGGCACACCGAGACCACCCTGAGAGTAGCACACGTGCCAGCTGGCCCAGGTAGAGGCACATCGATTTGTGATGCTGTGAGAGCTTGGAATTACTAGCTCTCATGTCATCATGAATCGTGGCCGTCTGCCTTAAAATACCAGCCAGCAGGGTGTGCAACATCTCAGGGGTGACCTACCTGGGCCCAAGGCAGGGCTCGATCTGGGTGCAGGCATCCCTGACAGTGGTCAGTGCTACAGCAGATGGAGCAGGGACAGGAGGTTGAGCAACTCCCTCTATGATGCACTGCAAATCCTCCTGTCCCTGGCTCAGCGGTGCAGCCTGAGCACCCTCCTAGCTGCCCCCACTAGACCCTGTGTGCTGGCCTTCATCTGCCTTCTCACCACCATTTCCATCCCCCTGGATGACTCCAGAGAGCCTTCCTCCCAGGATGCACCCTCCATTTCTGCACCCTTGCCCAGTGCCACTGAGGAGATCCCCACCACAACAACCTCCTGGGACATACCCGCAGCAGCTCCACTCGATGTTTCTTGCGCTCCCCCAGCCAACTCTTCCTCAGATAAGGTGGTATCACTAGTGGATGGCTGGGGTATGCGCTTTGGTCTGGTGGCTCAGTTCCTGCCCTTCTGCTCCACAGTGATGCCTCCTCCCTCTTCATGAGCTGCAGCAACTGTGGAAAATTGGACAAAACACTTTGACATCAGTAATCATTGTCAATGCATGTGTGTCACACACTGCATAAACACCACCAAACATGCAGCATATTTCAAACAGTAACTGACACACACACACAATTCACACACACATGTATGTGCCCATGCAAATTGCATGTCAACGCTGCATGAATATAGTGTGAAGGATGAATCACAGTCATGACACATGCACATGTCAACCAAACACAGAGTTTAGTGGCCACCAAAACATCACCAAAAACATGCAATGCCACCATATCAATGACCAATCAACACATGTGTCTGCATGGATGCACTGTCAGGTGTGCCACATATGGAGATGTCCATCATGCACTTCCCAACCATGCCCACAAAATAGCATGCCTGCATCTGTACTGTTCCAGCACTTGGTCCATGATCTCACAGTACAACAAGTCATTGATGTAATATCTGCCAATAACCATGCAAATGCCAGTATACAATGTCTTACACCACATATGCCCAGCTGATGCCCCTCACACCATACACAAGCTGGAAACAGGATGTGGCATCTGCAAAAATGCATGCTACACATACGCTGTAGAGCATTGCTCACCAGCAGTCTCCAGATGACTTCTCCAGGCCAAGATATGGGAGTGAACGTCCAGAAAGAACCTCTCAAGGACCCTCAGCTCCACCTGGGTGTACCGGTGGCAGCCTGCACAGTACACCTCCATGGTGGGTTCCCTGGTGAGGGCTGCCACCACCTTGGAATGGCTATGGGCCCTCAGGACATCCCAATGCTTCCAAACCATGATCTTTGTGTGGTCTGCCACCCCCTCCACGTTGATGGTAGCTGTGAGGTTCTCGCAGATCTTCAGCCTCGCATCGTTGCCCAGCTGTGTTGCTGGGTTAAATAGGGCATCATAGGTGCCCAGGACCCGATCCACCAGGATGACAAATTTGGTGGAGGTGAAGTTGACAGCCCTCTGCCTCGCCGTCGGGGTGCTGCACTATTCAAAGGATGTAGATGGGGCAGACATGGCACAATCGAGACAGGTATGGCTTTCCTGGGTCCTGGGAATGTACTGTGAAGCTGTGGTGGTGTTGGCAGGTGGAAGACGCAAGTACAGAAGGGATGGTCACAGGCTCAACACAGGAGTCCTGGAAAAGTGGGACAGCTGGTACTCCAAGACAGTGCTGGACACAAACAGGCACTTACAGGCAGCAGCAGACTATGAGTGAGTGAGGCAAAGCAAGGTCGAAGGAGGCAAAAACAGCAGTTCACAGGCAGGAGGACCTGTGGTGTGCGTCTCGCAACCGTAGCAGCCGAAAACAGAGTAAATGCACTTAACGTGTAAGTTACATCCTACCCGTGGGGATGCTGTGCACCTATACGGCACGCCTACTTGGCTCACGGCAATGTCTGTGTTATATAGGGTGTGCAATGCACATCACTGGTTGTGCGGCATGAAGGTACGAGCCGGACGAGTATCGCATACGTATTTGGGGGTGCTACACAAGCCGTTCACTTCAGGTAACTCATACCACATATTTTTTGGGCAGGTTGCCTCTGCGCATACGCTCATGTATATATATTTTTGTATTACTTTTTGAGGCCTATGGTGCAAGGGAAAGGGAGTGCCCAGGGTTAGGGACGTGGTGAGGACACATCTGCACCAGACCCTGGAGGACGCGGAGGGCGTCAGGTGTCCTGGCACCTGAACGTCAGCATTGTCGCAGACAGACAAGTGAAGCACCATCACCTAGGGCCTCTCGGGCCAAGAAAGGATGCCCTGCAGAGCAGGAAGAGGCTTCAACCCAAGACAAAGCATAGGAGACTGGTCCACAGAGGAAAAGGTGCTTCACCGATGAGTAGCTCCAGATCCTCATATACCTAACCGATCACTATCGTGAGATGTGCCAGGATGCGGGGAGTACAATATTGCTATGGAGTTGGGCACCATTACTTTTCATCAATGTTAATAAAAAATTGAATAACGACTGTATACAATAATTATTAGATTTAAACAGAACTACCCAGAGACAAAATCATATTGCATAAGGATCTCTAATATACACTGCAGAAACGAAGTGTTGCCACCCCATTAGCCAGGCGCTCTCGTGTTTGCTCTTTTACACAGTTGCAACTGTTGCTACATTTTCAGAACCAAATGTCTTGCTCTGTGTTCATTCCAGTCATTGATAATCAATATAGCTTCAATTCATAAAATGCCCAAATGGCTCTTTAATTTTTCAGGAGAGGCAAAGTTAATCCTGCAGAGTGTTCTTAATTGGCCAACACATTTTTGGAATCTATTCCATCATCACGGCTGGACACGGAAAACATGTTGTTACATGTATCAAAATTAATTATATACATACTCAAACCAGAAGCAAACAGACAGTATACATATCCAGAAAAATAAAGAAAAGAAAGGAAATACGAATTGAGGAAATTTCTTAATTAAATCAACAATAGTCCGAAAGGTGATGGTAATAACAGGGGTGGTCCAAGAGTAAGCCCAGGTCTTCACAGAGATGATTGATCAGGATGGCATGGTTGACCATTTTGAAAGCAAAGGAAAGATCGAGGAAGATCAGGACAGAAGGATGTTTGGAGTCAAGATTTGAGAGCAGGTCTTTACGGGTGTTCAGGAGAGCAGTGTCCATGCTTCTGGCTGCTCTAAAGCCAGACCGATGGTCATGGAGAAAACCAACAGATTCAGTATGGAGAGTAAGTTGGAAGATGGCCATCTTTTCCAGGAGTTGGCCCAGGAAAGGAGTGATAGAGATTGGGTAGTAGTTTGCCGGGGAGGAAGGATCAGCAGAAGGCTTCTTCAGGAGAGGGTCTCATGGGAGTGCTTTATGGGAGAGGGGAAGGTTCCTGTGGCAAAATAGTGGTTGCAGAAATCAGCCAAGACTGGAGCAAGGGTGTAGATGTGGTCCTTGATTGTTCTGAAGGAGCAGGGGAGCATCTGCTTGGGTGATACTTTCATAGATCAGACTTGTCTAGAAACATTGTCAAGAGTGAACACGGGGAAAGAGAAAATGGAGGAGCAGAGGGAGAGGTGGCCAGAGAGGGGCCGAGAGAGGCAGAGGGAGAGGACGAGGAGAGAGTGGACAGGATGTCTTGCATTTTAGTGTGAAGTGAGAAGCCAGTGCTGAGCAAAGGGCCTCGGAGGGAACAGGAGAGGTGGAGATTGCAGCAGGGTTGGCCAGATCCTTGAAGCTTTTGAAGAGTTTTTAGAGGCCACAGAGATGCAGGATTGGATGTAAGCTCTCTTCTTGGACAGGGCAATGAGTCTGTATTGCCTCTGGAGCAGGCGACAGGCCAGCTTGTCAGAGGATACGGCTGATGCCCTCCACTTTCTCTAGGCTACCTGCACTTGCCTTTAAAGGTGGCAAGGTTGCAATCATACCAAGAGTTGCACTTGGAGGTGGGCTTATAATGATCCTCATGACAGGGGCAAGGACATCAAGAGTGTTAGTGATACAGAGGGTTCCATGTAATAATGTCTCCACAAAAATATCGCCATGCAAAAATATCGCCGGAAAATGGGCCTTTTTTGTGGGGACATTATTGCATGGAACATGCGGGCGACACCCCCGCAAACCCCCAAACCCTTATTTTTTTCTTTTTTTTTTTTATCTGCTCCTATCCCCATATATATGTTCACCCATATAATATCGCCACAACCTTTTCCCGGTAATATTATGTACGGCGACCATATATATGGGGATAATATTACCTGATACCATAGAGAGATGTCGGTTGGAGAGGGATGTGGCAGATGGGTCAGATGCGTTGGCAGCTCAACCTGTACATTGTGGTGGAACACTCATAGAGGGTGGGTCCAGGGCACTCCTCACATTGTGAAAACATAAAAATTGATATGAGGCTGGGAAGCCCAAAGGAAACACACCAACACAGGTTACAAAGGACATACAAAGTGCTTTATTTAAAAGCTACAACAGTTACCAAAGTCAATTGACAAACGGATAGCTATTCGGCTCTCAGAGTAACGTAACAAACTTCAACGAGAGTTCGATGCATTAGTAGAGAGACCGTACATTGGAATAATTGGGCTTTTATATCCTTTATCCAGCCCTTGGCCAACCCCCTCGCGGGTTAACCATTCTTGGGACCAGGCGTAGGGTTCCTTGCCAGGTCAATCCCCTAATGTATGCATTTTGATCAGTTCCGCTGATACAGTTGTTCATTTACACATAGGACAGGGATAGGACAAGGTCTCAGTTCGCGGCCCCGACAAGTGGCCTGCAGGCATATTAATTATTCATGTGTGCGGAGGTCACAACAGCCATAATCTCACTCAGAATGTCAGTCGGCCTCCATTTTGATGTTCAGGGTGACTTCCACATTACAAGAGAACCTAAAATGGCGGCTAAATCCAAGATGGCGACTTACACAACTTTTCATTAAGGTCAAGACCTTGCCGCAGAGTCTATTTACATGATATTTTAGACAACTTGGCGTAGGCCAATACACATTCAAATACTGCGATAGGAGGCATAATATCATTTCAATTCCAACAACATGTGTTGGTTGCTAATTTACATTTTCTACTGCACCTTCCTCCTTGTGTTCTTGTGTGTATATAGTTTGGGGGCTACGTGCAGAATTATGGTTGGTGTCCATGTGACAGTGGTCAGGGACTTTGTTGCTTGTGTTGTTGTTTGGTTTTGGGTGTAATGCATGGACACTGTTGTTTCCAGTTGCTATGACTGTGTTGGTTATTTGTGCACTGCCCAACAAATTAATGGTGTATGAGCCACTTCCACTCCATAGTAATTGGCACATACTCACGTAAAAGAATAATAGGGAGTGGAAATACTCCCCAATAAAATATTGATTCAACAACCCATGTGGAATCTTGCACCCCTGCTTTCACCCTCACAACAACATGGATATTTTTGCACCAGTGGTGCACGTAGTACCACAGGTGTCCATTACTATTTCCTGCCTGAAGGGTTAAAGTAAACATGTATCTTTTGATGTGCATATAAGAATAGGTGAAAAGGAATGTATCATTCCCATAAAATTTCAGCTTTTCAGCTGGGACACATATTTACTTGCTTCTGCATTACTCTCATTGGGAATTGGATTTACATTGTTACTCCCTATGAATCATTTTACTCCCTACTTTTGAAATTGGAAGTACGATTTCCCCACTTGCTAATCTTGTCTGCAGCACTGTTTGTGCATCTTATTTTATGTCTAATGGACGCACACATTTTGCCTCTCCCAGACACATTCTCAGGGTGTTGTGGGCACAGTGGATGGGCCCCAAATCAACATTGCAGCCTCACTGTGTGTTCTCCACAGGGGCCGGTTTTTAGGTGAAGTAGGTTTGCACTAGCTGGTTGCCTGCAGCCTCTCCACGTGCCCTTTGGCTAGCCAAGGGCAGGAGTGGTCCCTGTGGGTGAGGGTGGTGTCCCACCTGCATTTCCACTGGTACACCACGCAATGTAGTGACATTGCGCAGTACACATGCTGCCACTATGATTTTACAGGCTACTGGTGGGGCATATAGCAAAACCCCACCAGAGTGGTTAAGGGAGCGAAAACATGACTTTATCACCCTAAATGTGCACTCCACTATGGCCTTAGTGGCTACATGTGCTGAATTGTATCTTAGCTCAGCTGGTGTGGCAGGATTCCAGTATGGCGTCATCATGTATGGTGACAGCGAGTAAGAACAGTCCCCTGCAAACGTATACAAGGTTGTTATTGCATGTATTTTCATGGTCTGTTGTTCAGTGTGTTACATCCATGCATGTGTGTGAAAGTTCATACTCACCAATGAGCCATGTGTTGCCACATGTTCCTGATGCTAGGGCACGTTGGAGTGGTGACTGGCAGTACATATAGCTATCAATGTGTGCTGCCTGGGAAATTGGCATTAACTTCCATGATCAGTCCATTAGCGTCACACACTACCTGCACATTAAAAGAGTGCCAGTGCCTGAGATTGGGCTAGATGTGCTCCGTCAATCAGGGGGGGTAGTATCACTACATGTGTACAGTCAATTGCACCTAGTACAGGAAGTGTGCTAGTGCGTAGAATTCCTCCCTTTCCTCCAGTGTTCGGGGCATATATATTTTCTTGCTCACACACACACACACACGCAAGCACGCACGCACGCAAGCACACACACACACATACACATATGCTGGCATGCATTCCAATATCTGGTGGAGACAGCAGGATTGTGTGCCCCGCGATATCCCACCAACTATTGCTGTGGTTCGCTAGAAGGAACCAGTTGCAATGAAATGGAGTGCAGTCAATACTTTCTCAGGGTGGGTAATGGCCTGGGCGCAGCTAGTGACTGATTCTAGGTCACGTTCACAATCCCTGCAAAGGTCTGGAATTACATCGGTGGGGGAACGTGTACCTAGCATATACCTGGTCATCAGGTATCCCGAAAAGCTTGGTGCGGTGTACAAACATCCGGGCCCTGCGCATACTCTTCCTCCTTTGGTCTCCGTGGAAGATTGCACCTGCTATTGTTATGTTCATTGTATCTGTGGATGTTGGTTTGGTGTACATTGCATGCTTTAAATGCATTGTTATGCCCGTTGAACTTTACCTGCAATCATGTGCCAGATGGGTCACAATGTTTGCGTGTGCCTTTTCCTAACGTGAGGTTCCGCGCTGAAATCCATGAATACAGTCCGGTTTGCAGTGGAATGGGCGTGTGGTTGCTTGCCGTGGACCATCCCTAAACACGCCCACATTTTCCCTTGTTATTCCTCATTCTGCATGTTCCCCGCCATGTGGGTCTCTGCTTAGGTCAGGCCCACACTCTGCGAGGAGTCTCGCGCAAGGCGCTCGACCGCTCACAGAGACATGTCAGGCCTTTGCGGAATCCCTGCAAGTCCCGGGAAAAGTCCTGCAAAGTCAATTCCTTGAATCAGCGAACAGGGTTTTGTATTTGCAGAATGGCACACAAAGTCACGATTCACGCTGCATATAATTCCATGAATCAGGGCCTAACTGTTTATCTTTTTACATTCATTATTTATTTATTCATTTGTTAGTTATGTATGTTGTTAGCTGTAGGCTCTGCCTCTGGATAATATATTTACAATGCACATTCTCCAATAAAAAAAAAAAGAAATACAGAACAAACAAGGCAGTCTAAGAGCCGGGTGAAGCTGCAACACAAAAGCAAACTGTGGTAGCACAACCTCCCCGTCTTCGAAAAGCTGAGACTTGCACACTAGGGCCGAAGGCCAGGTTCGTAGAATTAACAGAGAAGATTCTTACAAGGAGAAGCCAAGGACAGTTAGTGGGTGAGTTACTGTAGGGGAACCCATGACCACCCACCACCTGGGCAGAGAGAGATGGGGCAACCTCTGGGTTTTCTAAGGCCTGGGGCTTGGATGGCAGAACTGAAGGGCCTGGCACGCAACGGGCCATGGGAACGAGACGTACCAGGAAAAGCTGATCCTGACTGTTCTGTTGTTCTAAATATGTGTCCTTTTGTTTAGCAAGATCCCCATTACCTTTTAGTTGGTCCTTGACACATAATACCAAACAAAATTTACAGAAGAAAGCAATGTCAGCTTGTAATTTAGGAGCCATTTTTCCGTCCAAGCAGTTTTATTGGTAATCGAGTTTGATGGTGATTTCAGTGGACATACCACCAAACATGTAATGAGGCCTAATTTCTGACCCATCAAAGAAATTGGCAAAGAAGATGATATGTCATTCATAATTTGCACTGTTTCAAAACCCTTAGGAAAATGTCATCCAATAATGTCTATCTGCTGTGATGCTTTCTTGCTAAGAATTCTTGCCAGAATCCAGAGATCCAAACCAGTAGAGCAGAGCGCTGACCAGATAGCTGTGAACCAGAACCAACCTGTCAGATCCAGTCCAATCCCGCCGTGCAGTGTCCAGAGTGCTGTGCTGATTGCAGAACCAGAGCGCCTTGAGTCCAGTCCAGTGTGCTAGCTGAATTCCATCTCAGAAATCTTTGACCAGATCCCTGACGGGTCCATTCCAAACAGTGGTAGTGAGTATCCATAGCATAGGATAGTCACTCGCAAATATATTATCCATAAGTAATCCTATCCAAACCCATTCTCTTATATCCAGAACTGAATTGCTAGAATATTTTCTCTTACCTGAAATCTTTTTCTCTCACCCTATAGTCCTTTGTAATAGTAGTGTTAAAATCATCTTTGCGCTAATATATTTTCTGAAGAAAGCGAGCGTCTCAGCAGGCCAAATCAACTAGTGATATCCTGGGCTGGTGGCCGCGCTGTCATGTAGTTTGCATCTTCATAGCCTCCCATAGTGTAAATAAATCTTGTTTGTAATTTTAAAAAACGCATCTTTCTTTTGAAAATTTTGACTCTTTCTGAAAAAAACAACCTCTACAAAAACCTTCATAACTTACTTAACGTGTATGTTAGTGTCAAATTGAAGCTAACATCCTCAGCTTTCCAACAAATCCAAATCCGCATCTCAACTCCTTATAGTTATTCCGCAATCGTGCTTACCGCACGCAGAACAGTTTCCCGCAAATTTTTCGTTTGGCTCAAATCTCTCATGTGTGAAATAGCTGTTCCTTGCATCCGACCTCAGAATTAAGTGTTCAACCTGCTAGTTACTCAATAATCATTGCTAGTGTTTGTCTGATACCATACAAAGCGGCTCCCACTAGTATTGAATCCATTTTAGTCAATTAAATCCATTTTCACTGATTTCCCATTCATTCAAAGCCACATTCAAAACCATTTTAACCCATTTGCAATCATTCCTGTTTTTCTCTGTGTTTGCTGGGGGGAAATTGGGATTGATACTGGCCCTCATTACGACCCAGGCGGTAAGTGAAAAACGATGCCGGTAAATGATTACCGCATCGTTTTCCGCTAGGTCCGATCATGACCTGTGACCGTTAACTACGACGCCATTAGCGGCATCGTAGTTAACGCTGCCGCTAACTGCACCAAGGACGTGCGCACGCGACCTGCCACACCGTAAATACCGGCATGGCGCAAAGCTACGCGAATGACGACCCAAGCGGACATGCACCTAACACCATCACCCAGCCCGTTAAGTACATTACCGCCATGGTGCTAATTACGCCATCGCGAACCAACCGTAAAGGGCCTTGTGCAGTGAATCCAGCTGCCACAGGTGCACAGAATCAGCAAAGGTGGAGGCAATACAGACTCAGGAAGTACAAAAAGAGCACACCCAACCCCTTCCCACACCCAGTCACACTCCACAATGATTCCAATAGGACTAGCAATGTTGGGGCTGGAGGACCTGATAGCAATGCAAGTGCTACAACTTCAACTACAACAACAACAACAACAGGCTGCACAGAGGAGACACAGGAGGAGAAGGAGGGCAAGGCAGGGCCAGCAAGCCCCACCAGCACAGCCAGTGGCACCACGCAGGCAGCCCACAATCCCACGCATCAGAGCCAGTCCATTCAACCTCACCGCTGAGCAGATCCACACCCTGTACCGTTTGGACCGGGACACCATCACCACCATCGTAGACATGATACACAACAACATCGTCAGCATGATAGAAACACCAACCGCCATCCCACCCCTACTGAAGGTAGTGTCTGTACTCCACTTCCTGGCCACAGGCACCTACCAGCACACAGTGGGACACTTGCATGGCATTTCACAACCATTATTCTCACGTACACTGATCCAAGTGCTTGATGCCCTCCTCAAGCACACAGACGACTACATCTCATTATCACGGTCTGCCCAGGAGATTGCAAACACCAAGGTGGGTTTCCATGTACTAGCCGGCATACCTGGTTGCATTGGTGCCATCGACTGCACCCATGTGGAATTGGTGGTGCCACATGCCATGGAGGTACCGTACCGCAACCGTAAACTATTTCACTCAATCAACCTGCAAATGGTCTGTGACTCCAACAGGATCATCACACATTGCTGTGCCCGATTCCCCGGAGTAACCCATGATTCAATGGTCCTTCGGAACTCCACAATACCATGCTACATGGAGCGACATGCAGGGCCAAGATCCTGGCTACTCGGTGAGTCACATGTCATGACCATGGAAATGTGAAGTGGGTAGGTGAACGACGTACCAATGCACACTCCACCGGCTGAAAGGGGGGGGGTGATGCATACTCCACCTGGCTGAAAGGGGGGGGAAATGATGCATACTCCACCTGGCTGAAAGGGGGGGAATGATGCATACTCCACCTGGCTGAAAGGGGGGGGTTGATGCATACTCCACCTGGCTGAAAGGGGGGGAATGATGCATACTCCACCTGGCTGAAAGGGGGGGGGAATGATGCATACTCCACCTGGCTGAAAGGGGGGGGGAAATGATGCATACTCCACCTGGCTGAAAGGGGGGGGGGATGATGCATACTCCACCTGGCTGTGAGTAGCAGAGACAACGGAGCCAGATCATACCCTAAAGCAGCACAAACTTCAGCTGACACCACTAAACCTAATGCCCGATGTATGCAGCCCCACCACGTGAATGAAGGTGTGCCCCAACCATGACACAACCATCTGCAAGTGCATTGTACCAATTCACACCACATTGACTTCAATGAAATGCACCTACATGCACGTCACCAGACACCATCAACTGAAAGGCCTGTCCCCCATAACTGCGCACTAAGGAGGCACATGACAGACAGAAACATCAACACACCATCACACAGACAGCAAGGCCCACAGAATGTCCCTATCAACATCAGTATTGCACACTGGGGTCATGATGAGGCTGACAGCAATGTTGCAATGATCTGAGCGTTGACATCACAGGACACGTGCCAGGCCACCAAAACAAACGGAATGAACAAACACAGTGGATGGGCACTCACAAGGCACTTGACCCCCCTGCATACATTGGTTGATGGCATGCACAACAGTCCATAAGAGCCATGAGCATATACTGGTCGCATAGTGTGAATCAATTAGTGCATTTAAGAGAGGTCCGAAGTAACAGTTGGATGCAAGCCATGGTGGCACGTCATGTTTTGAAATAGACGTCATGACTGACACATACATTCTCGCCCACATACAGGTGATGCAGGCTATCCCCTGAAGAGGTGGCCCCTTTCACCAGTCCGGAACCCACAGAACCAGCACGAGGAGGACTTCAACCGTGCACATACACGTACCCGTGTGGTGATTGAGCAGGCATTTGGCCTATTGAAGGCACGGTTTCGCTGCCTCAGCAGGTCTGGTGGGGCACTCCTGTACCGCCATGAGAAGGTGGCAAAGATTGTCATGGCATGTGTCATGTTGCACAATATGTGCGGCAGACGCAATGTGCCCCTGCCCCCTGATGCAGAACTGCAACCACCTGACGATGAGGATGATGAGGGTGGGGATGGGGCAGCACCTCATGGAGGCGGCGATGCACAGGAGGGGCGTGAAATGCGTAGTACTCTGATCAACCAATTATTCTAGCACACGTGGATGGGGGGTGTCACCTGGAGATGATGATTGTGGCACTGTGTGCGTCTGTTATATGGACACTGGGGACTGTTTACCAATAAATCACACATACGCAATGAGCAATGTCCACACATGTGATTTGTGCAAATATGAAAAGTGTATTGTAAAAGTGATTTTGTTGAACACACCCACTCCCCCCTCCACCCTGAACTCCCCAACACACCCACTCCCCCCTCCCCCTCCCCCCTGAACTCCCCAACACACCCACTCCCACCTCCCCCCTGAACTCCCCAACACACCCACTCCCCCCTCTACCCTCCCCCCTGGAATCCCTACAAAGGTGTGAGTAAGTCTGTGAAGCAGTGTCTGATGTAGGATTTCTCCACTGTCCGGCCACTATTGGCAGCCCCCTCCCCTGGCCCCCGGGGCACCCCTGCCTGTGCTACGCAGGTTCCGCCCCGATCGGCGGATGGGGCTGCTTGGTGTCGAACCCGAGGAGGTTCCTGCCTGCTCATTTGGACGCATGTCCCGAATTGTCTGCACTAGTTCAGAGATGACGTGCCGCAAAGCGGCGAGTTCGGCGCAGATGTCCTTTGTGGAGGACTCTATAGCAGCCTTCACTGTCTCCGCACATCTCCATTGCTGCCCTTGCCCCCCCACATTCTGCAACATGGTCAGTAAGGAGCGAGGATAGTTGCTGCTGCCGGGTGACGATCTCCTCCAGCGTTTGTTGGTTTCTCTGGCCCATGGCTAATGGCAGTGGTATTCCCATTGGGCTGCTCACCTCCTGCACCGAGGATGGAGAGCCTGGCCAATCCTCATCCTCTAACTGCCCCTGTGTGGCATACGCATGCGGGCTGCTTTGGGACAGGTAGGGGGAATGAGGGTGGGCAGTGGGGCTTCCGACATCAATCTCCTCAATAATCCCTGCTTCGCTATCGGAGGAGGCTGCAATGGCAGCAGTTTCCCCAATAGTGCTGCTTGCAGCAGAGCCTGTCCCTTCTGTGGGCACGATTTGGGTAATGCCCGCTGCTGCTGCTGCTTCTGTGCTGCCTGCTGGGGTGGCTGTCAGTGCCCTGTCCTGTTTTCTTGGCACGGATTTTGGCTGCTGTGGGGTTTTCCTCGGTACGGCAGAGGTGGAGGGTTGTGGTGTTGGCACAGTTGTCCTGGCCCTCTTGGTAGGTGTGGAGGCAGTGGTGTCCTCATCCTCAAGGTCGGAATTTGAGCCTGTGGTGGAGCAAAGGAGGGAAAGTGTTATTGATGGGTCTGCGGACATTGGGCGGGCATTGTGAAGACTGAAATCTTATCAGTTAGTACATGCGGTACATTTGAGGCAGGGGCATACAGGTTGTCTCCCTTTTGTGTGGAAGTAGCATGGAGGTATGTGGGTGCCTGCAGTTAGGGTGTGCATACTGCATGTGTACAGGGTGGAGATCAGATGTGTCTGTGGGCAGTCTCCTGCTGATGTGTTGCATTTACACTATGGGGCAACATTGTACTTCACATGAATAGACTTTGGTGACTTTTGCATGGCTTGATTTGAGCCACCTACCTGCATCGCCTGATGTCGGTGCTCCTCTCTCCATTCCTCCTACTCCTTCTATGCTCTCCATTCCGATTGTGGAGGCACAGATTTCCTCCCATGGCTGCAATCTAATAGGGGACTCTGATCCTCCCCCGGTTGCCTTGCCCAGGTTCCTGTTTGCCGATAGGATGCTCCTGACTCTGAGCCGGAGATCGTCCCACCGCTTGCGGCACTGTCTCACATTGCGGGGTACTGTTCCCACGGCACTAACCCGCTGAGCTACCAGTGCCCATATGGCCTTCTTCTTGGCTATGGCCTGTCTGGTCATTTGGTTTAAGAATACCACTGCGGCGTTCTCCTGGAGGGTCTCCGCAAGCATGGTAAGCTCCTCTCTGGTGAAGCGTTCTTGCCGCTGGCGGTCACAGGCTTTTTTAACAACTTTCGGCATTTTCTTGCAGGAAGAAGGTTGCTGATGGTATTTGCCGGGTCTCAGGCTCAGATGTCCAGTGGTTGCGGAGGATGCCAATGGATTGTGTTTTTAAAGATGGCCGCCGTGCTCTTTCCCGTTCCGCCGCGATGACGCTACTTCCGGTTCCGCTTATTTACGGTCACCGCTAATTGTGGTGACCGCTAACTACGGTCACCGCTATGAACGGTGGTGGGGATGGCAGTAGTTCACCTTGCGCAGCATACGATGCCGGTAGGTGCCGTTTTGGGGGCATTAACGCCATGGCGCAGTTTACATTACCGGCATGGCGTAATGCTCGTGCACGATGGGTCGTAATGTCCCGCTTTTTACGGCTTTGACCCAGCACGTGAACGTTAGTTACGCCATGCCGGTAATGTCGTATACTTACCGCCTGGGTCGTAATGAGGGCCACTGTATTTGTTGAGTGTGCATTCCTGAAACCTGTTTTCTCTCCTTCCATCTCATTATACTGCATATTGGGGGGATTGAGTAGTGTGCAGGGGGAAAGAGTAATCACATTGCATTTTGATTGAACCCACACAAAGTATTATTCTATGCTGCATTATTTTTCCTATCAGTACTCCTTCTGATTAAAGAGATTTATTGTGACATCACCCCATTGGTGATTATTGTATAACCATTAAAATAGTGTGATATATATATTGTGAAAATCCATAAAATAAATATTTTAACTTTGCAAAACAGCCTGCTTCCTGGTTCAGTGTGACCGGTGGTGATTCAAAGAGAGGGGCGTTATAAGGGTACATCATTCAGAAATAAAATAGCTTATAGGCATAAATAAATAATTAAGGGTTTCAATTGCGCATCCCATGCTAGGCATTGACTTATGTGAAGTGCCGGTTTGAAATCACTTACAAGATTTGGGGCTCGTCACGAGATTTCTGAACTAGACATACCACTTGTGACAGCTTAATACAGTGTGCTAACTGATGGGGTACATAAACCCTGTTGGGCTACCACGCTGTCTTACACTGTGAAAAGCCCCCGTCAATAGGAACGCTCTAAGGAATTGGTCTGTTTTCAAAAATAAAATAAACTCCTGTAAATCAGAAAGGAAATTAATATTTCCAGAATGGCGACCTTGGTAAAAATCAATATGACTAAAGAACACCTACTGCATAAATTATTTGTAAGGGGTGAATGGACCGAGCAGGATCAGAATGTGTGGTTGCAGGCAATCACAGAACAGACCACTGCAAATGGGTTAGCCAAATGGCAAGATCAGGGTCCATTACATGTGGCCCTGAGTGAACTGTATATTGCCCCTAAGGCAAAGGAAGAGCAAAGCAAGATTGCCAAAATAGCGAATATCTGTACCTCCATATTGGAGCAATACAGGACAAAAATGCAGAGGGCCAAGATCTGGCAAACAAGCAACTGCAAGCATTAGAAAAAGCCCAAACTGATCTGCCTCTGCAGAGCAGAGGCTGCAGAGGAGCCATGAATCAGAAAACAAAAGTAGGTAGTACCTAACCAAAATAAAAGAAGATATGGGTATCCTGCAGCAGGAGAAGGTAGAGCAGGATACCAAAATGCTGGCTTTGCAGAAGGAGTACCAAGAAAGTTTGGACTCTCTACTACAGAGCCAGACAAAGCTGGAATAGCAAATACATTTCAACAGGACATGTGCAGAGCAGGTAGTCACCCTGACAAACCGCCTAGACCAAGAAAAAGAAGAGAATAATAAACTAATTCTCAAAGACCTGGACACCCAGGCAGAATTTGATGAAGAGAGCCAGAAGGCTGGTACGCTCCAAAGACAGAGGGACGACCTGGCTGCACAGAGGCAGTCTCTTGTTCAGGAAAGGGACACCTTAGGCCATGAAGTCAGTTACTTAAAAGAGAAGATAGAAGAAAATCACCTGGCCCTTCAGGGACTGGGTGACCGCCAAAAATACCATGAAAAATTGTTAAAGCGCATCAGGAGGGTGGAAGATGCTCTAGCAAGGAAGGACCAGGCCAGTATGGACAGGACTCAGGGGGTAACCCTGCTGCAGCAAAAACTGGCCCAGTACTCTAAAACGACACAGGAAGCACAGAGAGAAAATAAGGCTCTCTGTGAGAACAATGACAGGCTCCACAGACAGGTAGCCATGCAAGATAAATTGATAGAAACCAGCAAGGCCTTGATAGAGGAAAAGAAAGCTCAGATTCTTGCATGGCAACAGGGAGCAGGGGCTGAGAGAAATGAGGTTCGCTGGGAAAGGGAAACACCTGAGCATAACCTCAAGAACCCTAGTACCAGAAGCCTTCATCTCTTCCAATCCCTGGACTCTGCCACCCCCATGTCTACTGGCGCACATGAGCCAAGGGCCACGGGGATGGCAGACTTCAATCCAATGAGGAATATGGGGCTCATAGACTAGCACCTCCCAGGAATGGATGGGCGGGCATCTGGGTATGGGTTCCCAAGTGCTGTAAAATTAAGTGGGGAACTCCATGAGAGTAGGCCCACTAAGGGCATCCTGAAAACCTCTGCCCAGCTAGGACAGTGGGGGGGGGGTACTCATCAAATTCTGGGAGCAAGGAGGAATCGGAAGACTCGTCTGAGTGCCCCAGGACACAGGAAACTATGCCTCCGCATTCTGCCAGTCATTCCCAGGCTCGCAGAATCCGTGAGAGCCTAGAAGACTAGGTGGGCACCTCTGTGAGCAGTGCCTCTGAGTCAGAGGAGGAGCGGACCAGGGTTACCTGAACCAAAAAGGCCAATAAGGTAAAAAGGGCCTTGCTCAAGGATCCCCTAAAACAAATCAAAGCAATAAGGAGCGTCATCATGCCCTATCATAAGAACGCAAAGTATTCAGTTTGGGAGCACCTACAGCTCTTTGAATAGATGATGGAAACTTTCCATTTGAAGGACAGCAAAATCTGTATTCAGTATGTGAAATGGACCTTCTCTCCAGAGTACTCCAGCTTCTTTGCGGGGCTGGAGGACCAAAATCATTCTAGATGGTCCACCTATAGGGCGGCCATCTTGAAAAAGATTTCTGTGCACAGAAATCCTCAGGAGGCTTGCAAAGCAGCCTACAACTTGCAATGTGGGGAAGATCAGGCGCCACAAGAATTTGTTCAAGAATTGAAGCATGCCTTTGCGCAGACCACCAGAAGGGTGCGCACTGACAGCAAAGAGTTTGTGAATACTTTCTTCCACGCTCTCCCCAAGTACATCATGACCCAGCTATTGAGAGACTTTCAAGGGAAAAGATCGCTAGACTGGGTCATTGAACAAGCCACACGAATTTATGAGGTGCAAAAGCCCATAGAAAACAAACATAATCCAAAAAGCCCCAAACCAACCAACACCCCTATTGCTGCTAAGGTGGAGGAGGTGAAGGTTGCCACCATTTTAGATTTAGAGATGGGGGGGCGTAAAAACCTGCCTGCACAGAATCAGAATAATCCCAAGCCCAGAAGGCCCTCGGGCCAGTCACAAACAGGGAGCCACGGAGGCAATCACACAAATGGGACCCCTAACTCTCCTGACTACATCAGCCCCCGCTACAAGGGGAATAGACCCCTCCTGGGTTATATGTGGACTCCTCCAGCCCAAGGGGGGGATCCAACCAAACAGCAGCTAACCCAGGGAACTTCCCTCCTCACTTTCCCCTGGAGGGCAGTAATCCCCCAAATACTGGACAGAATTTCTTCAGAGGTACCCGCAGAACTTTCAACCCCAAAACAATCCATCCTTCTTTCCCCACTTTCCTGAGCCCAGATAGCCTAATCTGAGGGAGGGGAGGCAAAGGGTGGAGGGGTACCCACATTTTTCAAACCCGGGTTATTTTGGGAGAAGGGATAGCTACCCTTCCCGGGATCAGCCCAGGGGAGACAACAGAACCCTGTATCGGCCTGAGCAGGTGTCACAACTAGAGTGCCAGGTCCAAAACATGGCACAGGATATGGATTGCATTCTGAGGGCTCAATGGAACCCTCAGATGAGCATGCCGGTGCAGAATGCCTCAAACTCCGGACCTGATGCTCCAGAGCAATGACGGGGAAGAACCCCGACAACCCACCGGTTCCCAGGGAGGAGGCACAAGGGAAGGGGGTGTAAAGCCTTGGAGGAAGCTTCCTTCCCCACTTGTAAAAAGCCCCTGGAAACCCAGGAACCAGAACCAAAATCTCCTGCCCCTGAAAGTCTGCCACCAAAGGAGCAGGGGGGGGGGAGAAATAAAGAGGCCAAAAAGACCCATTTTGAAGAGGAGGTACACATTTTCCAATTTGAAGGAGAGGGGTCCTCAGAGGATCCTGGGAAAAGGATCTTCTCCTTCAGAGATGGGGAACTCCTCCAAAAGAGAAATGGGTCCCAAAAGATCAAAATCCAGATTGGGAAGATGTGGGGACTGAGCTAACGCCGCCCATCATCCAACCCCAGAACCAACATGAAAATCCCCTGGATCAAACCCATCTGGTGACTGCCACCAAAAAGTGGGGGGAAGCCCAGAACCAGAACCAGGGGAACCCACAACTTTTCCCATATCTAGCTGTCTCCTTTTCTTTTCAGATTCCCAAGACTCCAAACAGAATTCTGCCCAAATCACTTCTCTATCAGTGTCCAAAACCAAGAAACTAACCCACCAGTTGTCCAAAAATGTACATTATCTGTGCCCCCTTGAGGAGAAGGAGGGAAGATTCTATGCCCCGGTCCAGATACAGGCGCAGTGTACAATTTTGGCACTGGTGGACACTGTATCCCAAGCTACCCTTCTGTCAAAAAGGGCCTTTGATAATCTGAATTCGGAAAGGGGGGGAGAAATACCAAATTCCTCTCACCCCTCTTCCTGGACAACTTCAGAACTTCGACGGGGAGGAAATTCCCGTCAAGGGGACTGCGGATTTGGACATTAAAATTGGGTGACAAAAGCTGAAGCAACCGGTCATAGTTGTGAGTCCAGAGGGCACCCCTTGTTTACTAGGGAATGACCTCCTGCGAAGGTTGTCACCCCTAATATATTGTGTAAACAAGGTCCTCTGGACCCAGACTAGCTGACCAATAAAATTAAAACAGAGTGCCAACCATGTTAGTTTAAACGGCACCTGCCACATGGTTGAACAAAAAATCTGACCAAGTAGTATTTCACTTCCAGAACAACCAAATCCCGGACGTGACAGTAATAGCAGTAGGAAAACGCACTAGTGATGGGGGTCCTCTCTTTCTCTGAAAATCAACCTTCCTTCCAGTCTAAGGTGGCATTCCACAATTTTTTACAACTTCACAGTCAGAAATTCCCCCTACTATAGTCCAGAAAAATGAGAAATCAGCTCAAAGCCTGGCTGATGTTCAGCAAATTGGAGAGCAGTTGTTCATCCCTATTCAGTTAAATGAAGGGAAGGACTCTGTTCTCGCCCGAGTGTATGTGAACAACGGTAAGAGCTTCATCAGCGAGGCCATGTTCCGCAAACTCCCAAAAGATCCAGCCATTCCCACATTCAAACTGATAGCCAAATGGGAAATGGATCTGGAAACACCCAATTCCAAACAGGTGTATGCTCAAAATCTCCAAAGGCAACAAGAGCATAGTCCATAATTGTTGGGTTGTGCGAGACGTCACTGCCGACTTTTACTTAGGCAGTGACATTCTCAATCGCTTTGCCATTAGTTTGGACCTAATAAACTTCAAAGCTTAGTCCCGATTAGTGGATAATCCCATGGGCTTTGATCACCCAGAGAAAGCATTTAGGTCAGCTCAAATGCGGCCTTATGCGGTGGAAATTCAGATTGGAGAGGAAGTCACCATCCCAGAAAGGACGTGACAATTCTCACTGGAAGTGAAAGTTAAAAGAGAGCAGAAATTGAAAAACCCTGATGCCTATATTCATCTAAATGCTTATTTCCAACAGCAAGGGTTGGGGGTAAACCCAACACCATTAGTCAACATAGAACATGACACCATTCCAATAGAGGTGGAAAACAGCGACTTAAAGAGTATCACTCTAGCCGCAGGCACCATTATTGGGATGGCGGTTGATGACCAACATTTTTCCATAGATTTAGGCAATTAACTGTTAGGACCAATCCCCAAGGACTGTTTTGACAGTGATAGTGATGACAACACAACACCAGACAGGATTTTTACCCGGCATGGGGGGAACATCCTGGTATACACTTCCTGCCCTAATGGTAAGGAAGATGTGACCTCTGACTTCAGGAGGGATGAGGTGATATTCCAAGTATATGAGGGCTGCCTCCCCCACCTGAAGCCACCAGTCCAAATCAGCACTCTGACCAGGGACTTTTCCACCCAGCTGGAGGAGGCCGCTGAGATAGCAAAACCGGAAGTCTTTCCATGCTTCATGTAGATGGTTGAAGAGAGAGTCAACCTAGCTGATGCTTGTGAGAATCTCGAGCAAAAGTAAAAATTGAAACAAGTTTTTCTTAGATTTTCAATATCTCTTTGCAGTGGACTCATATGACTGTGGTCGCACCGACATCCACACAACAACAATTCCCACGGACCCTGGCATGACTCCAGTGTTTGTGAAGCAATATCGCTTGCCTCTCACATCAATGGAGTCCCTTACTGAAATAATTTAGATCCTTGAGTTCCATGGGATAATCTGTCCAGTCCACAGCACCTTCAATAATCCGGTGCTGAGGATTTTGAAGCCAAACGGCCAGTGGAGACTCTGTGCCGACCTTCGGGAGCTCAACAAACGGATCCATACTTCCTGATGGCCTCTTCCCTACATAGACCAAGGGCTGACCCAGATCCAGGGGTCACAGGTATTCACTGCAATAGACCTGACCAATGGGTACTGGGCTGTACCTGTCAGTAGGGAGGACCAATACAAGCTGGCCTTTACCTTCAGGGGCAGCAGTACACATGGACCCAGACTCCCTTCGGCTACATCAACTCCGGCAATGAATTCAACATCTTTCTACACAAGGCCATGCCCGATCTGTGTGAAAGGGGTAACCTGGCCTATGTAGATGATGTTTTAGTGAAAAGCTCGACTGTGGAGGAACACATAGCGGAGATCCATTATGTTCTGACCCAGTTGAGGGCTGCCGGAGCAAATCTTTCCTTTCAAAAGGCACAGTAGTATAGAACCTGTGTCAATTTCTTGGGGCATGAGATTACTCCTCAGGGTCTCTGTCCCCAGGAAAAGAAAGTGGAAGCACTCCAGAAATTAAAAGACCCCACAACTCTGCAGGAACTAAGGAGCCTCCTTGGACTGACTAATTACAGTAGAAAGTTCATTGAGGACTACGCAGAGATCACAAGACCCCTGATCCATCTTCTGAAGGGGGGTCAAGTGGCAGTGGGGTCCGGAACAAGCAGAGGCAGTAAGACAACTCAAAAGAAGCCTCTCACAAGCACCTTGCCTAGCTTACCCTGTCAAAAACAAGGAGTTCTTCTTGGAGACAGGGTCCTCAAATACATGCTTGACTGCAGTATTGTGCCAAAAGCATGACAAGGTCAATAAAGTAATCTCCTATGCGAGTAAAACTTTATCCTTTGTGGAGGAAAAATTCAACGATTGTGAGAAGGCACTCCTGGCAACAGTGTGGGCATTGAAGAATTAGCGCCCCTTTATCCAGGGGGAACACATCATAGAGGAGACTCCACACCACCCAAGTGTAATATCTCCAACGTGACAGAATACGGGCTGGAAATGTGAGTAATTCCTGAATTACTTCATGGAATCTGTCAATGCAAGGGTTTCCTGTGGAGGTCAGATAGGGCCAAAACAAGAAGAGTCTCCTCACGCAAGGCCTGGCTGACTTGCATGATTGTGCCAGAGAAAACTGTCTTGAGGACGAAAGTCTTAAAATCAAGGACAACATGGAGGCATACCTTAATTCCCCACACAAAGTCTTTGAAGAAGACCAGTGTGAGAGAATGCCCACTGTCTATGTGGATGGATGCTCCTACCATGTTGACAACAACGGGGAAAAATAACTTGTGGCCAGCGTAGGGAATGCATGGGTGAATGACGCCCCAGAGTCCTCCGCTGGGTACAAGATTGGTCCCCGAAGTAGTCAAGTAGCAGAGTTGATGGCTGTGCATCAAGCTATCCTCACTGCCGTCCAACACCAACTCCACAAACTGCTCATAATCACAGATTCGGATTATGTACGGAATGGGTTCGTGGAGCACCTGGTTAACTCGAAAAGCAGAGGCATGCTATGTGCTAACAACAAACCATTGAAACGTGGAAAATTAATTCGAAATATTGATGATCTGGTCACCTCGAATGGGATGACCATCTACTGGAAAAAGATCAAGGGTTATTGTAAAGTAGAGGGACCAGACAAAACTGGAAACGACCTAGTTGATCAGCTGGCCAAAACCAGAGCCATCTGAGGGGTTCTACTTGAGATCAAGTCCCTGTTGGGGGATATCCAGGTCACTGCTATAACTAGGTCCCAGACAAAATCACAATGAACTCTCAACTGCACACTGGAGTAACGAGACCCCAGATGCTGATTTGATCACGGCTCAAAAAGGGGATACAATAATTGGTAAGTTTTATCAACACATTGAGGACCTTGAGAACATTCCCCTGACGGATACCGATTACATAGGGAAAGAGGACCTCAGAGTGTTGATGAAATGTCCAAAAATGTTCCGAATCCAAGACGGTTTGTTGGTGAGGAGATCCCTAGCTGGCCATGATCAGTCGGTGGTCCCTACCTCATTCCGAAGCCTGATTTTAAGTCACGCCCATGATGCGGCCACAGCCGGTCATAGGGGGTTTCATACACCACTTGAAATCTTAAGAGAGGTTGCATATGGCCACACATGGGGCAGGAGCTCAACCAATATTTGAAAGGGTGTCTTGTGTGTGCACAAATTCAGCCAACATCCCTCACACACCGTGCGCCTCTCCAAAACAAGAGGATGACACTGCCATGGTCAGATTTGCAAGTCAATTTTATCGGGCCCATGATTCGCTCCTCTAGGCGGAACAAGTACATGCTGACCGTGACATGCTTGTTCACTAAATGGGGGGAATGTCTCCTGGCCCCAAATTGCAAGGCAGAAACAGCAGCTGCCCTGATGATCAACCACATCTTCTCGCGTTTTGGATTACCCCAAAGAATCGAGTCAGACCGAGGTAGCCACTTCACTAGCGAAGTAATGACAAAGATGTTGGAGATACTTTGGGTCAAAAAGAAATTACACATTGCCTACCGGCAAGCCTCTAGTGTGCAGTAGAGAGATACAACAAGACAATTGTGAGCATATTAGAAAAGTTTGTGGCAGATTCTGGGCCAAGTTGGGATATTCGATTACCCCTCGTCCTGATGGCCATCAGATCTACCCCTTCATCTACAACTAAAATGTCACCGTTTGAGCTGATGACTGGACGGAAAATGGTGCTTCCCCAGCATATGCTCTACAGAACCCAAGAGCAGACATTGATCAATGCCACCACAACTCATGAGTATGTTGAAAATCTGAGAAAACACCTTCAACATGCTTTTGCCTATGCTCAGTGAAATCTAGAAAGATCTGCAGACAGCATGAAGACCCACTATGACTTAAAGACTACTAGAAAAGAATACCATGTAGGAGACCGGGTCTACTTATACAATTTCCAAAGGAACCAGGCCAAACAGTGCAAATGTTTGCCTAGCTGGAGGGGTCCTTTTGAAATTGTAGACAAAATATCACCAGTCGCCTACAAAATCCGTATCCCCAAAGGCAGTTTGGCAGAGGGGGAAGATAAGTGGGTCCATATCAACCAATTGAAGTGTTGCCATCCTAGGCACTCCCTGCAGCAACTAGAGGAGTCTTCTGGAACCCCAGAGGGGGTCACTCCAGCTCCCTAGAATTCCAACTATAAAATATGATTCCATCTGTATAATCAATAAATTGAAAATAGAAAAAAATTGTCCTGATTTTTCAAAATGTATGTATCTGCCCCACTACATGAATAGTGGTGGGGAAATGTCTTCAAATATGCTTTTGCTTTGTCATCCTAGAAATGGAAACCATGGAGACTAAAACCAAGGAGGACCACCCAGGGACCGGAAGGAACGATCCAAGGGGCCCGGGGTATCGCTCCATACTCTCATCAGGAATTGGCAAGGAGAACCAGTCGATCCACCACTGATGGGAGAAGCTGATGAATTTTGACATTTGGACCAGAAAGAAAAGAAACTGATCATCCCAATCTCGCAACTTCCCTTGACGGACGGTCAAAAGCCAAATCGCGAGGGGTGGCTTGTGGGATGTCCTGACCCACTGGCTCTACCCTGCGACATCACTGTGTGCTGGTGGCACCAGGACCAACAAAATGGCTGCAAAAAGCCCTATGTGCGCTAAACCTCTGAGAATTGTGCAGTGAAACCAGAAAGTTGGCTGCCAATCTACTTTGCCTGTGTCAGTAGTGGAACAGGAGACCACACTGCTAAAACCTGTCATTGGGCTGCCCACAGAGTGAAAAGGGAAACGACATGAAAGGCAGGGCTTCATTGCAAGGAAACCCAGAAGTGCTCTGAAATCCGTTTTTCCTTGGTTGCTGAAATTACAAAATAATGGTTCCCAAACATCAGAAAAGATCCAAGATCCTTGCTGGGTGTTACCCATCACTTTATTTAAAGAATTCACATACGCAAACAATGTCAGGAAAAGCAGATTCCATCACAAGAATATCCACATTAAAAAGTGTTCTTGTCTGTAAAAATCTGTCAGAAAATGGGCGCAGTACCGCCGGCTGCCTGTGTGATAGCTGTCAATTAAGTACATTGGAAGCTTAAACTTGTGCAGAAAATCAAATGGTTGAAATGAAGTGACTTGCCATCAAAAGCAATATAGGTTTGCTACCAATTAATCTCTATGTTTAAAAGACTGGAATTAGAGATTTGTTGGCCTGTTTTGAAAATGTAAGTTTATTTTCATCAAAGAAACATTTAAACAAAGTGGATTTTTAAAGTCAACCTCTGATGCCAGTCACAGAACTTCAAAGCAAATTGCACAGCGTGCCCCAAACAAAAGGCACTTTCCTCCTGCTCTCTGCCCCAGGAACTCTCAGTCAGGTGTTAATGAAGAGGGGAAGGGATTTTGCTCTGCTGCTCTGGGGAGAGACAAAAGACTCCCTTGATTGAAAAGATATGCAGATGCAACTGTCAACAGAAACTCCTGCCAAAGGACAGAGGCAGGGATTGCTCCTGACCCACCAAAAATTTGGGGGCAGGACAGACAGTTAGGTGTATTCTTAAAGCGCAAGAAAGAATATTTTTGAAAAGGACTGGCAGAGGACTGTGCAAAATTGTAAAAAATTGTAAAATACAGTATTGTTAATATGAACATTCTGGTTATGTTTTAAAACTACTCAGAACTCTGTGTTATGTTCAGGGACATGACTACAGAATGTTTGGTTTTATAGCAATTGTGGTGATGGCAGTAACATGAAACTTCACATGATTATGCCCAGATGTCATGTGCACATATGTGTAAAAATGTGGACACATCTAACATTGGGTACGAGACGAAAAGTGTGAAAAATTGCCAAATCTAGACCCAAGATCTCACCGAGACGGGGCTCGGATGAATACTTGCTCCACCAGATCTGTGATATCAATATGCTTTTGCTAGCAAGTTTGTAAAATTGTAAATATGTCTTGTATGAAAAATAGATTTCATGTGCAGAAACAAAGTGGAGGCTCTCCCTGGATCATAAAATACAGTGTCATCATGACACTCCGTTTTCTTCTCAAATCAGGGGAGAGGAAATACCCTAACCAATAGAATATCTAGGGGGTGTGCCTAGTAGTTAGCATACCCACACTTTTAGAAAATACATAAATAGAGATAGCTTAGGACCTAGAGACACACACATTCACCCACCATCCGATTGCTGGCAGAGCACTTTGCAAGAGAAATCCATATTCCAGACTCCAGAATTTTGAAAGCAGAAAGGCCCATTTCTAAAGCTGAACCCTTCTCAGCTTGGCCTTTTAAAATCCTGAAACCAGATTTTACCCCATATCTTTAAGGGGAACAAAAGAACACAAAAAACAACAGCCTGGCTGAGCTGTGCTACTTTCTTGCTAAGACTTCTAGCCAGAATACATAGATCCAACCCAGTAGAGCAGAGCGGTGACCAGATAGCTGCAAACCAGAACCAACCCATCAGATCCAGTCCAATCCCGCCGTGCAGTGTCCAGAGTGCTGTGCTGATTGCTGAACCAGAGCACCTTGAGTCCAGTCCGGTGTGCTAGCTGAATACCATCTCAGAAATCTTTGACCAGATCCCTGACGGGTCCATTCCAAACAGTGGTAGTGAGTATCCATAGCATAGGATAGTCACTCGCAAATATATTATCCATAAGTAATCCTATCCAAACCCATTCTCTTATATCCAGAACTGTATTGCTAGAATATTTTCTCTTACCTGAAATATTTTTCCCTCACCCTATAGTCCTGTGTAATAGTAGTGTTAAAATCATCTTTGCGCTGATATATTTTCTGAACAAAGGCGAGGATCTCGGCAGGCTAAACCAACTAGTGATATCCTGGGCTGGTGGCCGTGCTGTCGTGTAGTTTGCATCTTCATAGTCTCCCATAGTGTAAAGAAATCTTGTTTGTAATTTTAAAAAAACGCATCTTTCTTTTGGAAATTTTGACTCTTTCTGAAAAAAAACGACCTCTACAAAAACCGTCATAACTTCCTTACCGTGTATGTGAAATTTAAGTGTTAAATTGAAGATAACATACTCAGCTTTCCAACTAATTCAAAACCGCACCTCAACTCCTTATAGTTATTCTGCAATCGCGCTTACCGCACACGAAAAGTTTGCCGCAAATTTTTCGTTTGGCTCAAATCACTCATGTGTGAAATAGCTGTTCCTTGCATCCGACCTCAGAATTAAGTGTTCAACCTGCTAGTTACTCAATAATCATTGCTAGTGTTTGTCTGATACCATATAAAACGGCTCCCACTAGTATTGAATCCATTTTAGTGAATTAAATCCATTTTCAGTGTTTTCCCATTCATTCAAAGCCACATTCAAAACCATTTTGACCCGTTTGCAATCATTCCTGTTTTTCTCTGTTTGCTGGGGGGAAATTGGGATTGATACTGTATTTGTTCAATGTGTATTCCTGAAACCTGTTTTCTCTCCTTCCATCTCTTTATACTGCATATAGGGGGGATTGAGTAGTGTGCAGGGGGAAAGAGTAATCACATTGCATTTTGATTGAACCCACACAAAGTATTATTCTATGATGCATTATTTTTCCTATCATTACTCCTTCTGATTAACTTTGTTAAAGGGACGTTATGGTTCAAAGTAAAACCGAACAACCCCTGAAATTCGGCAGTTATGGTAAGATAAGCAACCATAACTCGCGCCACCGTGCACTGCTAACACTAACACCCAGGACATCAAAGATGACAGCACAAATGTCATTGATGACATCACTGAGAGAGGCGGGGAATATGAATGCTTTGATAATGTCAGGCTTAGGGGTGGGAGATATGATTTAGTGTTGCAAAAACAGGTCAGCCAGGTCGATGGGGCAAGTGATAGGATTATCACATAATGTCGCCGCACAGCAGCCTGATTTATCGTTTGTTTAGTGGACAAAAAGTCGGGTAAGGCCCATAGGAAATTGTAATGTCAGCGGACATAAGGAGTGTTCTTAAAACACTTTCAACCTGACAACGAACAATACGAACAGTGTTCTCAGAACACCCCCATTTTGTTTAATTGCAAACATTTCAGCACCTCGAGTGTTCTTAGAACACATTCAACTTGCCAGAGTACAATACGGACAGCGTCCTCAGGACACCCCCATTTTGTTTATGTACCAACATTTAAGGACACCGCGAGTGTTCTTAGCACAATTTTAGCTTGCTTACGAACAAAACTAACACATACTCCGTCCTCGGAACACCCCACCATTTAGTTTATATAGAAAATTTCAGAACAGCCGTGTTGTCCGCAGACAAATCGAACACAACAAAAGTGTCTAGCACATAAAAAAACAGAACATTGAACCTATCCCATATTCCCCCACCCTCCCCAAACACTCGTACACACCAAACACTCCACTAAATACAATTTTTAATGCAAGTACCACTGCGCTGTCCGAGGTCATCGGCGAATGCAAGATGGCGGGCGCCACAAAAAATCTGACGCGTTTCACGCACCACGCCGTCCAATCAGCAAACACGTTGCATGTCCGCGGGCATCACGCAAGCCGCTTGGCCAATCGGGGCGCTGTCCGCGGAGCGAACAGGGAAGTCCGTCCGCGGAGCGAACAGAGATATCACAAATTTTTTTGCCTTACATTTTGGTCATTTTAAAAAAAACTACTGGACGGATTTACACCAAATTAGCAAAAGCACGCTTTCGGGACCAAGCCCCCGCTCCTGCTGCAAATTTGGTGTAAATCCGTCCCGTGGTTTGGGTGTAGGCGTTCGCAAATTTTTTTTCCCATTATGTCTATGGGAATAAACAAAAGTTTTGGGACCCCCCCTATAACTTTGCCCCCCCTGGACCAAACCTCTCCAAACTTTGCAAAAAAATTCAGAGTGGACCATATACTTTTTTGCAAAGTTTGGTGAGGATTCGTACAGAGGGAGCGAAGTTATAAGCCACCCAAAAAATGCTCTTCCTATGGAAACACCAACTTAACCATAACTACATGGACACTACCGCGTCCATGTAATATATATATATATATATATATATATATATATATATATATATATATATATATATATATATATATATATATATATATGTAAATATATATATATATATATTTTGAAAATCCATAAAATAAATATTTTAACTTTGCAAAACAGCCTGCTTCCTGGTTCAGTGTGACCAGGGGGGATTCAAAGAGAGGGGCGTGATATAAGGGTACATCATTCAGAAATAAAAGAACTTATAGATATAAATGAATAGTTAAGGGTTTCAATTGTGCATCCCACGCTAGGCATTGACTTAGGTGAAGTGCCAGGTTAAAATCACTTACACTGCATAACAGGTAATTTGGTACTTTTGCCACACCCCTGAAATAATTAAACTGTCATGCCATCTTACGGTGGGTGTTTGATATAGAAACTGCAAGTGGGGATGCATGGACCTGGAAGGAACATCTTGATATCTCCACCCACGATTTAGACACAAGGGGAACATACACATATTAAAGAGGGAGATCATTGGGAAAGGCACAGATATGAATAAAGAAGCCCACTTATAATAAACTAGCTTTTCCTGGCATATCCTAGACCATGCTTGCTCTCTCTCTCCTTCTCTCTAATTCTCATCTTCCCTTCTGTGGTATAGTGGGAGAGACGCACTAAGCACATCCCCTCCACGAAATCGACCTGGCATGTGAGGGAACAAAGGTCTGAGCAGGAGAGTAAAGCTTCAACTGCTCAGAGATCTTTGTTGTGCTTTGGTAATCATTTGTTGGGTGCAATGCAAGGCAAGGATCCCCTGACCTTTGCAAAGGAGTGGCTAAGAAGGGGAGCAACATCGAAAACCGGGAAACCTAAATAACCTAAAGTAAGACTATGATTTCACAGTGACTACCGACACAAAGTTAGCACTACAGTTCAGTAACACTGGTGTATGGGGTTAGGCTTATTATATAACTTGGAATGCTTATCAAACTCATCTGGACCAAAACAATTTAAAATAAATGCCGGACTGTAAATCATGCTATTAAATCGTTACTGCATTGAATTGAATGTAGAATGTGCCTAAGCACAATTCTATTGCCCTGTTATTCGTGCAGATGCACAAGCAGAACACTACCCTTACCAGTAATCCTAAGTGGCAGCTCTTACTAGGGTTCCATGTTGGGGAGAAATGGTTTCCCAGACCCTCTCCATCCAATCTCAATTTGCCTGCTTCTTCCCTGAAAACATTGCTTGCTTCTAGTTTGATAGATCCAACTAAGCCGTTGTGTGACCACAGAGAAAATGCAGATATCTTGAAGGCAGGAGGAAGGGTACTGTGTATTATTAGTACCTGGCGAGGGTCAATCAGATTGTTACAAACTATTTGATTGGCCCTCTCCGGTTCCTACCCAGCCGGCCAATGCTCTAGTTGCCGCCGCGTCCCACAGCAAGTATCCACAATGGAATGGGAGAAGGGACTACATGTATTTCATTCTCCCGTTCCATAGTGGCCATATTGTTTGTTTTCCTTTTTCCCCTATTTTTTTAATAGCCGCTGTCATGTTTTTCAAAGGTTCATACAGGGCCTGGAAACACTGAGAGAAATGAATACACAGAGCCACGCAGAGGAGTAAACTTTATTTATTCACTTTCCATGGCAACTAAACAGAGCTCCTGTAGGAGGCTCTGCGCATGCGCTAGATACAAGATTTGGATAGGCCAGTGGCAATGTCAATAAAGGAGCCAGGCTCCTTTAACTGTATCAGCGCCGGACACAACATCTTCACTTTCCAACAACAATTAGACAAAATGTTCTCTCACAGTTCTGTGAATATATGCCTCAATCAGAAGGGTTGGACGTACAATGCACCGTCCAAGTCTCGTTGTCTCGTTGACACTTCTGTTCTCACCTCGAGTACTTGTTCCCCAGCATCATCTTCGAGTACAGGTATCACATCTTCTTTCTCTTCACCAGGCTGCTCACCTTCTTTGAATATTCTGAAGCGAAATGTGTTCCTTTTGATGATCTTGTGGGGAGATCTGGCGCTGATCATCGCACATTTCATAAGAGTAATTATAAGATGTGCAGGGTAACATTCGCTGTCTGTTTTTTTGCTTTGCCTCTGGCGCACGAGGACCCGGTCTCCACACTGAAAAATTTACTGTATTGCCCGATGGCTGCTGTCAGCATATTCTTTCATGCTTCTCTTCGTGATTGCATCCACTCTCTGTTGTTCGCCTTCTCCTCGCACTGGCATGGTTGCATTGTGTGGCAGTCTAGTCCGGATCCTTTAGCCAAACATGAATTCTGACGGACACCTCGTCATGCTCTTCTATGGTTGCTCCAAATACCAGAATGCCATCACTGTAGTTGAAACAGTTCTTTACATTGCAAATTACTTTTCTTATGCTTTCCAGGAATATTTCCACCGACGATGAAATTCCAAAGCTGATCCTTTTGTACCTAAAAAGCCCAACATGTTTGGCAAAAGTAGTGATATATCTGTATTGCTCGTATATTTTTATCTGGTGGTATCTCTTGTTGAGATCAAGTTTTGAGAAGATCCGAGATCTATTCATTAAACTAATCATGTCATCCAAGTGCATCCCGGGGCATCTCTTGCGTCTGATTGCTCGGTTAGCCTGCCTCATGTCAACACATACGTATATTGCATTGGACATGTCTCTTTCGGAATTGCCACTATGTGAGTCACCCATGGGGAAGGACCCGGGTCGGTTCAATAATGTCCTGTTCACTCAGGCTCCATATTTCTTTCTCCACCTGTGCTTGGAGGTGAAAAGGTATCCTCCTGGGGTGTTGAGCGACTGGTGTAACCGACTCGTCGATGTGTAATGTTATGGGTTTGCCTTTAAGTTAGCCCATTCCAGTAAACAGGGCTGGGAAGCTCTGTAGGATGAAGACATCCTGCTGCATGTTGTAAATTACCGCTGTTACCCCCCTATTTGAGTGCGCTAGGGCAGACCAGTAAATTGCTCTGTAACAGCATGTCAGTCCTTGTATCAAAGAGTCATGGTGAATTTCCTTTGATTGTGCACAGGGCCCTTAGGTCTCTTCTGGGACATTTTTAGTTCGATGGAACCAGTCGTGGGCGATTCAACATTTGCTGATATTCTGAGATGCATATGATGTAAAGAGTAGCCCTGGTGTCAATCACGAAGCTCGCTGGACGTTCTCACGTCCTCATGTTAACATCGCTCTCCGCCGATGTTGTCACAGCATTCATCATGTATGCCTAGTTCCGTGGTTCTCTCTAATCTACTGGTGAAGGCGAAGAAGATGATCTAACATACATGTCTCACGTCATATTGTCGGCTATCTGTACCTCTTTTTGGGCCCATGCTGCGTGTGGGTTGTTGTTGTAGTGGGGACCCTGCAATCGACTTGGGGGGACATTGCATTTTCTTATACTTTTGTCCAAACGCTGGGCACTTCATGCTAGGGTCATGTGGCAATGTCAGTCCACAGCAATAGCATCTGCTTGTGGAAACGTGACTAGTCTGGCTGCCACCAGTGCATTGACTGTGTCCCCGTTGAGTCATCTGATAAATTTGTTCCTTGGTAGGTCCTTTGTTTCTCTCCATTTGGGTCACCCGGATCTCAGCACGTGGCTCTGTCCTGGCCATCTGTAAAATGGTACTCGGCGGAAGTGGTTCTCGCAATAACATCTTTCTAAATGCTGATCCTGAGGCATATTGCTTCTTCGTTTGAGAATTTCTGAAAGTCCCAGTGCGCCACCAGCTTGCAAAGCCATGTTGCAAATGCATCCATGCTCTCACATGTGAGTTGGCAAGCCGTATTGAATGTGTGCCTTTCGTGATCTATGTTTCTCTGCGGATCGAAATAGGCACATAATGCTTCTTTGAGACTGATGAAGGTTTTCACATCTTCCGGTGAGAAAGTGGGGATGAGGTCTACTATGTCATCTCCCACCAGGTTTATAAGCAATCTTCTAGCAAAACAATCAGACATTTTTTCGTCATGAGCTGCCAGGTAATTTGAAAATTATGCAGCCATCTCTCCCACCTTGGTCCAAGAGATTGTTGATCTTGCATTTCGAAAAGCACCGGCCTTCGGAATGCACTGGCATTGTGCATGCACTCCTCCTGGTTTTTCAGCTGTTCTTGCTCAACCGCTGACATTTTGCATGCATGGCAACTACAAAATGATGGTGCCCTTGCAGCAGGGAGAGAACAGAAAAACAATATTTCTTTATTTTATTTTTGGAGTGAGAATGCAGGATGTGGCTGCCTAAATCTATCTCATTCTCATCACCATTGTCCTGTCTTTCAAAGGTTCCTACTGGGTCTGGAAACACTGACAAAAATGAATAGAGAGATCCGCGTATAGTAGTGAACTTAATGTATTCACTTCGCTCGGCAACTGAGCCTCGGATAGGCCAGTGGCAATATCAATAAGGGAGCCAGGTTCCTTTAACTGTATTGACGCCGGGCACGACAGCCACCATGCAAAGGTAGAAGGGACTATAAGTAGTCCCTTCTCCCTTTGCATGGTGGGCATCTTTTTTGTTTATTTTTTTTTACTCTTTACAATGGCCGCCTTGGAAATGGAGAACGGGATGTGTATCCTGTTCCATGGCTGACATTTTTCTTTTCTTTTTTCAGTTGCAAAGCACAGGAACATACCGCAACTATAGAAAGATGCTTTTAGTACCTCGGTCCCATGGGCTGGAACACTATTAGCAATAAGCCCCTCACTGGGGTGGCATTACCGCATCAGGTAATGCCCCGGGGACTGTAACTATAGGGCCCCAGCGAATTACCTGAAGCAGCAAGACCCCCCCCACCCCCAGCGAGGGGCCTAATGCTTAAATATGTTTAAAAGTAGAATAAGAGATGCAGCACCCAAAGAATCCTTCACAGAAAGGAGCAGCCTGGTATATGGATACATGCCTTGGCATTGTGTGGGCCCTGCAAAAATATCTCCATCACATTGAGAGAAGTTGTCCATTCACTGCGAGTTGAAAGGGATGCAGGAAAGACTTGTTTGGAGGGCTGTAGTTCTGACAGACTTTGTACGAGATCAGAGGATCAGGCTGCAGGATCTACAAAAGCATTTGTTATCTTCTTAAAAATTAATGTTTGGACATATTGCAACAATTGCATGGCTCAGAAGTACAACCAATCAATCTGTGGCAATGCAAAATTAAACGTTGCCTTGGTGCCGATAGAAGAAATATATAATTGTTTTCAACCTGAGTGTAATGCTTTGCAAGAAGCAAATGGGATGCATTCTCATCAAAACAAAGTATTAAGAAAAACAAAAGTACATGATATAATTGTACTAACATCATAAACACGATCTGTATATTTTACAATGCTTACATATAATTACCATTTCTTTTATATATTGTAGTCATAATTAGAATGTTACAGTTATATTACTGAACAATACACACATCAAAACATAGAATAACCGTGTACATTATTCATATTGTTTGCTTTCAAAATACTCCTATGAGATAATAAACAAATTAACAAATATATTGTTTAAAGCGCAGACCTTGATGGATTCCTGGATGCTTTGCATTAAACCAAAAAAAAAATTTGGAAACCTGAGAATTAGAAAATGTCTTCATATTTCACATATATGTCTGTGTTAAACGTGGTATATGCTTGTATCATTAAGTACATAATGAACAAGGGGCTTTGTGCACATTCCGTTTCTTCATATCACTGACCCTTATATTAAAGTATGTTCAACCATGGACCATACATAGTCATCCGGACAGCCACCGGATGTGGATGTGAGGATGACATGTTCTTGCCATCTGTCACCTCTATTGGGGCCCAATCATGTTTCTCATTTCCATGGATAATATGACTTCCACCTTAACAGAGAGTCTCTCTGAGCTTTAGAAGAGGAGTGCTGAGAGGATTACCTGAGTATCAGAGTGAGGATGTCTGGGCCCTTTCCCTGTGCCCAATGCTCAGGCAGCCTTAGAGAATTAAGTGCATAGGAAATTAATAATATAAATTATAATAAATGAATGATACAAAAAAAGAAATTGTAATAATATGTCAGCCAACGGTTAATAGGAAAGCACAATAATATTAAAGGAGCACAAAAGCAGTCAATAATAAGGGTTAGGCTCATAAGACAATAAGCGGTGGAGGGTGGGACTTGTTCCATCATGGTCTTCTACTCTTGCAAGTCGTTCTGCATCCAGACCCTTTATGAGCACTCTGCTAGCTAAATATCACCACCGTTACATGCGACCCAATTATACAACATGACAGTCATATAATAGATCTGCATTGGTTCTTATGGGACATCTTAAATAGAATTGGCAAGACTTCTATGGCTCTTTATAGATCTTAAAGGAAGGAGCCTTTGAGAAGCTTTAAGTGGTTTTCTGGGTAGGTGTGCACAAACATATCAGTTTTTGTCACAGCAAAAATTAAGCTTGGATTCCAAAGTTCGCAGAAGAAAGGTGGAACCAAATTATGAGAGGAATTTCGCCAGTTCTTCTCAGTCTGTGGAAATGTAAGCCGCCCCACCTGCTCGGCTAGCCTCACTTCCTCAGTGTGCCGCCCCGCCTGCTCGTGCTAGCCTCACTTCCTCAGTAAGCCGCCCCGCCTGCTCGTGCTAGCCTCACTTCCTCAGTAAGCCGCCCCGCCTGCTCGTGCTAGCCTCACTTCCTCAGTAAGCCGCCCCGCCTGCTCGTGCTAGCCTCACTTCCTCAGTAAGCCACCCCGCCTGCTCGTGCTAGCCTCACTTCCTCAGTAAGCCGCCCCGCCTGCTCGTGCTAGCCTCACTTCCTCAGTAAACCGCCCCACCTGCTCGTGCTAGCCTCACTTCCTCAGTAAGCTGCCCCGCCTGCTCGTGCTAGCCTCACTTCCTCAGTAAGCCGCCCCGCCTGCTCGTGCTAGCCTCACTTCCTCAGTAAGCCGCCCCGCCTGCTCGTGCTAGCCTCACTTCCTCAGTAAGCCGCCCCGCCTCAGCCTTATTACCTTCGACAATGGGACCATAGCAGTAGGCAGGCCTTTTGGGGCACCACCAAGAGTGAGCGAGGTGCCATCATCCCCTCCTACTGTCAGGTGGTGAAGGGGTAGGATGCAGCCAAGTCATATGGTGTGGGGTGGGAATTGCAGCACCATTGTAGACCGATGGGCGTGACAATAAAAACCGTGTGGCATCTAGATGGTTAAGGATTACAGAAACTTGTGGTCACTAATTAGAGCCTCATTACAAGGTCAGCAGTTTGTTGAAAAAGTGGTGGTAAGAGAATGACTGCCACTTTTACTGCACCACCAAAATTACAAGCAATGGAAAATTGGTGGTACTTCCTCCCGTGCTAATTCCGCTGGAGGAATTACCTCCCACAAAGAACATGGCAATATCGTATCACACGATAAAATACCAAATACCACCGAAATAATGTTGAAAACTGGCAGCCATTTTTCCAAAATACCAGTGTGATTGCCTGAAACTCAGAGATAGAGGTAAATGCAGGCAGGTGATGACAACTAAGCCACAGATGCATACAACTGCATCTGAAAGAGTATTTAAGGCCGCATTCTTTCCCCAAGCCCATTTTCAAGCAACATACAGCCCCTAGCAGAAATGGATAACAGGATCCTTCATGTACTGTTTTTCATTGAGCTGCAGAGATATGCAGTGGAACAGCTGCCACGTTTACAAACAAAGCAAACGCAGAGGAGATTCTGAGTGGGAGGTCACCCATGCCTCCCCCTGGGAATTGATCACTGAGCAGAAAATCACACTCTTTAGTCTGAGCGGGGGCACCATAGCAGAGCTGCTTACCATCATACAGGTGGACCTCCAGAGTTGGAGCGGTATGAAGACTGCCATCCCACCTCTGCTGAAACTGGTGGCCTTCCTGAACTTCTTTGCACCAGGCACATCTCAGCACGCCGCTGGAATGCTACATGGCGCTTTTCAGCCAACCTTCTCAAAGGTGCTGGTGCAGGTGCTAGATGCACTAATGGTACATGTGCCAAATCACATTACAATGCCCAGAGCCTCGAATGAGGCATATGCCACCAAGACACATTTCTATGCAACAGTCAACTTCCCTAATGTGATAGCTGCACTGGACTGTACACATGTTGCTTTAATCCCACCTCGAGCTCATGAGTAAATCTACTGCAGCAGCAAGCAGTACCATTAGATGTATATGCAAATGAAGTGTGATGTCAGTCTGACAGTGAGCCACTACTGGGCTCATTTCCCAGGTTCCACCCATGACACAATGGTCCTGCGGAACAGAACCCTGGAAGGATGCATGAATTCCTGTAGGGCACATCGTACATGGATATTGGGTAAGTAGAAAAACTGACAATACAATGCACATGTGGAGCAAATGATGAGAAGGGGATACACTGGGGGTGGGGCACAGGGGCACAAAAATACTGTAATACGGTTCATGGCCAAAACTTTGTCAGTACATGATGCATGAGAATGCAGACCTACATGGGGCTGAGCTCTCTAAACGCCTGAGTGAACAGACCATCACCAATATCACCCCAGGCAAAGTGTGATGACGTGAGTGTGCAGAAGAGTAGGGTACACAAGATGCACTGAGCTATGCCCCATTATCTTTGACAGTAACTACCATACTGTAAGAAAGGAATACAAATGACAATACCACCTGACAATGCACATCACAAGTACCACGGAATAGTAGCAACAGGCCAAGCATTTGGAATTTACTGAGGGCAACATTGCAGCTGGGATATGATGGCCAACTCATTCACTATGCAGCTGATTTTCAACACTCCTTGCCCATTACCAATGTTGAGACTTATGTACTCCTAAAGTTGTCTAGTGGGAGCCTTCATGTACACCCGATGATGTAACTGATGGAAAATACAGCAGTGCAGCACAGTAGAATGACGTGTACACACCAAACACTCCCATTGTTAACTACTTCTCTTACCTATTGTTGGTGATTCTGGCTATCCTCTGCTGCCATGGCTCATGACCCCCATCAGAAACCCTGCAAAGCCACAGGAGGCGGCATGCAACAAGGCACACATATGGATCAGAGTGTGCATAGAGCATATGTTTTTACTGCTTAAGGCGAGATTCTGGGGATTTGACCTGACTGGTTGGGTATTCATGTACAGCCCTGTGAAGGTGGGCTAGATTGGTATGGTCTGTGCAGCTTGCATAACATTTGTATTAGGAGGAATGTTCATATGCCTCCAGTCTAGAGGATGGTGACGCTCACCCAGACTCTGATTGTGATCATGATGTAGATTATCACAGGCCATTAAGGGAAGGACATGAACATGGAAGGGAAGAACTATTTTCAACACATATGAATCTACATTTTACTGTAACATAACTTCACAGAAACACATCTCTGACAGACACATAATGACCACTGGATTCACTTTCTAAAATGATAACTTTTTTATTCAGCAGTGACACACCCATGCCCACCTACCTCCAGCATCCCCAACACACGTGCCCACCCACCTCCTGCATCCCCACACCCATGTACACCCACCTCAGATATCTCCACCCACCTCCTGCACTCCCAGCTCTGATGCCACCAACCTTTCACAACCCCAACAACCATGCCCACCCACCTCCTGCCACCCCAACACTCATGCCCACATACCTCTCACTTCCCCAGCTCCCATGACCACTCTTCTTCCTCATCCCCAACACGCATACCCACCCACCTCCTCTGGGTCTGTGGCATAGCATCCCCTACTTGTGTTGGATCTTGCCATGACCATGCATAGCAGGTGGTAAGGGAGGCTGCCACTGATGAGAGCGCCTTAACGGGCTGCTGGGGAGAGAACCCTTTGTGGGTGTACCTGAGATGGAGCTTCCCATGTTCCCCTCTCAAATAATATGCGGCAGAGTTAGTGTTATGGGCATCAGCATGGTCTCAATGCTGGAGGAAATTAACTTGGCCAGCTCCCTCAACCTTTCCACCACTGATGTGACAGCAACAGTGGAATCTGCCACTTTCCAGCTTTGCCTCTACACAGAAGAAGCCATCCTCATAGATTCCCCCTGAATAGCATCAAATATGGCCTGTGAGGACTCCAGCTGTTCCTATGCAATGGCCTCCATGTGCTCTGGCCTCTGTTCCATTTCGCTGAGTCTCTGCCATATCACATCAAATGTCTGTTGTGATTGTGGCCCATGGGGCAGTTCCCCCTGCCAGATTAGCCTAACATCTGCAGTGACATTAATATCAGGAGTGGAATCCCTTTCCTGATGAAGATGCAACTGCAGAACCCACCTAGTGGATTAGGGCGATGACATGGTGTTGAAAGTTGAGAGGGAGAGAAGTGGAGGAGAGTCCGGCTGATGAGGTTCCCTGCCTTGAAGATGGAATCCCATAATTTCACAGACACCCTTGGCCCAGTGGTAGATGTTGCCACAGTGGTGGGCTGAGCCACTGACTCACATGAGGCTGCAGGGATTGTCACAACTGCGATTGTTGTGGTGGAAATATCACACATGGCAGAGGTCGTGGTGAGGGCATTAGTGGTTGTGGCAATAATGACATAGCTGCCAGAGGTGAATATGGCACAGGCGCTTTGTGTGCTGACAGGAACAGTTGATGGCGCATTGGGAACCTATGGCAAGGTGCCAGCTGATGCAGACTTGTTTGCTTTTTTCCCACTGCTAGCACTACACCCTGCATCCCTGGAGGTGTGGTAGGAGGGTGCTTAGGTTGATTTTGTGGTGACCAAGATGCCTGCTGCGATTGTGTCTTCTCCCTTTTCCTGACTGGCATGGCTACCAGTTATGAGAAAAGTGTCACACTATAAATTGCTATGTGCATTGCAGTTAAGGGATTTGTGGATAATGCAATATAGTTCTTGTGGGATAGGGTGAGGATGTTACACATGATACTCCTAGCACTTGATAGCTTGGCATCATGCAACTATTGAACGAAACACATGAGTTAAACTTAATGTGCTTGCCAGTCAAGTGTTCTTGTGGACATAGGGTCTATGCAGTGGTAACAAAATGACCAATGCCTATTGACTATCTACCTGCATGCAGTGGGTGATTTCAGGCAAACAAAAGGGTAGTGGAGTGGGCACAGAAGTTGGTAATCAGAGCGTTGAGGTGTGGTGCAACGTTTCATAAAGTGCAACTTAACAGTTGGCTAATGCTTCATCCACAGGCTTGTTGACCCGTTGTTTGAGCCTGGATAGGTGGCATGTGTCCCACATACGCCTGTGTGGCCCATTACATTTCACGTTTGTGGTTGCCTCTGTGTGAGAGTGATGCTGCATATATGTGGACTGGAGAGTTATTGACCAATTCAGGACACATGACACACTTTTTGTTTGACAGTTATGGTACTATGGAGAGTGTTCTCTCACTCAACGTCAAGTGTTCTGTGGTGTGACTTGCCTGATGCCATGCATATTGCTTCTCTCAGTTGAGCATGGGAATTGGCAGCCTCAGAATCAGTCGGTTGATCAAGTGTTGCAACAGGTGAGGTAAGGTAACCACATTTAGTTAAAATGTCTCTATGTAAATGGAGAGAGCCCCGTGGTCGACCATCCTCCTCTGCTTTCTTACAATGTCCTCCCTTTAAAGAATCCATCTTCGGTCTTCTTGACTCACGCAATACCACACACCCCTGTCTTTTCAACTGCTCTCTACAGCCACCTTACTCCATATAGTCCTGGATATAGCTTGGCCTCTGCCTTGGTCATCTTCAATCTGCTGCTAGTTGCTCTGCACCCATCTCTACTAGCTTGTTCTATTAATTCCCTGTCATTCCATTCGGTACTGTCCTGTTCACCACCTTGCTCTGTGTTTGGCCCTTGTTTAGGTTGATTGCTTCTGAGAAGAATCAGATTGTCTCTGCAAATACTTCCATTCATCCCTTTGTGCATCATCACTCTCCACATGTTCCGCACTCTTTCATACTCCATATCCACAGCATGTTGTAGCGTTCTTGTCACTCGTATGGGTCTGGGCCACCTCAACATCGCTTTCCTTAAGGCAATTGGTAGTTTGACCTGTACCCACTCTCCTATTCTTGGATATCGTGTTCTTGTTTACCCATACTATCATATGCACTTTTATTCCACTCTTGTGTCTCCTTTGTGTTCTTATCAATGCTTTCCATGCCTACTGCTATTGGCCCGGACCTCCAAAACCAAGGCGGTGACAATTTGGGGTTTGCTTTCCTCCCTTGATTCAATTCAAATGGTGAAATACCTGTTGTTGATTGTGGTGTAAACCTGTACATTATCACCATCTCGTGCACAGCTTCCTCCCGATCTCTCTGAGTCACTACAGCCCATCTCTTTGTCTCTTTTATTGCTCTATTAAATCATGTGTCTGGGGATGGTATATTCCACTGGAGCAGTGTTCAATAGCTTTGCATCTCAGATATTCTCCCATTTCTCTCAATACAAACTGTCACCCATTATCTGATATGGCAATACTGGGATTACATTCCCATTTAAATAGTTCATTCAACAACCTTACCACACTCCCAACAGTTGATTCAGTTGTCATGTACACTTCACCCCACAGTGTTAGCACTGTGATAGCTCCCACAGTACACTGGACCTACAATATCCAATCCCACACGTTCCCAAGGCCTGCTGGGTATAACTGCCACAGTCATAGGTCATTGATGCCCGGCACACATTATTTCTTACAAATGATACCCTTTTTGAAAGTTTTCCCTGCTGCTATTGGGCCCCCCCCCCTCTCTTTCTCTCTCTTTACTTCTCTTCATGTTCTCTTTATCTTTATCCCATTTTTCCAAAAGTTTTTGTTCAATTTGTACATCGCATCCTGGCCACCAACAATCACTCCTCTGTCATTATTTTGTTTTTGTTATGTCTTGATGCGCTGCATGGGCCAGGTCAACTATTCTCTATCATAGCTTCTTGGATGGTATTATCCATTCTCCTCTTTTCAATAATGTCCCATCCACATACAGTTCATTCCCCACTTACCACAGGGCTTTCATGTCCTGATGCCCGTGGATTGATTTCATCAAGTTACCTGCCTTCATTTTCTCAATGATCTTCTTCAATTCCTCATCTTCCTCCAATGCATTCCTCCACTCTTGTTCCAATATAGCCTATGGCAGCCTATAGCCAATAGCGTCATACTGTGTTCTTCATTTCCTTATTCCTCCTTACTGGTCAAGCGTGATAAGCAGTCTTGTCATGTGATTCCTGACTCCTGGCACATACTTTACTTGCAAAGCATGCTCTTGTAACTATATTACCCATATTCTTATTCTATTTAATAACTTTGTTAAGGCCCTTGTACGTGATTAATTCTCTTAGTGACTTATGGTCCATGGGCACTTCAAATGGTTTTGCCCGAGACAAATCATCAGACTTTAGCTACTGAACATTTTATTGTCTGCATCCCCTTTTCAAATATGGTGTACTCCTTTTCAGCTCCCTTTAACAGCTGTGATCAAAACACAATTGTATATTCTGTTGTTCAATCCTTCTATAGTAGTGTAGCCCCTGAACCTACAGTGCATGCATCAGTTGCTATAATGGTTGTCCATTTGTAATTGCTCAACAACAATGCCCCATCTGGGGATTGCTTTATTATATTGAATTTTTCATCAAGGGTCTGATTGATGGAATTATTTGCGCCGAAAAACGGGAATTTGTGCGCCATTCTGCCCGCAAATCCCTGTTTAACAAATGGGGATTTGCGGTCAGAATGGCGCACAAATCCCTGTTTTTCGGCGCAAATAATTCCATGAATCAGCCCCTAAATGTTTCTGTTAATTTCTTCTTTGTATCTGGTACTGGTCCCTTCTCAATGGTGTCAATTAGCTCTGTGTTCGGTTCCATTCATCTGTCTGGACCAAATACACTTCTCTTGTTGAATTTGCATTTTTCTTTGCTCAATGTTAAACCTGCCTTCTCCAATTTATTTAGTGCACTTTGTAAACGTTCACCATGCTGTTTTTCATTCTCGCCATACGTTAGGATATCCTCCTGGAACAATAGGACTTCTTCGTCCCCATTAAATATTCTGTACTTAGCATTCTGGAATACAGCTGATACAGATATGTATCTAAATGGCATCCTTTCCCATTATAATTGTTCCTTTGTAATGCACTTAATACCAGAGATTGACTTGTAAGCACATGATCAGGATTTGAACCTGTGTTGTGCTGTGTTGTCTTGGAGTTGCAAACCCTGTCAGGTCTTTGAATGTGTCTTGCAGGCATATCTGGTGGTATGCGGCTGTAAGGTGTAGTGTGGAAAACACTTGTACAGGCCCAATAGGGGACAACAGTTCTTGAATATCAGGCAAAGGGTGCCCGCACAACCACCAGTGGAGAGACCCACTCTGAAGCTTGGATCTTTTGTATTATTCCCTCCCTTCTAGCTGCTGTAGTTCCATCTTGTCCTCTTCTCTCATGGTGATACGTATGTTTTGTATTTTGTGTGCAATTGGCACTGCACCTGGCTACATCTGGATTTAGTGCAGATAACTCTTGAGACATCCCGATTTTTCCTTGAATAGGTCTCGTCATTTGGGAGTAGCTTAAAGTCTAACTTCTTTTGTTGGGCCCAGCTCAACAACAGCATTTGTCCTTTCTCTGATGCATAAACATTTCTTTTGGCATTTCGATCCTTGACTTGCAGATGTGCAGGGAACCAGCCTACTATGTTGATTTGTGAACCTGCATATGCCACAGGGTGGATATCTACTTCGTGGAGGGCATTATTCCCGAACTCTCTTGTGGGGATTGACAGCATTTGGTAAAATTCCCCTTCTGTTGCACTTCCTATAGATTATCTGACTGCAGACAGTTCTTACTGCGTGTCCAGTGTGTACCACTGTCACAACTGTAACATATTTTTCTATTGCCTTGACAGTGGCACCATCCGTTCCCCCTCCCTCTGGTTGCTCCTCTGGGATTGTGATAGCACTCCCTTCCACCACCTCGAGCACTCGCTTCCTGCCACTTTGGTAGCCCGTTATTTCTTTCTGTCATTCAATTCATCACTGCACATTTCTCTGTGGACCTGCCTATGTAGTTTGTCCTGGTTGTGTTTGTCTCATCCTCTCCTCCAGTGTTTTCACACATGACTCTTTGTGATCTACTTCCTTTGCAATACAAAATACCTCTTCTAAGGATGGCTCGCTCCTGGACCACCACTTGTCACCTTGTTAATTTGGTATTCGATCATACATTGATCGTTTAGTTTCTTCTCTGTCTGTCTGACGAATTTACGCATTCAGCAAGAACCCTCAGAGCTGTTATGTACTCTTCTACACTCTCACAAGGCTCTAACACCCCTTTCCTGAAGGATTAAGCTAGTTTTCTTTTCATAGCACTTATACAAATATTGTATACATCACTCATATTCATTGAGTTCCCCTGCATCTGCTTCAGTTAAGTTAGGCAAGTTCTCGTACGGCTCCTTCCCTGCTGTTCCCATGTAGTGGAGGAGGAGAGGCTTTGTCTTTTCCACCGTGCTGTTGGTGCCACTTACCACCACTGCATGATGTTAAAATGCCTTCTTCCACCGTTCACACGGAATTGCCGGTTTCCCAGCTTCAGGTAAGAACAGGGGGGGGGGGGATTTATGTTTTGAGTTGCTTATTGTCACTATGGGTGATGGTGTCCATTTTTAATGTGTGGTAGTAGCAGGAATTCTGTGTGCATGTGTCTCTTAATTGATTGTTTTCGTCACGTAGTGACCTTTACTGTTTTCCTAATATTCCGAAGTTGCTACATTGTGTATGTCACAGATTGTTCAGGTGCTTCCCAGCGGAAGAATTGGTTCAGGTGTCTACATTGCTAGGTAGAGCTCTTCGTGCATCGCTTCCTAGGGGATATCAGCTGTGTCTGCATTGCCTGGTAAGAGTGGTGTGCATGAGTGTCGCGCAATGGCACGCTGCAACTCTGGACACTGGGTTGCAGTATCCTGCCCCTAATTGAGGCGATACTCTGCTCCAAGTCCTGCACTGAGCTTCACCTTAGCAGGCTCACTGTGTCCACTGAAGCAAGGCTTCCTAGCGTGCAAGACCTCTAACCGTGTTCTGAAGTTGGAACTTGGTATCAGTGTGCAGAGCACACTCCCTTGGTGGCACCGTGGGCATTTTTCTTTCCCACTTCAAGAATTAAAACAGACAAGATAAGTTAACTAACTTTATTTTAGATATCTCTGTGTATATAGGTTGCCCCACATTAGACCATCCTACGCTCCTTTCTTCTAATGTCCTCTCCTTCCAGAATACATCTTCATTCTACTCCAGCAGTGTGAGCTTCCAGTGATGAAATACCACAGTTCACAAGCAGTGTAGGCTTTGCAATTCTGTATTGACTGTTAATTAAAAAAAATGCACCATCATGTACTTACCAGGCCCAGCTTGCTTGCACGCTCCACGCGTGGCGGATCCAACACCCTCCAGCTCTGCCATTCTGGAGGATGCTACTGACCCTCTCCTCCCTTGTGGTGAGGCTAGGTGGCTCCTTGCTGCCTCCTCTGTTGGCTGCTGTTTCTTGCAATGGTGTACGAGAAGACTGCAGACCCTGGCCTTCTGGTCATTTGAGATTTTTGATGCCCCTGGACCGGCTTAACAGTCACCGCCTTCTCGCACACATCTACTCAGATGGCAGCCTTACACTGGTGTGTGTTCTTGGGACAACTTGCCCCATAAAGCTGAACAGCATGAGCCACAACCTCTTCAGCAATTATGGTGAGCTCTACAACCAAGAATTTCAGCTTTTACAGCCTAATTTCTGACCCTTTCTCTTTGAAGTGGTCTATCGGCATGGAGACAATTTTCTTTTGCCTTGGATAGCTGCTAGAAAAAGAGATATCAACATATGGCTACCATGCAGCTTCCCGTTTTCATAGTGACTCGATTTACAGTTGGCACTAATTCTGATGTGAATACTGTTCAGTAATTCCTCCAATTACTGGTTGCGGTAACAATAATTCCACTTAATATTGGTAGAATTAGCACTCAGCAGCAGTTTTTGTCAATAATTCTTCCAAGCGGAATAAGCGCTATAGACAGTTGAATTAATTCACGGATATAGGCTGATAGGGGGTCATTCTCTATGTTTGGTGGTATCACGCCGGTAATTCTATTCGAATACCACCAAACAGTATTACCATTTCCGCTGCCTGATATCCCAATATTACCGGGATATTACAAGCAGTGTAAATACCGGTAATTCCTCATTCCAAAAAGTTCCATAGTTTAAGGGTTAATGCCAGTGGGGGCCGTAAGATACCTCCAGCTCTTGGCTGGAAAAGTGCAGGTAAATGTTTTCACTTGCACTTTTTTTCCAGACCAGCAAACTTATAATGATCCCCTTCGTCCAGTCCCCTCATCATGTTCAACCCCTTAACTGCCAGGCTATTATGCACGTCTATGCAAAAAGGACGAGCATACTCCTCCCTGGCACTGTTAAGCATTAGGTGGGGGTAAGTGGGTACCAGCCTCATCAGCTTGTGTGCGTTCGTGCATGTGTGTGAGTTTGTGTGTGTGCCTGCATGTTTCTGTATGTGAAGGGGCTAAGAGAAACAAACTGCCTCAGTGCGTTCTTGAAGTTCTATCTGTACTAGAGATCTTGCAAGTATGCCAGGCATGGTTTGCCATGTCTCTCATGCAAATAAGCAAAAAAGACTGTTCTAATAAAGACCATTTGTTTTCACACATTTCTACAGTAACTCATGCACTAATAGTCACAGCTTCATTTGTTAAAGGTGAACCCTTGGGCGGCCGTGTATTAATAAAACAAAGGCAAAGGTCAATTGTGATTTTAGGGACTGTCATAGATCTTGCATCTGACCGGGCAACATCATTACTGCATGCTAATTTTCCTCCATGTCTCCAAAAATAGACACACGATTACAGCAACTGCTATCATTCTTTAGTTGGGTCCTACTTTGAAAACAAAGCTCTAACATAGTTTGGGCCTTCTGCTAGAAGTATTACTAAATATCTAAATAGTTTGAAAAACGTGATAAATTGATTAGGCACTCATTTTGAAATTGAACTTGATTGTGTGCATTTAGGGGATGAGTGACAAATGTTTTACTTAACTGCACGCGGCACATGCTCAAGCGATTAATTGAAACATTTTAATTTTGCATGTGCGCTCTGTCATGGCCAGGGAATCAACAGGTAACTATGGAACCCTGAAACTGAGGTTTTAAAAGGGTTTATCTTTCCCAGAATACAAGCCAAGAATCTAAAGTGGACCCATGGTAAACAAGGGAAATAATCCAAGAAACAAAAGAGAATAAATTCCAGTTTGTTTTAGAACCAAAGTATGTTAATCGGCCCTTACCTGGTATATGACCCACCTCCTGGCTGTCAAATGAAAGTCCCTCACAGACTGGGGGGTTTGGTGTCCACAGCACCTCTATCTTGTATTGTCTGAGTGGTCACTCTCTCATCCAATCAGAATGTTAGTCCTTCACGTAGTCCCTTCCTAATAGTGAGCGGGCCAGAGGTCAAGATTTCCCTGGGCTGGCAAGGAATGGAGGCATGCACGGCAGTGCCTCTAACAAACTCTGCCACAGTCTCTGCAAACACTATGTTGATAGGCTGCTCATCAGATGAACTCAAGGTGACTGGGGGCCCATATGTTCCTCCTTGTTTTCCCTGCTGCTATTGGGCCCCCCCTCTCTCTCTCTTTACTTCTCTTCATGTTCTCTTTATCCCATTTTTCCAAATACTCTGTTTCAGTCTCTATCCCAGTTGTGTCTGGTACCATAGCATGATGGGAAACCCCCTTCTCTCTCATCAGATCTATCTCTCTCTTTCCCTTTACGTGGAATGGCCTCAGGGTGCATACGAAACAAACAGGACAGAAACTACAAAATCAGAAGAGAGGGTCAAAAGTGAATTTAGATTCAAGGTGCATTGAAGAGGAAGGTTTTCAGCCTTATTTGATTTAACACAGTCGTGTTTTGGAATTTTTTGAGTTCATGGAGGATGGTTTTCCAGATGAGAGGGGCTGAGACATTGAAACGTGTCCCCCTGTAATTAGCCAGGCGGAATCTAGGCTGTACACGTCTGGCCTGGGCCTGTGATCTATGAGAGCGCAGGGGTAAGTCAGGTTTCAGACACTCTGTGAGGTAGAAAGGCACCACCTAGGTCATGCACTTGTGAGTTAGGGTCAATGAAGCTCTTTTCGTGCCTCGGAAATGTTTTGTTGTCTATAAATGCGCAGGACTGCTCTTACTGCCCAGTTTTGGGTCACTTGAAAAACAGAGAAATTCGACTTGGCAGTGCTAGCCAGTAGGCTGTTGCAATAGTCAAGCCGCAAGTTGACTAGGGATGAGGCCAGTAAAGACATATTTTGCTGTGTAAGAAAGCGGCAAATGTAGCTAAGGAACTTGTTATTGAGTCTACATGATGCGCAAGTCTTGACATGCTGCCTCATTGTAATTTCCACTTCCAAGGTGACACCCAGTGTTTTTAACGCTCATGGTGACCAGTATAGTATGTTGGCGATGGAAAAGTTATCATACACTGGGGCCTGCTTCTTCAGCATATGTCTGGACACAGTGATAAAGATCTTGACTTTCTCTACATTGAAGGCCATTGAGTTTGCTGCCATCCAAGAATGGATGGTGGAGTATATGGAGTTGATGGCCAGCGAGCACTGGGAGTAGATGTCTGAGTGTTTTAGGATTACCTGGGTGTCATCTGCATAGTTAGTATACAGGACAACCAGGTCATCAAGAATAGCCAAGAGTGGGAGAATGTAGATGTTAAACAGTGTGGGAGAAAGAGAGGAACCTTGGTGAACCCCCCTGGTGAGTAATGTAGATGTGGAACAAGCATCGTCTATTGCGACCCTATCGGTACGGGCCCAGAAAGGAGGCCACCCACTGTGTTACAGTACTGGAGCATCCAACCAGGGATTCCAACCTGGTCACCAGCAGTTCGTGGTCGACCAGGTCAAAAGCGGGGAAAGATCCAACAACATATGAAGAGCCGGGTGGCCTTGATCGATGATAGAGGAAAGATTCGATTTGAGGTCAAGCATGACGGTCTCCATGCCATGTTGAGCTCTAACGCCGGATTGCCGGGGGCCCAATATACCATTTTACCTCAATGAATGATATGCAGATATGCAACCTGATCCATAATTTTGAGGGGTAAGGGCACATTTGTGATGTGAGAATAGTTTTTAGCCTGATGGGGGTCAAATTATTTTTTTGTTGAGAAGAGTGTAATCCATGCGTCTTTAAGATGGGGAGGGACACACCCTTCAGCAACGGACAGAATGATGAATTTGGTCAACCAAGGGCCCAGAATGTCAAGGCAGCTGACCAGAAGCCATGAGGGTCAGTAGTCACCCTTGCATCAGGTGGGCTTCATGCTGGAAATGATCTGGGTAATTTCGGCCAGAGTACTTGAAGGGAAGGAGAATGCTGGTTGGGATTTAGCAGGTGGAATAGCAGGGAGTATTCTGCTCTCAGGGGGAGGCCTCAGGGTTCCGGCCTGGTCTTTGTAAGATATGCTGGATTGCAGATGGGAGTCAACTATAGCAGTAAAAGCGTTGTGGATTAATTGACACCATAAGAGTCCTTAGACAGGGCAGGTTAGGGGGATGTTTGCTCTTAAAATCCCTCAAGATGCAAAATAGTTCTGTGGGGCTTGATTTGGCCTGTAGGATCCTTTTTTTTGTAATGACAGGCTTTAGCCTGCATGACAGCGGACTTAACATTTTTTACTGCCAGTTTGTAAATGGCATGTGTTGCTGAGGCGGATTGTTTCCACTAGGCTCATTCGGCTGACCTCCTTAGTTATCTGAGGGTCAAGATGTCATTGTTAAACCAGCTTTGATTTAGGGATTCAGGCTTCACACATCTGGTGGTAAGGGGTGTTAGGTCATCAATGACTGTGTTAAATGTGTTAGTGAGGAGAAGAGCCAGATCAGAGACATTATTTAAGTCCTCAAGACAGCCCAGCTTGGGGCTCAGTGCATAAAATAGTTTCTTGGTCATAAGATTTTTTAGACTTCTGGTCTTACTAGACTGTCTAGGGGATCGACTCCGAGTGCAGATTTTGGGAGATTAAATTGAAAGATCAGGAGGTAATGATCGGGACAGGGGGAGATGGAGGGTGCGGAGGTGGATACCTGATATAGTAAAATCATGTCTAGTATATGGCCTCCTATGTGAGTGGGATATTTTACTTGTTGTGCGAACCCTATGACATTAAGTGCTGCGAGAAGTGACTGTGCAACTTTGTCCGTAGCCACGTTGGCCTAGAGGTTGAAATCCCCTATTAGAATTACTGGTCTGTTCACATTAGTAGTTTTGTTGAGAAGGTTTCAGAGTTGCTCCTCGAACAGGGGGAGAGATCTATGGGGCCTGTAGATGATAATGATTGTGAGGGTGGTGTTTGCATTGATTTGTAGCTTGGCCACTAGGGATTGAAAGACGGTTGTTGGAAACCAGAAACACAAAGTCAGGAAAAGGTTGCACAAAGTTCTAAAACTGTATCACTAAACATGAGCCAGCACTGTGCTTCATGTACCATCTAATAATACAACTCAATTCACTTTTCACAAAAGTAATGAAACAGGTCTCAGTTATAAGCTGCAGAAGATGATGTCTGGCTTTGCTGTGGTTTGATTCAAGCATGTGATCCTGTGCGCTGCGCTCACTGTGGTATTTGGCCAGTTCTATCTCGATGTGTACATGCAACTGATGCTCATATTGGCATTTAACCTTTGGGTCATAGGTTTAAACCTCAATAAGGTTGTACACAGGTCCTCACCATAGAAGAAATCTTCCTGCATGATGACATCATTGACTTAAGAAACTAAGGCACTTCTCTGCTGCATTTGTGCATCTGCCTCGTTGGAAGGATGGTCCGACTGGCCAAATGCGGCCCTGAAGAGTCCAGAAAGGACACTTTCTGCTCCCGTCTATTGGCATCTGTCTGCTGCTCAACCACCTCGTGAGTTTGTCGTGATTTTTGCAGTTCTTCATCTTTCGCCCCTCTTCCTTTCCATCTCTTTGCTCTCTCCCTTGGTGTTGGGAGGATAGCTCAGTGGCAATGTGCTTGCCTTGGAAGCAAGACAACACAGAGCAACACAGGTTTGATCCCCAGGTCCACGCTTAGAAACCTCTGGGTATTAAGTGCATTATAAATAACCTATCATATCATATCATATCCCTCAATCTATGGCACTTTCCATCTCACCTATTTAATCCAACTGCTACTCTATCACCTATCCTACCTCCCTCTTGAAATCTGGAAGGAAAAAGTTCAAAAGAGATCTCCTGGTCTCCAAACTAGTGATATTGCCGACACCTACGGCAACACTTCTTCCAGGCAGACTGTCACTGACATCCTCTTTGTCTCTCTCTCCCCATACTTATGGACTCAACATATTGTCTCTGTCCTCTCTATTTCTCTTTGCCTCCCATTAATGGAGGCACCAGATGGGAAGTGCTCTTAATGGGCTTATCAACTTCTAGTGCCATTGTGATAGACATTAAGGATGCATCTAGAGTCCAGGCGCATCATTAATGTCTATCACAATAGCACTGGCATGGGCTAGGGCTCTCCCCATAGCCTTCTCCTTCTTGATAGGTGTCTTGCGTCTTTCATCCATTTCCTGCTTTCTCCCACAACTCCTCCGGTGGCCACCCCCCTTTCCCCTTCTCCACCTCTGATGGGCATGCCACATCCCTGTACCCCTTCTCAGAAAACTTTCAAAGGTGGTAACCAGGTCCACCATGCTGCAATAAACTCTTGCTCTGCTATCAAACATGCTTCTGATATCTGTCTCCTTCTCAAAGACTTTGACCTTAACGTTGTCACCCTTACTGAGAAGTGGTTCACTGCCAGCTCTGTAACTGCTTTTGACACACTCCCGCATTTGGGTTACAAGATCCTCTCTAAGCCAAGGCCTAACCGGTCTGGAGGCAGAGTGGCCTTGATCCCTGCTACTATAATTCCCACTCACCCCTACTCCTCCTTTGAATGCCCCATCTCTTTGGACCCTCTCCCTCTATCCAGGTGCCCCAGGTCTAAAGTTGCTGCATTGATTTTTTTGCCCCTCTCTGGTCCCTCTCCCTCTGTCTGGGTGTCCCGAGTCTGGGTGAGACTGCATTGATTGTAGTGCCCCCTCTTTAGGCCCTCTCCCTCTATCCAGGTGTCCCGAGTCCAAGTGTTATTGCATTGACTGTTGAGCCTCCACACAGTCCCTGGTAGCTAAGGTTCAGGTTCCCACAATCCCTGGCAACTAAGATAAAGGTTCCCTTTGAACAATCACTCTGTCTCCAACCCAGACACTTCCACCCACCGCAGAGGCTGAAAGAAAATACCACTAAAATGACCGAACTGCAAGGGATTACTACAACTGATTCAACAACTACAACCAAAGGACCTCTAACATAAATAACAAAAACCACATAAGAGCTAGAAAGGAAAGACCAGTAAACAACCCGAATCACAAAGGTCCTCAACTGAGATTTCAACAATCCACTAGCTCACCACTTACAAGCAATTACGAAACACAAACAACAAAAACTAAACCGCAAGGACCAGGAAACACACCAATCCAAATAGGACGGCCACTCACAGGAATATAACCCACAACTCAAACACCATGCCTCGACACAAGAAAGATAATAAAGCCAGAATGGACAACAGAAATAATTAGAAAACACAAACTGATTGGGAAGGTGCCAACCAGCATGATCCAAAAACTCTGCAAAACTGGACAAAAAACAGACGGCTGGAGTAGGCATACAAATAACAGAGCACAGACAGACTACATCGCCCGCTACCTATCCACATACAACTCCTTGGTAAGCAAAAACGGACCAGCAACAACAAACCGACAGTCAATAAGGGCTACTAATACAGAGCCCACAAGGACACCAAATGTAAAACGACAATTAATCAACCAACCCAGCACGGTCTACAACATGCACAATACCCCAATCAGAAATAGGGACACACTGGAATCCATTACCCTCTACATGCCCTACATCACCAAAGACTGGAATAAAGGACAGATACCAACACATTTCGCCACCCGCAACAAACCAAAACCAACAAACCCCACCATAAAACTTATCAGTCTACTTGATGAAGAGCCCGATCACCAAAGAAACACACCATCCAACAGGTTCAAACAGGAAAAAAACACCAGCAACGGGAACTCAACCAACAACACACCGAACAGAATCAACAATACAAACAACAACCCTAAAGGAAAATCAAACAAACTACACTGCAGCCTTCTCAACGTTAGATCCATGGCAATACACTCAATAGAAATCCATGACCTTCTAAGCGAAGGGGGCACAGATGTGCTCTTTCTCACAGAAACCTGGCTAACAGACAGCTATGAAGCCATTGCGAAAGAAGCGATACCAGATAACTTGAATTTAATGCCCACCAACAGAGAAAACCGAAGCAGTGGCAGAATCGTAATCATACACAAAGAACACATCTGAGCACCTCAACTCTCACAACCAATGTAGAAGACTGTAAATCCCTCCTCATCAAGATAAAACTTAACAGACAAACCAAAATAGTATTCTTCCTGATCTACAGACCACCTTCTTACAACCCCAACTTTGCAAACACAACTACTGACTACCATTTTATCAACTTACCATGACAACCTAGTCATACTGGGAGTCTGCTCTGGAAAAGAAAACAAATCCACTGCAAAATCACTCTACACGCTCCTGGATCCTGTACATTTCAAGTAAATAGTAAATGTATTCACCCATGATGCCGGACACACCCTAGACGCAGTTTTCAGTAGGGAAGGACTATGCGCATTCATGCCACCTATACCAATGGTATGGAGTGACCACTACTTCATTCCATTCTACATCATATCCCAAACCCGCCTACTGGCTGCAAAGGACATACTCCATACCATCAAGAAAAGAAACTGGAAGAACCCAACCTAGAGGCTCTAACAAGCCTTCCAGACGAAACCCTCCCATGTGAAACAGAACCCACCAAAAACAACAGTAGACACAGCAGAAGACACACACCAATGCCCGTGACCAACTGGCACCAGCAAAAACATTCAAAGCTACAGCCAAAAACCAGCAGAGAATTGGTTCAATGGAGAAAAAAAAACAACGGGAACATGGAGAAAAAAATGTAGAGAACAATACACCTGACAAGACAAAACAAAATACCAAAGACAACTCAAACTATACAAAGCAACAGTTCTCAAAGCAAAAAAGTACTATTACGCCCAAGAATAGAATCGGCAAATGATTCACAGAAAGAACTCTTCAAAATCATCAAAGAGATACAAAAAACCTTCTTCCTGCAATAATTCCAAAATCCCTAGACAAGCACTTTGTGACAAAGTCACCAGCCTCCTGAGATCAAAAATAGATACAATCCAGGAGACCATCAACATAGCCCAGGCAAATACAACCATGGCTCACAGAGCACAGACACTGGGTGAAATGAAGGTTACAGCAACACTCATGTGCCTAGAACCAATTACAGAAGAAACCTTTGCCACACTAATCAACAAAACCAACCTGGCAGGATACCCAAGGGACCCATGCACTCCTGATCAAACCATTTTTAAATGAATAAAAGTTCAGGTGTGAGCCCCTGAACTCACCATTTTATCAGCCTATAGTAGTGTTGGGGTTCCACATAATTCGTCCTACTGGTCAAGAGCCACTTTTCTGGTAACTTCCTTCCCAACTGTATAATAAAATCTCTACCTAGTAATATGTGCAGTACTGGCAATATATTTATGCTTAAGATGTCAGAAAGGAGTGTTGAGGAGTTGTTGGTAACATAGATGCTGTTGTGTTACAACAATGTGTGATGTATAAGAGATTACCATCTTACTGGGAATAATTAAGGTAAGTAGGTTGTCAGAATCACACTCTGAATTTCTAATATCCCTAACAAGTATTCCACTGTCAGAAATAGACAAAACCAGTGACACATTTCCAAGACAATTGTTGCTTCTGAATCGGAATCAATACTTACCACATCTTCACACACTGATTTACCTTCCAGTAAAAGAGCTTTAGTCCGATCTTCACTAAGTGAATGTAAAATGCTTGAGATAGTTCAATCAACAGATTGTTCACTCTCCTTACTAAATGGAGGCTTGTCACTAAATATAGGTTACATATGATAATATTAAGGTTCCTCAATATTAAGGCCGAACTTGACAGTCAGAAAAACCTATTCTAGAAATGTATAGTTGAACTGTTCTTATAAAAATCCCATTGGGAGAGAGGCCTTATCATTCTTGGGGTCTGTTGGTACCTATGTAAGGTGTGGCTTATATCTGTGCTTACGGTATGTTATTGAGGATTATCAGAAATTGGCTTATATTTGAGCATCTCCCATATGCTAGGGCCAGAAGTCTACGTTGGTGATCCGATACAACCGCAGATCGGTAAGGATATTTAAGACAGTCTACCCCTGATTTGCAACATAGAACAAAGCCTAAGGGTACATATCTAGGGGAATCAACAATCGCAAGATGGATTTAGCTATGTTGGGGTAAATACATGTAACTACACCACATTCCCTTGAAAACACTTATGACCAATCCCCCATTCATCTGACTCTTTTAGGCATGAGTATATGGCATTTTTTGTACCAGGCTTAGGGCAGTTTTTGAGTTAAAATAGTATGTAGATGGTTTGAGTATGTTTTACCAAATTGTTTTTAATTGCGGCAAACTGACCGAAAATTCATTTGATTGTTGTGACTTTTCTCTTGTACCCCTGCCTCCAATCTGAATGAAGCAGGGGACACCCCTGCACCCCAAAATTGCAAGAGGTCAAACATGGGGAGTGGGGACAGCCCCACAACTCCTGCACTCTATTGTTGGTATTTTGAAAAGCATGCAACCAAATTGCCCCGAAGGCCAAATTACCCATGCCAAATTCAACCAAATTGGTCATTAGGACAATTGTTTTAGGTCAAATAGGCTAATGCTATGTATCAGTGTCATTGTTGATTCATATTTACTCATTCTCAATAGATGCACTTCTGTCAGAATGACTACAAGAATAATAGCTTCCAGGGGTACACACAATGAAGAACTGGGGAGCTGGTTCTTATTATTTTGGCCCCCTGAATGAGCCAATGATGCTGTAGGCAATCTATTCCCAGGAAAGGGTTGCATACTGGGTATTGCAGACCTTTTGTCTCAACCTGTGTAATAGATCTCACAGGTAACCTGGCAACTCTCCCTGTGATCAGATCTGGAGAGCCATAGTCAATAACTTTGATCCATTACTCCTTTCCCTCTCCTTTATTCGGTTTCTATTAAACCAGTACCAACTTAGAATAACTGAGCAGTGGCCTCCTAATATTGAGGTGGTCGGGTCTGGTTTGGGGTCTCCATTATTATTTCAATGAGTCATCAGAAACTCGTCTTTTTCATGGACTCCATCTTCAGGAAATCTTTGTCAAGTAACTCTATTAAAATGTCTCATTATTGAGAGGTGATTAGAACAAACTACCCAGATATCTAAACACTTAATATGGCGTTTCAATCCCATAGGGTATGAACTGATTATGATTGTCCTTCCCTGTGGCTACTTCATTACTATTATCTTGGCTTTCAGCACTCATCGGAGTATCCATAGGTGATTCTTTGGGATTTTCAATCTCTACACGAGTTTCCAGCTGAGACCTAGATGTCAGTTCAACCCTGTTGAACTTGGAGCCTTATTAATCCTGTGAGAGTGTGTTGGAGTCTTCCCTGAACCCCTTAGGGTTAAGGTTACAGCATTCTTTACATCATTCAAAGGAAAACCCATCAGGAAACACAGACATGGAAAAATGGCAACATCAAAGGATGGTATTGGGCAGCCTTGGGAATATATTTGCACAGTCTCAATAGGTTTCTACGGTCTACTGATAGAGGAACAAGGCAAGCTATTTTGGCAAGCCCAGGCCTTTAGTTGAAGGTTATGTTTCAATATGCATTGCCTGATCCTCCTTCTCCCACACTTCAGCTGCAGTGTTTTTGTTGAATGGGCCATTTCCAGAGGCAGAGTGACTTTGACTGCCACATTACTAGAGTATCTTCTACCGCTGCGGTTAAAAGAGTCTGGTTCTGGACAATTATCATTCTCATTCTAATTCTCATTCTCGTTAGTGATTACTTTCGAGGATGCTATCACAGATTTTGCCAGGAAATTACACCAGGGCCCCTCTGCGCCCACGGGTTCAGATTTACAGGCTTTCTCTAAGAATTCTAACCCTTCCCAAAATGGGTCAACTCAACTGGTAGCCAAGTAGCATCCTTTTTAACTTGTTATAAGAGCTAGCCCAGTGCCACTTGCAGAACGTTTAGCAATGAAGGAGAGGTCTCAGGCTACAAACGTCCACAGCCCACAAGTCCGACAGCTACACTTTAAAGACAGGACAGGATTACAATGAGGGTGGGAATGAGTGGATGGGTATAGTTACAATGTTATTAAAGGTCAGAATATCACCCCGAAGCACTTAACTTCTACAGCACGTCAAGAGGCAAGATAGTCAGCAGCAACATGGTGATGAGCCCTTGTAGTACTGTGAGGGCAGTGATGGTTCATGAAAGCGGAGCCAGCAGAAGTGACAGAGTGGGCAGCTACAATGACAATGCCCCATCTGCCTTCCTGCATCCATCAAACATGGTCTATCATGACCCTGACCCTCCTCCAATAGGGCCCTGGAGTGGGTGTTCAGGCTGATCAGTGTTGAGCTCCCGCCTTGAGAGCTCCAACGACAGAGGCTCCTTAGGCTCCAATTCCAGACCCCTGCCCTACTATGTGCTATGGCCCACTACATACACCGCCTAAGACTCCAGTGACTCAAGCCACACTGCCTGTCAGCCTTTTCTAAAAAGCTGCCTCAGAATTACTGGGATATCTATTTAAAATGATGACCACCAGCAGTGAGATGGTGGCCATTGGTGGAGGCGGTCGAATGATAATGTCTGAAAATGTCCTGTGTTTGGTATGTACAGAGAAGAGTTAAGGAGGAGTAATGATTTGTGGGAGAATGGAGTGTGGACTGATGAGTGAGGTTGAAGACTGAGGAATAAAAAGGATAAAGGCTTACCAATATCACATCGACGTGGTACCAGCGGCGGTGCACAAGGTAAGTGCTGCGCTGCTCTCGGACCCACATAAAAGGCCCTTTCTCCACTTATTTCGGCATCCAGTGGGTGTGTGCTAGCCCAACCCTTCCCTATCCCATTCTGCGTTTGTGTTTTTTTCTTTATTTCCTTTCCCTTCGTGCATTCAAACTTATGCACCCATTCAATCCCTCTCCCTGGCCCCACTCCACCCACCTCCCATCTCACCCAGCACCTTCCCATTGGCCGGTAGGCCCAGCAATATTACCTGCAAGGGTCTGAGACCCCCATTGCTTACCAATACCACATCAAAGTGGTTCTGGCTCACAAGGTAAGTGCTGCTCTGCTCTCCGACCAACATAAAAGGCCTTATCTCCACTTATTTTGGCATCCAGTGGCCGTGTGCTAGCCCAACCCTCCCGATCCACTTGCAGGTTTGTGTGTGTCTTTTCTTTATTTCTTTCCCTTTGTGCATTCAAACTTGTGTTCCCATCCAATCCCTCTCCCTGACCCCACTCCACCCACCTCCCATCCTGCCCAGCACCGTCCCATTGGCCCGTAAGCCCTCTTAATGAACCCATCCAGGACAGCCCCCTGCCCAGTAGCCCCTGCTGCTAAGATCCCCCAGGCAAAGAGCGGCTCCTACATTGGCAGCTCCAGACAGTGTCTGCAGGTGTCAGCAGGGGAAGCCAGTGGCCAGCCGTCAACCAGCAGCAACCACCAAGTTAGTGGTGGTCTGGGTAGGGAGTAGAGCAATCACTAGTTCAGAAGCCCTGCCACTCTACCTACCCTCACACCGCAGCATACCAGGATATTAGCACCAACCTGCTTAGCAACTAGATAACATTACGTCACATCTAGAAAGAACTGTGTGTGTTAGCAAATGCCACACTTAGAACGGTGTATGTTAGCAAGTACCACACTTAAAACTGTGAATATTAGCAAGAACCACAATTAGAACTGTGAATGTTAGCAAGTACCACACTTAAAACTGTGTACGTTAGCAAGTGCCACACTTAGAACTGTGAATATTAGCAAGTGCCACACTTAGAACTGTGTATGTTAGCAAGTACACACGTAGAACTGTGAATATTAACAAGAACCACACTTGGAACTGTGTATGTTAGCAAGTACAACACTTAGAACTGTGTATGTTAGCAAGTGCCACACTTAAAACTTTGACAGGGTAATTCATAGAATCCAGCGCACAAGTAGCGCACGCGGCTGGCGCACAGCGTGCGCCTGCGATAGTCTGCGCCAGGCACGTGCGCTAAAACAGATTTCCGCGCACAGCGTATTCATGGATTTCAAGCTCCCAAAACAGCCGTGGCGCAGAGAATCGCAGCGAGCCTGCAGCAGCGCCAGTAACGCCCCCAAGAACGCCCTCGCGCACGGAAAAGCCATCAAAAGCGCTAAATCATCGCTAAGGGCTGCGCTAACCCCGGACCACTTCACAGGGCAGGCAAACAAGGAAAGCAAAGCGGGCAATCTCCAAATCAGGAGTACGCGGGAAGTACTACACGCGACTAGGCAGGGAACGTGAATCACAGGGGTACGCGGGAATCATCACACGCGAACAGCCAGGGTGCGTGTATTACAGGGGTAGCGGGAAGTTCAACACGCGATTGGCCAGGGAACGTGAATTACAGGGGGACGCGTGAAGTAGAACACGCGATAGGCCAGGGAACGTGTATTACAGGGGTATGCGGGAATCATCACACGCGAACAGCCAGGGTGCGTGTATTACAGGGGTAGCGGGAAGTTCAACACGCGATGGGCCAGGGAACGTGTATTACAGGGGGACGCGTGAAGTAGAACACGCGATAGGCCAGGGAACGTGCATCACAGGGGTACGCGGGAATCATCACACGCGAACAGCCAGGGTGCGTGTATTAAAGGGGTAGCGGGAAGTTCAACACGCGATGGGCCAGGGAACGTGTATTACAGGGGGACGCGTGAAGTAGAACACGCGATAGGCCAGGGAACGTGTATTACAGGGGTACGCGGGAATCATCACACGCGAACAGCCAGGGTGCGTGTATTACAGGGGTAGCGGGAAGTTCAACACGCGATGGGCCAGGGAACGTGTATTACAGGGGGACGCGTGAAGTAGAACACGCGATAGGCCAGGGAACGTGCATCACAGGGGTACGCGGGAATCATCACACGCGAACAGCCAGGGTGCGTGTATTACAGGGGTAGCGGGAAGTTCAACACGCGATGGGCCAGGGAACGTGTATTACAGGGGGACGCGTGAAGTAGAACACGCGATAGGCCAGGGAACGTGCATCACAGGGGTACGCGGGAATCATCACACGCGAACAGGCAGGGTGCGTGTATTACAGGGGTAGCGGGAAGTTCAACACGCGATTGGCCAGGGTACGTGTTTCACAGGGGTGCGTGGGAATTATCACATGCGAATAGGCTGGGTGGGCCCCCACAGGTGTACCCTGTACACCCTCCCCGGCCCCTGCAGGCAGCCCACAAAACAGTGGACTACCCTGCACACCTGATCATGTCCCCCTGCACCCCCATCCACCAGGGGCACCCTCCACCAGGCCCCCACCCATGTCTCCCACCACCCCCACCCCCCAGCAGTGCAGGGGCACCTGCCATCAGGCCCCCATCCATGTCTCCCACCACCCCCAACCCCCATCCACCAGGGGCACCCTCCACCAGGCCCCCACCCATGTCTCCCACCACCCCCACCCACCAGCACTGTGGGGCACGTGGCCAGCAGGCAGTCAGGCAGCAGCCGATGGCAGGTGGGAGCGTGCTCAGGGTTCTTGGGGACTTAAATTTGGCCTCCTGGCCAGGAGCGTGGTCTTTCGTGTTAGAACGCGTGGACAGCCTGATAGGGAGTGATTTTGCACCTGAAAACCCCACACTCATCGCGCGAAAACCCGTCACCAGCATATGTGCGTCAATAGTTACCTGCACGTGCAGTGTCAAAGCGTGTGATTGGTGAAAAGTGAGCGACATGCAGGAGTGTCGAAGCGCGTGATTGGTGAAAAAGGATCCACATGCAGGAGTGACAAAGCGTGTGATTGGTGAAAAGTGAGCTACACGCAGGAGTGTCGAAGCGCGTGATTGGTGAAAAAGGATCCACATGCAGGAGTGACAAAGCGTGTGATTGGTGAAAAGATACCTACACGCAGGAGTGCCAAAGCGTGTGATTGGTGAAAATGGGCCAAGCACGTACACGCCGTAAGTGACGATGTACGTGTGGGCCTGTATAAAAGGTAGTGTTGAACACAATTTCCTTGTACGTGCTTTTCGTGGAGAGCGAGTGGGTGAATTCGGTACTTCTTGTCGTTTCACACGCGATTTACTTCACGGCGTTTCCAGTTCGTACTCCCTGTTACCTCTGACAGCTCTTTTCTCTTTTTCCTCTTGTACTGGTTTTCCTGGGCCTGTTCCCTCAAACAGTGTCCCCTTCTACAGTTGTCCTGTCTCCTCAGACAGCGTACACCTCTTCTTTTGGCGGGGGTGTTGCCAACCAAAAGTGCTATTTTTTCACGCTCTTTTACCTGGCAGACGGTGAGTCACGCACGTATCTAACATCTGTGCTTGCCCCGTGTGTAGCCTACCCCTTCAGAGGTCAATCTAGGCCGCGTGTGACACGCATACGTTCATTGTGTTACTGGATGCCACAGCGTAGTGCAGGGTTTTCCATCAGCACACGTGGTCTAGGAGGGGTATTGTGCACGTTCCTTAACTTTTTTGGGGTGCCTGTGCGTTGCGTGACCCGTCATCTTTCCCCAGGGGTGTCATATAGCCTTGCCACTGCACTAGGGTACGAATACCATCTGGTACCCAACCCCTTTGACACCCAATTGCCCAGGACAATTGTGCACACCCACTCCCATACGCACAATACCATCAGTGCCATGGTTGGGAGGCGTGCAAGCCGTAAGGGTGGCAAAGGTGGCCGAGCCACACGTGGTGGCCGTGGAGGATCCAACAGGGGACGTGGTTGTGACTTGCAGGGCGCCCCTGTTCCCCCCAGTCTGGAGGAACAGTCAGGGACACCCATGCCCCCCCCCCCCCCCAGTTGAGAGTCATGTGGCTGATACCAACCCTGATCAGCCCATGTCGGACCAGGCCATTGTGGCACCAGACCTGTCCGAGGGTGATACCATCGCTGACATCCAGGTCAGCAGGTCCACTGCACGTGCACCGGTGCACATTGGTGTCATCAGGGCACGCGCATCTATGCCAGATAGGTCATCTGCTGGCCCCCGTAGCCAGGGTGTGGCTCAATCCACCTCACCTCTCATACACCCTGCCAAGACTGTGTCGGTCCTAGTTCATGCACCTCAGATCAGGCCTGACCCCATCCCACTACCCCCAATGCCTGCACCTACTCCCATGCTGAGTGGGCAATCACACACACCCAGTACAGAGTCCACCACGGCTCCTGCCCCTAGTGTCCACAGCGGCGTAGGACACTCTGGATCCCCACCCCCTTCCAAGCGCAAGAGGAAGAGTGCACGTCCGGCACAGGCTGATGCCCCAGACACGGCTGCACAGTCCGGCCCATCAAGGAAGCCAAGCTTCACAGACGCCGAACTTAATGCACTTGTTCAGTATGTGTCAGATCATGATAGGGAAATGGTCATCGTTGCAGGGTCCAAGACCACACATGCCAGACGCCAGGCACACTGGCAGACCATTGCTGACAGAATAAGTGCCCTTGGAGTAGTGAGGCGCACAGCTAGTGATTGCCAGAAGCGCTGGAATGACCTTAAGCGCAGGGCAAAGGATAAGCTGGCCTCAAGTCATGCCGCAACCTTGGTGACTGGAGGTGGGTCCCCAGCACAGGAAATAGAACTCACACCACACGAGTCCGTAGCTGGATCCTACGTCACCGAGGGACAACTCCAAGGTGTGGGAGACCTCCCTGATTACGAGGCATCATCCGGTGAGTGCACATGCATGTGTGTATTATCCATGTGCATGGTGTGTGTGTGAAGCATTCATGTTGGGTGCCTGTCAAGGGGGTGTGTGGCAGAGTTGATAGTGGCACCCATGTGCCTCATCCAGTATGTTCAGTGCAACACCATCTGGCCACAGCACTATCCCTACTGGCAACAGTGCACATATGGGCCAACACCATGGAAGTTGCCCTTGATTAGTAATTTTGTCACTACATTGTTGCTCATACTCCCCTGTCTATTCATCTGATGTCTTACATACCATTCCTCTCCTTTCCCCCAGCCATTCAAGTTTCATCTTCACATGCCTGACATGCAATGATACCACATGCTAATGCGTCCTCTGTATATAAATGCCTACCAACATGCAGTCATACTGTGGATGTAGCCTTGACATCCACCTCCTTCCTGGGTCCTTTGGTACCGTCTGGTTTCGAGCCCCATTCCCTCACACTCCATGCTGCTCTTCATGGTCTATCTTCCATGACTTCTACAGTTCAGACCATCGTGCCCTACGCACGACACCTGCTTGCCAAAAGTCAAATGAGGGCAGCCTGCCCTCCAATGCGACCCACCCTATTGCTGACCAGTGCATCTGAGCCTACTCTAAGCTAACTCTCACTGACATCTGCTCATACATGCCTTTGCCTGTCCCATAGACCCTTCACATGGTCCCTGTCCTCTCTCCTTGCTCCTCTTCCACCATCATAGGTGGGACCCGTTGGGGTGTACTCCTGGCCTCCTTCCAATCCTCAGATACCACTATTGATGTGCATGGAAAAGGGAGCGTCTCAGTCCAAGGCCCTTAGGCCAACCTCAATCTCCTTGAGAAATGCTACCCACATCTCATCAACTTCCTTACCTCTCCTGCTGTCCCCCCTCCTCTCTCCTCATCAATCCTGCACTGCCTCCCTGCACCCTCCCATGAACCTTCTCCGCCTCCCACTCCAACTCCTACACATGCGGCACCTCTGATCTCTAGCACTCCCCGTAAGTCCTACAAGGCTGTCAACCTCCTCCACAATTACACTCCTTTCACTGCGGCTGCATCAGGCATTCCTCCGATAACTGTCACTTACATGAGGTTATGCACCTTGACATCCTTGGTCTCATGGAAACATGTCTGACGGCCAGCTCTGTCTGCATCCTTGACCCTCTCCTTGGCCCGCCACTACTGTGCAGGGGGGGTGTGCCCTTGGCTTCCCTGAGGGTATTCCTGCCACTGTCACACCTACTTAGACCTACTCCACTCTGGAATGGCTTGTGTGAGGTTTCTGTCCACCACACCTTGACATTCTCAAACAGTGCGTACTGTGTCTGGGAAAACTGGTCAAATGTACTACTTCCTTTCTGAGTGTCCTCACCTCTCCTCCTCACTCATGTCCCCAGACACAGAATTCCTCATCCTTGGTGCGGTACGCATCCACCTGCATGCCTGTTGACGCCCCCACGTGACCTTTCTGTGACCTCAGCAACTCCCTCTCACCCTCTAGACTCCCGTCTGTCCCTACTCATTCTGCAGGGCACACTCTTGATGCTCTGATCTCATCTGACTTTCCCCTCTCCGTCCATCTCTGCACTCCTCTCTCCTGGAGTGATCACATTCTCCTCTCCTCCCAGCTCACCCTCAACACCCCACAGGCAAAGCCACCCTTGGTATTCCGACCCATGAAGTGTGTGTCAGTCGAGGCTCATGCTGCCAAAATGTCCCCCCCATCCAGCTCCCCCTTAGGCTCACTCCCATCCTGACAGGGCCCACTCCATGCTCCACTCCATGTCAGGTACACTGGATGTCTTAGCCACGGTCATGACCACCTGTCTGAAGCCCCATGCCAATGCAGAGTCCTGGCATGACTCGGATCTTGGGAACCCAAACCACAGGTGCCGGGTGGCAGAGAGGGAATGTCCTGCATCATGGCCATCCTCTGGCAAACTGGCCTGCCACATGCTCCAAAGGCAATAGCGCCTCACCCTTCTCACCAAGATGAGATCCCCAATCCAAGGGCACATATCTGCGGCATGTGACAACTCTGCAGGACACATAGAAATCTGAAAGGACCTTGCCGAGCCAGAGGCAGTGTGTACCTCCCCTGTCCCCTCCGAGCCCACAGCACAGCATGATTGTCTCTGTACCCCTATAGGCCACCCCCCCAGCACTTGTCTGCGCCTAACACCATCTGCCCTTGACGTCAAGTCCTACTTACCTTGTACAGCACTTCCAGCCGCCACTCCCCCTTGCACTTCATTGTGCCACCCACCCCTGCACTTGCGTGACATGAATGACACCAGCACCAGTAGTATTGTTGACTGGCATCCCCTTCTGCCCCACCACCCCTCAGTGCTCCGCTGCACCTACAAACATTACTTGACCGGTGCTTCACGAATGCAAAATTATTCCGTTACAGGTGTTGGGGAGGTGGAATCACAATGTTTACTGCATTATGTTGATGTAGACAAGGCACTGTGCATCGTTGCCAATTTGGACTAGCAGATCCATGTACAACATGTATACTAATTGATGTGACGATGCAATGTCAGGACCAGAGTGGTTGAAATCCAAAAAAGTAGCCCTCCTCTCCCTCTTCACTTGGTGGCTATGTCACATGCCATGTGTGTGATGGCATGTGCCTTTGACATGGCAATCACCGCCCAATGTGTGATGGCAGTGCTAGGCATCAAGGTGAGCAGGCGTTGCTCTCCAATCAGTACATAGTATGCCCTGAGCCTCCCCTACAGACCCAGTGATGGTGAATGCATAGGAGGACTCCCAGTCATGTAGGACATGTGTCGTAGGACTACTGCCTATGTTGTTCATCAGCCCTTGTTGCATGCCATGGTGCTAATGCCTGTTTCCATTTTTCTCTTTCATGTCTTTGCAGGGGACGAAGCACTTGTTGATGCTGGGGATGTGGTGGTGGAGCCGTCCCAGGAGGGCAACCCGGGCCGACCTACCACAAGTGAGGGACGTGGTGTGTTTGTGGGTGAAAACCCACAAGTGCTGCAGGCCGTGCTGTCGAGGGGTGTCTCTGGGGGTTCCTCCCCCGAGCAGTATTCAGGTGTAGACTCGGAGGATGACACCTATGTGCAGTCGCAGGTGAGTGCTCTTGGGAGAGAATCTCCTCTGTCCGACCCACCTGCAGCCAGGCCATTGGCCTCAATGGGAATGTCAGTGTCGGCAGATCAGCCTCCGGTGGTTACGGATGCAGGGCCACACCACCCAATCTCTGATCCTGTTCCTGGGGCTGCAGATCAGAGAGGGAATGCAGTCCTGCAGCCTGAGGCCTTGCCGGCACAGCAAGGCGCAGTCCGCCTTGCCCCAGGCAGGTGTGGTGCCCGTCAACGTGGTGGCCGTATGCCACCTGGCAATACCGTATGGGAGCAATCCATCTACGGTATGGCCACCCAACAGGCAGCATCATCCGAGATGATTGCACAGGCCATGGATAGGGTGGCCACTTCCATTGTCCCCCCAGAAAGGCTGATGGAGCGACTGGAGCAGGCTACAGAGTCCATCTGCCAGGCACACAGGGAGGATATGTTGGCGTCCAACATGGACAGGCGGGCGGCACTGGCGACTCTGGGGGAATCACTTTCCATGGAGTCCCAGCGCCACAGGGAAGCCCTGAGGGAAGAACTCCGTCACCTCAGGTCGACCCTGTTAGAGCTTGAGGCTTCATCCCATAGAAGGACAGAGGAGCAGCTGGAGCGTCTGACACGGACGCTCTCGGCCGAGATGCAGGCAACTCGTGCGGAGGTCAGGTCATCCCGGGAGTTACTGCATGGGGACCTCCGCATGATTATAACCCAGAACCAGAACTACCAGACCCGCCTGCTTGCAGCCATGGAGGAGCAAACTCGTGCTTTGCGTGGGCTGCCTCCCATTGTCACACCATCTTCTGAGGCAGCTCCCCCACCTCCAGAGTCAGCTGCAGGGTCTGGGCAGAGCCATAGCGACTCATCTCCCACAACAGAGTAGCCGTGTGGGCCACGAGCCTATGGGGTGTTTTCCTTTCCCATGATCCACACAGGTGGATTGTGGCGTGCATCCTGTCCTCGGACCTCATAGGTGGCCCCCCCCCCCCCGCCGGCCCTTTCATGGCCATTTTTTCTCTTTTTCATTTTTATTTTGCAAGAGTGTTGCCTTGTGTGGGTACCTGGGCATACACTGTATTGTGGCTGGGCACATGCAGGCTTGTCCTGAGTTTGGTTTCGATGCTTGGGTAGCAGACATCCACACCCCTCCTGCTTCCGTTTCCATGGGCTTGCAAAGGGTGTGCCCAAGTGACAGCAAATTACACGGTGACATTGGACTCCCATGAGCTGTTGGCCAGTCCATAGTCAATACTGTGTAGACATTCATAGTGTTCATTGTTGTTGCACCTAACTATGCATGATGGTATGATATGTGCCTCTACTTACATATGTTGCTCATGTTTTGCAGGTATTTCACACAGATCTTCACAAGGGCATACTCTCTGGAGTCACACTACATGTCGGTAGATGTGCACTGACACTTTTGCATGGCGCCATCACTGTACATCTGGACGGTGAGGACATACCAGCTGAATCAGGTAATGAGACTACCATTGATTACATGCAATGTGTCTTGTTTGGGTGGGCTTCAGGGTGGGTTGGTGTGTAATTTGATAGAAATTACTCTTACACAGGTGTGTAGTAGTGGCTCCAGGGCGGTTAGCTGCTCAAGTGCGGCTATGTTCCATTTGGGGCACTGCTATTTGAGACAATGGTGTCATGTTGTGATGGCCAGTTTGTTTGCTGTCACATACCATGACATGCTGTCCTCAGTGGCGGGACTGTGAAGGGAGTGGGTGACATGGCAATGTTGTCATGTAGTGAATCGCCTGTGGCAATGCATTTTAGATTGATGGAGTTGTGTCTTTGCGTTGTGATGCATAGCTGGTGTATGTGTAGCTAGGGGTGCACACATATTGACACTTCCATGTTAACAATCTCAGGCTGATGTGTATCTGACAGTTCATTGTCAAGTAATTTTCAGACATTGTCAGGTAGAGTCATCATTGATTGTCAGATGGTATGTGCCAGAGCAGTGTGCACTAGCCAGCACTGTGATTCCTAGGTGAAGAAGTTGGCCACCAGTTGCGTACGGGCTGCCTCCCCCCGTGCCCTTTCCCCTCCCATGCGCAGCGGGCGTGCATGTGGTTGTGGATGTGGGGGCACCACCATGTCCACGGGCAGGCCCCGGCGTGTTGCAACGTTGTGCAGGACACATGCTGCCACTATGATCCTGCACACTATTCGGGGAGCATATAACAGCTGCCCGCCAGAACGGTCAAGGGAGCGAAAGCGTGACTTGAGCACTCCGAATGTGCGCTCCACTATGCCCCGTGTAGCAATGTGGGCTGTGTTGTACCTTACCTGGGGTGGCGTGGTGGGGTTCCGGATTGGGGTCATCATGTGGGGGCTGATAGGGTAGGCACTGTCCCCTGCGGAGGTGGTGATGGGTATCATTAGTGGTGTTGTGTCATGACCCAGTATCTGACATGCATGCATGTGGAGTGGCATTCATGCTCACCAAGCAGCCATGTTTCTCCATGCTGGCCAGCCTCTAGGTCCCGGCATAGGGTAGACATTCTGTAGATGAAGCTGTCGTGGGTGGACCCTGGATAGTTGGCATATACTGATGTGATGATTCCCTTGGCATTGCATACAACTTGGACGTTGATGGAATGCCAGTGCTTGCGGTTTCTATAGATGTGCTCTGTTGCCCTGGGTGGACGTAGAGCCACATGTGTGCAGTCAATTGCACCAAGCACTTTGGGGAATTGAGCCACACCATAGAATTCCTGGATGCACGTCTGCCTTTCTGCATGAGTCCTGGGGAGATATATGTGCCTGCGGACTGAAGGCCGTGCAGTGATGATGTTCAAGACCTGGTGTAGGCAGCGTGACTGCGTGGCCTGTGACACACCACCCACTATGGCACTTGTCCGCTGAAAGGATCCAGTGGCCAAGAAGTGCAGTACATTCAGGACCTTCTGCAGGGGGCTGAGTGCTTGGGAGCACAGGGTGGGTGATGTGAGGTCATCCTCCCACTCACTGACCAGGTCCAGTATGATGTGTGCTGGAAACCTGTACCTCCCATACACCTGGTCATCAGGCATCCCGAATAGGCTGGTTCTGGGTGTGAATATTCTGGCCCTGACTCTCCTCCTCATCCTCCTTTGGTAGCCCACTGCCACTGCTGCTAGGAACGGTATGTTCATCCTGGCATCTGGCTTGTTTATTGAAAAGTGCGCAAATTAATGCCTTGCGCGTGTAGTAGGCAGCGTGTGAGCCTCGCACCCCTGGAATCGGGTTCCCACTCCAATCGCGTGTGGAAATTCCCACGCTGCAGGCATACAGGTGCGCTGACGTACTTGCCTGTGTAAGTGGCCGCGCGCCCCTGAAATACACGTACATAGGCCAATGGCGTGTAAGCGCACTTTTGGGCAATTACACGCGATGAAATACACGTACATAGGCCAATGGCGTGTAAGCGCACTTTTGGCCAATTACACGCGATGAAATGCACGTACATAGGCCAATGGCGTGTAAGCGCACTTTTGGCCAATTACACGCGATGACACTCTGACGTGCAGGATTTCCACGTGTGCTCCGTCTTCACGTGCTGAGTGGGGAACGCCCGTGCGGATCACGTCAGACGCGCTTACGCGATGAGGGACTCTGGTCCAATAGAATCGCGTATGCGTGCTGACGCACTTACGCGCTAAGGGCCTTTCCTCGGATTTCACGCTGACGTGCAGGAATTTCACGTGCCAAATCACTCCGTATCAAGCTGGCCACCCGAAAACACACGGAACACCACGCTCCTGCCCCGAAGGCCGAGTTACTGCCCCCCAAGTGCCCTGAGCAGCCTCCCACGTGCTATCTGCTGCTGCCTGCCTGCCTGCCTGCCTGCTGCCACCGTGCCCTGCCATTTGGTGCCTGCACATCAGCCATCTGCAGGGGTCCAGTTGCTGTGTCCACCCCTGCTGGAACTGAAGACTCCCAACTGGGATTACATCGCTCCACAGCCCAGCCCCAGGACCCAGTTGCCCACCCACACCTGCCTCTGGGGTTGCCATGTCGGGCACTTCTACATCTGGCACCAGTGGCAACCCCAGGCCAGAGGGGCAGAGGGGCACCAGCTTCACTGCCACCGAAGTTGGTGTCCTGGTGGAGCATGTCCTGGGGCAGTATGATGCCCTCTTTGGATCGTCCCGCGCCAGCAAGGAAGGACGGGAGAGGATCTGGGCCGACTGTGTGGTTGCCATCAACGCGGAGGGGGTGGCAACCCGCAACGTCTTGAAGATCAAGAAGCGCTGGGAGGACTTGAGGTCCAGGACCCTTGTGAAGGCCCGGCGCCTCGTGGAGGGGGGCCGGGGCCACATGAGTTCCATCCAGAAGAGGGTCCTGGAACGCGTACGCCCAGCGCTCCACGCCCAGATCCTTGAGAGGGAGACCCGTCTGGAGTTGAGCGGTAAGTGTCCAAGCATCACTGTGTGAGACAGGGCATGTTGCGGTGTGCTGGTTCTATGATACTTGCCTGTATGTGTGCCATGTGCCATGTATGCATGTATGTGTGCTGGGACATCATGGTAATGCATGTGCGACCAGTGATGTGTGACCCACATGGTTGTTGCATGTGTAGAAATGCGGCATGGGGAGCACTATGCAGATTTGGGACATGAGAGCATGCCAGTCTCTGTACCTGGACATGGATGGGGGTGAGGATGGGTGCTGATGCCAGGTACATATATGGTAGCCATGTCTGTGTGCCTGACCTGCATGTCTGTGACTTGTGCATGCCATGGATGCATGACTCATGTGTGTGACAATGCACAGATTCAGTGACGCACCCACCTTACCCTTGTTTTGCCTGTGTTTGGTGTGATTGTGGCCAGATGGATGTGACTGAGGTGTAGTGTGTGCATGTGATATGCATGAGCCATGATGCATGTGAGTTACATTTCATTGAATGTTTCAAGAGTCAATTGGACATGCATGGAAATGTGCATGGCATGCACCATGCCTGTTACTGTGTGTGTTTTGCCTGGACTGACCCATGTGTTGGGGAGGGACATGATGGAAGTGTACTTTGACAGGGGTGCTCATCTGCTATTGCTTCCTGTCTAGGGGACCATTGTACAGTAGCCTGATGCTTGTGTTCTTTGTCTCCCTCTACGCAGCGGCTAGTGAAGAAGAGGGCGGAGACGGCGCTGTGGAGCAAGGCGGCGGGGATGCCCCCACGGCTGCAGCGGAAGGGGTGGGTGAGCCCCCACAGGGGCCTGCTACGGCGGGAGACGGTGAGGAGCCATCCAGGTTGGTGGTTTGCACAGAGGAGGAGGAGGCCGACACTGGTGCACACATGGGCCCTGGTGGGAGCATCCCTGCTGGTGCAAGTGGTGCAGTCCAGGGCCAGGGGCAGGAGGCAGCACAGGTCACCGTGGAGGGGCCTGTGCATGTCGCTGTCCCTGACCCTGTGAGTGCACCACCATGCACCAGCAGGGATGCCCCGTCCCAGGCCCGTCCGCAGGTAGAGGGGATGTCCATGTCAACTGACTCCCCTCCACCTGCGGCCGTGGGAACCCCTGGCCGCGTGGAGCAGGTCCTGATTGGGGTCGCGATGCGCACGGCTGTGATTCGTGATGCCGTGCGTGCTTCCCGGGAGGAGCACGCACGTCATCACGAAGTGCACCGTGCCGACGTGGCCCAATTGGGATCGGCCATGTTCGGGGGGTTCCTGCATGTGTTGGCCAATCTGACGGCCCTCTCCTCCTCTGTGCAGGCTATCCACCAGTCGTTCTCCTTGCCGTCTTCCGGCCCAGATGCCACCATGGCCCCCTGTGGACCTGCCCCGACCAATGCAGCCAGCTCGGTGGGGATCCCATCCCTGCCACAGTTGGGAGTCGGAGGTCCAGCAGGGGTGGACGACACAGCAAGTGGACCCCAGCAGATGGAAGATGTGCCGGCATCATCGGGCAGGGCACGTGCACGACGGCGTCGGTGGTTACCATCAGCCTGGATGCCGTCGTGCTGGCAGAGGCAGTGGCGTCGCAGGCAGCAGCGGGCTCGACGTGGGAGGCATCATGGCTCAGGGCCATCAAGATCGGAGGGGCAGGCATCGGCCGGAGGGCAGGGCAACCCTGGCATGGCGGTGTGTTCCGTGTGGGAGGAGTTTGGCCAGCGGATAGGTGCGGAGCGGCAGCGGGCGGAAGAGGAGCGGCTCGCCATGGCCAGGGCGGAGATCTCCATGCATCAGGCATTGAGGCGGGCTGAGTGCCTCGAGGAGGCTCGCAGGGAATTTGGAGAGCACATGGGGTTGTCCCTGCGAGACCTCGGGGCCAGGACTGAGTCCCGCCTCCAGGACATTGACATGGAGTTCGAGGATGCCCTGGCCAGCATCACCAAGTGAGCCGCAGGACTAGCCCGCTGCCTTTGTATATAGTTTTTTAGTTAGTTAGTGCTAGGTTTCCTTTATTTAATTTTTTTTTTTTGGACCGCTTGGACAATGGCCACTTCTTTGTACATATTTTTTTAAATAGTTAGTATTAGGTTTAATTTGTGGTGTTGGGCTCATGGACCCTTGAACAATCCTGTAAATATAGTTATTTTTTGTGAGATAAATTTTTTAACTTTCATATTGGTCACACCATGTCGTAATGGTTTATCTTTCATTTCATTCTACATGTGTTTACTTTGGACAAAATCTATTCATTTTTCTATCCTTTGTTTTTTGGTTTCTCATTTTTGTTCCCGGACATGGACCTTTTATTTGCTTTACCAGATAGTTGTCAGAGTTTACTTTATTTTTATTTTTTAATACATTTTAATATTATCTTACACTTGTGTCATTTTTTCTTTGGTTTCTTACATGCCATGATATGGGTTTTGACATTGACTTGCACCCATTGTGTATGTGTGTGTGGCGGACATGTGTTCTTTTGCTTACTTGCCTTTGGGGTTGTGTCATGTGATTGCATTCACTATGTGGGTGCATGCAATCCTTGCCTGGGTGTTTGTGCTGGGTATGCTGGTCATTACTGCCATTATTGTGTATCGTCAGGACCAGGGGCCAGGGGGACATGGGTGGGGGCCTGGTGGAGGGTGCCCCAGGTGGATGGGGGGTTGGGGGTGGTGGGAGACATGGGTTGGCCATGGGTGGGGGCCTGCTGGCAGGTTCCCCACAGTGCTGGGGGTGGGGGTGGTGGGAGACATGGGTTGGCCATGGGTGGGGGCCTGCTGGCAGGTTCCCCACAGTGCTGGGGGTGGGGGTGGTGGGAGACATGGGTTGGCCATGGGTGGGGGCCTGCTGGCAGGTTCCCCACAGTGCTGGGGGTGGGGGTGGTGGGAGACATGGGTTGGCCATGGGTGGGGGCCTGCTGGCAGGTTCCCCACAGTGCTGGGGGTGGGGGTGGTGGGAGACATGGGTTGGCCATGGGTGGGGGCCTGCTGGCAGGTTCCCCACAGTGCTGGGGGTGGGGGTGGTGGGAGACATGGGTTGGCCATGGGTGGGGGCCTGCTGGCAGGTTCCCCACAGTGCTGGGGGTGGGGGTGGTGGGAGACATGGGTTGGCCATGGGTGGGGGCCTGCTGGCAGGTTCCCCACAGTGCTGGGGGTGGGGGTGGTGGGAGACATGGGTTGGCCATGGGTGGGGGCCTGCTGGCAGGTTCCCCACAGTGCTGGGGGTGGGGGTGGTGGGAGACATGGGTTGGCCATGGGTGGGGGCCTGCTGGCAGGTTCCCCACAGTGCTGGGGGTGGGGGTGGTGGGAGACATGGGTTGGCCATGGGTGGGGGCCTGCTGGCTGGTTGCCCACAGTGCTGGGGGTGGGGGTGGTGGGAGACATGGGTTGGCCATGGGTGGGGGCCTGCTGGCAGGTTGCCCACAGTGCTGGGGGTGGGGGTGGTGGGAGACATGGGTTGGCCATGGGTGGGGGCCTGCTGGCAGGTTCCCCACAGTGCTGGGGGTGGGGGTGATGGGAGACATGGGTTGGCCATGGGTGGGGGCCTGCTGGCAGGTTGCCCACAGTGCTGGGGGTGGGGGTGGTGGGAGACATGGGTTGGCCATGGGTGGGGGCCTGCTGGCAGGTTCCCCACAGTGCTGGGGGTGGGGGTGGTGGGAGACATGGGTTGGCCATGGGTGGGGGCCTGCTGGCTGGTTGCCCACAGTGCTGGGGGTGGGGGTGGTGGGAGACATGGGTTGGCCATGGGTGGGGGCCTGCTGGCAGGTTGCCCACAGTGCTGGGGGTGGGGGTGGTGGGAGACATGGGTTGGCCATGGGTGGGGGCCTGCTGGCAGGTTCCCCACAGTGCTGGGGGTGGGGGTGGTGGGAGACATGGGTTGGCCATGGGTGGGGGCCTGCTGGCAGGTTGCCCACAGTGCTGGGGGTGGGGGTGGTGGGAGACATGGGTTGGCCATGGGTGGGGGCCTGCTGGCAGGTTCCCCACAGTGCTGGGGGTGGGGGTGGTGGGAGACATGGGTTGGCCATGGGTGGGGGCCTGCTGGCTGGTTGCCCACAGTGCTGGGGGTGGGGGTGGTGGGAGACATGGGTTGGCCATGGGTGGGGGCCTGCTGGCAGGTTCCCCACAGTGCTGGGGGTGGGGGTGGTGGGAGACATGGGTTGGCCATGGGTGGGGGCCTGCTGGCAGGTTGCCCACAGTGCTGGGGGTGGGGGTGGTGGGAGACATGGGTTGGCCATGGGTGGGGGCCTGCTGGCAGGTTCCCCACAGTGCTGGGGGTGGGGGTGGTGGGAGACATGGGTTGGCCATGGGTGGGGGCCTGCTGGCTGGTTGCCCACAGTGCTGGGGGTGGGGGTGGTGGGAGACATGGGTTGGCCATGGGTGGGGGCCTGCTGGCAGGTTGCCCACAGTGCTGGGGGTGGGGGTGGTGGGAGACATGGGTTGGCCATGGGTGGGGGCCTGCTGGCAGGTTCCCCACAGTGCTGGGGGTGGGGGTGGTGGGAGACATGGGTTGGCCATGGGTGGGGGCCTGCTGGCAGGTTGCCCACAGTGCTGGGGGTGGGGGTGGTGGGAGACATGGGTTGGCCATGGGTGGGGGCCTGCTGGCAGGTTCCCCACAGTGCTGGGGGTGGGGGTGGTGGGAGACATGGGTTGGCCATGGGTGGGGGCCTGCTGGCTGGTTGCCCACAGTGCTGGGGGTGGGGGTGGTGGGAGACATGGGTTGGCCATGGGTGGGGGCCTGCTGGCAGGTTGCCCACAGTGCTGGGGGTGGGGGTGGTGGGAGACATGAGCAGGTGTGCAGGGTAGTTCCCTGTGGTGTGTGCTGCCTGCAGGGGCCGTGGAGGGTGTACAGGTAATGCCTGGGAGCTCACAGCCAAATCGCGTGTGCAACTTCCCGCTCACCCCTCAAATCCACGTTCCCTGCCATATCGCGTGTGGAACTTCCCGCGCGCCCCAGAAATCCACGTACCCGGCCATTTCGCGTGTGCAACTTCCAGCGCACTCCTGCAATCCACGTACCCGGCCATATCGCGTGTGGAACTTCCCGCGCGCCCCTGAAAACCACGTACCCGGCCATTTCGCGTGTGCAACTTCCCGCGCACCCCTCGAATCCACGTTCCCTGCCATATCGCGTGTGGAACTTCCCGCGCGCCCCAGAAATCCACGTACCCGGCCATATCGCGTGTGGAACTTCCCGCGCGCCCCTGAAAACCACGTACCCGGCCATTTCGCGTGTGGAACTTCCCGCGCACTCCTGCAATCCACGTACCCGGCCATTTCGCGTGTGCAACTTCCCGCGCACTCCTGCAATCCACGTACCCGGCCATTTCGCGTGTGCAACTTCCCGCGCACTCCTGCAATCCACGTACCCGGCCATTTCGCGTGTGCAACTTCCCGCGCACCCCTCGAATCCACGTTCCCTGCCATATCGCGTGTGGGACTTCCCGCGCGCCCCTGAAATCCACGTACCCGGCCATTTCGCGTGTGCAACTTCCCGCGCACCCCTCGAATCCACGTTCCCTGCCATATCGCGTGTGGGACTTCCCGCGCGCCCCAGAAATCCACGTACCCGGCCATATCGCGTGTGGAACTTCCCGCGCGCCCCTGAAAACCACGTACCCGGCCATTTCGCGTGTGCAACTTCCCGCGCACCCCTCGAATCCACGTTCCCTGCCATATCGCGTGTGGAACTTCCCGCGCGCCCCAGAAATCCACGTACCCGGCCATATCGCGTGTGGAACTTCCCGCGCGCCCCTGAAAACCACGTACCCGGCCATTTCGCGTGTGCAACTTCCCGCGCACTCCTGCAATCCACGTACCCGGCCATTTCGCGTGTGCAACTTCCCGCGCACTCCTGCAATCCACGTACCCGGCCATTTCGCGTGTGCAACTTCCCGCGCACTCCTGCAATCCACGTACCCGGCCATTTCGCGTGTGCAACTTCCCGCGCACTCCTGCAATCCACGTACCCGGCCATTTCGCGTGTGCAACTTCCCGCGCACTCCTGCAATCCACGTACCCGGCCATTTCGCGTGTGCAACTTCCCGCGCACCCCTCGAATCCACGTTCCCTGCCATATCGCGTGTGGGACTTCCCGCGCGCCCCTGAAATCCACGTACCCGGCCATTTCGCGTGTGCAACTTCCCGCGCACCCCTCGAATCCACGTTCCCTGCCATATCGCGTGTGGGACTTCCCGCGCGCCCCTGAAATCCACGTACCCGGCCATTTCGCGTGTGCAACTTCCCGCGCACCCCTCGAATCCACGTTCCCTGCCATATCGCGTGTGGGACTTCCCGCGCGCCCCTGAAATCCACGTACCCGGCCATTTCGCGTGTGCAACTTCCCGCGCACCCCTCGAATCCACGTTCCCTGCCATATCGCGTGTGGAACTTCCCGCGCACCCCTGCAATCCACGTACCCGCCCATATCGCGTGTGGAACTTACCGCGCACCCCGGTATGCACGCACACGTTTATTTTTTCTCTCTGCGCGTGTCTGTGTTTGTGGGTACCCCTTTGTACGTCATTTGTCCAGGAGGGCAACAGTATTGTACATTGGTCATGTCTGTATATAGGTGCTATTTGTTGGCGCGCCTTTTAGCGCACATTTCTTGCAGGCGCAGACACGCTACCGCCTGCTTTCTTGTGGCGGTCGTGTTTGTGCCTGTTTGTGCCTGTGCGCTGCTTTGAGCGTGCGCTTTTTTGCCCTATTCTATTCCATGAATACGTGTTGTATGCGAGCGTGTGGGCGTTCCGCGCACTTGCCTCCTGAACTTTCCCCGTGCCGCCCACATTCTTCCCCATTCCGAGTGTTGTGCCCCATTTTATTCCCCATTCCGAGTGTCCCGCCCTGTGTTCCGCCTACTTTAGAGCTGTGCGCTGCGCTCGGAGTGATGGCGCAGTGGCCGTGGCGCACGACGTTGGTTGACCTGTGCGCCGGCCTGCGCCGCGCGTTTTTTCCGCGCACGTCCTCTGCTTTTCTTGCGCAGGGACTTCCATGAATCGACGTGCGCTGGTTTCCCTGCGCTTTGCGCTGATTTTCGGCGCAGCGCACGCATTGGCCCCTCTGCGCCGGGATTTTCGGCGCACATTTATTCCATGAATCGGCTTGTGAATGTTAGCAAGTGCCACACTTAGAACTGTGAATATTAGCAAGTACCACACTTAGAACTGTGTATGTTAGCAAGTGCCACACATAGAACTGTGTATGTTAGCAAGTGCCAAACTTAGAACTGTGAATATTAGCAAGTGCCACACTTAGAAATGTGAATATTATCAAGTACCACACTTAGATATAATAGCTAACATTAACTTACATCACATCTAGACAGAATTGTGAATGATAGCAATGGCCAGAATTTGCTTAGAATTGTGAACATTAGCCTGCGTCGCATCTAGACAGAATTGTGAATGATAGCAAGTGCCACATTTGGATATAATTGTGAACATTGGCGTGCGTCACATATAGACAGAATTGTGAATGTTCGCCAGTGCCACATCTAGACACAATGTGGAAATTTAGCATATACCACTTCTAGATAGCGAGGCCAATAACCAATCCACGAACAATTTCACCTCTCAAACTCTATCCAAACACAACCAAAACCCTAAAGCACAACAAACCGCACAAACTTCACTACACTGCAACAACAAACAAACCACACATACCTTCGCACAACAGCACACGATGGCTACCAACCGGAAAGCACCCCCAAGCTCAGCGAACGGTGTTAACTGAATTTAAGCTGCCAACAGCACATCACTACTCTCTTGCACATATCCTTCTGCCAAATGTCTGAGCATTGATGGCAGCCTGTCATGCCTAAACCTAGAATATAGGCATGGCCTTGCCATATTATCCTGGCTGATCCACAGTACCTTTGGTGTGTGTGAATGTGTGTGCATGTGTGTGTGTGAACAATAAACACTTGTACTATACCTGAAGATGGGCAGAGAACTGTGATTTACACAGGCAGGAGGAGGGTAGGCATCCCAACATTACTTGGCTGGGAAGATCATGTGATGTGTTTGTGCACTGCACAACAAATATTGAACCCTGCTTATGGATGGATCACTGTGCCTTGAGCTGGGAGCTACCTGTCTGTTCCTTTGTTGTAGGAATTTATCAGCATTTGGGTAGTGGAAACTCTTCCCTTCATAGATTGCAAGCATTGAGACATTGCCAGAGGTTGCAGAGAAGAGGGTGTTTTGTCCTGCTCAACCGCTTGGTATGGCTGGGTATGTTCAAACAAGACCGGAAGATGGGACAATATGTGTCATGCACACTGAAATTTAATTTCAGACACTGCCACATGCTCTGTTATATTAAGTTAAAGTGATTTTATGTAGCACAAGTGTCACTACCAGTTGTGGCCTTATGGCACTGAGAACCCCCAAACATGATTAATGAAGCCTCATGATGCTGAGAAGCCCCAGCATGAATAACATATGGTCAGCAGAAGGGCAAAGCACAAGGCTTAGTTAAAAGAGAGGTGTCTTCGTGTGCTGCCTGAGTTCAGAATGATTGCTGTTTTTGTACCTCAAGAGGGAGAGTCTTCCACAGATGTGTTTCTATTATCAAAACCTTTCCCCTTCTCCCCCAATCAGGCTGTATTAATCTACTGAAAATATGAGTAAGTATAAGCCCCAAAGTGGCTGAGCACAGTCGATGCTCCTCCTGATATCCCTGCAGATTTTCTGCCACACGTGGTTTGCCATGTGCGCCATCTTAAGCCACTTGAACCACACCCAGACACACAGAACGACCTGGCTGTCTTGGTCACTCCTCTCAGGGAGGGTCTCTGACAATGAGAAGGTGACCTGTACTCAATCTCTCTCCCTCTCTCTCTCCTCTCTCCCTCTCTTTCTCTCTCTTCTGACCCCCTCGATCTCATTCTGCCTCTCTCTATCTCTTTCACTCTCTTGTGTCTCTCTTGCCCTCTCTCTCACCCTCTCGTCTCTCTCTCAAGGGATTAAGGACAATGAGGCTGATGTTTTGGAGACACAGTAAGTGAATGCGGGAGTTCTGTTTTTCAAACATTTTCTATTCTGCTGTTTTGTTTCATAGCTTTTGGATATGCATATTTTCTTTTTGCAACTGGCGTATACGAGCTCGCAACCTTTGTGGCTCCTGGGGGGCCAATTCCACTTATTTAGCTCATTTAACACAGAGACATGGGCTAAAATGCATCGATGGGGGATCTGTCTTTGTGGAGGATACACGATTATGGGTTTTGAACATGTTAAATCAGCTTCTAGTATTAACAAATCAGCATTGTTATTTTGTGAGCAGCTCTTGTGCATTCTGTAATTGAACAAGGCTTGCAGATTAGTGAATGTGTATTTAATGTCCTGCTGTTAGCAATTTTCACAGGTAACGCTATGCTGTCTGGTTTCCCCCATGTGTGAGCAGTGTTAGGTAAGATTTTCATAGTAATGGTACATCTTCCTGTCCTGGGTCAACTCCAGAACTTTTTGCTTTACTGGCGGATTATCTTTCCTTACACCTCCGTGAGTGGGAATCTATTTCCACACTCACAGAGTCTGTTACTCTTTTTATGGTGTAATTTTTTAGACTCTCCAATTTGCCTTTTTAATGTTATCCTCTTTGACAACTTTTGGCACATACTGCCTATTTTTGCTGGATTGCCCTTTGGATTCCCCTTTTAGCTTTCTCTGGCTAACCTTGTGAGAACTTCAGTTCCCAAGAGTAGAAAGGATCTTTGGATCACTTTTAGATTTTGTTAGGTGAAATCAGCAAACACCACCTTATGTGGAGTGCTGGGGAGATACAATGTTCCTCTTTTCACACTAAAACTGTAACAATTCTGTTACAGGGACAAGCTTACCTTTAATGGCTGGTGGCAGTGATACCTTTTACTAATTTGATGCACCTTTACTGAGGGCTGATTGGGCAACTAAACTGCCCCTTGTTATAAAATGCAGGGAGAAAATACAGAAGTTGTGATGTAGTACCAGTTAAATACTCCGAAAATGGAAGCTGAAGACAAGTCGACCACTGGAACCAAAACCAAAGCGGATGATGCAGGAAAAGCGGCTGAGATGTTTTCCAGCAAACAGAGAGCCTGCTGCGTAACCTGCGCCTGCTATAGCACTTCCTTCCAATGGACCAGGGAACTCCAAAAATGATGACTCTGACCCAGAGTCTAGTGAGACCCACTGGACTCTAGAAGATATGCTTTTTGAGTCATCTCACATTTTGCTGCAACCTTTTGGGGCTGCAATTCCCCAATACGCTGGGACCTCAAGCCATTTCAGAATGTCTAATCTCGCTGAAACTGTGGGCATCCTGCTGGATCTCAAGAGACACACCTCAAGTCTGAAAAGTCCCCTCACCGGAGTGCTGGACCTTGTAACAATGAGAATCTGACCTGCAATATTTGTTCTTCATCAGTGCTGTTTGAAAGGTGCTGACACCACAAAAAGCTGCTGAATCTAAGAAAACCCATAGCTGACAAAGCCCTCTCCCATGTACTGCCACAGGAGCATGCCAGACATCCTCCCTCTCATCCCCATGACTGTGGCACCGGAACAAGGGTCTGGTTGGCTCGAGAAAGGAGGAATTCAGCTGGAAAACTTTCTTCAAACCAGAGGTACTGGGGGTGGGGGGTTTGGGGTATGTACGTTATTGCCATAGTTCTTGCTTTCTCACTTGTGAAGGGCAGTTGCTTAACGTTTGGAGTTGATCTCAACTCCCCTTGCACTGGCTTAACAGCTTCTGTTTGTCCCGTGAACTATTGACTTTGTCCATTTGACTTTGGCTGTCCTAGCTCCTTAAAGGCAGCGTTCTGACAGAATCTATTGACTTTGGCTTTGCTTGACCCCTCATAGTTTGTAATTTGCTGAAAACATTTACTGCTGGGAAAGTCTTACATAGATTGAATTAGAGGATTCAAACTTTCTTCACAGTATAAGAAAGTATGTTCAAACCTTTCTGGAAAATTTATGGACTTACCTTATAAAGGTTCTGCCATTCAGAAAAATAGATATGTCATTTTACACACCTGTGAATTGGTTGTGCCACTTCCCCAAAAGTAATGAAGTTGGCGTCACTTAACTATTTCATTCAAGAAATGAGTGTGTAAGTTTCCCAACTGGGTCTTGGTTCCCCTGACTTGCTGTTAGCCAGTCCAGAATAAGTCTGTATTGGGTTTTACCTAACTAGAATATCCTTGGGTCATCTATAAAGAGTAACACTGGGTTTTGCTTTCCCTGTTCTGTTTTAGACAGAGACTAAAACAATCTTAGGTTTAAACCCACCCCAAGTTGCTGATAGCTCCTCGAAAAAGTATATGGGTTTTACTTACCTTGAGTTAGCTGTGTGCCATCCTAAAATAAGTTTAAAGAGTTACTGCTTATATCAATCTGTATTTCATTATACTCAAAAGCACCTGTAATTGAATATTAGAACCTTGGGTTTTATTCACCTAGTCTTACTGTGTGCTATCGCAAAAGTAGATATTGATTTTTACTGTACTGAGAATAAGTGTTCCACTATTCACAAAACATATACTGTCCAGTTGAATTATTATCTGATTTCTTGCTATGCATCACAGTACACCTGTTAGGGTCTTCTACCCTGGTATTATTGAATGTAATCTGAAAGTAACCATTGGTTTTACTCCCCAAGAATAGGTGTGTCCTATACTGAATGTGTTTAAAAAAAGGTTTGACTTACCTATAACTACTGTTAGGTGTTCCAAATAAAGTTATATGGTTGGTCTGCAGATTAGTGAATGTGTATTTAATGACTTACCTATAACTACTGTTAGGTGTTCCAAATAAAGTTATATGCGTTGGTCTGTGTACCTTCAAGAATTGTGTTGTGTTTCTTTTCTAATATGTTTATGACTTTGACTGGTACTTACCCCAAAACTTGGCCTAATTGTATTAAAATTAACTTTTATTTTGTGTAATACTTTTGGTTGTCAGTGTTTTCTATTGATTCATTTGTGTGCTATAGATTGAAGTAAGTGGTTCACACAGTTGACAAGAACTTAAGTGTACCTGTTCAACATATTACACTGAGAAAAACATTATTAAAGTCACTGATGTGATTCTGCATACAGCTGAGCCTGACATAGCAAGTCTCTTTGAAACCTCACAAACAGTGGAGGGAGTCCTTGAATCTCAAAAACTGGACTCTCGACCATCTGCTGTGGAGACAATTCCTATGGCTGACAAGAATCTTGGTTTTCCTCTCACACACCTTGTGTGGTGTATGTCTGTTAGACTAAAGGCCCCTTGCTGATAATTCCTTGAAAAGGTACATGGGTTTTACTTAGCTTGAGTTAGAGGTGTGCCATCCGAAAATAAGTTACAATAGTTACTGATTATATAAATCTGTGTTTCACTGACCTCAAACGCACCTGTAATTTAATATTACATCCTTAGGTTTTACTCACCTAGTATAGCTGTGTGTTATCACAGAAGTAGTTATAGGTTTTTACTGTACCTAGAATTAGTGTTCCACTTGTCACAAAACATATACTGTCCAGTTGAATTATTATCTGATTTCTTGCTGAGCATCACAGGGTCTTCTACCCTGGTATTATTGAATGTAATCTGAAAGTAACCATTGGTTTTACTCCCCATAAATAGGTGTGTCCTACACTGAATGTGTTTAAAAAAAGGTTTGACTTACCTAGAACTACTGTTAGGTGTTCCAAATAAGGTTATATGCTTTGGTATGTGTACTTTCAAGCATTGTGTTGTTTTTTTTATTTTTTTTATATAATGTGTTTATGACTTTGACCGGTACTTACTCCAAGACTTAACTTGACCTAATTGGGATTAAAATAAACCTTTTTTTTGTAATACTTCTGGTTGTCAGTGTTTCTATTGATTCATTTGTGTGTTATAGATTATTTGTACCGGAATACAATCCCCACCCCTAAAATAAGCCTGGCTGCTCTGTCTACAATACCACAATCTCTGGTGGTACAGCCTTGTAAAGGAGGCCCCAGACATGACCTGCACCCCTGCCCCTCATTTCGAGCTACCAAGAGGATACTCACCAAGGTATGTGACGTATGAGGAGCTAACAAACCAACAGAGGGCCGCACTGGGACTCTGCCCTGTGTACATAAGAAGATACGTACCGGTTAAAGCAACCATAACCCAACAACCCTGGGCAGCACGGTACCCTATCAGACAGCCATACCAGCTGCTGATACAAAATGAAGAATACCTGCAAACGGTCCACAAAGAGACCCCAAAAGCCGTAATGGAAGGCCAGTGGAAATGGCACAAGGGCCTGAACAGACTCATGAATGAGCAAAAGTGGCTATTGAAGACAAGCACGCCAGTGCAAGTAGCTACGAAAATAAATGTAATGTACGCAGAGAAGAGACAATGTTAAAACGTAAGGAAATGGTGCTACGAGACAAGATGGAAGCAACCGTCCTGTTAAACATGTGTAAATAGGCTTGAAACGCAAGATGCTAAGAAATCGATAGTGCTTGCAATGCTCAGTAGAAGATAGAGCGGCAAGCGCCAATCATATGTCTACCTCAATAAGGCACATTATACAAGTATGACTCCATTTTGTAAAAGAAGAAAGGTACCCAGGCGGCCAGAGGCCTGACAGGCCAAGTTTCGAAACCCAGCCAAAGGCAGGAGAAGGAGCGGAATCGAAACTCAGCAAAGAGCGACTCATGCTTAGGAAATCGAGGTCAACCAGAGAAGGGGAGGAGAGCATGAGCTCCCAAAACTCCAACTACAGTGCATACCAGCCCGTCCGTGAAGGTCAAGATAAGAGAGGCCCATGCAGGTGGCTAGGCTGACACAGAATTAAATGCACAAAAGGCTAGAAACTGAAGCAGATTCACGGTGAACCAACACGTGAGCAGCCAGGCGCGAAGAGGTACCACCACCTGTTGTCATCCAGAACCCGAGGATGCCATAACTTTTCCTGATAAGAGGCTACAGTTCCGAGGCCATACCCAGCCAACTAATTGACACATAGCACTAAAACACTGATTGATGGAAAGGAGGAAGGGTGAATCTTGGGGCACTAGGCACCTGGGTGTCTATTCTGCATCCTGCTAATTAAAGTGGAGATTTATGTTTAGGGATGTAACTTGCCCAATCACAATGGACCATGTAATCTAGTGTCCTATAGACACTGTAACCAATGAGACGTCGTACTTGTAGTGACATCAATCTCGTCTGATGTAGAGGGATGGGCGTAGACGCCCACCCGATAAGAGTTATCCAATCCACATGATTTATTTCTATATACAGATATAGCACCTATACTTAAGTTACCATTCCTAACCAATTATATTGCATGATGATTTTTTATAGAAATTAGAGGTCAGTGATGACGATTTTTGCCTATAAGAATTGCTGTTCTACCAAAGTTCATGGTAGTCGGAGGGAGACCGGTGATCGCACTACAGCTGATTCCCATTTGTTTCCCTGTTTGATGTATGTATCATTAAACAGACTTCCCTTTGTCAAACTACTGAGTCCTCGTTATTGAGTCGTGTCGGAGTAAGTGAATCCTGTACTACCTGTCTTCACATGGTGCAGCTATCTTGCCTTACAAGTTCTAGAGGGTGAGTGCTGACCTATGGGCCCGTCAGTGATTTCCTCCCCTTCTGGACACTTGGTAGCGTGAGGATGGTTCCGGCCATCGATTATAGATTATCGATTGATATAGTGTAAGACACCCTTAGACCGAAGGCACGAAGTAACACTGGGCCTTCGGTAATATCACGAGTCCTTTCGCCATTCCGGCTGAGTAGACTGACAAGCTTCCTGTGGACAATGATAGAGTACATTAAAAAAAATCTGCAGTGGGTCTGAAGGAACCCGCCTTTCCAAGCATAACCCTTCTCATTCCCACGGGCAGCAGATTGGACGAAAACCTTAAAAGCAGGAAGAGGAAGGGGCGGTGATCCCGAAGTTCCAGAGAGGAAACGATGTGATCGGTGAGTAAAGCAATAAAACATGTTACTTTGGCAAATGTCGTGTAGGCATTAGAGCCAGTAATGGAAAGGTAACGGAGGGTGGTGGAGAAACAATAAAATAGTAAGAAGTAGAGAAGACTGTATATATATATAGGGGGTAATGACTTGAGCATAAGAAATAAAAGCATAAAGAATATCAGGGGGGCACCCGAAGTAAAAACGTAAAGAATATCAGGAGGGCACCTGAAGTAAAAATGTAAAGAATATCAGGGGGGCACCTGAAGTAAAAACGTAAAGAATATCAGGGGGGCACCTGAAGAAAAAACATAAGGAATACCAGGGGGGCACCAGAGCAAAAACGTAAAGATTCGCCTTGTTCCTGCACTTTAAAGAGTGGTCAGAAGGAACGTGAACCCAGAGCCCACAGAGGGGGGACATTTAGGCAACGATAACATTTAAAGATGTAATTAAGGGGGTTCGTTCAAATCCCATGGTGGGGTAGTGATTAGAAGGCAGGTATATGTATGACCAGCTGGCGTTCGTCTAGTCTGTCTAGTCTGTCGTATATGTCCTGTGTATGTCAAATGTGAAATTACTGTACTGTTGATTGATTGAAATGTATTTTGCTTTACACAATTTCATAACTAAGAGGGAATCGCCTTTGAATTGATGAGTTTTGAGTAAATTGGTGATACAAAATTTGGCGGGAAAAGGTTGGATTGGAGCTTGCGTATGTGGTGCTCGCTCATACTAGTGGAAAACTTAAAGAACTGTGTAAATATTGTTGGTGACAAAATTAAGAATGGAGGAAGTTACCCCACTTGCGCATTTATGTAAGCAGCTTCCCAAGCATGCAGTAAAATTGAAAAAATACAGCCAGGAGTGGGTTAAGGGTACCACCAATAAGATGTTTATGCCTTGGCCCCAGAACGGGTCACTGTCTAAGGCTGTATTACAGCATGTGACAACATTTTTACACACCATATATACTGGCAAGAAGCTTGAGAAACGCCTTGCTGTTCTTGAAGTTTGGAAAATGTTCGAGCAAGCGAAGGAAGAAGAACCACCCGCAGACTGGATATTAAATGTATGTACGTAGGGGGATGAGATGCCTAGCGCGCCACCAGCCCCGCCGGAACCAGTCATTGAGGGAAGCAAGTCATAGGGCCTTTACCCATTGAGAGAGCTCAAAGCAGCCTCAGGGTATAGCAACCCCGCATATGAGTCACTTACAAGCAGTAGTGACGAGACGAAAGAGAAGGAACAGGAAATTGATTTGGCCTCCACAGTCCCTAGGGACAAGGAGAGGCGCGGCGATGGAAGGAAGGATCAGGCACAAACTAGTGCACCTCTTGATAGAGAGAGAGGGAAAAAAGCGGAAAGGAAGTGATGAGTTAGCATTCGCAAAGGACGAATGGATGAAAGGACTGATATTATTGAAATTAGATGGAAAAGGAAGTGATGACGTAAGAACGAGTGAACGGTCTGATGAGGCGCAAAGAAAGGAAAAGGAGAAAGAACAGGACATGAAAGACGAGAGGGTAAGAAAGAAGGATAGGTTGAGGCAAGAACTACTATATCACGAAGAGGAGGGAATAACGTTCAGTCGCACACAATACGCAGCCTATGAAAAGTACAGGCAGAACATGCTAAAGTTGGAGGAAGAAAGGAGAGTGCACGAAAAGAAAGTGAAGAAGCGAGAAGATGAGGACATTAGAAGGGCAAAGGAACATAGAAACGAACAAATGAGAGAAGTAGATATGGCTAGACAAGAAGCAAAGAAGCGAAAACAAATAAATGAGGAAGCAGAGCGCAAGCGTAGGCAGAGGGCACAAGATCTTGAGTATTTGGAGCGGGAAGTCATTAAACCCAATCCTGTTGTAGACTGGGAAGACATAGAAGAGTTCTTTCCTGCAATCAATGCGGTACCAGGTACAAGCGGGACAAATATTGACGATGACTTCGACACCAGAAGCATCGGGAAACGATTGATAAAATATATGATGAGATGGGGCTGGAACTAATTTCCCAAGGGGGAAGGGAAGATGAGCGCTTAGAGAGCACTCAGCTATATGACACTGAGGATGTCACCCGAAGTAGTGGGAGCAGGGGACTGTCCCTAGACAGGCTGGAGATTGGGCAGAATGAAGATGATGCAAGGTGTTGTGTAAACTGGGAGTATTCAGAGTCTGACTCCGGTGGGGAAGCGAAGGAAGTGGCACATGATGAAGGGAGACAGTGCGAAAAATGGCTCCCAAGGGACCGAGAGGTACGATGGTCAGATGCTAGTGGGTCCACAAGTAGGACACCGAAGTCCGCTGGACAGTCCAGCAGACAGGTTGAGGGCATTGCCAGGTAGACGGAAAAGCGGGGACGCCGCCCTGGCGAAAGACCGGAGAGGTACAGGGAAGGAGAAGGAGGATTGCGCATTCCAATTCCCAATGCTAGAAATGGACCGAGAAAACCTGAAAAATAAGCTTCCAATGCTGACATCGGGAGTTGGTAAGTGGATACACGAGTTAGAGAAAATGACGGGGGGTGTCACCGTAGCCATAGGGGACATTAAGGGGCTCCTAATTGCTATACTTGGTGAAAGAGCAGACGCCGTGTGGGAAAGGGCGGGATACCCTAGAGTAACCATAACTGACACCTCCCATGACGGAGCGCCATTTAATAACTGTAGAGCAGCAGTGTGGAAAACGCTGCGTACGCTATATCCAGACACATCTGATATGGGAGCTATAATGACTCGAAAAATGAAAGAGTCAGAGGATCCGTTACTTTATATCCACAATTTTCAGGACACATGCGTGCTTGAAACGCATGAATCTTGGGCGAAATCCATCCCTGTGTTCTACCATATAATGTGACAAGGGATACCAGAACCGGTGCAAAAACAGCTCAAGAAATTGGTAGGAATAGAAGCTAAACCATGGGCTGAAATCCAGTTGACAATTGCACATTACTGTAGATTGTTGCAAGAAAAGAATCGATAGAAGGAGGCAACGTGTAAGGGAGAGGAGGCGAAGCTGGTGCAAAGGAAGCTCTCTAAGTATGCTCTCGAGGGAGCCATGCTCACCAGCCCAGCCGAGCTAAGTGCACAAAACGTGACTAACTCATCACAGAATAATCAGGGTTACACAGGATTTTACCTAAGAGGAAGGGGTTTTGGAGGAAGAGGATGGCAGAGTAATCAGGGAGGGTTTCGGAATAACCAAGGAGGGTTTCAGAATGTTCAAGGTGGTGTCTAGAATGCACAGATGGGCAGTCCAGCTACATTAAATGGACAAATGGCCCGACCACCTCCAGTTTGTTGGCTGTGTGGAGTGACAGGACATGTGGCGCGCATGTGCAGAAGCCAAAGCATATGGCAAAACAGCCAAGGGATGGGGGCAGGCATGGTGAATCAACCTGCTATCCCGCAACAGGGCAATGCACAAAATTATACCGTGCAGCAGCAGGCGGCAGGCTTGCAGCAAGGTGCACAGCAAGTGGTTCAACCACCGAACATGGGGAATATGCCACAGGGACAACCTCATCAGGCACACCACAAATGGCTCAGGGCACAAATTCCGGTGGGGGAATTAACCCTGGAAATGGGGGAAACCCACAAGTATACAGTGGACCGAACCTGTATATGAAATAGGATGGCTCACAGGGGACTCTAAAGTGTTCTATCCTATCAGTGACACCAGAGCCTAACAGGGAACCTAGGGTAAATGTCACTATAGGGGGGAAAGAATATTCCTTCTTAGTTGACACGGGTGCAACGCTCTCGTGCATGCGAGAAGGCAAGTTCTCCTTGTCCGGTGAGGCTATAGATAGCCAGAGTTTTACTCATAGCAGAGTTCCCTTTACTGATGCACTCCCAGTCTCTGTAGGAGAGCGCAAAATGAATGTACCTCTATTATATTCACGTCAGTCCCCAGTAAATATCATGGGTCGGGACTTGATGACAAAGTTGAATATGACCATCTCGTTTACTGAGGATGGTATAGTGTGCTCCACCCCAGGAATGCATTATTCAAACGTGTGCGAAATAATCAGAGCATACTCTGGATGTGCAGCAATGAGAGCTATACCGCTGGAGCCAGAAGTTTTCGCATATGGCATATGAGTGCTTATGGGGGGATTGCCAGGCCTCGCAGACAAAACCCTGATGAGTTTCTATTCAGACCAAGAATACCCACGCACGAAGAGGAGGGACAAGTATTTCCCTTAATGATACAATCTGCTGCAGTACGAGGAAAAGTGGTATTGGTTGAAGGATATGATGATGAAGGCAGACAATGGGGTGCGATTATTGCCATTGAAGAAGGGTATCGAGTGACTGACGTCACCGATGACGATCTGTTCAAAGAACACCCTGACCTAGAAGAGACAAGAGTGGAAGTGAGTCTCATATTTTGGGTCAAAATGATCAGAAGGGAGCTACCACAGAGATTGATGTTGCCACTAATACGTCCAGAATACTTCGATAATGACATGGCCCAAGTGCCTGCCATAGTATGGACTACAGGGCCCTATGATGCAGGTCTCCTGAAAGGGGCGGGTGAAGTGAAAATCAAAATGAAACCAGGAGCAATTTTACCATGAGCGCGACAATATCCCATGTCCAGAGAGGCAGATGAAGGAATCGCGAAGACAATCTCCGCCATGATGGAGCAGGGCATCCTATTGACGTCAGAATCACCTTGCAACACAGTGATTTACCCTGTCAAAAAATCAAAGGGAGGGTCTTGGCGTTTAATCCAAGATTTATGAGCATTAAATGATATTGTCGAAGCCGAGTTCCCTCTAGTCCCGAACCCCTCCACAATTCTGTGCAACATACCCACTGAGGCAAAATATTTCACGTTGATCGATTTGAAAAATGCATTCTTCTCAATCCCGTTGCACCATGACTCGCAAGACTTGACATCATTTACTTTCAGACAAATGCGCCTTTAAAGTACGAAGTTGCCACAGGGGTATTGTGAGTCCCCGTCCATTCTCAATAGAGTCCTGCAAATGGACCTAAGCAATATTTGCGGTGGACAGTGTTGTTTTGCAGTATGTAGATGACATCCTGATCTGCAGCACCACTGAAGAGCAATGCAGGCACGATTCTGTCCAACTATTGACTATACTGGCTGAGAAGGGATACAAGGTTGACAAGGAATACTTGCAGTACTGCCAACAGGAGGTGTTGTACACAGGGCAACTGATCTCACATGAGGGAAAGAAGGTATCCCAGAAATGACTGAAGCCATCATGAACACGGCCATACCGCGCACGATAAAACAAATGTAAAGCTTCTTAGGCCTGTGCAATGATGTCCGAGCATGGGTCTTTGACTACAGATCATATACTAACCCTTGCTATAGGCCCTTAAAAAGGCCCAGGCAACAAGAGAAGAAATTGAATGTAATGAAGCAATGGAAAAGGGGTTTACAGAACTCAAGGGGGCAATTTGTAAGGCCCCAGTTCTCGGGATTCCTAATTATGCAGAGGAATTCTATCTGTTCTCTCATACTGATGGTAATTTTATGACGGCAGTACTCGCACAACGAACCTCGCTGGCGTACAAGCCCCTAGCATATTACAGCGGGAGTCTGGACCCGGTCATGAAGGGCCACTTCCCATGCAAACAAAATCTAGCTGCTGCCATGTTTGCCATCAAGAAGGCATCATCCATTGTGATGGGGTGCTCAATGACATTGTATGTTGAGCACTCACTATTCACCATACTAGAGAAGCCAAAGGGCACATTTCCGTCACAGAGAGCATCCGCCTATGAGGTGATTACCTCCAACCCATCTATCAAAATAGTGCGATGTAAAACTGTGAACCCTGATACGTTCATAGCTGAGCCAGTCACTGAGGGAGAGCCTGTGCACGACTGTGCGAACTATGAGGAATTCTATGATGAGATCCCCAGGGTAAAGGAAAATACCCTGGCAAGTGGATAGACTGTCTTTATTGACGGGTCTTCGAGAATTGACCAAGAAGACGGCAAAGGTATACAGGCGTGGCCGTGGTTAAACACATAGTGAATGGAGAGTTTCAAGTACTCGTTAGTGCACGAATACCATCTCACTATTCAGCACAAGCTGCAGAACTATTGGCATTGATACCCGCCATTGAGAATCATGCAGACCAGGAAGTAATGGTGTACAGTGACTCTGCCTATGTGACGTCTACAGTTCACGCAGGACTAGCGTGCTGGAAAAGGAGGGGATACCTCCGAGCAGACGGCACGCCAGTGCAACACGCAGCCTTATTGGACAGGCTGATAAAAGCACTACAGCTCACATTGGGCATAGTGGTCGTGAAATGTGCCGCTCATATCAAGGGGACAGATTTTGTGTCACGCGGAAACCATCAAGCGGACACGGAAGCCAAACGCATGGCATCCAAGAATAAAACAATCATGGACGTGGAGGTGGCACGTACCCATGAAAGAATGATGGTAGCACGAGCCACTCCAGAGGCCTGTAGCAATATGGGGCAGACTCAGCTAATGGAGCTCCAAGGGGAGGCACCTCAGGAGGAGAAGAATTTGTGGAAGCGTAGTGGGTGTTCTTTAAACCCCTTTGATGGACTGTGGAGGCAAGACAGCACTGGTAAACCAGTAATGCCTGTCACTCTTCTAAAGGTAGCGTTAGAACAGCTTCACTACCCCATGCACATGTCAAAGGAAAATCTTGCTGCAAAGCTCGCAGAAGACTGGTTCACACCGAATTTAGCAGAGCATGTTGCATTTTTTATAGTAAACTGCATTATCTGCTAGCAATTCACCTCTGGGCACACATTAAAAGTAGTGAGAGGAATCATCCCCAGACCAAATGGACCTTTCCAGCACCTGCATATCGATTATGTCGATATGATCCAGGTGTGTAATGGGTACAGCTATTTAATTGTGGTGGTGTGTCCCTTTTCAAGATGGGTAGAAGCAGGTCCCTGTACACACCCCAATGCAACCTGTGCCGCAAAGTTCCTGGTGAGGGAAGTGTTGCCTAGATGGAGGGTGTGCGAGGTAATGAGATCAGATAATGGGGCCCATTTTGTAAAATCAGTTTTTGAACAGATTAGCTTGTTGCTTGGTATAAAGCACAAGTTCTCGACGGCGTATCATCCTGAGGGGAATGGGATATGTGAACGAATCAATGGCTTGCATAAGGAAAGGATAGCCAAGTCGAAGCTCAAATTAAGGAAGGGATGGTTGCACTGTCTACCACTGGCATTGTACGCTCTTCGGAACCACCCAGGCTCCGACCATCATCTCACGCCGCACAAAATAGTTACTGGTAGAAGGATGAGGACCCCTGTTACCCCCCGAGACAGAGCTAGATGTGATGCCCAGCCAACTAGGGAGGTACTAGGAGAAGAGATGAAAGCCTATCTGGACTGTTTGACATCCAGCACCTTTGTCATTTCAGGCCAGCTGCAGCGATGGCGGAAAGGGGAGAGCACAGCACAAACCACAACAGATAGTGCTGATGCAGGCGGAGCTCACAGCCTTTGTGCGCCCCTCGTCTTCCCTGGAGACAGCGTCCTCGTAAGAAACTTTACCAGAAAAAGGTGGGACGAGCCAAGGTTTAATGGCCCTTTTATCGTAGAGGGCTGCACCTCGTCCGCTGTCAAGCTCAAGGGCAGGAGAGCCTGGATCTTCATAAATGACATTAAGCCTTTTGTAGGAGAGAGCCCTCCTGCTGCACCTAACTCCGAAAAATCTACAGACAAAGGAGAACAACCTCAGCACGTGCAGACAAGATTCATGATGAGGAAGAAGGACGCATGAGCAGCAAAATAAAGGCAAAAGAACTATGGTGAATTGTGGCTTTTAAAACAAGATATTTCCTCAAAACCTGAGAAAGAGATAAAGGACAAAAAACAGACACTCTGTGCATCCTAGTTGCAGGGTAAAGAGAAGCACATCCAAAGCCACAACAACAGTGGTAAAATGAACGTTTTAAATCACGTCACGCCCAAGTAGTACAGGGAATCAAGACTCTGATAGACTGCCAATAAAATATTCTTTGAGAGCGTAACACAGTATCCTGAAGCAACCAGTATCAATACTTTCTTTACATAACTAATGGTACCCCCCAGCAGAAGCCTCAAGTGGGATGTGCTCACATACTTTCAATTGGTGGTGCTATCATATCCGTCACTCATAGGAAGAGAAACAAGCTTCACAGAATTCATTCAAGATCCAGATAACAAAATTAATTCAAGATCCAGATAACAAGAAGGTAATCTGGCAACTGCTGACTGTCATCACAGAAGCTTTAACTGAGCTGCCTGAATACAGTGAAAAGGGCAAAAAATGTTCCCACCTCAAGTGATCATCGATGAACTGACCTATACCATATTTTTCCGGATCATAGAGAAGTGTTCAGGATTGTCGGGAGAACCACAGATACACTAACCTTTATCAGAGATCCAAGAAAAAATGAATTTCTCAACCAAGTATGGTACAAATTAAATTACTTGGTTGCAACCCACGCAGCTGGAAGGTGTAAAACTTGTTTGCATCAAAAGAAGGGCTTGTGATCGGGTCCCAGCAAAACAAGGCAGATGTCTCTGTCTCCTGCGTATACGCAGCTTGCACACAATGTTATGCTCAGACTAGTCACGGACTATTCAGAAATGGTGGGAAGGCCTGCTGATGTTGACGGTGTCACCTTCCTAAGAGATCCAGTCAATTTCCTACACATGAGGACCCTTCTCCATGGTATCATGCTCCAAGTGGAGCTGTCCAATTTCCAACGAGAATTCCTAAGGAGTTTCCAGTGAGACTGTTTGCCGAGAGACAGATCGAGGAAAGTGCAAGACTGTTCACGCTGCAAGAAAGGCCTGTGATCTAGAGGCTAGAGAATCAGAGCAAATGTCATTAACACCAGAAGACAGCCAATAAGCATATCGTGTTTTCTTTCATCTCATTGAAAATTTTCCAGGACTAGTGGGCAGACCCAACAACATTGATGTGCCCACTTTTCTCAATGATCCAGCAAAAAACGTGCAACTAAACAGGCTCCTGAGGGCTATTGCAGTGCAACTAAGAAGCAACTATGGACATCCACTGCTGAGGAGAGCCTTAGGAGGAGGAAATCCAAAATAGAATTTTGTCGTCATCATTTCACTGTGGAGCAGATAGAGAAAAGAGACACTGTTCTTCAACTTGTCACCGAGAGACCGAGAGAAAGGAGCAGACCCAAGGACTTCGCCATCCTATTGTCCTTTTTCTTCATTTTTCTTATTTTTGCCTATTTTTTCATATGTTCACTTTTATTTTTATTTTTGTTTTTATTTTTACGACATTTTATTTTTGTGTGATTTTTAGTAGTTCCATCTTTTCAACCTTTCACAGTGAACAGATTCCTGCATGTCCTCAAGGCCGAGGCAAATTGGAGTTGTGCCCTGAGACAGTGTTTACTATAGAAATGCAGGATGAATGTGATGTGCTAAAACGGTAGTCTAACCCTTCTCCATAGTTTACCAACGGAACTGTACTGCATATCCACAGACTACTATCTTCACTCGTGAGAAGGGACATTTGAATAGCACTCATCACTTTAGTAGTTACTGAACTTTAGAGCAATGAGATCAGAATAAAGAAAGAAATAAACTATTCACTATGGACTTGATCGACATGGGGGCCCAGAACAGTAACTTAGTTGTACCCCAAACAGAGAGACGCTCCCATTTCCCTGGATGAAAATGCTGCCAACTATCATACAAGACTATTATGTGTATATGCATAGTAATTATCATTGTGTTTTTATCCTTGACTATAAGAACTGCATTTTTTATTGGTGCAGGAGGTGTCCCGATGTTGATGCATCCATCAGATATAGAACGTCTGGGGCCTACGAAAGCACCCAGACCATATATAGTAATCCCTGTTCCGAGAAGAACTGATGATAAAGCAAAGAATTTGCAATTGAATATAATTAGCAGTGACAAATACACAAGTGAGGTGATGAATGAAGAGAAAAGCTGGAGACAGGGTCAGCACGGAAAGAATGATAATGTAGCACTGGCCATGGGACATACCCACACACAGAAAGCACATAAACAAGGGCAAGTGTCAGTGGCTACAGGGCCTCCAATGAAGGCAGCCAAGAAGAAGAAACTGCGGGCCGAGCAATTAATTGCAGAGAATAGTGGAACCAAGAAAAGCCAAGTGAAACACCAAAGATGGGAGGAATAGCAAAATCCCTCAAAAGAACGGAAGTGGCCACGAAGGAAATCACAGAGAAGACACAAATGCTGATAGATTATTTGTTCCCATTTATAGTCAGAGCAAAGAAACTGCATGAGGGAGGAGCTGAAAAAAAGGATTACAGAAACTATGACAGCAAGCACACCAGGTCCAACGCAAGGGGCAAGCCGCAGGCCTACAACACAGTCACGCGTGGGGAAGTCGGCAGACAATAGGTGGTCAGGGGAAGCTTATGACAGACTACAAGATGAAAAGAAGGAAAGCACAAAACCGTCCACTACCACAGCGATACAGTCAAGGCAGCCTGCTCCACCGAGATACCCGAAGTGGAAAAGCAACACCGACGCATTCAGAGACGTAGTAATAGAGAATTACAGGAGAACGCTGAGAAGCAAGAGAAGCCCGCATGAAGATAACAATGAACTTAATGACTACCTGGACAGCACAGCCCATCTCGGAAACAGCATATGGTACCAGCACATGAAGGAAGTAGGGCAAAGGCAGTTGAAAGGCGAATGCTTCATCTGTGCTCTACTACCATACAGCATGGCAAAATCCAAGATCTTTGTGGCTGTAGAAATTGATGTCCCTACAGCACACTCAATGTCACATGTAGCAATGTGTGACACCAGAGGACAATTTATGGGAAGAGACGCCTCATTGATATGGGCCAACGAAAAGGATTACCCGGATGAAGATGGCTACGTCCAGGACATTAAAACAAGAAACCGAGCGCACACCAGAAATCATGTGATCAGGTACGAGAACCCTGGCGTCAAAGGATCAGGGATAAGATGGGAAGTTAACCCGAGAATGAACGTTCGAGGGAAGACTGCAGAAGAGGCTCAAATCTGGAAGAACAGAGGCCAAATGCAGATCTGGGGGTCAGTGGTTTCCCCAGATGGATGGGAAGATGGAGTAGTAATCTGCCGAGCGTGGATGGTCCTTGGAGCCTGTGGATCCAAGGCATACATAAGGCTGCCGAAAAAAACTGGGGAGGCATATGCACACTAGTGAACGTCCACGTTCCCGCACTTGTGATCCCTAAGAATGACCTACAGTTGGACAGTTTCCCGAAAGCAGATGCTCATCTAAGAAGAAGAAGATCTGTGGAACTGGTATCCAGGATGAAGAGGGAAAATTACTTTTCTCCCAAATCAGAAGAGGCATTCCATGCAATCCCGTTCAGCCTCACCTGAACAGTATTCACAACACTACTCCTGCCTCACATCCAAGTTGGAGTGAATGCTAAATGGTTGCAGATAACCAGATGGCAGTTATTGCAGACCATCAATACCACTATAAAAGGATTCAACGCGATCAAAGAAGAGTTGAGAGCAATCAGACTGATGACCCTCCAAAACAGATATGTGCTTGACATGATCACTGCGATGGATGGAGGTGTTTGTGCAAAAATTGGAGAATCATGTTGCCCATTTGTACCTCACACGATGAAGAAAACGGAACCCTAACAGAGGCCATAAGCGTGTTGACAACTCTAAAAAACCAGATGACCGATGAAACGGATGAGGTGGACAATGACAGATGGTTTGGGAACCTATTCTCATGGGTCACACAATGGATGGCTGATATATTCAAGTTCCCTACTAGCCATGGTACTGCTAGGATTCTGCGTTATCAAGATAATCATTACACAATGCCAGAAAACTGCAAAGAAAGCCATTGGGATGAAAATGATGGTCGATGTTGAGCCAGGCTGGAAGCCAAGAGACCTGACAGATGAAGAAATCATGGACTTTGTGAAGGCAGCAAATTTGCACTAGAAGGAACAATGTTCACATATCCTAAAAAGCGAAGAAGGTATGAAGGAAAGTGGATCTACTGTAGTCCAAACGGACAGTGCCAGTTTATGACCTGGAACAAAGATGAACATGTCAAAACAGCAGGAAGTTTGAAAGGCGTGATAAAAATATGGACTCCAAAGACGCACATGTTCATGCCTTCATGTACCAATCTTGAAGATGATGAACAAAACACTGAAGAATCAAAAGAAATAGAGGAGAAGAATGAAGCAGAAGTGGTCGATGAACCGACCAGAGGGGGGAGTGTAAAGGAGGCCCCAGACATGACCTGCACCCCTGCCCCTCATTTCAAGCTACCATGAGGGCAAACGAACCAACAGAGAGCCGCACTGGGACTCTGCCCTGTGTACATAAGAAGATCTGTACCGGTTGAAGCAACCATAACTCCACAACCCTGGGCAGCATGGTACACTATCAGACAGGCATACCAGCCGCTGATACGAAATGAAGAATACCTGCACACGATCCACGAAGAGACCCCAAAAGCTGTAGTGGAAGGCCAGTGGAAATGACACAAGGGCCTGAACAGACTCATGAATAAGCAAAAGTGGCTATTGAAGACAAGCACGTCAGTGCAAGTAGCTATGAAAATAAATGTAATGTACGCAGAGAAGAGACAATGTTAAAACGTAAGGAAATGGTGCTACGAGACAAGATGGAAGCACACATCCTGTTAAACGTGTGTAAATAGGCTTGAAACACAAGATGCTAAGAAATTGATAGTGCTTGCAATGCTCAGTACAAGATAGAGCGGCAAGCGCCAATCATATATCTACCTCAATAAGGCACATTATACAAGTATGACTCCATTTTGTAAAAGCAGAAAGGTACCCAGGCGGCCAGAGGCCTGACAGGGCAAGTTTCGAAACCCAGCCAAAGGCAGGAGAAGGAGCGGAATCGAAACTCAGCAAAGAGCGACTCATGCTTAGGAAATCAAGGTCAACCAGAGAAGGGGAGGAGAGCATGGTCAAGATAAGAGAGGCCCGTGCTGGTGGCTAGGCTGACACAGAATTAAATGCACAAAAGGCTAGAAACTGAAGCAGATTCATGGTGAACCAACACGTGATCAGCCAGGCACAAAGATGTACCACCGCCTGATGTCATCCAGAACCCGAGGATGCCATAACTTTTCCTGATAAAAGGCTACAGTTCTGAGGCCATACCCAGCCAACTAATTGACACATAGCCCTAAAACACTGATTGATGGAAAGGAGGAAGGGTGAATCTTGGGGCACTAGGCACCTGAGTGTCTATTCTGCATGCTGCTAATTAAAGTGGAGATTTATGTTTAGGAGTGTAACTTGCCCAATCACAATGGACCATATAATCTAGGGTCCCGTAGACACTGTAACCAATGAGACGTCGTACTTGTAGTGACGTCAATCTCGTGTGATGTAGAGGGATCGGCATAGACGCCCACCCGATAAGAGTTATCCAATCCACATGCTTTATTTCTATATACAGATATAGCACCTATACTTAAGTTACCATTCCTAACCAATTATATTGCATGATGATTTTTTATAGAAATTAGATGTCAGTGATGACGATTTTTGCCTATAAGAATTGCTGTTCTACCAAAGTTCATGGTAGTCGGAGCGAGACCGGTGATCGCACTCCAGCTGATTCCCATTTGTTTCCATGTCTGATGTATGTATCATTAAACGGACTTCCCTTTGTCAAACTACTGAGTCCTCGTTATTGAGTCGTGTCGGAGTAAGTGAATCCTGCACCCCCTGTCCTCACATGGTGCAGCTATCTTGCCTTATAGGTTCGAGAGGGTGAGTGCTGACCTATGGGCCCGTCAGTGATTTCCTCTCCTCCTGGACAGCCTTATACTAAGAGTGGCATCTTATACTGTCTCAGTTGAATGTTTTTGATGAAGTTGGGTAGAACTTCAGAAAAATGAGACTAACAAGCAGTGAGAGGTTAATGCAGTTTTGGGCCCTGCATGGTGCAATTACCCCTTCTAATAGGAAGAGCCCATTGGGATGTGGTTATTATAATTTTAAAATCTCTGATAAAAGACTGGATTTGGTTTTGAACTGCAGCATTGATGACATTGACCGGGGCACTCACATATCTTCTAGGAGGTGAAAAGGTTTGGCTTGGTCTTTGCTCAGGGGCTGTGTCGATAGTCAAGCCACTGCCCAACACTGAAAGCCCCCCTCAAACAGAAATACTGTAATGATAATGGGGTTTACAAGCCCCATAAAATGATGTGTTAATCTTACAGGCACATAGTCCCAGCAATATTGCTATAATGTGAATGTTCTGAAATATCACTTCATGGACAGGGACGTTATTTGCGGGTCACTAGGGGTCGCAGCTGCTGACCCTCCTGTCTCCCTTGCTACCCCTTTTTTTAAACTGACTGCAATGATTTAATTGCAAAAGCCTCTTCCCCCCCTATAGCATACAGCAGTTCTGCTGACATTAATCATTTCAGAACCACTTGGTGTAGTGTGGAAGTACCTTTGCACTGATGTGCTATCACCACTCCTAATATTAAAGTTTGCATTAACTTCTAATACAACAAGCCAGGAAGGAACAGGATAAGGTATTATTGGAGCAATGGAAAATGCTCATTTTAATTTGTTAAATGATAATTATTCTTTGTCAGAGCAGACATAATGGACCACTTTCTGTGTGAAGGGTGCAAGAGGAGCTGTGAAAGACAAAAAGTCATATACACGTTGCCTGAAGACATTGGAAAAGGCTATACGGTTTAAGATTTGTTTTACAGTGTGGATATGGCTATTGCATAAATGACCTGATCTTTTTCTGTGCCCAGAAGTACTCTTGCCGTGAGAACATAAGTCAAGTCATTCCTAGTGTTCACAAAGTTGGATTCACCTTAGTATATCATCTCTGGAAATGTAACTGCTGGGGAACAGTGGCGACATTTAAAAGATGCCGAGCTTCTCTCTTAATATATATATATATATATATATATATATGTCACCCAAGCAGGTCACTAAACATTTTTTGATGTCTGAAAGCACGCCCTTCACAAAATGGTTAAATACCATTGGGGCAGAGCAAAGCCTGATGGGCACCTCTAAGCATTTGCTAGGCTCTAAAACAGACTCTGTTTACTGGAGTACATGGAATCACCTGTGCATGCCTTCTGTACAGTAGAACAGGTTTTTTTTATGCTAGTTTGACATTTTTACAGTCAGCTTTTTGGTGGAGGTGAAAAAAGGTTTTGCTGAAAATCCGTCATCAGCCTGGTGGCATTTCTTGCCTCTTCCTTGGGAATGCTAGTGGGTCTGTGTGCAAGTGTGGACTGGCCTATAGGGAACTCTGATAATTTACCAGTAGGCCTCTGCATCCTGGGCCACATTTGTATGCTAACCTATTTACCAAATGTCTATTGTATTCCCAATGTTTCTCATAGGAAAAGGGTTGGGCTTGCTGAAAATGTGTAATGTGAGGGCACTTCAACAATTATTTCCAGGCCTCTTCAGGCCCCCAATCAATCCAAAACTGTCTTTGTAAAAGCCAGTGTTCTCACCTTCATTTCTTCTATTCTGTCGTCTCTTCTGAGGTACCCTCCTCAACCGAGGTGTTTCGCTTCTCCTTCACTCCCTGAATCGTCCCATGCCGTTTTTTTTATTACTGCCAACAGAATGACGCCAGCACAAAGTGCTGTCAGTGTTTCCCCGCTAGCAGAGGCATCTACTATGCAAGAATGTCCTTAGAGTAATGGCTGGCACCCTAACTGAACGTGTTTCAGATGTGAGTCCTTGCCCATGGAATTACAGGGCACCCACGTAGTGGAATTTAGCCCCATGTCTTTAGAAACACTGCAACGAAATTAGCACATTTGCAAATAATGCAAAGGTATCGTTACTAAATGCTTTCACGCACACACCAAATCATTACAGCCCACACCAAACAAATATACACCACTAACAACAAAAAATGAAATTCGAATTATTTGCATGTTAATACTCATAACCATTTCTATATTATAACTTCAGCACTTGTGTGTAGTGCTGAATGCCACGGAGCAGTGCAGAATAAGTGATGAACAATTAGTACTATGTGCGAATTTCTCCTTAAAGTCGAAAAAAGAACAGGAACAACGCACATTTCTGCGGAAATGAGTGGGACATAGAGCACACAGCATACAGAACGCCCCAAAGGACTGCAGCAGCGGTCTGCAGCCTGTGGCTCTTCAGATGAGTTGGACTATGACTCCAATGATCACTCACCATTGGCTATGCTGGCTAAGCCTGATGGAAGTTGTAGTCCAAGGCATATAGCAAGACAAAGATTTAAGATCCGTGGGCTCCTGCTATGAAATGCTTGGAACAAGTGCAAGGACATCCATGAGCTTGCAAAGCCATTTTCTTCAGGCATAATCACATTGGGGGCATTCTAATTGTAAAATTAAACATGGGATTTTACTATGCACAAACGTGCTGAGGAATTCTGTTAATCTGGGGGATTTTGCAAACATTGCAATCTACCCATTTTCTTTCAATGACGAATGTGCTTGTGAGAACAGTGAGATGTTTTGTATAAATACTGGGTCTTCCTGCAGGGACGTCATTTGGGAGTCGCTAGGGGTCTCCCTTGCTACCCCTGGCCAAAAAAATAAAAATCCTGTGATGTCACTTGGGAGTGGGGTCAAATGACATTACTTCCTGTGATGCCATCAGAGGTCAAGGGTCCTGTTATGTCACTTCCGCTAGCTCAGGCATTTTGGAAAATGACGTCCTCATTCATGGGTCTTATTATTGACACATTCTTGATGCTCTCCACCCAGTGTAAGCAAGAGAACACCTCATTACAGGTTTACTGCTGTCATGGTGGTAACAGCAAGAGATGTATTGAAATACTGCTGGCTTTAGTCCAATAAATCCGGACCCATCTCGTAAACGTATTTTTTATCCATTTCCATCATCATACTGAAGCTGAACATGGTGTATGTTCAATAGTGGGTCCCACTGCCGCTTTACACTAGTTTTACTGTGTAAAGGTGGGTATCAGGGCTATAATTATAACCGACCTTTATATAATGATTATATAATTATTCTCTCCTTTACACTGCCTTAGAATGTTCTCTTTGGAAAAGTGTTTTCATGGTAATGAAGAACAGTTGTCTATGCCCTTCTCTATAAGTAAGAAAAATATATATATATATATATCAAGGGAGGTGTTTCAGCTTTTACCTGAAACTCTTGGGTGGAGGGAACATGTTGAAGGTGCTATTTCAGCTTGTAATACAAATGCATTTTTGTGCAGCAGCATTCCAAGGGAATAATGCCAGGGCTATGTGGTTGTGCTCTAAAATCGGCAGTATTTGTTGTTTTACCACCACAACTGTAAAGAGATCTTATGAGGAGGTTTTGGTGGTTCTCCGAGGAACTTTACCAGGAAAACCTGGTCAAAACTAGCATCAAATCACGCATTTTACAGCACATTGGGTTAGTAACATTAGTAACACATAAAATGATGAAAAGCACAACTTATTGAGAGGTTCTGCATGGAATAATATGGAGAACAGAAATTGTGCCAAATGATGCATTGTAAAGCAACATGGACCAGTAACACAGACCATACGTGTGATGGGATTCAAAAATTCATAGAGGCTAGCCAAATTCAAAAAGATGTTTTTACATCATTATTTTAATATAATGCATGTTCAAGGAATTTGTACCAGTTCCATGTATATAGGTCATCTTCAAACTTTGGCTCTCCAAATGTTTTGGATTACAACCCTCACAGTCACAACCAGCATGAGAAATGCTGAAGGATCATGGGAGTCGTAGTACAGAAAATGTGCAGAGTCGCTGGTACAATATCTCTGATATAACGCATACACTGCCATTGGTTAGCATTGCTGGGGAATTTGAGAAAAACATCCCTGTTCTTAATATTTCAAATGTAACTGGTGACACATCGCTTTACATCTTATTATGGTGCTCAGACAATTTTATCTCACTTACTGAACCCATGTGCGTCACCAGCAATAGTGCCAAGAAGCTACTTCTGACAATAGAGAAATTTATAAATTCAACACAAGACTTAAAACATAGACGCCTGTGTCTCAGATATGATGGCAGCAACTGTGCATGTGGGGGATTTGCCTTAAATATGGTGTCTATGCCTTGCCTTAGGGATTACCCGCAATTACTCGTGTGTTTGGCACGCACTTTAATGGCAGCAGCTGGAGAAATGAGGCTGAGCATTGCATTGCATATGAGACATTACATGGCATTGCAGGCACTACTCGGGCATTGGGAATTTGCACTTGCATATGATCGCAGCACCTGCACATTAAAGGCTGCATCTTTAAAACAAAAAGAAAGAAAAAAAAACACGGAGTCAACACATACACATGATTACATTCAAAAGCGAAATAATATGGCTCTATCTAAGTTTCTTTTTTTTTATTATGTAGCTTCTTCCCTCGTGGGCTCTTTAAAAAAAACAAACAAACTATGATGTCATCTGCCCCAGTGAAAGAACGTGTTACTTATGACCATCCTCTTACCCTCTCCATCACTGCTGTGCTGGGAGTGGCAGCAGAGCCAGAGCAGAGATGAGGTCTGAAAGGCTGCAAGTACCCAGTGGAGCATATCACGAGTACCTCGTATGTAATGCATGCTAGTTTGAGCGCATGCAATGTTTTGAATGTGGGAGGTTTGTCACCGCCATCAGCCCCCGCCTTATTTTGCAAACTGTAGGAGGTCAGAGGGAAAAGGTCATGCCCATGAACACGAGGCAGAGGAGCAGGGAATGCCGAATTGTTCCATGGGGGAGCGTGATGAGGACACCCAGGTGAATGAACACGCTTTGTCAGCAGGGCAGAAGGCAGAGAACAGCAAGGGAATGCCACCTGAAAACTCCCAGACTGCTGAGAAAGCACAGCACGCAGAGCAGGTTGGTGTAACAAAGCAGTATACAGGAGGCAGTGTGGGTCATTCTCAATCGGGTGGTACATGAAGCTGAGGCGTAAATGCGAACCGTAATGCTTTTACCGCTCCGTTTAAGAGTGTGCCACATTTTCGTGCCAGTCTGGGTCGTCTGATGGGAACAAAATGACGTTTTCATCTTTGCTCTGCTTTCCTCCTCTTTCTTGGAAGAGCGCCCGTTTAAACGCTGGCATAGTTTTCATCTTTATAACAGAAAGTATGGGTTGGACTACTCACACATGCGCTATTACCACCTAAGCACAGTGTAATGGCAAGTTGCGCAGCCACTTCAACACGGTCTACCCATAAAGGCCCCCAATAATATTGGGTATGTAACCCTTTTGCTTTATTTTTTTTGCCATTGGGAATTGTGCATTTCATTTTTGTGCATTTTTATTTCTGTGATGACATTGTTAACACGTGTATATACACTCTGTATATCTGTCAATTTCTGTTAAGGTTATTGTATCAGCCTTGAAAAGGACTCAGGTCGAAACACGTGCCGCCTGACTCCATGATAAATTAAAACCTCACCAGATGATGATTTGTTAAAGACTTTATTCAGACATTTTCATACAGAAATGTACCTTGATAATTGACTAACACTAATGCAGAGTGTGACTAGCCTAAACCAACTTTGTACTTGATTAGTTTTCATCTTTGCTTTGCTATCCTCCTCCATCTTGGAAGAGCACTGAGCGTGCATAGTTTTCATCTTTGCTTTGCTTTGCTCCTCCGTCTTGGAAGAGCGCCTGGTTTTACGTGTGCATGAGATTTTCATGCAGGCATAAAAGTCAAAGACTTCTTGCATAATAGACCTAGCAATTACGTCTGCTAAATAGAGAGCAGTTTCTATAGGAATCCAATACAAAATGGCACCTGCAAAACATTATGTGGGATGAGCATTGCATGCAGGGGACCCAACAGCATGCAAGTGCAAACACTCACAGTCACCTGCATGCAATTTGAATTTTTTGCAAAATAACCCCAAGATTGAAAACCTGTACAGCATGCAGAGCAGGGAGTGGAATCAAATGTGAAGAAGGTAGAACGAAATAATGTTTTAAATAGAACACATATTGGCATTTTTCAAATCTCTGGAACCACTAAGATACGTGTGTGCCTACTGGAAGAAGGTGGCAAAACAGCCGAGTTTGTGACTGGTAATCTATATGTTCAGGGTATGAGAGCAGAAACCTCAGCCCTGCTGACATACAGGCCAGCACAGGTACAGAGGATAGTTTTAATGAAGATTATTTTTGTGGACGCAAACAGTGACACACCTGAGTGTGACGCTGATAAAAAGGATGCATGCATTCCTGATGGCTCTGCCGTTTCTGACCTCGCCTGGCGTCAGTTTATTAAGAGTCATGACTATACCCTGATAGAGAGTGATTGTGTCACTGGTAAGAGCGAGGGCAAATCAGGTGTTGTAGTGCAGGGTTGTTTCCACGATTTAAAGATGTTTCTGAACTCAGCACAGCTTGTAATGAAATCAAGGTTATGTGGTGGATACTGACAAACAAACGAGATATCGTTTGAAAAAAGATCTTTCAGAAAGTTGGAAAACAGATAGACAAGAACATTCTGACTTACTTTTTTAAAGATGTATTCTAATACAAAGAATAACACATGTTTTTCTTGCTTCTGTTGTCTTCTGTTCATTGTGTGCATCTCCTTGTGTTGCCATGAAGCATCTTTTGAATGGGGCATTAAATATTAATGGTGGGAGAGGAGTCGATACTAGAGCAGCTGCTTTTGAGTTTTATTTTTGCAAGAGAGATAAATACAATTGTCATAGGAATCAGCCGGGCTAGGCTAGGGAACGGAAAGGGGAGCTGATGTTCAGGTCATGACATAAATAACAATGCAGGAGCGTCTACATTATGTTCCCCTGGTGTATAATTGAGAGATACTTTAGTCCATGAAGTCTTAAAGGGGTGCCTATTGAATGTAGATGTTACTCATTACTGTCTACGCACCAGTTAATGTAAAATAATGAGTTGTCTTTTCTACAGACCCTCTGTCATGTTTTATCCTCTTGTAAAGACAATGAGGATGTGATGTTGGCTGGGAACTGCATGTGCACTGCAGACAATCTGTTGGATAGAAAGCAGAGAAGAATGCCCCAGGCCAGCCAGGGCATTCTCCACCTCGTTAGAAAGGTTGAAGAGACTTGTATATCCTGATGCTGAAGAGTAGACCGGAGTAAAAGCCAACTCTGACAGTATCCCTGGACCCTGGCAAGGCTGGAGAGGTTGGATGTGTCTTGGAGCACTTTAAACCCTGAAGAGAGGGTTGTAAGATTATGCTTCTGCTTTGTCTGATCGTCACGTGGCTAGCCGTACTGTTTCTTCAGTCTCCCTTAAGCCAGCAAGTCCTTATGAGACCTTATTGGAATTAGAATGTCTACGTTTTAGAAGACAAACAGTTTATAGATCATTGTACATTTTTGGAAGCACTGGGCAACTAAAAAAAAAAAGAAAATCAGACTCTTCAGCAATAGTGCGGGTTTGGCAAAATACAGTTCAGAGATTTTGTCAACAATAAACCAGTGTTGCTAAAACTTCCAATGTGTGGCTTTGGCAATGTTGAACGTTCCCATCTGTGGAACACATTAATATCTTTTTGATTAGGTTTTTTTTAATTTTTTGTGTGAAGTTAGTGTATCCAAATATTTATAGAAGTTTAGAAAATTAAAGGTGAGCTAAACTTTCCCTTTCCCATACAGAGAGTAATATAAAAAGGTTGAACCCTCTCTGGCATACATAACTCTCTGGCTATTAAACCTTGTTGCCTTCCTTCAGAAAACATGTATCTGGACTTTCCAACCCCTCTGTGCCAGATGTTAGACTCGTGACGGTTTCTGCATATACAGATATCATGGCTATGTATTATTAATTATGCCGTTGAAATGTATGTGCTAGTTCTTGCAGTTCCACTTTTGAATGTGCTGCTTCAGCAAGGAGAAATTGGACCATATGTGACACTTCGTTAAATGGCAACTGGCTTGGCTGCTCACCACCAAATGGCTGCAATTATGCAGACAACCAACAGATGTCGGTCCTCACTTGTGCTGCTGGCGCTTTTACCCCCTTGTGATGTCCCTCCTCTGTCCTTGTGCTTTCCCTCCCCCGCTTTATGCCATTCCTCCTCCACCCTGTGCTGTCCCTCTACTCTCCCTCGTGCTGTTTCTCCTTCCCCCTTTGTGATGGTGCTCCTTACCCTTGCACTGTAACTCCTTCCCCATTATGCTGTTGCTCCTTCTCCATTGTGCTTTTGCTCCTTCACCCTTGTGCTATTGTTTCTCCACCCCTTGTGCTTTCCCTTCTCACCCTTGTACTTTTCATTCTCCCCCTTGTGCTGGCTCTCCTTTCCCCCTTTTGCTGTTCCTCCTTCCCTCTTGTTCTGTCCCTCCTTCCCTCTTGCACTGTCGCTCCTTCCGCCATTGAGCTGCCCAAACTTCCCCCTTGCATGGTTGCTCCTCCTTGATCTGTCGCTCCTCCCCTTGCACTGTCACTCCTCCCCACTTGCGCTGTCACTCAACCCCCTTTGCGCTGTCACTTCTTCCTTAAAATATTGTACAATGCTCCTGTGTACTTTTGCAGGCCTACCTTTCATCTATTGGATTTTTTAATTCTCCTTCATGTTGACATTTGTTTCTTTTTCCTCCCCCCCCCCCCACAGTGCTACGCTCACCTCCTGGTGCTGTGCTGCCCTTCATTCCCCTCCCAATAATTGGACTCTCCTTCTGACTCTGCTCTAACTAACCTCCATCGCTCTATCATTAACACCCTGGACATCCTTGATCTTTTCAAGAGGATCCACATGGCACCTGCCTCCAAATGCAACTCTTTGTATGACTCTGAATTAGCCGCATTGAAACGAAAGTGCAAAGCGGCTGAGCGGAAGTGGCAGTCATCTAGCTCATCTACCAACAAACCCACCTGCCGTCTACTCCAAAGGCAATACTGTTTCTCTATATGCACAAAGAAGAGGGCTCATGTCCAAACCCGCATCTCTGGTGCCACCTATAACACGGCTGAACTCTTTAAAATCTGCAAGGAACTTTCCAATCCAATTGCAATCTCTTCTTCTCCTCCTCCCTCCCAGGCATTATGATCTGCACTGGCCACCCACTTTTCCACCTTTATTCTTGACATCCTGTTCTCACCTCTTTTGGCCCCCCTTTCTCTCCCCATACTCTCCTCCCTCTCTCTGATAGCACCAGAGGAGATCTCTGGAGTTGTCAGCTCTATGAAAGTCTCCTCTAAAAGGTGCTCCCCTGCTCCTCCAGAACCATAATGGACAACATTGCCTCTCTCACCCTGCCTTGGCTGACCTCTGCAATCACTCATTTGCCACAGGCTCTTTCAACCCCTTAAGCACACTCTTTTGCACCCTCTCCTAAAAAATCATCTGCGGCCTTGTCTTGCCCAGCTAACTATCAACCTATCTCTATCACCCTTTTCTTGGGCAAACTCATGGATAAGCTGGTCATCCCCCAACTGACCCGCCACACTGAAATGGCTGGTTGCCTCCATGAACACCAGTGTGACTTCAGGTCAGCGATAGGGATGGAAACTGATCTCCTGAACACCCCTGAACACTTACTCTCTTAATTGAACTCTAACACTCCCTCTTTTCTGATCCTCCTCAATTTTTCTTCTGCCTTCGACACAGTCAACCACTCCATCGTCATAAACCGTCTCTGTGAAACCAGAGGAATCATGGACAGGGCACTGGCATTGCTGACCTCCTTCCTCTCTACCAGACTGTGGAATATTTTTACCCATGCCAATGCCCCACACTGCACCCCTTTGCCAATGGAGAAAGAGAACTGCCAAAAATGGAGGCAATAACCCCTGTGCACGCCAAATTTGCAAAACTGCGCATGATTCATGAATCACAAGAAGGCTTCACCACCTTCCCACACACAGGCAAAGTTGATTGTCAAAACTGAACTCCCTGCAGGAGAATGCCAGTGAGTGTTGTTACCAGTTACATGAATACATGAATCAATGCCACAGAAGTGGGTTACAACCGAAAATCACTTGAAAATACAGTTTTCTTAAACAATTGCAACCTTCAAAGTGCTGTTTTGGGTCTAAATTCAGTCATTTTCCCAGTGAGCTATTGAAATGAAAAGTTGCTGAAATCACAGATTCTACAGGTGGCTCAGAGAAAGCCGGGCCTCCCTGTTGACAGATGCTTAGCTGTCAAACCCAGTTTAAAAGTGTTTCTGTTTCTGGAAGAAATTGCAAAATTCATGTCTTAAAAGCATGTTTGAGAAGGGCTAATTTTTTCAAATGTCCAAATCCCCTTATAAACTGTGCTTATATTTTATATGTGTGAAATGAAAAGACTTTAATTTAAAGGAACCCAGCCTGGAGCTAATCAACTATTTAATTCGGATCTGACAGCCCAACCTGGGAAAGTTGACATCTCAGCTTGACACTCCCTTGAAAACAGGAAGCCTAATGGTTCCCGCATAATGACAACAAGCAGCCCAATGAGACCATCCGACATTCATCTTGTGGCTGAGCCAAGAACAAAGGACAGGCTGAGCATTGACCTCTGTTCGGAGGGGCAAGATACTTCCCTCTCCAGGAAGAGGACTCACCTCCCTGATCAAAGGACTAGACAGCTTTTGCCTTGAAGGGGAGGTACAATGAAGATAAAAAAAAAACTGCTGTGGCATTTTAAATCCTTATTTGTGATTACAGTTGAAACTCTTTAACTGAGCAACCTAAAGAGAGATACATCTGAAAATTGGAAGATGTTAACCTAATGTTAGGCCAATGCTTTTAAGACATTGATGAAATCTGTACCACTTAAGGAACCAACGTTATAAAAAAGTCTCATTGTAGCAGAACGATTAATTTTGCAAACCTAAGATTGTATGTACATGATCCACTGATAAGCGCCCAGAGATGTATCGAATTAGAAATTATTAATCCAAACGGTTATGGTTAAAATTGATAAAAAACCATAAAATGACAAAGACAGCTTTCACAAAGATGGGGATTGCATGTGAATATAGACAATCGAATATGGAATGTATACGTCCAATTTCATTAGGGTACATAATGTTACAAATGTACATTTGTGCAAAAGTTATGTTTTGGTAAAAATCAATGTGGGAGTTCCTAAATCCCATCGTAAAGATGACAGCTCTGTTCTGACTGCCAATTAAAACAAAGCATGTGCCTGCAGACACTCACAGATATGGGGTATGTTTTGAAATTCTGCCCATATCATGAAGTTAGGTGATAGCATTTGATAGTATAAATATAGGAACTTCACTCCACACAGGACACGCTGCTTTCAGAACCCATCCAAATTTCCGCGCTGCACCATGTTCCAGAACTCTTCATCTTGTAGCTGACTCCAGGCTTCTTTGAAGATCCAGATTTCTTTGCAGACTCTAGACTTTAGTATTGCTGAACTCTTGCTAGCTAGACCAAATTTCAAAACATCCAAAACTTAAAAGAATAATTCTGATTCAGCTTAGCTTGCTACCATTAAGGCTTGCCCGCTGAAACTTGCATCCTGTAATCTGCCATCTCCAGTGACCAGAAGGGCCCATCCAAATCCAGTCTGAGGCACAGTCCTAAATTGACCAGAACCACGCCGCTGATCCCATCCCTCCAGAGGCGCTCTGTTGCTGGTAGACCTGATCTGACCCAATGACCAGAGCTGACGGTCCAATTTAATTACAAAGGACTGTAAGTATGAATAGGAAGAACAGTGACCCATAGTATATCTGCATTGTGTTTTACCAATCTCAACCCATCCCATCTTTAAATTCAGAACCCTAGTATTGTTAGAATCCTTCTTGCGTTGACTTTTCTCTCATCTGTGTTACAAAACCATATCTCCTTAGTGATTTTGAGCAACTAAAATAAATCCCAGAACAAAATCGAGTATCCACCACGTGAATGGTTGCGCTGGCAACGTAGCTGTAAAGATTAATGTGTGGCCTCCTCTTTTTCATAGTCATTAATATAGTGTAATAAAACTTATCTGTCATTTTTAAAACTGAATTTTTGTTCCATTTTCACACCTATTTTGTAAAAACACCTCTCACTAAAACCTCTATAACTTCTTCAATGTTAAAGATAGAAATGCAATTTCAACTCTCACTGGTACCTAAGACCGTTAGCTACCTCCACTAAAAACTGCATCAGAACAGTGTATTTGACCCATTTTTCTCCAATTTCGCATAGTAAAAGTTTGCAGCAAATTTGCAAATGTTCAAAAGTTTACACATGTCTTTTCCCCATTTCAAAGTGCTTCTTCCAACCCATCCTGATTTAAAGTGTGTACTGTTGTTTATATTATAGGTTGTGTGTGTTAGGACCTTTTAGCGTTGCTTTCCTCAGAATTTTTCTCCATTTAAGCATTTTTGCACCTTTTTGCAGTACTTACAAAGCTGTTTTCATCTGTCAGTTTAAAGGTGTAATTTTACAAAACGGTTATCTCTCTTGTTTGGGGAGGGAACATTACATTTAACACTAGACCTTTGCCTTTCATTCCTGAATGCCTGCTGATTACTTACGTTTGTGTAGGATCGCTCATTTGTACATCAGTGCTTTGCAGGGAGAACTATTAACCTAAACGCTATCTGTTCATAAACCAAAACTGTTCTTTTTCCTGTGTTTTCTATTCTGCCTTATTATAAGTGAATTCAATTGCTTTACTTATTTTCTGAATTGTATTTTCACTCCTTGGAGATTGCTGCCCCATATATTATATATATATTAAAATGTATGTGTGATGTGAATATTAAATAAATAAATAAATATTTACCTTTAAAAACTGGCCTGATTCCTGGTTCAGTGTGACCTGGGGGGGTATTTTGAGACGTGTGTGGTTTGAGTGGTATATCATTCAGAATATTGAACTTATAGACACAAATAAAATAAGGGTTACATTGCGCACAACATGCTAGGCGAGAACTGGGTGTGTGCCTGATTGAAATCCCTTACAGCTAAGGGGCTTGTGCCGCGATTCTAAATTTGAAATACCAACTGTGATAGTCTAACACAGCGTACTAGTCTGCAGGGTAAAGACACCTTGCTGGGTTGGGGTACTGTGCTACACTGTACAAGGACCCCTCAAAAGAAATACTCCAAAAATTGGGCCTGTTTGCAAAAGTAAATTAACCCTGAAATAAGTCAGAAGGAAATTGATATTTCTAAAATGGCGACACCTGTAGAGATTAATATTGCTAGGGAACACTTCCTGCACAAACTGTTTTTCACGGGTGAGTGGCCCGAACAGGATGAACAGGTATGGCTACAGGAAATAAAACAACAAGTCACTGCAGTAGACCTAGATACATGGCAGGACAAGGGTCCATCACACCAAGCGCTTAGCGAACTGTACTTGGCCCCAAAAATAAAAGAAGAGCAGTGTAAAATTGTCAAAATAGCGGCCTACCTGTACCTCCACATGGGAATAATACAGGAAATGCATGCAGACAACATAGAGCTGGCAAAGAATCAAGGAGAAACACTACAAACAATCAAAACCAATCTGTACTCTGCAGAGGAAAGGCTCCAGAACAGCCAACAATCAGAGACAGAAGCTAGGCAGTATATGACCAAATTAAAGGAAGATTTGGATCTCTTACAGCAAAAGAATGCGGAGCAAGATACCAAATTGCAGGCACTGCAAGATGAGTATCAGGAAAGGATTGACTCCTTACAAAAGAGTCAACAGAAATTGGAGAACAATTAACTTTTAATAGAGACTGTGCAGAACAGCTAGTTATCCTACAAGACCACATAGACAAATTACAAGAGGAAAACAATACATTAATTATTAAAGACATCCACTCTCAAGAGGAATTTGATGAGAAGCGCCAGAAATCTAGTGCATTTAAAAAACAGAGGGATGACCTGGCTGAACAAATGGGCACTCTAAGTCAGGAGAGGGACACCCTAGGCCAGGAAGTCAGCCAATTAAGAACTAAATTAGAGGAAAGAAAGCTGGCCCTTCAGGAATTAAGTGAAGTTAAAACTGAATAGGAGAAACTACTAGAGCACACCAGGTGGGTGGAAGATGCTCTGGAAAAGAACTCTCAGACAAATAATGACACAACTCAGGAGGTGAGTCTCCTGCTGCAAAAATTGGCCCAGTATTTCCAATCATGACAGGAAGCACAGAGAGACAATGAGGCTCTATGTAAGAAGAATGAGAGGCTCCAAAAACAGATAGCCATGCACAAGCAAATCATTGAGACCAGTAAGGCCTTAATAGAAGAGCAAAAGAGTCAGATTTTGGCATGTCAACAGGGAATAGGGGCTGAAAGCGATGAGGTAGGAAGGGACAGAGAAACCCCATAGCATAACATCATGACCCCTGTCAACAGCGACTTTAACCCCTTCAGTACAATGGACTCTGCCGCCCTCATGTCCACTGGCTCATATGAACCAAGGGGCACGGGATGGTAGACTTCAGCAGAATGGGATACATGGGACTGACAGATCAGCGACTCCCAGAAATGGATGGGTGGGCATCTCCGTACAGATTCGCAAATGTTAGGGCTAGCATCTATGATCAGGAAGACTCCAGTGAGGGGAGAATCAGGGAACTCGATCCTCAAAAATATTGCCTACCAAAGGATCAGTCTGTAAAATTTGGTGGGGAACTACATGAAACTAGGCCCACAAAGAGTATCTTACAGACCTCGTCCCAGCTAGGGCAGTGGGAGAAAGGGGTAGTCAGCCAATCCTGGGAGCAAGGGAGAGTCAGAAGACTCTTCTGAGTACCACAGGTCTCATGAAACTAGGCCCCACATTCTGCAAGCCATTCCCAAGCTCGCAGAATCAGGGAGAGCCTATAGGATCAGATAGCCACCTCCTGTAGCAGTGTCTCTGAGTCAGAGGATGAGTGGACAAGGGTGACTAAGACTAAAAAGGTAAAAAAAATACTCCCTATCATAAAAATGCCAAGTATTCAGTTTGGGAGCACCTCCAGTTATACGAGCAAATGATGGATACTTTCCATTTGAAAGATAGCCAGAGTTGCATTCAATATGTGAAATGGACCTTTCCCCCTGAATACTCCAGCTTATTTGCAGAGGTGGAGGATCAGAACCACTCAATATGGTCCACCTATAGGGCGGCCATCTTAGAACATTTATCTGTATATAGGAAACCCCAAGAGGCCCACAAGGCGGCCTACAACCTACAATGTGGGGAAGACCAGGCCCCACAAGAATGTGTGCAAGAACTAAAATGTGCATTTGTGCAAACCACCAGGAGGGTGTGCACATACAGTAGGGAGTTCATTAATACCTTCTTTCATGCACTCCCTAAATACACCATGACCCAGCTGGTGAGGGACTTTCATGAGAAGAGATCACTAAACTGGGTCATTGAACAGGCGACTCATATTTATGAAGTGCCGAAACAGGTAGAGAATAAAAATACAAATAAAAACCCCAAACCAGCCAACACCCCTGCTGCTGCTAAGGTGGCAGAGGTGAAGGTTGCCCCCATTTTAGATCTGGAGATTGGGGGCCTAAAAATATTCCTGTGCAAAATCCTTCTAACCAAAGAACCAGAAGGCACTTGGGCCAATTCGAAACAGGTAGTCAGGGAGGTAACCCCACAAATGGGACCCCTAACTCCCATGATTATATTAGCCCCCGTTACAAGGGCAACAGACCCATCCTGGGCTAGGTGTGGACTCCAATAATATGTTTAAATAGGCATAAAGAATCCCTATTAACATGAAAACATCCTACTCCACCAACAGGGATATAGATATATACAATAAAGAGCAAGATGATACATGTTGTTTACTTGCCTCCAAACCCCTCACACAAAAACTCTATAAGGTTTTCCAGCATCACTAGTCCTGAAAAAATGGACCGTCTGCTATAACTGATTTACACAAATGTATAACAAGTTTATTATTCAAATAATTTAAACTGAATTTAAACAAAAAACACTACCCTCACCTAACACAGTGTACTAAACATTAAAAAACAAATATAAAACAAATGTAAAACATCAAATAACTTATTTATACGACACAAAAGATATCACATAACACACAAAAAAATCTCAATGTGTCACTAAAACAACAAGCATCCCAACATGTTTCTGTTCTTAACTGCCCAGTTCAGGCGAACATTCTTCAGGGGATAAATTTAAAAGCATCCACTAATCTCTTCCACACCGTGTTGAAAGGGTAGATTCAGGCACCCAAGAGGGTAAAAGGAAAACAAACTCCAAGCCTGTAAAAATAAAGGAAAGGAGAAACCTAATGAGTTCCAAAAAGGGAAGGAAGTACTACAAAATGTAAATGGTGGCATGGCACAGGGATTATGCCACACTCACAAGGGTCCCAAAGGGTACCCACAGATTTACCTTTAAATGGTGAAACTTCAAAGCACGTCACAGAATGACAAATTTGCTGGTTTCCCTCCAAATGAGAAATCAATACTTCAACAAAGCGTCACAGTCTGCTAGAGTATCGCCACACCTAAGTAAGACAAAACCAATAAACAGAGACCACATGCTCTGTTATATCCAGAAATCACACTGGCTTCAATACCATTGCACATAAAATCAAGGCTCCAAATAACAAAGTAAATTACCTCCACAAATGTAGGGATCAAGAATGCAATTCACAATTCAGTAATGAACAAGTTGAAATGGAAACATCCATACGATCAAGCAATAAAGTACAGAGTCAATCTGGAAAGCAATGGAAACATAACAGTAAACACCATTTATCTGGCATTACCATCATGAGTTTAAATTATTTGAATAATAAACTTGTTATACATTTGTGTAAATAAGTTATAGCAGACGGTCCATTTTTTCAGGACTAGTGATGCTGGAAAACCTTATAGAGTTTTTGTGTGAGGGGGTTGGAGGCAAGTAAACAACACGTATCATCTTGCTCTTTATTGTATTACCTATGTGTGGACTCCCCCAGCCCAAGGGGGGGATCCAACCAGGTAGCTGTCAACCCAGGAAACTTCCCTCCTAACTTTCCACAGGAGGGCAGCAATCCCTCAAATGCCGGGTTGAGCTTCTTTCCCCGGTACCCGCCAAACATCAACCCCCAAAAACAACCCTCCTTTCTTTCCCCACTTTCCTGAGCCCAGACAGCCCAATCTGGGAGAGGGGAGGACAAGGGTGGAGGGTTACCAGAACTATCCCAACCAAGGGTATTATGGAAAAAGGGATAGTTACCCTTCCCTTGATCTGCCTAGGATATACCTGAGACCACCGTACCAGCCAGAGTGGGTGTCCCAACTTGAGCGTTAGGTCCAGAACTTGTCACAGGATCTGGGTCACATGTTGAGGGCTCAGCAGAACCCTCAGATGGGCATGCCGGCTCAGAACTCCACAAATCAAGGGTCTTGTACTCCAGAGCAATGACGAGGAGAGAACCCTGACCAACCACCGTTTCCCAGGGAGGAGGCACAGGGGAATGGGGATGTAAAGCCTTAGAGGAAGCTTCCTTCCCCACTTGGAAACCCAGGAACTAGAACCAAAATATCCTGCCCCCGAAAGTCTGCTCCCTAAGGAACAGAGGGCGGGTAGGAGAAATAAAGGGCCTAAAAAGACCCATTTTGTGGAGGAGGTTAGAGTCTTCCAATTTGAAGGACAGGGTTCCTCAGAGGATTCTGGGAAAATGATCCTTTCCTTCAGGGATGGGTGAACTCCTCCCAAAGAAAAATGGGTCCCGAGTTAAAACCGCCCATCATTGAACCCCAAATTGACAAGCCAGAAAATAACTTTGCCCAACCCAATTCTGGGCACTGCCTCCAAAAAGAGGTGGGAGGGGGCAGCCCAGAACCAGGGAAGCCCAAAACGTCCCCAATATCCAACTGTCACCTTTTTCTTACAGATTTTCAAGCTCCCACAGCAAATCCTGGCCAAACTGCCCCTGTGTCAGAATCTAGAGTCAAGAAATTAACCCACCAATTGGCCCAAAATGCACACTATCTTTGCCCCCTTGAGGAGAAGATGGGAAGATTTTATGCGCCGGTCCAAATACAGGGGCGATGTACATTTTTGGCACTGGTTGGCACTGGATCCCAAGCCACCCTTCTGTCAAAAAGGGCCTTTGATAAGCCGAATTCAGGAAGAGGGGAGAGATACCGAATCCCTCTGACCCCTCTTCCTGGACAACTTCAGAACTTCGATGGGAATGAAATTCCTGTCGAGGTGACTGCGGATTTGGACATTAAAATTGGGCAACACAAGGTGAAACACCCGGTCATAGTTGTGACTCCAGAGGGCACACCTTGCTTACTGGGATATGACATCCTGCATAGATTGTCCCCCCTAATAGATTGTGTAAACAAGGTCCTCTGGAACCAGACTAACCAACCAATAAAACTAAAACATAGCGTCACCCATGATAGTCTAAATGGCACATGCCACATGGTTGAACAAAACCCTGACCAAATTGAATTCCACTTTCAAAACAACAAAAACCCTGACGTGACAGTAATTGCAGTAGGACAACAAACTGGTGATGGGAAGTCCTCTCTATTTTTGAAAATCAACCTTCCTTCCAGTCTCAAGTGGCATTCCACGCTGGAAGGAAATACTCTGAAATTCTATACCAATTCACAATCAGAAAATCCCACTTCTATAGTCCAAAATGATGAGAAAACAGCTCAAAGCTTGGCTGACATTCAGGAAATTGGAGAACAGTTTTCATCCCTATTCAGTTAAATGGGGGAAGGACTCTGTTCTCGCCAGAGTTTGCGTGAACAACAGTAAGAGCTTTATCAGCGAAGCCATGTTCCAAAAACTCCCAAAAGATCCAGCCATTCCCACCTTTAAATTGATAGACAAATGGGAAATGGACCTAGAAACACCCAATTCCAAACATCTCCTGCGTAGCAGGTGTATGCTCAAAATTTCCATAGGCAACAAGAGCATAGTCCATAATTTTTGGGTCGTGCGAAATGGCCCTGCTGTATTTTAATTAGGCAGTGACATTCTCAATTGCTTTGCCATTAGTTTGGACCTAATAAACTTCAAAGCCTGGTCCCGATTAACGGGTAATCCCATGGACTTTGATGATCTAAAGAAAGAATTTTGTTCAGCTCAATTGCTGCCATAATGCAGTTGAAGTTCTGATTGGAGAGGAAGTCCCATCCCAGAATGGACCCGACAATTCTCACTTGAAGTAAAAATTAAAAGAGGACAGAAACTGTAAAATCCTAAAGTATATGTTCACCTCAATGCCCATTTCCAACAGCAAGGGTTGGGGTTAAACCCAACAACATTAGTCAATACAGAACACAACACCATTCCAATAGTGGTGGATAACAGCGATCTTAGGAGTATTGCTATGGGCGCAGGCACCATTATTGGAATGGCGGTCGATGACCAACATTTTTCCATCAATTTAGGTAATAAACTGATACAACAAATCCCTAATGACTGTTTTGACAGTGATAGCAACAATGACACAACACCAGACAGGATCTTCACCCGGCATGAGGGGAATTTCCTGGTGTATTCTTCCTGCCCTTATGGTAAGGAAGAGGTGACCTGTGACTTCAGGAGGGATGAGGCGATCTTTCAAGTCCACCAGGACTGCCTTCCCCACCTGAAGCCATCAGTCAAAGTCAGTACTTTAACCAGGGACTTCTCCACCCAGCTGGAGGAGGCCGCTGAGATAGCCAAACCAGAAGTCTTCCCGGGATTCAGGCAGATGGTTAAAGAGAGAGTCAACCTAGCTTATGCCTGTGAGACCCTGGAGCGAAGGCAAAAATTGAAACAAGTTTTCTTAGATTTTCAGGATCTCTTTGCGGTGGACTCATATGATGGTGGTTGTACCGGAATCCACAAAACAACAATTCCCACGGACCCTGGCCTGACTCCACTGTTTGTGAAGCAATACCGCTTGCCTCTCGCATCCATGGAGTCACTTACAGAAATAATTAAGAACCTTGAGTACCGTGGGATAATTCGTCCAGTCCACAGCACCTTCAATAATCCGGTGCTGGGGATTTTTAAAACCAAATGGCCAGTGGAGACTGTGTGCTGACCTAAGGGAGCTGAACAAACGGGTTCACACTTCTCGATGGCCTCTTCCCTACATTGACCAAGGGCTGGCCCAGATCCAGGGGTCAAAGGCATACCCTGCCATTGACCTGACCAATGGTTACTGGACTGTACTTGTCAGTCGGGAGGACCAATACAAGCTGGCCTTTACCTTTGGGGGCAATAGTACACTTGGACCTGGATTCCCTTCGGATACATCAACTCTAGCAATTGATTTTATATCTTCTTGCATAAGGCCGTGCCCGACTTGGGTGAAAGGGGTAACCTGGCTTATGTAAATGATATTCTAATCAAAAGCTCAACTGTGGAGGCACACGTAGCAGATATCTGTTATGTTCTGACACAGTTGAGGGCTGCCGGAGCAAAACTATCTTTCCAAAAGGCACAGTGGTGCATGACTCGGGTCAACTTCTTGGGGCATGAGAAAAGAAAGTAGAAGCACTCCAGAAACTAAAAGACCCCACAACTCTGCAGGAGCTAAGGAGCCTCCTTGGACTGACTAATTTCAGTAGAATGTTCATTGAGGATTATGCAGAGATCACAAGACCACTGATCCATCTGTTAAAGGAGGGGGTCAAGTGGGAGTGGGGTCCAGAACAAGCCGAGGCAGTAAGACAACTCAAAAGTAGCCTCTCACAAGCACCTTGCCTAGCTTACCCTGTCAAAAACAAGGAGTTCTTCTTGGAGACAGGGTTCTCAAATACATGCTTGACTACAGTATTATAGCAAACGCATAACAAGGTCAATAAAGTCAACTCCTATGCGAGTAAGACTTTCTCCTCTGTGGAGGAAAAATTCAATGATTGTGAGAAGGCACTCCTGGCAACGGTGTGGGCATTGTAGAATTACCACCCGTTCATCCAGGGGGAACACATCATAGTAGAGACTCCACACCAGCCTCTGCAATATCTTCAAAGTGACAGAATCCGGGCTTGAAATGTGAGTAATTCCTGAATTACTTCCTGGATTCTGTCAATGCAAGGCTTTCAAGTGGAGGTCAGATATGGCCAAAACAAGAAGAATCCCCTCGCGCAAGGTCTGGCTGACTTTCATGATTGTGCCAGAGATAACTGTATCGAGGACGAAAGTCTTAAAATCAAGGACAACATGGAGGCATACCTTAATTCCCCACACACATTCTATGAAGAAGCCAAGTGTGAGGGAATGCCCACCGTCTATGTGGATTGTAGCTCCTGCCATGTTGACAACAATGGGGAAAAGGAACTTGTGACAGGAATGGGGAACGCATGGGTAAATGATGCCTCAGAACCCTCTGCTGGGTACAAAATCATTCCCCGTAGTAGTCAAGTGGCAGAGCTGATTGCTGTGCATCAAGCCATCCTCCCTTCTGTCCAACACCAACTCCACAAACTGGTCATAATTACTGATTCAGATTATGTACGGAACGGGTTCCTGGAGCACCTGGTTAATTGGAAAACCAGAGTCATGCTATGTGCTAACAATACACCACTAAAACATGGAAACCTAATACAGAATATTGATTATCTGGTCACCTCGAGTGGGATGAGCATTAAACTGGAAAAAGAACAAGAGTCATTCTAAAGTAGAGGGAACAGACAAAACTGGAAATGACTTAGCTGATCAGCTGGCTAAAACTGGAGCCATCCAAAGGGATTTACTTGAGATTGAGTCCCTGTTGGGGGACATCCAGGTCATTCCTATAACTAGATCCCATACAAATGCTCACATTGAACTCTCAACTCCCCAACGGAGTAAGGAGACCCGAGATGCTGATTTGATTACTGCTTAAAAGAAGATCCAATAATTGGTAAGTTTTATCAACACATTGAGGACCTTGAGAACTTTCCCCTGACGGATACCGATTGCATTGGGAAGGAGGACCTCAGAGTGTTGATGAAATGTCCAAAAATGTTCGGAATCCAAGACGGTTTGTTGGTGAGGAAATCGATATCTGCCCATGACCAATGGGTGGTCCCTAACTCATTCGGAATTCGGAAGCCTGATGCTAAGTCATGCCCATGATGCGGACACAGCCGGTCATCGGGGGTTTCATACGACATTAGAAATCTTGCGAGAGGTTGTATACTGGACACACATGGGGCAGGACCTCAAACAATACTTGAAGGGGTGTCTTGTGTGTGCACAATTTCAGCCAACATCACTCACACACATGCTCCCCTCCAAATGAGGGGGATGCCACTGCCTTGGTCAGATATGCAAGTCGATTTCATCAGGCCCGTGATTCGCTCCTCTTGGGAGAACAAGTACATGTTGACCGTGACATGCTTGTTTACTAAATGGGTGGAATTTCTCTACCCCAAATTGCAAGGCAGAAACAGCAGCTGCCCTGATGATCAGTCACATCTTCTCACGTTTTGGACTACCCCAAAGGATTCTGTCAGACCAAGGTAGTCACTTCACTAGCTAAGTGATGACAAAGATGTGGGAGATACTTGGGGTACAAATGAAATTATACATTGCTACCACTGGTCATCTAGTGGTGGAGTTGAGAGGTACAATAAAACTATTGTGAGCATATTAAAAATGTTTGTGGAAGATTCTAGACAAAATTATGATATTCCATTACCCCTTGTCCTGATGACCATCAGATCTACCCTTTTTCTGCAACAAAAATGTCTCCATTTGAGCTGATGACTGGATGAAGGATGGTGCTACCCCAGCATCTGCTCCATAGAACCCAAGAGCAGACCATGATAAATGCCTCCACAACTCATGAGTATGTTGAGAATCTGAGAAAACACCTTCAACATGCTTTTGCATATGCTCAAAAGAATCTAGAAAGATCTGCAGACAGTATGAAGACCCACTATGACCTTAAGACAACTAAAAAGGAATATCAATTAGGAGACCGGGTCTACTTGTACAATTTCCAAAGGAACCAAGCCAAAGAATGCAAATCCCTCCCAAGTTGGTGGAGTCCTTTTGAAATTGTGGATAGAATTTCACCAGTCGCCTACATAATCCGCATCCCCAAGGTAAATTTGACAGAAGGGGAAGACAAGGAGTCCACAAAAACCAACTAAAGAGTTGCCATCCCAGGCATACTTTGCGGCAAATAGAAGAGCCTACTGGAAACCCAAAGGGGGAAATTCTCGAGATCTAAAAATAATTATTAAATGTCCATTGAGTACGTACAAGGAAAGAGTGTTAAGACCATTCTTGAATATAGGCGGGGAATATTGTAAATTGTACTCAATTAATGCATCCGCCCCACTACATCCCTCGGGGAACAGTAGTGGGGACATTTCCATAACCGTGCTATGTTCTGTTTCTAGTACTGGAACTAAAAACCACCTAATAACTAAGGCGGACCTCCTTTGGGACAAGGAGAAAAAAAAAATCCAAGAACCTGGAGTGTCGCTCCACACTCCCAACCAGAACTCGCAAGGAGAGCATGTCACGTCAATCGCTGACGGGAGAAGCAACCGGATCTCTCCACATGGACCGAACGAAAAATAATCCCACGTGCCTGACTCCCCCACGACTGGACATCACACTGGAGTCAGGGAGAGATGTGTGGAATATTTTTACCCATGCCAATGCACCCCACTGCACCCCTTTGCCAATGGGGTAAGAAAACTGCCAAAAATGGAGGCAATAACCCCAGTGTGTGCCAAATTTGCAAAACTGCACATGGTTCATGAATCACAAGAAGGATGCACCACTCTGCCACACACAGGCAAAGTTGATTGTCAAAACAGAACTCCCTGCAGGAGAATGCCAGTGAGTGCTGTTACCAGTTACATGAATCAATGCCACAGAAATGGTTTAAAATCTAAAAATTCCTTGAAAACACAGTTCTCTTAATCAATTGCAAACTTCAACATGCTGTTTTGGCACTAAATTCAGCCATTTTCCCAGTGAGCTATTAAAATGAAAAGTTGCTGAAATCACAGTTTCTACAGGTGGCTCAGAGGAAGCCGGTCCTCCCTGCCTGACAGCTGCTTCAGGAAATTAGCTGTCAAACCCAGTTTAAAAGTGTTTCTGTTTCCAGAAGAAATTGTCAAATTCACCTCTTTAAAGCATGTTTGTGAAGGGCTAATTCTTTTAAAATGTTAAAATCCCTTATAAGCTGTGCTTATATTGTATATGTGTGAAATGAAAAGACTTTAATTTAAAGGAACCCAGTCTGGAGGTAATCATCTATTTAATTCTGATCTGACAGCCAAACCTGGGAAAGTTGACATCTCAGCTTGACACTCCCTTGAAAATAGGAAGCCTAATGGTTCCCGCATAATGACAACAAGGAGAACAACAAGACCATCAGACATTCGTCTTGCGGCTGAGCCAAGAATAAAGGACAGGCTGAGCATTGACCTCTGTTGGGAGGGGCAGGATATTTCCCCTTTCCAGGAAGGGGACACACCTCCCTGATCAAAGGACTGGTCAGCTGTTGCCTTGAAGGGAAGGTACAAAGAAAAAAATAAACTGCTGTGACATTTTAAATCCTTATTTGTGAATAAAGTTGAAATTCTTTAACTGAGCAACCTAAAGAGGGATACATCTGAACATTGGTAGATGTTAACCTAATTTTAGGCCAATCCTTTTAAGACATTGATATAATCTGTACCACTTAAGGACCTAAAGTTATCAAAAAAATTCTCATTGTAGCAGAACGATTTATGTTGCAAACCTAAGAATGTATGTACATGATACACTGATAAGCGCCCAGAGATGTATCGAATTAGAAATGATTAATCCAAGAGGTTATGGTTAAAATTGATAACAATCCATAAAATGTCAAAGACAGCTTTCACAAAGATGGGGATTGCATGTCAATATAGACCATGGAATATGAAATGTAGGTGTCCAATTTCATTAGGGTACATAATGTTAGAAATGTACATTTGTCCAAAAGTTATGTCTTGGTAAAAATCAATGTGGGAGTTCCTAAATCCCATCGTAAAGATGACAGCTCTGTTCTGACTGCCAATTAAAACAAAGCATGTGCCTGCAGCCACTCACGCCGTGGGGTGTGTTTTGAAATTCTGCCTACATCATAAAGTTAGGTGATGGCATTTGATAGTATAAATATAGGAACTTCACTCCACATAGGACACGCTGCTTCCAGAACCCATCCAAATTTCTGTGCGTTACCTTGTTCCAGAACTCTTCATCTTGTAGCTGACTACAGACTTCTTTGAAGATCCAGATTTATTTGCAGACTCTAGACTTTAGCATTGCTGAACTCTTGCTAGCTAGACCAAATTTCAAAACATCCAAAACTTAAAACAATAATTCTGATTCAGCTTGGCTTGTTACCATTAATGCTTGCCCGCTGAAACTTGCATCCTGTAATATGCCGTGCCCAGTGACCAGAAGGGCCCATCCAAATCTAGTCTGAGACGCAGTCCAAAATTGACCAAAACCACGCCGCTGATCCCATCCCTTCAGAGGCGCCCTGCTGCCGGTAGACCTGATCCGACCCAATGATCAGAACTGACAGTCCAATTTAATTACAAAGGACTGTAAGTATGAATAGGAAAAACAGTGACCCATAGTATATCTACATTGTATTATCCCAATCTCAACCCATCCCATCTTTAAATTCAGAACCCTAGTATTGTTAGAATCCTGCTTGTGCTGACTTTTCTCTCATCTGTGTTACAAAACCATAACTCCTTAGTGATTTTGAGTAACTAAAGTAAATCTCTGAATGAAATTGTGTATCCACCACGTGAATGGTTGCACTGGCCACGTAGCTGTGCTGATTCATGTGTGGCCTTCTCTTTTTCATAGTCATTAATATAGTGTAATAAAATTAATCTGTCATTTTTAAAACCTAATTCTTGTTCCATTTTTGCGCCTATTTTGTAAAAATGCATCTCACTAAAACTTCTATAACGTCTTCAATTTTAAAGATAGAAACAAAATTTCAACTCTCACTGGATCAGTGTATTTGACCTGTTTTTCTCCGATATCGCATAGTAAAAGTTTGCCACGAATTTGCAAAAGTTCAAAAGTTTACACGTGTCTTTTCCCCATTTCAAAGTGCTTCTTCCATCCCATCCTGATTTAAAGAGTGTACTGGTGTTTATATTATAGCTCATGTGTGTTAGGACCTGTTTATTGTTTCTTTCCTCAGAATTTGTCTCCATTTAAGCATTTTTGTACCTTTTTGCAGTATTTTACAAAGCCGTTTTCATCTGTCAGTTTAAAAGTGTCATTTTACAAAACGGTTTTCTCTCTTGTTTGGGGAGGGAAGATTACATCTAACTGTAGACCTTTGCCTTTCATTCCTGACTACCGCTGATTACTTACATTTGTGTAGGATTGCTCATGTGTACTTCAGTGCTTTGCAGGGGGAACTATTAATCTAAATGCTATCTGTTCACAAACCACCTGTGTTTTCTATTCTATTCTATTCTATTCTATTCTATTCTATTCTATTCTATTCCAAAATAAGGTTTTCTCTCTTGTTTGGGAGGGAGGATTGCCTATACCTCTAGGCATTGCGGAAGGGCCCTGGTGAATGGGGAATTACCGCCCCGCCAACCTTGGAATGGGGCGGTAATAGATCCATTTACCAGGGCGGAGTCGGTAAGGGTTTGGAGGCAGCCATGGCGCTATTAGCGCAATGGTTACCTCCAAACTCCTAATGAGGCCCATTGTATTTCATTCCTGAAAAACTTCTGATTACTCACATTGGTGTAGGATTGCTCCTTTGAATTTAAACCAAATTTTGCACGGGGAACATTGACCTAAACACTATCTGTGTGCAAACAAATTGTTGTTTTTCCCTGTGTTTTATATTTTTCCTCCTTATAAGTGAATTCAATTGCTTTGCTTATTTTGTTGAATTGTATTGTCACCCTTTGGGTGATTGCTGCCCCATATATATCTATATTAAACCTACGTGTGTTTGAATATTAAATAAATAAATACATTTTTACCTTTACAGACTAGCCTGATTCCAGGTTCAGTGTAACCTGGGGGGTATTTTGAGAAGGGTGTGATATGAGTGGTATATCATTCAGAATATTGAACTTATAGACAAAAATAAAATAAGGATTTCAGTTGCGCACTACATGATAGGCGAGACTTGGGTGTGTGCCTGATTGAAATCACTTACATAGCAGGCATCCTAGCATGAGCACTTTTCGTTGGACACAGCACAATGTGCATGTACCCTTTTCATAGTTAGCTTTGACACATACTAGAAATGCCATATAGCCACACAGAAAGAGAAACAATGTATTTATGTAGCAGATGTAGTGGTTAAAGACTGGGTAATGTATTTTGTATTCAGCTGTAGTATACAATGTTATGTTTCAAGAGATGTGCTAGTAGGTAGCTGACGTAGTTAGGCATGTGAGACAGAGTCAGAAGTGTTGCAGTAATGGCTTGATCCAGGGGCTAAGGGGCTAAGGTAGCAGGATTTCCGCCATGTTGGATTTTAGGGCACATTACATGATGTGTTTGTGAAAGTATAACAAACACGCCTAAAGTGGAGCTATGGCTCTGTCCAGTTGATCCACAGACGAGTTCCCCCTATCATCCCCAGAGAAAATATATGACGCCAAGCCAGAGGCAGACGTGTTGTATCAGTAACAGTTAACTGAATGCAGTTGCAGAGCTCGGAGGAGCTGTGAAAGGAATGTTAGGTCCAGAGAAGAACGGTGGGGATGCATTTTTTGAAGGTTGAATTCATGTGAGCAGGGCATGGGATTCTGTGATGCCGAAAGGCCTGGTGAAGATTTGGAACACTACTGCCCTCACCCAAAGAGTGGTTATTCTATTTGAACTACAGACATTGCACTCTAGGGATTAACAAATACACAAAATTCAAACATAAGAGTGGTGTCCTGATCATGTCATTCATGGGCACCTGGGTTCCCAGAGAGATACGGCTGGAGACGGGCTAGAGCTGTACAGTGACTTCCCGTGCCCCAGTGCACTCCCAAGATCCTGGGAGTGAGTGAGCTGCGAATTCCACCGGTTCAGGGAAAAGCCAAGCTGGTGAAGAATGTCTGCCAGCCGTTAGTAGGATTGCACCGCCCCCTTGGGTGAGCTGGCCCGGACCAGCCAGTTGTCCAGCTAAGGGTATAGGTGATGACCCTCCAGGCGGAGACCAGCCACCGCATTCATCGGCTTCATGAACACACGAAGAGCCGAATTGAGGCCAAAAGGTAGCACTTTGTACTGGAAGTGGTACAACAAACATGAACCGCAGAAATGTACAATGCAGCCAGTAGATGGGGACATGAAGGTACGCATCCTTGAGGTCTATGGAACACATCCAGTCCCCTGTGCACAGAGACTCTGCTATGTGTGCAGGAGTAAATAATCTTGGAGCGGTAAAGACAGGTTGAGAAATGACAGGTCCATGACTACACTCAGGCCATCCTGGTTTTTTTTTGGGTACTGCAAAATCTTGGAGTAGAAGCCGGAGCCCATTTCTAACTGAGGAACCAGTTCCTCTGCCTGCATCTCCAAAAGAGAAAGGATCTACTGTAAAAGGGTTGGGCCCCCTATCTGACGTAGAGGATGTTAGAGGAAGACTGAAGCCTGTGGAGAGTATAGAAAGGATCAAAGGACTCTCAAAATAACGCTTCCATTTGTCTTGGAAGAGAGCCAGATGGCCCCCTACAGGCGAGCTGTGTTCCCTGACCATGATGTCCCTGCGTCATGGTGCCTGAGACGGGAGCAGAAAAAAACATGCAAAGTCCTCTGCTGTTTCCTCCTGTGGTCACTGGGTGACCTGTCAGGCCTCCATGCACCGCGGTCCTGAAACCCCTTGAAGCCAGTCAAAGCACAGGGTTTGAAGTTGGTCTTGCCCCAAGACTGAGGGAAGGATTTCTGCCCTGGCTTAGTCAGGATGGCCAAGGACTTGGCGGTTTGTGTGGAGGTCTTGGTCAACTTGTCATCGGTGGACGAATGAAAAAAGTCAGAGCCCTTGAAGGGAAGATCCAGGATCCGCTCTTGCACATGTGATGAAATATTAGTATCATGCATCCATGCCGTCCGTCTCATCTCAACCCCAAGGCACTGCCCTCTACTGGCTGTGTCGATGTGGGAGACTAAAGACTCCATGAGGTCCTGTGCAATCGCCCGGGTGTCCGCTAGGCCGACCTTGAAGGCGGCTTGCCTCTACTGAGGGAGATCAGGCAGATACTCCTGAGCTACCGACACAGCTTATTTTTTCCAGCAGCTATGTTCTGAAACCTTGATGGTCGTGCAGATTATGTGATACCTCCGTCCCCAAGTACCCCGCAGGCAGAATGTAATCACTGCCTGTGGAGACTTTGCGGCCAAAGGTGAGTGGTAGGTCGTCGAGGTGGAACCAGGAACTGCCGAAGAGACCCCTTGAACGCTGCAAGGCAATAGGCAAGTAATCAAGCAGTGCAAAAATAGACAAACTGAATATACAGGTGATATAAACACTGCTTACCTAAGGATGTGTATGAATTGGCAACGAAGGAGTAAAGGGGGCTTGGCACCAGATATGAGACCTGAAAGGAGTCTTTAATGACAACCAATGGACCGGGTAATGTTGCAGTCTGGTAGGACCCAATCGAGTGGTGAACCATGGAAACACACACACCAGAATCAACAGGAGTCAATCCATGTGGTATCTGTTGAAGCAAAATCCGTAGGGAAAACCATAAGCAAAGTCCGGATCAATAGGGGAAAAGCAATCGAAAGGTCCAAGGCGATGTAACAATTCAGGGGCAGAGTCCAGAAACAAATCCAAAGAAGCGGTCCGTAGTCGTAAGTTCCAGAATTACCGGTAGAATCCAAAGCGACACGCAGTACTTGAATAAGCAGCTGAGAAGCACCGTTTCCGAGTTCTCAGCAGGCTTTATACAAAACAGCAGTCACATGACAGGTCCATGAAGCCACGGTCGACGTGCAGGAGAGTCACGTGATACTGGCTGCTGATCACGTGACAACTAGTCCGTCTTGCCGTGATGATTGCGCTGATAGCGGCGCCAGAGGAAAGGGTACCTCCATTTCAGTTGCCAGAGGAGAGAGGGCCGATAAGCGCCTGGAGTACCAAGCGTACTGGTAGGGAACTGTTGTCTTTGCTGTGGAGTCGTGTGTGGGTATGTGAGTGATTGAGGTTCTGTTGGGTTGCGAGTGACTGCGGGTTGTTCCCTGCATCAGTGTGAACCCTGGTGGACGTGACAGAGCCCCCCCCTCAAAGGCCCACGACCCCGTTGGCTGGAGGGATTGTCCCTATGAAAACGGGAAACCAGCAGAGGGGCTTGGACATCACAGGAAGGGACCCAGGAGCGATCCTCAGGACCGTAACCAAACCAATCCACTAGATACATGAGCCTACCCCTGTGCAAACGGGAACCCAGAATAGCACTGATCTCGTGGACATCCGGGGAAGACACAGAAACAGGGGCAGGCGGTACAAGGAGACTGGTAGGAGCAGGGCAAGGCTTGAGTAAGGAAGTGTGGAAAACAGGGTGGATGCATCAGGAGGGAGGAATAGAGAGGCGATAAGCCACGGGGTTTAGAACCTTGGCGACCCGGTAAGGGCCAACAAAACGAGGCAATAGTTTGCGACAGCCGGGAATACGAAGATGACGTGTCGACAGCCAGACACGGTCGCCCACACGGTAATTAGGGGCTTCCGACCGTTTGTTGTCAGCCTTGGTTTTCATTGCTGACTGGGCCTCACGTAAATGGACAAGGGTCTGGGCATGTATGGTAACTAGATCCCGGGCACAGGCGTTGGCAGCAGGGGTTGCGGAGGCGAAATCGGGAAGAGGCAATGTACGTGGATGTTGGCCGTACAATGAGTAGAATGGGGAAAAGCCAGTAGACGAATGTTGTGAATTGTTGTAGGCTAATTCTGCAAGATGGAGTAAACGAAGCCAGGAGTCCTGATATTGGAGGGTCAAGCATCGTAAATATTGTTCGAGGGCCTGGTTTACTCTTTCGGTCTGACCATCACTCTCTGGGTGATAAGCTGAGGAGTAGTGTGAATCAATACCTAGGAGTTAATAAGTGCCTGCCAAAACCGGGACGTGAATTGTGTACCGCGGTCTGAGATTATGACCTGCGGTAAGCCAAACAGACAAAAAACGGACTCAAAAAACAACCGGGCTAGGGTTGGAGCCTACGGTATCCTGGTACAGGGTATAAAACGGGCCATTTTTGTAAAGGAATCAACTACAACCCAGATTGTATCAAAACCTTGTCTGCGGGGCAGGTCTGTGATGAGGTCCATCGTAACTGTATGCCAGGGCTTGGGAGGAGTAGGCAAAAGGTGGAGTAAGCCTAACGGACGGCCCCTACGTGATTTACTTTGTGCACATATTGAACATGTGTTTACATAGTGTTCGACGTCACGCCTCATTGACGGCCACCAACACCAACGTTGCAATAGTTCTAGGGTGCGATGTTGTCCCGGGTGACCATTGATGGCAGCGTCATGAGACCATGCAAGCGCCTGGTTTCGTACCTCACAAGAGGGAAGAAACAGTTTCCCTTGGATGAAAGGCAAACCCGCCTGAAGTACCACATCCCATTCTGTCAAAGCATTCGGGTGATCGGAAACCAATTGTTTAATGATGGAGATCATGGGAGGGGACGGGGTACGCACACAAATGACATGGCCCGTGTCTAGTATGGTATCAGGAAACTGAGACAGGGAATCCCCCCCCAGGCGAGAAAAGAGAGCATCCGCTTTACCATGGGTGATGCCAGGTCTGTGCTTCACCACGAAATCGTAGGCGGCAAAGAACAAGTGCCAACGGACCTGTCTACTGTTTGAACATTTTAGGCTGGCCAGATCCTGTAGGTTCTTGTGGTCGGTGTAGACCACGGTCTGATGCTTAGCCCCAATAAAATGGTGTTGCCATATTTGAAGTGCGTACTTGATGGCTAGTAATTCTTTCTCAGTGACCGTGTAATGGGACTCTGCTGATGTCCATTTTCGTGAATGGTATGCCACCGGATGCAGACGACCGGTGGTCGGGTAAGGCTGTGACAGAACGGCCCCCATGGCAAAGGAGGATGCATCAGCTTCTAGGATAAACGGGAGGTCCGGGTTAGGGTGTTGTAGGACTGGGGCCGTGGTGAACCTGGCTTTAAGTGTTTCAAAGGCATGTTGTTGCTCATGCGACCAAGAAAACGGAACAAGAGGACTAGTCAAGGCTGTAAGCGGGGATACAATTGATGAAAAACCGGCGATAAATTGCCGGTAAAAGTTGGCAAAACCAAGAAAGGTTTGAAGCTGTTTTAGGGTAGATGGGATGGGCCATTCAGCGATCGCACGGACCATAGACCGGTTCATGGACAGGCCCCCAGGTGTTATGTGGAAGCCCAAAAAATCCACCTCATTGGTATGAAAGATGCATTTTTCTGGTTTGGCAAACAGGTGATTATTTTTTAGGCGGGACAACACTTCCTTGACATGGAGTATATGCTCCTCCAGAGATGACGAAAAGACCAGGATGTCATCCAAATAGATCACTACGTAGACATCAAGGACATCTGTGAATATTTCGTTGACAAAATGGTGGAACGTCGCAGGGGCGTTACAAAGCCCGAAGGGCATTACCAGGTATTCGAATAAACCCTGTCGGGAACAGAATTCCGTCTTCCACTCGTCTCCCTGACGTATACGGATCAGGTTGTAAGCCCCGCGCAGATCTAGTTTGGTGAAGATGGTAGCCCGTGACAACCCGTCCAGCAGCGTGGAGATGAGTGGAATCGGATATCTGTTCTTAATGGTAATGTTATTCAATCGTCTATAATCGACACAAGGGCGTAAATCCCCCTCTCTTTTAGGCCCAAAGAAGATAGGGCTAGCAGCAAGGGAACAAGAGGGTCTGATATGACCTAACTTTAGTGCTTGCTGGATGTATTCCTTCAATACCTTCTCCTCGGATTGTGACAAGGAATAAACCCTACCCTTTGGAATCATAGCATTCGGTACCAAATCTATGGGGCAATCATAAGGTCTGTGTGGCGGCAAACCTTCGGATGTGGCTTTATCGAAGACCGTTAAGTATTCGTGATATTCGATGGGAATGCTGGTTATCACTGCCCCCACGGTGTGTGCTGTGGGGACGTCAGGTGCACTGTCAACGATATGGGAAGCGGCCATAGCGCCGAGGAGACTGGCGGGAGAGGTGGTCGAGTCGGGTTCCGATAAACAGAAATGTTGGCAAATGTCTGATTCGAAAACTACCTGTCCTGTTCCCCAATTGATTAAAGAACCTGTAGTTTTATTCTTAGGTCGGCGGGGACACTCTTTCACATAATGCCCATTTATTCCGCAGTAAAAACAGGCGTTGTCCGTCCTCCTGCGTTCCCGTTCGACCTGAGTTATGGGACTCCGAATCCCGCCTATTTGCATGGGTTCTGAAGTAGTGGTTGCAGGTGTCAGGCTTAGAGAGGAATGATTGAAATGACCAGCCTTGATCCTGCGCTCGGTCTTACGGGCGTCCAACTGAATGGTTAGACCAACTAGGTCTGAAAAGACAGAGGGAAGGGATGGTATGACAGACAATGCGTCTTTCATTGCATTACTAAGACCTCTGTAAAACACTACCGCCTTTTTTTCTTCGGGCCATGAGGTTTCCGCGGAAAGTTGATTGAAGTGGGTAATGTATTCAATCAGTGATTGTCTATCTTGCGTAAGGTCCAGGAGTTCTAGATCCCGTGATTGGGCCTTATACTTGGTGTCGAACACCTTTGCCATCTCTGTGACTAGGAGATCGAAATCATACAAAGCAGGATGATTGTTTTCCATGAATGGGTTTGCCCAGGTCGCCGCCACACCAGACAAATGGGAGAGAAGAAAGGCAGCCTTGGTCACTGAATCGGGGAAAGCCTGAGGTTTACATAAGAAGTGTAGCTTGCACTGGTTAATGAAAGTGCGATATTTCCGGGGGTCACCCTGGTACCGTTCAGGAGCCGCAAGTGGAAATGAGGTCGAAAGGAATACTGGGGTAGGTGTTGTGGGAGGCGTGGGTGGTGGCAGGACTTGGGGGCCAGGGTCACCTAATTCCGCATATGTGGGTAACGGGTGGTGTGCACTTTGCAGAGTGTCCAGATGATGATGAATCGCGGCTGTGGCTGCGGCCATGTCGGTCCTAAGAGCCGCAACCGCCTGCATTAGAGCGGTCACAGTGTCCCCGGCAGAGGGATCCATAATCTGGATGACCAAGAGGCTTCTCAGTTTGTTCTGAAACCTTGATGGTCGTGCAGATTATGTGATACCTCCGTCCCCAAGTACCCCACAGGCAGAATGTAATCACTGCCTGTGGAGTCTTTGCGGCCACAGATGAGTGGTAGGTCGTCGAGGTGGAACCAGGAACTGCCGAAGAGACCCCTTGAACGCTGCAAGGCAATAGGCAAGTAATCAAGCAGTGCAAAAATAGGCAAACTGAATATACAGGTGATATAAACACTGCTTACCTAAGGATGTGTATGAATTGGCAACGAAGGAGTAAATGGGGCTTGGCACCAGATAGGAGACCTGAAAGGGGTCTTTAATGACAACCAATGGACCGGGTAATGTTGCAGTCTGGTAGGACCCAATCGAGTGGTGAACCATGGAAACACACACACCAGAATCAACAGGAGTCAATCCATGTGGTATCCGTTGAAGCAAAATCCGTAGGGAAAATCATAAGCAAAGTCCGGATCAATAGGGGAAAAGCAATCGAAAGGTCCAAGGCGACGTAACAATTCAGGGGCAGAGTCCAGAAACAAATCCAAAGAAGTGGTCCGTGGTCGTAAGTTCCAGAACTACCGGTAGAATCCAAAGCGCCACGCAGTACTTGAATAAGCAGCTGAGAAGCACCGTTTCCGAGTTCTCAGCGGGCTTTATACAAAACAGCAGTCACATGACAGGTCCATGAAGCCACGGTCGACGTGCAGGAGAGTCATGTGATACTGGCTGCTGATCACGTGACAACTAGTCTGTCTTGCCGTGACGATTGCGCCAATAGCGGCGCCAGAGGAAAGGGTACCTCCATTTCAGTTGCCAGAGGAGAGAGAGCCGATAAACGCCTGAAGTACCAAGCGTAATGGTAGGGAACTGTTGCCTTTGCTGTGAAGTCGTGTGTGGGTATGTGAGTGATTGAGGTTCTGTTGGGTTGCACGTGACTGCGGGTTGTTCCCTGCATCAGTGTGAACCCTGGTGGACGTGACAAGCTAGTAGGGAGTCGGCATTCGCTTGCCGCTAGTACAGCCCTGAGATGACGTAGCACAGTTTGCCAAATGACTCAAGGACCTTGTGTTCCTTGGACAGACAACTGGAGGTGCGAGGCTGCAGCCAATACTGAAGTTTGAGGTTGGGGGTGGGAGGCCACGAGTACTGGCTCCCCATCCATAAGCCTGAATCTGCTGTCTAATTTCTTGTTCATCTGGGAGTTGGCTTTGGGCTTCTCCCAGACTTTTCTCGCCACCTGCAGGTCATCCTTCTGAAGTAGAATGCCTAAATGGCTCAGGGTGCGCTTGCCCAAAACCTCTGCTGGCCCTCCCAACTCATAGTGGGTGGGGGGACTCCTCTGGTTGGGAGACCCCCCCCCCCCAAGAACTCCACAAGTCCCTGAACGCAGTCATGAAAGGCCTTTACAGATGCAGAGGGTTAGTTGTCCTGGGCATCTGTCAAGGATGGCTCTCTGTCAAGAGTGCCACAGGGCCACCAGGTAGGGTTTGGGTGGCTGTGCTGATGTAAGGTGGTGACAGATAAGTACACACACAGCAGGAAACTCAACAAGAAAGAAAAGTAGGCAACTGTAGTTATGAACAGAAAGGGGCAGGAAATACAAAAATAAATAATAATAATAAGATACAAACAAACTGGATTCCCTCTTGGGGTGTATGCAGAAATGGAAAAGAGTGTTCCACGGACCTTTGGAAACTCCAGCCTTCTGCACAGATTACTATTACAGGGGCCCACTCTGTCTGCTAATGGCTGGGAACAACAGCTGTGGGTGTCTGTAACACAGATAACTCGACAAGGGAAGGGGCAGAGGTTGCCTGCCGGAAACCAACATTCAAGCTCTGTACAAAGGATCAACATAAGACACAAGAGAGACAAGAACAGAAATAACCAGGGAAAAGGAAGTCAAAGAGAAATCTAGAAGGGAATGAAGGAAAAAACAGTACAATAGAAATGGGTAAACTAAAGGGGAGGACAGAGGACTCAAGGAAGAGAAGGACAGGGATCAAGAACAAGGGGTTGCAAACAAGGAAGAGAGCAAGGGAGCAGCAGCCAGGGGGCTGCAAACAAGGAAGCAGGGCTGCAGTACCGGATGGCACAAGGTGCAGAAAAACTGTAGTGGATTGCAGAGGACTGCAGTAGGCTGCAAGGCAGAGAGCCCAGAGGAGCAGGACTGAGAGCTGTAGTAGGCGGCAGACAGAGAACCCAGAGGAGTAGGGCAGCAAGGAGCAAACCCAAAGGAACAGGGCATTGAGGCAGGGAGACCAGAGGGTCAGGGCTGAAAGCAGAAGAGAGTAGCAGGCTGCAAGGCAGGGAGCCCAGAGGACCCGGGCTGTAGGCAGCGGAGGATTGCAGGCTGCAACGCAGGGAGCCCAGAGGAGCAGTGCAGCGGGGCAGGGAGCCCAGAAGGCTATGGCTGTAGGCAGCAGAGTGTAACAGGCTGCAAGGCAGGGAGCCCAGAGGGCCAGGGCTGTGAGGCAGAGAGCCCAGAAGGCTAGGGCTGAAGGCAGCGGAGTGTAACAGGCTGCAAGGCAGGGGGCCCAGAAGGCTAGGGCTGTAGGCAGTAGAGTGTAGCAGGCTGCAAGGCAGGCAGCCCTGAAAGAGCACTGGATCAAAGCAGGAAAATGCAGCAGCAGGAACAGCATAGATTCAAGTCACAAGGCAAAAAGGGTCTGGGAGGACTCATGATGCAAGAGACTGGGCTCCTGCAGGCAGTTGCTTAAATACAGCCCTGCCCTGTACTGAGGCAGGCTAATTGGTAGCACCTGGATAATCTGCCACCTCCCTCTCTGTTCCTGAGATGGTGGAAGCAGCACTGATTACTAGGGCTTCTGGGGATTGTGGTTCCAATAGAGACAAATGTGAATAGCCAGGAATTGATAGCTGAAGCAAGGTGCATTATGGTACATGTAGTTAGCTGAATTAAATAGGAAAGTACCAATGTCGTACAAATGGAAATGAATGACCAAAATGTGAATAGGGGTTGTTTAAAAAGTATTATGAAGATAAACGAGTACCATATCGTCCATGATGGTTGCCAATGTGTGCGCCAGTGGCACAGGCATGACAGCATCATCGCCGTCATTGACCCCCCTTTTTTTTAGATGGAGAGGAGCCCGGGCCTTGGGACACAGGTGCTGGCGAGATACCACCCCTGATCTGGAACCGAAGAAAGATCCAATGGTTGCTGAGGGGGAGGCGTTGTAGACACAGGTGGAGGATGGGTCTGGATAACCAGTAAGGCCTGGACCAGAAAAGGGACAGGCACCGGCAGCACCGGAGGAACCGGCAGAGGGCCAAGAGGTGGAGGCCTAGGAGGCACGACCTGAGGGATTACCTCCTTGACTATAGCTTTGAGGAGCCCAGTCGTCGGCAGGAAACGCATGAGGAGAAGGAAGCGCTCGAAGAAGCATTCCTCGCAAGCTGCTGGATCTTGAGGGGCCGGCTCTCCGCAGCACTGGGCCTCTGTTCCTGATCGAAAAGTTGAGGCGTGTAGCCGAAAGGCTGCGATGGGTAGATGTGTCCCTGAGACCACCAACCAGATGTACCATAAAGTCCACTGCCGCTTCCAGAGGGAAGGGGACTGGAACCTTCTTGCATGGCCTACTCAATGGGTGAGGGACTGGGTAGCCCCTGATCTGAATCCAAGATGGCAGATGGTCTAGCAGGCTCTGCAGGGTGCTTATCCGCCGTCTTGTGGCCTTGCGCCATGCCCTGGGAAGGAGGGCACGAAGGTCCTGTGCCACGTGCTGGCTCAAACATGGGAGGACACACGTTGGACCTCGAGCCTGAAACAGAAGCGTCAACCTCAGAGGTAACCCCGGTAAGCCCTGAGCCCTCAGCCTGCTGGCTGGCCCTGACTTACCACCTCAGTGGTGGCTTTGGTAGGCTGTGCGCCCTCAGCAACTGAGCTGATAGTCGTGCTGGATCGTGCTAAGGACTTGGAGGTACAACACAACAATCCGTTGTCTCCTGGTGCCGACGAGGAGGATGAACTTGATCAAACCCTCCATGGACCACCCGGTAGATTTCCTGAGCCCCTCGGCATGAGAGCCGGTAACCTTGACGGCCTCGGGTTGGCCAACGGATCGCCCGGAAGAGCGCCCGGGTCCCTCTGCTTGGGTGCCAGTATCCTTGACTGCCTCGGGTCAGCCAGCAGCTCACCCGGAAGAGCCCCTGGGTCCCTAGGCTTGGGAGCTGGTAGCCTTAGAGGCCTTGGGCCTGCTAGAACCAGATTCCAAGGTACCCTTGCCTGTGGAAACCCCTGGAAAGGAGCCTGCGTGATGAGGAGTCATACGAAACACAGGGCCTACCTTGTCTTGACGTGGGGTCCTAGAGAAAAACTCTTTAAGTTGACCTGGAGGAGAAGCATGGAAGATCTCTCTCCATCGTGACAACCGATTCTTCAATGCCTGGTGACCAAGAGCGCTGCAAGCCGTGCATGCGTCCCAGCGGTGTTCCCTCCCTTTCTTGGGTATCGCCGTTATAAACGCATTACTAAAGAACGCTGGGGTGGTCCCTGTCTCAAGTATATTGTTATATACCATGATCATGTGGTTCAGAAGGACACCATTGAACAGTTTATAGAAACCTGTCGCATATCCATCCTCACCCGGGGCCTTCCCGTTGGGGAGCTGCCGGATTGCTGCCATCACTTCTCCAGTTATTGAGCTCTCTGGGAGCTCGCCTCCGGGCCAGGGAGATTTTCGATTTCCACACCTCAGAGATAGTCCTCAGAGGCCGTCCTCGGCCCCGGCCCCGGGCACTCTGTAGCATATAAGCCTTCATAATACAGACTTGCCGCAGTCCAATCAATTGTTATATCAAGACTGGACTACGCTAACCCCCTCTACGTCGGAGTCAACGCTTACCAACTGTATAAACTTCAAAGAGCACAAAACGCTGCAGCCAAACTTCTACTAGCGCTTGGCCCGAGAGACCACTTCTCCCCAGCCCTTAAAACTGTGCACTGGCTTCCAGTGGCCCGAAGGGTGACTTTCAAAACCTTATGCATTTCTCATCGAGCATTGCATAAAACCGGACCTCAATATCTGCAAGACAAGCTAAAACCCTATCACCCTCCACATACTCTAAGATCAAGCTCATCCGGCCTCCTATTCATACCTAAAACAAAGTCAGTCAGGTTAGGCGGATCATCATTCTCAGCCTTGGCCCCCATGCTGTGGAACGCACTCCCACCCCACATCCACCAAACTGAAGATCTAATGTCTTTCCGCAAACTACTGAAAACTTGGCTCTTCCCCTAAAGCCAACCCGTACGCAAACTAACCCAAAGTGAATAACAGCATCTCAATGACACCAACCCAACAAACTACTAGATCTTGAATAACAATAAGACAAAAAACAAATGTGAGAAATCGACAACTAACAACCGCTAATGTAAACTAAAAGGACAAACAGAATAGAATGAGTAAAGTAGATCAAAGCAGTGAAGTGGATAAAAAGAATAAATCTTACGAAAACAGTAATGAGGTTAAATTAATGAAATGGATGTAATGAGTGCAATGGACAAAATGAACAAAATGGGCAAAATGAATAAAGAGAAGAAGATGGAACGAAGTGAATGGAGCGGATGAAATCGTTAGAATCGATGAAGCGTGTGGAATGGATGAGTGCGCTTAGCGGATGAATGCCTTGAGCAGATGAGTGTGTAGATCGGATGAGTGTAAGGAATGAATATGTGTATGTTGAGCGGATGGGGTGTAGAGCGGATGGGGTGTAGAGCGGATTAGTGTGTAGAGCGGACGAGTGTGTAGAGCGGATGAGTGAGTAAGTGCGGAGGAGTGTGTAGAATGCAGGAGTGCATAGAACAGATGAATGTGCAGAGCGGAGGAGTGTATAGAGCAGAGGAGTGTATAGAGCGGAGGAGTGTATAGGAGTGAATGACTTTGTAGAGCAGATGAGTGCGTTGAAAGAACGAGTGCATAGAGTAGAAGAGTGCGGGGACCGGAAGAGTGCGGAGAGAGGAAGAGTCCAGAGAGCGGAAGAGTGCGCGGAGCGGAAGAGTGCACAGAGCGGAAGAGTGCGCAGAGCGGAAGAGTGCGCAGAGCGGAAGAGTGCGCCGAGTGTGAAAGGGCATAAAGCGGACGAAACAGGTGAAGTATGTGGATGGAACGGGTGAAATACGTGGATGGAGTGCATAAACAACTTAGAAATACGTGGAACGACTGGAATGCATTGAACGGACTGTAGTGCGTGTAGCAGACTGGTGCGCATAGAATTGCGCGACTTACATGGAATGGTTTGGAATGCATGGAATGTTCGAAAGAGCATGTAACCCATCATATCACATCACCACGCTTACTCTCTCCTTTACTCCACCATTCAACTAGAACACACAGATACTATGACACCATTCGGTATAGCTGTTCTCATACTGACATCTGCCTCATACTCCACATCACTCTAATTAAACACTGCTGGCTACACACCCCCCAGCCAGGCGTTCTCCTCAGGGCTTACACAGCCACAATCGGTCTGGATAAATCCTGCCAGAACAAACACATACCCCTGATCTCTCAACCACCACACCAACCGCTAAGAAGCAGCCATTACACGAATGCCACACCAGCTGCACACATATCCGGTGCTTACACGCACCTTTGACTCTCTCTACTGATTTGAACTTCGGTTCCCAAGGGCGCTCAACCTACCAGTGCCTTCAGACAATACCAATGGTACATTAGGCGCTGTATAAATGCAAAGTAACATAACATACCATATGGGATGGGGGTAGCAGAGGTGATGCCAATAAATGTATCTACAAGTGCAGAGGGGCTGTTTGTGAGTTCCACAGTGTCTGGTATAATGAGAAGGCCCATTCTATTATCCAAGCATAGTTGACCTCACTTTTCACACTTTGATCAAGATCTGATGGATGGGTGCACATCACATGATGGTTAGGAATATTTACTTGTTAGAGAAATGTATAATGGCAACAATGTACCTGGGTGCCAATCAACTAGTGATGATGTAGCAGGTCACGTGTTTAGTGGAATGCGCTTTAGATAATGGGTGACCAATAGGGTAATGGACCATAGGGGATAATTAGAATAGTATATAGATGTTAGACAATGTGGAGTGCAGGATCCTGTTGTAATCTATATTATGCACAGTTGTGTTGATTTGCGTGTTTCTGCTATAAAAGTTGTAACTTCTTTGGGTAGGGGAGCTCTGTGTTAGTTCAGTTCTACGGGACCGCCTGATACTCTTTGCATGTAATACAACTTTGCTTTCCTTGCAAACAGTGCATTGATTATTTGGCCCATGAGGATTGTATTTTATCGTTTGGGTTTTGGGTTGTTCACCTACAAATTAGCGCAGATTTTTCTGTGCATCGGCACCGGCCACTGATGGGCTTTCAAAAGGAGAGACTGTGGTGAGGTGGATTGATGGAACAAGGAACATTCTGAGGGGTGTTCTAAGTGGATAGCTGCCCTGGACATAGTTATTTCTTTTTTTATTTTTTTATTTATTTGCATTTAATCTGTTTAGATTTTTACAAAGACGTTTTGTTCATTGAAGAGGAGTGTTTATTGTTTTTACTATGCATTCTCAACGTTCTCGACGTAGACCAAGAAGGACATAATTTTGCAAAAGAAAGAAAAGACTTCAGGCAGAGGAATAGTCCAGGTATCATCCTCGTCTTTTGGTTGAGATGGCTATTTCTGTAAGCTACTCCTGTAGGTTTTGGGAGGCCTTCTCCAAGGCGATGGTTAGAAGTTTGGTCGCTGCTAGTAGCCATCTAGTTTGGGCTCCTGTAATAAGACGATTCCACCAAATGTTTTCGTCGACGACGTAAGAGGTTATAAACAGGGGCCGAGGAAAGCTTTTCTTTCTTAGTCTACTGTCGGGCAAACCATCAAGAGGTGCCCGATTGATTCTGTAGATTGTGGATCTTTACAAAGTCTACATGATTTTTCTTCGGACGCTGTACGAATTGCTAGGATTTCTTGGGTCGGTAGGAGGTTTAAGCGAGCTTTCAGTAGGGTTTTCATTAGCCGTTTACAGGGGTATTTTGTGAAGTATCCCATTGGCTCTTTGAGTTTGTTGAAGACTGGTGGTAGGTGGGCTAGAAGTTTATTCGAGACTGCTTTCTTGTAGGTTTTTATCCAGTCGAGCCATTCCATTTTTGCTTTTATTCTTAATGGATTTTGGATTAGTTCTTCTTCAGAGCACAATATTTCTTGCAGTGTGAGCTTTTGGGTATTGGCCCTGTCGTTTAGAAATGTGTTGGTCCCTTTATCGATTTCCACTGCAATCATGTGGTATATGTCTAGGCTCTCTGGGTTCTGGATTTTTCTGAAGAGTTGGATGGTACTCTGGGCTACCACTGCCTCTAGGGAGAGTAGACCTAGTTCACGTCTTATTGCTGTAACGGCTGTGGATTTAGGTAGGCCTAAAACTGCTCTCCAAATGAAGCCTTCCAATTTAGTCCATAGAGTGGATGGGATTGCAGGGGTTGCGTCCATGCCATACGTTAGTGATGGAATTACTTTAGACTTGTAGTACTGGATGGCCGGCAGTAGGCTATATTTGCCATATTTTCTGTCGACTGCCCGCAGTTGAGCAGTTAGGTTTTTGGTCTTTGTCCACAGGGTTTTCTGCATGCTCACACCTCTCTTCGAGCTGTCAATTTCAACTCCCAAGTATTTGAAAGTTGACACGATTTCGATTTTGGACTGGTCAAGGTACCATTTTAGGGTCTCTTTCTTTTTGTTCCCCTGCTTCTGGAGAATCAGTATTTTTGTTTTCGATTTATTGATCTCAAGATTATTCTCCTTTGTGTAGTGGGCTAGGTTGTCGAGTTGGCGTTGAAGGCTCACCTGTGTGTGATCCAAGATGATTAGGTCGTCGGCGTATAAAAGTCTGATGACCCTTGTATTTCTGATTTTCGGTGGAAATGATCTGATCGACTCTTGCGAGTCTTTGAAATCACCAAGGAAAGAGATAAAGAGTGCTGGAGCCAATGGACACCCTTGTTTAACTCCGCGATGAGATGGTATGTAGTTAGAGAGTAACCCTTGGTGGTTCAATCGAACTGACACATTGGTGTTGGAGTGAAGGGCAATAATCGGTTCGAGAATTTCATTGGGGCAGTTCCACTTCTTCAGTTTGTTCCACAGTGTTTGCCTGTCGACTCTGTCGAAGGCCTGAGATAGAGCCACAAAGGCAAGGAAGATTTGTGGAGCGCCTAGCAAAGCTTTTTCTTTAAGAATGTTTAGGATCATTATGTTGACACCGGTGCTTACGTTCTTCTGGAATCCCGTTTGAAGAATGTCCATGGCCGGCAAAGATCGTGCCCAGTTCTGGAAGTGGGTCAACAGGATTGTTCCAAAAACTTTGCCGATGACGTCCAGCAATGCTATGGGTTGATAGTTGGAGGGATCTTCTCTGATGCCTTTTTTGAAGATTGGGACAATGACTGCTTGAGTCCAAGAGGTGGGGATTATCTTGTGATCTTTGCAGTCTTTGAATATCATGCTCAGGATGGTTGACTAGGCGTCAGGATGTTGCTTTAGGTCAGAGTTTGCTAGACCGTCAGGACCAGGTGCTTGTGACAATTTCAGTTTAGAGATGACTTTTTTTATATCTTCTTTGTCTGAGAGGTCAACCCAAGTCGCATCAGTAAATTGTTTTGTTCTCTCAGTGGGGGGCGCAGGGGACTCTAACAGTTGCGAGAAGTGAGTGGTCCAGCTATCTTCAGAGACCCAGTTTATCATTTGAGAATTGGGGTGATGGTTTGTGTTGTTAACGAGTGTCCAAAATTCTTGAGTTTTTTTGTTTGTTAGGACCTTGATCATGTTTTGTGCATCTGATTGGTACAGGGCAGCTATGGTGTTTCTTAGCCACTGCTTATAGAGTCTCAGCTCAGTGTGATAGGTTTCCTATAACGTAATAGTGTTCCAGGTCGCTGCTTCTTTTTTGAGTTTTCTTAAGTAACGTCGTCTGATCAGCAGGTTCCGGTTGTATGTGTGATTATGGTTAAGTGCAGGCTTGTGAAGGCCTTTCTGAGGTTTTTTGTAGGCGAGTAGCAGGGGAATGTAACTGGCCCTGAAGGTTAACTCATTTGCTTCGATGTCAGAGGTTAACATTTTGTATTTGTCTGACAGGGTTTTGATTTCGTTTGTGGTCATGAGCAAGCGAGTTAGCTGAGATTTTGTCTCGAACGAAGCTTTGTAAACTTGCTGGTCTCGACCTCGGATGTTGCAGGTAAGGTGTAGTAAGTTGTGATCGCTTGCTTCAGCTCTGATTACTTCGAAAGAGTCTATTCTCGAGTAGATTTTTTCCGATACAAAGATGTAATCGAGAGTCGCAGAAGACTGGTCGCGCTCCCATGTGGGTATCATGGTTTGCTTAGTACATGCGTTTGCTGTGTTTCAGAGATTTTTGGAGTTCATTAGCGTTACCCACGATTTTCCTCTTTCCTCCGTCACAGTATGCGCAGATGGGTTCAGGCAGTTTGCGTTTAGGTCTCCACAAATCAAGATGTTCGAGGTCTGATATTTGATCATTATCTCGTCAATGATGTTGGCAGCTTCATCGCAGAAGTTTGCTGAAGATGTTTTTTGGGGATTCCAGTAGACATTGATTATGGCAAAGGCTTCTTTGGGAAATGAAGCTTCTGTAGGGATTTTGTTGTTCCTTGTCATAAGCACTGCCAGAAAAGCATAAGTAGCTGCTATTATCTTGGTAGTGGTTATATTTGATCCTGACCGAATCGCTGTCAGTAGACCAGAGGAAGGTCTGCCAAGTGGACCTTTGGAGGCTGGTGAAATCTCTAAAGTACACCCGTCCAGAGCAGGTTTATCCGTCAGCCAAGTTTCTTGCAGGCAGAGAATGTCATGAACCCCCAAGGTGTAACTGCCGTTTTTTGTTAAATGCATGTGGCCTCTGGTGTTCCATGATGCTATGGACAGAGTTGGGTTATGAAGGTCTTCGTGGGTCAATTGTGGTGGCCGTGATGAGTGGTTGGCACCCCGCGTTTGTTGCTATCTTTTGAGGCCTGGTGTCAAGGCATCCCGTAACCAAGACCAAGTGCCCTTTTTTGGCATGGCGCCTGGACAGACGGCGGTCGAGTCTGTTGTTTGTTTGGACCTTTCAGAGCGATCTGGTGATGTGGGTCTACGTTCATTGTTGCGAGGTCTTGAAGTGTGAGTGGTCGTGTAAGGTCTTCCATACTCTTTGTAGTTTCCGAATTCTCTTTTTGTTTCAGTTCTGCCGTTATAAGATGGCTCAGGTTTCGATTGGTCAGATCTGTTCGCTAATTTCCAAGTTGGTCTGGTGAAGTTGGGGTCGCGTTTTCTCGAAGGAGACAATGTTCTTCTCCTTCTTCCCGATCTATGCAAATCCTCTGTTTGTGATTTGTATCTATAGTTTTTGACCAATGGTTTCTTGTAGTTTTCAGCCTGTTCCTTGGTGGTGTTTGCCACCTGGATCTCCATCAAGATGAAGCCCACATGTGCAAGTTTTGCATAAACATCTTGAGGAATCTCACAAAGTGCCAAGTTTTTGATGTGTAGGTAGGCCTTTGCCTGCTTGTTCCTATGGTAGGGCTCTATTAGAGTGAAGTCATCTGACTTTAAGGTTTTGAGCGTGTCGACCTGTTTAAGTATCTTAAGGACCATTCTTCTGTTCAGGATCATATACTGGTCATCAGTCGATTTTTGTTCAATTTTGAATAGACAAACAGGGTTTGTAGGTTGGCCTTTCGCTCTATGGGCGCCCTCTTGTCGGTGATCTGATGGAGGTTTTTGTTCTTTGGTGGGAGAGTGTCTGGTCGAAGAGTTCGACTGGGTTGTCTTTAGTTTTAGGTACAGTTGTTCGATACTCGTGTCTTTCGTTTGCGATCTGTTGTTTGGCTCCGAGCGCAGGTTTGGAAGTAGGGGTTTATCGTTTTTTTCTTATGGGCTGAGCAGTTGGATTACTGATTGTGGTTTGGAGCTGTCTACAGTTTCCGTGTCCAACTCCAAAGATTCTATTGTGTCCTCATGTTGGGTTAGATCGATCAAGGAGCTTTGGCACATGAATTCTTCCGTAGTCCTTGGGGATGGAGTAGAGTGGGTCTTGGTGTTGATAATGTTTTCAGAGTCTCTTCCGTCGTCCGTGCTCTCTCTTAAGGGTTTTTTTGGTTCCTTGTTTGAGATGGGCATTGGTTCAAATGTGATTGCTTCTCCTCTGTTGGTAGAGTCTTGTTGAGAGCAGGCGGTTAACTTCAATAGAGGCTGTTTTTTTTGTTGCAGTTGTCAATTTATGAGAGGCGTCGCTTGGTGGCATTGATTTGGGCACCTCTGTAGATTGTGGAGGAGTTTTGTCTTTTGGTTTTACAAACAGGGGAGCCGTTTTCGTTGGTTGGGATTGGAACAGTGTCTGGGTTTCCTTGTCGTCTGAACTAGTTTTTTTGTGATTCGTAGTTTGAAGGAGCTTTAGTTTTTCTTCCAAAAGGGACAGTTTCAGATCCCAGGATTCTCTGTGCTTCTTGTTGTTTTGGTCCAGGGCGTTGATGAATCCTTCCACAAAGATCAGTTTCGTATACATCATTGCTGTCACTGTGATACTGGCTTTTAGCGAGTCATTGATGCTTTCGTATAATTTCCCAAACGGGGCTAGGGCTATTGTTATAGCTGACATGATGGTTGCCAAGTCAATTTATTTTTGTCGGTGAATCCTTGGGGTTTGAGGTGGCTGTTTCACTTAGTCTCCTGTTTCTTGGGGGAGAACGTAGTCTGGGTGTGAGTGGCGATAATGGGTCTGTTGTGAGTAAACTGTCCTCTGTCTGACTAGGACGATCCAAGTTTTTTGGTTTCAAGGGAAGGTGGTCAAGAACAAGTTGATTCGTCGGTTGAGTACCGAGTAAAGATTGCTGTCTCGGGGTTGGGGATAGTAGTGGTTTAGTACCAGTACATAAATCTCCCTTTGGAGAGATATCTTTGTTTGATGCATATGGTGTTTCAGTTTGACCTTCTAACTGTGGAGGAGTAAGTGTATTGGCATCATTCGTCAGTCCAGGGTTTCCAGAGGAGTTAGGGATTACTTTAGGTGGTCGAACAGGCTCTAAATTGGGTGCCGGCTGAGTTGATGCGGCCGTGTTTGGGATGGTTGCGGTTTTCTTGTTTTGTTTCTACATTGTAGGCATTTCTCCTTGAGTAGCGTTGCTTGTTTCAGGTTCGAATACTTCAACGTTTGGCCGCGTTAGTTGTTTTTTTGCGTTTGCCGTCGTTTTTCTTGATTTAGTAACATGAGGGAGATCTTGAATTGCCTCCAGGATTTCTGCATCCGAAAGCTCAATTGCTTCATCAAGCTTTCTTTTGCATTGTTTTTGAAAGAAGTCTTTGAGAGCTGTGGATAGCAGCGGGCGAGGCATGTTTTTCTTCCCTGTGTCTTTTTTCCTATATTTCCTTTTTTGAGTTTGGTGCCTTTTTGGGTTGAATGTCTTGTTTGGTGCCTTTTGCCAAGGCTTGGTCTTCGATATGTTCCTGGTCAAGTATCTCTAGGTCTAAGTCTGTGTCTCGCTGGCGAGGCTTGGTTGAGTTAGCATTGCTTGCTATGGAAAAGGGGGGGTCTTTGAGGGTTGAGCGACCTACAGAACATATTCCTCATTTCTTGGCCGGCTCTTCTCAGGCGTTGGTGAATCTTTCTTAGGTGGAGTGTTAGTTGTTATTTTCTTTTGAAGCGGATCATGCGTCAGGTCGATGTCGCTTTGCTGCTGTGGTGCTGTTGCTGGGTCCGTGGAGTCCCTTATGGCATGGATTTGAGCCAGGGTCAAGACGGGCGCAGGAGTCGAGAACGTTGGGTGTCGAGAGTCGCCTTGCAGTCTCACCAGAGAGCCGGCGGTCTGACTTACAGGTGGCTTTTGTTGGTCTGTGGGAGCTTGTGAGCCCGCGTTGTGGAGGGAGAGGTTGTCCTCTCCAGGTAAGGTCCGAGTAGGCAGCTCCACCGTCGGCTCTCTTTGCAATCTGCTGTCCCGTTCTCTTCCTTCAGTGATCGAATGACTTTGCACTGCCCAGAGGGGGCTCTCCTCCTCGGCCAGTACTGCAAGCACAGGGGCAGATGCTGACTGTCCTCCGACAGTCGAAGCCTCCGCACCTATAGCCACCAAAGGGGCCTGGCGGGAAGGCTGATCAGATTGGGCGCTGGATTGAGGGGAGGAGAGTAACCCCGGTGCTGGGTACAGTGAAGGTGGAACAAAGTGGTTCCGGAGATCCGTTAAGTCTTCTGCGTCGATAATCGGCAGTGCAGTGTTAGTTGAGTCATTTGTAGGGGTTAATGCTGCCGCAGCTGAGGAGGTTGAAGGGGGGTGAAGTGGTGAAGCACGGGCACCTAGGCCGTGCAGAGTAGGCTGATTTGAAGCGTTTGTGAGGATCTCCGAAAGTGAGTTCGAACAAGAGGGAAAAGGCGAGCACCGATTTCCATCAAATGGGTTTTCGAAGTCAAACAGTGTTGTTGATGCTTGAGCTGCTTCGATAGCGACCGACATTGCAGAGAGGATTGAGGGGGTTGATGTAGCAGTCCTTACCACCTTCTCTTTTTTGGGTTGTGATTTTGGTGCAGCAGGGTCCGAAGTCTTGTAATTGCTTCTTAGTAAACGCCACTCTGCTGATCGCTCGGGTTGGGGTTGAAGATCTGGGGGCCCAGACACGTCGGTTGCATCTTCAAAAGGCTCCATTCCGTCGAACCATCCGGGACTGGCCGCGGACTGCTGCCGAAGACTGTCTCAACCTCGTCTCAAGCTCCGCTCACCGCTCCGCAGTGTTTGCTGTGTATAAGTGGGTCCTCCCACAATAGACACGGTAGAGAGACTGCTGTCGAAGTCTGTCTCAACCTCATCTCAAGCTCCGCTCACCGCTCCGCGGTGTTTGCTGTGTATAAGTGGGTCCTCCCACAATAGACACAGTAGAGAGACTGCTGCGGAAGACTGTCTCAACCTCATCTCAAGCTCCGCACACCGCTACGCGGTGTTTGCTGTGTATAAGTGGGTCCTCCCACAATAGACACGGTAGAGAGACTGCTGCCGAAGACTGTCTCAACCTCGTCTCAAGCTCCGCTCACCGCTCCACGGTGTTTGCTGTGTATAAGTGGGTCCTCCCACAATAGACACAGTAGAGAGACTGCTGCCGAAGACTGTCTCAACCCCGTCTCAAGGTCAATTTTGCTTTTAACTTGTCTCTATGCTTTATCAGAGAATTTTAAATGAAAATCTAACAGAGGGAAATTACCTCAGTTGACCGGTGTTCCCTACCTCCTACTGGTATTAATCACTAGAACTTCACTCTTTACAGCTGTAATTCTGATTGACCTACTTGAACCTGTATATTTTGTAATTATTTGTGTGACCTTATTGTATTTTCTAATGTACATTTTGCTAGGATGTAACCTTGTAAGTTTCGTATTTTCTTGCCACTGCGCCCTGCTACCCCTGGGTCTGGCGCGCACAAAAAGTGAAAAAAACAAACAAACAAACAAACAAACTTCTAACTGAGAAGCTCAGCTACTGTTTGCCATTTTTTTTGTTTTCTCCGTGGGTAAGGCAGGTTCTGTCAATTTTGCTTTTAACTTGTCTCTATGCTTTATCAGAGAATTTTAAATGAAAAGCTAATAGAGGGAAATTACCTCAGACACAGCAGCGAGTGGGAAACCGGAAGTGGCTACTGTTACTGGCATCTCTGTGAATGCTGTGTAATCAGAAACAGTGGTTAATCAGTCACAGTGCAGTCGTAGTGCAGCACTGACAAAACCACCATTATGTTTTGAGAAACGTGAAAGGGTGTTCTTGATCACAACAAAATAACCATACAGAGAAGCATTTACTGATTCCACATTTGTGGGTTGCTTTGAGGTTCTTCATTACATGTGCTATCACTGATTATTGAGAGGTGTTTAAGGACATTCAAACACGTGAAAAACGTATCTAGAGCCTTAAATTATTGAATAGAAGATATTAAACATGTCTGGTGGTAAAGTGGTGGTAATTCCATTACCGGCACTTTGCTGCCACATTACCATTCAGTAGTACAAAGTGCTGGAGTTAAGTCATCCGCTTTACTATCAAAAATAGTTGGAATTCCCACATCAGAATTCCGGCTTGTGATGATTTAAAACAAAATTCCAATGGAGTCCCAGAGAATCCGAATATGGGGAATAAAACCACTATGCCTCTGGTCTGATCCCATGACAATTCCAATTGGGACCGCGCAGCGGCAACGGTGAGGACTGTTGGCAGCAATTCCACAGATTAACCACAGAATTACAGCTAAAGTCATGAAAACACCCACTGTCTCTAGTTACACTTTCAATTGAGAGCAACATAATGCAAAAAATAGATCGTGCAGAACTAATAAAGAACTTTGTGGGCAGCAAAATGTGGGATAGTGCACTTTAGACAATGGACTTATACATGGGATCATGAAAGTGAATTCTCTTTTTGCAATGTTGTCTATTTTACTGTGCCAATTCACTACTTTTAATTTGTAGGTTTGCAAAATCAGCTATTGCAGGTATTGCAACTATGTACTAATGTTGAGGCGGGGTTGCAGTGCAGTGCTCACGGTGGGGGGTGTAATTCTAATGTTGAGCCCTAGGAGGTAAATTGTCTAGAAACTGTGCGGGACTGCAGGAAAGTGGGCCTCAGCAGAATTGTTTTGACTGGTTGTATTCCCGTTAAAGTCTTATTTATTTATTTGCATTTTTACAGAAGTAAGGCGGCCCCTGGGATATTTTCGAAGACAAAAATAGAAACCTAAAATGCGTCCAACACGTGCCTCCTTCCATAATTACTTTATTTAGTCGTTGTCAAGTATTGTGACATTGGGGAGTGGAGAAGACACTTAAATAATTTCGGAAAGTAAATGGGAGGCGCACTAGAGCAGGGAGGGGCCCGTGTGCCCATCCTCACATCTATGGAATAATTATGTTGTTTTCGCAGCTTTAAGGGACCTTTCTAAGACACTGTCAGCCGTTTCTATAGTCAGCTGTAATGGGCAACAGATGGTGAAAGCAAAGGGCCATTATCTACAAGAGCTTTTTTCCAATTTACTGACTGTGGGGATCCAGCAGAGAGCGCAGCGCCGAAATGATGCCTTTTACGGGACGGAGCTGTCAGGGGAACCCCCACCAGTGTCTCCGGCTGACCTATTTCAGTAGACTGCCCTCCTCAAATCACATGTGGAGAGAGGGCCCCAGAGGGGATGCAGGTTTTTTTTACAGTCGTCATGGAAACACAGTCATCTCGGTAGGGTGGCACTCCCTTCAACAGCCCTGGGAGGCCCCGGCTTGAAGAAACTGGGATTGGATAGTTTCTCTTTAGAGGCAAGAGTCCCGGTGGTAGCAGTGTATGTTCCCTGCTGCCCTGTTCCCCCTCCCCTCAAACCCTAATGTCACACCCCTTCTGTTGCGTGGCACTCCTCCTGGGAGCATGGTAACTCCCAGGATGTTGTAATGGGTCACGTGGCAGTAGCCACGTGAACAACCTAATAAAAGGTACAAGGCGCTTCCGGCTCGTCAGTCGAAGGCATACTGACTCTGGTGTTTCTTTTGGGTGTCCCTGCTGGGGCAGCACCGTATGGAGTAGGCCCAGTGACGGGGCCCTCCACGAGGTTGGCACCCCTGCTGGGCAAGGCCACCCTCACTGGTATGCAGCCATGTGATCATGGCTGACTGATGCCACCCCGGCCTGGGTGCCCCCAGAGCCGGGGCGGCTGTGAGCTGGGTGCTCCTGGCCACGTGGGTCCCTCCGGTGATCCGGAGTGAGTGGGGTGCTCTATTGATTGTGGCGTGATTGCCGCCCAGTAGGACTGCATCGGGTGATCCAGACACCCAGATGGGACCTGCCCGGTGGTCCAGGGCAGGGCCCCAACAATGGCAATGAGGATTGCGCCCCCCTCAGACTCGAGCTTGCGGGTTGTGTGCAGCTCATGGGTGCGGCTCGCCTGTGGCGTGGAAGGAGGTGTGTGGCTGCAGCGTCCGTTGTGCCGGGAGCCTAGAGAGAGACCGCTCTGAGGAGCGAGTCTGCAGCAAACGAGGGGGCCGCCGAATAGCTGAGGTGGCCTCGAACCACGAGCGGCGTCGGCCGCAGCACTTACACCCTGGTGAGGCTGCCAAACAGCTGCGGCGGCCCCGGGAGGGTGGATCTGCGCACCTCCCCCCCTGGAGAAGGAACAGGTTGGCGGCTGCGCCGCAATGAGGAGGCGCTGCCCTTCCCTCTCCGCAAGCCGCGAACATGGAGCGGCTACACGTGGCATCCGCTGCATGGGGAGGTGAGATGCCCCTCCCCCCAGCATACCCGCCAGCACTACGGGCCAACAAGGCATGAGCTGCAGCAACGAGAGCCGCAGGGCGGTGCTGTCCGCGCCCCCCCCACAGACCCCCTGGTGAAAAAAAAAAGAAACAAAGGCAACAGAGCCCTGTGACGAGCCCCAAACTAGACAAAGGGAAGGGGCGTGGCCCAAAAGAGACCAGGGCCAGGAAAAAAAACAAAAAACAAAGGTAAGCGGCATCGGCCGTGTGAGCCGCTGCTGTTCCCCAACCTGAGGAGGAGAACTGCGCTGCCCTGGCCCGCACTGCAATTAAGGGGCTTTGCCCCTCCCCCCCATTGAGAGGAGGGACATGTCTCGCATCGTGGCCCACGGGGGGGGGGTGAGAGGCAGCCCCCAGAAAACATGAAGTGGCTCCAGCCACAATGAAGAGAAGGTGAAGGGCAGTGGCTATCGGCACATGGAAAAAAAACAGAAGCAACCTGGAGATGGTGCCCGCGGCAGTCCATCACGAATCCGGGCCTGCAGCGTCAGTGAAACAGAAACAGCACGCTCCAGGCCAGGGTGCCTACAAAAGAAAAATATGTGGGCGCGCTCGATGTTGGTGCCACCCATCGGCCCAAAGTGGTCCACCGGCCTGGTAGGGATGAGGTCTGCAGCGCTCCATGTGGGAGCCAAAGAAATGAGGGGAAGCGAGCGTCATGGAACTGCACATGGCCATGTGTACAGCATACCCAGGCCTCAGGCTAGGCAGCCAACACAGCATGGCACAGGCCAAGGTCTGCACTTTCCACCCAGAGAGGGCTGTGTCCATCGCCCAGCAACTGGGTAGCGGCTCCCCACGAGAGTGCTCATGCACCCTCAATCAAAGACCAGCTAGCGCGGCCACATCGAGTGACTGCAGTGATAAGCGCGGACTCCGGCCACTGTGTTGCCAGTGCCCCCACTACCGGTACCCCACCAGAATGTGGACTTGGCCGATGTGGCCCCTGGACCTCCCCAGGTGCAGCTTTTCCGGCTTTTGTTGTGACTTTGATGTGCCCATCCGAAATGAACACTGGTGAGGACTCAGGCTGGCCTCCTGCAACTTCACGAGGGTGGAAGAAGGATATTGGCACTGACATCCCCATGAAGGCGCGGAGCCTGCAGCAACAGACTTGCTTAAAATGACCCTGTCAGTGGGAAGTGTAATGTGGGGCCAGTAGCTCTCATCAGTGTTTTGTGATAGTAGAACCACTCACCCAGGTTAATAAAGGGTGTGAAAAACTAGTAGAGTGGTCACAGTAGTATTAGTGTGTGGTTGTGTTGAGGTTTTGTGGATTTTGTTTTGTTGTTATGAAAAAGGAGGAGTCTTGCATGGCACCCCTCCTGGGAGCATGGTAGCTCCCAGGATGTTGTAATGGGTCATGTTGCAGTATCCATGTGACCAACTTAATAAAAGGTACAAGCCACTTCCGGCTCGTCAGTTGAAGCCATACTGACTCCGGTGTCGTTTCTTTTGGGTGTCCCTGCTGGGGCAGCACCACATGGAGTAGGCCCAGGGACGGGGCCCTCCACGAGGTTGGCATCCCTGCTGATCAACGCCACCCTCACTGGTACCCAGCCATGTGGTTATGGCTGACGGATGCCACCCCGGCCTGGGTGCCCCCAGAGCCAGGGCAGCTGTGAGCTGGGTGCGCCTGGCCACGTGGGTCCCTCCGGTGATCCGGAGTGAGTGGGGTGCTCCCCAATTTATTGTTTACGGCGTGATCGCTGCCCAGCCCAGCAGGACTGCATCGGGTGATCCCGACACCCAGATGGGGCCTGCCCGGTGGTCCAGGGCAGGCCCCCAACACCTCCCACGTGCAATCCAAACCCCTAAACAAACACATCTGCTGTTTAAGGGAACGTTCAGTGCAGTGCATTGAAGTGCAAGTTTAAACTTCTTCCTACACTTTTATTTTAAAAGTAAACCATTCCGGAACGGTTTCATTTTAAAATAAAATGTAAAAAAAAACAAATCAGAGGAGCACCACTCCCAACTGCTCCCACTCACTTCCACCACTGGGCAAGACTACTTTCCAGTGGAGAACACGATAGCTGAGGATTGGCACTTTAGGCAAACCAGGCATTCCAAATAATGCGAGAATCCCAAAACCCTACACAGCGGGTATCAGTTTGACCTAACTAACCTCCCTCCCCCACAACGGAGAGAACTCTCAACTCTTCTTATTCCAGAGTGTTCTAATGCTCCTACCAAACAGCAGCATTGATTTCATAATATAGGTGTGGTCCTGCGGCGTATGGATTTTTACACCTGGCACCCCAAACGTATGACAGGCTGCAAGCAGTGCAAAATCAGCCCCACTTCCAGATGAAACATGAAAAGGCATCCGCATAAACAACCCGCCCTAATAGCCTCCATTGGCTTTTGTTGATGAATATCGGATTCCAGTCGCAGTCCTCTGCAACATGCTTGAGGTGTTCTGGAGGTGTACTGTACATCTGCTTGGAGGCAAGTGTTGGGCAGCACAATAAAATACTTGTTCAGACTAGGGCCATCTTAACAGTTTTTTGGGCCGTGGGCACAGACAGCTTGCCCTCTCCCGCCTGAGACCCATGCCCTACTCCCACCGCCATCCCTAGAAACCCATGTAACCCCCTGGAAAGCCATGCCCCCTCCCTATCACCAGAATGATGGGATTGCATACCTCAAATCAAATTCAGCAGAACCTCATCTAGGCTTTAAATGGTTTATCTTGTTATTAATACAATGTAAACATTACACCTCACTGTGACCTGCTTCCCCAAGAGGACACTATATTGAAGACATTTTCACTTTGTTTTTCGAATAATATATTCATTTTGAAAGAAAACATAGGAAGATTATTTTAATGCAACTATTAATTTAATCAAATGATAACCTAATAGTTCAACCTGCCATTCTTTTTCTATTTGAATGTGTCTTAAAAAAACGAACATTACATGACTAGGCAGCAGAGAAACCAAGAAGGCATGTAACAAATATCAAAATTCTCTTATCATTTAAGTTCATACCCACACTGCAGGCACATTAGAGTAATCATGGAAAGAATGACATGAGAAGCACCCAATGAGTGTATGCGTTCTAATGCCCTGAGGCTGATGTGTATGAAACACTGCCAAGATTAAACTATACATTTGGTTCTAAATGTGTATATTGCAAAATCATTGAGAGAGAAAATGTTATCTCTTGAACCATTCCAGACTCAATTCTTAACATAGCCAAATCATCCAATCTGCCTTCAATCATAAAGGTAACACATGGACAGTTAAAAGATATACCTCCTCCACCATTTGTGGTAGAGTGGGCCGAGGGAAGGCCATGCTTTTAAGAGGGGTGTGAAGGTGAACCAGTAGTGACCCAAACAGCACAGGATCACAGTCCAAAATAAAGGAAATGCCCAAGGTTCTATATATAGATCAGTGAAAAAACTTTGTTAAAGGGACATTAGGGTTCAAAGTAAAACCGAAAACCCCCTGAAATTCGGCAGTTATGATAAGATAAGCAACCATAACTCGCACCACCGTGTACTGCTAACACTAACACCCAGGACATCAGAGATGACATCACAAATGTCATTGATGACATCACTGATGAAATCACATGGCTGGCTCTCCCTTTTTTTCCTTTACTGACATATCTAAGCCACATAGTTTTCTTCAGTAACAGTCAGGAAATAAAAAATGAAAAGGTACTATATTTGTAGACTTAGGGTCAAGTCATATCATATGAAACATATATATAGCGGAAGACTGGCTTGAAAGAGAGCAATCCTTTCTGTGCATGATAATAATCATTAGCGTTATCAGCATTTTCTCATAGTTTTATTTTTATTACTATACCTTCCCTGTATATGCTCATATTTGTATACATTGTACTCACACTCCTTTCCTTGGGGTTCACTGACATCATTTGATACACATACATACAGTAAGTAGCAGCTTTGAAACAGAGCAATCATTTCTCTGCATAAAGATAATCAGATATGTTATGAACTCTTTCTGCTACTACTTCTGCTTTTTTGCTTACTTCTCTGTCCCTGTATATACTCATATTTGTATGTGTTGTTGTCTCTTTGTGTTTTGTCTGTATTAAGTGTAATTATGTATTAAGTGGGTTTTATTAGCTACTTATGACATGTTTCAGAGTATGCAAAACTCTAATAAGAAAGCAGTTATCATTTCATTATTTTACATGGCAAGAATATGAATATTGCACCTTCATCATGTATACTGCACACACTGCCTAAGTTTCTGCATGAGTTGCTTAGTATACTGGATAGAACTTCATAATAGAATCCTATTTATATCAATGCATTGCTTAATGCACTAATTAGCTCATGATATTTATTCAAATGATCCTTGACACTTTTTGGTCAACATTATAAGAATCCCTCCTACAGAGTTTTCATGAAAAGTAAATGCACATGTGATGTTATCAGTGATGTCATCAATGACATTTGTGATGTCATCTTTGATGTCCTGGGTGTTAGTGTTAGCAGTGCACAGTGGCGCGAGTTATGGTTGCTTATCTTACCATAACTGCCGAATTTCACGGGTTTTTCGGTTTTACTTTGAACCATAACGTCCCTTTAACAAAGTTTTTTTACTGAATCTGATAGGTTTTTAGTAGCGCAACTTAACCATAACGTCTCTTTTAACAAAGTTTTTTCACTGCATTTCATAGGTTTTTAGTAGCGCAACTTAACCATAACGTCCCTTTAACAAAGCTTTTTTACTGAATTTCATGTTTTTAGTAGCACAACTTAACCATAATATCCCTGACTTTATATACATGTAACATAGAACATACTGAACCCCTAGCTAGTGATTTCGATGTTCGCGGACTACCGCCATGTCCGCGGACATATCGAAAATCTGAGCGTGGTGAATGTAAATTTAAATAGTGTGCCCCATTTCCCCTTTGAGGTTGGCTCCGAAAAGAGCCGTTTTTTTTTTCTGCAGATGCTTCACAGACACCTGTTATTTTGTATTTTTTTTTCTTACTTTACTCCTAAAATCTTCACATAACCTTCTCCAAAGCAACCCTTATGTTCCAAAACAGAATGGCATTTCCCATAAAAGATAAGGAAATGCCATCTTCTTTAAAATAAACAGCATTACTGGAATCAATATTCTCATTATTACAGAAGAACATACCAGCTCTAAGCATGAAGGCACACATGCCTTGGTTGATTACACACCTAGCATTGTTTTGCTGAGGAAAAAAACAGAACTATTGTCCCATATTGCCCTAGGTACTAATCCAGAAAAAATTACTTTGGCATTTGGAAGGGTGTTCATTACTGCTTGAACCAAGTATTCCAAATCTGCCAACAAAGTAAGGGCACTGGCATAGCCCAAATGGAAAGCACCATAGTGCAAAACTACCACATGGGGACTGTTGATCCTGCCCATATCTTCACAAACCTGTACAATTCCCTGTACATTGCAATCAGGCACAGTGCTCCACACCACCTCCGCCCCTTTAACATCAAAATTCTTTGCAACATGCCTGCATTGAGCATACTGTTGTAAACCATGCACAAACATATCTCCAAGCACCAACACCCTGACTTTCTCCACTTCTGCCATCTTCACTACACACAGTCTCTTTGAACACAAATCCACAACCTCAACATCTGATTGGCTGATCCCTACAGTCTTCTTTCCATGCTGGATTTGCTGGAAAACCCCAGATGTAGCACGCCCTGTCCGTGGACCGCATAACTCTTAGACAGCACTTCTACCATTTCCACTTCATTCTCTGTGCCATTCCCTCATTGGATATAGCTAAGCAGGCACACAATATGGAGAATGTCCCCAGAACACCTCCATTTTGTTTATTTTCGAACATTTCAGGACACGGCGAGTGTTCTTAGAACACATTCAACTTGCCAGCGAACAATACGGACAACGTCCTCAGAACACCCCCATTTTCTTTATATACGAACATTTCAGGACGCCACAAGTGTTCTTAGAACACTTTCAGCTTGACAACGAACAATACAGACAACGTCTTCAGGACACCCCCTGCGAAAATTCCAGGACCCCACGAGTCTTCTTAGAACACTTTCAACTTGACACCGAATCCATTCTGTTTATTTACGAACATTTCAGAACAGCCGTGTTGTCCGCAGAAAAATCGAACACAACAAAAGTTTCTAGCACATAAAAAAACAGAACATTGAACCTATCTCATACTCCACCACCCTTCCCAAACACTCTTACACACCAACACACTCCACTAAATACAATTTTTAATCCAAGTTTCACGGCGCTGTCCGCGGTCGTCCGCGAATGCAAGATGGCGGGCGCCACAGAAAGTCTGATGCACTTCACGCACCACGAAGTCCAATTAGTGAACACGTCGCATGTCCACGGACATCACGCAAGCCACTCGGCCAATCAGGGCACTGTCCGCGGAGCGAACCGGGAAATCCGTCCGTGGAGCGAACGGAGATATCACTCATTTTTTTGCCTTACATTTTGGTCATTTTTAAAACAACTACTGGACGGATTTACACTAAATTTTCAAAAGCACGCTTTCAGGACCAAGCCCCCGCTCCTGCCGCAAATTTGCTGTAAATCCATCCAGCGGTTTGGGCTGTAGGCGTGCGCAAAGATTTTTCCCATTATGTCTATGGGAAAAAACAAAGGTTTTGGGACCCCCCCTATAACTTTGCCCCCCTGGACCAAACCTCTCCAAACTATGCAAAAAAAGTGGGCCATATACTTTTTTTGCAAAGTTTGGCGAGGATTCGTCCAGATGGAGCGATGTTATAAGCCACCCAAAAAAATGCTCTTCCTATGGAAACAGCAACTTAACCATACCTACATGGACGCTACCGCGTCCATGTAATACTTTAATTAAACACTTAAACACACCACCTACAATAGAAAGAATAGAACATACTGTACAAAAACCCACGCAAAGGGAAGAACAGAGAAGATGTAAGAAGAAACTAGCACTCTTCTTCTGGTTCTAGAGGTGGTAGGTGTATTACTAGCCATACAAAGCATACGTCGATGTTGAAAACAGGTGCAATCATGACCTAATCAGTCTCTAGGGCCTAAATGGACTGAAGGAGCAGTTGAGAGTCAACAGAACCTGGATTCAGTGATTGAAGGGCACCAATTAGGGGTGACTGTGGTTGCTCTGTGCAGCAGAAGGGATGCTCTGAATGATGAAGGTCAGGGTTAGTGATGCTCCAGCGGTTCGAGCCGGCGGGTAACGGTCATCGAGGTGTTGACTTTGGAGGCGTCGATGTGCAGGTCAATGAGGCAGCTGTAGAAGGGCTAGCTGGGCTGAGCCAGGGTTGTGAACCCTCGACAGCATTTTCGTGTGACACACCAGTGATTCAAATCGGGTCCCTGTGTCAAGACGTTGATTCGGGGGTAGCATGTGACAGGCTTAGCTGGGGCACGAGGCAGTATCAAGCTGGTTCGAAGAGCAAGCAATAGTTTTCCTTGGTGGAGGAGCACAAAAGCCAGCATTTTCTCTCTTTTTTTCAAGTGAGATAAACACAGAGCAGCTAGTTCAGTAGAACAGAGAGCTTTGGCTGGTCTGGCCCTCGGGCTTCTATGAAGCCTGCTCAGGGGTACCTGAGGACAGAATGGTTCCATTCAGGGGCTGCTCTCCCAGCTTAAGGAGATTCTAGTGCAGAGTGGTTGGCCCTAGTCCACAGCAAAGTTCACTCCCAATGTGCCCTGGGAGTGGGTAGAGGGCAGACCTTTCTTCCACCTCGGACACTCATTCCTCACCTCAGGCTGAGGGATTTGGAAAGCACAACTTTCCCAAAGGAAGACCATTGAGTTCTTCACCCGGTGAATCTTCATGTCTCGAAAGGACCTTGAAAGGAAAGAATCTAAAGAAGGGATGGGAGACCCCTTATTTTAAAAGCAAGTGTCCCTGGGTGATAGGACTAAGGCTAGCCTGACTTAATGGTCCAATTCCTGTTCTTGAAGTGATTTGCACCAGAGGATGTGAAGGGGACCCCAAAGAAAGACAGAGCGAAACAAGATGGTGGAAGTCTCCTTTCATTGGCTAGGACCTCCTGCCTACTCTAATCCCATCCCCTTCCATTCCAATTAAGAACAAATGCCCTGGGCCCAGGACATCTGCCTCTGGCACTGGTTGTTAGCTGTTCTCACAAAGAGATCAAAGAAGAGACCCGGTCCTCCAGGCTCCTGCCCTGCCATATGACAGTCTAGCTGAGCTTACTAACAGGAGCTGACACATGTGCAATAATAATTGGGATGTGGCAGCCATGAACATAAGTAGTAACATGCCCCATGTTTAAAATCAGGAATAGGTTTATTTAGAGTTTACCCTGCCACCAGCATGGGTTATTCGTTATCATTGTAGTACAGGGGGGCATATCTTGAATGTCGCCCCTGCGCCACGGAAACTTGGTTGTCTCTGTGGCCTTCCAGTGGCCAGCTTATGACCTTTGAATCTGCTCTACCCAACAGAGCAGGTGCTACCAATTAGTCTCCTGATGCAGCAGGACACAAGTGCGCTATGACAAAATGGGGTATCTGGTTGGCAGATTACCCATTTGGAGATACAGTTACCTGCATCATGTTATGCATTGATTAAAAATCATTGCATCACGTGCTCAACTCACTGAGTTATTTTCTTCACCAGGAACAGCCTCAGATGAGAACAGTGATACAGACCCACTGGATTTTGACTGGCTAAACATTGCAGTTTTGAAGTTCAGATGTATTGGAACCTCACAGAAATACAGCTTCAAGTAAGTGCTTCCATGTTAGGTAAGCAGTTCTAGGCCATCTCGCACTCCCTCCTCCCATTGGCTTCCATTGACCTTAATCACTGCAACCAGGAGGCGGGAACCGGTGGCCCAAGCAACTAAAGCCCATGATGAAGGCCCCTGTCTGCTCCCTGTTTGATAATGTAATGCTGCGCTCTACCCTTGCCACACCTCTAGTTGCCTTGTTGCCCGTGTGCCCCGCCCTCTGGTTGCCTGTGTTGTCTGTGTTCCCCCTCTCCCATCTGGTTGCCTTGTTGTCTGTATGGCCCCCACCCCTCTCTGGTTGCCTGTGTTGTCCGTGTGCCCCCCACCCTCCCCTATAGTTGTCTGTGTTGTCTGTGGGCCCTCCACCCCCCCCTCTGGTTGACTGTGCTGTCCATGTGACCCCCACCCCTCTTCAGTCCCCCCTACATTTAACCACTACAGGAGTTTGTCTTGATGCATTATGGTTTACCATCACTGTCTTGTTGCCAATGCTTGTTTTTGACTTTTATGGACTCATTGACTCATGGTGCTTCACTCTTCTAAATTCTCATGCTGGACTTCCCCTGCATCTCATACTCAGGGTGGCCTTGAACCATGCTGTGCCCATCTTCATCTTGAATCCTGGCCTGCATTTGCTGTTCTCTACCAATATTATGTGTTATTATAGACTTCTGCAACTGTATTCGCTCTCCCCTCTTGCTTCTTCCACTCTTTTAATCTGTTTTTACTCTCTGTCTCTCCTCTCTTTGCACTTACTCAATCAGAATAGTCCTTGAACCTAGTGTGATAGCAACAATGTTTGTCACTTCCCCCTTCCTTTTCTCATCCTCCCCACCTCCTCCAGTACTATCTGAAATGTCGTCAGGCCAAGTACGATAGTCGCTTGTTTTGTTCCTCTCCTCCCTTCTCTTCGCTTTCTCCCTCACCTTTTGTTAATGTCCGGCTCTACCAGAAATGTTGTCAGGCCTAGTACGGTAGTCGCCTGTCTGTTCCCAATTCCTTCCAACACCCTCCCTTCCTTATTTGTGTCTTAGCTCTTGCACTATCTGAAATGTTCATGACCTGTTTGAATGTAATTGTATCTTCCCTTGTTCTCTCCCTGTCCTTGAAGCGCTTTGAAACAAATTGGCCCACATTCCGAGTATGGAGGTAGCCATGCTGCTTTTAGCAGCATAGCTACCCCCATACCGGGAACTGGGTCCGGGTTCCCTGAATGGGGAAATACCGGGCCATTCTGACTTTGGAGGGCACAGTATTTCCCCATTCAGGGAACCCTGACCCGGTGCATCTCCATTTGAGCCCCCATAGGGCTCAATGGGAATGGGGAAGATGCTAACAACGGGCCCGTTAATGACGGGACCGTTGTTAGTATCCTAGTCTGCTCGCAGGACCCGCTAAGGACCTGATTTTACCAGGTGTCCTTAGCGGGTCCTGCGAGCAGACCTCTTAATGAGGCGGTAGGGGGTTAACGGCGCCATCAGCTATACCGGTGCCGTAAACCCCCTTTACCGCCAGGGTCGTAATGAGGCCCAGTGTCTATAGGCACTATATAAATAAACTATCATATCACATCATACCATGGTAGAACTCAAACTTCTCTATATTCATTTTAGCTTCAATTATTAATATTTTCCCGAAAGTGAGATGGAATAGCACACAGGTTGTGATTTAATGGTTGCACAAACTGGGCATTTAGAGGTTCCATATAGTGCAACATCTCAGTGTATGCAGACACATTGATCACACTTGTCCTGCCTGTTATCATTCTCATTTTGTTGTCAGCAATCACCTTAACTAGGCACTCATTAGTTTTACAAGGTGCTTATGGCTATAGGGTGTGGATCCCAGCCCTGCAACAAAGATGAACTGTAACAGGCGTGCTGCAAAGTGCACACTCACAAAGTAGTAAGCATGTCAGTGTTTTTGATTTTAAAAGAGATTGCCAACTTTGAGCAGCAGGTACTAAGGCAAGATAGAATCCTATGTCTGTTTTTTCTAATTCATACATCTCCCCTACAACAGTTTGACACGCACATACTTGGCAGAGAAAATATTCTCAAATAAATCCTTTGCACACTAAAACATATTTATTGTGCACTGGGTCAACATAATTTGCATTACTATTACTTTCCTGTTACATCTGGAGGGACAGCCTATCTGTCACTTTTTGTTTTCTCTTGGAGAGACAGGCTCCAGGGAGGTTACCCCCAGCCAATAACAACTTTGTATCTGACTGAGATAACATGTTCCTGGCCTATGTTTGTTACACAGCGCTATACAAACAATTAGAAGACAAAATACATGATTCAGCTCTTATAGCATGCTGGGCGAAAACTATACTCAGTTGCTTTCAGAATTGTTTCCCTCTTGGGCTATACATCCCTGCTTTCTGAAACCATACACTTATTTATGGATGCTGTGGATGGAGGAACCCCCTACTGTGTGCTTTGCAGAATCAAGGGTTCAGGGGGGCTGACACTCCAGAAATACTTTTCACTAAAGTGAGGACCTGCCAAACCCTCCCTCAGCCCCCCCCAATGTGATGACAACATTTCTTCCTGAGAGAACGTTTCTTTCTGAGGGAAGCATTTTATTTTTAACTCTGAGTCATGTTAATTTGGGTGCTTTAAACGAACCTAGTGCCTAAGCAATCAGGGGTTTCAATGCTCAGCTAAACAGTAATAATTTCATCTGCCACTGAAAGGATGAAAGTCTGAGTCAACTCTGATGAGGTTCAGAATTGGTGTCCTGCAGGTCACAGAGCTCAGCACCCTACTTCCTTTAACTTTGTATATATTTTTTCCAACATAATGTAAAAGGTGAACTATTACTGCCCATCTCCTGCATCCTGCTGGATAATATCTGATATTTGAAATAGATGGTGGCAGGGCCCCCTCAAGAATTTGCTGTCACATGCATAACAATCTGACCCTGGGGCTGTGGAGGCCAAATTATGGAATCCTAGAATTAATGGGACGATATTAGCACACAACAAAACTGCAGCTGTTGGGTACATTTTCACATCACATTCCAACTAATTGCACCTTTAGACACAAGGAGAAGCAGAGATTGGACCAGAATAACACTGTTCTGATCAGGTACGGAAAATAGGTTTAAATCGAGGTGTCTGTGTGCTAAGGCAGTAATGTAGACACGAAGCCACACCTCCCAATTTGTTATCACTGAGGATTGGCTGCAGTCACCAGAAGTGCTATGCATATAATAACCTACAACACGTAAAGAAATCCCACCCCATCAGGACACTTTGTCCTGCGAGGCCCGGATGCAGTTTTCCCCTCTGATTTGCACCCCTCTTGTGACGGTCCGGTATGGATGACACATGTATATGCCTTTCCCAATTTCATGACCTTTTGTCTCCCTCGCTTCAAGTCTCGAGGAGGCTAGACTGTGGCAGGCAGGCTGTCGGCAGCAAAGTAAAAGTGCTCATCATGGGGGGCAGACAAACAGTAACAGTGGTGGCGAGCTGCTACACCATGCACCGAGGGAGTCAAGCTGTTGCAGTGCACCACCCACACAAGAGATGGGGAAGCATCCAATCCAAGGCAGGCAGGAATCAGGATAGAAACCATGGCCTGCTGTCTATTAAAGTGTGGGCCCCTGTGCTGCTTGACTCTGAGGCTTGTGTAGTTGTACTCACTCACTTTTGCATTCACTGCCACACACAGCAGTCAGGGAAGGCAGAGAGAACAGTGACAAATGACTGCAAGGCGCTTTAGCACCACCCATATTCCAAAACTATTACACTAGAGTAAAGAGAGGGAGAAATGGCATATGCTGAGAGAAAGAAAGCTTGTAGCTGATGTTTGGTTATTTGCACACCCAATGACTGTCCTTGGACATGGTATTCCCTATGACCATTCCCACCCAGTTCCTGTCCCTCCTGCCCCAAACACTGCCTTATGGAAATTATTTTAGCTAACTTTATTCAAGCCTTACCATTAAACTTTGCACTCAAATCATCTGCCAGTGTTTTCTCAAAGCAGTCTTCTGAGACTGAATGACTTAATTGGAGTAATAAACAGGCTACTGGTGTAATAAAAAAAAAAGTCTTAACCAGGTCTGACCTCAGCCACTCAATTTAAAGCACTATGTGTGTCCTTCACTGAAGTCATCTTGAAAACAAGCACTGGCAAAGCAAACAGTTTTGTCTTGTCTATAAGTATTAGGCATTTGCAGGCACTGCTATTAGACACCCAGGTATTCACACCATTTCACATCTGCTGCCATCAATAGCCATTTAATAACACTGTAGCAGTGCCTGGCAAGTGTCTTTCCTATGCCTACATAAAAGCCCAAAATGTTGACATTGTCAATGCTTGTTTTGATACCTTCCTAATTCCTGGCTCTGATCTCCACTTTGGCTCCAGCAGTGAGCAGCATGTGTCCAATCAGCAAACTAATTGGTTGCCATGTGATGGGGACTGCACAGTCTGGGGGTAGCAATGAGTCAGCTCATTAGTTTGGGATGTAAGGTGGCAGATCCACCTATATGCCCAAACTACTGCATTAGAATACAGACATTGCAGGAAAAACGTCAGTCTGTGTAATTTGCATAATTCTAGTTTATGATAAAGAACAATTTTGAAAAGGTAATTCAGTTTCAGTGTATTTCTTCTGCATTCAGTCTCATTGATTTGACATGCATAGAGAGATAAACGTGCAGTAAGAAATATCTCAAAGCAACGTTAGCCACAGTAAATGGTTTTGCTTAGAGAGGATAAATGAATGTTTTGTATTTCATTTGCATGCTTTACATTTGTTGAAACTCATCCAAAAGGAGATAAGCATGATATTGTAAATAAAGCATCACAGGAGAGCATGAGCCATTTATTCAGAGTGTATTAAGTCCAATATTTGTTTGTTATTAGAGTTCCTGCTAAATAATTATTAGGCAGTATTCTGTAATTAGTCTCACCACTATAAAAATATCCCAATACGTTTACCGCAATATATTTCCAAGAGCCAACAAACTGCCACTATAGCAAGATACCACAAGATAACACAAAATACTAGATATAACCCCAAATTATATCCTACAGATTTGGTGTGTTGGCCAGGAAATGATTAAATAATTACTGGGCATGGCCTTGTATCCTAAAGCATAAGCACATTGCCCACTCATTCATTGAATGAGTGCTGTGAGGTAGTGCAGTACTGTGTGCTCATTTGATTTCATTATAGTGTCATTGGCATAGTGCCACCATGTCCCACAATCAGGCTGAGCTTTCTGAATTGTGAGATTACCTCGAGGCAAAGCTTTACGCCCATGCAGTTTGGTGATGTGAGAATATGGAAAAACTGAATTACCACAAAGTTAGCAAAGGAGGTATTTGAACAGAGAGAGAAACTATTTAATGAGAGTGAGCAAGAATTAACCCACTTAAAAGCAATATTAGATGACATAAAACAAGATAAAGATGTTGCTTTTTGGGAAATACAAGCCCTTAGAGAAGACGGCAGGGAAAAAGATAAATAACTTCATGCTATGGAATAGTAGATATTTAAATTACTGGAAGAAAATGACAAAAAGGGCAAAGTGCTTAATCAATCTCCGACACAAATCAATGAATTGCAAGCAATAATCGATAAGGTCAGGGATGAGAATTCTCATCTCTGTCATGAGGCAGAACAGCTTCATGGAGAGTGCAAGAACCTTTAACAGCACATATTTGATCTCAGATCTCAGAATAAGCGACAGGGTACTACATTCAGTGGAACTGAACTCAATCACAGCTATGTCCAAGAAAACAATGTACCAACAGCTTTTCCTTTGGCCAGACATGGTTATCACACAATGGTGGTGTCTGAATTACTTGCAAATATTCACACACATTCTTGCCCACAAGAGAACGGAAATGAGCGACCAAATGACACATACCAGAATGCACCATGTAGTCCTATAAAAATTATGAAATCCATCAAGATTTTAATTAAACCATTCAAAAAGGGAGGCGGTTGTTGCATGGAAGACCATTTAGTGACCGTTCATGATATATTCAATGCCCAACAGATACCTAGGGAACAATATAGACAGTACTTTCACCTTACCTTAGATGCAGCATCTGCTAGTATCATTTGTGGTCTCAATAACCGGAACATTTGACATGGGCAAACTTTAAGAAGAAGGAGATTAGACATCTATTCTCACCTGACCAATCCATACAGGATGCCAAAAAAGCAGCTTACACTATAATGGCAAAGCCAGATACGTGAACGAATTGAGAAGCGCTTGCAATATGAGCTTGGATTTGCACAGCAAAATTTGGAAAAGTCTGCTAATGGTGCAAGGACATATTATGATAGGAAGGCATCTGTGAGAGAAAATTAAATAGGAGTCTGGATATACAAGTTTAACTTAGGAAAGAATAAACATAACAACTCTAAATTCCTTGCAGCATGGCAAGGGCCATATAGAATTGTAGATAAGGTTTTACCTGTGGTCTACATAATTGCTTAAAAGGAGGGAGAATTAACAGTGGAACAGTTTGTCCATGTTAATCAAATTAAGCCCTTTCACCTGAATCACAAAGTGAAAAGACTAGCACCAGATGAGACTAGCAGGGGGTGAAAAAGTAAAGTGCTTACCTATTAAACAGAATTACCAGAGCAGATGGATAGGTGTAAATAGTGCAAATATGTCAAAACAAGATTTAAAGAGGTAAATAAAAAAGGAAAAGCATGTCAAGTTAGTGAACAAAAATGTATGTACATAACTAAGAGAAAGCAGTGTTGTTTTTGAGACTTTTACCTGAAAAATACCATGTGATATTAGTGTGCTTAGTTCATGTTATTTTCAGTTGGTCATAAGGAGATGTCTTGGATGTATTATATGTTATTTGGTATAATCTGTACTTGTGTGCATAACTGAATTTGATTTCAGATTTCCCAGTGAGAAAGGAAAAGCAATAGGTTTGATGTGCTTGATTCTTAAATTGTCTTTTCTTTTTACTCTAGAAAAATAATTGTTTTCCCTGTGAGCGCTGGGTCCTTGAAGTGCTGGATTCCTGGAGGATATCACTGGAATGGAGTCCCCAGGAAAGCCCCATGGACTGAAGAAGGGGGTGAAGATGATGACTCCGAAAGATGTGGAGATGATGACCCCAAAAGATGTGAAGGTGATGACCCCGAAAGTAGTCCCACATAGTCCCAGAATGGAGGTTCATTCCACCAAGAAAGGTTTCCTGTGTGATTTGTAAATTATGTAAAGACAATTTTTACTATTTTGATCACAAACTGATTTTCATCACAAGTTGATTTTGATCACAAACTGATTTGTACTGGTTTTTACTGACTAAAGCCAATGACACAGTTTTGAGGACTTATGTTTTCTGAAAGTAACAATGTTTTTCTTTCATATTTCAAACAAAAATAGATTAACAAAACATTAAAAAATGAAAATTAAAAAAAATAGATCCCCATTTAAAAGAGGATAAAAGATAAAGTTGATCAAGGAGATAAAAAAATCATTCTAAAAATGATTTCTTTTTCTTAAAGATGTGTATTCTTTCTTTTGCTAAAGACTCCTCATTCTTTTGCTCAAGAATCCTAATTATTTTGCTCAAGACTGGGATATATACATAATGGTTCTCATGTATAAACATTACCAGTTGCATGATGTTCAACATCTAGACTCTGAATTTCAACCTCTACACTCCACATTTCATCATTCACAGTCACATTAAGGTGAGGGTTTGAACTTTAACTAGGGACACGGGTGTGACACTCAGTGTTGGACTCAAGAGTATGAGTCTCAGGCTGAATTTAAATAGATGCCAATGCACAGAGCACATGCTTGAACATGTTCACTATGCTCCATGATGCTATTTTGATGGGCTGAGCTGCACTGAAGTATAATACTAACATGAAATGAATATACTAATTCACCCATTCCCATTTAACATGTAACAGATTCCCATAATAACATTTAGTGCACATTAGTCAATGAAATAAGCTGGATGCAGATTGAGCGAAATGCATGATGCTCTGAAAATGGAAAGAAAAATGATTTAAACGTGCAGGCTGGGTCTGTGTTGTAAACTGAGGAATGTGAAGATCAGTTATACTAACAGTATGGCATTGTATTGGTGCAGGAAGTGCAAGAAAGATGTATAATGTTTCTCTTCAGCAATTTGGTTAGCACAATGAGAAAGGCACAGAGCAAATTGTGGGATTTTGTAGTGGGATGATCTGGACAAGGGGAGGTGCATTTGACTGTCAAGGGATTTGATGAAAAGGGTTTGAGGCAGAGTTAGAGAGGCATTCCTTGTCTTGCACTCAATGACAGAGGAGCAGAAATCTGGTGCTGGGCTGACTGTCTGCTGGGCTGAAATTAAGGATGTTTCTCTCCTGGTTTGGCAATCTTTAGAAGGACTGCACATTTATCGGGCGACCTTAGCTGTGAATGACCCTGGAACACTGCCAAGCTGAGTCAGGGAATATCGCCAGCTTAACTTAGGTAATTATCTGTTAATTGAGGTGCTGGTGAAGTGAATGACACTGTAGCACACATTAGATGATTCAGTTTATTTTTAGGTTCTGCATTGGAGATTCAAATTTAAATGTGCATTTGAAACTGTGTTTATACTTCTCAAAGTCTTGCTGTTATTCAAAGTATATTCATCCTGCCAATCTTTTTTGAAAAGCAAAGGTTGATTTAGCAGAGCCTGGCACAGATAGAGCATTGAAAGCCATTGCAGTAAAAACTTTGCTTACATTGTGAATTACAACATGGGTGTACGTGTCACTCTGTGTAACTTGCATAATTCTAGTTTATGATAAAGAACAAGTACGAACAGGTAATTTAGTTTCAGTTTATTTCTTCTGCATTCAGTCTCATTGATTTGACATGCATAGAGAGATAAATGTGTGGTAAGAAATATCTCAAAGCAAAATTAGCCGCAGTAAATTATTTTACTTAGAGAGGCTGAATTAATGTTTTGCCTTTCATTTGCATGCTTTATATTTGTTGAAACACAGCCAAAAGGGTATAAGGGTGATGTTGTAAATAAAGCATCACAGGATAGAATGAGCCATTTATTCAGAGTGTATTAAGACTAGCATTGGTTTGTTGTTAGTGACCCTGGTAAAATAGTTGGTAGGCATATTCTGAAATTTGTCTCACCACTATAAAAAGTACCCAATAGGTTTACCACAATATATTGCCAAGAGCCAAGAAAATACCACCATAGCAAGATACCACAAGATACTGCGGAATACTAGATATAACCCCAAAATATATCCTACAATGCCTTCACCTTTAGGCCATGCCTCTGCATGTCAAGCTCAGAATCCAGGAGGACACCAAGTGTTTTCACTTGGGAGCTAATTTGGAAGGGACAGTTTGCAATTGTAAAGTGCCAATATTTCACAACCCTCTTCTTTAGTCATTGAGCTGAACCAAACAGCATGAGCTCAGTTTCCTCATTATTAACAGCAAGGAGTTTATGCCTCTCCAATTTTGGATAAAGTTGTAGACTCTGTTAGCATTGGTTATATCTACCTCATGATTGCCGGTAAGTTTGAAGACAAGCTGAGTGTAATCAGCATAATTAGTGTATTTTATATCCATGCCATCAAGAAGATCGAAAAGGGGCTGTGTATACACATTAAAAAGAGCGGGTGATAAACACGCTCCCTGTTGGACCCCACACACTAACGTTTCTGATTGTGTTTAGAAACCGCCACTGGCAACCCTGGATAGACTCTGGCTCAGAAAGGATGCCCTGTAGGAAATTGTATGCACATAGCATTTAATAAGTGTGGGTAGCCTCTTCAACAGCAAAAGAGTGCTTGACTAAATCAAAAGTTGCTGCGAGGTCTAGAAACATGACAAGGGCAATTTTACCTTTATCAGCAATGCCAACATGATTATCTCTTACATTCAACAGTGCAGTCTCCGTGCCATGCATTGCGTGGAAGCCGGACTGGTGAACACCCAATTTATTGTTTACCATATGTTTTAACCTGAAGATAAACTGAGCTATCGAGCACCTTCAGTAAGATGGGAACAGTCATAATAGGATGGTTATTTCCAAAAATCCCTGGGTCGGGGCTGGCCTTTTCAAGGATAGGTGTAATCCACACCTCTTCCAAGCATTGAGGAACCAGGCAAAAGAGAAAGAGGAATTGATGATGGTAGTGATTGAAAGGGCCAGGTGGTGAATACACTCCTTAAATGATGGCTGGACATTACCCCACCTTGTGCTTTGATAGTGTAACTTAGACTCAGGTGTCTCTGGGTTCTACACAGGGCCTCATTACACGGATGGCGATAAGGGTTTACCGGTACCGGTATTTTACCGGTACCGGTAAATCCTTACCGCCTTACTACGAGGTCACTTTGCGGGTTGGGGAATTTAACGCCTGCTTTTTGCAGGCGTTAAAAATCCAACCTGCAAAGGGACCAGGGAGCTAATTACGGTACCGCAATTTGAGGTACCGTAATTAGCGCCTTCCCCATTCCCATAGAGCCCTGTGGGGCAAAAATGGGAATGGGGAATGTCAATGGTGGAAGGGGGAATTACCGCCCCGCCAACCTTGGAATAGGGCGGTAATTCCCCTTTCCACCAAGGCGGTGCCAGTATTTTACCGGCATGAACCATGGCGCTAGTAGCGCCATGGTTCACCACCATCCGTGTAATGAGGCCCACAGTAAGCTCCTAAACAACTACAAAGCGTTATTCTTTAACATTTTTTTCAAAACTGAATTAACCACATAAACCAGCGGTGGTGCCAATCTTCTTCACATTTTTGTTTTTCCTAGCTACCATTTCGTAACATTGCCATATTGGATAGAACGTAGGGTCTTAATTCCTCTCATTACGTAAGTGTGTTTGTTTCCCTCCCTAAGGCATGCTATTTGTCAATCATCAAATAGATTTAAATTGTAAGCGTAAATGCATACCTATTAAAAAATTAAAGATTTTAAAAGTGACTGTGTGCTGTGCAAAATCGCAGTGTAAACAATTATTTTTAGTCATCTCTGTACAACATTGCTTAATGCGCGAATGAGTTAACAATTCTCAGAAGTGCAATGACCTTTACCTGGCTTCAATGCCTAAAAAGCACAATTTGCAAATGCAATTGTCATGCCGGTCAATGACTATTAAATGTAAAAGTGACTGTTTGCTGTACAAAATCACATAGTAAACACATATCTAGTTATTTAGGTGCAAAATCGCTTAATGTTCTACCGAACCAATAATACAATGGGCCTCATTATGAGGTTGCAGGTCCGGTAACAACGGTACCGGTATACTTGACGGTACAATTGATACTGGACCGGCAAACCTCGAGTTGTGCCGCGGGTGCCTTTCATTCCGCCAGGTCTGCCGCGGTGGAATGAAAGACACCCGCGAGCACAGCATGCCTGTAGCACCGGCACTGTTATGAACAGTGCCGGTGCTACAGGCATCCCCATTCCCATTTCAGCCCTACGGGGCTGAAATGGGAATGGGGATCTACCAGCACCCATGAAAGGGTAATTACCAGGTCTGGCGAGGTCGGAATACCCCAGTAATTGCCCATTCGCGGGTGGCAGACTTTCGTGCTAGTATGGAGGTAGCCTTGCTGCTCTTACCGGCAAGGCTACCTCCAACCTCGTAATGAGGCCCAAAAGTGACCTATGCTTGGCTTTAATGCCTAGAAAACACAATTTAGAGATACAGTATATTAAAATGATTGATTAAGATCCTTGCCAGGCATTCCTAAAATGTGTGATGGATTAAGAAATATATTGAATGCTCCTGTCCGCCTATTGGCAGGACAGTATACCTAACAGCCAGAATCTTAAAAGGTGACTATGTGCAGTAAAAGATTAGCATTACATGCACTTGGATGCAGTCTGAGCTACCACTAAAAGTGTGCAAATACACTGGTGGATTCATTTTTAAATGTAACTGAGTCATGTTCAAAAATGCATTTGGATAACGCCATTCCTAAAAGTGAACATTGGATTCTGGCTATAGACCGTCTACATAATGTATAGGCCTATGTGTTAAGGCATCCCAATATGAGAATACAACACAATGTTGGAAACCTTGGTGTTTCTGTATGTGCAGCCCAGGCAAAAAAAGATGACAGGCAGGGGGCGGGCAAAGAGGCAACAGTATATATGACCATAGAGAAGAGAAGAAAACACTGCATATGTAATCAACAAGAAATCTAAAATAGACAAGACTAAAATGGGATACATCAGGGTAACTTGCATCTTTAAGGACCTAAGAACAGGGAGGGTGAAATAAAGAGAAAGAAGGAACTGGAGGGGAGGGGGGTGGCTGGAATTTGAGGAGGGGTAAGAAAAAGAAAAAGAGAAACAGAAAAAGACCAGAATAACTCATAGATTATCCAAACTTTCTATGGATTGGATTCCTAGTAAAGTGCACAGCTCTTCATCAATATTATGACCTCTAGGATGTTGTGTTTTGAAATCTATAATACATTTTGTCTCACATTGTCTCAACAGCAACACCCTGTAACCTCCCCTTCGTGATAGCTCTATGCTTTTTATAACAAAAAATCTTAGACCCTCTACTTAGCCTGCGTGTTTCTTTTGATAATGTTTCGCCATAGGGTACACCTGATCATTGTTTTTGATTGCTCTGACATGTTGCAAAATGCAGATCTTGAGTTTGCAAATCGTAATACCAATGTACCATTTCATACATGAGCATATAAGAGCGTATACAACACATTGGGTCTTACAGGTTATATTTAATGCTATCCTCACTTTGTGTCCTAAATGGGATGGGTACATGAAATGGTATCTTGTGCATACTTGCAAACTTTGCATTTTGTGCATTTGTGAAAACCCATCCCGGATGTTTCAAACCATTTACTGCCTTTCACTTCTATGTCTTTGTTCATATAGCTGGAAATGAGCATGTCCTTAATGGATACCGATCTACGATAACTAATCTTTGCTCATTTCCGCATAAGGGGTTTGATATTTTTATCTAGCATTAAGATATGTCAATGTTTGCGTAGGATCCCTTACATCTTCAGCTGCTCTGTCAAACCCAGTATGCACCTAATTTCTTCATTCTCATCCCTATCTCTGGGTAATTGATTATTGGAGGATAATAGGCTGTCTCTGTTCATCTCCTGTACCTTGAGGTATGCCCTTTCTACCACTTTTTTGGGATCGGCCTAGTAGCAAAACCCCCAAGCTGTTATCTTACTATCTTCATCATACCCCTCCAAACTTGAACAATTTCATCTAATGCAAATGTATTCGCCATACGGAAAGGTCCAGGTGAGACTCTTTAAATGGCAACTGCTTGCATGTATGGGAATGTTTGAACCTGTGACCTTTCTGTGCAGGGACGCACCTAAACATCCATCATTCACTTTTACAATAACTTCCAAAAATACCATGGATTTTCTGCTGTGGGATTCAGTAAATCATAGATTGTATATATTCTCATTTAGTTTGCCACCAAAATCTAACCACTCTGCATCACTGCCATGCAAGATTATAAATTAATCATCTATAAACCTTAGCCAGAGCATCACCTTTTCTGTATATTTGGCATTCTCATCTAATCAGACCATGTATTGCTCCCACCAACCCATGTTCAGGTTTGCATAAGCAGGAGCAAGCCATGGCTGTACCTTGTAGTTGTCCAAAAAAAGTCTCATCAAATAGAAAAAAATTGTTAGTCAGGCAAAGCTCTATCATCTCCAGGATCATCTGCGTATGGCTTCAGTAATTCAAAGAACGTAAGTTCAGATAATGTTCACAGGATTTCATAGCAAACTCATGGGCAATCTATGTATAAAGGGAAACCTCATCTAGGGTAGCAATCATATATTCTTGTTCCCATGGTAATTCATCTATTTTTTGTAGGAAGTCTTGCGTATCCTTTAGGAATGAGGGCAAACTTTATACCAATGGACGTAAGGTCTCATTGATCTATTTTGAAATATTCTCCAAAAGAGGTCCTATTAATGTTACAATTGGTCTCCCTGGAAATTTTTTCAAGTTCTCATGAACCTTGAAGAGAAAATATATAGTTGGTGTAATTGTTTTCTATGGAGATAGAAATGTCCTATCATCATCATCCAAAATTCCCTTAGTCATCCATTTTTCCACAAAAGCATCAACCTGGCTCTCCATGCTCTTTAATGGATTGTTTTCCATATGCTCGTAACAGGCAAGGTCATTGAGTTGATGATAAGCTTATTTAATGTAATCCACTTTGTTCATCACTACTATGTTCTGACCTTTGTCAGATGGTTTGATAACATAATCTTTTATGCACTGTAAACCTTCAAGAATTTTGCAATAATTTTTCGTGAGATTGTCTTCACATCTACGGATCTCCTTCTTCCGTGACTTTTTTAGGTGACTTATGACCAATTCTTGAAAAGTTTCAATATTGCTGCCTGGCAATGATGAAGGATTGAACCTTGATTTTAGTTTAAGTCTTGTTTTTTTGTACCAGTCCACAATTATGTCATATTCCTCCCATTATGCCATATTCCTCCCAATCAATGCCATCATGAGTGTTGCATTCCAAACCCAAATGTATAAGGTCTGCAAGAACATCTGTATCCTCAGTTGTGATATCTTTCCTACTCTCTTGGGGTGCATGTCAGGATGCTTTTGGTGCTTTCGGTGGATTTACAAGAAATGATGTATTCAGATGTATCTGCCTCAGATATCTGTCAAAGTCGGAAAAAAAACAAGTGGCCCAGATATGTGATATCATCAATGACATTTGTGATGTCATCTTTAATATCCTGGGTTTTAGTCTTAGCAGTGCATGGTGGTGGTGTGAGTTATGGTTGCTTAGATTATCATAACTGGCAACATTCTGAGGTTTTTCTGTTTTACTTGTAAACATTATGTCCATTTAACAAGGTTTTTGCATTGAATTTTATAGGTTTTTATTAGTGCAACTTAACCATAATGTCCCTTTAAGAACGTTTTTTTCAGTGAATTTCATTGGTTTTTACCAGTGCACGCTAATGTCCTACAACTTATAATATCATAGTTTACCTCATTATAGCAGCATTTCTGTCCAATTACAAAGTTACACCTTAAAACTTTGTGATTTCCCACCTTGTAGCATCATTGTTAACACATATATACACTGTTTTCAACTTTATCCACTGCTTTTGTTTTTGTTGACGTCTGCGAACCTTCAACGTCATTACAGACTTTCCGGACAGTGTCAAATGGCCTTGTGCACGCCCGTTGCATGGTGACGTGTTCGTGAACGTGTCCACACTATGCTGATCTAGCAACTTTGAAGCTTTAAATGTACCCCCGCACAACTCCTACACCTATTCTTACTCATTATCCATTAGAAATCTAGCACAAAGCACATACTTTGAAGAATATTAGCAAAACTGCCATTTATCTTAAAAATGGCATCTGCTATTGCCATCCCTCCTCTTCAAGAGCCACCAACACCACCAGCTGGAGGACCTACACAACAGAAGAAGCGTAGTACTTCAAAAGACAATGAAGAGTACCAAGAAGATGAGGTAGTGGAAGTGCCTATCTCTAGCACCCAGAGAGAATCATGGGTGTGGCAGTTCTTTACCACTGTTGGGAATGTACCAAAGGCTCAAGCTACCAAAGTGAAATGCACTGGGTGCAACGCTGTACTCAGTCGCGGACTACCTGGACAGTACTCCTACGGGACTACCTCCATGCACCACCACACCAAATCCAACCACTGCAAAAAGGCTGTTGATCCATATCTTTCGAAGACAACAGTACTCTGTATATACTGTAAGACACAACTCTGCATGGTGGAGCAATTTCAAAGTGCTTTTGAAGCGGTAATCCAGGAGCATGAGACACATTGCCCCCTACCTTAGGTGTAACACATGCACAACACGTTCCCCTGTCCACCTGCCACTTCATATTACTGTTTGGTGCCTCTTCCCACATTTCCCTCCCCACTTTACTTTCTGACCTCTCCTGCAACAGCAGAAAAACACCAAACATAAGTTCCTTTAGGAACCTTCTTTAGCAGTTACAAAATGGAAAAGAAAAATCTTGTAGACTCCATCTACTTTACATTTCTCAGTGAAGTACATAGATTCAATAAGATTTTCCAATAACAATTTTGTTTTATGCTAATGGGAATAATGTGTCATTCATCCCCCGATCCAGGGACTGGAACGGGGAATAACGGCCCAGCAGCCCCAGTTATCGGGCCTGGTGAAGTGAGGGCAGATAACGAGGGCTCCCGACTGTTATCCTCATTCCAGCACGTGCAATGGGGGATGAAAGCCATTAACACCCCAGGTTCCCAAGGCGGGAACCTGGGGAGTTAAAAAAAAGTATTTTTCTTCCTACATCGGGTCGCCTGCAGCATCCCGCTGTAGGAAGGAAAATCCTTTTTCCAAAATGCCCACAATGGAATGGGAAGGCAGGGCTCCGTACAAGAGCCCCTCTTCCTTTTCCATAGCAGCCTGCAGAAGGGGAAGAGAGAACCCTATGACCATATTACCACAAGTATATTTTTTCCCTTTCAAAATGATCCCACTTTCAAATAAATTTACCAATTAGCAGGTCCTAGGTGGACATGTCCACTTCTACCAACATTTGTAGTCCCTCATCGTCATGGCCAGTAGCCAGATTGTCCGGGTCATGACCTTATGTCACAACCCAGACAATCTGGCCACTGCCTATGCCCACAGGCTATACCTGAGTCACCAAAGGTATATCACTAATTTGTGTGCATACATTCTGACACTAGTCAAAAAATAAAACACGGCCACATTTGCAAACCGTGCTTTAAGGTCCTTGACAATGCTCCTTACATGAGTTTGCTGGAAATCCGCCAATGTTTCATTTTTTCAAAAGTGTCAAAATATATGTACATACAATAGCCATATAACTTAGCCCCTACTAAAAAAAATCCATTCAGACTTTACACAAACATTCAAGGTTGGGTCTATAATCTTTCTGAAAACCTTTGTCCTCATTCATCAAATGGCAACAAAGTTATAAGCCATCTAAAAATGTTGAGACACCCCACTAACGTAGCCCCATCTAGGCAGACAGAATTTGCAAATACATGTATATCTAGATCTAAATAAATGTTTGCAAACTCTTGTGTAGATTTGTCAAATGGCCCAATATTTATAAGCCTTTAAAACATTTCGGGAACCCCCCTTTAATTTTGCCCCCTCTTGACAGAATGCCACGAATCTTTGCAAAACATATATATCTAGATGTACAATCGTTTTGTTCACTTTTGTGCACATTTGTCAATTTGCACCACATTTATGATCCTTTACAATATTTTGGCACCCCCCCTCTAATTTTGTTCCATATTTACAAAACATTTCCAATAACATTCAGAATCAGGTCTATAATAAAATTCCCAAATTACATGCAGTTTCATTGAGTGGCACCAAAGTTATATGCCATCCAAAAACTGCTTTTCACCAACTCTGTATTGCAGAAATAGGCATAGATGTCCCCGAACATCTGAAGTGTTTGCGCACTTCAGGGATGAAAAACACCCGTTTTTTGGCTTCTTACAGCCATATTCCATCCCATCCTCATCACCTCTCACCTCCCCAGAGATTGTTTGATAAGTTTGACAAGTGCAATATTGTATTTTTTAATATGTTTTTACCACAATTTTCCTGGACACCGGTGGATGTCCGCGAATCCAACATGGCGTCGTATTAAAAAATCAGACGCACTTCACGCTTTTCACCATCCAATCAGTGGGTGTGTCCGATGTCCACAGAAATCACGTCACCCTCTAGGCCAATCGGATGCCCGTCCACGGACCGAACAGGGAAGTGGGTTTGCAGACCGAACCCAGATATCACTAATTTGTTTTGACCTACTTTTGTGCAATTTAAAAATAAAAAAAACTACTTGATGGATATACAGCATATTTACAAAAGCAAACTTTTGGGACCAAGCCTCCGCTCCTGCCACAAATTTGATGAAAATGTGTCCAGCGGTTTGGGCTGTAGGCGTGAGCAAAATATTTTTTCCATTACTTCTTTGGAAATAAATATAAAATTGGGTATCCCCCAGTAACTTTGCCCCACCCCCATTGATGAAACCTTGCCAAACTTTCCAAATAAATTCTGATGGGGCCACATACCTTTTCTCAAAGTTTGGTGAGGATTCGTCCAGGGGGAACAAAGTTATAAAAGTGCTCTTCCTGTCAGTTGAGCAACTTAACCATAACTACAGGGATGCTGCCGCAGGCCCTGTAATATGTATGTGTATATTCAATGAAAAAATGTTGTTAAAAGGACATTATGGTTACAAGTAAAACTGAAAAACACTTGAAATTTGCCAGTACAGATAAGCTAAGTAACCATAACTCAAACCACCACCATGCAGTGCTAAGACTAACACCAAGGACATGAAAAATGACATCAGAAATGTCATTGATGACATCACTGGTGACATCACATGTCTAGGCCAGTTGATTGTGTTCACTGACTGTGAGAATTTCCCGAAATTAAAAAGGTGCTATAGACCTAGACACTAACCTTGTGGCATGTTCTTAAAGTACTTTCCTTAGGGTTTGGTCTCAGCTCATGGTGCACATACATGGGGTAATAAGCAGGCCTCAAACTCACAAGTCATTTGTATACATGATGATAAATTGTAATGTTATTGTCATTTTCTGTTGATGCTGTTTCTTTCCTCCTTACTGGAGTTTCCCTGCATGTGCCTCAGATTCCAATGCATTGTGTCTCTTTATTTGTATTGTTTGTACTAACACAAGCGTGTAGTAAATCTTCTACTGTTACCTAGTAATTTCAAGTTTAACATTAGACTAAATTGTGAAAGCCTTGCATTCATTATTATACTAACTAATATTTCTAAATTAAAAATGCTATACTTCTGTTGTGCATGCTGCACCCATTCTTATGTGCATGTATTATGAGGTTGTTTTATTAACAAGAACACTCCAATATAACATTTGTTTAAATGGGTACATTTTTAATACATGAATTAGTTCATCAGAGGTTCCCCGATCATCCATGATATATTGCTATCAACATTGTACACACAACCCCTTATAGCAACTTTTTATCAGAATTAATTTGATATGTAATGTCATCACTGATGTCATCAATGACATTTGTGATGTCATCTTTCATGTCCTGGGTGTTAGTCTTAGCGGTACACAGTGATGGCATGAGTTATGGTTGCTTAGCTTACCATAGCTGGTGAATTTCAATGATTTATCAGGTTTACTTGTAACCGTAATGTCCCTTTAAAAAGTTTTTTCACTGAATTTCTTGGGTTTTTACCAGTACACACTAATTTACTACAACCTCCTAATATTATACTTAACACCAATATGGCCGTTCTAGAAAGTTTCACCTTAAAACAATGTCATTCCCAGCCTTCTACCAACATTTGTAAAACTTCTATGAACTTTCTGCAACTTTTTGCACTGTTTTTTGTTCGCTGATATTCGTGAACGCATGATATCATCGCAGACTTTTCAGACATTGTCAAATGACCTTGCACGTGTGGTCGATGACATGTTCACAAACAGGTCCACTCTTCGCGAACAGTCCGAAACTGCATTTTCAGCTGATCTTGGAAGTTTCAAGCTGAAAATGCACAGCTTCTGGACCTATTCTTACTGATTAACGATCTGCAATCCAGGAGAGAACAAATGCTTAGAAGAATTTTAACACAACTGCTATTCAAATTTTAAAATGGCATCAGCCATGGCCATTTCGCCTACCCAGGAGTCACTACCACCAACACCACCATCACTAGCTGGAGGCCTGCACAGCGGGAAAAGCGCAATGATGCAGAGAAGGATGAAGAGCACCAGGAAGATGAAATAGAGTAAATGCCTAACTCCAACACCCGGAGAGAATCATGGGTGTGGCGGTTTTTTACCACCATTGGGGGTGTACCGAAGGTTAGAGCTGTGGGTTCAACATTGTACTCAGTCGTGGACAACCTGGGCAGTACTCCTATGGGACCACCTCAATGCCCACCACATAAAATCCAACCACAGGGATGCTCTGAGAAGGCTGATCCTTTCTCAGGAAGTAGCAGGATGTCTTCCTCTACCTCATCTTCCTCAACCAAAGCTGCCACCACAAAGGCTATTCCAGCAGGGCATACAATCCCACCAGCTGTCTTGCAAGCCATAAAAGAGGCTGTTGATCCATATCTTTCCAAGACACTAGTACTCTGTATATACTGCAACATACCACTCTGCAGGGGGGAGCAGTTTAAAAGTGCTTTCGAGGTGGTATTGAAGAAGCATCAGAAACACTGCCCCCACCTTTAAATGTAATGAATGCCTAACATCTTCCCCTGTTCACCTGCCCCTCCATATCTGTGGTTGGCCCCCCTTCCCTATTTCCCTCCCCACCTTACTTCCTGGCCTCTCCTGAAAAAAAATGTTTATTAAAAGTAAAAAAACACCCAAAAAAGCTTCCTTTAGTAACTACATTTCAAAGTTAATAAAAATATAAGTAAAAGAAATAAGCTTATAGTCTTCATTCACTTTAGATTTTTCAGTAAAGTAGTTAGACTCTCTAACATTCCCATTAGAATGTTCTACCATACTAATGGGAATAATGGGCAATTTTATAGTAGAGAAAAAGAAAAAAGCACAGAAACTATTTTCTGTCCCAAATACATTTCGCTAGCATACAATAAGGACCATGATCCATGGGCGTTCATGACTATCTTAGAGCTCTGCAGACCCCTTTCCAGGCCATGCATCATTAAAAAACCTGTATTGCACATGCACACCATTGCACAAGACAGCCCTTCCATCCTTATGTTATGTTGGAACACTCCCTCATTTCCTGCTTTCAAACAGTCACATATCTATCCACCAATCCGTTCATAAAACTGTACATATAACCCAAACAACATATTAAACTTCACACTCCAATTGCCACTTAAGAATGTTCTAGAAATCTTTTGCTTCTGCATTTCCATTGCTTATCCCCTAAAATTGTACACCCTGCTGCTATAAATGCACATATGTATTTTGCAGCAAGTAAAGTGCTTGAATGGACATGGGAGTAGGGATTGCCAAGTGCTGCTAGTGCTGCTAGAAGCCCAGAAGGAAAGTAAAAAGAGATGCTGAGGTGAGATATCACTGGCTGGGACAGAGGAGTCCCAAGGGTAGGGTATAGAGCCGCCAGGCAATAGACCTGCAAGGGCAGTGCTGAAGGGGGGGGGGGTGTACGGGTATCGACTAGATAGAAGGCCTGGAACCTGTGTGGTTCATGAGGGACTAGGTCACCAGTCTCACTAGCAGTGGTATGTGTTAGCAAGGGAAGGGATTAAGCAAAACAGTAAGAAGAAAGCAGCATTTTCAGAAGTTTCTGGGACTTAAGAAAGTCAAGCTGAAGTATTAGAGGAGCAGGAAGGTTGTTCCAAAGATAGGCACCGGCCAAACAGAGAGACATGCCTCCTGCTCTCTGTTTAAAAAGGTGTTTGACAAGCAGAGAATGAAGTTATAGGAGCGAAGGGCTCTAGCACAGTATTTAGGAAGACAACGTTGGAGATAGTGTAGAGTCAGGCCCCAGAAAGCCTTGTCAATGATACAGAGAACCTTGCATTTCATCCTTGCAAACACTAGGAGCCAATGCACACATTTTAGGGTTGCAGCAATATGATCCCTGGGCTTGAGGCAAAGTATAAGTCTTGCAGCCTTTTTCTGGATTAGCCGAAGGGTGCGTAGACAAAAAGCGGGAGGTTAAGGTAGAGGCTGTTGCAGTAGTCCAGCCTACAGAGGCAAGGGATCTAGAGAAGTTGAGCTTCTGCAGGAAGGTGAAGAATGGTAGAATGCCTATAAGGAGGCGAAGCTGAAGTTGGATTGTTTACAAACTCCAAAATTTAAGGAGTAAAGGAGAGAGACGACTTAAAAATTAGCCAAAGGTTTTTGGCCACACTGGATGGTGGAAGGGCAGCCAGACGGTAGGAGATGAGCAGGGCACAGGTGTCACAATAAGAAAGATCTCCGTTTTACTAGCTTTGAGATAGAGATTGTTAGCCGCACACAATGCCTCAGTGGCAGTTAAAAAAATCAGGGATAAAAAGCAAGGAAAGAAATGTGTTGAGGGAAGTTTAAGGAAATCTGTGTGCCATTAACATAACACTGGAAATTAGAAACAAAGAAGTACATCAGGACAGCCAGAGGGACGAAATAGATATTGAAGAGCCACAATCATAGGATAGAACCCGAGGGTACTCTACAGGTAGACAGTGAGGTGGTGCTGTAGAAATGGTCCAGTTGCAGCAGGGAAGGGCAGGTAGTGAGGATAACAGGTCAGTCAGTCCAGTGCCCAGTCCATGATGTTGAAGGTATTATGAAACTGTTTAATGAGGAAAGAATGGTTGACCGTGTGAAAGGCATAGGAGACATCAAGGGCACTATCCACAGTTGTCCTACTGTCATATACCATATACACTTCAATTATATCATTCCACCATATTACAAATACTGTATACTCCCCCTATAGTACCTATAACTACTATACACATATTACTATGCTATGTGTTTCCAGTGGCCTCAACCACCACAATATAATTAAACCATATAACAAGTACATACAATACACCTTCAAATAACAAGATGCACCTAGACACCCCTGCTATCCAAATGATGTCCGCTGACACTAAAATTGACTGCGGACATTGTGGCACTTGCACACGTTTTTTCCACCTATAAAACAGCTCCATGTAAACTTTATTTCACTCCCCCACCCTTTCCAGGCCCTCGCTCCACCACCAAATAATCCCAAATGTGTTTTCCAGACTTTCTTCTCCCTGCACTGTCCATGGTCCTCAGCGTTGTCCGTGAACTCGGCGGCACCTTCAAAGCCCTTTTTCACCAAAAAATAAAGCTCCATGTAAACTTTATTTCACTCCCCCACCCTTTTCAGGCCCTCTTTCAGCCCCCAAATATCCCAAATGTATTTTACAGATATTTTTCCCACCACGCTATGATATGATATGATGTGATATGATATTTTATCTATATGGCACCCATACACAAGTGTTTCAGGATGCAACGAGGCAAGGGAGACATAAACAACAATATGACTAGGCCCAGTGACATTGTGAACGTGCAAGTGCAGGGGAGAGGTAAGGGGGGAAAGTGCAAGGGACAAGGGAGGAGTGAGAAGTGCTGAACAAGAAATCAAAACAGCAACAGGTAGTGCGGCCAGCAGCGGGTAAGTGCAAGAATTAAGCGCAGACAACTGGTGTCTAATAAGTGTGGGATCCAACATGGTGACTGGTTAAATAAATATGACACACCTCACGTTTTTCATCCTCCAATCAGCTGGTGCGTACGATGTCTGCGAACAGCATGCCGCTCCCTTATTGGCCCAGAAGTGTCAGTGGACTCTGAATTAGGAAGTGATCTGCAGACCGGACCCAGCTATCACTAATTTGTTTTGCCCTACTTTTTCCCATTTTTTTTTAAACTATTGAATGTATGTACACCAAATTTACAAAAGCACGCTTTCAGGGCCAACCCCCTGTTCCTAGCTCAAAGTTGCTGAAAATCTGTCCTGCAGTTTGGGCTGTAATAATCCCAAATGTGTTTTCCAGACTTTCTTCTCCCTGCACTGTCCATGGTCAGCGGCGTTGTCCAAACACAAGCAACATTTCTTGTCCATTGCGTCTATGAGGATTTCGACACATTTTGGCACCCTCCCTATACATTTGCTCCCCCCCACCCCCTGTCAAAACTACACCAAACATCTCAAAATTGTTCTAGGGGGCCATATACTTTTATTTGCAAAGTTTGGAGAGGATTCGTCATGGCGGGGGCAAAGTTATAAGCCATCCAAAAAGTGTTCTTTCTATGAGTTGAGTAACTTAATCATAACTACAGGGCTGCGATGGCAGGCACTGTAATATATATTGTACTGCATTAGTGTAAGGAACTCATGGTGGCAACAGTAAAGACAGACAAAAGTGATCACAGTTCATGGGTGGTTATTAAACTGTAAAATGGGTGAGAAACACACCTAATCTAAACATAAATATAAGATGGGAGCAAGCTAGGACCATCACATAATAATAAGGCAGTCCTAGTGGCATCTTGTCAAATAGAAAGGGCCAATACTAAAACAAACTATTGCCAATTCTTACGACTACATTACACAATTGTGTGGGATAATGTTCATAAGAAAAGAAAGAAGAGTTCACTAAATGATAAGTCAGGATGGTATGGCTGTGGTCTCCCTTCAAACAACAACCACAGGAGGCGTGCTGGAGCGAGACCCACAAGTGATCCCTCTACTAGACTACTAAACCTTTAATTACAAACAACAAAGCGCTTATGGGCAAGCAAACCTGTTCAAGCGGGAGATTCATCTCCCACCAGTGGCCAGATTGATCAATCAATCTTTTCACCATAGAGTCAAAACATTTACATATTTTATTGTTAACACATTGTAATAAAATAAAACATGTTTAGTTTTGTACAATTCAATTATTACAGTTAGTTCATGGGAAGCATACACATTTTAACCTTCCATGATCTCAATAAAGTGTCAAGTGCTGTGCAAAAGGTTGATTGTATAAAGAGCTCATCAAGCACACCATTCATGTTCATATCATTCTTGTCATACAAATTCATAAAACATAACAAATCCCAACATGTTTCTTTCCTCTGATCTTTGTTCAGTGATACCAGGAGATTCATCAGGGGCTACCTGTCTGAACACAATGCACTGTTCAACTTTAACTAGAGCAACCAAACATTGATTTTCATTGGTTTTATATCATGAAGCAGTTTCTACTGTGCTGTTGATTCCTCGTTTTAAAGTGTCATCTTCTCATGGCCAGAATGACAAATCCTCCTCTAAAACAAGAATAAACATTGGTGTCTGATTATCATATATCATCGAGTATGTATCTCGTAACGTCAACCAGATCAATGGGAGGTGACTGTGTACCTAAGTTACACTATTGTAATACAACACTTCACAGAATTCTGAAAATACAATTGTGATCTCAAGCGTCTTACACGCTACACGACAGGGTTGTTCACTGCATGGGAAGAACAAAACTTCAGCCTGGGCTGAATCCCTAGAACAGTGTAAAGGATATGCAACCCATTAGCCATTAGTAAGCCAATTAGTTATTTGCAGAATGATGCAGTCAACATTGTTAAAAAGAAAACAAAGAGGGATTGCATAACAGAATGCTGTTAATCTCTGCATTGGTTTCCTGTCATGGCAATAGTTCAGTTTAAAACTGCCACTTTGGTGCATAAATGCTTGCATGGCACCTGCCCCACCTATCTTAAAAATCTGATATTTCCCTACCAGCCTTCCGGAAACTTGCAGTCCTCCTCCCTTCATCTTATCTGCCCAGTGAACTATGCATGTACTTTTGGACTGGGGCTATCCTTTCCTGCCACTGCAGCTGGTCTTTGGAATACTCTCCCTTTTCTTCTCAGACAACAAAAAGATCCTGCAATATTTCTTACAGAGCTGAAAACTTTGCTGTTCTCTTAATCTCCCTGACTCTCACTTCTCTATTCTTTTTTGCTTTGTCCAGTCAAGCGTTGTCTATGTGTAGTTATGTCTCCAAGCACCCTAATGCGTGCAGGCTTTCAGCGCCATATAAATAAATACATTTTTTTAAAACTCCCCTAAACTCTGCTACATCCTCCCAAGAAAATCAGGCAAGATTGACTTTCCCACAATCTTCCCTCAGGAATTCTCAATTCCTCCTATTTATCCTTGCAGATGTCACCTGATGGCATGTGCCTCTTCTACTCACTCTAAAAGATGGAGATTGACTAGTTTGTTACCTATCTCCCCACATCTTTACTGCAAAGTCGGGTGATCGTGCCCCCCGCAACAAGCTTCCGTTGCCAGCAGTACTCAGGTATTGCTCACGCTGCTCCGCCCAAGTGCCAGCTGATGGCAAGTGTCTTAATTATTGGCTTCAAAAGACAGATACTGACTGGTGTGTTACATGCATCTCAAAATCTCTGCTGCACCCGCTTAGCAAAATCAGGCTTTCCACAACCTGCCCTCATGGATTACCGGTTCCTCCCACTGCTCCTCCATTGTGTCAGATGATGAAGTTAGCCTCACCTGCATGCTTCAAGGACAAAGAATGACTTGCTTTGACATTCACCTCACATAACCTCTGCTGCTCCTTCCCAGTCAGTACTATCAGATGAGCATGCCTCTCCTAAGTGTGCTTCTCAGACAGGCTGCCCTCAGGGTTTGGTTTGTCAGATTATCCCCCTCTTCCTTGAAGATGCCATCCAATGGCATAAGTCCCACTCGCTTCAAGAGACAGATCATGTCTAATCTGTCCACTGCCTCTCATTATCTCGGCTACTGCCTCCAGCAAAATCAGGCAAATGTGCCTCACTCACAAACTGCCCTCATAGCTTCTTGGCTCTTCTTGATCCTCCTTCCAGGTATCACCTGATAACACATTTTTCCTCCACTTGCTTTAAGTGATGGACACTGAAACATGTGTAACCAGCCTCCCCAAATCTGTAAGTCACTTATGTTGTTCATACACTCCAAATTACTGAAAGTGTTGCTCAGCGCTTCATAAGCAAGACCAACCCTAGTTTGCACTCTCTGGGCCTCATTATATCTGTGCCAGTCTGGTAACAACAGTGCCGTAAGCCTACCGGCACCGTTGTTACGGGACCAGCACAGTACAACTCTGTGGGCGGGTGTCGACCTGCCCGCCAGGGTCAGACTTGCTGGGCGGAACGGCACCCGCTTGCAGAGTTCTCACCGGAGCACCATCACTGTTAACAGTGCCAGTGCTCCTGTGTCCCTATTCCCATGGAGTACTACGGGACACCATGGGAATGGGGATTAACACAATTACCGGCGGCTGACCTCCCGACCACGGAACTTGGAATAGCCCGGTGGCACCGGGAAGTCAGGCACCAGTAATTCATTACAGATCCGGTGACTACCTGCCAGTTTTACTGGCATGGCTAGTGCCAGACCCGAAATGAGGTCCTCTGTCTGGTTTCCAGTCACTCACTACCTCATCCTACTCTTCTTGCTACAGTTATTCAAAATGCATTCCAGTTTATTAAGCCATGCTTAAATATCCTACCTTTCATTAGAGGAACAACCTTCGGACTCGCTGATAGCTTCCAGAGGCTGAATGGGATCTCTAGCTGTAACATATTTTATAAATAATAAAGATACGCCTACAATGAATTAAATGAGAAGTGCCTTCCTGGAAAAGCATACCCATGTTGTTTGTGAAATCCTTAACCCAAAACATTAAATGCAGGATGTGTGCATTTGAAACGCAACTTTGAGCAGAAAAAAAAGTGTAAGATTTAAAATGTTCCAAGAATGAACTATGATACATGTGAAAGCAAGCCAGAATTAAAGTAGTTATTTTACAGTGATTATCACAAGATATTTGATCAAAAATTGTACTTGGATATCTTCATATGTCTTTCCATTTTGAATAGCATATGTAAAGATGATATTATAACAGCAAAAGGTGTATTCCAGTCAATGTGAGAATATATAATGTGTCCCTTCATTCTGCCCTGTTAGTGATTCATTCAAAGTATATCATTTGAAACCAAAAGAGCTGGAGTGAAAGAGAAGAAAAACAATACATTCTAATCTCTGGTGCCACATATAGGCATAATGAAGGGTTCAGGCCTCCAGTACAGTTTGAACTTCATAAAAAATAATGGCAGGCTATTGTTAGGCCAGACAACTTAAAATCATCCCGAAATGAGTATGAAAACACTAATATGTCAACATGAACACACTAATAGCAACAGGCCATGTTTCAAAGGGATGTCACATGATTTCCTTCACACAAACTCAGAAAACAGACTACATTAGTAGCGCAAGATGAGCAGATGGGGTCAGTGATATTGAGAGGCATGGCATCTGCCTGCCGCCTTGTTTTAGGTAAGGTTAAAGGTAACTGAAGATATTTACAACCAAGACCATTTACTGGGAATAGTAAGAACATAGAGAAAGCCTATTTAGAGTCTGTGTCATTTCTGCCCTCTTGAGGGAAACTGTTTCAAGTGCACACCAGAGAAAATTCAATGAACTCAAAGGAATATAATTCATTACAATGTACACAAACAAAATTTAGCCTCATAATGAAATCTCTGATTTATTTGGGCTTTCGATATATCATAGATAGAAGCAAGCTCTGTCCGAATATTGAAACAGAATTATCTTTTGTCATTTTGTAAGTGGCTCAAATTTGCAAACAACCTGTAAAATTGACACAAAGTCAATTTTGACAAAGAAAGAATTTTGACAAAGTATTTCATCCTGTAATATATTGAACTGCTTGTCTCAGTGTCCAGAAACTAACAATATACATTTTATCATAGTAGTACTAAAGCTATGGGGGGCACCAGACACACTCTCCCTTCTACTGAAACTCAACCAGATAGGACGATTTAATGTCCCTGTCAGATACAGAGGAATACAAAGCAATCCAGAGGAGTGGGAAGTGACACGCCTAGCATGTCAGGGTGGACAGGAGAAGGAGTGAGAGCACACTGAAACAGAGAGTTAGTGAGACAAGAAATGAAAATGATTTAAGGGAACACAAATTACAGTGCATGAACAAACAGAGATCAATTTGCTGGCTTGGCAAACATTGAAAAACAGATATGCAATGTAAAGGTTATTTTGAAAGCACACATCTGTGCTAGGGATCTGGTGATGCTCCAGACCCCCTGCACAATTGGAAAAACACTTAGCTTGAGCTACACTGTGATGACATACTATAATATCCAGCCCATCAAAAAAGATGTGAGGCCCATTAGCCAGAATACCAATGGGGAGGAGAAATGAGAGAGGGTCCACAGTACCCACCAGAGAGACAACCTCCTTATAGTCATAGCTACGAATGGGGGAAATATGAAAGTAAGAAAGGTATTCAGGCACTGCCTCTAATTTTGATGAGGAAAAACTGATCCAATTAAACAGACATAGATAAAGAAAACCACAATCACAGTCTGTGACTGACCCAATCAAAGAGATTAAGGCTATGAAAATCTTTATGCCTCTCTAATGTTAAATGCTAAATATTCTGTTTGGGAACATTTAGAAATGTACCAACTGATTATGTCATCATTTGGATTGAAGAATGATCAAAATAACATGGATTTTGTAAAATTGACTCTATCTATATCACGTGTTTTAGTTTGTTTGCTGGGTTGGAAAATCAAAATACTTTTCAACTTGTAGAAAACAACAAGAAGCCCCTAGTTAGTCTACAACTTAATGTGTGCTGAGGATCAATCTCCTAGGGAGTTTGCTCAAGTAATCAAGTGTGTGTTTACCCATACTTTTTGGCGTGTCAATACCAAAAGTTGTGACCTCAAAACCACATTTTTCCATGCCATTCCCAAATACTTTGTTGGTAGTTGGTACAAGTGTTTCCACCTTCCCATCTTGGAGTCTTCTCAGTGGTCCTATTGCTTTTTTGTATTTTGTTCTTTGCCTCATGCTTGAGCTGCTTGAGCTGCATGTCTGACGATAAGTTTAGTTCCTTTCTCCAAGTTTGTGTGCAGTTTTCACTCAAGCCTGAATTTACAACAGGTGAAAGTACATAAACTTCTTGGAGAGCTGATTGTAGCCAGATTATCTAATAGAAAAACTTGCAGTTGGCTATAAAAGATATGTTTTGTTTAATTGTACTCCCTAGTGGCAATGCATGAGCATCACCTTTTTTGCCCATTTGCATGGAATGGATTGAGGAATAGCTTTGAAAAGATGATATGGAATTTTTAATTGTGGACATTTGATGGTGAATCTGTCAATGATGTCATGCTAAGGTTGTTTGAATAGATTTTTTATCAAACTATTTCGGATCATGACTTGAAGACTTGGCTACAAAGATGATGTGAATCTGTAACAAGCATTTCTAAACTCTTTGATGATGATTGTATATGGAATGGTTCATGGAGAGCCTTGGTAAATCTTTCTCTGGATCCTGAGGGGCATGGAGGATTGAGGCATTTCCCTTCATTCATTATGCTGTGTCTGAATAGAGGTTTGATACTTTACAGCAGACAGCTATAGTTGTGTTCTGGGTCATATCGAAGCTGACTGTGAACAGATTGTTCAATTTGCAAAGAATGGGGTCATCATTCCAGAGAAGGACATATTGCGAAAATATATAATTTGTGTGTAGGTAAAGTTCATTTGATTAAGGAATTTGTATTTATTGATTTATTAGGTGCTTTTGCCAAAGCGCACAAAGTCAGTATACATTCTCATGAGTAATTAACATGAATAATTATCATAAAAAACAAAGGTGAGAACAACTAAGACTAATATTAGAACATAATGGGTTTTGAATTGTGTGCAAAAAAGGAGTTGGTGGGGATAGACCGTGTATGGAGAGTAAGAGAGTTCAAAAGCGTTGGGCCTAAGTGAAGTAATGAGAACGGACAAACACAGAAATCAAAGAGCAGAGTTTGGGAGGAGCAAGTTCATGAAAATATTTAACATTAATACAGGAAAAGTGCAACAAAAGATGAGATTCAATGGAAAGCCAACAGAGGATGTAAAGTGAAAAGAGGGAATAATAGAGACCTGAGAAGAAATTTGACACAGAGTGCAAACTAGAAACAGAACAGAGGGGTTGGATGAGAAGCAGGAAGACCAACAAGGAGAGCCGAGCAATAATCAAGATGCAGAAAACTAAAGCAGTAATAAGGAGTTTGGTGGCAGGAAAAGAGAGAAAAGGACTGGCTTTCATACTACACTAAAGAGTTAAAAAACGACAGCAACAAGTAACACTAGCAATGTAAAGTGAAAAGGAGAGCGAGAAATTGAAAGTGACACCTAGATTCCAGGCAGAAGAAGAAACGGGAAGAGTGGAAGGAGGAAAATGAATAGAAGGTGGTGAGATATGGGGGGTTGAAGAGGCAGGAAGAAAAGGATTTCAGTCTTAGGAGTGTTCAAATGTAGGAAATGGGAGTTCATCCAAGATTGGAGGGCCAGAAGACAAATTGAGATCATTTGAATGAGGGTGTTGGAAAAAGAGAAGACCGAGACAACAATCTGAGAGTTATCTGCATAGACATGTGCAGAAATGTCAAAGAACAAGGTCAAAGAACAATACAATAGATGATAATGGTGATGTGTAGAGGGAAAAGAGAAGAAGAGGCAGACAAGAGATTGGGTGAATGCCGTGAGTCAGCGGGAAAGTACAGTGTCGGGTGCACTTACAGGCCCTAACAGAAAACCCTGTCACCTGAAAAACTACATTAAACCGTGCCACCAAAAACAGCTGTGCTCTGTTTTCCCTGGCACATGTTTGGCAAGATTTTGAACATATCACCAAGAACGGCTCTGCGTTTGCTTTCTTGCATCTGAATCACAAGAAATTTTGCCCTGCATTCAGAACGTCTCTGCGTTTGTTTTTCTTCATCGGAATAATAACAAGTTATGCCCTGCATCCAGAACAGCTCTTCATTTTTTTATTCATCTGAATAATAAGAAGTCATGCCCTGCATTCAGAACGGCTCTGCAGTTGCTTTTCATGCATCTGAATAACACAAAGTGTGCACTACATCTAAAACAGCCTTGTCTTACTGGTAATTCAAATGAGGGGCAAGGGTGTCCTCATTGCAACCTGACCCAGGTTTTTCTTTCCCTTTCATGTGAACAGCAGCACTCCAAAACACTGCAAATGAAAAACAGCTTGGATTTTTTCTTTTTTTATCTTTGTCAGATCAAAGAGTGTGCAGGGGGTCTACCCCTCCATGTCAATGGGCAAGCAGCAAATGCAAACCCACTGAAAAGGACAAAGTAAGAAAATCCCATAAACTACAGAACCACATTTCAAACATTAGATGAAAAACACGGCTTGCAGACATGTGAAAGAACATAATAAAAATTATGTTTAAAAGCCAATGTGAAAGGATAGCTTTGCTCGCACAAAAATGTCAGGAAATATGTTGTAAGTGGGGAGTTGGATAAGCAATGTACATTATATTTTCCCCCACAAGACTTCATCACCTTGGGAAAAGGCTCAGAATACCATACCAGTAAAACTAGTTTTTGGGCTCAGGTACAAAACCAATTGAAAGCCTTGCCTCTCACTGTAAATCACACATTTAAGTGAACTAGTCCGCAGTGACATGTGATGTGGCGGAGGGTGTGAAAATTCTCTGCTCAGCCAGACTGGAAGGCAGTACTGGCAGGGGGGGACAAAGAAAGCAGGTGTGTCTAGGGCTTGACCAAGAAGTGTGAGTTCCTCCTGCACCCACTACCAAGGACAAACTGACACCCTTCAAAGGGTATAATAAATGTTTTAAGTTGCAAGCTGAGACAAGGGGTGTCATGCACGTTAGGTATGTCTGCAACCTCTTTGCCGTCACTGAATTCAAAATCCCCCTCCTCCTCACCTGTGTTCTCTGAAGATGTTGCACAAGGCTTCCCTTTCCTTCTTCAACTCCGATGTTTTTTAGTGAAGAGGTAGGGCCGCCCTCGGATAGAAGCCACTCTGCTGCCGTTACCAAATTGGCAGGCTAAGAACCCCTTCCTGAGAGCGCCAGAGAAAGGAAAAAGCCTGTGGCAGAAAAAACCTCTCAGATAGAAGGATTGATGTGGCAGGAAGGCTGAAGGGTGATGTTGGAGTGTCCAGTGGGTATTTCCAATGTGGGCAGCCTGAAAAGTTGTCACAAGTCAAAAGTCCAAGATAGCTTGTTCCTCCAGGAACGGAGGAGCTAGAAGGTACTGGAGATTTTTGCTGTAGCAGTAATAGTGAAGTGCAGGAAACCTTCACCGCCAGGGATTTGGAAGGATTAGAAGAGAGCAAAGGACAGAGATCAGAAAGGGTAAGTTAGATACAACTAAAAATGACCACAGAGAGACGGCTGCAGGAAAACAGACAATACAGCAGACGAGGAGAAAAGGTAATAATGGGAAGGACCCCAGGTGGATAGGAACAGTGGAAAAAAATAGTAGCATACAAACTGGGACAAAACCAGGAAGCAGAATGGAAGAAACCGCGAGTCATGAGAAGGCAAAGAAAGGAACAGAAGAAGAGGGTAAGGGGTGAGTAGCTGGAACAAAGGTAGGGCGCTGTACAGAATTGAGGGTAAACGCTAGAGAGAGCACAAGAACTATCACAGCGCGTAAATCCAGAAACAAGCAAAGGGTTGCAACGTACCACGGGAAACATGGGGCGTGGTTAGAAGGAAAACGAAAGCACTATCGAGAGAAAGACTAGACCCATAACCCGGAAGTGTAGTGAAACGAAATGGCACATCCTAATGGCGCTGTAGCCTCAATGCTTTCCACAAGCGCCACAGAGGCAGTGTGACAGGGGGAGACAGTTGGCTGTGGGGGATGAAGCACTGCCTTCCCTTTTTCGACAGATACTACAATTGACATTAAAGGATTCATTCCTTTTAGGCATTTCTCCCAGCACTCAATATAAGAAATATTTTTGTTTTATGATATTTTTACATGTGATTTCCAGGAGGTTCTGAAGAGAATAAGTGCATCTTCCTAGTACTTTATGGTCTGGAATGGCCAGTAAAGACTTGTTTCTGGCTGATTATAAATGGGACAAATATGAAAGTTGGTGGAAAGATGCAGTTGGACATTATGAATATTCTTAATCATTTGCAGAGTTATCACTACCATACATTTTAGGAAAATGAGCAAAATGTGCCAAAGGACCATGCTACCTTGCACAGAGTTGGCAATCGACTTGCCCAATTCCCTATAACCCCCTGAAACCGCCTTTATTCTTATGACGGTTTCTAGTAGAAATATGAAGCTATGGAACATAACTGGGTTTTGTCAAGAAGTGACTTAGGAAACTAGGAACTGTCTTAAATGCCAAGGTGCTCCCTCCCCTTGAACCAATCATGCCAGGGGGTGGAGAGAGGAATGGAAAACTGTCCGATCCTGGGATAGGAGTAATTCTAGATTACTCCCATAAATTGTAAAACAAATGATGTCATTTGGGCTATATAAGGGGGAACTGTACTAGACAGATGGACGCACAGGAATCCGGGGAGACAGGAGGAGGATGGAGAGGAGGCAGCTGATCCCATCCAAGAGAGTGCAGAGACCAGACACCTTTCCTAGCTGTCCAGAGAGTCTGGGACCAGGATGGATGTCCAGAATCCTGTCCAGGAAAGTGCAGAGACCAGACCCCTTGCCTAGCTGTTCAGAGGGTCTTGAGATCCAGATGACATTCCAGAATCCCAAAACCAAGGCTTACTTTGAAAGTAGCAAATAATCCCAGCCCTGAATTGCATAATATTTTCCTTTTCGCAACATAACCCCTTTGCAAACCCCAATGAAAATCCCATTTAAAGACCCAAACTACCATTATAATTTGTTCACCTTCCGATAGTAGAATATGTATTAGCCTGTGTATGTTAGGGTATTCCTTTGATAAATCATTCAGTTGTCTGTATAAGTCCTTAGTATCATTTTGAAATAAATCAAGTTAATTCCCCCATTGAAATTCATGTTCAATATTGTTGCCATTTGATATCAACATTTTTTTCAAGTGTTTTTAATAACTATAGTCATTAAAGTATAGCCTCAACAGAGTTAGTCTATGTGTAACTGAAAACCGAATTGACCTGTGTATTGTGTGCATCACCCCACAAACTTCTAACTTGCATCTGTCCATTAAAAAATCCAAACCGTAGTCTCATTGGCAGCAATCTATTATTGCCTAGAATCCTATATGTTATGTGCCACTGTCCCTGTCCTTAAAAATCAAATTCCGATTTAGAAAGCTAAGCCCCTTTCCTTTGCTACCTGTCATTGCCAATCCTGTGTAAAACGAATTTCCATTTACCGTTTGTATTTTCCATTTGCATTTACTTTCTCACCAAAAGTGATTTCTTAGCTTGTTTCCACGTTGCCCTGGTGTGCTCATTAATAGTCTCTAAGCTTCCCTATCTCCTCAAGCGTAGCAAAACAAATGTCCTTCCTAACTGTCCCCTAGCAGTTGTGAGTAGCCCTGCGAGTAATAAGCAAAATCCGATTCTGCCGTTTTACTCAAAAAATGGGTTTTCATTTTCTTATTTGACTTCCCATCTTGGGGTGGTGGGCTTGATTCCTAATCTGACTTGTCTCCCTCTATCCTTACTTCTTGCCACTGCCTTCCATTCAGAGGGAATTAAGTTAGCTGATGTCTATTAAAGATAAAGTGCAGTTTTATTGTGCGCCACATTCATTGTCAGGTGAAGGAATCCCTGGTTTGAGTATGCCTTGTTATAAAACTGTAACAAGAGGCTTATTGATCTTTAAAGACAGAACTCCATAAAAATAGATGACTATAATCCACCCCAAGAAAGAAAACATGAATGATCAACTTGGTAAGATTTAAATTGCGAAAGAACAGTATCCGCAAAGCCCAGGGAATGTAGGGAAGAGAGACGAGTAGGATGGTTGATCGTATCAAAAGCAGCAGAGAGGTCAAGTAGAATTTGAATAGAGGAGAGTTTATAGTAATGTGCAGACAGAATCGAGTTGAAAACAGAGAGGAGTGCAGTTTTTGAGGAATTAAACAGTTGAAATCCAGATTGTGTTCTTGGAAGGAGACAGTCAGGTCCAAGATAAGAAGACACTTCAGTAACAGCTATTTGTTAAAGAATGTTTTAAAGGAAATGAAGATGCAAGATGGGTCTATAACTTAGAGGTGGAGATATTGATAAGAGCAGTCAGATTAGGAAGTAAAAGAGAACATTTTTTAGTGATGTGGAGGAAGGAATAGGGTTCAGAGGGAAAGCAGTAAGATTTCATCTGGCAAGGAAAGATGAAGTGTCACCATCCGAGAGAAGGGTGAACAAGGATTAAGAAGAAGAAACACAAGACTGACTGAACGGTGGTACGTTGCTGGGGGGAAGGGCGGAAGAGAAGATTATGGTTGTGCCACTTTAGAGGTTAAAAAGGTAAAATCGTTGTTATCTTTTCAACAAAACTTAACATATACGCACTGGACATCCAAACTATACATGAATGTGAAGTTTTACACATTAAACTTCAGGTTAATCCAAACCTTACATATACCATTTTGTGCTTTAACTCCAACCCCACCACGCCCTGAGTACATGAAAGAATTAAAAAACTTCTTCAAAGAAGCAGTTGTGCCATTCATGGTAAACAACTCAACTACTGTGATGCTGGGGTACATTAATCTAGACTACTTGGATCCCGATGACAAAGAAACCTCAGACTGCATAGCTATTCTTGAAGAGTTGACCTTCTAGACAGTGTCCCAGAACATTAAAAGGGGCACACCATTGATGGGATACTTTCCAATCATAATGTCATCTCAAATATCACCTCCTCTGATTGTCCCAGGTCTGAGCATAATGTGCTAAACTTCAAGCTAGCTATGCCTGGAAAAACAACAGGCATTCATGTCAGCATAACAATAATTATATACCAGAATTACAGTAGAATCACCTGTCAGACCATGACCACCATGCTTAGGCCCCTACTTGAGGACACCTTCCTAAATAAAATGCTGGAACAGAAAGTTGACATTCATCATGGTCTCTGAAAGCTGTGCTGAACCTTGTCTGTCCACTTAGGCTAAAATCGCTTAGATCTCAACAAAATCTTACCCTTGATAGCTCTAAAATGAAAACTCTTTGCAGGATTAAGCAGCAAGCCAAGAGGAAATAGCATAAATCTGATCTTACAGTGCATAAGCAGGAGTGGGCCCTGGCACAGTTCCAAAATAGAGCAGCCCTAGTAACCTCCAAGTATTCTATCACTTAGTTTCCTTTCGACCTGTATCCACCAGTGGCAAAATCATTAAGGAGTGCTCCATGTGCCTGATACAGGCTATCACTGCAATTGTAATCAAGATTTTTTCCACCGGTTTTATACCAAGCTCACTGAACGAAATTTTCATCCCGCCTATCGTCACAAAGATTTCACTTGATCCAGTCGATCCAGCCCAACCGTTCCATTACTAATGTCAGCTTTCTTTGAAATATTCTGGACACATACAGCACTTTGTTGCCACTACACTCTACTAGGGACTTATCAGTCGGGCTTTTGCCCTGTGCATGGCACAGATATTTCCATGCTGGATATTCAGTTCAATATACTTGACATATTAGATGAGGCTGCTGTTGTGCTTAGATCTCTCGACTGCCTTCTCTGTTCTAGATCACAACATCTTAAAGATGCGTCTTGCCTTAGATCTTAACCTCTGTCAATTAGCCTTTAACTGGATCAATTACTTTCTGCAAAGCAGGTCTGCCTCAGTAGTGATAGGTCAGTCTTTATCCAAAGCTTGCCAAACATGCAAGGAGTGCCCGTGGGAATCGGGTTGTTCCCATTTTTATTAAATCTTTACAATAGACCTCCTGCAGGAAAGAAAAACTCTATTGCAAAACTATGCAAATTACAACAAACTGCTGTTCGTGCTGTCTGGTGATATGGCCATCAACGCCTACATCATCAATGGCACCTTTAAGGCAGCCAGAACCTAGATGAGACATAACTGGCTTTGTTTAAATGACCACAAAACTGAGCTGCTATTACTGGCAGCTCAAAACATGACCAAGAAACTGGGAAATGCCTATGACTCCATGCTACCAGGTTCCTTTTCTGTATGGTTAAAATACACTCCTAGAGTGACAGAGATGAAGAGGCCATGCTAGTTCCCTATTTTGTGAAATGAAGCTGGCGGAGTTCCATTGAAATATAAAATCAGGTACAAAACATTGTTTTTCCGATATAAGGCCTAGTGAATGAACAAAAATGGGACTATTGCAATGTCAGGAGGCAAACAAAAAGACACAGGTGCTGCAGATGCTGATTTTGTGTAAACTGGGAAAAGGCACATTTTTGCAGATCCAAAACTGCTGCAGTAGAAATTTGAAAATATACTTTGAAAGGATAGGCATGTGAAGAAGGAGGAATGATGTCTGACATTTAAGAAATGAAGACAAGTGACAGATTGCATTTATCAGCAATAACGAGACTTCATTTTCATCATATGAAATGACAGCCTGCAAAGAGAAAGGCCTGTTTAATTTGTGTAGAAGTGAACAATGGTGTCTTCTGTAAAATATCTGTGTAAATATTACCAAGAATGGATTTATTTCTGTTCAAGCATTCTGTGTATTTCTAGCCAGCAAGCCTGGATGCGATGCAAAATGTCATGTGTATATATGTTTCTTAAATGTAAATGCTATTTCTCTGAATTGTGCAATTGTGCATGTAACTGAACTGGTTGTATCTGGAACTGAGACCCCCTCGGACCTTTGGGCTGGGTTAATCAACGCAACAGGCCTGAAGCTTCAATTAAAAATATAAAGAAATGTTGCAAGAGTGACCTGAACTGCCCATAATTCTGACGGAACAGAAAGTTGGTGGGATGATAGGTTGTGGAAGTAAGGTTTAAATCAGGGTCAGATGTGTGACTATTTTAGCTGAGGAGTAAATCGATAAAAACGTTAGCTCCAACCAGGAAGGCCATGCCAAAATAAAATTAGTATTTTCTGACTCACCATAAAATATAGAACTCAAAAATATATATGTGCTGTCAATTATCTGAAGAATTAGGGTAGCTGCCATGTTGTTAGATTTTCCAAACCCAAGCGTGTAAAACTACCTATCATTTTGAAATGATGTATTTTTCTTCCTCCCTCCGCTTCTATAATCCATACCTCCCAACCTCTTGTCCTGGAGAAAACTGGCCAATCCATAGCATGGGAAAAAATGATGATAATTGAGTTTCACCAGCCCTATAAGAGCTCAATTTTCTATCTGAGAAGGGCTGACTTACTGATCTTTCTATGACTTTTCGACTCCTGCAACCTTTCTTCTGACTTTTTTCCCTTGACTTTCCCTGGAGGTAGTCTGCTTCTGTACTCTTGGAAAGAACTAGCAGAGAGGCAGGAGAGCTACTAAGGCCTTAAACATTGTGTTAGCGATAGAGACTGGCAAATCTAGAAGCTAGTTGGGCCTGCCATTTGAGGAGCCAGAGGAAGTCTGGGTGCTGGGGACTACCCTTGACTGAAGCATTTGACCAGATTTGTGCTGTACTCAGAGGAGCCCTGCTGTTTCCCTGGATGCCCCATAACCAAGGTCTCCCATGTAAGTAGATCTATCCCAAAGCTATAAAACGAGTGGGGATGGGGGGAAACTGCCAGCCTTAATCTCCATCTCACATAGCGGGTAGAGGAGTGGTACTGGGAAGACCCTTGGCACATTTTATTAAATCTAATTCAAATTAATTCCAATATAGAAAATCAGCCTATCTATTTAAATTGAATTCTGTTGGGAACTGCCCGCCTTAATCATTTCCATTAAATTGTGTGCAAGGGTGAAGCTGTGTAAATCCTTTAGTTGAAGTCAAATCAATTATTCCCACATAGAAAATCACGGGAAGAGTGTTGTTAGAGTTCGAAACAAACAAAGTTCATGCCCAGTATGTTAGAGCTGGTATAGACAATACAGTACTTGGGCGACTACCTTTCTGAAACCCCTGTCTTCTGTATAGAAGGGGAGTGCCCATAATCCCAAAATAAGTAACCTTTAAGCACTGCTATTCAAGTGAATGTGGAGGATGAAAATTAAATTTCCCATTTATTTACTTTCATCCCAAAACGAATTTCCCAAAGCCTTGCATGTCGTGCAGCTAAACCTCCCAAAACCATTTTCCATTGAGTTCCTTTCCTGACTTTGCATTTCATGCAAATAAAAAGCCCAACATGAATTCCCATTGAGTTCCTTTCTTGACTTTGACTTTCAAATGAAAAAAAACAAAATGATTTGCTACTGTTTTCCAACTCTCTGTACCTTACCTTCAGATCAGAGGACTCATATCTAATTGATGCCTGGAGGGTTGGGGTTGCTGGGAGAAAGGAGTATTGTGCCAAACTAAGCAATCACTGTGTGTTTTGTATGTTTCCTGTTGGATAATATGCAAGAAATCTGATGAAGGCACATTTAAAGTGATAACTGTCCATCTCTAAATTTAACCTATGTGGTGTAGTATCTGTAAATTCATTAGAAATATAAGTCAGTCAATTTGTGTAAGAACTTAGAATTTTTGATATTGTGTAGTGCCACCACGTTGGTGACTGAGGTTTTGGTTGCTATTCAATTTTGTCAAACCTTAAATAAATATATATATTCTTACTATACAATGGCCTGATTCCTAGCTCATTGGTGGTACATAGGATATTTGTTGGGATGGTGTGAAATAAGTGGGAGGCCTCACTAAAGTTGAATCTCTATAAATTCTTTGGGTGTGCACCACCTTGCCTGAGGAGAAAGCGACTCGAGTTGAGAGTGACTGCCTGATTAATCATGACAATTCCATCCCAATAACGAGGAAGGCAAACTCATTAGGCATTTTCCCCAAATTGGATATGAGCATGAACACCCATATCTCTGCTATTGCCAGTGCTTACCACTATTATCTCTCACGTCTACAACAGGTTAATCCCTTTATCTCTGATACCATTGCTGCTACCATTGCTAAAGCTATTGTCAGAAGCAAATTAGACGATGGAAATGCCCTTCTGATAGGTGCATCAGCTTAAGGAGTTGTTAGACTTCAGGTGGTGCCGAACTTGGCTGCCAGGATTGTTGCCAATGTTGCCAGGCACTCTCATTTATCACTCACTCTAAAATAAACATCACTGCCTGCTCATTACACAGTGGATCAAATTTAAGATTTCCCACAAATGCCTGCATGAATCACCAGCCTACCTTAAAGCTCGCCTACAGTAGTATAAGCCAGCTTGTGGCAACTTCTAACTACTGACTAACAAACCCATTAGGCATACCTGAGCAGGTGGCAGATAATTTCAGTTTCTTGTGCCTGCTCTATGGCATATACTACTTGTAGGTGTTAGGTCTGATCCAATCCTCACATCTTTCGGGAGAAGTCTGAAAACGTTCCTTTTCTGTGATTCCCTTTCTTAGTTGTTCTAGACTCTACTAATACACCCACTGGCTTGCTGATCTCCACTGGACTGACTTTGTATTGCTTTTTGCCTTTGTCTGTTTCTATGTTTCAGCGTATTGATGCTCATGGGCTTTAACGCTATATAAATAAATAAATAAATGCATAATTAAATAAAGCTAGATCAACAGGAGTGAGGGAAGAGGAGAAAGAGTGGGCCGGAGAAGGAGAGGAAAGTATACAAATAAGTAACTGAAAAAAATAAATGACCAGGGTGTGGAGAGTAAGACAGAATAAGATTGGAGAAATAGAGTGTTTTGGCATCAAGAAAAGCATAATCATAGTATGAGTGGATAGAAGAAAGCGTGGCGAGGTTAGAAGGATTTTATTTCCCATTTATGTTCAGCCCACTGAAGTGTAGTGAGTAGAAAAAGAAGATTAGGAGTCAGCTAAGGTTGGGTAGATTTGTAGCGTGGGTGAAAAGGACAATCAGGGTGAAGTGTGTCAATAGTTGAGGAAATATAGGTATTGAGAGATGAGAGAGCTGAATCACCAGAAAGAGAGGCAAAGAAAGCCAGGCATTTTGATGGGACAGTTTGGGTAGATAAAGCAATATCTGAGGTCGAGAGTATAGAGGCTTTACATACCCTTAATGACATAGTCAATGTACAAGAGACACTCATGGAAACTGGTTTGGATAAAACGGCTGTTATTGAGACTGAAGCAAAAGGGAATCCCTTTATGGATGTGGTGAGGTGGCGAGTTGCACATGAGGAATCGTGTAGGAATTTACCAGCTGCACATAGCGGTGAAGATAGAGAGTCAGAGGCACCTTCTATTGATGTACTACTGAGCTGTAATCCTCCTGCAACTTTATGCACCAATGAGACAGACATTTTAGCCTTCTTGTCAGATTCAGAGAAGGCAACTTTTAGGGAGAAGGTTTCTATGTAGCTTGCGTAATGGGAGTATCCACGTTTTTTGGGCGGGGCTATTATTGATATTCCTTTGATTTGTATCTCTGAATGTAACAGTAATGAAGAACACTCTAATGGGTGATTTTGGGATATAGTTCTGTAATTCTGTTGATTCTGTTGATACTGGCATAAGGTATCTGCAAGAATATGGAATCCTTTCTGCAGAGTCAAGCAACGAGTGGAAAACATAAATGGCAGTATGGTTCGTATGGCTCCAGTGAAAGCCAGCATGATGGGGTGGCTTTAATGATCTGAAAAATAATAATGGCTTTGTTGTTTATTCTGAGGAGGTTTTAGAAAATGAACGGGCTGTGTGGTTTAATTGTTTTTTATGGAGGGATTCTTAATTTTGCTGCATGTGCATCCTTCTCCTGATAAGAATGGGTATTTTACAACATTGGAAATAACTGTGAAGTCATTTAATTACTGGCCAGGGTTTGGTTTTGGTTGGGGAATTTAATAATTTGAATTCATTAATTAATTTTAATTTAAATTCAGCACCTAACACTTTTAAAAAAGGGCAATTGCAAAAGGCATTTGTCGAGGTTGTACAGTTGGGAATGGAGCCCATTGGATGCACAAGCTAGTGCCACTTAACTAGAACTGTGAGTAGGAAATCTGGAGAAGATTAGTTTAAGCTCTAGACCTAGTTGTTACAGTTCTTGCAACCCATCCCCTCATCTCAAAATGCACTGTGCTACAAAGTGGCAGTACCTTCAGCTATAAAGTGACACTAACTTTCTAAAACTCCATGTTATGGAATGGTTTGGTGTACACTCCCCATGCAACTCCACCAGCAAAACTTCCATCACTGTGCTTGTGTTTTATTACTTAATTATACCATGCTAGAGGAGGCAGGCCACACTTTTTGTCTCTTGCCTTTTGATACCCCCTCCTGAACCCCTGACTACCATGCACCCACACTTGAATTAATTTGCTTTCCACCTCTCACTGATGTTACAGCTACGTGAATCCTTCACACCTGGCTTTAAGCTGCTTTCCTGCTATCAACTTTAGTAAGGGCAAGTTACGTGGAACTTATCTAGTGGTTGAGTGTGTGGCCAGCACCAAGTACTGTGCCTCTAACATTTGGTGCTGGTTGTTGCCAGACCAGCACCTTCACTTTGGAGTCTCATGAAAGTGAATGTTTACATTTCTTTCTGAATGTGTCTTTATTCCCAGCTATTGCCATACAATGTCCATGTGATCACACCATCCCCAGATGTCAGTTGCTATTCTCGTGTGTGCTATTACTTACTTACAGCATGGTGAGAAGGCAGGATACACTTTTATCTTTTGTCTATTGTCATCCTGCTCCACCCTGCCCTACTTCCATCAATGCACCATACTATACACTTGTATTCTCTGTATTTTTCAATGATACAACAATTGGAAAAAGTGAATAAATCACAGATCATTAGGCACTACACAATGTTTTGAAAACACAGCAGAGCAGCAACATTATTGCACCTAAAAAAGGCTAGTAAAAATCACACACACTTTCCATTCATAGTGCAACATTCAAACAAACCTCAATAATCAGTGACATTTATACAAATTGTTAAAAAACAGAACAAAAGAATTATAAACATATGAGGAGCGTAGTTCATGATTTCTCCCCATAAAACATTCATTATTTTACAGTTCATATAAAGGACAATAGAAATTATTAAACCAGAATCTATTGTAAAGGTAGATTACAGGAAAGAAATATAAAGATCGCATCCCTTTGAGTTTTTCTCAACCGGTTTCGATGTTGAGTGTTAATTAAACAACGTCTTCATCAGGAGGAAGATGTAAACATACTGCTAAAAACAAAAACATAACTATGTAATATTGCAATTAAAACCCTAATCAACAAAAAGTTGCCTATACACTGAAATTAATTCAACTAAAACATCAAGAAAAATGATTGAAAGGATGTCAAATATACCAGAATCAAATTAATATAGTGACACCACTGTACACCGGAGTTGAATCCCAGAGCTAAGGGTTAGTGACATCTTGCTACGCACGCTTTTAAAAGAATAGCCAAGCTCTGCATGATAGACACCTTATTTTGGATTTCATTGTTTCATTGAGTAAATATCAGAGCCGGTAAAAGAGAGTTAGAATATGGAATATAGAAATAATACAGATATAGAAGCAAGTTACAAAATGTAGGCGCATTGCAGAGTTTACAAGGTGGATACCATGAAAAGTGGAATCAAAAACAGATATAGAGGAACTCTTGGTGCAGGACATGTTTAGATGGTTTCCCATTTCAAAGTAATGCAGCATACCACACCCATTGTTACACTCAGGGATCTGCAACCTTTTAATCTACAGATGCTTTTGACTACAACCTCAATCAGCCGAATTTTGAGGCATCATGGTGTGGGGTAAAAAAACAGCCCTGGAGAGACAGAGATGAAGAGGCCATGTTAGGCCCCATTGTGAGAGTGAAGCTGGCTCAGTGTGGAGTTCCATTGAAATAGAAAACTGTCTTGATATGGGCCAAATCGTCCTCGGGACCAGCCCTCGGGAGCAATAATTACCCAATTCAGCCCAAAATACAGGTTCTATTGTGCTGAGCAGTGATCTCATGCTAGTGACAATGACACCTTCAATAAGTTTTAGTATTTATTCTAAACAGTGAATTTCATATACATTTGGTATTCAAGTTAGAGAAGATTACAAAGCACAAAACTTAGAGAAATGCAAAATATAGACAAACATAGAACTTAGATAAACATAGAGAAACATAGAGAAACACAGTCTTACGCCCCTTCAATCAGCACTGGGAGACCCTGGCCCTCATAAGCTAGCTGTAACAAGCCCCGCTCAGAGAACAGCGCTGCAGGATGCCGTCAAGAGCTCCAATTCCGGGCACTTGATCTGGCTCGAACCAAGTCCACAGGACGATCTCCCACCCGAGTCATGTGAGCATGTGTATTTTATAATCTCTGTGCAAAATATAGGCTGTTTAATAATTTCCACTGCTCCTTCTTCTGAGCCCCTCCCTGGCTCCCTGGAGTCCATCTGCCAAAGTTCAGGAATGTCTTATCAGTGCCTTCCCAGAGAAAAGGAGATTAGCTTGGGGCCATGCAGGGCTACCGTTAGTGAGGCAGAATATTCTAAGGGAAGCAGGGATGTATTAACCCCATCTGCAAGCTCTAAAAGGCATGCACTCATAACTTAGTGTTTATAGCACTTAAGACTGGCTATCTAAGCGCTATATAGGTGCCATAATGTTCCAAACACTCCAAAAATACCTATTAGCTACAGAGCTACGGCCCTCTCCCTGCCTGTCTATCAACAATGCATAATGTGACCTTTCACTCATACTAGGCCTGCATATTCCTTGTAGCTCACTACTGCATAATGGAAGTGCTACAACAGACTACTGTCAGCATTTTTAGCACATACTTTGAATACACTATTGGCTTTCAGCGGCTAATGCTGTCATCTAAAGCCCTGATTGGCAAGGTTGCAATTTTGTGTATCACTACAAAAACCCAGTACAAAACAGTGATTTCAACTTGAGGCCGAGTGTATGAGGGAGAATGGGCCTCCATCTATTTTGTTACAATGTACAGGAACTCAGCAGAAGAAAGTGCAACTTAGAACTGGAATATTGTTAACTGCATCAAATGGGTTCCAAAAGACATGGAACACTTCAGATGCTAACTTTGAAACGAATAAATACATTTGAAATACTGTGCATCTGGAAGCTAAAATGGAGGAATTATGCCTTCAATTGGGAAAGTAAAGTCAAATGACAGACAGTGTTTTCAGGAATAAAGAAACTCAATTTCAGCACATATAGATTACAACATTTATAAGGAAAGGCTATTTTGTTATTGCAGAAATTAACACTGTGTTCTTATGTAACAGTGGAATATATGTGAAGGATACCAAAAGTGGACTTATTTATGTTCATACAGCATATAGAGAAAGATGATATTGAGAACAGCATGCCTTGGTGCAGGATTGAAAGTTACATGTGCACGGTGGGTAAATGCAATATGCTAGCCTTTCAGAATTGTGAACTGCAACTTGTCATTCTGAGCTGAAACTTCGACCTCAAGACCTTTTGGGATGGGCCCACCAAGGAAACAGGTCTGGTTGTCAATTCAAATTCAAAAATATACAAAGAAGTAGGGTGGCATTATGGGATTTACAGATAACATGACCAACAGAAATTACCTTTAAAGTCAGGCTTCACCTAAAATGTGAATTAGCACTGAACAAAGACCCTTTGACGCTCAGCAGAAGAGGGTAGAATAAACATTGGCCCAAGAAGGTGGCTGCTCACATTCTTCAGGAGAAATGGAAACTGGGAGGAGCAACTCAACTACCTCTCATAGCATGCTGTGTCATTGATTAAACATTGAACACATTTTCCTAAATAATAAGTGCATTGTGAGAGTGGAAGGGAGGGAGATAGCCATTCCTTATCATGGGACTAAGAGGGCAAGTTTGCATCAGAACAGGGATTTTTCATTTTATTCCAGGAGATAGCCTGCTGACAGACTCTTGTGAGGAACAACCAGCAGAGAGGCTTCAATCTTTGCATTGGAGACAGTGACAGGGAAATCTAGAAGCCAGCTGACACCCCATCAGAGGAGCCAGAAAGAGTCTGGGTGCAGGAGAAAATCCTTGACTGAAAACCCTTGATCTGTGCTGTTCTCAGAGGAGCCCTGTTGTTTTCCCTGACCAAAGCCTCCCATGTAAGTAGACCAATCCAAAAGCCATCAATTGTGTGGGGAGCTACCTGACTTATACCTTTCCATTACTGGGCAGGGGGTTGAAACTGGGAAGGACCTTGGCACATTGTATTAAATCCAATTCAAATTAATTCCACTATAGAAATCACCCTATCCATTTAAATTGCATTTTGTTGGCAGCAGCCCACCTTAATCCTTACCATTAAATTGTGGGGAGGGGGACGCTGTGTAGATCCTTAGCACATTGTATTGAAGTTAAATCTATTAATTCCCGTATAGAAAATCACGGGATGAGTGTTGTTAAAATTTGAAACTAATAAAGTTCATGCCCACTGTGTTAGTGCCGGTATAGACCATAAAGACTTGGGTGACTGTCCTTCTGAAACCCCTGACTCCTGTCCCGGTGGGGGGGTGTCCATAATCCCAAAATAAGTAATCCTAAACATTACCTTTCAAGTGAATGTAGAGGTTACAAAACAAATCTTCAGATTTATTCCCAGTGATTCCAAAGTCAGAATTACAAAGCCTTACATCTCATTTGTATTCGTGTCACAAAAATAAATTTTGCATGTATTCCCTTTTATCCCAAACCAGAATTACCAAGCATTGCTTCCCATTAGAATGTGTGTTGGAAAAAGATTTCCCTTTGATGTGATATGGCATTTATAACACGCCTATACACAAGTGTTTCAAGGCACGGTGAGGCAAGGGAGGAGGAACAGAGGGAAGACAGAGACAGTGATCTTACTAGGCCAGGAGATATTGTGCACGTGCAGGGGATGGGGGAAGAAGAAGAGTATGGAGGGAAGGGCGAGGGGGCAGTGCAGTGCATAGGATAAACAGTAAAATAAATAAAGGCGATAAATAAAAAGTGCGGCCAGCTGGTGGCAAGCACAAGGGTAAGTGCAGACATCAGGTGTCAGGTGCAGGGAGGGGGCTGTAGGGATACAGAAACAGTCCCCTAGTGCAAGGGTCTCCAGGGGGGCAGTGCAGGTGTACAACTGGCAGGGAGGGGACCTGGGCCCAAGATCAGAGGGTAGCCAGGTAACCAGTGCAGTTTCAGCCAGGAGATAAGCAGGGGAGAGGAGGAGAGAAATTAGAAGCAAAGAGAAAGGTCTTGATGTGCTTCCGGAACCACAGATGTTTCTCCTCAATTTTCAGAGAGGCAGGGAGGCTGTTCCAGAGGGAGGCCCCTGCAAAAGAAAGAGATCGCCCACCAAATCATTGCTTGGAGAAGCGACTAACCCTGAGGGAGTTGCGTTCCTTTTCCAAACCTTGCCTTTTATATAAAAGTTGAAAAACGATTTCCCCATTTGAGTTCCTTTTGCCAACTGTGCCTTTCAAATTAAATCCTAAAAATGAAATTTCCCATTGATTCACTTCCCTCCCAAACCAGATTCCCAAAGCACTATACACTGGCCTGGTTCCTAGTCCCTTGGTGACACAGTGTATTTGTTGGGGTGGGTGTGGGATGGGTTGGAGACCTCACTAAAGTGAATCTGAAATGGTAGTTGTAGTACAAAACATCAGGAATGTCTCCGGTTGCACACTCCCATACAACAAACAAAGCTACTTTTTACCAAAACTTGTTTTGTTGGTTTAGTAACAGTGCAAATGGAAACATAAACACTCTCAGGGTGGCAATAAGCAATGTCCGTTGTGGTATGGAACTGTCACGATCCTACTCGCCTTCCACCCAGCACCGCTAAATGTGTCTATGCCTTTATTTCCTTGTTTTACCGCTGTAGTTGTGGACTAATCTAATTGCATGTTCCATTCCGGCGTTTGGGTTAAACCAGCAGATGCATTCTGGGACATGTATGCTGTCCAAAAGGCAGAGGGCTGGAGGAGGCATACTAAATACATTTGTTTGCAGCAAGCTACTAAGAGCTGCAGAGGGCCTGCTTGCATTCACCTGTTCCAAGCTACTACAGGCTAGGCTTCAGAGAGCTGGAGAGCACTTGATTAGAAACCACTGCTGCTACTGCTGCAGACTACTGAAGCCAGGCTGGGTTTAAATGAACATAGCTGCCAGAGTCTGCAATCAGCTCCACCCTGCTGGCCTGATAATGTTAGGCCCTTTATAAGCTCACTTTGAACAGAGGCAGTGATCAGTCAGCTGCTTCCACTGGGAGTTCGTGCTGGAGCTCCTGTTACCAGTTTTTGACCTTTCCAGGAAATCCTCTTTTGGCCTTTGATTCCTGTTGCTGTTGATGCTTGCAGCTCCCTCTCCAGTCTGCTGCAGCCTTCTGCCCTGCTCCTCTGTGCTCCCACCTGACTGCTCTGCCACACTGCGCTGCCTACTGCCCTGCTCCTCTGGGCTCCCTCCGCTGCCTTCTGCCCTGCTCCTCTGGGCTCTCACCTGACGGCTCTGCCACACTCCGCTGCCTTCCGCCCTGCTCCTCTGGGCTCCTGCCTGATGGCTCTGCTGCACTCAGCTGCCTTCTGGCCTGCTCCTCTGGGCTCCCGCCTGACGGCTCTGCCACACTCCTGTGACTTCCGCCCTGCTCCTCTGGGCTCCCACCTGACAGCTCTGCCGCACTCCCCTGCCTTCTGCCCTGCTCCTCTGGGTTTCCACCTGTACGTTCTGCCCTGCTCCTGTGGGCTCTCACCTGACGGCGCTACTGCACTCCGTTGCCTTCCGCCGTGCTCCTTTGCGCTCCCGCCTGATGGCTCTGCCGCCCTCCACTACCTTCCACCCTGTTCCTCTGGGCTCCCGTCTGACAGCTTTGCCACACTGCGCTGCCTTCTGCCCTTCTTCTCTGGGCTTCCCTGCCTGGCAGCCTTGCCACACTCCTCTGCCTTCTGCCTGTTCCTCTGGGCTCCTTGCCTTGCTTCCTGCCTGTTCCAACCTCTGATATTCTATCCTGTCCTGTACCTGGTTATGTATTTCAACAATGCTTTCTACTTGTATACATCTTGGTCCACTGTGGTGTCTCCACTTGAATCCATTTACAGTGTGACCCTAGGTTGGTCTCCATTTATATCAGATAAGGGAAGACTTCTGTTGCCTTCACCTAGTCCGTTAAAGTCGTACCTGCCTCAGTATATGGTCTTTCAGTTTTACCCCTGCACTGAGTACAACAGTTTCCTCGGCACGCCCAAGTCATGACATTGCTGTATGACTGCAAAAAAAAAAAGAAAATCAAGGCACATTCCAAAACAGTGTTTGTATAGGTGCTATTCAAATCCAGCTCTTACAAATGCCCCTCATTCGGAATGCCATGCCACATCCATGTGTTAATCCGATGCTGTGCATGTGTAGCCAGCAGAAGTGCAGATGAGCGTTAACGCATTACCATATGCCACAATGCTCTTGGCTTGGGCACAACATTGATGGGCAGCGCCCCACAGTGGAGAGAGAGGAAAGGTGCAGTTAATTTCTCTTTAGGCACATCGATGATGGGAAAACATAAATCAAGCAGGGGTCACTCGAAGAAAATGTGGGTCTGCCACTGACTATCTAATGTTCTCCTATTGATACCTTTGCATCTTTGTACATATTCTAACTGCATCATGTAAATGTACCATCCTGTATATGTCCTATGTAATTTTATGTACATTCCAATTGTATTATTATGTATTCTCTATCTGTAAACTTCTGTGACTAAACCCGAAAGCATACTTGTAACCTTTTGCGCCCAGATACCCTCGGGTTTGGTGAGCCATACAAATAAATAAACAAACACACAAATAGGAGAAAAGTAAGCATTGTGTGTCAGCCAATATTGCAAGTGTCAATGACAGGTATTATATTACTAAATAAAACACAGGGATTGTATCAATTCGTAGCAAGCATTGCTTTCAAACATCTAGAAAGATAAACAACATGTAGTGGGGAAATGGAGGACAAACTTTGAGATGCTTAAAAAAATACACAAAACATTGATCATGTATATTCAATAATAGATTCGGGAGCATTTACCAAAGCGTACTGAGAAAAATAGTGAAGCAGTTAGACAAAAATATCTCTTGCCAGTGACCCTGATGGTACATTAAAAATGAAACGGAAAAGCCCATACACACATGGGAATGGAGCAAGCTTGCAATGACCTACATGACTGAGACTGCATCCTGAATTATGTACACAGATATGATGCTCATAGCTACAAGGTGGTTGGAGGGGAGGCCCAGACTACTGGTGCTGGTATTTCAGCAATAAAACAAGGGCACACGTGTAATTGTTTTCAGAATAGAATCTGTTGTTCTAAGGGCATGGGTATCAGTATGGAAAAGGATGACTGCCTGAGGCACAGGAAGCCAGTGAAAGTAGACAGTGTCCCCAAAAAAGGAAGAGGGATGAGAAGGATACCTCTGACAGGAAGTAACCCGCACAGAGGAGCCCCAAACAGCCACGGGTCTCTGGAGGGAAGCTCTGCTGGGCAGCTGAAACATGATCCGCAGTGTAATGGCGTGGATATCTTAGAAACTGACACAATCCCAACACATACAGGAGTGAGGCAGATTCAACAATAAACCATAGAACCAGAGAATGGTGATAAAAATAATCCAGTCTACAAGGGAGGGGCCATCTTTCTGATTGTAAGCTAATACTTAAATACATTGGGAAATAAAGGAGTAATACACTGAGAAGCATACCAGCCATGCAACATACGGATTGGTGTGGTGTGCATGCACAGTGTGTTTTAATAATGCAACAAGGATCTGGGAGTGGTGCTGCTGCAAAAATCCTTTTGCAAATCCCAAACCATATAAATGATTCTGCAGTTTTAGCATTGCTAGGGAATCCATGCGCTTTGCCCCTCGTAATGCCAAATGACTGACATGCCACTTTGCCAAGGGGTTTATTCTCCTGTCTGCCTCCGACAATAAGGCATTCTAACATATGGAAGTCACCAATCCCACTCTGCCTTCTAGTCATAAAAGCAGGGGCATGGAATTTGACCGAATATAAGGCCAGTGGTGGTCTGGGAGAGTGACAGTGATCTGACTCTGGCCCGAAGTCAGCAAATGAAAACTTAAACAGAAATTGCACTAAAACCGTAGGTGATGCGCTGAAATATAGGCAGTTTTGCATTCCACCGGCTTACAATGCATTGCTGATCATTAATTTCAATGTGTTCAAAATCACATGGCCATTTGTAACTGGTACAGAGAACATGACAAGGCTGACTATAAATGAATGTATACATTAAGAATGCATATTCACTATTCTAGAAAGAAGCAGAGAACGGGACAAGGGATGGCCCAAATCACCCACAATCTGTCAATGCTCACTTAGCAGTGCTGAGTGGGCATTTACAGATGTCACTGTGCAGGCTGAGCTGCAGGGGTCGCTCTTCAGCTCATTGACGCTGCTTCCTGGTTCCTGTCTGCGTGAAGCGTGGAAGCCAGAGGCCCAGGGAGCAGCTCAGGTGGCAATGGCATGTTGAGTCTGGGAGGAAACAGGTAAGGGGGAAATGTGTTTTTGCTTGCGTGTGTCACTGTGTGCGGAGATTGTATGTATGTATGTACGTGTGCATGCATGTGAGGGTGTGTGTAAGTGTGTGTATGTATGCGAAGAGGTGTCATGCAAATGAGGACATGCAAATTAATTAATGCAGTGTGAATAATGTACATGGTGCAAGTGTGCGTGTGAATGAAAACACAGTGTGAATGTACTGGGTGCTCGTTTAAATGACAGAGAAGAAGAGGCATAGACAGGGTAGGGCCTGAGCCTGCCAATGCCATCCAACATCTGTAAGTGCCCACTCGGCAGCGTTGAGTGGGCCTTAACAGATGTCATTGTGCAGGCTGAGCAGCTGGGGTCTCTCTTCTGCTCATCAATGCTGCTTCCTGTTTCCTGTCTGTGGGAAGTGCGGAATCAGAAGATCTGTGAAGCAGCTGAGGAGGCGGTGGCATGCCAATGTTCTGGGTGCTTGTGTGAATGACAGAGCAGATCTATTTTGATTGGTGGGTGAAAGTGTAAGAATGTGTGCGTGCATTTGTGTGTGCGCGTGCGCGTGTGTTAGCATGTGTGTTTGTGTGTGTCTGTGTTGGTGTGTCTGTTTATGCAGAGTTGGGCCCTGGGAGGGGCATTGGATTATGAACATTGTTTGACAGGGTCATTCATGGTGTGCTGGCATTTTTGGGCAAAGGAAAGGCAGCTTGAGTGGTATTCTGTGAAAGACGGGTGGGGGAAGTGTACTACAGTGGACCTGGCTGGGCACAAATGTGGTATGTAATTGTGTTCTCTCATTAAGGGCAAAGCCAAATTTGTGTGTTCTTACATGCAGGATGAGAGCATGTTTCTTTACTGTGGTGGTAAGATCAAAGGCAACGTCAGTGTTCTCACAAGGGGGCATTTGCACAGTTTGCAAGACAATGATTTACGGGCGTTGGGGGGCAAATACAACATGATGAGTGTTCCTATGTGGGAATACTGACATATACTCGTGCTGCAGATGCTGCAGAATGACATGTGTGGGCTCTATCAGTATGAAAATGAATATAACACTTGCAGAATGCTGGCATATAATGAGCAAAGGCATTTTGAAAATGTGTTGGACAATGCTTCTATGCACTCAATGGATTTGTTCATGTCTTACCAAACAAAATTGTAAACAGTGTGGTTTATCACCTATTTTGTTGCAAAAAGTCTCCTGTAAAATGCAACATTTTAACACATTATTCTGCAAACATTCTTGGGGGGAATACCCCCTCCAGAATCTCCCTTTATTGGTTCACTCTCCGCCAGGAAGAACAAACCCCTCCCCTCTCTGGGCTTCACTAAGGAGGTGTGGGGGCTACTACATTAGGTCCAGGCCCCACTTGTTACACAATACTGGCTCTTCCTCTGGAAAGACGAGCTCCTTCAGTGCAATGGAGGTGCAGCCTAAAGATGCTCAGCATACATGCCAACATTCTGGAGCACCTGGGAGGGGATTTCAACAGAGAAAGCAGGAGAAATGAATCTTCTCATAGGATTGCATTGGGGTTCCAATTATTTTAGGCGGGGTAGAGTAAAAAATAAATCATATTTTTAAATGAAAAATCGGGAGTCTCCCTCCTAAATCGGGAGTCTCCCTCCTAAATCGGGAGGTTTGTCATGTAAGGAAACGTCAACTGGCAGAGTTAGAAAATAATTATATGGTTCTTTTACTACATGGCCAAAGGGAGTCACTATTCTATTTCACAAAGATTACAAAAGTAAGACTAACTTCATTTAAAGCTTAAAGCGCTACTGCAGTAAAATGGATAACATTCACTTCAGCTTTGAATGCATTCAAAATGTGTATGCATAGGTGCCTGGCTCATAAGTTTTTTTCATCTATTTACTCACACTGGTGATGGAGCAGATATTCATCCATGTTTTTCAAGTGCACACTTGTTCATTAAAGGATTTCTACGGAACGTGAAATTCCACACGATAATAGTTGCTCCATCACCACACTTAGGGTCTATTAAACTACACGGCTTTGAAGCTTGCAATTAAAGACTGAGTTTTGGCTGGAGGTTTAGAGAACTGAAACACCTTCTGGTAATGACTCCACACTTGTCACAGCAGCACAGAATGTCTTTCCTTTTTTTTAAATAAGATTAATAGGCTGTCAAAGTTACTCTGAGACTTGTTTTATCTCTCAGTAATCTTTCAAGAAGTGGACATTGTGCGGGGAGGTTTCAAGTCTAGAGAGTAAGCTTAACAAGTTAGAAGCACCACCAAATTAGTCTCTGCAAACCATTATATTTCTAGGCAGATTGTTAGGGTTTATGTATGTACATGTTAGCAAACATCAGGCTGAATACACTGAATGCAATCTTTCCAAATTCAACTTGAATAGCTGTGAGATTAGAAGAAATGAAAATGATGATGAAGAAAACAAACTCCACTGTGTGCTTTTGGTTTGCAACAGGAAACACCATTTATTGTCCTTGTAATGCCAGACAACTAATCAACAGAGCAGCCTGTAGCCCGGACTGGGCTGGCACACATTCAACAAAAGGACGGAGCCGGAGGGACATGTAATTTAACCTTCTTTATTGGAGCTCTAATCAGGAACTGGCGTACCCAAGGCAAACCTCTTCCCTCCCGCCTTGCATCACAACACACAACCCTAACCTGGCGGGGCTTGTACTTTAAAGGCACAGAGTGGTAACACCACCCCCGGACAAATGTTCATACGTCCGGGTCAACATTCTTCAACCCAACATAGCGGCTTTCGCATCGCTCAATGTGGTCTGGCTTCTCGCTCTCCAACAACTTCCGTGCCCGAAAGGTCAGGCGTGGGTCTTCCTTGGCCCATCGCCCCTCGTGGTGGGACCCATAGGTCATCTCGTAGCTCCCTCGACACTGGATCAGGCTCCGGTGGGGGAGGCTCACAGCCCTCTCTCTTGACAAAGTGCTTGAACAATGAGCTATTCCTTGTGATCTCTTTATAGTCGTTCTGGGCTGCCACCATTGTCCCTTTGGCGGCAATGACTCTCATGGGTCTCCGGGTGAATCAACTGTATGTCTTCTTGGTCTTTGGCTGTTGAACCAGGACTTCATCCACAGTTTGAAAGTCTTTTGGCACTGCACGATGCCTGGCATCAGAGTCTCGCTTTGTCTCTCTTTCACCTCTACGTCTCGGCAGATCACTTCTGCATCTGCTTCGCCTGGGGTTGAGGAGTTTCTTACTATACGTGTGTGTGCACTTCATATTGTACCATCAATTCTGCCGGGGCCTTGTTGGTGGCCTCGTGTGGGGTGTTGCAGTAATCTCGGAGGAGACGGCACAGAGCCTGGTGGGGATTAGTGGCTTCTATGCGAGCCCTTTGGAGCGTCTTTTTTATCAATGCCATAAAGCGTTCTGCCATCCCGTTCACTTGGGGCCACCTAGGAGTTATATTCAGGTGTTTGAAACCTAGAGGCTTTGCCAGCTCCCCAAACTCATGGCCATTGAACGGCGGGCCATTGTCCGACTTTATCACTCTCGGTATGCTTCATAGTTCATTGAGGACGGCCGCTATTTGGGGGAACGCTGTGGTGGCAACCCTTTCGATGATGGGAAATTAGGAGTGCTCATCAATGAGGAGGAGGAGGTAATCCCCTGACTCCAACGGACCATAGAAGTCAACTGCAACTCTCTCCCATGGCCGTCCTGGGATTTGCATGGGTTGTAAGGGCACCAGAGGTTCCGCTGGTGCCGTGCATTGGCAGACTAGGCAGTTCTTGATCCAATCATCAACTAAGGCGTCCTGAAAGGGAAACCAGACATGGCAGCATAATTGCCTTTTGGTGTTCTCTGGTCCGCAGTGTCCCTCATGCGCAGTCCAGACTACATCGGCACTGAGGGCGGCGGGGATGACAATACAACAGTCCCTCTGGATTATGTTGTGGTCCTTTACAGCTAACTCAGACTGTACACATACCAGTCTCTCCATTTCCTCTTTTCACCCCCCCGGATGGGTCAGAGTAGCTCGTCGGTGATGTTGGTCATCAGGCTGATGGGCAGGGAGGTTGTAGGGTCTGCCGCGGATGCAGCTGGAACCATATCCAGAGATAGAGCTGGTGGGAGCGAGTTGGCAGCTACGTGGTTGATGTATGCCACGTCACAGACTTGGGTAACTGGCAGACCCACAGGATTGTGGGAAAGGTAGTCCACTGGGTTCAGGTTGCTCCCAGGCCTGTGCACAATTTCATAATCATACTCCTGCAACCTGATGTCCCACCGCTCCATCCTCAGGGGCATCTTGGTGCGTGGGTTGCCAAACAACAATAGAAGTGCTTAATGGTCAGTGATCAAGGTGAACTTCTTGCCAATGATCAAGTTGTGGAAATGCTTGCACGCCAACATGGTGGCCAGGCTCTCCTTCTTGGCCTGCGAGTAGGCGGCCTCCAGGGCAGACAGGGCCCTGCTGGCATAGGCCATGATGTGTCTGGGGTTAATGCCGGCCCCACTCGTCTAGGCCAGGGTGGCTCCCAGTCCAACCGGGTTGGCATCAACAGTTATCTCAGTGTGTCAGGCCGGGGTGAAATATGCTAGGCGATGGGCTTCCGTCAGGGCCTTCTTGACGGTGTCAAATGCCTGTAGACATGCGGGGTCCATTCAAACATGGCCTCTTTTTCTAACAACTTCCTGAGTGGCTCGGTGATCGAGGCGTAATGGCGAATGTACCTTGTGGAGTACCCTGCCATTCCCAAGAAGGACCGGACATCAGCCACCCAAGAAGGACCGGACATCAGCCACTTGCTGTGGTTCCTTCAGTTTCGTTATGTTGTCGTCCTTTTCAGGGCCGGGTGTCATGACATCGCTGCAAAATATGTGTTCAAAGAATTTTAACTTGGATTTGCTAAATCAACATTTGTCGATGTTGAGTGTGAGTCCAGCAGCCTGGACCGCTGTACAGGTGGCAAGGAGGGCGGCATCATGTTCCTCCTTGGATGCACCAAAAATGAAAATGTCATCGCTATAGTTCAGCGTCCCAGCCATCGGCCTTATGATCTGTCGTACAGCCTCCTGAAAAATGTTGGCCGCCGAGGAGATCCCGAAGTTCCACCGTCGATATCGGAATAGTCCCTCGTGGGTGGTAAATGTTGTTATGACTCTTGAGTCAGGGTGCAACTCGAGCTGATGATATCCCTGTATTAGGTCAAGCTTAAAGAACATGCAGGCATTATTGAGTTGCCCAATCATGTGCTCTATGCCTGACCCTGGTTGACATTCCCTCTGGATGGTGGTGTTGGCTACCCTTATGTCAACACAGAGGTGCAACCTTCTGCCGTCCTTTGGCACAATGACTAGAGGTGAGACCCACAGAGTGGGTCCGGGGGCCAGTTCAATGATGCCATCCAAAAGCAGTTGGTCTAGCTCCCTCGAAACCACCTCCTGGAGGTGGAAACCAACCCGCCTGGGGTGTTGTGGGATGGGTCTCACAGAGGGGTTGATGTGCAGCTTGTTCGGCGGCCCTTTTAGCCTTCCTAGGCCTGTACACAGCAGTGGGAATTTCTCCATGATGTCGGATTTGGTGATAAGACCCTGTGGGTCATCGGCGGCGACGGCTCTCACCTTGTCTTCCGGGCTCTGATTGACTGATGCTGAAGTGATCACATCGTCGGCCCAGACATATATGTCGATGAGTCCAAGGCATGAGGCAGTGTTGTAACTGAGGAGGCATCATCCTTTCGTGGGGCATCGGATTGCATTGTGTCAGTTTGTCGTCGTCTGAGGAGGAGATGACGTTTGAAGTGGCCAATGGCATGCAAAGGTCTAGGTGCGCCCCGCTGGAAAATTCTGGACTGTGTCAGCTCTAGCGAGGGTTTGTCAAGGAGTCACAGGTACTCCTGCTCCCCCATGATATTCACCATCACTCCAGAGTCTATTAAGAAATGAAAAAGGCAGTTGCCCATCTTGACTGGATTTTGTGTGAGATTGACGTATTCATCCTGTGTTGATTGGTCATAGTATAGAGTGTTTGGGTTGTGCATGGTGGTGTATTGGCCCTCCTCATCTGGCTTCACGTCCGAGGGCTCATCATATTCGTCCATCAGTTGTTGTGTCAGTTTGTGGTATCCGTAAGCCTGTGGATAGTGTGGGTAGTGATATTAATCTACTGCTCTGACATATCGCAATTGTTTGGGCTGGTAGAACATCTGCTGAAAGTATTGGGGCTGCGACGGTCGGTATGGCATCCTAGAGGGCAACTGTGACCTCAAGGTTGGAAACTGCCTCCCTTCGTGGCAGACAGATTGGAAGTGGCCCTCTCTCCCACAGTTGGCACATCTCTGCGACAGGGCTGGACAGGAGCCCGAAAGCGGAAACGCCATGCCACATCAGTAGCATTGACTCTGTTGTCTGGGCCCTGGTTGGCTGGGTGGACTGTATACATTGATCCCTCCTCACCTTGATCGTGGGCTGACTGTTGAACTGCCGCAATGAGCTCGGTGTTATCGTTCTTCGGTGCCGGTGCGCCCACCATCGAGGCAGCCTGGGGATCTACCCTCTCGAAGATTCTTGTGAGTTCGCTGACTTCTGGGATCGTGAGAGGCTTTTTTAGTAGTTGTTTCTTAAGTGAGGGCGATAGTCAGCCTTCAATGATGCGGCGTATGGCCTTGTCAAGCAAGAATGTATTAAACTGGCAGTGGGCCCCTTTGACTCTCAAGCTTGTTATGTACTCATACACCATCTCCTGTGGCTTCTGAGTGCATTGGTTGAATAAATATCTCTCGTACTCTCTGTTGAGTTAAATAATGAGCAGCCTGTCAAATGCGGCGATCAGGGAGGCAAAGTCAGGTTGATGAGCCGTCGGGATAGTTTTAACAATTGTCTTCACTTCCCCCCCACAAGATTAAGGAAGATGTCTCGCAGGTGAGGGGAGTCACCTTCCCCGGAACCCCTGACAAAGTGGTAGAATTCCTCCATCCATTCGGTCCACTGAGGACCTTTGTTGGCTTGCAGAGTCATGGAGAAGGTAAGAGGCATGTGCAGCTGCACTGATTTCATGCTGCGGGCATGGGGCGGTGAGGGTTACTCACCCATGCTGCCCGATGTACCTTTGTTCCACATGAGAGGATGCAACAACTGCAGGTTCAGTGGGGTATCTTGTCTGTGGGCCCTCTGATACTGAGGCCTGCTGGGGGGTGCAGCTTGGATGTCCCTTGGAGATTTGCGGACACTGTAGGCACTTGTGGCACGCTAAGAAAGGTTCATGGAGGTGGGCATGCCCACCAGATGTGTAGTCACCGAGGTGAGCGGTTATTTAGCTTTCTTTCACTCTTTAGGCTTGTGGAGGAGTTGGGTGTGGGGGGCCCTCTCACAGCTGGCCTAGAAGCCTTGCTGGCGAATGTCCTGTAGCGAGAGCCTCGCTCAGCTCACGTGGCAAAGGGCAGTCCAGGGGGGAGGATCTACCCATGTGTTTTTGCTCCTCGCTGTCGCTGTCAGCCCCCAGGCAGCATGCGCTGGCTCTGGCACAGCGGGAAGGCAGCCAGTGATGTTGGAGCCGGAAAGTGGGGGAAGCTCCGCCCCTTTGTGTTGCCTGTGCGCTCCTGCCTGCTGGTGCGAGCTGCCTCCGCGTCAGGCCTCCGTGGGGCTGCTGCTGCATAGGGCAGCAGAGTGCGCTCCTGCGCTTCGAACACCCGCCTGCTGGGCAGTGCTGGGTACCGTGCGGGCTGGCCACCTGTCGTTGGGATGGGTGGCACGGCAGGGTTGTCTGTCATTGGGTGTAGAGGACGGCACTATGTGGAGAGAAGGAATCAACTCGGTAGGAAAAGGACGGAAAGGACGGACGCAGGGTGGGATCACCCACAGGAGGAGAAGGAGGACTCCGGCTCACAACAGAGAAATTCTTATCGCCAGTTGTAGCCCGGACTGGGCTGGCTCGCATTCAACAAAAGGACGGAGTCGGAGGGACATGTAATTCAACCTTCTTTATTGTAACTCTAACCAGGAACTGGCGTATCCAAAGCAAAGCTCTTCCCTCCTGCCTTGCATCTCAACACACGCCCCTAACGTGGCTTGTAGCTTACAGACACAGACTGGTAACACAGCCCGTCTATACAAGTGAACCCTGAGCAAATAAAGCACAACTAGCAAGCAAAGAGTATTTTATTATATCGCAGGAATGCCTATTCTGACCACTTTGTACATGGAACACTTATCAGGGCAAGAGCCATCTCCTATTCGCACATTTTCGCTTCATTTGGTCATGGATATTATTTCTCTCACATAAACACATGTTGTAATAGGTTATTTATAACGTGCTATTAATACCTCGTTTCTAAGCGCAGACCCGGGGATCGAACCTGCATTGCTCTGCACAGCTTTGATTCCAAGGCCAGCACGTTGCCCCTGAGTTAGCTTCCCGAGACTGTTACAGATTTACGCTTTCTAGTCACAATGCCTTGTTGCTTTCCTCTGGCAACAATCATGGCGACTCTCCCTTGGCATTTGCATGTGCCAACAAATATGGCTTTAAATGTTTTACTGTACATGTTCACATAAATTGTTTTTCTGTCCCTTAGTGGGTCATTGCAGACTGACCTTTATTTTACGGACCTTGCATATAAATAGTTTTGCTAATACGATCTTTAAACAATGACTATGTTCATGCTATGGTGTATTTCATCGTCAATACTTGTGGAGTTCTCTTTCACCCAGGCTTGGATGGAGGTTGGGTAACTCCAGAAGTGTGAGCTGTCCTTGGTACCATTGAAATTTAGGTATATTTGGGCATCAACTGCGTATTGGTGCAGTGACTTGTTGGATCTCCCTTTGTTTCCACTAAGTAATTTACTTTGGGGAAATTACTTCAAAAATTATATATAATTGTGGGTTAAGGTATTAAAGGGGGTAGGTAGGGATATGGGGTAGGGATGGTAGTGAAGAGGGAATGTTATTTTGGTTGGAAAGCCCCATTGAATTAAATACATTTGAAGTAAACATTCAAATAATTTCCACAAAGTAAATTACTACAAATTAGTACCCGGCACGCGCGGCACAAAGGGAATAGTGTGTGGTGATTGGCTCATTTGCGAGCCATACCACACGATATTCCCAGTTACGCCGTGCATGCCGGCTACTCTGTTCCCGGCGAGGGGCGTGGGAGCCCCTCCAGCAATGACCAGGCTCGAAACGGGGCCATCCCCGCTCCGAGCCTCCCCGCGGCTGAGAGGCTGCCTTCGCCCCCCGCCGGAGACTCGGGTAAGTCTTTTTTTTTAATTCCCTTCCCTCCCACCGCCCCCACGCCCCCAACTTACCTTCTTGTTCCTGTGTCCCCAACGGGGGACCAGGGAAGCCTCCAGCGGTGTGGAGACTCCAAGCGGGGCCATCCCCACTCTGCGCCTCCACACAGCTGGGGGCTTCCCTCGTCCCCCGCCGGGACGCAGGTACGTTTTTTTTTCCCCTCTCCCGCCATCCCAACCCCACTTACCTTTTTTTAAAAATCCTTTTTCGGGAGCGGACATGCTGGGAACACTTGTGTTTCCAGCGCGTCCTCTCCCGATGGCCGCCATGGAAAGGGAAAACGGACTCTGTTTTCCCTTTCCATGTTGCCGGCGATTTTCTTGGTCCGTTTTTTTTTTTTTCTGTTCCGAAACATTTCGGAACAGAAAAAAAAAGCCATTAGTACCCCGTCTAATGGGCCGGGGTACTAATGGCAATAAGACCCTCGGCGGTGGGCCCATACCGCCCACGGTAATGCCCGGGGCTCCGTTAAGGCCCTTGCTACACTCGGGCATATAACTACAGGGCTTCGTTAAGGCCCTCGCTACACTCGGGCATATAACTACGGCCCCGGGCATTACCTGGGCAGTATTGGCCCGCCGCCTCGGGTCTTATTGCCACAGTATTATTTTCAGCGAAATGAAATGGCACACTTGTTGTGATCATTGAGAAGTCATCCCAACATCTCCATATATATATTAAAGACCACCCGAGAGAGCATTGTGTCGGAGGGAATTGCAGTGGTGTGACCTGAAGTAGCCCATCTTGACAACGTGGTTCCGGTCGACTAAGTAATGTGGACATCAGTTGAGAACTGGGCCTGAGAGGCCCATTCTGTTCATGAGTTGGGTGGTCATTGTGAGGTAGTAGACCATGTATAATATGGCAGAGAGGTTGAGGAAGACCAGGAGGCCCGAGGCAGATTTGTTTGTGGTTGATACACGTTATCTATCACCTTGACGGTGACTGTTTCAGCGTCACATTTTGGTCTGATCCCAGATTGGTAATGCGCTGGTTAATCTGATTATGGAGTTGGACGGCAATTTGGCAACTACCTTCTCATTGATCTTTCCAGTAAGTGGGAGGCTAGTGATTTTTCGTTAGTTTGCACTATCATCCACATCCATGATGTTTATTTTTTAGGACAGGGCATATTAGTCCTGTTTTAAGGTCCTCGAGAAGATGCCTGGTTTGTGTGAGGTATTTACGATGTTGAGGAGGAAGTGAGGGTGGGCCCCTTTATGTGTTTTAGGATGCAGCAGGCAGTGGGGTCATCTTGGCATGTGGGTGGTTTAAGTGATGCAAGGTTGTTGGAAACATATTTGGACCAAGGGGGTGAAGGTGGGCCAGGTTTGTGTTATGTGCTGTGAGATAAAGACTACGATTGACTGATTCTTTTGTATCGATCTGTTGTCATATGTTATTTAGCTTGTTGTTGAAAAAGTTGTTTATAGTGTTGAATTTGTCTTTAGAGTCAGGGATTACCGGGTTGGGCAGTGGGTATGAGCAGTGTTTGACTGCTGTGATGAGAGCTTTACTCCTGTTGGCGCCCGGCTAGATAGTTGATTGGTAGTATGCGTGTTTGATTTCATTGATAAGAGGGTGCACATACTGCATGAGGACATGAGGGCAAGGAGGTCTTGTTTACTATACATGTTATGCCAGCATTTTTCGAGTGGTGCACTTATTGTTGGTTAGTTCTTCTGTGTACATGGGGGTGTGGATTGTTTAACCCTACATAGTTTCAAAGGGGCCTATGCATGAACCAGTTCTGTTATGGTTTGCTTGAGAGTTGATAACAGAATGTCACTGGGGAGTGGGTGATTATAGTTGCTAGTTTGTGTTCCAGTACTTCAAAGGGAAAGTTCCTAAAAGGGGCAACTCTTGGATGCGCTGGCTTACGTTGTCATCTGCGGAATGGGAGGGTATATCTAAGACAAATGGAGATGGCTGCATGGCCTGTTCAGTCAAGTGGGATAGGATTTGGACATTGTATCTTGAGGATTCTGAGAAGACAAGATCGAGTATGTTTTCTTTGATACGAGTGTTGTTTCATATTCAGGGAATCCAGCAGGTGGAGCAGAGTGTCCCCGGTTATTTTAGCGGCTTGATTATCTGGCAGATTGAAGGTACCCAGGAAGATTTTTGTTGAGTTTGCAATGAATTCTGATGTGTGAAAAGGTGTGAAATGTCATTGACGGAAGACCAACACCTGTGAGCTGGGTGGTAAATGAAGTGGAATGTGGTGTTCTGTTTATGTGACAGTGGAAAAGTGCCACAAGAGAAGCTCTAAACTGTTTGTTTTAGCATGGCACAGGTCCATTGTGATTTGTGCATAACTGCCAATCACAGCCCACTGCTTCCTGTGCAATCAAAATGTTGGATGTAATGCAGCCAGGTGGGATGAGAATGTCAAAGACTTGGGAAGAGGTGGAGAGAGCCAGGTCTTAGTGATAAAAGCATCATCAGCAAAGCCAAATGTTCCCAAAATTCCTTTGTGGTTCATAGAAAGTGCTTTGGGTGATGGTTTTGTTGTAGAAACCTATGAAGTGGACATGCACAGGCAGAAGTAGGAGGTTACTAGAACAGTCGAGGGAGAGGAAGTACATGGAAAAGGGATTCAGAAGAAGGACCATCCTAAAATTAAAATAAGCGCTATTTTAGGATGAGATAGGAGAATAAAATCAGATTTATTTGAGACTGAAGCAAAACTTTAAAACTTTCTTTAATTGAGAGAAAGGTGAACATGAAGATAATGCTAGGTGCTTCCGGAGAATCCTTTGTTAATCTGGAGCGCTCTCCCTCGGGCTCTCTATGTCTACTCTCGCACTCACTCTCTTTATATCTTTCGCTCCTTCTTTCTGTGCTTTATTGTCTTTATGTTGATACCCTCACTGAGAGCCCATTCACACATTCAACGAAGGCAACCTGGGATGCAAGGGACGGCGGGGCTGATAAAGGGTGCTGGCATGTAGCTGTTCTTTCTACATAACTCGAGATTAATAGTGTCTTGGTTTGATCCTTAAATCATCTTAACCCACGATAGCCCATCTGTCACACACAGGCAATCTGGTCACATTTTCAAGGCATGTGCAACAAACATATATCCCTATGTTGTGTAGGTATATCCCTATATACAACCCTAACCAGGGCTCTGTATGAAGGATAAGTAGATTTTCAAACTTAAAAATGGAACAGGCCACCAACATGAAAGTAGAATTGCAATTTGACAGTGTCTTCCAGCACAAGAATAAGACTCCAGATCATTAGCACGTGGTCTTAGTTTAGACAGAAGATGTCCTCCAGTTTGTAATGTCATACCTTTGCCAGTAATTGCATAACTTGGAATGCTAATCAAGGTCATCTGAATTTTAAAAACTGTTTGCCCAACTGCTAGTCATGGCACTAAAGCATGATAACGTTGAATTGAATGTGCTGGTGTATGACGTGGCAGTGCTTATTAGGGTACCATAGAGGGGAAAGGTAGCTTACGCAGATAATGTGCACTCCTTCCTCTTTCTCTGCCCTTCTCTAAGACAATGCTGGCTCCCATTTATCTACAGACAACCCATCTGTCGCTGACAAAAGAATGACCAGAAAAAACAGAGATATTTGGAGGTGGTGGGTGTCCTATGTTTTTCATGGTTATTAGCACAATGAGAGTCACAGCAATGGAGATCTCGCACAATTGACTGCTATTCAGAAGTGGGCCTGGGCGTCATCGCAAAGCACAACAGTGCTTTCACTACAATCCGCCTATTTCTAATGGAAACAGGTGGATTGGAGCATCTCGGCAGCATTTTCGTTAAATAACGAGGGAATCGTTATTTAACGAAAATGCTGCCGATCCTATACACCAAAGTGAGCAGCTTCAACATTGCAGGATGTTGAAGCTGCTTACTGTGGTGTATAGGAAAGTGTTCATATACACCCGCGTGGTGTATATGAACACTTTCATTTAAAGCAAGCACCTTCAACGTTGCATCATGCAACGTTGAAGCTGCTCGCTTTGGTGTAAATCAGTAGTATTCAAACTGTGGGTCGCGACCCCCTAGGGGTCCGCGGGTGCATCCCAGGGGGGCCCTGAGAGCTAAGCATGAAAAAAGATTTTTTTTTTTTTTTTTTTTTTTTTTTTTTTTAGATTGGAAGAAATGGGCAGGGGTGGCCCACATGGGCGGGCTGAAGCATGAAACTGTCTCAGGCAACAATGAAAAAGTGGCCCACAGTTGTAAATGGATATTCATTCCTTTAGTCACAGACTGGGCCTCATTACTACTATGGCGGACCAGTAACAACGGTGCTGGTAAGCTACCGGCACCGTTGCTACCGTTCCGCCATAGTAAGAGTTGTGCTCGTGGGTGCTTGACAGCCCCCGCCAGGTCTGACTTCAGCTCGTTGGATGCACCAGCACCGTTATTAACGGTGCCGGTGCATCCAAGCTCCCCCTTCCCATTTGAGCCATATGGGGCTCAAATGGGAATGGGGATCTACCGGCACCTTCGAAAGGGCAATTATCATGTCCGCCTAACTCGGCATGACCTAGTAATTGCCCATTCGCGGGTGCCAGACCCGGATGCAACTCCAGTGGCAGCCGTGCCGGTTTTACCGGCACAGCTACCGCCAGAGTAGTTATGAAGCCCACTGTTTCAATAGTACCCAAAGGGGTGCTTTGTGTTAAAATGTAAGTAAATTGTGATATATTCAGCAACAATGGTCAACATTACTAACTGCATAGTGGCCCCTCACCCATTATGGAGGAGCTAAGGAGCCAGCCCAGTGAAACAGTGAGCACTCCCTCAGCTGCTTTATCCAGCTAATGGAGTGCTCCTGGGCTGGCTGAACTGTCAAAGGGAAACACTGTTTCCATTTGACAGTTCAGTTTAGTTCCCCAGCCGCACATGCTCACTGTGCCATGCAAGTGCTGGGGCGTTTTGCTTCGCCAGCATTGCATAGCTCATTGGAAATGCTGGCTGGGGCACTGCATGTCTGTATGTCCGAGGGGGAGCTCCTGCGCCTCCTCGCACATACGGACAGAGCAGCTGGAGCAGCACCCACACACAGGCCAATGCAGAAGGTACGTTTATGTTCATTGTTTTTATTTAAACATGTGTATGGATGCGTTATGAGTGAGTGTATGGTGATGGATGCTCATGTGAATGATAGAGTGATTGCTGTATGAATGTGCAGCGCCTTGCATATACACATAATCATGTTCATTGTGTTAGGACCAGTGGGGCCCAGGGGACAGGGATGGTATCTTTTTACCGGACATCTATCATTCAAAACCCTCTGCCTTGTCCACAAGGCTTTCTGGGGCCTCGGTCCAAAATACCTTCAGCTATTCCTCCGCAAATACCTCCCCTCTCGAGCTCTTCACCCCTCTACCTCCAACTCCCTCAGGGTCAGTCGTTTATCAAAGAAACGAGCTGGGGGTAGATCTCCGTCTTCGGCTGGGGCCTCCCTCTGGAACAGCGCCCTGCCACTCTAAAACTTGAGGAGAACCATCTTTCTTCCTGCACTTATCAGACCTACCCTGTCTGCTGCCTTAAACGTAGCACTTGCAAATTGCTGGCTGCACTACCACTGTTTGTTGCCTTTATTATTTATTTATTGTTATTTATCTGTTTCTCCTCTGCTTCGCACTTTCCACTTCTCCCCCCTTCCATGCACTTTTCCCCTCACACTTGCGCGTTCTCAATGTCACTGGGCCTAGTAAGATCGCTGTTTTATTCTCCTCTGTTCCCCTCCCTTGCCTTGTCACGCTCTGAAACACTTGTGTACGAGCGCGATAAAAATAAAATATCAATGCCTGCCCCCTGGACTCCCAGCAACAATTGCAAACTGTTTGGCTATTTACCCATTTTTTGTTAAAAGTATGCTCTACAATGCAACATTTTAACCTATTATTTAAAAAAAAATTCACAGGGGGAAACCCCCCCGAACCTCCCCTTAATGCCCCTCCACTTAAAAAAGATTCACCAGCCGCCACTGGCCCTCAGACTGTGTTGGGAACGGGATGGTGGAACCGAGGGACTATGGTGGGAGCACAATGGGCGGGAACCATGGGATAGTGATGGGAGCAGAGTGGGGAGAGCCCTGGGTGTGTGATGGGGTGGGGAGAGACCAGCGACTGGGTAGGAGTGGGATGAGGGAGCCCAGCGACTTTGATGGGAGCAGGTGATGGCGCGCAATATATACTGTCCATTTGGCATTTCTGGGGGGTCCCGACCTGCCCAAATTTTGCTCAGGGGGGCCCTGGCCAAAAAAGTTTGAAGACCACTGGTGTAAATGAACGTGTTCATATACACCCGTGTGTTGTATATGAACACTTTTGTGTACACCAAAGCAAGCAGCTTCAACGTTGCAGCAACGTTGAAACTGCTTGCTTTGGTGTACATGAAAGTGTCCATATACAACACAGGTGTATGGGCACTTCCATTTACACTGGTGGCACTCCTCCAGTTCAACGGCACCAAAAGGGTACCGCACAAATGTGCGCTAGTTTAGCGCACATATTAAACTGGAGGAGTGCCACAAGAATAGGCTTCCAAAAAGCCAGTTTACGAATGTGGCGGTTGCTAGGTTGGTTTCCAACCCATCCTCGCAACCGCCACATGTATTCCGAAAGTGGCGCATTCCTTCCGACTTCGGAAGAATGCGCCACCTTCAGAATAGGTCTTAAGTACCAAAAAGGTCGTTAAGCCTTTTAACGTCCCTTTCGGTACTTAACACCTACATGAGAATCGGGCCCTGAGGGTGCTTTGTCTGCACTGGAGAAGGTGAGGGCGATGGAGATTGGGCCTTGGGCGATGCTAGGGTTCTGCTTAACCATGAATGGGATCATAGGCCCAAATTGCAGAGTCAAAACCCACGTTTTTTATTTTCTATTTTTGTTAATTAGTAGCGTATGTCCATAGAAGACTGGACACTGGACACTTTGAGAGACAACACGGTGAGAATTCTCAACAAAAGAAGGACATACAATTGACATCATTTTATTGTACTAATATTGTAAAGTGCCTCTTTTTAAAATTGTACAATGCTTATTTGTAAAAAAATAACTTCCAGTATATATTATTGGTCATTACAAGAATGTTGGCCTTGTCCTACTAAGCGAATACATTATTGAAACCTAATATCACAATATCAATGTTTTCCTCTTGTACTCTTTCACACCAATATAGGTTCCTGGCTGTTCTCCATAAAACCAAAGAGGCTTTGGGCAGTTTAAGATTAAGCACAAATATTAATATGTGACATGTGCCTGTGTTAAATGGGTTTTGTGCTTGAATCACTAAGGACATAAGGCACACTGAGCTTGGTGCTGATTACATGTTTCACAATACTCTCACTGTCATTGCCCTACCCCTCATTGTGAATGCCTCCTTCAAACAGGGCATCATTCCCAGCTCCCTCAAAACAGGATCAATCCAAGCACTCCTCAAGAAATGCACACAGGACTAAGACATTCTCTCAAATATACGGTCAATCACCAGCTCATCATTTACAGGTGTAGTCTTCAAAAAGGAAGTGGTAAATTCACTTCTTGGTGTAGTCTTCAAAAAGGAAGTGGTAAATTCACTTCTTTAGAGGAGTGCTCAACAAGGAGTATGCTGTCACTGCCAGTCTGGTTTCAGACCCAAACGTTGCATGGAAAGAACAACAGTACATGTTTTAACCCCAACCTCCAGATAATGCACAAGGGAGACTCCTGCCTCCTGTTTTTACTAGATCTTTCTGCCCCATTTCACAGGGTAGAACACACCCCGTTTTTGAAATGACTGTGGGCAGAGTAGTCTTCGCTGGAACAGTCCATAGCTGTGTCATCTCCTACTTAATTGGTACCAGTCAGTCTAAATAGGTCATCTCAAATCGGGCCACCAACCGGTCTCATGCAGAGACCCACAAGGTTCCAACTACTTCCTCTTGCCCAGCGAGGTCGCCAAAAGTGGCAGAAGGGTGCTATACACAACCACTTACATCACCACTTACACCACATTATATTAACCATCAACCATCAATGTATATATACATGCAGCAAATAGAATCCATCCTCGCCCACTCAGATATATCAGTGCCCCAGTAACCCGACAACATACCGCTATGTCTTAAAATTAATTTTGTACAGGACATCCCACACCCTAGTGACTGTCTCACAACTATCCAGACCTGGATGATGGACAAATACCTGAAGCACAACCCAAAGAAAACAGGGTTTGTCCTACTTATTCACCCCTCAAAGCAAGAGCTCTCCAAGGATGGCTAGATGATACTTAATAAGAGGGGTTCTCACCTCATCTGGCCCCATAAGCAAGATTGCTCAGGTCCATCATCAACAGTGATCTATCCGTATGAGAACACATTGCGAAAACATCCCTGACCACCTGCTAACAACTAGCTCAACTCCGGATGGTTGAACCTTGTCTTCCTCAGTCTGACCTTCTGATCATGATACAGGCCCTAGTAATTACTTACCTGGACAGTGGCAATTCCATGCTTACGGTGGTTGCTTCCTCACCTTGCCTTCCTTTAAAGGGAGCCCATCACACAACAGTTGGTTCAATCATCAAAACCAATCAAATTGAACAAAACTCTCCAAAAGCGACAAAATTGCATTGGGTGCTCCTTTCTACTAGAATACTGTTCAAGACAGTATGCATTGCATGTAACACTGTGAACACCCACGTATCAGGCTACCTTGCCATAAGAACTCTGAAGTCCTGGTAGTTCAAGCACATTTAGGAGCATCACCGTCACCGGGCTTGAGACCAAGTTATCCCACAAGCAGAAAACATGGAAACAGGCATTCTCATGCTGTTTCCTAGACAACTGGAACAACATTCTGATTTCAAGCACTCCTTAATTTAAGGAAAGGGTTCAAGACTTAGAGCCAGATTCTCAAAAAGCAGTGCAAATAAAAGCAGCACGGAAAATTCACGTGTTTATTTGCAGTGCTTTCAGAAATGCTCTGGTCACCTTACTCACAAAGGTGACATGACCATTTCAGGAGGTGCTGAAGAGTGCTGCAAAGATTCGCTGTCCAGGCCCCTTACTTACATTAGTCCTGGGTTTGTGCTCCCGGCCCTTATGTATGACAGGCTCCCAGCAACCAGGTGATTGCTAGGTGCACATTTGACAGAGATGGGTCATCAAAGGGCCATTGTCAGTGACATGCGTGAAGAAATAGAAACTTTTCCATGCTTTTTGGGGGATGGACAGGCAAGTGTGACAATTGCGGTTTATCCCGTGGTTGTCACACTTGAAAAAAAAGAAATGACAGAGTTAGGAATGACCCTGTCATGATGTGTGCCTCCTCCTGCACCTGTTCCAAAAAGCACAGGGGGGTGACCCTCTTTTCAGGGCATTTAAATGCACATCCTGTTTGTGAATTGTGGAATGCGCTTTTAAATGCCCTGAAACGCCCCTTATTTGCACAATTGCACAAAGTGTGGAAACAGGGCATCTGAATGAACACAACTAAGATGCACTCATTCAAAAGCTCATTCAAGAAGAGACAATTGACCCTTCGATTTTGAAGACTACTTTGGCTTCATCAGAAATTCCTAGCTCCCACCTCAGGAGCACAACACTTTGGTCTATGCTTTAAGGGTGACTCCCCACACATAATCATGGATGTACGCCCTTTTGAAACCCTTATTCTATCATTATACATCACTCCATTGCACTTCAGCTAGGTTTGTGCTGAATAAAACTACTTGTATGCCTACATTCATACATAACAGAAATACCTGATATGAGGTGATGGGCAGGATGGAATGTACCACTTCATATTTATTTGTTGCGGCAACATGATACTATTCTGCTGTACCAAGATCCAGCACCAGCTTCCCAGCCGAGCCACGCGTATTGAAAGAGAGCATTGATATTCATGCGAGGAAGAGATGATAGCGTGAAGGCCAGATGTCCATCCCTGGATAAGAAACATCTGAACATCATGCATGCCTTACCATTTACCTCCAGAGCCAGTGGGCTTGTTCTTAATAACAGAGTGTATGTTCCACGCATAACTTAAGTGAGACTTCAAGTAGGTGAATGTAGAACTAGCACACACAGCTCAATGTGCAGGCCTAGTGGATGCTTGTTTAAGCACACCAGAGTGGCATTTTCAGATATTACATCACATGCTATGCTTCTTGTATCCACCATCTTATAAACTCATCATTTAATTGTTTCTGTGCTTTTTCTCGTGCAATTTCAATCTGACCAACATTAAAATCTCCATTGAGAGGGAAGGAAAGAGAGAGCAAGTGAGCACAAGCAAGAGTAATATAGAGAGATGAAGAGAGACCAGGCAATGTCAAGCACTCACAAATGCTACCAATCATTTTCATGATGCCACATACAAACTTTAAATGCAACTGATTAGAGCACTTCTGACCTTGCGTCCAAAGACACTCAAAGAAAGTGGAGGGGATGCCCACCATCAAACAATACACACTGAAAGGCTGACATGCCAAAACTATAAATGATCTTCAAAAGTGTTTCTGTTGTAATGTTGTAGAATATAGTAAAACAATGTAATTGTATATCAAACAATCAAGTTCCAAAGTGGTGATTTACATCAAATTGATATATTTATTTCATCATGTCATTTGCACTTCATTCTGAAATGAATGACTAGCATAGATTCTCTAATATTTTTGTTTTCAGGTAATAATAACAATGGACTTTTGATATGGGGATTGGTTTATTATTATTTTTCTATGTATTTCTCTGATAATGACACTTCTGGAAATAAAGTGCACCATCAGAGATGTGCTATGGAGGCTTATAAAGGAAAAAGGGCTTTGCGAGGCACCACAGCTGTCACCTAGTAGAAACTATTCAGACTGAGAGCTTGAACAATTCAAAATCACAAATTAAAATCCCATGTAAGAAGGAAGATTCCAATCCAAATCGTTGTTTCCAAGAAGAATATCAGTCACGTACAAATGCAGCAGACACATCTGTGTTGATGAAGAACTTGTGCACCTTGGATTGGGTAACACAGAGGGTATGTTCCTGGACAGACAGTCCAGTTTCTGCTCAGAGCCCCAGGGAAAACTTTGGATGCATGGATATGGTTTGGAAAAGAGAGGTTGTTGGTTCACCTTGAAACGTCCCAAATTCATTGTATGAGAAAGGTAGAGGCAAGCCAGGTGATGTTGGTAGGGGATACTGTTTTTTGCAAGTAGTGTGCGACTGTGAAATCTACATAAGGAATTGAGTTGTTTTTACCAAATGAGAGTTCTTTGTGGGTTAGTCAGACATCTTCAATGGATATACATTTAGTGCTTACAACAAGTACTGAGACACATACTATCATCTGGCCGCTGGCTGCCTAGGTCAATCAGTTTGAATTCTGAAATGTGAGAGAATAGGGGAACTATGCCGGTATATAGGTTTGAAAATCTCTTTGAAGATTTACTCCAGGTGTAGAGGATTACTGATGTAAAGAAACAGTTGCATATTCTACAAACAGTGTTGGAAGAGGAGAGGTATGCATTGCAGGCTACTTGCCAGTATGGCAAGCAATGTACTGCCTCTGATGCCGTGTGTTAGGTAACTGAAGGTCTCAAAGATACACTTTTCATCTCACTGGTCATAAGTTAAACACTCTTTTTTGTTGTTTCAGCAGGACTCATTATTTGTTGTTATAGACATCATACTAATACGGGGAGTGCTAACATTTATAACACCAGTCCTCCAGTAACTGCAAAATGTAAAATGTGCTATCTCTAGCGCTCCGAAGATAGAGACGTATATGAATACGGTAGCTATGAAGAAGATGAAATCGAAAGCCTGTTTAATAGTGAACTTTAGATTGCAATGATGAGATGTGGAACACTGCATTTTAAAAGGGTGAGTAATAATGGATGTGTGTTGGACATAAAGTGCAAAAGATGAGACATGGTAATGCAGATTGATTATTTCGTATATTCTCCTTTTGCTGTTCATTCACACGTTTTCATCATGTCACGTTCTTTTATTTCTGACATTAATTCTTAGGATAGATTGTCTACCATTGATTTTTTCGATATCAGCTAAATACAATGGATGTTTAATAAAGTGATTAGCTTATTATTATTGTGCTAGGTATTTCTCAGATAAGTTCACTTGCACGCATAAAGTGCACCCTTTGAGCTAAGCTAAGAGAGCTGCTGTGGCAGAGGGTTTGTGCGATGCACCAGAGATGTTGCATTCGATAGACTATTTGGATTGAAAGCTTGAGAAGGTTGAAGTGGAGAATTACAAGCACTTGTAAGAAGGAAAATGCCAATCCTGATCTTCTACTGGGGTCGCTTTGCAGAAGGATCTAAGTCATGTGATTAGTGCAGCAGACACCTCGGTCCATGATGGACTTGTGTACCTTGTAGAATGAACTGGACAGAGGGAGGCCTCCTCTTGGTGCCTGGACAGTAAGTTTCAATCCTCGAAGGATCCTTTATAATTTTCAGTTTCTGTCACGTGGTTGTAACATAGAAAGGTTCAGGTCTAACTGTTGGAGTGGGTTGTTTTAAGACTATTTCACCTCAGTGAACATGTAGCTCTGTCGATTGTCTTGCAAGATGAAGAAAATATATCTGTCTAAAATTGTTCTGTGAGCTTTGTGTTGTGTCTGACATCATGTAGGTATTCATCAATGAATAATAGTGAAAAGACCGAAGAGATTTACAAAGTAGCATCACCAAAAATATTCCAAATGATGCAATCTTCATAATCTAAAAAATTCTCTAGAGCCAAAAGCCATCATTAGGTGCAGTAATCTAAAAGCGAATGAAAATCGAACGCAAGTTAATATAAACTACTCAGCAAACAATCTTTCGTATAAGAAAGAAAGATAGAACAACAAATTATAACATACATGTGGTGGAAAACAGTTTTTAACCAGATAGCAGCATAAGTTTGAAATTATATGCTAAATATTAATTATCCCCATACACCAACAGAAAAGCTTAAAAAGAGATAAACAGCAAATATTCAGATACTAACCCAAAAGAAAACAGCAAAAATGAATAAGGTTGTGATAATAAAGGCTTAAGGGAAATGACAAGTGTGCCTAACTGAGCTGGATAAAGGGAGCCTGTAAAAAAAGTGTTCTTCTTAAGGTAAAGTCAGTATATAATCCAAAAGGAAAAGGATCATCCAGAGGATGATTAACCCGTCCAATAGGAGACAAAATGTATAAATAAAAAGCAGTGAGAAAAGATAAGCGTGGCACAAACAACAACTGCGTGACAAAATCCTGAATCCTAATACTGAAGATGTCCTATCTCTACTGATGAAAGCTAACCCCTCTTGGGCCCCATCAGACTTACTTGCTCCTCAGCCTTTCAAGCCTATTGACCCTTTAGTGGCCTCTCAACTCACTGAACTCTACAATCTGTCTTCGACTCCTCTTGCTTTCCCTCTTTTTTCAAAATGGCGACGGTCAATCCTCTCCTAAAAATCAAGGACCAGACCCAAACCTACCAGCTAACTTTCACCCTAATCTCTACTTCTGCTCAAAGTGCTGAGAAATGTTGTGTTCAACAGTCTTACAATTTTCCTAGACATCCACAACATATGAGACCACCTACAAGCAGGTTGCTGCTGCTGTCACTCCATTGGAACTGCTCTCATGAATATCTCCAACCTCACCACCTCTGATAAGCACTCCAACCTACTTTTTATCCTAATTCTCCTTGGCATGCCTGGTGCCTTTCACACCATTGATCACTTGGATCTCCTCAATACTCTCTCTCTTCTTGGAATTCACGATCAAGCCTTTGTCTGGATTAAATCCTACCTGGCACCTCCCCAATTCTTAGTCTCCTGGAACAAGAACACCTCTCAACTTACTCCTCTAACTGTTGGTGTTCCAAAAGGCTCTGTCGTGGGTTGAATTCCATCAGTTCACACCTACTTCCTATTACCATCACTAAGCTAGATGGCTGATGATGTAAAACAGGGCCAGATTTACATTTCTTCTCCTGGTTCACAAATCTATCCATATTAATGAACCACTGTATCTATCCTCCTCTATCCAACTCTACAAGCCTTCTCGTAATCTCAGCTCTTCCTCCTCAGCAAATCATTCACTCCACTTGCATGGAATTCTCTTCTCTCATAGTTCACAAAGATTTGTTCAAAACCAAACTGAAAGCCTAACTTCTAGCCTCTGAGTTACGCTCTTAACCTATCTCTGATCTTCCTTCAAGCTAACATTTTCCCTTGCCACTAAACCTCCCCTGTACCTCACTTTATCTGCCTCCACTCTAGCACTTCACCCATCAGGGTCACATCCCTACCACAGTTGGCTGTACTGCCTACCGGCACATAAAAATATATATTATTGATTGTCCTTAATCTTCTATGTCCATCCATGCATTGGCCCTGGCGACTGTTAATTTTACTTGCCTCCTCAACCTGGTCACAATGTCACTCAAACTCACTCCATTGCAAGAAGCTAGCTGCATACTTTATAATGTGATATCTTATATATTGTGCTTTATTTTGTGATGAAAAGAACATTGCTTGTGCCTGTTAATAAATATAAATAAATAAATACATGTAACAAATGTAGTTGTATTGTACGCTGTCCACCTGAAGACACTGCTTGCACTCACAAGCAAATGAGACATAAATACAGACTTAAACAGGAATATGGTAACAGTAAATTCAATTGAGAAAGAAAAGCAAAAAATATAACACATCTAACAAGGAAGATACACAGACTTAGTTTAAAGAAAAAGTAAATAAAAAAGTGTAACAAAATAATACATTTGAGAGAGGAACTGTATAAAATGTGTAAACAAAGACTGCATACAGTGATGTCACAGTGAGCAACATAACTAATTGGATACAATAAATATGATCAGAAAACTAACACAAATAAAATAAACCTTTCTCTAAACAGTACTCAGCCAGTGAAGACTTAGAATCTATATTGTGTAATGTGAGTTATGTTCATTACATCAAATTATTTGTGATTGTTTTGTAGTTTGACCAACATAAAAGAAACCATACCACGAACCACATGGGTGCCATGTGGCATACAGAACAAAACTACTCTCACAAGTTCGAAATTATGCTAATTGAATTTCCTTGCACGAATATGGGTAGTAAATAACTTAGATTAAAATCTAAACGTACGTGACTTTACTATGAAGCCTGTTGGCACAGGTGGCATATTAGTGAGTTTGAACAAAAACGAGTAAGAGGCAGAAAGCTTGTCTCAACCTATGGATGAAAGAACCTATGTTCAAGTAGCTCATGACCCTACTGTTGATGTTTTCAAGATTATTACCAATTGTGTCAATTCTGCATTTGGTAAGAAGTGGATCTTGTTCTCTATAAAACAAAAAAGCAGGATCCTCAGAGCATCGGCAAAAGCCTGGATGCAGACGTACAGGAAACTATCCTTTGTTGATAACAAAAGCAACAGATAAGAAGAGAATCAAGTCCTCTACAACCGGGCAAAAAACAAATGTCTTTTCATATGGTATATTCAACCAACAGAGGCAACATGACTCTGGATTTATTAAAACAAGTGACCATCAAGTAGCTTCAAATTGAAGACCAATCACAGCTAAGGCACCTAGCAAATTCAAGGAAAAAAGTACAATAACTAAGGTCTCAACAGATGAAAATCAAGGGCCTGGAAACCTCAAACGAACACCAAACAAAACAGGACAAGCAGCTCTGAATACTCCGGTGTTGATATTGGATGAACAACTGGGTTGGAGCACTCATACGATCGATGAATCAGATTCACAAATCAATACAATAAGGAGCCTCAAAAGGAAAGCAGAAACCACAGATGAACGAATCTCAAGATTGGAGCCCGCAAAGAAAGTCCAAATTTATGACTCATCTTCGCTGGTGGAAACTACTCCGCAAACAAAAAATAATAAGAGCACTAGCAGAATAGAAAAAAGCGGGGAAAAGTAGCAAGAAAAACAAAGACTTGGGTAAAGTGGATCACACACGCGAAAGGATCAGAAGAAGGTCGGACCTCTATCCCGAAAGAAGCAGAGATAGGAGTTGCGACCAGAAAGCTGGGCTGAACACATTTAAGCTTGCTGATGTACATGATACAGGAAAAAGGAAAAGATCTTCGCCATTGAAGATCAAAAGAAGAAGTGCACGGAGGGAACTGCCAATTCGGGATGACGATGAGTTATAAAAAAAAATCCTCAGAAGAGAAGTGAGAGTGCATGCATTCTCAAACTGAAACGCACATACCACCGACATGATGGCTGGACTCTGAACACAGCTACTGTTCTAAAAGTGTTCACACAAATACCTAGCCTCCGATATATCCAGAACACGGATTTGTGGATAGTGGAACCATGTGACTCGGGAAGAAGAGACTCCTCATATCTACACTTGAATTTCGAAATCATTAAACATCATCTTATGAAAGAGAGAGAAAGCCTATTGCTCTTGGCTATGATTTAACAGAAGCTGTTATCCCGATAAAGGGTGCTGCTGAATCCAAGAGACAAGACGTCACAGAGTTACTTGGGGCAAAACCAACTCCCAGAAACACAGAGTGTACACAAGTACATTATATAAGTAGGACTGAATGTTACCAGACCTCCCACAAAGATCAAAGACGAGGGAGTCGACGAGAAGAAGAGGGCATCCAATGGGAACAGAAGAGAGAGCACGGCCAAAACTCAAGGAAAATAATTATTGTTGGTTGCAAAGCTCTAGTCGTGAGTTTGCCAAATACAAACAAAAAAAGATACACCCCTATTGAGACCCAAAGAAGTTACAGCTAAAAAAACAGAGCAGTGGACTTGGTGAAAGGCTCCTACCGAAAGTTGTCATAAAAAGTAGCCACCACGGGTGAAGATAAGGAGAAGTCAAGGTGCCTTGGAGATCGAACAGAAAGGTAGAAAAATTGAACAAAGAAAGAATATCACATTAGGTTGCCTGAACACCGGGGGCTTTGAGCACTTAACCAGGAAATCAGATGTTAACCTAGGCAAATTTGGTATTCTGTGTCTACAAGAGACAGGGCTCATGGCCAAACCTCAACTAGATGGCTTTACTTTAGTATTTAACGCTGCAAAAAACGCTGCAAAAAAAGGACAAATCGGCCGCCCTACAGCAGGATTGTTAACTACAATAGGAGCAGGGTCTGGCATAGAAATACATGAGGTGCTGATCTCACCACACTGGATCCAGGCAATTTTATTAAATTGGAAACGTACTAATGAAGGTTCCCAGTACCAGAAACTGGAGAAAATCCTACTTATTATTGTGTACTGGAACCCAACCATAATATCTAATGCTGAATTCTCTGAAGAGATGGCGAACATCTGGGATGAGGTGGTCGCCAAAAATGTGGACCACTGAACAATAATAAATGGTGACTTTAGTGCAACTTGTGAGGGTGTGGGATCGCAGGCTAAACAACAAGATTCCCTTATGCCGGTGAGGAAGCGAGGCAAGTTTTTGGAAGAGTTTATGATAGCCCGCGATCTGCATAATTTACACTGGATGTGATCTAAAACAAACCTATACATTCCAGCCTGGCAGAGAGGAAGTCAACAAGGTACGATAGATCACGCATAAATCTCAAAGGACTTGCTATCGGAGATCCTCAATTTTAAGATCAAGAGAACTATGTATAGTGATCATAACATATTGATCACAGAATGACTCACGCCGAGGGTCCAGCAATTCTCTACTTTACCGATCTATCAGTGGGCACAGGAGGTAAGCGTGTTAAGATCTGAGAAAAAGGACTCCTCCAAATAGCTAATAAGCACAAGCGAATACCCACAGATTGCTTTATACCAGCAGAAATTAGAGTGGACGACTCTATTGACAAGGTACACCATAAATGTTAAAAGAACTAATAAAGTAACAGAAAACCACCCCCATCAGCACAACCTGGATGTAGTAAAAGAAAAGACAATTACATCAGAGACTCAACAATGTTTTCAAGAAAGCTCAATCGGTAGAAAATAAGGTGAGGTGGTTAAAGGCCCTCCAGGAGTACAGAAACAAACTCTACCACCATTAAAGTAAGGGACACATCAAGATGGAATATCCCTTCCGATAAAAAGATGATCCTAAGTAACATTAGCAAACTAAACAACTCAAGAGTACCCTGTCCTGATGGGCTTTGCAATTTGGAAATGAAAAAACATCCAGAGCTGTGGGCCAACATAATGAGTAACATCTTCTCAAATTGCAACAGCACCCAGGTGGTCCCTCATTTGTAGAGAAAAGCAACCATTGTCCCATTTTCAAGAGAGGAGCAACAGATGATCCAAACCAATATAGATCAATTGCTGTTCTGGATGTGATGGGGTGTGGGATGTTTTTACTCATGCATCCGAGCCCTACCACAAAAACTGTGCATTACTGGCATTGAAAACATCATGATGGCCAGAGCTTCCCAGAAAATGCACAGGAAAATCCATGAAGAATAGTTGCCACCCATTTTTGCCTATGTTGTGAGCACACAAGGGCACTGCCTAAAAACACCATTGAGCTACACACAGTAGCCTGAAAACCATTGCAAAAAGGGCAATGCTGATTGCCAAAAGCAACCCATAACTATTGGGAATTCATTTACTTCAGGTCAAACATGGCTAAATTATGGGCACAAAATTATTTTACTGCAGAACCACATCAGTGCCATGTGCTGAACCTGGATAATATACTTCCATGTAAAATCTCTTGTTTGGAATGCATTCAAATAAAATAAAATGGACGCAGTACCGATAAATACCTCAAGGCGGCGCTAGCGGTCTAAACTCTAACAGGAGAACTGCTACTTCAGAAGCCAATCCGCCTTCTGTGACAACTGAGACATCAAAAGACTGCATTTAATTAAAAACTTAACCACTTGCTGTTCCCAGAGACAATCTGATTTGATTAACAGGCCAAAAGCCTGGGAAACCTCTCACCTCCAGAGATTCACACCAGGAGTTAGAATCTCACATAACCTCTTGATTGATAGAAGGCAGACTGGCTGGCAGCCTCCTGGAGACCACACAATAGGCTCTTGCACTTGAATAGAATATGTTGATTTTGACTGTTTCCTGTCAACAAAGACCTGCCGGCCAGGAGACACATGTGATCACTGACCCATCCAAGTCTTGGAGGCGGACTCCAACACTCTGAGAATTGAATTGAAAGCAAAATATATATTTTACAGAAACACTGATAACTCTTGGTAACCGGATGACAGAAATGTGAAATGTGGGGAACCTTAAAATGGAAACTTTGCCTACAATTCAAGCCCAAACTCCAATTTGTGTGATGTTCTGGGGCAAGACCCCACTATTTATTGATATTGTAGACACTGTATTTAAGCTAGCGACCTGGAAAGTTACTGAGATATGTGTAGTAGGACGGTGTACATTTGTATACATTTTAATGAAAAACCAATGTTGCATAACCCACTAAAAAGCGCAAAATGTTGCCATTTCTGAATGCAAGCCCACAGGAAGAGCAGAGTTTGAACAGAGTATACCTCATATGATATGTGATGGGTGCATGTAATTTTAAACAACTGTGTATCTGTGCAATATGTACTTGGGTCAAATATAGATTTGTGGGCAAACTGACCAGGGGAGGATCCTCTGACCCATAAAACCTACAGCATCACTCTGACTCACATTTCCTTCCCCCAATCATGGGAGAGGGGAGAATTGGGCCAATGACAAGTAGAGAGGGGCAGGCTTAGCTAGGCCCAGGCACACACCCACTTTCAAAAAACATAAAAAGATCCACTGGAAGCTAGAGAGGGGATTCAAATCCAGTTGCTGTGAAGCGTTTTGCCGAACCACACAACATCCAGAAGATACCAGTTCCAGACTGACTCCAGCTACATACTCCAGAACCTAGAACTTATACTTTAGAACCTAAATCAGAGGCCTAAAACCACAAGCTGAGTTCTCTGCAGCAGGCCTCAAATCATTGCAAGCTACTCACAGCCGGGCGAGCTGCTTGAATCCCTTGCCAAGAACTTTTGCCAGGACCAGTGCAGAGATCCAGGAGCCGTGCAGAGACCGCTGTATCCGGACAGACCAGACCAGTGCCAGACAAGACCAGACCAGACCATGCAGAACCGCAGACCCAGAGACCAGATCGCTGTGAAGTGCCGCTAGCCTGATTGATCAGATCCGTGACGAGACCCAGTCCTTCCAAATATATTGTGAGTACAGCTAGGACGGGGCAAAAACCAAATCTCTTAGTTGAAAGTGATATAATTCAATCTATTTAACCTAAGTAGAACTGCCTCCTAACTGTCACCTGTCGTTTGTAAAGCTGCACCACTGTCACTTGTCAATTCTGCAGCTGCAAAGCTGTCACCTGTCATTTTGAATTTACTTTAAATCCGAAAAACAACCTTTACAAAATCCTTCATATCTCTGGAACCGTTTGGGCTACGAACTTGGTTTAACTTTCCTCTGAAAGCTTAGAATCTAAGCTTTCCACCAAGACTTAGACTTCTTCCGCAATCACGATTCACGCACTCGCGAATTTTACCGCAATTTGCGATTTGGTTAAAAATCCAGCCACGTGTAACCATCAGCAGTCATTTCTTTCCTTGCTAAAAATTTGTTTGCCTCTTAATCACCATCTCTGAATCATTGCTAAAGTTAGCCTGAACTCATCCCAAGTATCTCTCACACACCCTAAACCTCCTAAAGGGAATTAAAAGCATTTTTAGCATATTTCTCACTTCATTGCCACCACATTCAAAGCACTTCGGCCTGTGTTTTAAAACTCAAACCGGTTTTCTCTAAGCTGGCTGGGGGGGAAATGTATTTCGAATTGTATTTGATTGCATTCCTGAGAACTGTGTGCTCCTCTTTCCATCTACTTCCATGTCTTACATTGCATTGGGGAGGGGGGTGAATTGCCAGAGAAAAAGTGATTATATTATCTTTTGCTAAAATCATCTCAAGTATTTCTGTACTGCTTTTATTCCTCATTGCTTTTCCCTTGAAATCATAAAAGTATTTTTGCTACTTGATCCATCCTATACTAACTCCTCATTGATTATAAAGAAGTGTGCTAGTGTCAGATTACCCATTGTTTATTAACATTATCTTTATAAGGGCGATATCGAGTATTAATTTATTATAAAAGCGTGGTATCTATATTTTGTCTTATTTCTCAAATAAACCTTTTAAACTTGCAAAACAGAACTACTTCTTGGCTCAGTGGGGTCAGGGGTATTCTAAGAGAGGGGTGTTATATAGGGGTAGTCATCCAGAACTCATGAACTGGACATAAAGATATATCAATAAGGGTTTCCATTGAGTATCCCAGACTAGGCGTTGACTTAGCTGTAGTGTTGAATTGAACCTTCTTACAGGGGAAAGTGTTTGCCTCACTGTCTTTAGATGCTTTCCAAATGTGGCTCCGCACCTCCAAATACATGGATCCTTTTCAGAGTGGTTTTGTAAAAAAACTCAGGAACCACGACAAACATCTTATTGTTAAGCACCATGACAGCTAAAGTCATACAGGGAGGGCCACCAGTATACATGACCTTCATTGACCTGGTCCAAGCTTTCGACCAGGTCAATAGACAATGCTTATGGGCCAAGTTGGAAACAAAGAAATGCCCACCTTCAATTCTGCAACGGTTCAAGCCCTGCATAGAGATACAACTAAAAGGTTTCGCCTTAGTGCAGATGGCCATTTTTCTGAACAAATTCAGACTGCTAGAGGAGTTAAGCAGGGTTGTCCCCTTGCCACTGCGTTGTACAATGCTTATATAGCAGATTACGAAGAATCAGCAACTGAAGTCAGGCGGTTCCCACCATCGATAAGAGGAGAGAAGATACCTAGACTCCTCTATGCCAATGACATCATATTGATGGACTTAACCCCCATCAGTCTGCAACGTCAATTAGACAACCTGGTGATCTACTTGAAAAGGAATAATTTGCAATTGAACAAAGATAAAACTAAAATTCTAATAATGGGAAGAACACCAAAGAACACAATAAAACTTGCATGGTATTGTGAAAGCCCTCTCCTAGAAAAAGTAACCACCATCAAATATCTCGGAATAATGATGAGTAATGATAGGCAGGAAGCATCCATGCAAAACCTTCTGTGGAATAAATTAAAAAAGCTAACAAGACAAGCAAAGACCGTTGATAGAAAACACAGCAGATTTTCCCTCATTCCGATCTTAAGATCCTTCATATGATATGGCATTTGTATGATATGATATGATATGGCATTTGTAACGCGCCTATACACAAGTGTTTCAAGGCGCGACGAGGCACAAAGGGAGATAGACAACGATCTGACTAGGCCAGGTGTCAATCAGATTGCGCAAGTGCAAGATTAAGGGGACAGGAAAAGTGCAAGGGGGAAAGGGAGAGGGGAAAGTGCAGTACACGGTTAGTAACGAACAAGATAAATAATAAGGGCCAGCTGGTGGCAAGTGCTTAATAAGTGCAGACAAGTGCTGGGAAGAGGGGCTGTGGGGATACAGAGACAGTCCCGCAGTGCAGGGGTTGCCGGGAAGGCAGTGCAGGGGAGAGTGGCTGGGCCAAGGACCGAGATTGGTGAGTGGCCCAGTTGCTGATTTAGTACAATTTCAGTGATTTAGCAGGGGAGAGGGGGAGAGAAAGCAGAAGCAAAGAGGAGGGTTTTGAGGCGCTTCCGGAACCAGAGATGGTTCTCCTCAAGTTTTAGGGAGGCAGGAAGGCTGTTCCAGAGGGATGCCCCTGCAGCGGAAAGAGATCTCCCACCAACTCGTTGCTTAGAAAAGCGGCTGACCCTGAGGGAGTTGGAGGCGGATGAGCGAAGTGCTCGAGAAGGAAGATATTTAGGAAGGGAGAGTTGAAGGTATTTTGATCCCAGGCCCCAGAAGGCCTTGTGGACAATGCAGAGGGTTTTGAACTTAATCCTCGCAGCCACAGGGAGCCAGTGTAGCAATTTCAGTCCTGGAGAGATACAGTCCCGGGGCTTGAGGCCAAGGACAAGTCTCGCAGTCCTGTTCTGGATGAGTTGCAGAGGGCGGAAGGGTAGAGGCAGGCAGATTTAGGTAGAGGCTGTTACAGTAGTCCAGCTTCGAGAGAACCAGGGCTCTGGAGACAGTGAGCTTTGGGTGGAAGGAGAGGAAAGGAAGGATTCCTCTGAGGAGGAGCAGCTGGTAGTGTGACGTCTTAGAAACGTCAGAAATGTGAGGCGAGAAGGAGAGTGTGGAGTCGAAGATGACCCCGAGGTTTTTAGCCTTGCAGGTAGGAGCAGGAAGAGGGCCAAGAGAGGCCGGCCAGAGAGCTGCAGGGAAGGAGGGAGTGGTTGTGCCGATGAGTAGAATCTCGGTCTTACTGGCATTAAGGCAGAGGTCGTTGGCGGCACACCATTCCTGGATAGCAGAAAGACAGTCAGAGATGAGGGAAGGAGAAGAGGAGGCAGAGGGTAGCCTGAAAATGAGCTGGGTAACATCAGCATAGCACTGAAAGTAGGGGCAGAGAGCAGCAATGCGGTGGGCGAGAAGTGCCAGGTACTGGTTGAACAACCAGGGAGAGAGGTTTGAACCCTGGGGGACACCACAGGTAGAGAAAAAGATGTCAGACAGGAAAGACCCCAGTTGGACCTGGGAGGGTCGATTTGAGAGGAAAGAGGTCAGCCAAGCCAGAGCCTGACCAGTGATACCCAGGTTATCACGGAGGCGGTTGAGCAGGATGGTATGGTTGACAGTATCAAAGGCAGAAGAGAGATCAAGCAAAATGAGAACACAAGGAATATTAGAGTCAAGGTTCGAGAGCAGGTCCTCACGGATGTTCAGGAGAGCTGTTTCCGTGCTTCTGGCAGCTCTGAAGCCAGACATATGGTCATGAATGCTACCAATAGATTCAGCATGGAGATTAAGCTGGGAGATGGCAAGTTTCTCCAGGAGCTTGCCCAGGAAAGGAGTGATAGAGATAGGGCGATAGTTAGCTGGGCAGGATGGGTCAGAGGAGGGTTTCTTAAGAAGGGGGTGCACAAGGGAGTGCTTGAGAGGGGATGGGAAGACGATGTGGTCCTTAATAGTTTTGGAGGAGCAGGGGTGGACCTGTGCTGACGAGACTTTCATAGATCGGACTTGTCTCGAAACCTCATCAGCAGAAAAAACGTGAAAGGCAGAGAAGGAGAGAGGAGGGGTGGCTGCAGAAGGGCCAGAGGACGGGCAGGGAATAGAGGGGGGGAGGTGATGGGAGGAGAGTGAGGACAGGATGTCCTGAGTTTTTGAAATGAAGTGAGAGGCCAGTGTCGTACAGAGGAACTGGGAGGGGACAGGAGAGGTAGAGACTGCAGCAGGGTTGGCCAGCTCCTTGCAGATTTTAAAGAGTTCAGCTGAATTGTTAGATGCCGCAGTGATGCAGGCTTGGATAAGGGCTCTCTTTTTGGTGAGAACGGAGAGCCGGTAATGCCTTTGGAGCAGGCGACAGGCCAGTTTGTCAGAGGATGAACATGAAGCACGCCATTTCCTCTCTGCCACCCTGCACTTGCGTTTGAGGGTGACGAGATCCGAGTCAAACCAGGAGTTACCTTTGGCTTTGGGCTTCAGGCGGATTCCTATGACAGGGGCAAGGATATCAAGAGTATCAGATATAGCAGAGTAAAGAGTGGAGAGGGCTGTGTCAGGGTGGGAGTCAGCCGAAGGGGGAAGAGGGGTTGAGAAGGTGGCAGCGTAAGCCTCAACTGACACACGCTTCATGGGTCGGATGACCGAGAAGGACGATGGCAGTGATGAGGGTGGCTTTGCCTGTGGGGTAGGAAGGGTGAGGTGGGAGGAGAGGAGAAAGTGATCACTCCAGGAGAGAGGAGTGGAGAGAGGGACAGAGAGGGGAAGGTCAGAAGAGATCAGGGCATCAAGAGTGTGCCCAGCAGAATGGGTCGGCCCAGACGGGAGAATAGAGAGTGAGAGAGAGTCGCAGAGGTCGCGAAAGAGTCCAGAGGGGGGACAGGAGGCATCCAGGTAGATGTTGAAGTCTCCAAGGAAGAGGAGTTGACTGGTTGAGGACAGGAGTGAGGAGGAGAGGTACGCCCACTCGGAGAGGAAGGAGGAAATTTGACCAGGTGGCCGATAGATAGTAGCCACGGTAAGGGAATGGCTAGGAGAGAGAGAGAGTCGGCAGACAAGACATTCAAAAGAGGAGTAGGTCTGCGTGGGAATAGCAGTGGCAGGAATCCACTCAGGGAAGATAAGGGCCACAACCCCCCCAGCATGGTTGGGCCTGGGCACGGAGAGGATCTTGTAGCCGTCAGGTAGGAGTGTGTCAAAGCTGGTGACAGAGCTGGCCGTGAACCATGTCTCAGTGAGACCAAGTACGTCAAGGTCCAGTTCCTCAAGGAGGTGGCAGATATCAGACGAATGTTTGACGGCAGAGCGAGAGTTAAGAGTGGCAATGTGGAGAAGGTTGCCATCTTTGAAGGACTTCCGGGAGGGGTACAGATCAGAGGTGCGCCCTGCGGAGGAGAAGAAGGGGCAAGGGAGGGGGCAGGGAGGGAGGGTAGAGGCAAGGTAGCCGAGGACAGAGGAGGGGGGACAGCAGGAGAGGAAAGGAAGTTGATGAGGCGCGGGAAGCATCTATCAAAGAGGTGAAGGTTGGCCTGAGGGCCTTGGACCAAGACGGTCCCATTAGCGTAGACATTAATGATGGCCTTAGAGGAGTGGAAGGAGGCCAAGAGGACATCCCAACGGGTGCCACCATTAATGGGAGAAGAGGAGATAGGAGATAGCACAGCGACCATATGAAGGGTCCATAGGTCAGGTGAAGGCACGAAAAAGAGGATGTCAGTGAGAGTTTCCTTAGAGGAGGCACTGGTGTAGGTGTCAGCGATAGGGAGGCCTGGGTTGGAGACCAGGATGTCCTTTTTAAAATTTTTCCTACCAGATCTAGTGAGAAGAGCAGGATAGTCAATGGAGAAGCAGTTAGAAAAGATAGGTGAGATAGAGAGCACCATGGGATAGGAGGGAGGGGGGGGTAGGAGAAGCACGAGCGGACAGGAAGAGAGCGGCAAGCCCTAGTTTACCACAAATTCAGAACACAGTGAACACAGTAAGGCAATATCAGGTACCAGGGCTTTAAGTGGGCCGGGACCTCCCGGGGCTGAGCCCCGGCAGTCTCCGAAATTTCGTTTTGAGGCGGGGCCCTGCCGGGGCCCAGTAATCTCCCCTGACAGCCCCGGCCACTACACGAAAAGGCATTTTTTTCTACAGCCTGAAGCTCTCGCTCGTGTGCGAGAGCTTCAGGCTACAGAAAAAAATGCCTTTCAGCCATAATGGTGGCGCCGCACCTGCGAGGCATCCCTTTAATCAAGAGATTCCTGTCGGCCGGCGCCACCATTATGGAGAAACGTGAGGCCGCTGGAAGCAGAGGCCTTGCTTTCTAAATACTGGAGCTCCCGAGGATTCGCGGGAGTTCCAGTATTTAGGAAAAAGGCCTCTGATTCCAGTGGCCTCACCCTTTCAGCCTTCATGGTGGTGCTGCCCCTCCCCAGCTGGCGAGGGGCAGCACCACCATTAAGGCTGAATAGGCAGGCGCTGTCCCCTGCCAGGCAAGCCTACACAAAATAAATGCAGAGATCCGCACCCTCTCCCCCCTAGGGGAGAGGGTGCTAATCTCTACAAAAGGCTGCCTGGCAGGGGTGGCAGTAGCCCATTGAGCCGGGGCTCGTCGAGGGGGCGTGGCCTAACGGGCCATCAAGACCCCTGCTGTTAGGCCACGCCCCCTCGATGAGCCCCGGCTCGATTTGTAGTGTCACTTAAGGCACTGTCAGGTACCCACTGGAGAGGCCACCTAAGTTTGAAAATCCTGCGAGGGGAGAAAAACCCTAGTTTACCACAAATTCTGAACACAGTGAACACAGTAATGCAATATCAGGTACCCAGTGGAGAGGCCACCTAAGTTTGAAAATCCTGCGAGGGGAGAAAAAACCCTAGTTTACCACAGTTTGCAAGGCATAGTGAAGTCAGGGTGACAGGTCTAAGTGCGGTGGGCCGAGGGAGCAGGTAGAGCTAACAGGTGGACCGGTGCCAAGCGTCCCCTGCGGACACCTGCAGACACACAGGGAGCCGCAACCGTCGGAGCCGCCATTTGCCTAAGGGGCCCTTAGCCTAGAAGGCTGCCGGGCAGGGGGCTGCCCAGGAGGGGGGTGGTTATAGGCAGAGGGAGGAAGGGGAGGGGGAGGGTGGGCGGGCAGGGAGGCAGGCAGGGAGAGGAGGACCAGGAAGTGGGAGGGGGGGAGCAGGCACCAACAACACGCACAGAGCGCGAAAGCAGATTTAACAATTTAGGCACAAAAAGAACTCACGGAGGCCCGCAGGGCCAGACAGGGCTTCGCTTGGCCTGCTCACCCACGCTCCGCTGAAATAAGGAAGCGAGCGGGGGGATGAAAGTTGCAACGGCTCTGATGTATGGAATGGATGCAATGCTGCTAGCTCCGAATTCCATCTGGTTGAAATTTGAAAGCTTTTTCTGGAGAGGTGTTCTGAGAGCTACTTTAATGTTATACAGAAAAGTGATCAACGCTCCAAGATCTAAAGTGTTGGATCTAATCAAAAAGGAGATGGAAGGTGGGAAGAATCAGATATTAGACAAATGGTAACAGCTTAACCTGAACATATTAAAAGAACTGGACCTCCCTGTAGAAATGCTGTTGTGTAATCCAAACAAAGTCTTGAAAAAACGTTTTGAGGCTGATTGGATCAACACTTTGGAAGTGGTCAACACCTACTCCCTGACCTCAAATTTTCTGACTCCATCAATGAAGCTTAACGAAGTGAGAGGGTATCTAAAGCAAATCCCGGTCAAAAAGCTAAGCAGAATATTTCTAAGATTCCGGTTAAATCAGGTGAAAACAAATGAAATCTTAGCGATACGAAATTGGGTGCAATCAAATGAATGTTGCTATTGTGAAGACCATTCTCAAGTTGAAACCAGCAGACATCTAATACTCGAATGTGAAGGTCTGAAAACAGAAAGAAATACGTTCCTTGCGGACCCGATGAAAAAGTTTGGAACATATGATTTAGACATCTTTGGTCTGTTTTGACGAGTGGAAATAATAAACGAGGTGTGATTGGAGTGTCATTGTTCCTGAAGTCTCTGGATTTAAAATATTTTGAAATAATGAAAACGAGTACCAAGAGATAGAAGTTACCTTGATCGACCTCTGTCTAACTGTAGTGGTTTAAAGAAGAAGAACTTAATGGAGGCTTTTTTTTAAATAAATTTGAAAATATTGCAATGCAATTAAATCAAAAAATTAATTTCTTATCAAAGATTATCTCATAAAACCAGTCTTTTACTGTTTACCCAAAATTAAAATATCTTTGGTCAATCCACCATATGTCCCATAATATCAGCTATTGACATTGTATTGCAAAGCCTGGGTATTTCATAGATGCTTGTTCAGAAAAATTAATACAATTGACCAGAGCCTATTTAAGTGATTCCTCTATTTTCATACTGATTGTTTTATAATTATTTAATGTATTTTTTTAATTTTATGTATGTATATCTTTCTCATTAGCTGTGATATATTTCCTATCTTTCTTTCTCTAATGAATTTACCTGTACCTACGTCCAGGGACTAGGGGGGTAAGAGCAAAAAAAAAGAATGAAGAAAAGAAAGGGAGGCTAGTATTGGATTAGAATGAGAGACTAGGAGGAGGGACTAGGAGGCGTTATAGTAACTAGCAAGAGGCACATGGACAAGGAAGAGGGACTAGGATGAGAATGAGGAATAACCATTATGTTGTCGGACTAAGACAAAGAAAGACTAGGAGAGGCAAGGGATACTAGGATGAGGGACTACATAGAATGATCTATCACAATTTGTACACTTAGCAAATAGCGGAATTGCAGAGAACTGCCCTGTAAAGGCCACCCTCCACAAGGTCACTCTTTTTCTTACCCCCTAATTTTCAGGTGGGTCGCCGGGGGACCACCTACCATGAGTGGTCCCAGCTGTCTGTGTTCTCCACCCCTATCCCCACACGTTCCCCTGCTTCTCTCCCTACCTTCTGGACCGTGACTCCTTCACTGCTTGCAGTCTCGAACATGCAGGGTAGAAACACATTGTCATGTGCATTGGCCCTACATGCAATGCTATATTGTGCATTGAGATGCAGCCCTGCGGTCTGGATGAGAGACTAGGAAATGGGACTGTAATGAGGAAGAAGTGTATGATGAAGGACTAGGAAGAGGAATATTAAAATAGACTGGGACACAAAAAGCAGGATTAGGAGGAGGAGCGGTAGAGGGACTAGGATGAGAAAAAGGGAATAGGACAAGGAATAGTGAACAAGAAGAGGGACAAGGAAGAGAGACTGGGACTAGGACAAAAACAGGAAGAAAGACTAGTACAAGACAAGGGATGAAAGGCCAGAATGTAGACAAAGAATGGGGACTATGATGAGGGAGGAAACGTGTCACAGTGATGCAAACGAGTAATCGGGATGAAGAAGAGGAACAGACATGAGGAAGTGGGACTAGCATGAACAAGACGAACTAGGGCCAGAAAAAAAGTGAGCAAGACCATAAAAAAGAGAAAGAGAGACTAAGGCAAGGAATAGGGACTAGGATGAGCGACAGGATGAGGAGGAGCAACAAGGAAGAGGTATGAAGAAGAGGTACTAGGATGAATAACTATGGCTATGATGAGAAATAACGGCTACATCGATGGATTATGGAGAGGACCAAGGAACTAGAAACAGAGACTAGGACAATGGGAGGAAGCTAGGATGTAGGACTAGAAAGGGGAATCAGGGCTAGGATGAGGAAGAGGGACTAGAGAGAGGATGGGGGTGAGGAAGACGGACCATGAAGAGTGATTAGAGAGAGGGAGGGGAAGAGGGACTAGGAAAAGGCAATAATACTCTGACTCAGATTCCACCAATGACAGGACTCTGCAGAATTACTTTCTTACTCAGTTGTGGGCTGAGAAATGACAGCTAAAGATAACAATGTGAGTGTCAGAACAAAACTAAATTCTGTGAAGCATCCAATGCAAGCCAATAGCATTGTCAGTTTCCATGCCAACCACCTATTCATTCCGCTGCTCAACAACCTTGCCTTTATCGCTCATCTCTGTAGCATTGTGTTGGTCAAAAGGGGGCATAAAAGAACCACAATACATGCCAAAACCAAAAATGCAGAAGGCATACAATATAGGCAGGTGACATTATCAGAGGCACTCAAACACATGTACAAGCCATTGGCCCTCATTACGACCCAGGCGGTAAGTTACCGCCTGGGTCGTACCCTTACCACCATGGCGTAAACTATGTTTACGCCATGGTGGTTGGCGGATTTACCGCCCCATTCCAAGGTGAGTGGGGCGGTAAATCCCCATGTCCCATTTTACCCTTCCCCATTCCCATTTTTGCCCCATAGGGCATAATGGGAATGGGGAAAGGCGCTAATTACGCCACCGTACATTACGGTGGCGTAATTAGCACCAAGGTCCCTTTGCGGCATGGGTTTTAACGGCTGCAAAAAGCAGGCGTTACAATCACCATCCCGCAAAGGGACCTTGGAATCAGGCGTTAAGGGTCGGCGCCGTTTACGGCGCCGTAGACACCTTAACGCCTGGGTCCTAATGAGGGCCATTGTATTGTCTATAATGCAGTTCCAGAAGTCACCAGTTTTAGTCGTCTCTGTGAATAATGTATAAGATTGCAAGAGTAAATCTAAGATGCTCAGTGTACCTCCTGATTTGCTCAAGCGCAAACATTTGTGAGTTGTGCCCTATATGTGCTCATATAGGTTTGCACTTTAAGCAAATGGATGCATCTCCGTCTTTCCACGCACAACCTTTTTTTCTATTTTTATTTTAGTTTTGGCAACTGGGTGGTATTTTAGCACCACTTATGAGTCAAAACTACTGCACTGTAATACAGATAGGGTGATGTTGGGATATTAGGTGGGAGAACAGAATGTTGGTGTTGTTCCATTCATGGATACCCATAGCCATGCTAAACACCTTGCCATTTCCACCCACTACCTGCCTCACACAAAACACACCACCTTCGGATCTCTTTGAGCTAGTTATATCCACAGTAACATCAAACTATGTGCTGCACAGGTTGGCCAGGGATTTCTCTAAGCAATCTTCTGAGAGTTAATTTTCCAATGCATGCTACGAATATGTCTTTCTTCCTCGATAGCTGTTTTCATTTTAGTGCATTTGTATGTGTGCTGCGTTTGGTGAGAACCATGCCATCTAATACACCCTGGAGTTTTACATTAATATTAACAATAATTGACATTATAATAACAATAATATTAATATGACTAAAAACACGTAACGAAATAAACAGTGAACAAAAATGATAATAGAAATAATAGCAATAATTACATTAGAATGTATTTCGGCACAATCTAATTAAGTGCTGGTAAACATGGGAGAGATGCCATGTCACATTCACGGGTATAGTCGCTTATTGGAATCATGGATAAGTGTGACAAAGTTACAAATCTGCACCTAGGTCTGTCAGAGTTTTTTTTGCACCTGACTTTGCTGCTTTTAATCAAGGCTTCAAGCTACTTCGGTTAAAAGCAAGCTGATCTGATTCCTCCCGAAGCCATAAACTCACTGGAGCTGCAGGAGATTGAGTCCTCATCTGTGTGCCTTTTTCATGCAACGTTTCTGTACTTCGGCCCAGGTTGCTATGGGAGCCCCGCACCTGATCTCAGGTGTATTCTTTGCGGATCACTGCTGCTTGTCAGGTCACGGCTCACTAGGCCGGGCTCCCAAAGGGAGGAAAGGCTCCTGCAAAGTATGAGCTGTAACACGGCACTGGCTAATGGCGGCATTACCGCCTCCAGCAACTGTGAAAGCTGAGCACGTGAGGCCTACCGGCGCAGGAGGCCGATGCGGTGGGAGCACGTCGCAGTACACAGAGCCAACTCTACCCCTTTGGATGCACTAACTGAGCCATACATGTGTGCAGTGCCTTAAGTGGCAGGCAAAACAAGCCGATGCTCATCAAGGGGGCATGACCTAATGGTGGGGGGTCGCCTGCCGCCTCATTAGGCCACGCCCCCTTGACGAGCCACAGCTTAATGGGCTACAGGCACCGTCGGCAGGCAACCCTTTGTAGAGATCAGCACCCTCTACCTGAGGAGAGGGTGTGGATCTCTGCATCTTTTACCTAAAAGGATGCCTGGCGGGGGAAAGCAGGCACATCTTGTCAGCCTTAATGGTGGAGCTGACCCTCACCAGGCATTTGACGAGGGGCAGCTGCACCATTCAGGCAGAAAAGGTAAGGCCTCTGGAAGCCGAGCCCTTTTTCCTAATGCCTGAAGCTCCCACAAACAAGTTGGAGCTTCAGGCTTTAGAACAAAAAAGCCTCAGCTTCCAGCAGTTTCACCTTTTCTTCTATAAGGGTGGCACGGCCCATGGGCATCTCTTGATTAAAGGGCTGCCTCGCAGGTGCCAGCACCATCATTATGGAGAAAAGGCCTTTTCTTCTGAAACCTGAAGCTCTCGTACATGAGCGAGAGCTTCATGCCTTAGAAAAAAAGCTGTGTCCTCTAGTGGCTGGGCTGCCAAGAGACATTAGGGGGCCCCCGACAGGGCCCTGCCTCAGAGCCATATTTCTGTGACTGGCGGGTCACCACCCCGGGTAGCTCCGACCCAGTTAAAGCCTTGCATGTGTGCCTTTGTACAGAAAAGTGAAGCATCATATCCAGCGTTATGAACCCATTGAAATACCTAGCTATAGTGCTCAAAATCCATGGTGCCACCATTGGAATACACTGAATCACTACATAATAATAGTAATTATTATTATTGTTATTATTATTATTATTATTATTATTATTATTATTAATAAGGTATTTATTGACTGTGGACCTAGCTTTTGGCAGAAACCGAGTTCTTTACATATAATAGGGTTGGGGGAGGACACACTGAGGGAAGCAGAGACACTGGGGATCAGGGAGCAAACATCAGGGGACACAGAGGGAAGGCAATTTGGCAGCAAGTGATCTACAAGCAACCAAGGGAGGAAATAATGAGGAACAGATCGCTCAGTCTCAGTTAACGTGGGAGTGGAGAGTGTGTTGACCATGGTGTTAGGAAAGCCATTCCTTGAAGAGGAGTGTCTTGAGCTCTTTCCTAAAATGTACAAGTGAGGGGATAAGTCAATTGTTGATGGGGAGGAGGTTCCAGAGTCTTGGTGTATAAGCAGAGAAGGCCTGTCTTCGCATGCTTTCCTTCCTGCACCGGCTTGAGTTATAGTCTGCACAAGTTCTTACTTCTGATGGATCATAGGACTTGGGAGAATGCTCAGCTTCTCAGTGATGCCCACAATCTGAAAACATCAGAACACTGACAGAGAAATATTGCATTGACAAATTCAGTCCATCATCCTGATAACACGACACATGATTACTATTTACGTGCTAGGAACAATATGTTCAGCAACCACAGGAATGCCATAGAGTTACCACTTTATAATAACAGCAACTGGAGAATTGTATTTATTTATTTATTTATTTATTTGTAATGCGCCGGTAACCCACGTGTTTCGGGGCGCGGGGACATGGACACAAAGACAAACAAGAATGTGACGAGACAGTCCCTAGTGAAATTAAAGGGTTAGTGGGTCAAGGATGACGAGGTCAGTTAAAGAGATATGTTTTTACTAGCTTACGAAAGCGTAAGTAGTTAGGTTCTTTCCTTATATGGACTGGTAGGTTGTTCCAGATACCTGCTGTAATGACTGGGAAGGATTTTCCCAGACCGGACCTACGTTTATGTGGCATCACTGTGATCCTGTTTTGATCCGTGGATCTTACGCGTGGCTTGGAACATAAGGACGTACTTTGGATTTTTAGGTAGCCTGGTGCCTTCCCGTGGATGCATCTGTGGCTATTGTAAGCACCTTGAAGTGTGTTCTACTCTCCACTTTGAGCAGGTGTAATTCCTTCCTGGAGTTACTGATGTGGTCTGATTTAGATTCGCCTTTGATTATCCTAACTGCGTTATTTTGGATAATCTGGAACGCCTGTATGCTTTTTTTGTTGGCTCCTAGCATAAGTGCGTTCCCGTAATCTATTCGAGAGAGGACGGTTGCTCTGGCCACTGTGGCACAGTTGTTCTCTGAAAGGTATGGTCTAATGGCTCTGAGGAGTCTCAAGTAATAATTGCATGGCTTTTTTTTATATACTGAGTCTGGGCTTCTGCTCCTAAGGATGCTTCCATCATCATGCCCAAGGTTTTTACCTTCTCAAGTACTTTGATGTTGGCGTCTTTGATCTTAAAGTTTGTGTAGTCATGGGGCAGTGAGTTTCTGGCTTGGATCGATCCAAAAACCATCAACTCCGTTTTGCTGCCGTTCAAGCACATCCAGTTGGAATCCATCCATTGTTCTACGATGTTATATATTCTGATTAGATTGTCGTCCGTTTTATGGTCCCCGCTAAGTTCCAGTACCAGCTGCGTGTCATCTGCATAGTTGGTAAAGAATATATCTGCCTGATCTAAAATGTAGCATAGGTATCTAATGTAGAGTTTGAACAGCAATGGGGACATGCTGGCTCCGTGGGGAACCCCGCAGAGGATCTCCCTTTCCATGGAGAATTTGTCTCCCCAGTGGACTCGAGATGTCCTGCTTTTTAGAAAGGACATTATCCATGTTTTTGCCGCTTGTGAGCAGATTGCCGTTTTGCCTAAAGCTACTTCGAGCAGATTATGATCCAGTAGATCAAAGGCGGCACTGAGGTCTAACAAGATGAGGAGTCCCATTTTTCCCTTGTCTAAGATGCTGAGCATCTTTGTCTGTAAGTCCAGCATAGCTGATTCTGTGCTATGAGATGGTCTGAACCCAGATTGTTGTGGGTGGAGAGCATCGGAGGTCTCAATGTGTGCCTGTAATTGTGCGGTGGCTACTTTGTCCATGATCTTAAGCAGGAAGTTACAGTTGGTTATTGGCCTAAGGTTGCTTGGGTTTCTATGATCCAAGCCAGGTTTTTTTATTAGTGGAGTATCTGTGACTTTTTTTATGGCCTGGGGGACTAGTTGGTCCTTGAAGGAAGTGTTGACAATTTTAGCAAGGGTAGTGGCGAAGATGTCTGGGTTTTCTATAATTATTATGGCGGGTAGGATGTTTTCCGCGCATGAAGTAGTTTTCATAGAGACAAGTATTTTTTTCATCTCTTTTGTGGTGATATACGAGAAGTGAAAGGGTTCAATGTTCTCGAGAGGTTTTTCTGCTGGCATTTTAATAGTATTAGATTTGTTTAGTTGAGCTCTTGTGATTTTGTCTCTAGCCTTTTCTAGTTTCTCAAAAAAAGCTTTTTGGGTGTTGTCGCATTCCTGTTGTGAAGGTGAGAAAGGTGACGAAATGGCAGGGGGTTTGTCTAAAGTCTTCAAGATATTAAAAAGTTTACTTGAGGCATTTTCTGCTGCCATGATTTGATTGTTAAAATACTGTTTCTTAGCTTCTATTATTTCTTTCTTGTATTTTGTTTCAATCATTTTCCATTTTTCCCTATTTTCAGGTGTAGGTTTTTTTTTCCAGGTATTTTCCAGTTTTATTTTGGCTCCCTTAAGCTCGGATAGTTCTTTAGAGAACCATTCTTGCAATTTGCTTTTGGTTCAAAATATTTTAGTCTATAAGGGTGCATTTTGCTCTACTAACATTTTGAGATGGTCTAAGAGGGTAGACATCATAATGTTGCATGAGTCTTCTTATTTAGTAATGGTAGTGAAGTCTTTTATGCAGGATTCAAGTTGTTCTTTCTTGATGTTTTTAAAATTCCTTTGCATAACTTTTTTTGGGGGATTGGGATTTGTTTTCTTTAGGCGAGGAAAGAGAGACCTGAAATGAGACACTGTAGTGGTCTGACCAAATACAAGGTTTGGTTTGGTAGTCGTGTGTTTCAAGATTATTGGTAATTATCCAATCCAATTGATGACCATTTTTCATGGTTGGTTCATTATTTGTGATGGTGTAGTCTATGATCAGTAGTGAACTTTCTAGATCTATTAAGATCTCCGGCAGCTAATGTGGCGCAGTTTGGTCCTTTCAAGAGGTTTAGGAGGTGGGTAAAGTTGTCATTGAATTCCGGAGTGGGAGGTGGTGTTCGATAAACTACTAGTAGGTTGAGGCAGTTGTGTTCAGTGGGCAGGTGCTTGAGGTGAATCATTTCGCATCCACCGCATGAAGATTTGCCTTGGAAGAGTGCAATGGAGCTTCTAGCAATAACTGCAACTCCTCCTCCTTTTCCGGTTGTCGCAATGTCGCAAGTAGGGCCTATAGAATCCGGGAGCCATGTTTCAGTGATACAAAAGATATCAATGTTCTCCTCAATGATCCTATCATGGATACATTGGGCGTGTTTATTGAGAGATCCTGTATTAAGTAGACAGATTTTTAAATCAGTGATACTTTTTGTTGTGGTAGGTGTAGCTGACGACTGGGTGGCTAAAGGTTGTTTTTTTTTGTGTTGTCTTTTGATTGCGAGTTCCACTTTATTACTTTATTAAGAATGTCGCCTTATTGATACCTCACCACTGTGTAATGAATCAGCAAAATTGTCATAAGAACCCTGCAAAAGTAGCAACTACACAGAGAAGTGCAATAGAAGCACAGGTGACAATAAGACACAGGAAAATAAACAGTGAACTAAAAACACAGAAGAGGCAGATATGGGATATAAAAGAAAAAACCTCTTCCCATCCACACAGCAAAATGATGTGGCATCAAATGTGATGAAACAACAATTCTATTGCAGGGTAGTGTGTCCAACTGCCTTGGCATGAAGAAGTGCTTCGCTAGGGCTCCCCAAAGTACCTGGTAATTAAATATTTTCTCCCAGTTTGGAGATACTCACAACCTCGGAAAGAGGTGTGCCTGTGCCTTCAGTATCACCCGATCTGCTGTGACGCGATGACTATAACCGATTGGTGGTGACTGTGCCACTGCAGAAGGATCGCAGCTCCGATCACCCAAGATGTCTCTGCTGTGACGGACGCGAAGAAGGTCAGTGCGCAGTGAGCACTGGTCTCTGGATGCTTGATCCATTGCTGGTGAAGATCTCCTGATGCTACAGAGTGTGTAGGGTACCTGGGGTGCTGACTGTCGGCGATCCAAGACCTACAAGTGAGAAGGGCACTGGGCTCTGGATGACTCGGTGCACAAAATGAGGAAGAGGCATGGGCCTCACGGTTGAGATTGTGTAATGCCTGAGGAGTGGAATTGAGATCTTTACACCAGGCACCTCTCTGGTCTACCCTGCCAGCTAGATACAATGTGCATAGCTGAGACAGCCCTTGAGTCATATTACATTGTTGGATAAATGTGGATTGCACTGACATTGGCCTCTATGGCCTACATTGTGAGAAGAGGGGGTTTTGTGCTACTGCTCTATGTCTTGCCTGCGGTCCTCAGGGAGGGCTAAACAGACTAAGATGGAATCCTGACCAACCTTCTGTTCTGGAACTGGTGCTGGCAGCACGGTCCCCCACACAACAATCAAGTGACACCCAGATCTTGGAGGCTATAGCATCCCTGAGGACTTCAGTGGAGACCAAACTTGATGAGTTCATTTTAATGCGAAAAGATGTATGGCCCCTTGTTGAAAGAATGTCTGTGGCTGAGAATGATGTGTCTGAGACCATGAAAGTGATGGAAAAGCTACAGACATTGGTGAAAGACTTGACTGCAAAGAAAAAGATGCTGGTGAACAGAGCTGAATATGCCGAAGGGTGGTCACGTAGGAAGTTCATCAGAGTTTTGGGACTTCCAAAGAGAGAACATGGTTGAAACCTGACTAACTACGTGGAACACGTATTACTGCAAGAGATTAGCACTGGTGTGCTAACACAGGGATTTACACTTGAAAAAGCACTCAAATCGCTATCAAAGAAGTCACCACGTGGGGCCCTTATGAGGCCACTTTTTGTGAAAATCACCAATTTCAAGGTCAGGGAACAGATCTTAAGATTTTCCAGTGAAGGTGGACATATCCAGATAGTGTTCTCAGCCTGGCTATCTACCCTGATTATACTGTGCTAGTCCAAAAGAGGCATAACATGTTTGCTCGAGCTAAAGAGAGGCTCTGCCAACACGGACTGAAATATATATTGATTTACCCTGCTAAAATGAAGGTGCTCTGTGATGGGCAGTCCCACTTCTTTGATAATCCAGAGAAAGTACAGCATTGGATGGTTATTAATAAAATGGCATTGATACATGATATGCACAAGGGTTAACGCTGATGGTTAGACCCTTCCCTTTGGCTTCAAATAGTGTGTGGTTGTGGGCACTGTCTCTGGATGTCTGACTCATAAGCCTTAGATATACCAACCATGTTGCTTGATCCTGTAAATTTGCTCGGACACCCAAATGTGATGTACTTGTTCTTTGTCAGTGTTCCTTTTTTCTACACTGTCTTTGGTGTGATCCTCCCAGATGTTTTCTGGTTGTTGGTGTAACCGGGGGTTGGGTACGCCCGCTGCTCATGTTTTGGGTGGGGATGGTTAGGCACAGTTGCTCGAATAGCATTGAACTATTGAGCTATGGTTTCGGTTTCACAATTTGGTTGTTATGTTTCTTTTTCTTACCTGTCGACTACTGTATTAGCCTTTTGGGAATGCTGACTGTCTTTAATTATGGTCCAGATAAGGGGATTGATGCAACTGGGATGGGGAAGCTAATGGTTTTGCTACAGACTTAGGAGATAGCTATGATGGGCTACCGGCTGTAATGTCAGGATATCGCTCATTCGCATGCTTAGTTGGGCGGGTGGGAGGCCCAGGGAGAATAGTGTGGACAATAGATGTGCTGCTCCATGGCAAATGAAATTAATGTTGTGTTGGAATGTGAGCAGACTGAGCCGATATGTTAAACGGAATAAAGACATATTTACTTAGAAAATGGGTGGTGATTGACCTCCTCCAGGAGACTCGCCTTTCAGATTCTAGGCAGGCTGATCTTATTGGTAATTGGCGTAGGATTGGGTATGGTACTAACATCTGTATATACGCAAGGGGTGTCTTTATTTTGAGAGGAGGCATTGGAGCCCTTCAGATTACTGGAGACCCATTCTGATTCAGAGGGCAGTGTGCTCTAGCACCTTGAAGCATCTTTTGTGGTAGATGGAATTACAAATAATGATCCCAGACCAAATAATTGGACAAACTCAAAGAATATGGCAACATACTACTTTATTATCAATTTAATAAAGCAGGCCATGCCCTCTCACACATCAGCTTGATTACATAGAGGTTTTATACCCCAATATCCGTCATCTATGAAATCATTCTACGTGGAAGAATAGAAAACCTGTCAAGGGACGGGATTGGTTAAGGGAAACATATCTACTTGTAGAACATGTAAGGATTAGTACATCACTGGCTACTTCTTATCTGTAGGGCACGCCTTGAACCACCTCCATACATACAGTACTGATTACAGTGGACAAAACAACATAAGATTGGTCTATGCTACATTGCACGTTACGTTGTACCTCCTCCCCACTGATATCCCAATTTTGGGCTTTTTGCTCTTTAGCACCATGTACGTGAAACAAACCTTAGGTGTTTGAATCCCGTCAGACTCTTTCCCATTTTCCCAATTAGGCCATCATCTTTCATTGTTGGCCATAAGCCAAAGTCTTCCATTTGTAGTTTGACCTAGTTGCTGGGTCCCTGTCCTGGAATGTTTAAGGGAGTGTGAGCACACCACTATCTTAGCTTAAGGCTCTCATGAATAGCCTTTGTGTTCAACTTCTGCATTACATGTGAAGAGACCATGAATATTTCCATTTCAGCCTTCGATTCACTGCTGTTTGATTTGATTATGCAGGGCGTGGTTGCTCCTCTTGGCATCTAGAGACTTTCTCTATCTCACATGAACTTTGTATACTTTTAATTGACCAACAGTTTTGCTCTCCCAGCTGTTTTCGTCTTCTTCAATCTATGAAGAATGTCCCACATTCAGAGATTATTCACGTACTGCCTTTGTGCTCTGTGCTTCTCCTTTAAAAAATAGCATCCTTAACTCTGGGCCAACCCTGACTCTTCATGGGCTCTGCACACAGAGCTTTTTTTTCTCTGTCTCCTGATTCTACAGCCTCAGCCTTTATCTGGGGTAGCATGGCTAAGTTTGCTGTGAGCCAGCGTCCATTTTCCTACTAAGGCCGTCCTTGCTACGTTATATCTTCCTCTATGGCAAGCTTCTATACGTTTTCTTTCTACCTTGCGTTACTGCGTATTTACATTTATTGGTAAGTTAGTCCATCTTCTTTAGATCCATGATTACTCTAGCTTTATGTGCATGTTACTCTTAGTGCTTCAGTTACATCGTTACATCTAAGAATGTTCATATCATGTTAGCAAAAGTTCATATATCTTCTCTATGAAATCACTTTGTACTCGTCATTTTTCATTTTAATATCCATCCATAGTACTCATTGATGCATTCTGGCATCTGGCAGGCAACATCCTTCCATGTAACATTCTTCCATGAGACATCCTTCCACAATTTCAGTGCAAGGGTACATCCTGTATGGTTGTCTAAGTGCACACCGTCTCCCAGACACTCGATGCGGTATAGGAACTATACAGGGCCCCCATGTATTGCTTTCTCCGACTGTTGCAGTACGACGGCGGTGGAGGCTGCGGGAACTGACTAGATAGCGGCTGCCTGCTCCTCTACAGCGGGATGGTACTAGTCGATGGATAAGTGGAAAATAGAGAGCTGTTTATAATTAATGCTTATACCCCTAATCGTGACACTGTTACTTTTCTCCATTCCTTATATGCCATGTTGGCTCCATTTAGAAATGGTACATGGATTTGGGGCTGGGAGTTCAATTGCATGCTGAACCCAAGACTTGTGAGATATGATGACAAACATTTGCACCCCACTCTGCCAGCGCAAAATCTTCTTAGAGTGCTGACTGATTTGGACCTTGTGGTTTTTTGGAGGCAAGAGAATGCAAAGTGCAGGGCATAATCATATGTCTAATCCCTGCATGACGTCTTTACACGCATGGACTATATGTGTACAAGCATTTTTTAACACTAAATGGCCAGGTCACTGTCGGTTCATGATCCACTGCTTACTACTTGGAAGTTAAGAGCAGAAGCCCTGACTTATGCACTGTTTAGGGAACACCTAGCAGATAACATTGACATGTTCTTTGAGATAAATGTGGGCAGTGTAGATAGTTGTTATTTGCTGTGGGAATCCTTCAAGGTGGTTGCAATAGGAGAGGCGATTGCTAAGGCTGCAGGTGTTAGGACGTTCCTGTTTAGAGACTTGTCCAGGATTGAATCTAACATATGTGACATTGAAAATGTACCTGTATTGGTTAGTGATACAGAGCGGAAAACAAGTTGCCCTCAGACAACAGTGTATTGGAGCCTGGGAAAGATTTGGTAAATATGATTTTTAAATAAATATGGAAAAGGTCTGTGAACAGGGAGACAAGACAGGCAGGTTACTTGCCTGGTTGTGCCAAAAGGAAACACTGCGATCTATGATAGACTCAATAGCAGATGAGTGCTCTGAGGTCTTGTGATCTCAGCTGGAGATAAATGGGATCTTTTGGTGGTACTATGAGGGCCTGTGTGGGAAGGCTAGGCCCATGGATATACATAAGATCACATACACATTGTCCCAGATGGTGCTTCCCTGATTGATGCAAGAGCAATTAGATCTGCTAGATACTCAGTTGACACAAGTCGAAATACAGGTGGTCATATCCACCTTTGAGTCTGGGAAGACACCGCAAGGTGATGGCCTTCTGGCTGAGTTCTGCAATGCGTATAGTGGAAAAATAATCCTGAAACTGCTAGAAACATGTGGATCAGACTTTTATAGCGGGATCCTTTCCCTTAGTATGCACAGAACTGCTATAGTCCCTACCCTTGAACCAGGGAACCTGCAACACCACTACAAATCCTATAAACCCCACTCTATGTTGAATCAGGATCTTTATATTGTACTTGCAACCGGTGGCAGAGTATTTTAGAACAGAGGTCACTATGACAGGTATAGTGGTGGATGGCAAAAAACATTTGATCTCTCTCTATGCTAATGACATTCCTTTGTATGTCCAGAACCTGGAGAGTAAGGTATTGTATATCATTGAGGTCTTTGATGGTTTTGTGGCACTCTCGGGTCAGACCACTAGCAACCAGACCAGTAAATGACAATCCTCTAAGGGAAAAGGCTTGGTGAACCTCTTGCAAGGATAACAACGTTTATTTCCCAAGTAATGTCATAACATGTCAGCAGGAGCTTTCAAACCCTACTACCATGGAGTGTGCACTGGTTTCTGCAAAGCAGAGCAGTATGTTATAAGGAGAAGTGTTGTCACAAATGATACAAGAAATATGCAGTGTTAGTTCCCCTTGCCCCTTGGCCTTCTGCTATGTACATACCACCCACATCAGAAAGTCAGACAAACGATTGGTTCCAAGGTCACTGTGCCAATCCCTTTGCACGTGGTCTTTGGCCTTGCCACTCTAGGTTCCTGCAATATGATAGTATTCCCAATTATGAACACTTCTCTCCCCACAAACACCTCACGTGATGTGCACCTGGTAGTTGGACATTAGCACCTTTCCAAAGAATAGCCCTCAGATAGTGGGCCTCATTACGAGTTTGGAGGTAGCCGTGCCGTTTTTAGCAGCATGGCTACCCCCAAACTTGGGTCCGGGTCCCGCAAAAGGGGACTAACTGGGCCATTCCGACCTTGGATGACCCGGTAATTCCCTTTCGCGGGACCCGGTATGTCCCTATTCCCATTTGAGCCCTCACATGTCTCAATGGTAATGGGGAGGATGTTAACAACGGGCCCGTTAATGATGGGCCTGTTGTTAGCATCCTGCACTGCTAGCAGGTCCCGCTCTGCACGTCTGGCCTGGCCAGGCGTACAGAACGGGACCCGCTGCTGAACTCGTAATGTGGCGGCACGGTATGAACGGTGCCAGTCCCTTGCCGACACAGTTCATACCGTGGCTGCCACAGTCGGAATGAAGCCCAGTTATCGCAATGCATTTTTCTCCCCCTATCTCTTAAGACCCCTCAGTGTAGGTCAACCTATGAGAACCTTACCAAAGTATCATTCACAGAACACACCTCTTGCCGCATTGTCTCCCCGGGACAGCATCTTGAGACACTCCCTCTTAACGGGCAAAGTAGGAAAGATTTGGCTATTGTTTCATTGCAGCGGGACAGCCCCTGGATGACCCATTGTTACTTATTCCATAGAACCGATCCTGGCTTTCGCACCGAAGAGTGTTGCTGCAACACCTGCACAGTGCTACATGCACTACAAGGAGCTAGTGGGTCTGCATAATAGTTCAATATTAAAGTGGATATGCTGTAATAGTTGCTCCTCGCATGTTGATTCAGATATCTGCTCTGGATCCAAAGTGACTCAGGAGGGATCATGCTATTTGAAATGTGCACAAGAATATCCTTTTCTGTGTTAGGTTACTGGTGGCATCTTCTAAGTGATTGCTCCTAGGAGGGAACATGGGTCATCCGTGGTGTTTGTTGTGATAGGCAATATTGGTACTATAACACCTACCCTCGGTGGAGTACAATGTGTTTGCTCCTGGCAGGTTCATTGCGATATATGCAGTTTTCCAGGGGAAGTTGGGAGCTATCTGTCAGGCTCTGGAAGTCTTTCCAGGAATTCTCAGGATTTATACAGAGGCAATACACTGCACACCCAGCAGGAATCCACCCACAGGTAAAACAAAGTGATACACTGTGGGGAAGCTCCTGCCAGGCGGGAGTGCTACTTGACACACCACCTAGTTCTCACCTCTGGGCAGGAGCTGGGCTGTCCTCCTCGTGCCTATTATTCAGTATGGAAAACAAAGTGGCAGGTTCAAAACTAAATTACTCCAAATACCTAATTCCCCTACACAACCCTGCAGCCTGGCTCCATAATCATGACCGTTGCGAGAACGTCAGACTTACGATGTTCTGAGCCTAATAGGCTCCTTCCGGTGATTGCAGGAAGGAGTGTGACCTTGCGGTTAGAGTAAAGCACCCTGCTGCATGGTCACGCTCCGAGCCTGCATCACCAGCCAGTACCCGACGCGTCCTTTCCGATGCCCGTTGCTATGGAGACACGTGAATGCCGTTATGCACCAGGGGCTTGCCATGTGAGGAAGTGGGCGCTGTCGCGCTCGACCCCTGCTGAGGGAGGACTCCGGCGCACCAGCGGCCAAACCCTAACAATATCCTATTATTTGATATTTACAAACCAATTTCTTCTCCTCTGTGAGCGTCACCTTTGGTATCTACGCTTGTATGGCCACTTCTGGCTGGGGTATGTATGGTATTTTCTCCTGGGAAGTCCATAGTGAATGTGTGCTCCTGGTGAGTGCATTGTTTTAGCCCTATTGTTGTGTAGGTGCCAGAAGGGGGAACATTATGATGATTAAACACTGATGATGGCTGGGATGCTTTAATTGCCCAATGAGATCTCAATTGACTGAGTACTACATCTCTCCCACCAGCTTGCACAACATTGGCTCAGCCCACACATCAACACACTAGGGGCACACAAAGCTCTCTCCTGTATGCAGATACACCAAGTGTCCTTGACATAAATCACCTAGAAACGTGCCTGCACACAGAACCTGGTTACTAAAATCCTGGTGCATCAACAAGACCAGCAAAGCAGTCTTGCGTTTCCCCCCTATCCCTTCAATCTCAACCCAGCTTGCTTTCCTTACAGATCTCATAGCACCAAAGGACGATGGAAATGACATTTATGGGTGTTATAAAACCCAGTAACATAATACTACTACTACTACTACTACTAACAATAATAATAATAATAATAATAGTAATAATAATAATAATAATAATAATAAAAAGAAGAATAATATAATTTCTTTTTTATAAAGCACTTTCATCTAAAGCGCTTTACATAGGACATATTTACATACATTACTATTATTGCCCAATCGAAAATTGTATGTCATAAAATACCATATATTTCCCCGATGGCAGGAGTATCTAACATGGGGTTGGGCAACAGGCAGTTGCGTAACAGGGGCCCTGCAGCCCCCGTGGTGCGGGGGGCCCCACCAGCACATGTCCCGGGAGGGGGCCCCACTGGGGAAAAAAAAAAGATTTTTTAAAAAAACTATTTTTTTTTTTAATTTACTCTGCATTCATAAAGAAATGATTTCTGTAACAGAAATAATTTCTTTATGAAGGCAGAGAGACTACAAAAAGAAACGTTCTTTTTGAAGTCTGAGGGCACAGCCCTCCCCATGGCATGGAATACCCTAGGCTGGAGACGTCCATGTCATGGGGTGAGGGGAACCCTATGACTTCAAAAAGAAATAGTTAATTTTTGAAGTCACTCTGCCTTCACGAAGAAATTATTTCCGTTATGGTTCGCTACTTAACGGAAATAATTTCTTTATGAAGTCAGAGTGACTTCAAAAAGAAACAATGGGTCTCGTTACCAGTTTGGCGGTAACCGTGCTGGTGCTACCGGCAGGTTGCCGCAGGACCCGTAATAATTTACGGGTGCCCGACTTACTGGTAACACTGGGGAATTACAACCCCGGCAGTCCAGGAAGTCAGGCTCCGGCAAATGGTAAGTCCCCATTTGCAACAGATTCTATGGGAATGGGGACCACAGAGGCACCGGCACCGTTAATAACGGTGCCGGTGCTTCTGTGAAAACTCTGCGGGTGGGTGCTGATCTGCCCGGCTGGTCTGACCTGCCGGGCGGCACGGCAACCGCCCGCAGAGCAGTATTATGCCGGTCCGGAAACTACGGTGCCGGCAAGCTTACCGGCACCGTTGTTTCCAGACCGGCGTAGTTGTAATGAGGCCCAATTTCTTCGCGAAGCATTAGGGCTCCCCTCAACCCCATGACATGTGCATGTGTGAGTGTATGGTGAAAGGGTGCACACTTAAATGTATAGGTGGCTGCCTGTGTGAATATATGGTGAAAGGGTGCACACTTTAATGTACGGGTGACTGCCTGTGTGTGTGTGCCTGTATGGTGAAAGGGTGCACACTTAAATGTAGGGGCGGCTACCTGGGTGTGCCTGTATGGTGAAAGGGTGCACACTTAAATGTATGGATGGCTGCCTGGGTGTGCCTGCATGGTGAAAGAATGTACACTTAAATGTACGGATGGCTGGGTGTGCGTGTGTGTATGTGGTGAATGGTGTGTGTGCTTGCGTTCAGGGGCGCAACAAAACCTACAGTTCGGGGGCTAACCCTTCAAATGTTGGGAGAGGCGCTAACGTCATTTGCGGTGGGGGAGAGGAAAACTTATTTGTTTGGGGGAATCTAATTTCTTTATGCATTTTAATGAGACATGTCTGGTGCAGCTTCAATGTTACAAGCAGTTAACTATATCCTTTAAGGTTGAAAGCACCCACTTATGGACTGCTGTGAGAATGAGTGGTCTCCTATTCCCCCTCTACCCTTCCAATCACTCCCCTGGCATGCAAGTATTAAACCCACATCATGATTTCAATTGCCTAAAAAAATGTGGAATTTGAATGCAAGTACTAACAGTGAAATGCTTTATGTTAGTAATAGCTGGGCTCTTGTTAACAGCGAACCCCAGGTGCCATTTAACATCTGTGTCCTGTTCTTTCTGGCAACTGCTCTGAAGGTCAGTCAGGTCGAGTCAACATAACCCAACATTTCAGGGGGCTGTGGGGGGTGGGGTGCTGAATCTCAGTCAACTCAATGGTGTTGCACCAATACTTGTGTTTAATGCCTTGATTACTCATTACTCCTAGCCCTATTCTTCCTCGTCCCAGTGTGTATAAGACAGTACTTGTGTATAAGCCACTCTGCCTCATACACAAGTACTTGGATGACGTAGAGGCACATGGAGGTAAGGCCTGACTTAGCTACCTGTAATCTTCATTACTCCTAGTCCCACTCTTCCTCATCCCAGTACTTACCTATGAGGCAAAGAGAGGGTGAGGGGATGGAGTGGAGAGAAAGGGACCAAATTGGACCTGGAAGGGGCTGTCCAAGAGGAAGGAGGTCAGCCACTCAAGGGACTGATCCGTGATGCCCAGGTTCTCATGGAGTCGATTGATCAGATTTGATCAGGGTGGCGTGATTGACCCTGTCGAAAGCAGAGGAAAGATCAAGGAGGATGAGGACAGAAGGAATGCTGGAAAAAGGTTAGAGAGAAGATCTTCAGAGGTGTTCAGGAGAGCAGTTTCTGTGACTCTGGCAGCTCTGAAGCCAGACTGAAGTTCATGGAGATAACTAACAGATTCCGTTTGGAGAGTAAGCGGGGAGATGGCCAGCTTTTCCAACAGTTTGCCCAGGAAAGGGGTGATGGAGATTGGGCGATAGTTTGCGGGGCAGGCAGGATCAGCAGCAGGGACGCCATTTCACCAAAATGCCAGTGGTAGCAGAAGTGACATCACACGACCCTTGACCCTCTGGTGACATCACAGGAAGTGATGTCATTTGACCCCACCCCGAAGTGATATCGCGGGATGCGATGGAACGCGACCTTTCACCCGTTGACAAAACAGGAAGTGCTATCACATAGCATTGTACACTACAAAAAATATGGTTATGATATCGCTATAATGTGATGTACATTTCATACAAGAATGGATCTCCATATGTATCGTTAAGATCAGTGTATATAGGCCCATATTACCAAATTACTGGGAATGCAAGCAGATGTCCATGACCAAATGATAATGATATATTAAGCGCTTTATATAGAAAAAATATACACCCAATATCACCCAACCTGTGTTGGTACTCATTTATCGACCTCAGAAGGATGAAAGGCTGAGTTGAGTCGTTTAAGAACAGACTAAATCAGTGATTGTCAGTTATTGTATAGAATTCCAGAAAGACACATTATGTGGTATTCCTAATCTTTCTTGTTTAGGGTCAGTGCTGAAAGTGTTAGACTTGTGTCACTCCTTTTCTTCTTTTTCTTCTTTTTTTAAGGGGCTTTAACGAGAAAGCCAGCCACTCCAGAACTAAAGAGCCACATGGTGCTGGCCACTGCCCATGAGCTTATATTACACAAAAAAAAAAAAATGTTTTCTTTTTTTCCCCTTTTTTTCTAGAGGTCGCAAGGGTGACCACAGAGGTCGCAAGGGAGACCTCAGAGGACACAGTTGCGACCTCTGGCGACCCCTAAATGACGTCCCTGATCAGCAGAAAGCTTCTTGAGGAGTGGGTGCATAAGGGAGTGCTTAAGGGCAGAGGGGAACATTTCAGGCGAAAGAGTGATTACAGAAATCGGCCAAGGCTCGAGCGAGGGTGTCAATATGGTCCTTGATGGTTCTGGAGGAGCAGGGGAGCACCTGTTTGGATGACACTTTCATAGATCAGACTTGTCTAGAAACCTCGTCAGGTGCTGTCAGAGAGAAAGAGGAGAAAGGAGGAAGAGCGGTAGAGATGGCCTAAGGGGGTCCGAGAGAGGAAGAGGGAGAGGGAGAGGAAGAGGAGATGGAGGTCAGGATGTCCTGAGTTTAAACTGAGAAGTGAGATGACAGAGCCATACAGGAGAGGTAAAGACTGCAACAGTATTGACCAGTTCCTTGCAGATTTTAAAGAGTTTGGCCGTGTTGTTAGAGGCCATGGGCTTGAATGTGTGTTCTCTTCTTGATGAGTGTAATTGCTTCAATTGGCATTTTGGTGCAACCAGTCTAGGTATGTCTAAATGTGGCCTGGCATGCTTTACTGTAACGTTATTACATGTCTACACTGGTCTACATTGTGCAGCCAGTTGGGCATGTTTTCATTGTGGCATGGCATTTTTAATAGCAAAGCATTAATGTTCCTGTGCACTGTTGGTGACTTAGATCTATTGGATTGGTGTTACCCTACAAAACAATTGCAAACACTCTGGCTTTTTAGACAATTTTTCTCAGAAAGTGTGCTGTATATCGTATCAAAACACATATTTATATCTTTCTCCTAGTGCAGTGTGAAGCATATCCCTTCAGCAGCACGTTTGCGTGTATTGCGCACGCATGATAATCTATGCCGGCCCAGAGTGAGGCGCGACCGGTGAATTGTTGCCGAGTTGGGGGGGGGCCCTCAGCATGGCTCGCAGGGAGGCCCCCACATTTTGTGTTACGCCACTGGCAACAGGTTTGAGCCACCTAATTCGACACTGCATTTGTATGCTGCTGCTGCTCTGCAACATGGGGTTGGGCATTATGTTTGTGCCACCTAATTCGACTCTGCACTTGTATGCTGCTGCCACCCTGCAACATGGGGTTGGGCAACATGTTTGTGCCACCTAATTTGACTCTGCATTTGTATGCTGCTGCCACCCAGCAATATGGGGTTAGGCAAACTGTATGTCTCTGCAAGCACTTATGTACCTAAGTAAGCCGCCCCCTACAACATGGGGCTAGGCAACATATAAGTATATATGTTTTCGCAAGGACTCGTAACTAAGTAAGCCTTCTGTAACAGCGCCGCCATGCCTAAGGGCTATTGTGCGCTTTATGAATGAAAAAATAAAATAAAATAAAACATTTGGGTCTCCAGATATTTTGGACCACAACACTCATCATCCCTAGCCAGCTAGACTAGTCAATAATGGGGGATCATGGGAGCTATAGTCGAAAGCATCTGGAGAGTCACAGGTTGGAGAACCCTGACCCTGGTATACTAAAACATACTGTGCCAAGTCCATATAATTATAATACAAAGATGTTCACTACACCACGCTCCTGACCTGCAGCAGCACCACTCTTCCAGTCCAGTTAAGCTCACGTCCCTCCTGGACAAACCCAGCACCCCACATTGAGCTTATGCAGTTTTGGCTGCTGGCATTACACAGGTGCCTGATGCTAGTGGTGTGCTCTAATCTTACCACAGGATTTGGGGAAGACAACTCTGACCTGACTGATTCTGGTACCAGGGACGTCACTAGAACCTATTCTTGTACCATGCGATGGATGCCTTGCCCGGTTTTGAGAAACTGCTCATATTTCTCGTGAATTCTTTAGAAAACCAAGCACTGACCTTTAAAGTCTGCACTCATTTTTCATTCACAGAAGGTCAGACAGGCATTTGTACAGAATGCCAAGCAGTTAGTTTCTTTGAGCAGCTGCTGTGCTGCCTTCTCTTCAGAGCCTGAACAAATTAAAAGGGTTCAAAGGATTTAAAAAAAACAGGACAAAACGTTTTAAATCATGATTTTAAGCAGGAAGCAGGGCTATCTTTGGTACAAGAATCACAATGGCAAAGGAGCACCGTGCATCCCTTTCATTTCTCTCCTCCCTCCTCGGGGCCTATATACAAACAGTCTCCTCTATCTTTTGCTTTATTCGTACACTGTTGAATTTCCATTATTTCTTTTGCATGAATATAAATGCTTTTAAACATGTGCATGTGGGTGACAGTAGAGTGATTTGGGCAAAAAGAAAGAACAAAAAAAAACCTGCAGAATTACAGAAGCTGTGCTTGGATGACGTGCGTTAGAGCCATGAGGTCCTCCGAACTGCTGAGTCTTCACGGTGAACGACTAAAGGTTATGGACGGATCATGGTGAATTATGTAAACAGAACAGGATTCATCCAGCAGAAGAAGATCTGGCATTGTGTGAGCCTGCTCCTCCTCCAGCCTCCTGACACCGAGGCACCATCACCGGAGCATCCCCTACACTGGTAAGCCTTTTCCTGTGCTTTCGGCTCCTCTGGTATTTCCACATTTCCTTTTTTGAAAAGAAAAGAAAAATGTGGCAAATTAACCCGAGGAGTCTGCTGACCAGGCCCACTGGCCTATTTCTACAGAAAACATCATTTCTGCTGCATTCTAGACCTTTGTAGACCTGGAGGGCTGCTACACATTGTAGAGCTGAGCATTTCTTCAAGATGGTGGAATGCAGCCCCTTCTTTTGTCCCCTCTGCACCAGCCAGCTTTTCCTGGCCAGGGTGCTGGCAGCATAAGCTGGTCCCCTACCCAAGGCCCACCACTAAGGCCCCTATCTGAGGCTGTCTAGGCTAGGGAGGACTTGGAGGGGACCTCCATTTTCCTGCACAAAGCACGCAGCAGCCCCTAGGTGGACGGCATTACCCAAATTGTTTGTTTACAATTGTTCAAATGAACAATTGACCGAATTTAAAGGTCAAAATTGACCTTTTCACAATTTACCGTACATATATTACATGGTCGCGGTAACGTCCATGTAGTTATGGTTAAGTTGGTGTTTCCAAAGGAAGAGCACTTTTTGGGTGGCTTATAACTTCCCTCCCTCTGGACGAATCCTCACCAAACTTTGCAAAAAAGTATATGGCCCACTCTGAATTGTTTTCAAAGTTTGGAGAGATTTGGTCCAGGGGGGGCAAAGTTATAGGGGGGGTCCCAAAACTTTTGTTTTTTCCTATAGACATAATGCAGGAAAAATGTTTGCGCACGGCTACAGCCCGAACCGCTGGACGGATTTACACCAAATATGGGGCAGGAGTGGCGGCTTGGTCCAGAAAGCATGCTTTTGCAAATTTGGTGTAAATCCGTCCAGTAGTTTTTAAAAAAATGACCAAAATGTAAGGCAAAAAAATTAGTGATATCTGTGTTCGCTTCGCGGACGGACTTCCCTGTTCGCTCCGCATACAGCACCCCGATTGGCCCATGGGCTTGCGTCATGTCCGCGGATATGCGACGTGTTCGCTGATTGGGCGGTGTGGTGCGTGATGCGCGTCAGATTTTCTGTCGCGCCCGCCATCTTGCATTCACCGACGACCGCGGACAGCACGGTGAAACTTGAATTAAAAATTGTATTTAGTGGCGTGTGTTGGTGTGTAAGAGTGTTTGGGGAGGGTGGTGGAGTATGAGATAGGTTCAATGTTGTATTTTTTTTAATGTGCTAGACGCTTTTGTTGTGTTCGATTTGTCTGCGGACAACACGGCTGTTCTGGAATGTTCGTAAATAAACAGAATGGATTCGGTGTGAAGTTGAAAGTGTTCTAAGAACACTTGTGGGGTCTTGGAATGTTAGCAGGGGGTGTCCTGGAGACGTTGTGTGTATTGTTCGTTGGCAAGCTGAAAGTGTTCTAAGAACACTCGCGGTGTCCTGAAATGTTCGTACACAAAGAAAATGGGAGTGTCTTGAGGACGTTGTCCGTATTGTCCTGTGGCAAGTTGAATGTGTTCTAGGACTATCCTTGTGTCCGCAGACATTAAAATGGTTGCAATGCTTGAATCTCTGGGTGTGACATAGTCATATGCCATGCACCCAAGAGTCTATGCCCTGGCCAGAAGCTCTGCAGCATATCACAGTCATATGCCATGCACCCAAGAGTGTATGCCCTGGCCAGAAGCACCGCAGCATATCACACTCAGAGTGGCTTATAACTTTGGGTCAAAAACAAATTTATAAGGAACAATGTTATAAACCAGTATGGGTGTGATATGCTGTGATGGTTGTATTCATGATGTTATACTTACTATTTGGTTTAGTAACAGGAGTCCATGTTTTTCTTGTTGATTTCTGTGATAAAAGAAAATAGCATGTTAGTATTAGTATTTTATAAAGAGTTATTAAATTGTACAATCAACATTTTTTCTTTTTTTTTACCCTCATATTTAGTCGTTGACAAACGAGAGTACTGTGCAATTTGCTCAGTTTCTGTGTTTGTTGCTAAAATCATTGGGTCTGTGGGAGAAAAAAAATCCACGTTGGATTGAAAAAAAACCTTTTTCTGTTATGCTACAGTTTATTTGTTTGTTTGTTTTCAGTGTTTACTTGTTGTTTCTGGCTAACGCTTTATACATTGGATTGTTCCAGTTTTTGGGAGCAGTAAGATATTAGGTATTTGTTTGGATATTGTACAATTTTGGAGCAGTTAGATGCCAGTAGGCATACTCTAACTGGTTATTTTTTTATATAATTTTGTGGTATTGATTTATCTGTTTGAATATTTCTAAATTGTGGGACAGTTAGATACCAATTGGCGTATTCTAACTGTCTATTTTTTGATTTATTTGAGTAGTCCTAATTTATCTGTTTGGTTGTTGTAGCATCTTTGGTCAGTTAGATAGCTTTTGGAATATTGTGGCAGTTTATATTTTTTTACTACAAGTGTACATAAGGTTTAAGTACAGTTTAGTTATCAAATTTTGGTTTTAAGAACATTAAATAAGCGTTTGTAAGATTTGCTGGTAATCTCTGCTTTAGAGTAATGGTACTATCATTACATTCAAACCATCCACATTTCTTTTTTATATGCAGTGTAGTGTCCTGAGTTGGTTGTGGCTCCTGCGTGGTAGATGATACCTATTGTTGTGAAGGTTTTCCTACCAAGTGATATTTGACCATGTGTGAATCCAGTCAGCTTGCAGTTTTTTTTGGTACCATCTGCATTGTAACATAGAAGCATTAGTATTACGTATTTACTATGTGTTTGTATTACTAACGTGGAGCGATTATCTGAATTGCAGGTGGAACATTATCTACTGTGGTTTGCATTTTGTACAAGTTGCTGAAATGGAACGGATTCACAATTAGGTATTGATATATACACAAAGCGCTCATTGGGGATTTATTCTTGTGTCACATTGTTGCAGTGAGTGCATGTATGTTTCCACATGTATGAAATCTGGAAGATTTCATTTATAGGTATGTTTTTGTTTTCCAGTACTTGTAGTAAGTACATTAGAAATTCTTGTGGATCTTCCTGTGAGTTTATAGTGAATTTCACCATTCCAGCACAGTAGTCCAATTGTTGTCTTATTCCGAAAACACTATACGTGTTGTCAGGATTGTTTGCTGCATTACTACTGTAACAGCCTCTATCTTAATCTGCCTGCCTCCACACTCCGCCCTCTGCATCTCATCCAGAACAGAACTGCGAGACTTGTCCTTTGCCTAAAGCCCAGGGACCGTATCTCTCCAGGACTGAAATCTCTACACTGGCTCCCAGTGGCTGCAAGGATAAAGTTCAAAACCCTCTGCATTGTCCACAAGGTCTTCTGGGGCCTGGGGCCTAAATACCTTCAACTCTCTCTTCCTAAATATCTTCCTTCCCGAGCCCTTCGCTCATCCGTCTCCAACTCCCTCAGGGTCAGCCGCTTCTCGAAGCAACGCGCTGGGGGTAGATCTCTCTCCGCGGCAGGGGCCTCCCTCTGGAACAGCCTTCCTGCCCCCCTGAAACTTGAGGAGAACCATCTCCGGTTCCGGAAGCACCTCAAAACCTTCCTCTTTGCTTCTGCTTTCTCTCTCCCTCTCCCCTGCTAATTCTTCGCTGAAACTGCACTGAATCTGCAACTGGGCCACTCTCACCGACCTCGGTTCTGGGCCCAGCCACTCTCCACTTGCACTGCCTCCCTGGCAACCCTTGCACTGCGGGACTGTCTCTGTATCCGTACAGCCCCCCCTTCCCAGCACTTGTTCTGCACTTACCTTGCACTTGCCACCAGCTGGCCCTTTTATTTATTTATTCTACTTACCCTGTACTTCACTTCCCCACTTCCATTCCCCTTGCACCTCTCCCTTCCCCTACCCCTGCACTTGCGCAATCTGAATGACACCTGGCCTAGTAGGATCATTGTCTGTCTTCCCCTTGTTCCCCCCTCCCTGCCTCATCGCGCCTTGAAACACTTGTGTATAGGCGCGTTACAAATGCCATATCATATGATATCATATCATATCATTTCTGTGAAGTACTAACATTTGCAATCACAATGGGTCTGCACTGTGTAAGTAAATGTTCTCAACAATTGGTGGTAATTGAAATAGAATATTCATTGCTACATTTGGGTAGCAACTTACACCAACTATATTTGAGAGTTTAAATGGACCATATAGTTCTGTATCTGATTGCTTTTTTTGGAGTTTGTCTTCCTTCTTTGAAGAAGTACCTGGTTTACTTTCCCTAATTGATCCTTTTTTGATTGTGGTACTTGATGAAGTTTTAATTTCTTTTACTCTTTTTGGAGGCTTTGCATTGACATCCTGTTGCATTTCTGTTTGATTTAGTTTTCTTTTAAAACATTTTCCTTTTTGTGGAACAGGATATGTTTGTAGATGGTGGGTGTATACTGAATGAAGTCTATTGTATTCTAAAAGGAAAGGAATATCAGCGTTTATTTTACTTGCATCAAAGTTGATTAGAAATAGACTGTCAAGTGTACGTAAGCGTGATAGTGCTACGTAGCTCATGCCTTCTTTAAAGACTGTGTTACCAATGTCTATCATTGCTTTGTCTAAGGTAAGACCTTGTGATTTATGAATGGTGACTGCGTATACAAGAGTTAGAGAAAATTGTTCTCTGCGTACATACATGTCTTTGAAGAAAAGGAATCGAGCTGTTGAGCGTCCTATTCTTTTAACTTCTGAAAGTTTGTCAAAGAGAATATTGACAAACTGAATGTTGTTGTCACATGGGTATGTTTGAAAGCCAATAACTGTACCCAGTGCTCCATTAACTAGTCCTTGGTCTACGTCAAGGTTACGTTTCAGCATTACTCTGCAGTTTAAGGATAATTTTAATATCTTTTCCAAGCCTGCTGTGTTTGAGATTGATTTTTCTAAACTGTTTAGTCTTGCTGTGGCTTGGTCACACATGGGTAGTGTCATTCCATGTACATCTAGTTTGTCTGTGGCGATAATTTCCATTATTGGTTGCATTTCTCTACTTAACATGATTTCATTGAATTTGAAACAGCTTGCAAGAGTTGGCATTAAGGCCATACAATTGACATTGTTGTGGGCTAATTGTTCCATAACATCTGTAGCACATGTATTATCACCATAAAGTGCATGAATGTGCCGGGTTTTCAATATTGCTTCTGCTTCTTTAGAAAGTATACCAACTCTGATACTTTTTAAGATGTTGGCATAAGTGAGAACTGCAGATTGGCACATGTTTTGTGTTAATTCTCTGTATTGGAAATGTTGCCAAAGGTTGACATTTCCAATGATGCCAACAGTTTTCCGACAGAGTTTGTGTCCTAATGTTTTAAAAATAGGCTCACCTTTTACAGGTGTCAATTGAAGAAGATCTCCGAAAACAATAATGTGTTTTCCTGCAAAGAGCTCTTCATAGTTTGTTTTGAGTACTTCCTATAATCTGAGGTGACTCAAAGCCAACATTAGGTTGGACACCATGCTCACTTCATCTATTAGTAGCATTTTCATTTGTTTTAATGTTCTGCGTAGTTCCATTGCAGATTCTGCAGAAAGTTTGTAATAATCTAATTTGTTTTGGTGTTCTACTGGCAGGAGTAGTAATCGGTGTAAAGTGACACCACCTATGTTGTAGGCAGCTAAACCTGTGGGGGCAGTGACAATAGCTGACAGTTTGTTGTTTGTGAATTGTTGAAGGAACTTACTGATGATTTTGATTAGGAATGTTTTGCCAGAACCAGCTTCACCACTGACATACAATAGTATAGGTTTGTAATTCTGACAGGTGAATTCTTTGTTTTCATGTTGTATACCATGTGCAATTTCTTTTGTTACTTCTTCGAAAAATGCTACGTTGCTCATTGTTTAGCTTTGATTCTAGTATAGTTAAGTCTTCTTTATCTTCATACTGACACATGGTGTTTTGTACTTCTATCATAGCTAATTCTGCCTCATTTGTTATTAGTGGGTCTCCCAGTGGTTCTTGGCTTCCTGTGACAGATGGTTGACTACTGTCAGGAGTGTCCTTATCTAGTTGGGCCTGGAGTTCTTCTTTGTGTTGCTGTTCATTGTGCAACATTGTTTTGTACTGTGCAAAGTTTACATCAGTTATACTGCTTTCATTTGCTTTGAAAGCGTCTTCATACGAGTCATAGTTATCTAGTATTTCTTCTTCTTTTCTCCATGGTTTAAAGAGTTGTAGCAGGGACATGTAATATACTTCTTTATGTTGAGGAGTCTTTAATGACAATTTGATATGGTTAATTAAATTATGTTTGGTGAGTTTTACTAAGCTGCCTTCACAGTGTGTCACTTTGTATTTACAGTTTTGTTCATCAGGTTTTATATTATTTTTGTATGTGTAGTTTTGGGCTATGTGGTATAGACTCATGGTTTCCAAAGTGGTACTCCTGTTTGGGTAGTATGTGTCTAATAAATTGTTTTTCAAAATGTCTTGGCTGTTGGGATCATGTTTGGCTATTGATTCTATATCTTCGTATGATTTTACAACTCTTTTTCTAGATTTAGCTGGACCAAGACTTAGCCATACTATATTTGCAGATTTACCATACAATGCAGTACCAGTTAATCGATCAGCTGCTTAATAGGATCCACATTCTCTATGGGACAGCATTTTTATGCCCAAGCTTTATAATTTCTGAGACACTGTTTTATCTGATGACAGGTCATTCCAGAGGTCTTGGAGCTCTGTCTTTTCTGATTTGGTTAAGTATGCTGTGACATATCGTGCAACTGCAGTAGAATTGTCTGCAATATACTGGACGTCTATGTTTGCATTCCATAAGTAGGCAATGATTGCATTGTAATCATTGATATATTTTTCTTCTTCTTTTCTTTTTATGCAATATGTATTTTTAGGTGACTTACCTTTAACACTATGTCTAACTGAAGACATGAGGTTGTTCACTTGACCTGTATTTGTGACTGGTCTAGGGAAACCAAATTGGCATTTGTTGTAGTATTTCCCTTTGTTTTTGTATTTGCGACGACAATATTTGCCACATGTGTGTCTTTGGAATTGTAAAATTTTTGGATCACTATTTGTGGATTCTGATGGAATTTCACAAGTGACATATTTTTCAATAAACTGTAAAACAGTGGCATCACTGTCTTGACCAAATTTAGGAGCATCTTTAATCCATAAAAGCATGTGGATATATGGTGCTCCTCTGGCTTGGTATTCTTTTCTCCAAAAGAAGTGTTGCACTTCTCCAAGGGGAGGAACAGTTTTGTTACAAATAAAATGTGACATAGCAATGAAGCGATGGTGAAAATATCGTGAAACATTAACAGGAACATGCGAACAAAGTTCTCCAGGTGTTAGTATATCTATGTTTGTTTTGTTTTCGTTCGATATGCTTAGGAAAGCATGTAAATCTTCCCATGCATATTCTGCGCAACTTAATGTAACAAACCAAGTGGGTGGGCCAAGGTTTCTGATCATGCAACGTACATCTCCATGACTTCGAAACCAGTACTCTTTAGTACCACGCATATTTGCTAATAGATTTGTACGATTTGCTTGTAAAACCTCATCTTTTTGTTGAACTTTTTGTAATAATTGTGTAGCTGTCATATTTTGAAAGTGTGATCCTGATTTTAATATGTGTGCAACTCCGTAACATAAAGTTGCTAGTTCACTTTCAAAGAGTAGGTGGAATATGTATTCCACACTTTGTCAAAATCTGGGATCTTCAGAATACATTTGTAATGAGCGATATTCTGATGCTGATATTTGAATAGGTCTATCATCGTATCTTCCTCCTTTGCCAGTAGGAAAGAGTAGAGGAAAAGCACGTGCTTCTATACATTTTTCCCATATGCTGATTGGTGATCCTTTTGTTTGACACATTTGGTACGTTCCCAGTGCATCTTCTATGGTGTCATTAGAGTGCAATGGATGAATTGTATAATGGTCTAAAGTGTTTGATATTGTAGCAGGATCTAGGAGCTCAAATTGTCCAGCTTCTTGTGTCTGTTCAATTATTTCACTTGTATCTTTCAAGTTTTCTTCAATATTAACTTCTTTGTAATATTCATTGTTCTCTTTAAGATATTGTAGGTCTTCTCTAACTTTATGTAAATCTACCAGTTGTTGCCAATTTTTTTTGTCTTTTGTAGGTACTCCATTTACCAAGATAATTAAAGATTGCTGCATTGGACGTTGCACTCCGAGAGTGTGCACATTTTCTTTTAGATCTAATGGTAAATACACTACTTTTCCACAAATACCTTTCACTAATTCAGAGGGAGGTAATTTTGCAGTTTTTGGTTGAAGGCGTATTATTGCTTGAAATGGGTGCACTGTTTAAATTATGATGCTCTCATATAAATTAAGTTGTTGAAGGGGTTTTGGTAGTGGATACAATTCCAAGTTATTTGTGATAGCACGTGAAGGAGTTTGGTTGTTGTCAAGTTTTGTAGTGCAGTAAGTGCAAAGTATTATGGGGTCAGTTATTTCGTATTTGTTTTCTGCTATAAGGTAGAGAGCTAATTCAAACCATTTAGAATCTTCATTGTCTTCTATTTTGTATGATAGGTCTATAGTTTTTGTGCTACTTTTATATAAAGTTCTGCGGCAACATACACACATGTGGTTTGGTACTTTAGCTGAAGTACTTTCAAATTTTAGTATTTCTTTTTTGTATGTCTGTAGTGAAAGGTTGCCATGTGCAGAATTGCTACGAAGTTGGTTTACAGCTAATTCATCTTGTAAGTGGGTTTCACTTCCAAAATATTTTGTCTGGATATAGTCGATTTCTTCTAGGAGGTCTTTGCTGTACCATGTAGAAGAATGTTATTTAAATTGGCTAGTACTAAATCAGGACTTTTAGCATAGTACAGTTTATAAACTAGATTTCCTATACTTGCATGATGTGATGATATCCTTTTGATATCATGGAAGGGTGTTTTGCAAATAGGTCCTGTAATGCAGGCCAAGGAATGTCCTTGTAGTCCTGTGTACTTGCGTATTGGACAAGCATCCATAGTTTGCAGTAGTTTAATTTTGATTTTGTCTTTGCTTTTCACATATTGATTGAGGAATTGGCGTAAAGACTTGAACATTTTTTTGGGAATGTTACACATTGACGTGCATGGCCATTTGTACACTAGATGTTCTGATTCAGTTGAGTGGAGGGGTAAATCTACGTATTCAGGGCATATTTTTGTAAGGAGTTCTTCTTGTTCCATCATGGTATTATTAACTTTTTCATAACCTCGACCACTGCTATGTATGGCAATTGTATTTGTTTGCTTTTGTTTGTAGGCTTCTTCATTAAAGTATGGTTCTGTGGTTGTAGTGTGACTCCATTCACCTCCACAGATATTTAAGTTATTTCTGTTGACATTTCGTTTATTGAGAAGTCTTTTTTGTAATTTAGTTATTAGTTTCGTTAGTGGTTTCATTCTGTTTAACACTAAAATAAATAACTTTGTTTTGAGAAGAAGTGCACTGTCTATCAACGCTTCTAAGATGACTTTCCTACGATAGGTTTGAAGTCTTGAACCTGGTTTCTCTCCTGTTTTCATAAGAGTTTGAAGGACTTTGTGACGGAACATTTTGGCTAAAATACTTTTCTTGGTATGCTTACTTTGTACTATATCAAGATTTATAGAAGAAGTATTATTTGTAGTGATAGTTGATTTTCTGTTAATTGTTTTTTGGGTTGTTTTACTTTTTGATAGAGGAAGGAAAGTTTTTGTACTAGAAACTTCTTCTGTTTCACTACATGACTGTATTAGCTGTTGTGTTTCAACTTTTTTTTACAAATTCTGCTATAGATGGATGTTTATGTTGGAGACTTTTCTTTTCATTTGCTCTACTTCTGCGTCCCTTTCTACGGAGTTGCTTTTTGGTAGGCATTCTTTAGGGTCTGTTGAAAAAAATACAGAAGGTATGGATAGGGGTGTTCTGCAATGCATGTGTGGTGTGTGCATGAGTGTTTGAGTAAGGTTATAAAGATGTATGTAATGGGGTGTGATTGTGCATTGGGAAGTACAACTAGTAGGGATGGCTATTCTTGAATTAATGTGTTATTTAACTGAGGTTCAGATGACAGAAAAAAGTAAGCTAGTGGTGTGGAGAAGTATAAATAGTATATCTAAAGCTATACAATTAAAACAGTTGTTTTTTCTACAACATCTAAATTCTAGCGGCTGAGTTGGGTAATTTGTGTATCGAAAAATAGGAATTTGTGGGCCATTCTGCCAGTAAATCACTGTTTAAGACTGGGGGATTTTTGGTCAGAATGGTGCAGAATCTCTATTTTTAGGCACAGAAATAGCATGAATTAAGCTTACAGTGTGAGTAATAATTCAAATATTATGGTAACATTCTACTTACTTTTTTTCTAAAATGAGCAGTTTGCTTCTTAGTTGTTCTTTGTAGTTCCAATTCTGCTGCTTCTTTTCAGGAGAATGGTCTTCACTGCAATTGTAAAAGAAAGAAATTAGTAATTTGGTTTGTATATAGCACTCTTTTTAATTTAGACATAGATTTTTTAAATTGAAATGCTCAGCGCCTTCCTTAAAACCATTAAAACTATTTTATGACTAACTGTATAAAAGAAAATATCTTCACTATGGCTTGTTAAATTCATAATGTACCACTGTATACCACTATTCCTGCAACTAAGCTTTTCCACATAATAGTGAGTCCATGTCATAGCCTGCTTTTCCACGTAATAGTGAGTGAATGTCATAGCCTGCTTGTCCTATATAAATATAAGTAATTATATAAAACCAAATATGTGTTTGTACAAATATTATTCTTTGAGATTTGATCATAGAGTGTGCATGTAATTTTGTTTCATTATATGTAGTCTATATATTTTATTTGAAAAATATTAGTTTAACATTATTTGTGTGTGTGTGTGTGTACAAAGAAATTAAACTGTATATAGGTTTGTAAGTCACAGTTCATTTTAGGATAATGAAAAAATGATTGTAGATTAATTTTACAGATTATACAAGGTAAAAGTCGGTTAGAAAATGTGTTCATGTACTGTATAGAAAATATGCATACCTGTAGTTTGTGTTCATGCATATGGATATGGATGAAGCTGCAAGTAGACATCTTGGAGATTTGTCTAGAATTTCTCGTAGATCGTGCTTGCCAATGGTATGAGACTTGTAGTCCGAGAGATTCACCGTACATTTGCAGTGCTGATCTATGATTATGCAGTTACATGTAGAGGTCGTGGATTTGATTGGTGGATGGTCATGTGATTTCTTAGCTACATCCAATGAGGGAATGGCACAGAGAGTGAAGTGGAAATGGTAGAAGGGTTGTCCATGTTACAATACGTTCGCGGACATGGCGGTAGTTCCAGGACACCTCGTATTACATCTGGGGAATTTGGGGTGGAGAGGCATGCAAATGAGATTGAATGTAGCAAGGGATTGGTCAGTAAAGTTTAGTGAGTGTGTTGTGCTAGGAGAGGTTTTCTCTGATATTCTTTTTGGTGAGAGAAGAACAGATAGCTATGGCTGAGTGTTTCAAAAACAGATTGTGTGGATTTTGGGAGACTCGTGGATACATTGGTTGAAGTTGCATGCAGAAAGCTGTGGAGTATCTATAGATCTTGGATTCCCACTTGTGGAAGTACACTGGCATGAAGTGCGTGGAATGAAGTGGCTGGACTTGCTACCTCTCTGTGCAACTTTGAAGATAGAGGAACATCCAGACGTAATTGTAATTCATTGTGGAGGGAACAGTTTAGAACATGTGTCTGGAATTTCTTTGCAATTTGCAATGAAAGAAGGACTTCAGAAGATCATGCATATGTTTCCAAATGCCAAAGTAATTTTTTCACGGATTGCGTAGAGACAAATGTAGCTTTCTTCTTTCTCATGTGGTCCACAATTGGAGAAAGCAAGGCGTAATGTCAATAAGGCTGTTTGTGCTTTCCTAAGAGATTTTGGCATGTTCTCTTTTCACAATGAAAATATTATGTTTCGTAGTACATACATTTTTCGCAGAGATGGAGTCCATCTTACTTATGCTGGCAATCAGATTTTTCTGAGAAATGTACAAAATGCATTGCAACCTTTTTTAGAAATGCAGCATCTATTTTGAAGTAAGTATTTATAATTTTTGACATACAAACACCTCCCAAAAGCTCTTTTCAGAGCCACCACTTCCTCCCAGATTAAAAAGCAATGGTTACAATAGGGCAGCACCCCAATTTTTTTTTATTTTCGTGAACTGTCCGCGGACTTTCAAGAAATAGGAAGGGCCCTGCATTCTTTATCGTTACTTCTATTTTTTAACTGTGAAATGCTGCTCTGAAAAGAGCCTTATTTTTTTTTATTTTTGTTATTTTGTGTTTTTTTGGTTTTTTTACACACCGCACACTAGGAGAGGAGGGGAAAGGAGGGTAAGGGGGGGACACCAACCACAGGGATAAGAAAGGGCAAGCTGAGAGAGGAAGATGTAGAGTGGGTTTTATTTGGGTAGTGAGCAGGTCTTCTCGTGCTCTGAGACGATAGTCTCAAAAGCACTCCGAAGCCGCTCCCCCCTACAGAGTACTGTGTCACAGTACATACATACAACTGTGACCCTCGAAAGGTAAGGGTCATCAGAATTCTGTATGGCCTGTGAGGCAGCTTGAGGAAGACGCTGTCCCACAGAGGTGTTCCTTGTGGTGACAGGATCAGAAACGGAGGATGAAGTAGAGGCAATCAACCTACTAAGCTCTTACAAGGTACAACCTTGCGAATGGCCCCAGTGTGGAATGAGTTCAGGTGTTGCTTCATGGTCGTAGTCCCAAAGCTATACGAACCATGCCTCCCGCGACTGAGTACCATTTTGCACTCGTTGCAGGTGACACGGTTCGCACGAGCCTTAGGACCATTCCCATGAACGGTAAACAACCGCCACACCCAAGAATCACGCCGAGGGCGGCTAGTAGGGATTTCCTCTACCTCATTCTCGTCATCCTCTTCTTCCTCCTCTGTATCCTCACTCCTGTTCCCCTCTTTAGGCCCTTGGGGAAATGGTGGTGGTGGAGGGGGTGGGGGTGGTGCTGAGGCAGATGTAGCACCATGTGGTAATAGTCGAGCCATGGATGTCATAGGGTTGGAGATGGAAATCTCAAAATCTGCAAAGTATGCAGCAAAATGCAGTGTGCTCTGTGAAATAGTCAGAAACACAATGATAATGCGCTCTAGGGCGTGGTCTTATATAGGGGTGCTTGTGCACGGGTCGCGGACATGCGCGCCGTCCGCAAGACAGATCAAACAACAAAAAAGGTTAAAAAAGTCACAAAAACTATGTGGAAAGTTAGGATTAGTATGTGGGATTTGTGGTATAGTGATTTTTTAATGAGAAATATTGTGGATTACTTGGAAATGTACTTTTAAACTGTTCGGGGACACGAACAGTGTCCGCATTTAGAGCATGAGATGAGCCTGGGCGCGGTCACATGATTGTTTTGTGAGCATGTTCGCTAAGGTAGCGGCCGTCCGCAGGACACCCAATGTACGGACATTGTTTTGTGCATGCGTGTTGATGTTCTACGGACAGTGTTCGGGTCCTGAACTAATTAAAAGTGCGTCACATGTAAAATGAACAGTTACGGACAATTGTTTGTTCTTAGCACAGTTTAATTTATTTGCTAACAATACGGACAGACATAGCGTTTCAAGCACACCTCCATTTTCGTTTATTTACGAACAATTCAGGACACCATAAGTGTTCTTAGAACAGTTTCTGCTTGCTAGCGAACACTACGAACAGGCATAGTTTTCTTAAGGACACCTCCATTTTCGTTTATTTACGAACATTTCAGGACACTACAAGTGTTCTTAGAACATTTTCAAATTGCATGAGAACATTACGGACAGATGTAGTGTCCTCAGGACAGTTATATTTTCGTTTCTTTACGAACATTTCTGAACAACCGCGCTGTCTGTGGACACCTAAATTGGTTTCATCACAAAGAACTGAAAGTAATTACAAGAGAATATAAGAAAAGTAACTTTATTTCATATATATATATATGACTGGGAAGGTGGGGCAGAAACGGAAACAAAAACAGGAGAATTAGGGATTTCTAGATAACTGGGATCAGGTGAAGAAGGGAAGGAAAGCTCATTGAAGCGCTTTGGTCCATAGACAGGGTTTGGGGTTAACTGAGTGGGATAGGGCGAGGGGGGACAAGTGCAGGTTGGACAATGGTGTGCTGTTGGTGGTTTCACATGATTTTCCACAAAGTTTTTCAAATCCATTCAATTTTGCATAAGGTCGTCCATTTTTTGAATAATCTGTTGTAGAGTGATATCCTCTGATTGTTGTTGTGAGATGCTTGAAATTTTTGTATGGTCTGTAATAAAAAAAATGTATATGTTAAATGTATACAAAATAATATTTATTAATTGGTTTATATAGTAAAGTGTGTACCATTAGGTGGACTATCTTCTAACATTTCCTCTCGTGGGAAATGCTCCTCTAGCCAGTCGAGAGTACTACATATTTCTGTGAGAAAACAAAAATGTAATATGTTTTTTTTTCTAATATAGAAAGTTTATAAATATATGAGTAAAAAGAAGTGCACTTACTATGTCTGGTGAGATATGTAATCGGTAGTCTATACGTCTGGTCTTGCTGTTGGTTGTGGAGCGTCTGTGAGGTAATTATGGTGGAAGCCACTTTATCTTCTTTTGGTATATTCCATTTTAAAACATATTGTATTTAAGTGAATGGTTAGTGTCTTACATATATGGGTTAAATTTTTTAAGTATTACTACATATACTTTGTATGTGTGCTGTTTTGTAAATGTGTTAAATGTTCCTATATTATGATATAACTATTACACATAGCCCCCCCAGAGTTTTTAGGTGGTGGTACTGTTGGCCGAACATGTCTGCGGACCTTCAAATTCAGTAGAAAGGGTTCAGTATGTTCCATAGTATATGTACATAAAGTCAAAGTTATTATTGTTAAGTTGTGCTACTAAAAGACTATGAAATTCAGTAAAAAAACTTTGTTAAAGGGACGTTATGGTTAAGTTGCGCTACTAAAAACCTATGAAATTCAGTGAAAAAACTTTGTTAAAGGGACGTTATGGTTAAGTTGCACTACGAAAAACCTATGAAATTCAGTAAAAAAACGTTGTTAACGGGACGTTATGGTTCAAAGTAAAACCAAAAAACCCCTAAAATTCGGCAGTTATGGTAAGATAAGCAACCATAACTCGCGCCACCGTGCACTGCTAGCACTAACACCCAGGACATCAAAGATGACATCACAAATGTCATTGATGACGTCACTGATGACATCACATGTGCATTTACTTTTCATGAAAACTCTGTACAAGGGATTCTTATAATGCTGACCAAAAACTGTCAAGGATCATTGGGATAAATATCATGAGCTAATTAGTGCATTAAGCAATGCATTGATATAAATAGCATTCTGTTATGAAGTTTTATACAATATACTAAGCTACTCATGCAGAAACATAGGCAGTGTGTGCAGTATACATGATGAAGGTGCAATATTCATAATCTTGTCATGTTGAATAGTGAAATTATAACTGCTTTCTTATTAGAGTTTTGCGTACTGTGAAACATGTAATAAGTAGATAATAAAACCCACTTAATACATAATTAATACAGACAAAACACAAAGAGAAAACAACACATACAAATATGAGTATATACAGGGATAGTGAAGTAAACAAAAAAACAGAAGTAGTAGCAGAAAGAGTTCATAACCTAACTGATTGTCTTTATGCAGAGAAACTATTGCTCTGTTTCAAAGCTGCTACTTACCATATGTATGTGTATCACATGATGTGACTGCACCCAAAGGAAAGGAGAGTGAGTACAATGTATACAAATATGAGCGTATACAGGGAAGGTAGAGTAATAAAAATAAAACTATGAGAAAGTGCTGATAACCCTAATGATTATCTTCATGCACAGAAAGGATTGCTCTCTTTCAATCCTGTGTCTTCCGCTATGTATATGTTTCATATGATGTGACTTGACCCTAAGTCTACAAATATAGTACCTTTTCAATTTTTACTTCCTGACTGTTACTGAAGAAAACTATGTGGCCTAGATATGTCAGTAAAGGGAAAAAAGGGAGAGCCAGACATGTGATGTCATCAGTGATGTCATCAATGACATTTGTGATGTCATCTTTGATGTCCTGGATGTTAGTGTTAGCAGTGCACTGTGGCTTATCTTACCATAACTGGCGAATTTCAGGGGTGTTTCGGTTTTACTTTGAACCATAACGTCCCTTTAACATTTTTTTACTGAATTTCATAGGTTTTTCATAGTGCAACTTAACCATAACGTCCCTTTAACAAAGTTTTTTCACTGAATATATATATATATATATATATATATATATATATATATATATATATATATATATATATATATATATATATATTCGGTTTGGTAATATATATATTCACTGAATATATATATTACCCTATATATATATATATATATATATATATATAAATATATATATATATATATATATATATAGGGTTTTTGGGGGGTTTGGTGTTAGTTGGGGGGTTGTGGGGGGTTTCCCCCCACATATATGTTACAATTGACCTTCACAATTCAGTCAATTGTGAAAAGGTCAATTGTAATTCGAACAGTTGTAAAACAATTTGTATACAACCTAGGTGGACAGCCCCTCATCACATGAACTAGGGCCCCTGCAACGAAAAGCGATGATGAGTGTGATGACTGAATAATTGGAACTGCGTCTCCACTAATCCTAACTACTGCTGAACCAAGGTGAACCTACAGCACTTTTTCTTTCTTGCTCTACTTAATCTGACTCATTCCTCACTATATCACATTTATCCCTTCTGAGAATTCAATGCCTGGTATGTGTGTGTGGTTTATAACATGTCTGCCACATTTCTGATACTCTGGCATGTTCTTTCATTCACCCTCCACCTGTACTGCTAATTTTGTTTTTGTGTGTTTAGAGTGCCTGCATCAAAAATCGTTGACCTTACATTTGTAATGCTAATATTATTTTGTGTGTTTAGAGCACCTGCATCAAAAACCGATTTTAGGTCACCTTACATCTGTACTGTTAGTATCATTTTGTGTATTTAATATCAATATTGAATGTGGGGGCCCTACATACGTTTTGTGTGATGTGATTGCTATTCAAGTGCATCTGCTTCTAGCTTCCCTTGGCTACTAGGCCGCCTGGTGAGTTTGTTCTCGTACTGTGCTGCGCAGCCCCTCCTTTTCCCTCCTCCTTCCTCCACCACTATGACACTTACCATCTCCCCTATCTTTTATAACTGCTCTCCTATCTCCTATCCTCTCTCACTCACAAAGTCTGGAAGACAAAAGCTTCAATAATATCTTGGCCACCAACCCTGGCCTAACCTATCGCAGATACCTATGTCAGCACAACTTTCCAGACAGATCTTTACTGACATCCCTTTCTCTGTCCCCTCTCCAGATCTATGAACTCCTCATTTCATGTCTACTCTCCCTCTTACATCCTCACCCATTGATGGTGGCACTAAATGGGAAGTCCTCTTGGCTGGCTTTGCATCATCTCGATGCATCATAAATGTTTATCACACTGGCACTATTTTGGTTCGGGGTCCTCATCCCAACCTCCTCCTCTTTGACCGTCACATGCAGTCCCTCATTAACTTCATCCCCACTCCTGCTACTCCTTCTTCCTCTCTCTCTGCTCCCCACCCCCCTCTGACTGGTGTACCACATCCCTGTACCCCTCCTGGGAAAACCTTCAAAGGTGGATATCTTCTGCATCTTGCCAGGCTTAATGCTCGTTCTGCCATCAAACACTCCTCCAACATCTGCCTCCTTCTTGAAGACCTTGACCTCGTTATCCTTGCTCTTACTGGGAAATGATTCAAGGCCAGCTTATTCACTGCTTTTGTCTCCCTTCTCCCTGATGGCTATAAGATAATCTCCAACCCTCTCCCTGACTGTGCATGCAGTGTGTCACACTCACCTGTGTCTCTGCAGGAGTGATGGATGAGCCTGCTTTGACCCCGTGTTCACACTTCCCCTGTTTCACCCGGAAGAACACCTGTCAAATATAAGATGCACACTCAGACCTGGGTTCACCCGATTCCCCTGGGCCTCTTCCCTTCTCTCCACCATGTGCTGTGATGTCCCCTAAAGGCTTACCTTGGTTTTTAGTGGGGTGTGCACTCCATCCTGCATTCGCAGGGGCGCGGTTCTATGGGAGATTCACAGCCCTACACTCGTAGGGATGATGCCAATGTCTGTTTGCCGAGTTCTGTTGCCACACGCTGTTATATGCCTTTACAGCGAGGCAGAGTGTTCAATGTGCTAGTTTCTTCACTAGCAAGAAAGTCCTTTCCACAAGGCGAACGTAGCACGGTGGATTTTGAGAATCTGGTATTGTCTGAATTGCCTTTATTTTGCCAAAGTTATCTTGGGTGAGTAGCGCTGCATGTAGAATTCAGAACCGCCAGTAGGTATGCGCTGCGTTATAGGTTCGAGCGCACCTAGCAATGTCTCTCCTTTCCCGTGCAGGAGTGGATTATGGAGTGCTTGCACCACGAGTCTGGGTTCAGCGCTACTGTAGAGCCTCAGAGGTCCGGTAAGTATGCACAGAGGCTTCGGTAAGTATGCACAGCGTTACTGGAGCGAGCGCAGTAAGTAATGTCTCTCCTTTCTTTTGCAGGAATTTCATTAAGTATGCACAGCGTTACTGGAGCGAGCGCAGTACGTAATGTCTCTCCTTTCTTTTGCAGGAATTTGGGCGCTCGGACTACAAACCTGGATTCCAGCATAGCGGGGAGATTCGGTGAGTATGCGCAGCGATACTGGAGCGAGCACACTAATGAAAGTTCTTCTTGCGCTTACAGGTGCCGGTGTAGGTTTCACCTCGTGTCCGGGGAAAGCTGCGGCGTGGAGAAAGCACAGAGGTTGATCCGGAGCAGGTAAGCAGAATCAGGATTATCCGGAGCAGGTAAGCAGAAGCTGGATGATCCAGAGCAGGTAAGCAGGAGCACAGTGAGTGTGTTGCTGATGTAGCTTAAAGAAAGCAACACGAAGCACTGGAAGAATCTTGGGTGTGGTTTATACAGCCAGCCACACCCCAACACTAGAGAGCTCATGGACTTTCATGCACTTCCTGTTTGGCAACAGGAAGTGGTAACCAGGAAGTTACTACAAACACCTGGAAGGAATTAAAAGAAGGTATCTGCTATGGGTTTTTTGTGTGGCTATGCCAGGCCTGCCAACCCTCCACCCAGCTTGCCCCAACTACATGCCTGGTACCCATGACACAGTGGGATTTCTCTATTCATCTCTGAGTGGGTCCCTTTTTCTCTCATGCACACTCAGCCTTAATCCTCCTTTGAGAGCCTGGTTTGCAAGTTGGTCATCTCTCTCTCCTCCTCACTGACAATTGCCACCATCTACAGGCCACCTGGCTCATCCGCCCTGTTCCTCTCTGAATGGGCTGATTTCTTCTCCTGTCTCCTCACTACCACCACTAAACTCCTTCTCATGAGCGATTTGAACATCCACCTGGAGTCATCAATCACAGCCTCCACTCTCTTCCATTACCTCTGTACCTCAGTTTCCTTCTCCATTGTGACTTCTGGTCCTACCCACTTGGCTGGATACACTCTGGATGCCTTCCTCCACACCGATCTTTCACTCTCCTGCCCACTGACCACCCCACTCTCCTGGTAAGACCATTCTCTCCTCTCCTTGCACCTGGGTCCTCTCGGCCCTCTGACCATGCCTCCCTCAGCAATGCCATAGCTAGAAAACTGGAGGGTAACTCCCTACTCTGACTAGGACTGGGAATCGGAACAAGTAAGCAGACAAGCAGGTGTGTCCCAGTAGGAAGGAGTGTCTAATCTAACAGTGAATAGATTTGCTATGCACTGTCTCGATATACAATGGCTAAAGAAGGAACATGCTTAACTGGGTGCTTCTATTGATACCCTAGTGTGGTGCCCTTATGTTGGCTCTCTATGCAATGAGGGGTCATCATAGTATGTTATTGAATAACACGTGATATCATGCCCTCATATCGATTCTCATATATAGTGGAGTGGAGTCACTCTCTATTAGACACTCAGCATGTATTCAAAATAGAACTTCAAACCACTCTCTCCTCTTCTAGCGCCTGGGTTCTCTCGGCCCTCTGACCATGCCTCCCTCAAAAATGGCAACCTCATGAACATCCGTCTGATGAAACGAGTGTCAGTTGCTGTCTTCACATCTACCTTCATGCCCCATCTCTGCCCACTACAGACTCCGTCTTGCCATTACTAATACCCTTGACATTCTTGCCCCAGTCATCAGGATACACCTGAAACATGCCTCTAAGCGTAACACTTGGTATGACTTCAAACCTGCAGCCCTGAAACGCAAGTGCAGAGCTGCGGAATGGAAGTGGCAGACCCTCTGACAAACTGGCCTGTCGCCTGCTCCAAAGGCAATATACACTCTCCATCTGCACAAAGAAAAGAGCCACATCCAGGCCCAAGTCTCTAGTGCATCCAACAACATAGCAGAACTCTTTAAACTCTGCAGGGACTAGCCAACCCCTTTGCTGTCTCCTCCTCACCTCTTTCCTCCCAGGCCCTTTGCAATGCATTGGCCATACACGTCACTGCAAAAATTCAGGACATACTGAGTACCCCTGTGTCCCTCTCCCACTCCCATTCATCCATCCCCTTGCCTTCTATGGCCTCCCTTCCTCCCTCTGCCACTCTCTCCTCCTTCTCTCCTATCACATCTGAGGAGGTCACCAGAGTGGACTGCTCCATGAAGGTCTCCTCAAACAGGTTTCCCCCTGCTCCTCCAGAAACATTAAGGACAATATTGGCTCCCTTGCCCCTGCACTCACTGATTTTTGGAACCACTCTTTTTGCTACTGGATCTTTCCCCTCCTCCCTCAAGCAATCCCTTGTGTGCCCTCTCCTGAAAAAAACCTTCTGCAGACCCGACTTGACCAGCCAACTACCGCCCCATATCTATCACCCCCTTTCTTGGGAAACTCCTGGAGAAGCTGGTCTTCCCCCAAATGACCCAGCACACTAAACTAGTTGGTTGCCTCCACGACCACCAACATGGATTCCGAGCATCGAGAGGTACAGAAACTGCTCTTCTGAACAGCTGTGAGAAACTACTCACATCTCACTAGTCCAATTCTCCTGGAGTTCACATTGTACTTAATCTCTCCTCTTCATTGATATGGTCAAACACTCTATCCTCATAAAACAACTCCATGATACCCTAGGTATCTCGGAGCGGGCACTGGACTGACTGCCTTCCTTCCTCAGTGACCGTCCATCCCAGATTATTCTGGGCTCTTTTTCCTCCCCCACCTCTATCTCCACCTGTGGCATCCCCAAGGGCTCCAACCTTTCCACCTGGCTGTCCAACAACTACCTACCTAGGCTTGCATGCATCATTTCCACCTTCTCTGCAAACTTCCAGTTTTATGTAGACGATACACAACTCTTCTTCAAACCTCCCTCTGATCCTCATCTTACTTTCTCCATTGTTCCAGACTGCCTATCTCCCATCCAGTCCTGGTGTACTTTCAATGATCTCTGCCTCAATGCCGGCAAGACTGAGATCCTTCTTATAAGGACTCCTGTTCCTTCTTTCTGTCCCTCACTCTGGCCATCTTCTATGGGCTCTCCCCCTCCTCCTTCATTTGAAGCCAGAAAACTTGGAGTCATCTTGGACTCCTCTCTTACATTCACTCCTCACTCCCCCTCTTCAAAGGAATTCTTCCTTGCCTCACCTTCCCCCAGAAGCTCAATGTCTCTAGTGCTCTGATCCTCTCTAGGCCAGACTACTGCAATAGCCTTTTCCTTAATCTACCCTCTTCTTCTCTACGACCTCTACAGCTAATCAAGAATAGGGCTGCAAGACTAATCCTTGGCTGCAAGCCCAGGGACTCCATCTCTGCAGCCCTAAATACTGTCCACTGGCTCCCAGTTGCTGCACAGATCAAATCCCTCTGCATCATCCACAAAGCTCTCTGGGGCCTGGAACCACACTACCTACAACTTGTTCTCACTAAATACTCTCCCTCCAGATCTTTACATTCCTGCGGCACCAACAACTCCTTCCTATGGAACAGCCTCCTCCTTCCTCTTCATCTTGTGCTGGATCTCCTCAAATCCCAGAAGCTCCTCAAGACTTTCCTTTCCACCTCCTACTTCCCTTCCTACCTCCTATGTTAAATCCTAGTTGCTAAAATGGGTGATCAGGGCCCTTATGGGTCCTCCCGGGTCCTGCCCGTCTACACCCAAACGCCTACAGCCTCCACCTCTCCCAACACTTTGCCTTGGCACCCCCTCAGTGGTGTAACAGGGGCCTCCACAGCCCCCGCGGTGCGGGGTCCCCACCAGCACATGTCCTGGGAGGGGGCCCCACCGGAGAAAAAAATAGATTTTTTTTTTTTAATTAACTCTGCATTCAAAAAGAAATGATTTCTGTAACAGAAATAATTTCTTTATGAAGGCACAGAGACAACAAAAAGAAATAGTTAATTTTTGAAGTCGCTCTGCCTTCACAAAGAAATTATTTCTGTTATGGTTTGATCCTTAACGGAAATAATTTCTTTATGAAGTCAGAGTGACTTCAAAAAGTAACAATGGGCCTCAGTACGGGTTTGGCTGTAACCGTGCCAGTGCTACAGCAGGTTGCCGTCGGACCCATAATAATTTTAGGGGTGCCCGACTTCCTGGTAACACTGGGGAATTACAACACGGCGGTCCGGGAAGTCAGGTGCCGGCAAATGGTAAATCACCATTTCCAATGGACTCTATGGGAATGAGGACCACAGAAGCACCGGCACCGTTAATAACGGTGCCGGTGCTTCTGTGAAAACTCTGTGGGCGGGTGCTGTTCTGTCCGGCAGGTCTGACCTGCCGGGCGGCACGGCAACTACCCGCAGAGCTGTATTATGCCGGTCCGGCTGCCTGGGTGTGCCTGCATGGTGAAAGAATGCACACTTAAATGTACGGATGGCTGGGTGTGCATGTGTGTATGTGGTGAATGGTGTGTGTGCTTGCGTTCAGGGGCGCAACAAAACCTACATTTCGGGGGCTAACCCTTCAAATGTTGGGAGAGGCGCTAAAGTCATTTGCGATGGGGGAGGGGTAAACTTATTTGTTTGGAGGCATCTAATTTCTTCATGCATTTTAATGAGACTATTCTAGTGCAGCTTCAATGTTACACGCAGTTAACTCTCTCCTTTAAGGTTAAAAGCACCCACTTATGGACTGCTGTGAGAATGAGTGGTCTCCTGTTCCCCCTCTACCCTTCTAATCACTCCCCTGGCATGCAAGTATTAAACCCACATGATGATTTCAATTGCCTAAAAAATCTGGCATTTGAATGCAGGTACTAACAGTGAAATGCTTTATGTTAGTAATAGCTGGGCTCTTGTTAACAGCGAACCCTAGGTGCCATTTAACATCTGTGTCCTGTTCTTTCTGGCAACTGCTCTGAAGGTCAGTCAGGTTGAGTCAATATAACCCAACATTTCAGGGGGCTGTGTGGGGGGGTGCTGAATCTCAGTCAACTGAATGGTGTTGCACTAATACTTGTGTTTAATGCCTTGATTACTCATTACTCCTAGCCCTATTCTTCCTCGTACCAGAGTGTATGAGACAGTACTTGTGTATAGGGCACTCTGCCTCATACACAAGTACTTGGATGAGGTAGAGGTACATGGAGGTAAGGCCTGACTTAGCTACCGGTAATCTTCATTACTCCTAATCCCACTCTTCCTCATCCCAGTACTTACTTATGAGGCAAAGAGCCTCATAAGAAGGCTCTGGGACAAGGGAGAGGGACGTGAAGGTAATTCTGGCCCCAGGAGCTGATTTTGGAGGTTGGAGGTAGGGTTGGGGGGGCAGGATTGTGCAACAAAGCATAATGGCTATCCATGTCCAGGCTAAGCAGGCATGATATGTGGTATTAGTGGCTAGAGAGGCATTCTGGTGCAGCCAGTCTAGTCATTTCTCAGTTGGTAAGACTTTTTTTTAACTGGGCATTTCTGATAAAGCAGTCCTGCTTAGTGAATTACCTGGCTAGACTGCCAGTTGTGCTGCCAGTCTAGACATTTCTTACTGCAGCATTGTATATTTTTCTGGGCATCTGTGATCAAATTATGTGATATAAGTCATTTATAATGCACCTGTACACAAGTGTTTCTAGGAACGACAAGACAAGTGAGGGAAGATAGAAGGAGAACAAGACAAACGATCTTACTAGGCCTTGTGTCATTCAGATTGTGCAAGTGCGAGAACGAGAAGTGCAAAGGGAAAGGGAGGGGGGAACTGCAAGGGAGAGGGGAGGGAAAAACAGGGCAGCAATGCTCTGAGTAAGTGCAGCCAGAGCAGCGGGCTACACCAAAACGCCTACAGCCTCCACCTCTCACAACACTTTGCCTTGGCACGAGAACAAGGGATGGTAGGGTTACAGTTACAGCCCCTAAGTGCGTGGTAGTCCCAGAGTCAGTGCAAGGGTGACTGATCAAAAAAAGAGTCTGGACTCAGTGAGACTCTGAGGGTAGCCAAGCAACCAGTCGGTACAGCAGACAGGTAGGTCAGGTAGGTGTAAAGATAACGGTGGGGGGTGTCTGTACTTCCGCTCCCTATATGGTAGAGGAGAGGCACAGTGGACCCCAGCCAAAATTCTCTATAAGGTAGCAATGGACGAGCAATCAAGGCCTAGCTTCTCAGGAAGTGATGGAGGCTGGTTCTTAAGTACAGTGTAGTCCCCGAACCCCCACAAAAAATGTCCACACACTGTATTACTGAAAACACATTCAAAGGTATGTACACGATCACAATAACGCACTTTGTACTCGGAAATCAACAATGATAAATATATACATTTCTAAAGTGGTACCACCAATGTTATCAAATCTCATTAAAGTGCATCAACTGTACAGTTAAAATGTCACACAGATCAATAACAAGGGAACCCGCAATAGAGATAGGAAGGAACGCAAGAGGGTTGAAACAATGGGCAGAATACTGGCCCCTACCAATAGACACTGTTCTGTGTGGAGATCCCCCCACCTGGGCAACCTGTAAAATAAAGATATATAGCACAAGCCCAGTCCATATATTGTTCAATAGTCTTATTTCCTCCTATAATGTGTTACCCCCCCAATGTAACTGGTGGAGTAGAGTTTTTCAAAGACCCGTCGAAGGATCCTTCTTGAGTGACTCCCTTTAAAGCAGGAGCCACGGATTGTCGAGAGGCGTCGAAGATGGTGAACTTGGCGTCAACGGCGTTGATGAGAAGTTCAAGGGTGCCGAGACCACGACGTCGACCCAGGGGGTGCTCGTCAGCGACGTCCTGCGAGGATGAGGTGTGCGGGGCACCTTGGCGATGGATTGTTCTGGACCGCAAAGAGTTTCAAAAGAACTGTGCCCAGCAAGGGCGTCGAGTCGTCAAAGTCTTTGTGGCTGTCAGGAATGGCACTCTATCAAGAGTGGCACAGGTTACCCAGGTAGGGTTTGGGTGGCTGTGCTGAAGTAAGGTAGCAGATAAGCACACACAGCAGGGAGTTAAACAAGAAAGAAGAGTAGGAAACTGTAGCTGTGAGCCAAAAGGGGCAAAAGATACAAAGGTACAAACAAACTGGATTCCCTCTTGGGGTGTATGGGAAAGAGTGTTCCACGAACCTTAGGAAACACCAGCCTTCTGCACAGATTGCTATAACAGAGGTCCACGCTGTATGCTCATGGCTGGGAACAACAGCAGTGGGTGTCTGTAACACTGAAAACGCGACAAGGGAAGGGGCAGAGGTTGCCTGCCGGAAACCAACAGGCAAGCTCTGTACAAAGGGATTACATAAGACACATGAGAAGACAAGAACAGATATATCCAGCGAAAAGGAAGTCAATGAGCAATCTAGCAGAAGGAAATGAAGGAAAGGCAGTTAGACTGAAGTAGATAACCTAAGGCGGAGTACAGAGGACTCAAGGAAGAGAACAAGGGAGCATCAGTCAGGAAAACAGAAGGGCTGCAAAGTAGGAAGCAGGTCTGCAGTCAAGAGTGGCACTAGGTGCAGGCAAACTGTAGTGGACTGCGGAGGACTGTAGTAGGCTGCAAGGCAGGGAGTCCAGAAGAACAGGACAGAGAGAGATTAGTAGGAGGCGACAGACAGAGAGCCCAAAAGAATAGGGCCGCGAGGTAGGGAGCCCAGAGGAGCAGGGCTGTAGGCAGCTAAGTGTAAAACAGGCTGTACTGCAGAGAAGTGTAGCAAGCCGCAAGGCAGGGAGTCCAGAGGACATGGGCTGTAGGCAGCGGAGGGAGCAGGCTGCAAGGAAGGAGTCCAGAGGACAAGGGCTGTAGGCAGCGAAGAGGTGCAGGCTGCAAGGTAGGGAGCCCAGAGGACAAGGGCTTGGAGACAGCAGAGGGTTGCAGGCTGTAGGGCAGGGAGCCCAGAGGACAAGGACTGTAGGCAGCCGGAGTGAGGCAGGCTGCAGGGCAGGAAGCCCAGAGGACAAGGGCTTGGAGACAGCAGAGGGTTGCAGGCTGTAGGGCAGGGAGCCCAGAGGACAAGGACTGTAGGCAGCCGGAGTGAGGCAGGCTGCAGGGCAGGAAGCCCAGAGGACAAGGATTGTAGGCAGCCGGAGTGAGGCAGGTTGCAAGGCAAGGAGCCCAGAAGAGCAGGGCAGCAAGGAGTGAGCCCAGAGGAGCAGGGCCGCTGGCTGTAGAGGGCTGCAGAGGACTGTAGTAGGCTTCAAGGCAGGAAGCCCAAAGGACAAGCGCTGTAGGTAGAAGGCAGCGGAGCGTGATCGGCTGCAAGGCAGGGAGCCCGGAAAGGGCACTGTATCAAAACAGGATAATGCAGCAACAGGAACAGCATACAAAGTAGCGGGTCAAGGCAAACAGGAGCGGGGAGATCTCCAGATGCAAGACACTGTGCTCCTGCAGGCAGCTGCTTATATACAGCCCTGCCCTATTCTGAGGCAGGCTAATTGACAGCACCTGGGGCAGCACACCTGATGACAATCTGCCTCCTCCCTCTCTGGTCCTGAGCAGCTGGAAGCAGCACTGGCCGCTAGGGCTTCTGGGGATTGTGGTCCCAATAACGATGAATGAGAATAGCCAGGAATTGAGGACTGTAGCCAGGTGCAATATGGTAAATGTAGTTAATTGAATAAAATAAGAAAGGACCAAAGTTGAGCAAATGGAAATAAAAGACCAAGGCGTGAAAAGGAGTTGTTCAAGGAGTATTAGGAGGATAAATGAGTACCAAGTAGTCCATGATGGTTGCCAATGCGTGTGCCAGCGGCGCGGGCATGACAGTATGCCCCTCTCCATGCCCCTCTCCAGACCCCCTGAAGACTGACCAACAAGAAGAGCACGTCCAAGGCCTGTCACACTTACGAGAGAGTCTTATACCGAAAAGGCACATCACGAAGCACCAAAAACTGTTTAATGCTGCAAGGTGAGTCTTGAAGGGAGGAGACATTACCAATGTTTTGAACCTTTGAGGTGGAATTCAGAAAAGACAACTTCTTAGGGACCCAAAATCCAACAGTGCGTTCATGAACTGAGGAACTGTGGAGATGTGCTGCAGGCTCCATGGCATATATTGCTTTGAAAGAAGTGGTCTTCCTTAGGACTGGCAATGGTACAGTGCTGAAAGGTGGAACCAGAGATTCAGCTGAATTGGTTGCTCTAGGACGGTCGTCCAAATTGTCAGAAGCAGCAATGGCAACATGAAGATTTGCGACAGAGACTTCAGGAGTAACAAAAGTTGCAGGAACACCATGAGTTGCAGGAAGATCAGGAATGACAGTAGGAAGTTCAGATGCTGTAACAGCTGGAAGTATAGGTGTCACAGGAGCACCAGCCGACAGGGATGCAACTGAGACTGATGGCGTTGTGACTGGTAGTTTAGGTGCTGCAGAGGCACCAACAGGATCTACCGAAGCTGTTGCCTTAATAGGAGAACTTTTAACTGGCTTTGCAACAGGTACTGTCCTTGCAGGCAGAGAGGAAGGGGGTGCTTCGACTGCAGTGGGAGTGATCTGAGATGAGGCATCAGTAGCAGATTCAGGAGTACTAGCAGGGGGAGCAGCAGAGATTGGGCTAGCAAATCTTGTAAGAAGTAGCATGGTGGATGTAGGACCAGGAAAGGGTAAGCCTTCCGAAGGCTGGCCTGCAAAGTCTTGTGTGCCCAAGTTGATACATGGATCTGGGGTATTGACAGTAGGCAAAGTTGGATTCCAGACATGTACTGGGTATGCTTCAGGATCTGACTCATGGTCAGGAGTGCCAATGTTCATAGAAGCAGAGTACATCTCAGATCTGGTCACTTCAGCAGAGGCTGTAAGTGGGAGTAAAGGACTGACATCAAGGGCAAGAATGGAACAATCCTTTGACTCAGCGGAATGTCCAGTCAGATGATTACACTTGATCTTTGGTGTAATGGCCGTATGAGCGATCTGGCCCACTGGAGGAGTCCATTCTTCACTATCTGAATGACAGCCTGTATTACTGTGGCTAGTAAGTGAATGAGCGGTGTCAAGCTTTAACTGGTATGTATATGCCAAGTTCAGGTCTTCCAACTGCTCTGTATAAGTCTGTATCCTCTTCTGTGTTACTAGTACAGGCCTTAATCTGTTAAACTCTAAAGACAGAATGTCGGGTGTTGGACATAGTGTCAGATGGTCTGGTAGATTGTGTCCCTTAGCTAGATTCTTGTAATACAGATAGACAAATTCATCATAGAGGTCTTCGGTTTGTCTTTTAAGGCTTAAGAGTTGTTCTTGTAACAGGTATGTTCCATTAGCCTGTTCTACAGCTTCAGAATCTGGTGTAGCAGAAAATTCGGGTGTTGCAATAGGCAGACTGACCTTAGAGTTATCATGGTTAGTAGTTACTGGGGAAGCATTAAGACAACCGAGGGTCAGTATTGGTCCTTTGTACCCAGGACCAGCTGCTCTAACTTCAGGATACTGAATGTCTTGTCCTTTAAATGAGTGGTATCTGTAGTCTGGGGAGGTTGTGTAGCTTGCCAAGCTGATTTTGAGGATGTCACTTTGGCAATAACGTACTCTGGTTGAGAGTTTGCCACAATGAGTGCAACATCTTTGGTTGAAGCAGTGTCAAAAGTAATGCCAGAAAGCGCATGAGTCTTATCCACTGGTTGGGCTAACAAAATCTGCAAGAATTCGTTATCTTGCTGTAGTTCATCTACAGATAGAGACTGTGGATCATAGTTGCAAATGTCATAGTAGTTATACATAGAAGGGTCAGAGAGCCAGTGAGTGTAGTACTGTGCTTGTAAACCTTTGTTTACTAGGGCGAGTCTGTCCTTTAAACTAGGGTTTTTGTTTGCTGTCCTTGGGAAAACTTTAGATTTTTGTAGAGGTTTCTTGAACCGAAAAGAAGGCATCTTTGGTCTTTGTGTGCCTTTCCTGCCTATTTAACAAGAATCTTTTTGGTCTTGCATTCTGTCAGGAATGGCACTCTATCAAGAGTGGCACAGGTTACCCAGGTAGGGTTTGGGTGGCTGTGCTGAAGTAAGGTAGCAGATAAGCACACACAGCAGGGAGTTAAACAAGAAAGAAGAGTAGGAAACTGTAGCTGTGAGCCAAAAGGGGAAAAAGATACAAAGGTACAAACAAACTGGATTCCCTCTTGGGGTGTATGCTGAAATGGGAAAGAGTGTTCCACGAACCTTAGGAAACTCCAGCCTTCTGCACAGATTGCTATAACAGAGGCCCACGCTGTATGCTCATGGCTGTGAACAACAGCAGTGGGTGTCTGTAACACTGAAAACGCGACAAGGGAAGGTGCAGAGGTTGCCTGCCGGAAACCAACAGGCAAGCTCTGTACAAAGGGATTACATAAGACAAATGAGAAGACAAGAAGCGATATATCCAGCGAAAAGGAAGTCAATGAGCAATCTAGCAGAAGGAAATGAAGGAAAGGCAGTTAGACTGAAGTAGATAACCTAAGGTGGAGTACAGAGGACTCAAGGAAGAGAACAAGGGAGCATCAGTCAGGAAAACAGAAGGGCTGCAAAGTAGGAAGCAGGTCTGCAGTCAAGAGTGGCACTAGGTGCAGGCAAACTGTAGTAGACTGCGGAGGACTGTAGTAGGCTGCAAGGCAGGGAGTCCAGAAGAACAGGACAGAGAGAGATTAGTAGGAGGCGACAGACAGAGAGCCCAAAAGAATAGGGCCGCGAGGTAGGGAGCCCAGAGGTGCAGGGCTGTAGGCAGCTAAGTGTAAAACAGGCTGTACTGCAGAGGAGTGTAGCAAGCCGCAAGGCAGGGAGTCCAGAGGACACGGGCTGTAGGCAGCGGAGGGAGCAGGCTGCAAGGAAGGAGTCCAGAGGACAAGGGCTGTAGGCAGCAAAGAGGTGCAGGCTGCAAGGTAGGGAGCCCAGAGGACAAGGGCTTGGAGACAGCAGAGGGTTGCAGGCTGTAGGGCAGGGAGCCCAGAGGACAAGGACTGTAGGAAGCCGGAGTGAGGCAGGCTGCAGGGCAGGAAGCCCAGAGGACAAGGGCTTGGAGACAGAAGAGGGTTGCAGGCTGTAGGGCAGGGAGCCCAGAGGACAAGGACTGTAGGCAGCCAGAGTGAGGCAGGCTGCAGGGAAGGAAGCCCAGAGGACAAGGACTGTAGGCAGCCAGAGTGAGGCAGGCTGCAAGGCAAGGAGCCCAGAAGAGCAGGGCAGCAAGGAGTGAGCCCAGAGGAGCAGGGCCGCTGGCTGTAGAGGGCTGCAGAGGACTGTAGTAGGCTGCAAGGCAGGAAGCCCAGAGGACAAGGGCTGTAGGTAGAAGGCAGCGGAGCGTGATCGGCTGCAAGGCAGGGATGCCCGGAAAGGGCACTGGATCAAAACAGGATAATGCAGCAACAGGAACAGCATACAAAGTAGCGGGTCAAGGCAAACAGGAGCGGGGAGATCTCAAGATGCAAGACACTGTGCTCCTGCAGGCAGCTGCTTATATACAGCCCTGCCCTGTTCTGAGGCAGGCTAATTGACAGCACCTGGGGCAGCACACCTGATGACAATCTGCCTCCTCCTTCTCTGGTCCTGAGCAGCTGGAAGCAGCACTGGCCGCTAGGGCTTCTGGGGATTGTGGTCCCAATAACGATGAATGAGAATAGCCAGGAATTGAGGACTGTAGCCAGGTGCATTATGGTAAATGTAGTTAATTGAATAAAATAAGAAAGAACCAAAGTTGAGCAAATGGAAATAAAAGACCAAGGCATGAAAAGGAGTTGTTCAAGGAGTATTAGGAGATAAATGAGTACCAAGTAGTCCAGGATGGTTGCCAATGCGTGTGCCAGCGGTGCGGGCATGACAGTGGCCTTCAGGTGGCGGGAAACCCACCGGCGGATTCTCCTCCGCGCGTTGGTTGTCCTCGACTTTCTCTGGTGGGACAAAGCGGTCGACGTTGCGGACAAGGGAGTCCTTCGATTCAACTGTTCTTAGGCAAAGGAGCGGGCGGCTCCGGTCGTCGGCGGCACGGCTTCAAGTGGTCCCCACGGCTGGGCAACACAACTTCGACAGGCCTCCAGCGGTTACACAAACCTGCGAACCCTGGTTGACGGCAATGGACTTCGACAGCGGCGAAGTCCGGGTGCTTCACTTCGTTCTCCTCAGCAGTCCCGTCTCAGGTCAGCAGCGTTTCGAGGGTCTGACTTTCAGGGAGCTTCAGCGAAGGTTAGCGATGCTCAATGGTCCCTCAGAGCATGGGAAGCGGGCGCCTTACCAGGTCCTCTCTCTGATCAGTCTTCGACGAATTTGGCAGCTTTCAGATCAGGTCGAAGCAAATGCAACAGCAAGTCTTCTTCTTCCAGCTGGGCGTCGAGGATCAGCAGTTCCAGTTACTCTTCAAGTGTAGACACAGCTTCTGAAGGCTTCTGAACAATTTCCAGTGGTGAGAGGTCCCCAGATATATTATCCTATCTCTCATCCACACTGCTGGGTCACATGCAGCAGCCAATCATACAGAAGGGCATTCATGCAGTCAGTCAGCCAATCAGGCACACAGTGCATTCATGCCATCCTCCTCCCTCTCAGACACTCACAACAAGGAATGTGGATTGAGACAAGTACCCAGCCATTCAACACTACACACTGCATTCAGGCCAGTTTCGGGCAGGGCTGTCTCAGTCTTTGTCTCTCATACCAGAAACCAGACAGCCACAACAAGAAGTGCATATTGGTCAGACACTCCATTCACCCAGGTCCCACCCACAGGGCGTACCCACAACATACAGTCACTGGGAAGGCTCCAGCCAGTCTGGAATGGACTTCGCAACAACACCATATATGGAACTTCCACCCAATAGCCAGTCAGGTGGAAGGGACAGAGTCAGGGCTTCGCAGGACTTTGGGAAAACAAGGTAACCGGCAATAGAAAGCAAGAGGCCACAGGGGCCATCTTGTTTTCTATCAGGAATCAACTGATTCCAGTGTCAGGGCCTGGGTATCCCAAAATGGACGATACTCAGAGCACCTATCAAATTCAGCATGGAGCTGCCACCAGCCCATATCCTGCTCTGTGGGCCACCCACAGGTGCCCAAAAACATACACTAGGGGCACAGGGTTGTACCCCACACACATGGGTGCCGTAAGGGTATCCCATGGGTCTGTTCACCAAACCAAAAAGAGAGAGAGCTGCACCTCCAGGAGTCCCACGTGAACTCCTGCGCAGAAAACATGACAGAACACATGATAAAAAGGCAGTAAAGGACAAGTATACGGAGGCCCTGTCCCTCCGATGCATTTCCAGCGTCACAGTAGGCCATCAGGGGAGGGAGAGAGAGAAAGCAGAGGAGAAGAGGAAAGTTTTGAGTTGCTGCTGGACCTTTAGGTGGTCCGGCTCTAGTTTGAGAGGGGTGGGGAGGCTATTCCAGAGGGAGGCACCGGCAGAAGAGAGAGATCTACCCCCACTCTCTGCCTGGAGAAGCATCTAAACCTTAGAGAGTTGTAGGTAGCTGAGCGAAGGGCTCGAGAAGGAAGATATTTTGGAAAAGAGCGTTGGATGTAGTGCGGGCCCCAGGCCCAGAAAGCCTTGTGGACAATGCAAAGGGTCTCGAACTTGATCCTTGCAGCAAGTGGGAGCCAGTGGAGAGATTTCACTGATGGAGAGATATAATCCCTGGGCTTCAGGCCCAGGATAAGTCTTGCAGTCCTGTTCTGGATTAGTTGCAGAGGGTGGACAGTAGAAGAAGGCAGATTGATAAAGTGGCCATTGCTGTAGTCCAGCCTAGAGAGAACCAGGGCTCTGGCGACAGTGAGCTTCTGGGGGAAAGTGAGAAAGGGAAGTGTCCCTTTGAGGAGGAGCAGCTGGTAGTGGGACTTCTTGGGGACATCCGAGATGTGAGGAGAGAAAGAGAGAGAGTTGTTTGCCTCAAAGGAAGGCGAAGGAAGAGGGCCCAAGGTGGGCGGCCAGAGTGAGAGAGGGAAAGCAGGTGCAGGAGTCCAAATGAGAAGGATCTCATCTTACTGACATTAAGGCAGAGATTGTTGGAGGCACAACAATCCTGAATCACGGATAGACAGTCAGGAATAAGCAAGAGAGGAAATGAGTCGGAGGGGAGTCTGAAGGAAAACGGAGTGTCATCCGCATAACACTGAAAGTTAGAGGAGAAGGTAGAGATCAGGTGGGCCAAAGGGGCCATGTAGAGGTTGAAAAACCAAGGTGAGCGGATGGAGTGGCGAGAAACGGACCAAATTGGACCTGGAAGGGGCTATCCAAGAGGAAGGAGTGCAGCCACTCAAGGGACTGATCCGTGATGCCCAGGTTCTCATGGAGTCGATTGATCAGGATTGATCAGGGTGGAGTGGTTGACCGTGTCGAAAGCAGAGGAAAGATCAAGGAGGATGAGGACAGGGGAATGCTGGACAAAGGTTAGAGAGCAGATCTTCACAGGTGTTCAGGAGAGCAGTTTCCGTGACTCTGGCAGCTCTGAAGCCAGACTGAAGTTCATGGAGACAACTAACAGATTCTGTGTGGAGAGTAAGCTGGGAGATGGACAGCTTTTCCAACAGTTTGCCCAGGAAAGGGGTGATGGAGATTGGGCAATAGTTTGCCGGGCAGGCAGGATCAGCAGACGGCTTCTTGAGGAGTGGGTGCATAAGGGAGTGCTTAAGGGGAGAGGGGAACGTTTCAGACGAAAGAGTGATTACATAAACCGGCAAAGGCTGGAGCAAGGGTGTCAACATGGTCCTTGATGGTTCTGGAGGAGCAGGGGAGCACCTGTTTGGATGACACTTTAATAGATCAGACTTGTCTAGAAACCTAGCCATGTGTTGTCAGAGAGAAAGAGGAGAAAGGAGGAAGAGTGGTAGAGATGGCCTAAGGGGGTCCGAGAGAGGAAGAGGGAGAGGGAGAGGAAGAGGAGATGGAGGACAGGATGTCCTGAGTTTAAACTGAGAAGTGAGATGACAGAGCCATATAGAGGGCCTGGGAGGGAACAGGAGAGGTAAAGACTGCAACAGGATTGACCAGTTCCTTGCAGATTTTAAAGAGTTTATTTATTTATTTATTTATTTTTTATTTATTTGGATTTGTATAGTGCACATCTGCCCATGGGCATCGTGGCACTGAAAGCAAACTTACTTGTTACAGGCGTACATGGAGTAAATACAGATACAGTGCAGAGCATTCATGCATATATACTTACAGTTGTGCTTAATTAAGTACAGTAGGATAGGATGGAGTTAGTTAAACAGCGTGGTTTTAAGTACTTTACGGAAGTCTTGGTATGAGTTTTCGTTCCTTAGCGCGGTAGGGAGTGCGTTCCAATTTTTAGGTGCTAGGTGTTGAAAGCTAGACCCACCGGCTTTGCTTCTTTTGAATGTGGGTAAATATATCTGGTTCGTCAAATGTGACCTGGTCGGTCTGATGGATGAGTTAAGAGTGATTCTTTCAGAAAGATAGGGGGGAGCCTTGGCGGAGAGGCATCTATGGGTGATGGCCATGGATTTGAATAGTATCCTTTCTTTTATGGGTAGCCAGTGAGCTTTTTTCCTGGCTTGAGAGATGTGCTCCCTTTTAGGGATGCTTAGGGCTGCTCTTAGGGCATTGTTTTGTGTAACTTGCATTTTTTTTAGGTTTTGTGCAGACATACCTAGGAAGAGAGCGTTGCAGTAATCCAATTTGGTGCCTACTGTGGCTCTGGCTATGGCCAGGCAGTTTTTAGTGGATAGGAAGGGTTTGACAGCGTTGATTACTTTAGTGGTGAGTGCAGCAGAGGAGGCTATGGCATTGACTTGTCGTGTCATGGAAAGAGTGGAGTCAAGGTATACTCCTAACGTTTTAACTGCAGTGGAGACTGTGATGGTGGAGTTGTCTATGTTGAAGGATTTGTACCGCGGTGGGAGTTTGTTTAGAGTTTCTTTGGTGCCAACTAGTAGGATCTCTGTTTTGTCCCCGTTTAGGCAGAGGCCGTTGGCTGCCATCCAGGTTTGGATGGCTGTATAGATCTTGGTTAATGCTGCTGCGTCATGTTCATAGATCCCTGTGAGAGGGAGCAGGACTTGCGTGTCGTCAGCATAATTTGTGTAAGCTATGTGACGACGGTCCAGGTCATTGAACAGTGGGAGGGTGAAAATGTTGTATAAGGTAGGGGCGGTGCAGGACCCTTGTGGGAGTGCAGGTTTGCCTTTGTCCATGATGTCATTTAGTTGGATTTTGAGATCTAGTAGGGCCGATTCGGTCCCGTGTCCCAGCCGGAAACCCGATTGCCTTTTTCCTAATATGCGATTTTCTTCCAGGTATTGCTGTATTTGTGTGTACGCAATTTTGTCGAGGATCTTAAGCAGGAAGGGAACGGTTGTGATGGGTCTGTTTGGCGGTGTTGGCAGTGTTGTTAGAGGCCATGGGCTTAAATGTGTGTTCTCTTCTTGATGAATGTAATTGCTTCGATTGGCAGGTGCAACCAGTCTAGGTATGTCTAAATGTGGCCTGGCATGCTTTACTGTAACATTATTACATGTCTACACTGGTCTACATTGTGAAGCCATTTGTGCATGTTTTCATTGTTGCATGGCATTTTTAATAGCAAAGCATTAATGTTCCTGTGCACTGTTGGTGACTTCCATCTATTGGATTGGTGTTACCCTACAAAACAATTGCAAACACTGGCTTTTTAGCCAATTTTTCTCAGAAAGTGTCCTGTATATCACATTAAAACACATATTTATATCTTTCTTCTAGTGCAGTGTGAAGCAAATCCCTTCAGCAGCACGTTTGTGCATATTGCACAAGCATTATAATCTATGCCGGCCCAGAGTGAGGCGCGACCGGTGAATTGTTGCCGAGTTGGGGGGAGGGCTCAGCATGGCTCGCAGGGGGGCCCCCACATTTTGTGTTATGCCACTGACTGGCCTATGTCACCACGGGCATGCACTTACTCATTTTGGTAGCTAACCACTCCACATATGCACTTGCAGCTGCTCACTCCCTATCACCTCTCTTTTGATACACCTAGCACTTACCTCCATTCCCTCATCCTTTCACTCCCTCTGCACATGCACGTTCTGAATGCTCACAAAGTCTAGTAGGTCCGCCTCTGTCTTTCATTGGTGTATTTGTTCTTCATTCCCATATCCCCTCCCTGTTGCCCTGTGGGCGCTTTGAAAGACCATTTACTTGTCGCATAAGCGCCTCAAAAATGCACAATAAAATAAATAAGTCGAATTAATAGATGCAAAGATTACAGAGTGGGCTTGACTGTCTTAATCCCTCTGGAGAGGGTGTTGTCAGTGTTTTTCGGACCTTCTCAAACTGTTTATTGAGTCAATGATCAGTCCATAGGGGACCCTATAAATGTGTCCATTGTCCCATGAAGTTATTCCCTCTGAAGGTAGAGTGTTTGTGGGTGCGATTTTAGCTCTCAACACTGCTCTCTTTTCTCAAAGTTGAGTGTCCAATCCTGTTCACTATCAATGCTCCGGTTGGGAAGCACAAACGCAGGCATATGAGTTTGAGTTTAAATAAAGCATGTATCCATTATGTGCTCGGGGTAGTCATTCAGTGCCTATACTACAGATCAGAAGATAATGCAAAATGTTAGGTATGACCAAAACGTATGTACGGGCAGTGTGGTTTCCATCTAGTACCACAACAATGAGTCAGGTGTGATTAGTTTTAATCTAGGCATATTGATATTGGGGAACAAAAAAGCCCAGGAGTCGGTTTGGCTAAAGACAAAGTATCTTATCAGCCAAAGGGAACATTGCTGAGATGACAGATGTCATTGACACACACTGTATGCCTATTTAATTCTTAAGGTAGACCATACTGTCTTGAGAAAGTATATAAACATATAGAACACTTTTAATGCCAGCAGTTTTATTTGCACTCTCACAATGTACCCCGATTGTGAACTGTGATACCATCATCAAAACTATGTTTGCAATTGTGAATGGATACATTAGGAACATCAGCGTGCCTCTTTCTAACTGTCAATACAGGTATGTGACATCATCCAAAGGCGTTTCTATAATATAGAGACATTTGCCTTCGAATTTAGGTACACAACTGTAGCCATGCTTATTGGTGTACTACCTGTGTACATCAAATTATGTAATTATTAGATGTACCTTATTATTTTATTGTAATTATGTCTGTAACAACTTTAGCCCATATCCAAGACCCAGCGTCTACAAGCATAAGCAAAGCAAAATCAATAATAACAAAAAGCAACTGTAGACTCTGCTGCTGGTGTTGAAAGAGTTTTAAACTATTCAAGGGCATGGGGTGCTAGTATCAATCTAATCTCAGAATAAAGAGGAGGATAACTCGGGCAACATGTTTGTCTTGGAAACAAGACATCGCTGAGCAGCATAGCTTTGATACGCAGTCTCGTGCATAGTTTTCAGCACAGCTAAAGCAGACTTCCAAACGTTATGAAGTGGTATTGTTAGTGCAGGGATGTTTCCCCAGCAGGCATCTAGCCAAGAACGATAAAGTAAGTGCCCAGTGGCTCGTCATTATCGACAAATTATTTTAATGCTTTTAAATGTTCTTCGATTATCTCAGGAAACATAGTCACGAGATGTCTCAGAGTCTCTGTCTCATTACTATCGTGGCACAACCGGCAGGTCCCCCCCTTTTCCTTTCTCGGAATGTGTCGCCGGCTGCTCTCAAAAACATAACACTGCATGTGATTTGATCCATCAAACAGAGTAATCTTCTGATCAAAGAAAAGGGATATTTCATTAAATACCCTTGTGGTCTTCCAAAATCATATGTATGTTCAACCAAAAGATGTAGAGACGCGCACTTGGTCAACGGTTCCATATTAGTGGGGTAGACCCAAATCTGAGCCTTCTTTCGTAGCTGAGATATAAATTTGGTACACTCTTTAAAATCTGGCTCTCATTCCATCCGTCCATAGATAGTTTTAAATGGCCTACTAAACCAGTCAAGTTTGTTAATGCCACCATCACTAATTTCTTCTTTTAATAATCCAAGGATTTATATAATTTGTTGCTTCAGAATTTGGAGCCAGAGCAACCCATGTTTTATTTCTACAACAGCACTCCGGGAGGTGAGACCAAGTTCAAGCCTCATCAAACTTATGGGACCCCAGTAGCAACACCTAAGGTACGCTGCAAGATGATCCCTTCAAGTCTATCTAGCCATTTCTTATCCAATATAGTTCATGTCTCCAAGCCATACAAAGCCATAGGAACCAGACTATGTTTATAATTTAATTAATAATAGGCCACCCAGGCTGAATTCACTTCTAGATTGGAGAAATTGCATTATATATCCAAGCTTCTTACAAGCTTTTAGTTCTATGGCCGTATTAGGGAACGTTTACTGTGTTTATTAGATATGACGTTGCTCAAATACATGCAGTAGGCAGTCCATTAAATCAAAAATGATCTACTTTTATATTTGCTTGTGATGGATTACCACCAAAAATTATTACACACGTTTTTTGTAGGTTTATTTGTAGATCGTTCTCAGCAGCATAATTTATCGGGATATGCAAATATCTTGTAATGTCGATTTTAAAATGATTCATCAAAACTATATCATCTGTGAAATATAGAAGTGGCACATGCAGAGAACCCTGTTTAATGATTCTGGCTTCGGTGAATAACTCAGGAACGTCAGCAAAATAGAGTTTGAACAGCAGGGGTGTAAGAACGCAGCACGGGGTCAACCCTCTATTTGTAAGGGTCGGTCGGTAAGGCGGCCTCTTTCATCAACACATACCTGTAGAGAGGTTACAGTGTATAATTGGAAAAGCTTATTGAGAAGTCTGTTATGTATACCCCAGTTTGTTAACTTAATCCATAGTTTGATTCTGTTGACACAGTGAAATGCCTTGCTAAGCTACATGAAAATATTTTATTTTTATTTATTTGTTTATATAAGGCGCTGAAAGCCTGCAAGCAACGGGGAAGTGCCTACAAGAACAGAAGCAACAATGAAAAAAAATGGGACAGACCGGCTGGTTGACCTAATTTAGTGGAAAAGTAGAGTTTTTAATTGTGGTATGAAGCTGTTGTTGTCATGAACTTCAGATCACGCCCCTTTTGGACCTCCTGGTCCTTGTCTCAACGGGGCTTACATTCCGTACTACTTCCAACATGGCCATCCAGAGCAGAAGCCCTTGATCGCTCCATGCGCTGAACACAGCGTGATCTATTTATAGACCACGCCTTCCACGGCTCCGCGTGTCTCAATGCTATTGCAGAGTAGCCTCAGACGTGTGTTCGTAGCTCGCGGTATTGTTTCCTTTGTCTCAGTGCTATTATCCGCTCCTGACCCTTTCCCCCTTCCTGATTCTGAGCATTACTAGCCTTTCCCAGACGCCCAGATTCCTGGACTCTGGGCTCCCAGAACTAAACGCAACCTGGAACCAGACGAGACTCGAGCAGCGCTGTTCAAGACCAGGAGGGTTTGCAAGAAGGCAGCGATCGAAGACACCAGCAAACACCGGACCCAGGTGAGAAGGGGGGAACTCCTTTACAGTTGTATTCCTTCAGTGTTCCGAGATTTAGTGGCAATGAGTTACAGATCTTTGCAGTGACAGTGGGGAAAGATCTTCCGTTGCCGTTTGTCAGTTTGAATTTCGGACTTTCCACCAATGCTAAGGTGGAGGAAAACAGCTTTCTTGCTGGTTCATAAAGAGATACCAAACTTCTGATATACCCAGGTACTCAGCCTTGTAAGGTTTTGTGGATCAGTGTTGCCGCTTTAACTGTAGGCGGGCTTTGATCAGAAGCTAGTTCAGGTCTTGTCAACATTGAGTAATGTGTTCTCTTCTGGACTTCATTTTGACAATGCCTACCACATCATTTTGAACGACTTGCAGATCGTGTACATTTTTCTTTGGTGCACCAATCATGAGGGCATTGCCGTAGTCCAGTCTGGGCAGAATGATAGCTTGAGCGACTGAGCCACAATTGGATTCCGAGAGGAAAGGCCTAAGATTTCTTAATAGTTTCAGATAGTATGAGCAGTTATGTACGGCCTTGCTGATGTGAGTCTCGGCACTTACCAAAGAATCTATGTGGAAACCTAGAGTTTTGGTCTTATTAATGACTTGGATATTGCAGTCATGGATATCTAATGGGTGGTATCTGTTGTCAAGTTTAGATCTATTTTTCCCTGAACCAAAAATCAGTAGCTATGTCTTGTTCCCATTAAGACGCATCCAGTTTTTATTCATCCAGGATTCTATGGAGTTGTGGACGGTTTGTAGTTTGCTAGCATCAAATTCGTAGTCTCCTGAGGGCTCGATCACCAGTTGGGTGTCGTCAGCGTAGTTGGTAAAGAACACTTTCAGCTCATCAAGGAGGTTGCAGATTGGCCTGATGTAAATATTAAATAGTAATGGGGATATGCAGGCCCCCTGAGGGACGCCACACCTAATGGGAGTGGATGGTGAGGAGTAATCACCTCCACAGACTCTGGAGCTAAGGTGCGATAAGAAAGATTGTACCCAGCAGACAGTGGCTGGAATGCATAGTCTTGTGCCTCTTAAGGTAGAGAGAAGCCGATCGTGGTCCAAGAGGTTGAATGCTGCTGATAGGTCTAACAAGACAAGCATTCCAGTTTTTCCCTTATTCATAATACTCTGCATGTGGGTTTGGAGATCCAAAAGGGTGGCCTCATTGCTATGTTGGGGACGAAAGCCAGATTGTCTAGAATATAAGATGCTTGTTGTTTCCACGAGATGCTGGAATTGCATGGTGGCGCTCTTATCTAGGATTTTCAAGAGAAAGTTAGTTTGCTATGGGTCTCAGGGTGTTTGGGTCTTTGGGATCCCGGCCAGCTTTTTTATTCAATGGAGTGATAGTTACTTTTTTATGGCATCAGGAACCTGATTTGTTCAAATAGAAGAGTTGACAAATCTAACGGGAAATGGGACAAACATCTCTTTACGCTCTAGGATGAGATTAGGCAGAAATATGGTTTTGGTAGACTGGGATTGGCGTAGTGTAGCCAAGATCCTTGTCATGTCAGAAAAGGTTATAGGAGCAAGGGCGAAATGTGTGTGGCTCTGTAGATACAGTATTAGTGACCACAGGAGTATGACTCAGGATTTACCAGGCTCGTGACTGATCTTGGAATGGATAAATAAGAAGTGGGGTGGTAGTGCGCTGTACACCATTACAATAAGGCAAAACAATGGTATGTTGATAATTTAATTGGATCACGAACAGCCGACACATGTTTCAACACACAGGTCGTTTTAAAGGCATGCCCAACTAAGGTTAGAGAAATCCAGAATAACTCCTAATGGAGGGTTGCGTAATTGCAGAACACAATGGATCAGAGTTGTCATGCAAATGACACGAGAAGGAAAAGTAGGGCCGTAATGGCCGAGTCAAATATATCTCTTGTTTAATCGAGTTGCATCGAAATCCGAGAAACAACCTTGTTGTTATCCAGAATAACTCCATTTGGAGTTATTCTGGATTTCTCTAACCTTAGTTGGGCACGCCTTGAAAACAACCTGTGTGTCGAAACACGTGTCAAGTGAGGAGAGTGTCAAAACTTGTGACAGAGTTAGCCGTGAACCATGTCTCGGTGAGACCGAGGATGTCGAGCTGAAGTTCCTTCAGAAGGCGGCAGATGTCAGAAGAGTGTTTGACAGCTGAGCGAGTGTTAAGAGTGGCACTATGGAGACTTTTGCCATCCTTGAATGACTGCTGGGGAGGGGTACAAATCAGAGGTACGACCTGCGGTGGAGTCAAAGAAGCCCGAGGGGGGGGGGGCAGAAGAAGAAGGAGGAGAGGGCAAGGTAGTCAAGGAGGTGGCAGCAGGGGGAGGTGAGGAAGCGGTGGAGGGGGGACAGGAGACAACAGGAGAAGAAAGGAGATTGATGAGGCGTTGGAAGCATCTATCGAAGAGGGGAAGGTTGGCCTGAGGGCCTTGGACCAAGACGGTGCCATTCACATAGACATTAATGATGACCTTAGAGGAGTGGAAGGAGGCTAGGAGGGCCTCCCACCGAGTGCCACCATTAATGGGAAAGGAGGATAAGGGAAAGAACAAAATGACCATATGTAGGGTCCATAGGTCTGGCGCAGGAACGACAAAGAGGATGTCGGTGAAAGTTTGCCTAGAGGAGCCACTGGTATAGGTGTCAGCGATAGGGAGGCCTAGGTTGGAGACCAGGATGTCCTTTTTAAACTTCTTCCTTCCAGATTTAGTGAGGACAGAAGGATAGTCGATAGAGAAGCAGTTAGAGAAAATCGGAGAGACAGAGAGCACTATAGAGTAGGTAGGGAGAGGGAGAAGAGGAAGGGAGAGGGAAGGGGAGAACACTAGGGAAGGACACAGGTCAGGTATCAAGCAGACGAGAACGAGAGAGGCGAGAAAGTTGAGCAACAAGATGACAGAGGCTCAGATTTTAAACACTTTCACAATGCAATTTTTAAAAACAGGAGAAAAACACACCCAAGTCAGAGGGTCCTGAATAGAGGGGGAAAAGGCCTAGGTTTCACAGTGCAACCCTAAACACCTTTGCAATGCAATTTTAAAAACAGAAGGAAAACACACCTAAGTTTGAGGGTCCTTGTAAAGACCGGAGGGGGGTTCTGTACTCCTGCTCTCTATACGGCAGAGGAGAGGCACAGAGGACCCCAGTCAAGATTCTCTATTATTGGTAAATGTGGGCGAGGAATCAAGGCCTAGCTTTGCAGGAGGTGATGCGGGCTGGTCCTTTAGTGCAGTGTAGTCCCCAAGCACCCACAAAGGAATGTCCGCACACTGTATTAGTTAAAACACAGTCTTTATATAAGTAATATACAAGGTTATCTACAATGTCGATAGTTCTGGACCGCAAAGAGTTTGAAGAACTGTGGCCCAGCAAGGGTGTCGAGCCGTCAGCGTCTCTGTGGTCTTTGTGTGGCGGTAAACCCACCAGCGGATACACCTCGATGCGTTGACGGCCTCGCCTTCTCCGGCGGGATAAAATGGGCGGCGGTGCAGATGAGAGCGTCCTTGGATCGAAAGTTCTTAGGCAACAGGAGCACGGTGGCTCTGATTGGCGACGGCGGTCGTTGACGGTGGCGGAGAACAGTCCGGACGCTTCTCTTTGCCATTACGTGGCAGTCCCCGTCTCCGGTCGGCAGCCTTTCGTAGGTCTGTCTACCAGGGAGCTTTGGCAAAGATCAGCTGGTGCACGATGGTCCCTCCTAGCTCGGGAAGAGGGCGCCTTGCCAGGTCCTCTCTGGGTCAGTCCTTGGAGACACAGCAGCTTTCAGATTGATGAAGTCTTCCCTTCCAGCGGGGCTTTTAATGTCAAGCTTCAGTTTCACTCCAGTTACTCTTTGTAGTGGGACTTCAGTTTCTGAACACGATTCCTAGAAGTGAGAGGTCCCCATATATACTGTTGATCTCCCATCCATTCTGCTGAGTCACACTCAGGCATCCAATCACTATGAATGGCATTCAGGCAGTCTGGCAGCCAATCAGACACACAGTGCATTCAGGCCATTCTTCTCCATTCAGACACTCACAATACAGAATGTGGATTCAGACAAGTACTACACCATTCAACACTACACACTGCATTCATACCAGTTTCGGGCAGGGCTGTCTCAGTCATTGGGCCTCATTACATGGATGGCGGAGAAACATGGCGCTATTAGCGCCATGGTTCATGCCGGTAAAATACCGGCACCGCCTTGGCGGAAAGGGGAATTACCGCCCCATTCCAAGGTTGGCGGGGCGGTAATTCCCCCTTCCACCATTGCCCTTCCCCATTCCCATTTGTGACCCATAGGGCTCAATGGGAATGGGGAAGGCGCTAATTACGGTACCGCAATTTGCGGTACCGTAATTAGCTCCCTGGGTCCCTTTGCGGGTTGGTTTTTAACGCCTGCAAAAAGCAGGCGTTAAATCCCCCAACCCGCAAAGGGACCTCGTAGTAAGGCGGTAAGGATTTACCGGTACCGGTATTTTACCGGTACCGGTAAATCCTTACCGCCATCCGTGTAATGAGTCCTATTGTGTCAAACACCAGAAACCAGACATCCACAACAAGAAGTGCATATTCGAAACACACTCCATTCACCCAAGTCCCACCCACAGGTGTACCCACAACATACGGTCATTGGGAAGGCTCCAGTCAGCCTGGTCAGCATTTCCCCATCCTGCCATATATGGAACTTCCACCCAATAGCCAGTCAGGGGGAAGGGACAGAGTCAGGGCTTCCCGGGACTTCGGGAAGATCAAGGTAACAGGTGAGGGAAGGCAAGAGGCCACGGGGGCCATTTTGTCTCCATTAGGAATTTACTGATTCCAATGACAGGGCCTGGGCATCCCAAAATGGAGGACGCTCGGGCACCAGTCAATTCAGCACAGAGCTGCCACCAGCCCGTACCCTACTCTGTGGGTCACACACAGGTGCCCAAAAACATACACTAGGGGCACAGAGTTGTAGAGTTGTACCCCCTCTCATGGGTGCCATAAGGGTATCCCTTGGGTCTGTACACCAAACCAAAAGCGAGGGCCACACCGCCAGGAGTCCCACATGAACTCTTGTGCGGAAAACACGACAGAACACACAATTAAAAGCAGTAAAGGACAACGATACGGAGGCCCTGTCCCTCCGATGCATTTCCAGCATTACAGTACTCAATAGAGGGGGAAAGACCTAGGTTTCACAGTGCAATTTTAAACACTTTCACAATGCAATTTTTTAAAACAGGAGAAAAACACACCTAAGATTGAGGGTCATCAATAGAGGGGACAAGGCTTAGGTTTCAGAGTGCAATTTTAAACACTTTCACAATGCAATTTCAAAACAGGAGAAAAACACACCCATGCCTGAGGGTCCTGTACAGAGGGGGGAAAGGCCTATGTTTCACAGTGCAATTTTAAACACTTTCACAGTGCAATTTCAAAACAGGAGAAAAACGCACCCAAACCCTAGGGTCCTGAACAGAGGGGGAAAAGGCCTAGGTTTCACAGTGCAACCCTAAACACCTTTGCAATGCAATTTTAAAAACAGGAGAACAACATACCTAAGTTTGAGGGTCCTGAATAGAGGGGAAAAAGCCCAGGTTTCACAGTGCTATTTTTAACACCTTCGCAATGCAATTTCAAAAACAGGAGAAAACACACCTAAGTTTGAGGGTCCTGAATAGAAGGGAAAAGGCCTAGGTTTCACAGTGCAATTTTAAACATTTTCACAATGCAATTTTAAAACAGGAGAAAAATACATCCAAGCCTGAGGGTCCTGAACAGAGGGGGAAAAGGCCTAGGTTTCACAGTGCAATTTAAACACATTCACAATGCAATTTCAAAAACAGGAAAAAAAACACACTTAGGTTTGGGAGTCTGCTAGGTGGACAGGTGTAAGTGGGGTAGCATGCGGGGCAACCCTAGCTTCACCTGCTGACACCTGCAGACACACCCAGGAGCTGCCTCGATGGGAGCCACTCTTTGCCTAGGCGCTCTTAGCCTGTCGAAAGAGAAAGTATATCGTGCCTCCTATTGTAATAAATATATTAATATTGGCCTACGCCAAGCTGCTCGAAAGTCGCTTGCGAAAGAAATCCGTGTTGCAAGGTCCTGACGTTAAATCCATGTAAGCCGCCATTTTAGGTCAAACCGCCATTTTAGGCTTCGCTTTGTAAAAGTCACCTTATGAGTTAGAAATGGTGCACAATGTCATTCCAGAATACAACATGGCCATCTTGACCTCTGTACGTAGCTAATGTGTAACTTGCCTGCAGGCCACTCGTTAAGGTCGTGAACTGAGACCTTGTCCTTCATTGACCTTTGTGTAGAAGGATTACTCGTGCAATGAAACTAATCCACGAGCACATGTTGAGACAATGTATTCAAATACTGAACGAAGAACATCTGTTTAACTACATTGTATTCATGATTGAGAAGGCCTGCATGGAAAATCTTAGAATACACAGTTATTGCATAGGCTTGTTGATATATGTATTAAAGGCAAACCAGTTATATGCGGTTGTTTGAGACTTGGCACGAACCCTAGATCGGTGATGTATTAAAAGGAATATTAACCCGAAGTGGGGCTGGACATCGTGCCCACCAAATGCATAAAAAGCGGAGGGAGTGGGGTCCAGGAAGTGGCTGAAGGGGGCGGGGGGAGGGAGAACAATGCACTCGAGCCACAGAAAGCATGCAAACACAAACATAAACGGATTGGAGGCCCCGAGTACCAGGCCAATTTCTTACTGGCAGGTTAGTACACAGGCCCCAGGCACAGCTGCTCACTCCCGCTTCACCAGACAAAGAAAGCGAGCGGGGAGAGCTGGGTGCAGGTAGTCCAGGAGGACTAGAAATTCCACCAATCAGGGGGGGGGGGTTGGCGGGCTGGAGGGGCGGGAAGGAGTGGGGACCAGGAAGTGGCTGCAGGGGGAGGGGTGAGGGATAACAAGGTGCTTGAGGTGCAGAAAGTATGCAAACACAAAATTAAATGGATTGGAGGCCCCGTGAGCCAGGCCAATTTCTTACCAGCAAGTTAGTAAAGCAGGCTTCAGGCACAGCTGCTCACTCCCGCTTCGCCAGACAAAGGAGATGTCTGATGAAGATTCAGGAGCCATACCAAGGATTTGATTCATATTTTACTGACAGAATAGGCTTCAGCCACTTTGAAGCTCGTAATGTTCTGTTTGTTCATCTCTCTTGGTATGGTCGGCAGGCTTCAAGCAGGGGCCGGCGGCTAAGGTCAGATCCTAATTGTCACAAGGACAATACCACCAGGGTTAGTCGTAGCCTGGAGGGAAGGCAACAGCAGATGTTATAATAGAACATGTGGTTAGACAAAGCTATCCACAACCGTGTCTAAAGTTTTTTTTCAGAAACATCTCAATGCTTCATTGGTTGAAAAGAGCCTGGATGTCTCACTTGTAAGCGGATTCAATTCAACACTACAGCTAAGGCAATGCCTAGTCTGGGATGCTGAAGGAAACCCTTATTGATATATTTTCATGTCCAGTTCATGTACTCTGGATGACAACCCTTATATCACACCCCTCTCTTAGAATCCCCCTGACCCCACTGAGCCAAGAAGTAGGTTTGTTGCGGAAATTAAAAGGTTTTAATTGAAAAATTAAACAATATATATATATATATATCACACTTCTATAGTAAATTAATATTTGATAGCACACTTGTGAGGATGATAGTGATCAACAATGGATAATGTTACAGTGGTACACTCTTTTTGATGGCTTAGACGTGATATAGAGAGGATGAAGTAGCTGAGCATGCTTTTATAGCTTCAAGGACAATGCAATGATGAATAAAATGCAGTACAGAAATAACTTGATATGATTTAGCAAAAGATAATATAATAGATATATAATCACTTTTCTTTGGCAATTCACCCCCCCTTTGCAATGTAAGAAATGGAAGGAGAGCACACAGTCGTCAAGAATCCCAACAAAATGCAATACGAAATGCAGTTCCTCCCTAGCAAGCTTAGTGAAAAACAGGTATGATTTTAAAACACAGGCCCAAAATGCTTTGAATGTGGTGGCAATGAAGTGAAATGATGCTAAAATTGATTTTAATTCCCTGTAGGAGGTTCAGGGTGAGTGATATCTAGTTTATATTAGTTCAGGCACACTTTAGCAATGCTCTATGAGTAACTAGCAGGTTAAACGAATTTTAGCAAAGGAAAGCAAGGAGCTGCTGATTTTTACACGTGGCTGAAATTGTGCAAAATGTCAAATCGCGGCAAATTTAATCGCGTGCGTCGAGCGTAATTACGGAAGCCCTATTAGGAGTAGCAAGTCGGTTCTAGGTTCATTGGGAAGCCTAAAATCTTAGATTTAAGATAATAATAATAATAATAATTTCGCTCCTAGCACAAACGGTTCCGGAGATACGGCCGATTTAGTCAAGGTCGTTTTTCAGATTTGAAATTTTAAAGCACAGAATGACAGATGACAGTTTTCAGTCTTAAAGATGACAGAATGACACAATTCTAGGAGGCAGTTCTAATAGGCTAAAATAGTTTGGATCACATTATTTTAGACTAAGAGATTGGTTTTGGCACAGTGAGTACTCACAGTATATTTTTGAAATAAGCCGTCAACGGAACTTCCGGCGGGTGGTTCTGAAGTCCCGGCTATCTGGGTCAGCTCTGCTCTCTGGGTCTGTCAAGCACCAGTTCTGCTCACAACGGTCTGGTTTGTGGTTCTCTCTGGTTCCGGATACAGCACTGCTTTCTGGATACTGCTACAGGTTCTTGCAAATGTTCTTGGCAAAAAATTCAAACAGCTCGCCCGGCTGTTGTATAGTTTGGTTGGTTTTGAGGCCTGCTGAAGAGGATTCAGCTTGCGGATTCAGGCCTCTCTGCTACAAATTCTGGAGTTAATTTCTGCTCTCTGGAGATTGATGGATTTGAAGTCTGGATCTCTGGATGTGAAGTCTGAAGTCTCCCGGCAAAGCGTCCCGCAAGAATGTGGAAAGTGAATGTTCCTACCTGGGTTTCAATGTTCCTTTTTATGTGTTTTGAAAAAGGGTGTGTTTCTGGCATAACTGAGCCTGCCCCTCTCTACTTGTCATTTGCCCAATTCTCCCCTCTCCCATGATTGGGGGAAGGAAATGGATTGTCATCATGATGAGGTCTGTTTATGGGTAAGAGGATCCTTGCCTGGTCAATTTGCCCACAAATCTATATTTTATTCAAATACATATTTCCCAGATACACAAGTGGTTGACATTATATGTACATATTACAGATAAATTAAGACAGGTCTCTGTTCAAGCCCCATGTTCCTGCGAGCTGGGATTCAGAAATGACAACATTTTGTGCTTTTTGGTTGGTTTACCAATATCGGACATTTACCAAAAATTACACAAATGTGTGCAAGGAGTATGGACATTAATTGATGAAGTGTCCGATTTTTAACATGCAGACATTTGGAGTAAGACCCTATTTTCTGCTAGCAACCCCCCATAATACACCACAGGGTCCTAACACCTCTTAAAACGTGCACAGAAAATTCACATGAATAATGATATTACTTATATAATTTTGACCAGTCCGCACTATGAGTTATCTATCTTTTTAAAATTATGCCCTTGTCAAAAAGGGGTGTGGCTTCCCACATCAGATGGTGGAATAACTGGTTTATCCACTTCCCCCAAGCTCAGCTTGCTAGCAGAGGCACTGCCCCTCCCAGTTTCTCCCAAGAGGCAGCCACTTTACGCCCCCCCCAATATAACATTTGCATGAGTCCAGGACAGGCCTTTGTTCAACTTCCTGCAGTCCCCTAACCCAATCAGAGAGGTGTCATCTCCTTTTGGAAGGGGCAATAAGGTGCAGCTAGGCCTGGGAAGAGGCCTAGCTGAGCAGGTTTCTCCTGTCAGGGGTAGTTGTCAGGCAGAATTCAGCTAAATGTCACTTTAGTTCCCAGTTTAAATCAAACTTACAATTTTTACACATGCAGCTAGAATGCTGATTCTAAGTTCAAAACCATGACATTTAACAGTTGCAACTATGTGACACTCAAAAGTAGGTCACTCATTTAATTTAAACATTTCGATTTTAGTGGTTTAAATCCAATTTCAATTAAGCTGCTGACATCCACAGCTCAGCCAGTTTTGTTATAAACATTATTTTGGGCTCTTCATCTTCCCAGATTTTGTATGCACACAACACTTCATTCTGCCAGATGTCTGCTGGTGTTCAGTAATATTTTTGCAATGTTCGAAATAGGCACTTTGAACTTGCATTCAGGAAAACAAAGGTGATTTTAAGGTGCTTTTGGTCTAACAACACTGTTATTTTTCCTTTGACACCACCTTTCACCCCTGGCACTTCCGGTCCATCATGCTGGCACTGGTGGGTGGCAGGTTAGACAACCATTTTGGTGTGTGCACAACCGCGCGGTTTTCCTGGTTCTGGGATGGAATGATGGGCGGCGACAGCTCATCCCCACATCTACCCCGTCGATTGATTTAGTTTTGTTCTGGGATAGAATGGTGGGCGGCGACAGCTCATCCCCACATCTACCCCGTCTAATAATTCAACATGGGTCAAAACCCTTGACAAAACCCCCTGCCCGACTGCACTTTGAATTTGAGTCGAGGGTGAGTCGGTGCAAAGAATGTTGGATCCACACGCTGGTATGTCCGCATCATCTTCTCCCAATTCTGTAGATGGCACAGTTCTGCATCTTTTCCTCCATTCGGTTGGATCGATCGGTTCTCCTTGCCGGTCCTGATGGGAATATTGGGCGGTACCCCGGGCCCCTTCGGATCTTTGCTCCCGGTCCCTGGGTCATTCTCCTTGGTCAGGCTCCATGGTTTCATCTCTCCTAGGATGATAAAGCAAAGCGGCAATACACATTCCTAGACATTTTTCCACCACTATTAATGGTGTGGCGAACACATACATTTTATAAATCAGAAGATATGAACATATACATTTTTTTTTTAATTAGGAGACAAGAACATATATATTCAAGAATCACAGAACTTTATATGCTATATGTGGAATATTTTAGGGTTGGAACTGAATTACTCTGGAGTGGTCCCCTCTGGGATTCCAGTGGATTCCTCCAGTTGTTGCAGAGTGTGCCTGGGATGGCAACACTTCAGATGATTAATATGGACCCACTTATCTTCCCCTTCCGCCAAATTACCTTTGGGGATGCAGATTTTGTAGGCAACAGGGGAGAGCTTGTCTATAATTTCAAAGGGTCCCTTCAATGTAGGCAAACATTTTCGCTGTTTGGCCTGGTTCCTTTGGAAATTGTATAGATAGACCCGGTCCCCCACCTCGTATACTTTCCTGGTGGTTTTCAGGTCATGGTGGGTTTTCATGCTATCAGCTGATCTTTCTAGATTCCGCTGAGCATAGGCAAAAGCATGTTGAAGGTGTTTCCTTAAATTCTCCACATACTCATGAGTTGTGGAGGCATTTATCAACGTCTGCTCTTGGATCCTGTAGAGCATATGCTGGGGAAGCACCATCTTGCGTCTGGTCATCAACTCAAATGGTGACATTTTAGTTGCAGATGAAGGGGTAGATCTGATGGCCATTAGGACCAGAGGTAATCGGATATCCCAACTTGGCCCAGAATCTGCCACAAACTTTTTTAATATGCTCACAATGGTTCGGTTGTATCTCTCTACTGCTCCAGAAGAAGCTGGCCGGTAAGCAATATGTAGCTTCCTTTTGACCCCCAGTATCTCCCACATCTTTTTCATTACCTCGCTGGTGAAATGGCTACCTCTGTCTGACTCAATCCTTTGAGGTAGACCAAAACGGGAAAAGATGTGGTTAATGATCAGGGCAGCTGCTGTTTCTGCCTTGCAATTTGGGGCCGAGAGACATTCCACCCACTTGGTAAACAAGCATATAACGGTCAACATGTATTTGTTTCCTCTAGATGAGCGAATTACAGGGCCTACAAAGTCGATTTGCAAATCTGACCATGGCAGTGTCATCCCCCTCTTTTGGAGAGGCGCACGGTGTGTGAGGGATGATGGCTGAAATTGTGCACACACAAGACATCCCTTCAAGTATTGGTGCCCCATGTGTGCCCAGTATGCAACCTCTCTTAAGATTTCCAGGGTTGTGTGAAACCCCCTATGACCGGCGGTGGCTGCATCATGGGCGTGACTTAACATCAGGCTTCGGAATGAGGTAGGGACCACCCACTGATCATGGCCAGCTTGGGATTTCCTTACCAACAAACCGTCTTGGATTCGGAACATCTTTGGACATTTCATCAACACTCTAAGGTCCACCTTCCCAATGTAATCGGTATCCGTCAGGGGATAGTTCTCAGGGTCCTCAATGTGTTGGTAAAGCTTACCAATTATTGGATCCCCCTCCTGAGCTGTAATCAAATCAGCTTCAGGGGTCTCCTTACTCCATTGTGCAGTTCAAAGATCATTGTGAGCATTTGTCTGGGACCTAGTGATAGCAGTGACCTGGATTTCCCCCACCAGGGACTCTATTTCTATTAGATCACCTTGGATGGCCCCGGTTTTGGCCAGCTGATCAGCTAAGTCATTTCCAGTTTTGTCTGGTCCCTCTACTTTGGAATGACCCTTTGATCTTTTTCGAGTAGATGGTCATCCCATTCGAGGTGACCAGATCATTAATGTTTTGGATTAACTTCCCATGTTTCAAGGGTTTGTTATTAGCACATAACATGCCTCTGGTTTTCCAATTAACCAGGTGCTCCATGAACCCGTTCCGTACATAATCCGAATCTGTGATTATGACCAGTTCGTGGAGTTGATGTTGGACAGCAGTGAGGATGGGCTGATGCACAGCCATCAACTCTGCCACCTAACTACTTCGGGGACCAATTTTGTATGCAGCGGAGGGTTCTGGAAACTCCTTCACCCATGCATTCCCTAAGCCAGCTACCAGTTCTTTCTCCCCGTCTGTCAACATGGTAAGAGCATCCATCCACATAGACAGTGGGCATTCCCTCACACTTGTCTTATTCAAAGGCTTTGTGTGGGGAATTAAGGTATGCCTCCATGTTGTCCTTGATTTTTAGACTTTCGTCCTCGAGACAGTTTTCTCTGACACAATCATGCAAGTCAGCCAGACCTTGCGCAGTGAACTCTTCTTGTTTTGGCCATATCTGACCTCCACAGGAAAGCCTTGCATTGACATAATCCAGGAAGTAATTCGGGAATTACTCACATTTCCGGCCCGGATTCTGTCACTTTGGAGATATTGCAGAGGCTGGTGTGGAGTCTCCACTATGATGTGTTCCCCCTGGATAAACGGGGGGTAATTCTTCAATGCCCACACCGTTGCCAGGAGTGCCTTCTCACAATCGTTCAATTTTTCTTCCACAGAGGATAAAGTTTTGCTTGCACAGGAGATTACTTTATTGACCTTGTCATGCTTTTGGTATAATACTGCCGTCAAGCACGTATTAGAGAACCCTGTCTCCAGGAAAAACTCCTTGTTTCTGACAGGGTAAGCTAGGCAAGGCGCTTGTGAGAGGCTTCTCTTGAGCTGTCTTACTGCCTCAGATTGTTCTGGACCCCATTCCCACTTGACCACCCCCTTCAAGAGATGAATCAGGGGTCTGATGATTTCATGTGTTGCCCTCAATGAACTTTCTGCTGTAATTAGTCAGTCCAAGGAGGCTCCTTAGTTCCCGCAGAGTTGTGGGATCCTTCAGTTTCTGAAGTGCTTCCACTTTCTTTTCTTGGGGACAGAGTCCCTGAGGAGTAATCTCATGCCCCAAGAAATTAACACGGGTTCTACACCACTGTGCTTTCTGAAAGAAAAGTTTTGCTCCGGCGGCCCTCAACTGTGTCAGAACATAACGGATCTCCACTATGTGTTCTTCCACAGATGAACTTTTGATGAGGACATCGTCTACATAAGCCAGGTTACCCCTCGCACCCAGGTCGGGTATGGCCTTATGTAGGAAAATGTTGAATTCATTGCCGGAGTTGAGGTATCCGAAGGGAGTCCAGGTCCATGTGTACTGCTGGCCCCCAAAGGTAAAAGCCAGTTTGTATTAGTCCTCCCTACTGACAGGCACGGTCCAGTATCCATTGGTCAGGTCTATTGCAGTGAATACCTGTGACCCCTGGATCTGGGCCAGCCCTTGGTCAATGTAGGGCAGAGGCCATCGGGAAGTATGGACCTGTTTGTTGAGCTCCCTAAGGTCGGCGCAGAGTCTCCACTGGCCGTTTGGCTTCAATATTCTCAGCACCGGATTATTGAAAGTGCTGTGGACTGGACGGATTATTCCCCGGGACTCAAGGTTCTTATTTATTTCAGTAAGGGACTCCATGGATGCGAGAGGCAAGCGATATTGCTTCACAAACACTGGAGTCATGCCAGGGTCCTTGGGAATTGTTGTCGTGTGGATGTCGGTGCGACCACAATCATATGAGTATACCACAAAGAGATCTTGGAAATCCAAGAAAACTTGTTTCAACTTTTGCTTCTGTTCCATAGTCACACAGGCATCAGCTAGGTTGAATCTCTCTTCCACCATCTGCCTGATGCCTGGAAAGACTTCTGGTTTTGCTATCTCAGCGGCCTCCTCCAGCTGGGTGGAGAAGTCCCTGGTCAGAGTGCTGATTTGGACCGGAGGCTTCAGGTGGGAAAGGCAGCCGTCATGGACCTGGAAAATCACCTCATCCCCTCTGAAGTCACAAGTCACATCTTCCTTACCATAAGGGCAAGAAGTGTACACCAGGAAGTTCCCCCCATGCCGTATGAAAATCCTGTCTGGTGTTGTATTGTCCTCACTGTCACTGTCAAAACAGTCCTTGGGGATCGGTCCTAACAGTTCATTTCCTAAATCAATGGAGAAATGTCGGTCATCAACCGCCATTCCAATGATGGTGCCTGCGGCTAGAGTAATACTCTGTAAATCGCTGTTATCCACCTCTATTGGAATGGTGTCATGTTCTATTTTGACTAATGGTGTTGGGTTTACCCCTAACCCTTGTTGTTGGAGAGAAGCATTTAGATGAATATAAGCATCAGGGTTTTTGAATTTTTGTCCTCTTTTAACTTTCACTTCCAGGGAGAATTGTCAGGTCCTTTCCGGGATGGAGAAGGTTGTCACCCCTAATAGATTGTGTAAACAAGGTCTTCTGGACCCAGACTAGCCGACCAATAAAATTAAAACAGAGTGTCAACCATGTTAGTTTAAACGGCACCTACCACATGGTTGAACAAAAATCTGACCAAGTAGAATTTCACTTCCAGAACAACCAAATTCCAGATGTGACAGTAATAGCAGTAGGACAAAAGACTGGTGATGGGGGGTCCTCTCTATTTCTGAAAATCAACCTTCCTTCCAGTTTAAGGTGGTATTCCACACTGGAAGGAAACACTATGAAATTATTTACCAATCCACAATCAGACACTCCCACTCCTGTAGTCCAGAAAGATGTGAAATCAACTCAGAGCCTGGCTGATATTCAGCAAATTGGAGAGCAGTGGCTCATCCGTGTTCAGTTAAATGATGGGAAGGACTCTGTTCTCGCCCGAGTGTGTGTGAACAACGGTAAGAGCTTCATCAGCGAAGCCATGTTCCGCCAACAGTGAGGATGACCAACAATGTTCCTCTTTAATATGAATTTCAACTGCATAAGGTAGCAATTGAGCTGACCTAAATGCTTTTTCTTGATCATCAAAGCCCATTGGATTATCCGCTAATCGGGACCAAGCTTTGAAGTTTATTAGGTCCAAACTAATGGCGAAGCGATTGAGAATGTCACTGCCTAAGTAAAAGGCGGCAGTGACGTCTCGCACGACCCAACAATTATGGACTATGCTCTTGTTGCCAATGGAGATTTTGAGCATACACCTGCTTGGCAGGAGATGTTTGGAATTGGGTGTTTCCAGATCCATTTCCCATTTTTCTATCAGTTTGAATGTGGGAATGGCTGGATCTTTTGGGAGTTGGCGGAACATGGCTTCGTTGATGAAGCTCTTACCGTTGTTCACACACACTCGGGCGAGAACAGAGTCCTTCCCATCATTTAACTGAACAGGGATGAGCCACTGCTCTCCAATTTGCTGAATATCAGCCAGGCTCTGAGTTGATTTCACATCTTTCTGGACTATAGGAGTGGGAGTGTCTGATTGTGGATTGGTAAAGAATTTCAGAGTGTTTCTTTCCAGTGTGGAATACCACCTTAAACTGGAAGGAAGGTTGATTTTCAGAAATAGAGAGGACCCCCCATCACCAGTCTGTTGTCCTACTGCTACTACTGTCACGTCTGGAATTTGGTTGTTCTGGAAGTGAAATTCTACTTGGTCAGATTTTTGTTCAACCATGTGGCAGGTGCCGTTTAAACTAACATGGTTGACACTCTGTTTTAATTTTATTGGTCGGCTCGTCTGGGTCCAGAGGACCTTGTTTACACAATCTATTAGGGGTGACAACCTTCTCAGGAGGTCATTCCCTAGTAAACAAGGGGTATCCTCTGGAGTCACTACTATGACCAGGTGTTTCACATTGTGTCGCCCAATTTTTATGTCCAAGTCTGCAATCCCTTCAACGGGAATTTCCTTCTTGTCAAAGTTCTGCAGTTGTCCAGGAAGAGAGGTGAGAGGAATATGGTAATTCTCCCCCCTTCCTGCATTTAGTTCATCAAACGCCCTTTTGGACAGAAGGGTAGTTTGGGATCCAGTGTCCACCAGTGCCAAAATTGTACCCTGCCCCTGTACTTATACCGGGGCATAATATCTTCCCTCCTTCTCCTCAAGGGGGCAAAGATAATGCACATTTTTGGACAACTGGTGGGCTAACTTTCTGGTTTTGGACATTGCTAGCGAAGTGATTTGGGCAGAATTCTGTGAAGAGCCTGGGGAATCTGAAAGAAAAAGTTGGCAACTGGAAATGGTTTCGGGTCCTGGGCCGCCCCCCCCCCCTTTTTGGAGGCAGTCATCAGGATGGGTTTGACCCATGTGATTTTGGTATTGTTGGTTCTGGGATAGAATGATGGGCGGCGACAGCTCAATCCCTATATCTACCCAGTCTGTTGATTCGGTTTTAGGTTCCCCTGGTTCCGGTTCTGGGCCCCCCTGCCTTTTGGGAGGCAGTCACCAGGATGGGTTAGACCAGGGGTTTTTGGTTTTGTTGGTTCTGGGATAGAATGATGGGCGGCGACAGCTCAATACCCACATCTACCCAGTCTGGATTGGAATCTCTTGGGACCCATTTTTCCTTGGGAGGAGTTCCCCCATCTCTGAAGGAGAAGATCCTTTTCCCAGCGTCCTCTGAGGATCCCTCTCCCTCCAATTGGAAGACCTGTACCTCCTCCACAAAATGGGTCTGTTTGGGTCCTTTGTTTCTCCTACCTCCTCTTTGCTCTTTGGGTGGCAGACCTTCAGGGTAGGAGATTTTGTTTCCGGTTCCTGGTATTCCAGGGGCTGTTTACAAGTTGGGAAGGAAGCTTCCTCCAAGGCTTTACTCCCACCTTCCCCTTGTGCCTCCTCCCTGGGAACCGGTGGGTTATCGGGGTGCTGCCCCTGTCATTGTTCTGGAGCACCAGGCCCAGAGTTTGGGGCATTCTGCGGTGGTATGCTCATCTGAGGGTTCTGTTGATCCCTCAGTATGTGACCCAGATCCCGTGCCATATTTTGGACCTGCCGCTCAAGTTGGGAAACCCGCTCAGGTTGATATGGGGTTCTGTTTTCTCCCCTGGGCTGATCCCGGGAAGGGTAGCTATCCCTTCTCTGGTAATACCCTGGGTTGGGAAGATTTGGGTACCCCTCCACCCTTGGCCTCCCCTCTCCCAGATTAGGTGGTCTGGGCTCAGGGAATTGGGGAAAGAAGGATGGATGGTTTTGGGGTTGGAAATTGGGTGGATACCTGGGAAAAAAGTTCTGCCCAGTGTTTGGGGAATTTCTGCCCTCCTGTGGGAAGGTAGGAGGGAAGTTCCCTGGGTCAGGTGCTTGACTGGATACCCCCCCCCTTGGGCTGGGGGAGTCCACACATAACCCAGGATTGGTCTGTTTCCCTTGTAGCGGGGACTTACATAGTCAGGGGAGCGGGGGACCCCATTTGTGGGACTACCTCCTCGACTCCCTGTCTGTGACTGGCCCGAGAGCCTTCTGGGCTGTGAATTATTTGGTGCAGGCAGGTTTTTAGGCCCCCCATCTCCAAATCTAAAACAGGGTCAACCTTTACCTCTGCCACCTTGGCAGCAGCAGAGGTGCTGTTGTTTTGGGGTTTTTCTGCGGATTACTTTTATTTTCTATGGGCTTCTGCACCTCGTAGTTCCGGGTGGCTTGTTCAATGACCCAGTCTAGTGACCTCTTCTCGTGAAAATCTCTCACTAGCTGGGTCATGATGTATTTGGGCAAGGCATGGAAAAAAGTATTGACAAATTCTCTGCTGTCCGTGCGCACCCTTCTGGTGGTCTGCGCAAAGGCACGCTTCAATTCTTGCATGAATTCTTGTGGGGCCTGATCCTCCCCACATTGCAAATTGTAGGCTGCCTTGCGAGCCTCTTGAGGATTTCTATGAACAGAAAAATGATTCAAGATGGCCGCCCTATATGCGGTCCATCTTGAATGGTTTTGGTCCTCCAGCCCTGCAAAGAAACTGGAGTATTCTGGGGAGAATGTCCATTTGACATATTGGATGCAGCCACTGCTGTCCTTCAAATGGAAAGTCTGCATCATTTGCTCATAGAGCTCCAAGTGTTCCCAAACAGAATACTTGGCGTTCTTATGATAAGGCGTGATGACACTCCTTATTGCCTTCATTTGTTTCAATGGGTCCTTAAGCAAGGCCCTTTTTGCCTTATTGGCCTTTTTGGTTCGGGTCACCCTGGTCCATTCATCCTCTGACTCCGCAGCACTGCTCCCAGAGGTGCCCGTCTGATCTTCCAGGTTTTCCCGGATTCTGCAAGCCTGGGAATGGCTGGCAGAATGTGGGGACCTGGTCTCCTGTGTCCTGTAACACTCAGAGGAGTCTTCAGATCTCTCCTTGCTGCCAGGATTTGATGGGAACCCCCCACTGACCTAACTGGGCAGAGGTTATCAGGGTGCCCTTAATGGGCCTTCTCTCCTGGGGTTCCCCACTAAATTGCACTGTGCTTGGGTGCCCATACCCGGATGCCCGCCCCTTCATTCCTGGGTGGTACTGGATTATGAGCCCCATACTTTTGGCTGGATAGTAATCTGCCATCCCTGTGGCCCTGTGCTCATGTGCGCCAGGGGACATGGGGGTGGCAGAGTCCAGGGACTGAGAGGGATGAAGGCCTCTGGTACTAGGGCTTCTGAGGTTATGCTCAGGTGTTTCCCTTTCCCAGCGAACTTCATCTCTGTCAGCCCCTGCTCCCTGTTGCAATGCAAGAGCCTGCGCTTTCAGTTCCTCAGTTAAGGCCTTACTAGACTCTATCAGTCTCTCCTGCATGGCTACCTGTTGTTGGAGCCTATCATTGTGCTGACAGAGAGCCTCATTCTCTCTCTGTGCCTCCTGATTGGTCCTGGAAAACTGGGCCAGTCTTTGCTGCAGGAGGGTTACCTACTGAGCCCCATCCCTACTGGCCTGCTCCTTTCTTGCCAGAGCATCTTCCACCCTCCTGGTGTGCTCTAGCAAGTCGTGATGCTCTTTTTGGAGGTCACACAGCCCCGGGAGGGCCAGGTGATTTTCTTCAATATTTTCTTTTAGTTGGCAGACTTCCTGGCCTAAGGTGGCCCTTTCCTGACTAAGAGCCTGCATCTGTGCCGCCAGGTCATCCCTCTGCCTTTGAAAGGCACTAGCTGTCTGGCACTCTTCCTGAAATTCTGTCTGGGTGTCCAGGTCTTTCAGAATCAGTTGATTGCTCTCCTCTTTTTCTCTATCCAATTGGCTTTGCAGGGTGGCTACCTGCTTTGTGCATGCCCTGTTGAAATCTATCTGTTGCTCCAGCTTTTACTGGCTCTGCAGTAAGGAGTCCAAACTGTCTTGGTGCTCCTTCTGCAAAGCCAGAAATCTGGTATCCTGGTCAGCCTTCTCCTGTTGCAGCATACCCATATCCTCCTTTATTTTAGTGATGTACTGTCTGCTGTCATTTTCTGACTCCTGGCTCCTGAGCAGCCTCTGCTCAGAAGAGTCCAGATCAGATTGGTCCTTCTCTACTGCCAACAGTTGCCTACTTGCCAGATCGTGGCCTTCAGCACATTTGTCCTGCATGGCTCCCATATATAGATATAAATATGCCGCTACCCTGGCAACGTTGTTGTGCTCATCCTTGGCCTTAGGGGCCATATATAGTTCACTCAGGGCCACATGTAAGGGACCCTGATCTCTCCACAATCTGACCCAGTTGTAGTGACCTGTTGTGTGATTGCCTGTAACCATACATTTTGGTCCTGTTCAGACCATTCACCTCTCACAAACAGTTTATGTAAGAGGTGCTCCCTAGATATCTTCATATCTACCAAGGTCGTCATTCTGGAATTTGAGTTCCTTCCTGATTTACCAAAGTTTGTATTTTATTTTGCAAAACAGACCTTCTCCTTAGAGCGTCCCTTTGGGGAGTGCTTTACAGCGTACCACAGCGTGGTGATCCGACCAGATGTATGTATCCCGTCAGTTAGCACGCTGCACAAGTAGTAATTCTAATCCAGAATATCCCGGACGAGCCCCCACTTTGTAAGCGGATTCAATTCAACACTACAGCTAAATCAATGCCTAGTCTGGGATGCTGATGGAAACCCTTATTGATATATTTTTATGTCCAGTTCATGTACTCTGGATGACAACCCTTATATCACACCCCTCTCTTAGAATCCCCCTGACTCCACTGAGCCAAGAAGTAGGTTTGTTTCGGAAATTAAAAGGTTTTATTTGAAACATTAAACTATATATATATATATATATATATATATATATATATATATATATATATCACACTTCTATAGTAAATTAATATTTGATAGCACACTTGTGAGGATGATAGTGATCAACAATGGATAATGTTACAGTGGTACACGCTTTTTGATGGCTTAGAAGTGATATAGAGAGGATGAAGTAGCTCAGAATGCTTTTATGGCTTCAAGGACAATGCAATGATGAATACAATTCAGTACAGAAATAACTTGATATGATTTAGCAAAAGATAATATAAACACTTTTCTTTGGCAATTTACCCCCCCCCCCCTTTGCAATGTAAAAAATGGAAGGAGAGCACACAGTCGTCAAGAATCCCAACAAAATGCAATACGAGATGCAGTTCCCCCCTAGGAAGCTTAGAGAAAAACAGGTATGATTTTAAAACACAGGCCCAAAATGCTTTGAATGTGGTGGCAATGAAGTGAAATGATGCTAAAATTGATTTTAATTCCCTGTATGAGGTTCAGGGTGAGTGATATCTAGTTTATATTAGTTCAGGCTCACTTTAGCAATGCTCTATGAGTAACTAGCAGGTTAAACGAATTTTAGCAAAGGAAAGCAAGGAGCTGCTGATTTTTACATGTGGCTGAAATTGTGCAAAATGTCAAACCGCGGCAAATTTAATTGCGTGCGTCGAGCGTAATTACGGAGGCCCTATAAGGAGTAGCAAGTCGGTTCTAGGTTCGTTGGGAAGCCTAAAATCTTAGCTTTAAGATAATAATAATAATAATAATTTCGCTCCTAGCACAAACGGTTCCAGAGATACGGCCGATTTAGTCAAGGTAGTTTTTCGGATTTGAAATTTTAAAGCTCAGAATGACAGATGACAGTTTTCAGTCTTAAAGATGACAGAATGACACGATTCTAGGAGGCAGTTCTAATAGGCTAAAATAGTTTGGATTAGATTATTTTAGACTAAGAGATTGGTTTTGGCACAGTGAGTACTCACACTTTATTTTTGAAATAAGCCATCAAGGTCTGGTCAGGTTGGATGGAATTTCCGGCGGGTGGTTCTGAAGTCCCGGCTATCTGGGTCAGCTCTGCTCTCTGGGTCTGTCAAGCACCGGTTCTGCTCACAACGGTCTATTTTGTGGTTCTCTCTGGTTCCGGATACAGCACTGCTTTCTGGATACTGCTACAGGTTCTTGTAAATGTTCTTGGCAAAAAGTTCAAATAGCTCGCCCGGCTATTGAATAGTTTGGTTGGTTTTGAGGCCTGCTGAAGAGGATTCAGGTTGTGGATTCAGGCCTCTATGCTACAAATTCTGGAGTTAATTTCTGCTCTCTGGAGATTGATGGATTTGAAGTCTGGATCTCTGGATGTGAAGTCTGAAGTCTCCCGGCAAAGCGTCCCGCAAGAAAGTGGAAAGTGAATGTCCCTACCTGGGTTTCAATGTTCCTTTTTATGTGTTTTGAAAATGGGTGTTTGCCTGGCATAACTGAGCCTGCCCCTCTCTACTTGTCATTGGCCCAATTCTCCCTTCTCCCATAATTGGGGGAAGGAAATGGATTGTCATCATGATGAGGTCTGTTTATGGGTCAGAGGATCCCCCTGGTCAATTTGCCCACAAATCTATATTTGATTCAAATACATATTTCCCAGATACACAAGTGGTTGACATTACATGTACATATTACAGATAAATTAAGACAGGTCCCTCTTCAAGCCCCATGTTCCTGCGAGCTGGGATTCAGAAATGACAACATTTTGCGCTTTTTGGTCGGTTTACCAATATCGGACATTTACCAAAAATTACACAAATGTGCGCAAGGAGTATGGACATTAATTGAGGAAGTGTCCGATTTTTAACATGCAGACATTTGGAGTAAGACCCTATTTTCTGCTAGCAACCCCCCAGAAAACACCACAGGGTCCTAACACCTCTTAAAACGTGCACAGAAAAATCACAAGAATAATGATATTACTTATATAATTTTGACCAGTCCGCACTACGAGTTATCTATCTTTTTTAAATTATGCCCTGGTCAAAAAGGGGTGTGGCTTCCCACATCGGATGGTGGAATAACTGGTTTATCCACTTCCCCCAAGCTCAGCTTGCTAGCTGTCCCTCCCAGTTTCTCCCAAGAGGAAGCCACTTTACGGCCCCCCCCAATATAACATTTGACTGAGTCCAGGACAGGGCTTTGTTCAACTTCCTGCAGTCCCCAGGTGCTCCTCCCCTATCCCAATCAGAGAGGTGTCATCTCCTTTTGGCAGGGGCAGCAGGATGCAGCTAGGCCTGGGAAGAGTGGCTGAGCAGGTTTCTCATGTCGGGGGTAGTTGTCAGGCAGAATTCAGTTAAATGTCACTTTAGTTCCCAGTTTAAATCAAACTTACAATTTATACACATGCAGTTAGAATGCTGATTCTAAGTTCAAAACCATGACATTTAACAGTTGCAACTATGTGACACTCAAAAGTAGGTCACTCATTTAATTTAAACATTTCGATTTTAGTGGTTTTAAATCCAATTTCAATTAAGCTGCTGACATCCACAGCTCAGCTAGTTTTGTTATAAACATTGTTTTGGGCTCTTCATCTTCCCAGATTTTGTATGCACACAACACTTCATTCTGCCAGATGTCTGCAGGTGTTCAGGAAGATTTTTGAATATCCTGCAATGTTCGAAATAGGCACTTTGAACTTGCATTCAGGAAAACAAAGGTGATTTTAAGGGGCTTTTGGTCTAACAACACTGTTATTTTTCCTTTGACACCACCTTTCACCCCTGGCGCTTCCGGGCCATCATGCTGGCACTGGTGGATGGCAGGTTAGACAACCATTTTGGTGTGCGCACAACCGCGCGGTTTTCCTGGTTCTGGGATGGAATGATGGGCGGTGACAGCTCATCCCCACATCCACCCAGTCTATTGATTTAGTTTTGTTCTGGGATAGAATGATTGCCGGCGACAGCTCATCCCCACATCTACCCCGTCTATTGATTTAGTTTTGTTCTGGGATAGAATGATGGGCGGCGACAGCTCATCCCCACATCTACCCCGTCTAATAATTCAACATGGGTCAAAACCCTTGACAAACCCCCCCACCCGACTGCACTTTGAATTTGAGTCGAGGGGGAGTCGGGTGCAAAAAATGTTTTGATCCACACGCTGGTATGTCCGCATCATCTTCTCCCAATTCTGTAGATGGCACAGTTCTGCATCTTTTCCTCCATCCGGTTGGATCGATCGGTTCTCCTTGCCGGTCCTGATGGGAATATTGGGCGGTACCCCGGGCCCCTCGGATCTTTGCTCCCGATCCCTGGGTCGTTCTCCTTGGTCAGTCTCCATGGTTTCATCTCTCCTAGGATGATAAAGCAAAGCGGCAATACACATTCCTAGACATTTTTCCACCACTATTAATGGTGTGGCGAACACATACATTTTATAAATCATAAGATATGAACATATACATTGTTTTTATTTTTTTATTTGGAGACAAGTACATATATATTCAAGAATCACAGAATTTTATATGCTATATGTGGAATATTTTAGGGTTGGAACTGAATTATTCTGGAGCGGCCCCCTCTGGGATTCCAGTGGATTCCTCCAGTTGTTGCAGAGTGTACCTGGGATGGCAACACTTCAGCTGATTAATATGGACGCACTTATCTTCCCCTTCCGCCAAATTACCTTTGGGGATGCGGATTTTGTAAGCAACAGGGGAGATCTTGTCTATAATTTCAAAGGGTCCCTTCCATGTAGGCAAAAATGTTCACTGTTTGGCCTGGTTCCTTTGGAAATTGTATAGATAGACCCGGTCCCTCACCTCGTATACTTTGCTGGTGGTTTTCAGGTCGTGGTGGGTTTCATGCTATCAGCTGATCTTTCTAGATTCCGCTGAGCATAGGCAAAAGCATGTTGAAGGTGTTTCCTTAAATTCTCCACATATTCATGAGTTGTGGAGGCATTTATCAACGTTTGCTCTTGGGTCCTGTAGAGCAAATGCTGGGGAAGCACCATCTTGCGTCCGGTCATCAACTCAAATGGTGACATTTTAGTTGCAGATGAAGGGGTAGATCTGATGGCCATTAGGACCAGAGGTAATCGGATATCCCAACTTGGCCCAGAATCTGCCACAAACCTTTTTAATATGCTCACAATGGTTCGGTTGTATCTCTCTACTGCTCCAGAAGAAGCTGGCCGGTAAGCAATATGTAGCTTCCTTTTGACTCCCAGTATCTCCCACATCTTTGTCATTACCTCGCTGGTGAAATGGCTACCTCTGTCTGACTCAATCCTTTGAGGTAGACCAAAACGGAAAAAGATGTGGTTAATCATCAGGGCAGCTGCTGTTTCTGCCTTGCAATTTGGGGCCGGGAGACATTCCACCCACTTGGTAAACAAGCATGTAATGGTCAACATGTACTTGTTTCCTCTAGATGAGCGAATTACCGGACCTACAAAGTCGATTTGCAAATCTGACCATGGCAGTGTCATCCCCCTCTTTTGGAGAGGCGTACGGTGTGTGAGGGATGATGGCTGAAATTGTGCACACACAAGACACCCCTTCAAGTATTGGTCAAGGTCCTGCCCCATGTGTGGCCAATATGCAATCTCTCTTAAGATTTCTAGTGTTGTGTGAAACCACCTATGACCGGCGGTGGCCGCATAATGGGCGTGACTTAACATCAGGCTTCGGAATGAGTTAGGGACCACCCACCGATCAAGGCCAGCTTGGGATTTCCTTACCAACAAACCGTCTTGGATTCGGAACATCTTTGGACATTTCATCAACACTCTAAGGTCCTCCTTCCCAATGTAATCGGTATCCGTCAGGGGAAAGTTCTCAGGGTCCTCAATGTGTTGGTAAAACTTACCAATTATTGGATCCCCCTCCTGAGCAGTAATCTAATCAGCTTCAGGGGTCTCCTTACTCCATTGTGCAGTTCAAAGATCATTGTGAGCATTTGTCTGGGACCTAGTGATAGCAGTGACCTGGATTTCCCCCAACAGGGACTCTATTTCTATTAGATCCCCTTGGATGGTCCCGGTTTTGGCCAGCTGATCAGCTAAGTCATTTCCAGTTTTGTCTGGTCCCTCTACTTTGGAATGACCCTTGATCTTTTTCCAGTAGATCGTCATCCCATTCGAGGTGACCAGATCATCAATGTTTTGGATTAACTTCCCATGTTTCAAGGGTTTGTTATTAGCACATAACATGCCTCTGGTTTTCCAATTAACCAGGTGCTCCACGAACCCGTTCCGTACATAATCCGAATCTGTGATTATGACCAGTTTGTGGAGTTGATGTTGGACAGCAGTGAGGATGGCCTGATGCACAGCCATCAACTTTGCCACCTGACTACTTCGGGGACCAATTTTGTATCCAGCAGAGGGTTCTGGAAACTCCTTCACCCATGCATTCCCTACGCCGGCCACCAGTTCTTTCTCCCTGTTGTTGTCAACATTGTAAGAGCATCCATCCACATAGACAGTGGGCATTCCCTCACACTTGTCTTCCTCAAAGACTTTGTGTGGGGAATTAAGGTATGCCTCCATGCTGTCCTTGATTTTTAGACTTTCGTCCTCGAGACAGTTTCCTCTGGCACAATCATGCAAGTCAGCCAGACCTTGCGCGAGGGAACTCTTCTTGTTTTGGCCATATCTGACCTCCACAGGAAAGCCTTGCATTGACAGAATCCAGGAAGTAATTCGGGAATTACTCACATTTCCAGCCCGGATTCTGTCACTTTGGGGATATTGCAGAGGCTGGTGTGGAGTCTCCACTATGATGTGTTCCCCCTGGATAAACGGGCGGTAATTCTTCAATGCCCACACCGTTGCCAGGAGTGCCTTCTCACAATCGTTCAATTTTTTATCCACAGAGGATAAAGTTTTGCTCGCATAGGAGATTACTTTATTGACCTTGTCATGCTTTTGGTATAATACTGCCGTCAAGCACATATTAGAGAATCCTGTCTCCAGGAAAAACTCCTTGTTTCTGACAGGGTAAGCTAGGCAAGGCGCTTGTGAGAGGCTTTTCTTGAGTTGTCTTACTGCCTCAGATTGTTCTGGACCCCATTCCAACTTGACCCCCCCCCCTTCAAGAGATGAATCAGGGGTCTGGGGATCTCTGCGTAGCCCTCAATGAACTTTCTGCTGTAATTAGTCAGTCCAAGGAGGCTCCTTATTTCACGCAGAGTTGTGGGATCCTTCAGTTTCTGAAGTGCTTTCACTTTCTTTTCTTGGGGACTGAGACCCTGAGGAGTAATCTCATGCCCCAAGAAATTAACACGGGTTCTACACCACTTTGCTTTCTGAAAGGAATGTTTTGCTCCGGCGGCCCTCAACTGTGTCAGAACATAACGGATCTCCGCTATGGGTCTTCCACAGATGAACTTTTGATGAGGACATCATCTACATAAGCCAGGTTACCCCTCGCACCCAGGTCGGGCATGGCCTTATGTAGGAAAATGTTGAATTAATTGCCGTAGTTGAGGTATCCGAAGGGAGTCCGGGTCCATGTGTACTGCTGGCCCCCAAAGGTAAAAGCCAGTTTTTATTGGTCCTCACTACTGACAGGCACGGTCCAGTATCCATTAGTCAGGTCTATTGCAGTGAATACCTGTGACCTCTGGATATGGGCCAGCCCTTGGTCAATGTAGGGCAGAGGCCATAGGGAAGTATGGACCCGTTTGTTGAGCTCCCTAAGGTCGGCGCAGAGTGTCCACTGGCCTTTTGGCTTTAATATTCCCAGCACTGGATTATTGAAAGTGCTGTGGACTGGACAGATTATTCCCCGGGACTCAAGGTTCTTAATTTTTTCAGTAAGGGACTTCATGGATGCCAGAGGCAAGCGATATTGCTTCACAAACACTGGAGTCATGCCAGGGTCCGTGGGAATTGTTGTCGTGTGGATGTCGGTGCGACCACAGTCATATGAGTCTACCGCAAAGAGATCTTGGAAATCCAAGAGAACTTGTTTCAACTTTTGCTTCTGTTCCAGAGTCACACAGGCATCAGCTAGGTTGACTCTCTCCTCCACCATCTGCCTGAAGCCTGGAAAGACTTCTGGTTTTGCCATCTCAGCGGCCTCCTCCAGCTGGGTGGAGAAGTCCCTGGTCAGAGTGCTGATTTGGACCGGAGGCTTCAGGTGGGAAAGGCAGCCCTCATGGACCTGGAAAATCACCTCATCCCCTCTGAAGTCACAAGTCACATCTTCCTTACCATAAGGGCAAGAAGTGTACACCAGGAAGTTCCGCCCATGCCGGGTGAAAATCCTGTCTGGTGTTGTATTGTCCTCACTGTCACTGTCAAAACATTCCTTGGGGATCGGTCCTAACAGTTCAAAAAATGTCGGTCATCAACCGCCATTCCAATGATGGTGCCTGCGGCTAGAGTAATACTCTGTAAGTCGCTGTTATCCACCTCTATTGGAATGGTGTCATGTTCTATGTTGACTAATGGAGTTGGGTTTACCCCTAACCCTTGTTGTTGGAGAGAAGCATTTAGATCAATATAAGCATCAGGGCTTTTCAATTTTTGTCCTCTTTTAACTTTCACTTCCAGGGAGAATTGTCGGGTCCTTTCCGGGATGGTGAATTCCTCTTTAATCTGAATTTCAACTGCATAAGGTAGCAATTGAGCTGACCTAAATGCTCTTTCTTGATCATCAAAGCCCATGGGATTATCCGCTAATCGAGACCAAGCTTTGAAGTTTATTAGGTCCAAACTAATGGCGAAGCGATTGAGAATGTCACTGCCTAAGTAAAAGGCGGCAGTGATGCCTCGCACGACCCAACAATTATGGACTGTGCTCTTGTTGCCAATGGAGATTTTGAGCATACACCTGCTTGGCAGGAGATGTTTGGAATTGGGTGTTTCCAGATCCATTTCCCATTTGTCTATCAGTTTGAATGTGGGAATGGCTGGATCTTTTGGGAGTTGGCGGAACATGGCTTTGCTGATGAAGCTCTTACCATTGTTCACACACACTCGGGCGAGAACAGAGTCCTTCCGATCATTTAACTGAACAGGGATGAACCACTGCTCTCCAATTTGCTGAATATCAGCCAGGCTCTGAGCTGATTTCACATCTTTCTGGACTATAGGAGTGGGAGTGTCTGATTGTGGATTGGTAAAGAATTTCAGAGTGTTTCCTTCCAGTGTGGAATACCACCTTAAACTGGAAGGAAGGTTGATTTTCAGAAATAGAGAGGACCCCCCATCACCAGGCTGTTGTCCTACTGCTATTACTGTCACGTCTGGAATTTGGTTGTTCTGGAAGTGAAATTCTACTTGGTCAGATTTTTGTTCAACCATGTGGCAGGTGCCGTTTAAACTAACATGGTTGACACTCTGTTTTAATTTTATTGGTCGGCTAGTCAGGGTCCAGAGGACCTTGTTTACACAATCTATTAGGGGTGACAACCTTCTCAGGAGGTCATTCCCTAGTAAACATGGGGTACCCTCTGGAGTCACTACTATGACCAGGTGTTTCACCTTGTGTCGCCCAATTTTTATGTCCAAGTCTGCAGTCCCTTCGACGGGAATTTCCTTCCTGTCAAAGTTCTGCAGTTGTCCAGGAAGAGAGGTGAGAGGAATATGGTAATTCTCCCCCCTTCCTGCATTTAGTTCATCAAACGCCCTTTTGGACAGAAGGGGAGTTTGGGATCCAGTGTCCACCAGTGCCAAAATTGTACCCTGCCCCTGTACTTGTACCGGGGCATAATATCTTCCCTCCTTCTCCTCAAGGGGGCACAGATAATGCACATTTTTGGACAACTGGTGGGCTAACTTTCTGGTTTTGGACATTGCTAGCGAAGAGATTTGGGCAGAAATCTGTGAAGAGCCTGGGGAATCTGAAAGAAAAAGTTGGCAATTGGAAATGGTTTCGGGTCCTGGGCCGCCCCCCCCTTTTTGGAGGCAGTCATCAGGATGGGTTTGACCCATGGGATTTTGGTATTGTTGGTTCTGGGATAGAATGATGGGCGGCGACAGCTCAATCCCCATATCTACCCAGTCTGTTGATTCGGTTTTAGGTTCCCCGGGTTCCGGTTCTGGGCCGCCCCTGCCTTTTGGGAGGCAATCACCAGGATGGGTTTGAACCAGGGGTTTTTGGTTTTGTTGGTTCTGGGATAGAATGATGGGCGGCGACAGCTCAATCCCCACATCTACCCAGTCTGGATTGGAATCTCTTGGGACCCATTTTTCCTTGGGAGGAGTTCCCCCATCTCTGAAGGAGAATATCCTTTTCCCAGCGTCCTCTGAGGATCCATCTCCCTCAAATTGGAAGACCTGTACCTCCTCCACAAAATGGGTCTGTTTGGGTCCTTTGTTTCTCCTACCTCCTCTTTGCTCTTTGGGTGGCAGACTTTCAGGGGTAGGAGATTTTGTTTCCGGTTCCTGGTATTCCAGGGGCTGTTTACAAGTTGGGAAGGAAGCTTCCTCCAAGGCTTTACTCCCCCCTTCCCCTTGTGCCTCCTCCCTGGGAACCGGTGGGTTATCGGGGTGCTGCCCCTGTCATTGTTCTGGAGCACCAGGCCCAGAGTTTGGGGCATTCTGCGGTGGTATGCTCATCTGAGGGTTCTGTTGATCCCTCAGTATGTGACCCAGATCCCGTGCCATATTTTGGACCTGCCGCTCAAGTTGGGAAACCCTCTCAGGTTGATACGGTGTTCTGTTTTCTCCCCTGGGCTGATCCCGGGAAGGGTAGCTTTCCCTTCTCTGGTAATACCCTGGGTTGGGAAGATTTGGGTACCCCTCCACTCTTGGCCTCCCCTCTCCCAGATTAGGTGGTCTGGACTCAGGGAATTGGGGAAAGAAGGATGGATGGTTTTGGGGTTGGAAATTGGGTGGATACCTGGGAAAAAAGTTCTGCCCAGTGTTTGGGGAATTTCTGCTCTCCTGTGGGAAGGTAGGTGGGAAGTTCCCTGGGTCAGGTGCTTGGCTAGATCCCCCCCCATTGGGCTGGGGGAGTCCACACATAACCCAGGATTGGTCTGTTTCCCTTGTAGCAGGGACTTATATAGTCAGGGGAGCGGGGGACCCCATTTGTGGGACTACCTCCTCGACTCCATGTCTGTGACTGGCCCGAGGGCCTTCTGGGCTGTGAATTATTTGGTGCAGGCAGGTTTTTAGGCCCCCCCATCTCCAAATCTAAAACGGGGGCAACCTTTACCTCTGCCACCTTGGCAGCAGCAGGGGTGCTGTTGGTTTTGGGGTTTTTCTTCGCATTACTTTTATTTTCTATGGGCTTCTGCACCTCGTAGTTACGGGTGGCTTGTTCAATGACCCAGTCTAGTGACCTCTTCTCGTGAAAATCTCTCACTAGCTGGTGTTATGATCTCTGCTTCCAAAAGGTCAGGGTTTTCCCAACTCCCTAGGAAGCAGATCCATAACCCAGGTTCCGAGTGCCAACCAGTCCCAATTGGGACCTTTTGGACCCAGTCCTGGCGCCAGTGGCACCAGGCTCATAAATATGGCCAGTCCCAGCGCTGGAAGCGCCGGGCTCATAATGCTTGGGTGGACTTACCTGCAGCAGACCATGCTGCTTACTTGCCTGCCAGTTGAGTCTCTGATCCTCTTCTGTTTGGAACTACTTTTCCTGTTGGGTGGGGCAGGAGCCACTCCCTAGATTCAGAACACTGGAACTCTTCTGGAAAGCAGGAACTCTTTTCTTACCTAGGCGTGGCTGTGGAAGGAGACACCTAAGCACTACAGGAGGCTATTTAAACCACACCCGATGGATGAATCTTGCTTTGCGTTATTCTGCATCCTCAGCAGCAGAACGCTCATCGTGTCTTCTGCATCTGATCCTGGGCCTAAGGAAAAAGGCTTACCATCCTGAATCCAGTCTTCAGCAACACCTATAAAGACAAGAAAGAACAGGTTAGCATTACGGTCTTCAGTGACAGCTCTTCACCTACCTGGTCCATCGGCTGTCACCAACGCCTCGCGCTGCATTCCGGCATCTGAAAGACAAAGGCTTACCTACTCTTCGTGCGCTCCGGAGGTCTTCACACTGCATTCCGGCATCGGAAAGACAAAAGCTTACCAACTCTTCGCACGCTCCGGAGGCCTTCGGCGCTGCATCCCGCATCTGAAAGACAAAACAAGGTGCGTTTAAAGACATTGGGGAACTTTAATACTCACGTGCCATTACTCCTTTCCACATCTAACCCAGTGGGTATTCCGGCACCCTGCAGCCGCCCCGAACTTGTACCTGCAAAATAAAAAGACAGTTAGAGCGCATCGTGAAGCAGGCAACAAGCGCTTACTTACGTGCTTCCAGGCGCTTCTATTCATCACACGGGCTCCATCTTCAACTCACTTCAGCCCGCCATCCGCCATCGCTGGAACCCTGCAAAACAAGAGACATCATTACTAAAGACTTTAAAGACATTAGAATTACTCGAAACTTACCGTTCGTGCAGTAAACGACGGACAGCAGTCCTCTGAAGTCAAGAGGCCTGCCCCCCTTACAGCACCCTGCCTCTAGGCAGATGGAGAGCACGGCGTTCACTTACCTAAGACATCTTACCCTTCGAGCCAGACATACAGTGCACAGAGGTCCAGCCCAAAGAGCCAGCCGTGTGTTACACATCACCTTTGAAGATACGGTATACGCCCAGTCAAGACCGGCGCCTCTACGGGAATCAGGTGAGCGTTACAGCTGGGTCATGATGTATTTGGGCAAGGCATGGAAAAAAGTATTGACAAATTCTCTGCTGTCCGTGCGCACCCTTCTGGTGGTCTGCGCAAAGGCATGCTTCAATTCTTGCACACATTCTTGTGGGGCCTGATCCTCCCCACATTGCAAATTGTAGGCTGCCTTGCAAGCCTCTTGAGGATTTCTATGAACAGAAAAATGTTTCAAGATGGCCGCCCTATATGCGGACCATCCTGAATGGTTTTGGTCCTCCAGCCCTGCAAAGAAACTGGAGTATTCTGGGGAGAATGTCCATTTGACGTACTGGATGCAGCCACTGCTGTCCTTCAAATGGAAAGTCTCCATCATTTGCTCATAGAGCTCCAAGTGTTCCCAAACAGAATACTTGGCATTCTTATGATAAGGCGTGATGACACTCCTTATTGCCTTTATTTGTTTCAATGGTTCCTTAAGCAAGGCCCTTTTTGCCTTATTGGCCTTTTTGGTTCGGGTCACCCTGGTCAATTCATCCTCTGACTCAGCAGCACTGCTCCCAGAGGTGCCCGTCTGATCTTCCAGGTTTTCACGGATTCTGCGAGCCTGGGAATGGCTGGCAGAATGCGGGGACATGGTCTCCTGTGTACTGTAACGCTCAGAGGAGTCTTCAGATCCCTCCTTGCTGCCAGGATTTGATGGGAACCCCCCCACTGACCTAACTGGGCAGAGGTTTTCAGGATGCCCTTAATGGGCCTACTCTCCTGGGGTTCCCCACTAAATTGCACTGTGCTTGGGTGCCCATACCCGGATGCCCGCCCCTCCATTCCTGGGTGGTACTGGCCTATGAGCCCCATAATTGTGGCTGGATAATAATCTGCCATCCCTGTGGCCCTGTGCTCATGTGCGCCAGGGGACATGGGTGTGGCAGAGTACAGGGACTGAGAGGGATGAAGGCCTCTGGTACTAGAGGGTGGCTACCTGCTTTGTGCATGCCTTGTTGAAATCTATCTGTTGCTCCAGCTTTTTCTGGCTCTGCAGTAAGGAGTCCAAACTGTCTTGGTGCTCCTTCTGAAAAGCCAGAAATCTGGTATCCTGGTCAGCCTTTTCCTGTTGCAGCATATCCATATCCTCCTTTATTTTAGTGATGTACTGTCTGCTGTCATTTTCTGACTCCTGGCCCCTGAGCAGCCTCTGCTCAGAAGAGTCCAGATCAGATTGTGCCTTCTCTACTGCCAACAGTTGCCTACTTGCCAGATCTTGGCCTTCAGCACAGTTGTCCTGCATGGCTCCCATATATAGATATAAATATGCCGCTACCCTGGCAATCTTGTTGTGCTCATCCTTGGCCTTAGGGGCCATATATAGTTTACTCAGGGCCACATGTAAGGGACCCTGATCTCTCTACATATCCGACCCAGTTGTAGTGACCTGTTGTGTGATCTCCTGTAACCATACATTTTGGTCCTGTTCAGACCATTCACCTCTCACAAACAGTTTATGTAAGAGGTGCTCCCTAGCTATCTTCATATCTACCAAGGTCGTCATTCTGAAATTTGAGTTCCTTCCTGACTTACCGAAGTTTGTATTTTATTTTGCAAAACAGACCTTCTCCTTAGAGCGTCCCTTTGAGGAGTGCTTTACAGTGTACTACAGCGTGGTGATCCGACCGGATGTATGTATCCCGTCAGTTAGCACGCCGTATTAAGCTGCACAAGTTGTAATTCTAATCCAGAATATCCCGGACAAGCCCCCACTTTGTAAGCGGATTCAATTCAACACTACAGCTAAGTCAATGCCTAGTCTGGGATGCTGATGGAAACCCTTATTGATATATTTTTATGTCCAGTTCATGTACTCTGGATGACAACCCTTGTATCACACCCCTCTCTTAGAATCCCCCTGACCCCACTGAGGCAAGAAGTAGGTTTGTTTCGGAAATTAAAAGGTTTTATTTGTGAAATTAAACAATATATATATATATATATATATATGTATATATCACACTTCTATAGTAAATTAATATTTGATAGCACACTTGTGAGGATGATAGTGATCAACAATGGATAATGTTACAGTGGAACACTCTTTTTGATGGCTTAGAAGTGATATAGAGAGGATGAAGTAGCTGAGAATGCTTTTATGGCTTTAAGGACAATGCAATGATGAATAAAATGCAGTACAGAAATAACTTGATATGATTTAGCAAAAGATAATATAATCACTTTTCTTTGGCAATTCACCCCTTGCAATGTAAGAAATGGAAGGAGAGCACACAGTCGTCAAGAATCCCAACAAAATGCAATACGAAATGCAGTTCCCCCCTAGCAAGCTTAGAGAAAAACAGGTATGATTTTAAAACACAGGCCCAAAATGCTTTGAATGTGGTGGCAGTGAAGTGAAATGATGCTAAAATTGATTTTAATTTCCTGTAGGAGGTTCAGGGTGAGTGATATCTAGTTTATATTAGTTCAGGCTCACTTTAGCAATGCTCTATGAGTAACTAGCAGGTTAAACGAATTTTAGCAAAGGAAGGCAAGGAGCTGCTGATTTTTACACGTGGCTGAAATTGTGCAAAATGTCAAATCGCGGCAAATTTAATCGCGTGCGTCGAGCGTAATTATGGAGGCCCTATAAGGAGTAGCAAGTCGGTTCTAGGTTCGTTGGGAAGCCTAAAATCTTAGCTTTAAGATAATAATATTAATAATTTCGCTCCTAGCACAAACGGTTCCGGAGATACGGCCGATTTAGTCAAGGTAGTTTTTCGGATTTGAAATGTTAAAGCTCAGAATGACAGATGACAGCTTTCAGTCTTAAAGATGACAGAATCACACGATTCTAGGAGGCAGTTCTAATAGGCTAAAATAGTTTGGATTAGATTATTTTAGACTAAGAGATTGGTTTTGGCACAGTGAGTACTCACACTATATTTTTAAATAAGCCGTCAAGGTCTGGTCAGGTTGGACGGAACTTCCGGCGGGTGGTTCTGAAGTCCCGGCTATCTGGGTCAGCTCTGCTCTCTGGGTCTGTCAAGCACTGGTTCTGCTCACAATGGTCTGGTTTGTGGTTCTCTCTGGTTCCGGATACAGCAATGCTTTCTGGATACTGCTACAGGTTCTTGTAAATGTTCTTGGCAAAAAATTCAAACAGCTCGCCCGGCTGTTGAATAGTTTGGTTGGTTTTGAGGCCTGCTGAAGAGGATTCAGCTTGTGGATTCAGGCCTCTCTGCTACAAATTCTGGAGTTAATTTCTGCTCTCTGGAGATTGATGGATTTGAAGTCTGGATCTCTGGATGTGAAGTCTGAAGCCTCCCGGCAAAGAATCCCGCAAGAAAGTGGAAAGTGAATGTCCCTACCTGGGTTTCAATGTTCCTTTTTATGTGTTTTGAAAATGGGTGTGTGCCTGGCATAACTGAGCCTGCCCCTCTCTGCTTGTCATTGGCCCAATTCTCCCCTCTCCCATGATTGGGGGAAGGAAATGGATTGTCATCATGATGAGGTCTGTTTATGGGTCAGAGGATCCTTCCCAGGTCAATTTGCCCACAAATCTATATTTGATTCAAATACATATTTCCCAGATACACAAGTGGTTGACATTACATGTACATATTACAGATGAATTAAGACAGGTCTCTGTTCAAGCCCCATGTTCCTGCGAGCTGGGATTCAGAAATGACAACATTTTGCGCTTTTTGGTCGGTTTACCAATATCGGACATTTACCAAAAATTGCACAAATGTGCGCAAGGAGTATGGACATTAATTGATGAAGTGTCAGATTTTTAACATGCAGACATTTGGAGTAAGACCCTATTTTCTGCTAGCAACCCCCCATAATACACCACAGGGTCCTAACACCTCTTAAAACGTGCACAGAAAAATCACAAGAATAATGATATTACTTATATAATTTTGACCAGTCCGCGCTATGAGTTATCTATCTTTTTAAAATTATGCCCTGGTCAAAAAGGGGTTTGGCTTCCCACATCACATGGTGGAATAACTGGTTTATCCACTTCCCCCAAGCTCAGCTTGCTAGCAGAAGCACTGCCCCTCCCAGTTTCTCCCAAGAGGAAGCCACTTTACGCCCCCCCAATATAACATTTGCCTGAGTCCAGGACAGGGCTTTGTTCAACCTCCTGCAGACCCAGGTGCTCCTCCCCTAACCCAATCAGAGAGGTGTCATCTCCTTTTGGCAGGGGCAGCAGGCCTGGGAAGAGTCGCTGAGCAGGTTTCTCCTGTCGGGGGTAGTTGTCAGGCAGAATTCAGCTAAATGTCACTTTAGTTCCCAGTTTAAATCAAACTTACAATTTTTACACATGCAGCTAGAATGCTGATTCTAAGTTCAAAACCATGACATTTAACAGTTGCAACTATGTGACACTCAAAAGTAGGTCACTCATTTAATTTAAACATTTCGATTTTAGTGGTTTTAAATCAAATTTCAATTAAGCTGCTGACATCCACAGCTCAGCCAGTTTTGTTATAAACATTGTTTTGGGCTCTTCATCTTCCCAGATTTTGTATGCACACAACACTTCATTCTGCCAGATGTCTGCTGGTGTTCAGTAAGATTTTTGAATATCTAGCAATGTTCGAAATAGGCACTTTGAACTTGCATTCAGGAAAACAAAGGTGATTTTAAGGCGCTTTTGGTCTAACAACACTGTTATTTTTCCTTTGACACCACCTTTCACCCCTGGCGCTTCCGGTCCATCATGCTGGCACTGGTGGGTGACAGGTTAGACAACCATTTTGGAGTGCGCACAACCGTGTCGTATTCCTGGTTCTGGGAAGGAATGATGGGCGATGACAGCTCATCCCCACATCCACCCAGTATATTGATTTAGTTTTGTTCTGGGATAGAATGATGGGCGGCGACAGCTCATCCCCACATCTACCCCGTCTATTGATTTAGTTTTGTTCTGAGATAGAATGATGGGCGGCGACAGCTCCTCCCCACATCTACCCCGTCTAATAATTCAACATGGGTCAAAACCCTTGACACACTCGACAGTTCAGGGTCGAAAGCCCTATTATTATACACAGGATGAGACATAGTCCTACCTTCTGCTGAAACATTTGCCTCAATGTTGAAACTTTTTCAAGACTAGTGAGAATTGAGGGGGGTCTAAATCAACACATTTAAAATGATCATATTTATTGCAGGAGCAGGAAGGATCTGCACAAGAACTTGTGGGGTTAACTTTGGCCTTGTTTCTTTCTTAGAGGTGTTCAGGTCATGTCTTTTGCGGAATTCTAAAAAGGTCTAACAAGAATGAACACGGCCAAATAACATGTTTTCGGGAAGGTGCCAACCTGAGAGGGTTTACAACCCCATTTTAGATCAATGTACCTTTCGCATAGGAGAAATATCAATTTGCATATCAGTCTTGGACAACCGACTTCGACAGTCCTACACTGAAATGGTAGGCAATTTCTCTGCTACGAACGATCCAGTGAGCTAAAATTTAATTGTAGACTCTCCTGAGTGGGAGAAATTCCATAGAACAGGGTATTTGACCCATGTTCATTCTCAGTAGAGTTGCTCCCACACCCTTGTTTAATTTGTAAGACTTGGGGTTTCACCGTAAGCAACCCAGGGTAATCAAAACTTGGACCCCTTGCTCACTGTGGCCCAGAAAGGCCCAGCATCACCTCACCAACATGTGTCTGGGGTTGCTGATGGTACTTTTGTTCAGAGGAGAATTGCATATCATTTAGGTGCTGGACTGCCCTTGGGGTGAGACCAGACTGTTATGCAAATGGTTAGTTCTCCTCTGTGAAGGATACAGCGAGCTTAAAAGTGGTTGTAGACCATCCAGAGTAGATTGAAAAGCACATAAATTGGTGTTCTCCTTTTTGCAATATGCTATATTTACAAATTGAGCCCCAATGCCTTGCATCAAATACATGCTTGGCTAGAGGCATTTACATGGATTCTTATGGAATTTGCCAGCATTGCTGATGAATTCCGCAGGAATCCAATGCCTTTTCGCTAGCATCAAAATCATATTCCGGCAGAAAGGGATTTGGGTTTCTATGGTGGTGGAGTAGATGGGTGCGGTGGATCAAATCTTACAAACTGTGCCCCCACTCCACCATCAAGGTCTTCCAAAATCTACTGATTTGTAAAATGCATGCATGAAGATTTTACCCATGATTTTTATGCAGGCAGTTTAAGAAGTAGCAGTTTTATAATGCCCCGTGTGGTGTATTAAGCCAGTCTCTTTCTTCTTACAATGCTGTGGTGTGGTGTGCAATGCCTGAAAGCCCTTGCAGGGTGTAATATATATGGGTACAAACTGAAAGTGCAGCAGCTTGTGCCTATAATCCGTGGATTACTTTCTGCTTTTGCAACATATTCTGCCACATATTTCATGAATAATATAGCCACCATCAGTCTACCTTCTTAGCTTGGACGATTGAATACATTCGCCTATACGGTAGGGACTGCTCTAACAGCTAATCCCATCTTTCTGGTATCATTCAATATGTACACTCTTGAGGTCTATTAGGAAACATCAGAAAAAGCCCCTGTATGTCATTCCTGAGTGTGAAATAAATCTTAGTGGCAACACCAATTCGCGTCCATTTTCTTAATACTTACAGTCAATATGAATTCCCTTGCTTCAGCTTCACAACTCCAGGATTCACTAACTCCAGCATTAGACCAGGTGTCTATGAGATAGTGATACCTTTGATGTTATCCAAACGCAGCTGTGGGAGTAAAACACCAACTTGGTTAGTTAAGCATGCAGACTGCCAAGAGCCCAAATACTGCAATCTACTGTAGAAGAGGAGCCAAAAGCCTCTACCGGAAGTCCCGCTCTTAAGCTACCTATATGTAGGGAACCAGAATTAGTGATGAGAAAGATACCTGTAATGATGGCAATAACGTGAGCAGCCTTTGAAGCAAAATATCCATTGAGAAAACATTTCTGTATGTATCTACAAAGAGCTGATAGTCTCTTAGGGAAGATCCCTGAAGATCGAGAGAAGAACTAAAGAACATACTGGTGACGTCACATGACATAAAGTGACACACCGAGAAGAGATGACAGAAGAGAAAGAAAGGAGAACATATAGAATCCTGTGGTGAAGTAAAGGATCGAATTACTTTTACAGGTAAAATGAAGATTACACATGTGAAGAGCATGGTAGAAAATGCAAATCATTTTATAATTGTACAGATGCTGCAAATGCAAGTAGACTAAGTAATCATAAAGGCTGGCTATACGTAGCAAATAGATTTTGGCAATGCGCCAAGGTATATATGCATAGGAAATCTGGATCTTCCACATCATGTTTTAGCAAATTGAGACCCTATGAACATGGAAGCTGAAATTGTGGCGCAGTTTAATAAAAATAGCTGATGAGGAAAAAGGAATTCAAGAAGGCTTGTCTGGCCCAGTGTCAAAAGGCCAGTGCAGCCAAGAACTGGTTGTCGAGCTTCAAAAGAAACAATGAATGCAAGAGGCGGGCCAAGCCCTGCCAAGGTACAGGAAAGGACAATGAGTGCCAAGTTGTATTTGTTTTAAAACCATTAAATACAGCAACGAAGCTCGAAACGTGGTCTCCAGTCATGGGACCTAGATGAAAATAGACTTGGGCAGATGACGCTGAGGTGAGAAGATGCAAGTATACCCATACTCCCTTTTATTCCCAGGAGTTGTGCAGCGTTAAGGCTAATTGGATGACGGTAAGTAAGAGTGATGATAGATGTTGGGTTAATTGGGTGGGGGGATGGTCAAGCCCTACCCACCCGCACCTGGGGTATCAGCTTGCGTTCTGCTAGCAAGTGGAATGTTCCAGAAGGGTACAAGCGTACCAACCAATTATAGAGGGCCACCTATCAAAGAGCCCTATAGTTTGTGACTCAATAAAACGTTGTGAATTTTATAATGATGAAGATGACTTGCACTAGAGAAGGGCTTAGTTGCCCACCTGATAACAGAGACCCTATCAGAACCCCACACCCCACAGAAAGTATATGTAGATGTTTCACATAGACCTATCACAAGCCAGTTTAAGTTTTACAGTTTGCCACGTAGTGTGACCTCACTGATGATAAACATTTACTATATAAATGTTTTTTTTAATGAAAATCAGAGAGACCTTGCCATGAGTCGTTCATCGATGTCCGTTGTACTCCCTGTTCTAGATAATTGTTAATAAAACAGCGTTCCCTATGCCACCTTTCTGAGTCAATCTTTTTATTGATTTTTAAGCAACTTCTGCATCCCCTTCCTTCCCATAAGTGCACCACCTTGTCTTAGAGGGCACTATACAGGTTCACTACTATGGTCATTTCCCCTTTGATCCCACCCAATCTATGGATAGGAGTGGTTTTGGGGCTGGTACTGCCTTCTCGAGTAGTAAATGCTTCTTTCTAGTTTAGGGTGTACTGTGTACTAAAGTACACCATGCTGGACTAGGGCCATTGAATAGTACATCTCAAGATAATGAACTCTCAACCCATCAGACTCAAGATGAAGCAACAATGGAATGCGCATTTAAGGTTTTCACAATGCCAACGATATTCGGAGTATTTTTATCTGGGCGTCTTAAGTAGATCATTATATACATGACATTAAGGGAGAGTTGCACCCTGGGCGGCGGAGCCAGCATATCAGGTGGCTAGGAACATGGGCTTGCCACGCTGGTGTAAGCTTGCATTCTAAGCCGCTGGCATCCGGCTCCCCCCCCACTATTTTCCCCCACCTTCTGTCCCCATTTTATTTTTTTCTTTATTGACCCCCCTTACTTATTTTTGCTGTGGCGGCCCTCGCTGCTGCAGCAGCACCTTCCTCTCAGCTTCCTACAGCGGCCATGGCATGGGAAGAAGGGCTCTGAAAGGCGGCCATGGTGGCCATGTTGGTAAAATATTTTCCTACCTACAACAGGACACGTGCGGCGTCCCATTGTAGTAAGGCAAAACCTTTTTTTAGCACCCCCGTTTGCCGATTTGGTAACTCGGGTTGCTAATGGCCTTATGTACTCATTCCACGGACAACACTGGGGGTAAGGGCCCATCACCTACGTTAATGGCCCTCGCTTCTCTCGAGCCATTAACTGGGGCTGCAGGCCCTTACCTCCCAGTGTTGCCCGTAGAACAGGTACATAACGCCACACTATTAACTCATACCCATAGATCGGAAGCCCTCGTCCAGTATGTCTTTTTCTCAAAATGTATTCATCAGACAATGGACCAGCCTGATATGCAAATTAATATTTCTCCTCTGTGAAGGGTGCAATGAGCTAAGACGTGGTTGTAGACCCTTCAGAGTGGAAGCAATTCCATACAACAGGGTATTTGATCTATTTTCGTTCTCAGTAGAGGGACTCCCACACCCTTATTTAATATGTCTTTTGAGAGTTCGTTTTCCATCAAGTGGGAGCTGGATCAGTCAGGGTGTTAAGAGTGCTCGTTATTGTGGGATGTATTAACCCACTTATGCTCTGCCCTGCAGCATCACTGTGTACTGATGGGACCAGAATTATCAAAATGGCCGCAAAACCCCTATGCGCTCCAAAACCTATGAAAATGGCGCTCTATAAAGCCCAAAAAGATGGCTGCCAAATCTACCATGCGTGTTGTCAGTGTTGGAATGGAGACCTCACTCCTGAAACATGTCACTGGGCTTCACAACACGTAAAAATGGAGACTGCATGAAAAGCAGTGTTTTGCTGAAAGGAATCCAGAATCTTGTTTTCAAAACCTTTTTCTTGGTTGCTGAAACTGCAGAATGCTGGTCCAAAACACCATAAAACATCCAATATTCTTGTTGAGTGTTACTAGTCACTTCATTCAAGAAATCATTATGAACATACAATGTCATCAAAAGCTGGATTTGTCATCTGGAAAAATGTGCCTACCTGTGAAATCTGTCAAAATCTGGGCGCAGTACCAGCGGCCGCCTGTAGGACAGCTGTGAGTGGATTGCAGCATAAGGATTTAAACTTGTACAACTGAAATCTAATGTCTGAAATTTAAGTGACCTGTCATTGAGAGTAACTTAGGTTGTCACTATTTATATCTCATGGTTTAGAAGCTGAAATAAGTGTTACAGCTGTTTGTTTGGAAATTAAACCAAGAACAAATTGCAACAAAATGAAATTCAAATTTAAGCCTCACTCCAAGCCAAACCAGTATAACAACTTCTTCCCACAAAGGTCAGGCCCCTCTCACGCTTCTGCAGGAACTCACACCCACGTGATGATTAAGGGGTGGGAGGAGATTTTGGGCTGCTGTGGGAAGAGAACAATGGACTTCCTCCAGCTCAAGGAGATGCTAATCAGGAAGGATCGTAAATGGCCTCTGCCAGAACGAAATGGGAGGAGATTGCTCGTGAGCTGCAAGAAGTGGAAGGAGGCGGGGACAGACAACCACTTGTTGATTCACAAGGACAAAAAGCAACTTTTTAAAAAGACTGATCATTTACTGTATAAGATTGGGACAAATATGTAAACCCCAGAATTGTGAATTTAATTTTTGGCTGCACATTTTAAGAGGTGCTAGAACTCTGTGCTATGTTCTGGGAAGTAACCGTGAAAATTATGGATTTGCAGCAAATGTCTTTATGTCAAAAGCATGAAACTTCACACGCTTATGCCCCTATACAAGGCGCACATTTGTGGAAATTTGCTCTGAAATTGGACCATGTGTTCCGGACAAAAAGGGGTAAATTCTGTCAAAAGCAGGCCCAAGATCCTACAGCGACGGGGCTTGGAAGAGAATCTGCTCCACAAAATATGTAATTTATATATGTTATTGTTAGAAAGATTGCACACTTGTAAATATGTATTGTACAAAAAGTAGGTTTTATGTTCAAAAGCCAAAATGAGGATTCTCTGACTCATAAACCAACATCATCATGGTGACACCCTGTTTTCTCCTCCAATCAAGGGAGAGAGGAGACTCTAGCCTATAGCCTGGAAAGTGTGCGCGCTTAGGATAATCCAGCATACACACCCCCTTATCATATGTATAAATAGAGAAAGATGAGGACTTAGAGAGACACACAGATTCACCCACTAACCTATTGCTGTCGGAGCACCCTGTCAGAGAACATAACATCTTCCTTGCTCCTGACTCCAGAAACTTGGCAAGCTGAAAGGCCCATTCCATTAGTTGAACCATTTTCAACTAGGCCTTGAATTTCAAAAACCAGAAATAATCCCACAAAATATAAGGGGAACAAAAGAAACAGCCAGGCGGTGCTGTAACTTCTTTCCTGCTAAAATAATTATTACCAGAATCAAAAGACCCAATCCAGTTGTGCTGTGCTGTGCTGTGACCAGAGAGCCATTGCAGACCCAGTCCAGTCGCACTGTTCCGTGCAGACCAGAGCACCTTGCTGTCCAGTTCGGTGTGCCCAGCAGAATTTCTGAGCAGAATCCCTGATCTTGACGGACCAGAATTCCTGACGGTTCTGTTCAAACATATATAGTGAGCATCCATAGAATAGGACTGTGTCACTAGCATATGTACTATCCATAGTCTATCCCTATCCAAATCCATCTTATATTGTCTTCTGAACCTGATCGTGTTAGGATACTTTTGAATTGTCAGAACTTCTTGCGTTAAGTCTCTCATTTGTATTTAATTTCATAAATCATTAGGGTTGTGAACAAATAATTTGAATCCCAGAAAGGAATTTATTATCCACCACATGAAGGGTCCCTGGCCAGGATTGGTGGAGAGTCATGTGTGGCATTCTCTTTTTCTCTAGTCATAATCTAGTGTAAAGAAATTCCAGGTGTCTTGTTAAAGTCCATTTCTGTTAACCATTTTTGTGCCTATTTAAAAACGACCTCCACTAAAACGTCCATAACTTTCTCAATGTTGATGCTAGAAAAAATATTTAAATGTCTGCTTGTAGATAACAGTCTCAGCTTTGCATAAAACACCGCATTCCAAATCAAATAGTTTTCCCGCAATCGCGATTACCGCGCACGGAAATGTTTGCCGCAAATTTTGTTCTAGGAAAATTCTGTCACGTGTAAAACAGCTTTCAAATGCATCCAACCTCAGTTTTAAGTTTTACATTGCTTATTAGTGTCAAATCATTGCCAGTATTTGTCTGCAACACTATAAAGCGGCTCCCATTAGAATTTAAACAATTTCAGCAATTTAGTCCATATTTAGTGTTTTACCCAATCCATTCCGAGATAACTTTAAAACCATTTTGACAGTTTGTCAATCAGTTCTGTTTCTCTCTTGTGTTTGCTGGGGGAAAATTGGGATTGACATTTTGTTGAATTCGGCATTCTTGAAACCTGTTCTCTCTCCTCCTATCTCTTTACGTTGCTTGTTGGGGGGTTGAGGGGTGTGCAGGGGGAACTAGTAACCGCATTTCTATTTGATTTGAAACCACACAAACGTATTATTTCTGTGCTGAATTGTTTTGCTCACTATTACTCCTTGTGATTAAAGAGATTGCTTAGTGTTACATCACCCAATCGCTGATCATTGTATGCCATTAAACATAGTTTGATTATATTGTGAACTACATAAATAAATATTTTAACTTTTCAAACCAGCCTGATTCCTGGTTCAGTGTGACAGGGGGCGGGAGGTTCCAAGAGAGGGGCGTGATATAAGTGGTACATCGTTCAGAATAAAAGAACTTTTAGACACAAATAAATAAGGATTTCAGTTGTGCATGACACAATAGGCGTTGACTTAGGTAAAGTGCTGGATTGAAATCACTTACATTATCCAACTAAAATAGCAGGAAGGATATCTAAAATTTGCAAAATGGCTTGCTGCTTTACCAGAAACAACAACATTTCAGGTGTCTGATACAAGGAAAAGGTATGGCCGTGAATCCTCTTTCCCCAATAGTTGGACACATTTTAAACTAGCCCGCTTAAACTCAGCCCCATATGGGACTTTAGAATAACTCCTGAATCTGTCATTTGGAGCTATCTATCTGCATGTATGTTTATGTATGCAGGAGCAAAAAAAAGGAATACAAACATCCATAAAGGGAAGCAAAAAAGTATTGCCATCAGGAAATGAGAATGAAAATTATTGACAACACGCAAAATGAAGATGTCCTTTGTCCTTTGGACCATCTCTGTTCAGGATCAGGAGTGACTACAGTGATCATACACACCCTGTGAAAGACCACATTAAATGACATTTTAGGGGATACAGTGTGGCCCTTCTTGCCCTGGTTAAAACATATGCTTGAAATAACACATAAATAAGGTTTGGAAAGTTAAGACACTTACTCGAAAAAACCCATGAAGCTGGATATATGTTGGACCAAATGTGTACGATGGGAGTGGCAAGATGACCAGGAAATTAGACAGAGAGTGCCTGCTTAAGTCTAAAAGCATTAGCTTACATCATAATACAGTACAGGCATTGGATCCGATCCTACAATACATTATGCAGGCACAAAGGAGGACACTCTTCTTTGACCTGATCTTTAAGCACCACCTATAAGCTAAACATGTGCCCTGGAGTGCAGATAGTGGGGAGATGGGATGTGAAGAGAGATACATAGGTTGGCTGTTCCCACTCATTGACTGATCATAGCCATACTGATCCCTACAGCCATTCTGACTTTCTCCCTGCCCCTCCCGGCCAAATGATATCCTGATGTGTGTTGTATAGGGCTCATCTGTGTTATTTCTATGCAGTCTTGTGAGTCTTATTTGATTCATCAAAACGATAACAATACTGCTGGTGTAATCTAAAGGTCTTAAACAAGTGTGCCATCAGCCACTTGATTTTTAAGCCATGTAAGTGTCCTTGCATCTGTTCCTTTCACTGAATTACTGACAAAATGAGCATGGGCACACCAATTGTTTTTGCATCTCTGTAGGCCTTTGCCAGGCACTGCAATCATATGCACAGCAGGTACTTACATCTCATAGGCAGGAATTCCCCTTGTGCAAGTGCCTGGCAAACGCCTATCCCATGGCTCCAGAAAAGCCAAAATGTTGGCTTTGCCAATCCCTGATTATGCACCCGTTTGTTACTTTTCAAAAGTCATGATGAAGGCTGTTACTAAGTAAACACCCAGAGGCATATGATTAGGACGTCTTTGGTCCTTATGTTGACAATTGGTAATAAAATGTGTTTGCAACATTCAATTTCATACGCAGGGTTTGTAGTGCCAGGAAAAAAGAGCAAGGCTAACTACAGTAAAAGCTTTGTTATCTGGCTGCAATGGTGAATCAATAGTGCAAGATCATCAAATATGTTTGATCATTGCATGTCGTGATTCTGGATGTGAGAAAGATGGAAAACAGAGCCAAAAAGACTCGATACTGGTCCTTCCCTGTCTGCTGTTCTGTTTAAACGTACTGTGCCATCTGGCAACGCTGTACCACGGCCATACAAGTTTGTTAACTGTCATTTGGTTAACCATAATGATACTCCTGCCAATAGGGATAGCTGCCAATTAATAGAATGCTCTGTCGACCTAGTGCCAGATAACAGAGCTGCTACTGTATTCGTAGTGTTCACTGATTGTAAAGGTTAGTTAATATTAAATTGCTATATTGTAAATTGTATTGATTCTTTTTGTTGCTCTCTGCTGTAATTAGATTTGTTAAGTGGCTTTAAGATTGTATGTGTGCGAAACTGTAGCTGTGCTAAGCAATTAAACGGATTGAACTGGTGTTTATATGTTGGCACCTTTGAACAATTAGCAAGAACCAACCCCCCGTGTGACACAGGGGAGTGATCGCTTTGGTCAAGGGTAATAGTCGGAAGCCTCCTTGTCAGATGCATCCTGGTGAATTTGGTCAAGTGTAATAGACAGAAGCCTCCTTGTCAGATGCATACTGGTGAATTTGGTAAAGGGTAATATGCGGAAGCCTCCTTGTCAGATGCATTCTGGTGAATTTGGTCAAGGGTAATAGTCAGAAGCCTCCTTGTCAGATACATCCTGGTGAATTTGGTAAATGGTAATATGCGGAAGCTTCCTTGTCAGATGCATTTTAGTGGTTTTGGCCACGGGTAGTAGTTGGAAGCCTCCTTGTCAGATGCATCCTGGTGAATTTGGTCAAGGGAAATAGTCAGAAGCCTCATTGTCAGATGCATCTTGGTGAATTTGGTAAAGGGTAATAGTCAGAAGCCTCCTTGTCAGATCCATCCTGGTGAATTTGGTAAAGGGTAATATGCGGAAGCCTCCTTGTCAGGTGCATCCTGCTGAATTTGGTCAAGGGTAATAGTCAGAAGCCTCCTTGTCAGATGCATACTGGTGAATTTAGTAAAGGGTAATATGCGGAAGCCTCCTTGTTAGATGCATTCTGGTGAATTTAGTCGAGGGTAATAGCCGGAAGTCTCCTTGTCAGATGCATCCTAGTGAATTTGGTAAAGGGTAATATGCGGAAGCCTCCTTGTCAGATGCATCCTGGTGAATTTGGTCAAGGGTAATAGTCAGAAGCCTCCTTGTCAGATGCATCCTTGTGAATTTGGTTAATGGTAATATGCGGAAGCCATCTTGTCAGATGCATCACAGTGGTTTTGGTCACGGGTAGTAGTTGGAAGCCTCCTTGTCAGATGCAGTTTGGTGGTTTCGGGCAAGCCTAGAAGTCATGAACCTCCTCATCAGAAGCATCTTGGTGGTTTACTATGAAGGATGGCAGATCGTGTTGTAACCAGAGTTTCTTTTTCTGGATCCAGAAGTAATGAGAACATGTAAAACCGCTGCCTCCTACTGCAATTGAGAGACATGTGGGTGCACTAGTGGCTCTCCAGTTGCAACACCTGCAACAAATATCCCACCTTTTCTGTGGGCAATTTATGGGCCCAAATAGTCACCCAACACGCAGACCTGCAGGAGTATAACTAAAGATGCCAGAACTTGCTGCATCCGGGCTTTCATAAAGGCAGGGTGATGGAGATAAACAGAGTGTCTACTGGCACAGCTGTAAGGGTGGCCCCTTAACAATGGCCCCACAAAGACTTGGTGAACATCTTTCTGTTATCAGGATATCATCTGGGTAATGGGGCATTGGCACTGCACAGTGCGTTCTTCCGGAACAATTAAAGTGAGCCAAGCAGGCAAAACGCCGTTTAAGCTTAGTAAATCTTCATGATGTCTATTATGAAATAGAGATTTCTCAGGATTTCAACACTGCTTTGTGGTATTTGTTGTCTTCAATTAATCTGTAATCAAACATTTTGAAAACCAAAAATGTAATCTTTAGGCTATGTAGAGGTCAGAAGGTATGTGGTTAAGTCCCTACATTTCAGAATGGGTTAAAATCCTATCTTTAGTGCTTCACTAAAGTATGTTATTCTAGTCAAATAATGTAATCTCACTGGGACATTGTATATAAAGTACAAATTGCATGCAGGGAACTGCCCATGTTATCACGTCCATGTGATTAGGTTATCTGCATGCAATGTTCACTTCACTTTTCCATTCCGCTTTACTTTTTGTAAAGCGGAATGGAAAAGTGAAGTGTAAAAGGAGGCATAAACGCAGTGCACCTCGCTTTTGCACTTCATTTGAACACAAGTGTAAATGAAGGCAGGTCGGTAAGAAAACCTACTTCTCCTCCAGTCTCCCACTAGAAGTGCAAAAATGTGATAATGATGTCTCTGGTTAGTAAACGGAGGCATAAAAGGCTTAAGCCTTCATTTTACACCTCATGTTACTGCTCCAGAACTAGATGGAAAATGACATCACTGCGTCTTATCTGGAAACATTGGGAGTTCAAAGAAGTGATACAATTCATGTTATTCCTATAAAGCCTCTTTTGCAATGGGGCAGAGTGTATGTCTTAGGCATACAATGGTGTCTACATGCTCCTCTGCAAGTGGCCCCCTTTGTTGCCACCTAGAATTGGGTTATTGTAGCAATGGCTCTGCCAAAATTATATGCCACTTGATTTAACAGGAGGATATATATATACATATATATATACTCATCATCCAATCAGGACACCAGCGATTTTGGGGTGTAGCGGATGGACTGCAGGAGGACCAACATTCAATTCCTTCCCTGCTGCCGACAGTCACCAAAGTACCTTGGGCCGGGCAGAGCTCTTCCCCATGGTCGGATGAGTAAAACCTTTTGCCATGTCTGGTAACTATATTGCATTGTTGGGTCTTGTATAGGTCGTCTGCCATGGTCTTTCGGCGTGTCAGTATCTACAAGAGATGGGGTATGGGACCACGTTAGAGCTAGAAGTACCAGAGAAGGTTGCTTTGCAAACCACCAATTGTAAATTGTATGTCTTTTTACCCAGTTTGTAACAAAATCTTGCTGTAAAATGCTCTATTTCAACATAATATTTTAAACAAATATATATTTGGTTAACAAAGGCCAGCTCCTCTTCCCTGGGGCCCTGTGATATCAGATTAGGCTCCCTCGCTACTCCTGGTTGCTCACACACTTTCAGGAAAATGATTCAGGTTCCACCAATGAAAAGGTCTACAGCCAACACGGATCTAGTCCCATTATAACGGAAAGACCTCCTCAGGATCCCCAGTCCTCTGGCACCAAAAAAGCCTCCACCGAGCGCTGCCTCCACAATTGAGGAGGAGCTGCACTTCTCACCAAGTACGGACTACAACAAGGATCAAATATTTCTCTGAATAATAATTAAGAGTAGCAGTATAAACGTAGGTCATTCTTTCTTCCTCTCTTATGTACTTGTGTTTCATTCTCCTCTCTTTTGTTTTTCCAATGCAGTTTAGTTTTCAAAATTAGTTTGTGAGTGAAGTGTACCCACATGTTGTTTTGCAGTCAATCAACCTCTACATTAATATTAAATACATCAATAGATGATTTTTCTTTTTCATTGGGATTTTTCCATAAAACCATGCAACATATCATAATTCAGCGATCACAGCTGAACCGCAGATAATTAAAAAAAAAAATGAGAAGCCTCTCAGGGTCTCTTGTGTTTAAGTAAGAAACCCCTACTAAAAGTGCCAGCAGGCAACATGCCAAACCAGGATTGTTTGAAAGTGGAGCACAGTAGGCAGCTATTACCTCTTATAAGGCATATACCTCCTTTATGTGGCCTCAAAAACATGAAAACATTTCCCACGGAATGCACGAGTAAGGTCAAAGGTTTAGGGTTTACAAACCTTAGACAAGACCTCCCACGTTCACGAGGCACTGCTGGTGCAGCAGGAGCAGCAGGTGCAGCAGGTGCAGCAGGTGCAGCATGCATCTCTATCCATCCCTTCAACATGCTCCCCTCCATGGGACTCTTGGCAGAATTGATGTATGTTACAGTGGCAATGCTAGCATATATCCTTTGTGACGGGCACTGTGATTGTTGCAGGATATCCAGTTACAACTAGAGTTATCTTTATACCAGAAGTGGCAATTTCACCTAATTATCTTCTAAATACACGGGTCAAAGATAATGTACTTCACACTCAGTGCACGTCTGTGAGACAGGGGGCATTGGTAGGCCCCTTTTTTGGCATTAGTTATGCATCAACATTTTATTTTAATGGACATCCATAAGTGGCTAACACAATTACCCTTAAACATGTTTTCATATTCAAAACATGACAGTACAAGTTAATGTGTCCTAAAGAAGGCTGGGAGCTATAGAATAAGAGTCCTGCGCCAAAGCCGAAAGTCGAGTTGATTTTGGGATTTTGCACAGATATATTTTCAAACAGCTTTGTTCAAACAGGGAGTGCTGACAAAAGAATATTTTCAAACTCTATGCAGTCAATATTGATGTTCACATTGTTATATATTGGTTTCTTTATGTGACTGTATCTCACAGGGAACACATGGGTTTCTATTTAACAGTTACTGTTATGTCTGTTGTTTGCATTGCCTTTGGTTTCTGTCATGCATTTTCCAATTGGTTTGAGTTTTTCAATTGATTGTATCCAACATTTATCACTTTGAACATTCATTTTAATATTTTATATTAAAGTTAGCTTTTTAAGTTCATGTGCAGAAGAACATATTATTTTACTTTTGCAAGTGTCCTTTGGTCAGGCGTAATCATTTTCTTTGGGCCCACCTAACATAAAAGAGGGAAACCACTGGCAGATATTGTTAAGGCAACTAACCACATGTTGCAACTTTCTAAGACAGGGTGTGTAGATAAAAATAAATTAGGAACTGTTACTGTGTTCATGCTCATATCGTGTACAGAATGTGATTTTGTTATCTTATTATATATAAGCCTTTAAAATCATGTGTGCAGCACACTTCAGCCACATCCCAGATCCCTAGAATGCAGTAGGTCACGCCGTCAATTTCACAAACCCACCTTGGTGGTGCACCTTTTCAAATTGCTGAAAGACGCCAGGGTGTGTGTGGCAGTGCCAGAGGTGCCCCCTCACCACACCCCTAAGAGGGGGCAGTGACTCCTCTGTGACCCCCATGAGATGCCCCTTCATTCTTCCGTCCGTCAGCAAAGTAATGAAATGGTAAACACCATATACTATGAGGAACATTTCCTTGCCTCCTCTGGCACTAGAACCTGTCACCGCCAGTGCTACGAGTGGACCAGTCATCATGCAAGTTACCAGAAAGAAAGGAACCTTCAACAAAAAAAAAGCAATGCCATTTTCCCGGCAGCTGCATGCCTTGCCTTAGTAGTTTTTTTTTTTTTAGAACCTCGAGCCCTTCGAGAATTCTGGCAATTTCTGCGTAGCTCGGAAGGCTTCCAAACACATTTACTTACACGTTTTAAAAAACACGTGCTATTACCGTCATAAGTCAGACCCAAGTTAAATGAGCGGGGCACTGTTAACAAATGACTTTCGGCAAATGGCGGTCCTGATCAGTGCACCATGTTCTGAAAAAAAATAACTCGAGGCACAGCGCGGGAATGTCAGTGCGAAGCTGAAAATATCTCACTCTGTGGGTGGCCAACAATAATTATCTGCTCATTATTTCAAGAACTCATAATCAATGTGTGTAAGTAAAGGCACAATGGGTTTTATAAACACAATCACATTAGTGAGAAGCCGCAGTAATGAGGGAGGCTGCAAAGTACTCACTGCAGGCCTGGCTGCTGGAAGCAGAGAGGTACTCACTATAGGCCTGGCCCCTGGAAACTGCAAAGTAGTCACTGCAAGCCTGGCTGCTGGAAGCAGAGAGGTACTCACTATAGGCCTGGCCCCTGGACACTGCAAAGTACTCATAGCAGGCCTGGCCGCTGGAAGCAGAGAGGTACTCACTATAGGCCTGGCCCCTGGAAACTGCAAAGTAGTCACTGCAAGCCTGGCTGCTGGTAGCAGAGAGGTACTCACTATAGGCCTGGCCCCTGGAGACTGCAACGTACTCATAGCAGGCCTGGCCGCTGGAAGCAGAGAGGTACTCATTATAGGCCTGGTCCCTGGAGACTGCAAAGTAGTCACTGCATGCCTGGCTGCTGGAAGCAGAGAGGTACTCACTATAGGCCTGGCCCCTGGAGACTGCAAAGTAGTCACTGCATGCCTGGCTGCTGGAAGCAGAGAGGTACTCACTATAGGCCTGGCCCCTGGAGACTGCAAAGTAGTCACTGCATGCCTGGCTGCTGGAAGCAGAGAGGTACTCACTATAGGCCTGGCCCCTGGAAACTGCAAAGTAGTCACTGCAAGCCTGGCTGCTGGAAGCAGAGAGGTACTCACTATAGGCCTGGCCCCTGGAAACTGCAAAGTAGTCACTGCATGCCTGGCTGCTGGAAGCAGAGAGGTACTCACTATAGGCCTGGCCCCTGGAAACTGCAAAGTAGTCACTGCATGCCTGGCTGCTGGAAGCAGAGAGGTACTCACTATAGGCCTGGCCCCTGGAGACTGCAAAGTACTCATAGCAGGCCTGGCCGCTGGAAGCAGAGAGGTACTCACTATAGGCCTGGCCCCTGGAAACTGCAAAGTAGTCACTGCATGCCTGGCTGCTGGAAGCAGAGAGGTACTCACTATAGGCCTGGCCCCTGGAAACTGCAAAGTAGTCACTGCATGCCTGGCTGCTGGAAGCAGAGAGGTACTCACTATAGGCCTGGCCCCTGGAAACTGCAAAGTAGTCACTGCATGCCTGGCTGCTGGAAGCAGAGAGGTACTCACTATAGGCCTGGCCCCTGGAAACTGCAAAGTACTCATAGCAGGCCTGGCCGCTGGAAGCAGAGAGGTACTCATTATAGGCCTGGCCCCTGGAAACTGCAAAGTAGTCACTGCATGCCTGGCTGCTGGAAGCAGAGAGGTACTCACTATAGGTCTGGCCCCTGGAAACTGCAAAGTACTCATAGCAGGCCTGGCTGCTGGTAGCAGAGAGGTACTCACTATAGGCCTGGCCCCTGGAGACTGCAAAGTACTCATAGCAGGCCTGGCCGCTGGAAGCAGAGAGGTACTCATTATAGGCCTGGTCCCTGGAGACTGCAAAGTAGTCACTGCATGCCTGGCTGCTGGAAGCAGAGAGGTACTCACTATAGGCCTGGCCCCTGGAGACTGCAAAGTAGTCACTGCATGCCTGGCTGCTGGAAGCAGAGAGGTACTCACTATAGGCCTGGCCCCTGGAGACTGCAAAGTAGTCACTGCATGCCTGGCTGCTGGAAGCAGAGAGGTACTCACTATAGGCCTGGCCCCTGGAAACTGCAAAGTAGTCACTGCAAGCCTGGCTGCTGGAAGCAGAGAGGTACTCACTATAGGCCTGGCCCCTGGAAACTGCAAAGTAGTCACTGCATGCCTGGCTGCTGGAAGCAGAGAGGTACTCACTATAGGCCTGGCCCCTGGAAACTGCAAAGTAGTCACTGCATGCCTGGCTGCTGGAAGCAGAGAGGTACTCACTATAGGCCTGGCCCCTGGAGACTGCAAAGTACTCATAGCAGGCCTGGCCGCTGGAAGCAGAGAGGTACTCACTATAGGCCTGGCCCCTGGAAACTGCAAAGTAGTCACTGCATGCCTGGCTGCTGGAAGCAGAGAGGTACTCACTATAGGCCTGGCCCCTGGAAACTGCAAAGTAGTCACTGCATGCCTGGCTGCTGGAAGCAGAGAGGTACTCACTATAGGCCTGGCCCCTGGAAACTGCAAAGTAGTCACTGCATGCCTGGCTGCTGGAAGCAGAGAGGTACTCACTATAGGCCTGGCCCCTGGAAACTGCAAAGTAGTGACTGCATGCCTGGCTGCTGGAAGCAGAGAGGTACTCACTATAGGCCTGGCCCCTGGAGACTGCAAAGTACTCATAGCAGGCCTGGCCGCTGGAAGCAGAGAGGTACTCACTATAGGCCTGGCCCCTGGAAACTGCAAAGTAGTCACTGCATGCCTGGCTGCTGGAAGCAGAGAGGTACTCACTATAGGCCTGGCCCCTGGAAACTGCAAAGTAGTCACTGCATGCCTGGCTGCTGGAAGCAGAGAGGTACTCACTATAGGCCTGGCCCCTGGAGACTGCAAAGTAGTCACTGCATGCCTGGCTGCTGGAAGCAGAGAGGTACTGACTGCAGACCTGGCCACTGTAAGCTGGAAGGCACTTGCTGAAGGCCTGGCCCCTGGAGGCTGTAATTTACTTCCTGCAGGCCTGGTTGCTGGAAGGTGCAAGGTACTTCTTGCAGATCTGGCCGCTGTATGTGGCAATACCAGGGACAACATTTGGGGGCTGCCAGAGTGTAGCAGTTGCAACCCCTGGGGACTCCCTTGCAACCTCAAATATTTTGTTTAAAACTGTTGTAGCAGGGGATCCCCGGAGGTTTGGGGGCCCCGCCACACCAGTTTTGGTGGGTCCACGGCCTTGTCCTCACCCATTAGGGGGAAAGCTGGGCTAGGGAGATCCCCAGTAGGGGTTGCTGTTGGAGCTGACCGTGACATGTGGCACATGTCACATGCCACATTCAACTCCAACACCTTCTCCCTCGGCTTCCTTGCAGCTCACATAGAGGAACTAGGAAGTTCTCTCAGCTTCCTGGTTCCTGTTTTGAGCAGCACAGAGGAGCCGAGGGTGGCCTGGAAGGACGGACCAAAGCTGCACGAAAAAGGAAAGAAGGCTATAAAAAATATATGATGTGTATTTTGCATGTGTGAAGTCCATGTCAGAGGTATGTATGTGAATGGTGGAGAAGCAATGTGTTGTGATGTGCATTTTTAAATGTTCTGAGTGGGTCGGTGGGTGTGTGCCTGTGTATAGAATGTAATGTGTGGATGTACAAGAAGGTGTGAGTGACTGGTGGGTGAATGAGTGTGAATGTGATTCTGTGTTTTTGAATGTTCTCGGTAAGTGGGTGTGTACCTGTGTAGAGAATGCAATGGGTGGATATTAGAGAGGTTGTGAGTGAGTGACTAGTGGGTGAATTAGTATGAATGTGGTGGTGTGTTTTTCAATGTTGTCGGTGGGTGGGTGCCTGTGTAGAGAATGCAATGAGTGGATGTACGATAAGGTGTGAGCGACTGGTGGGTGAATGAGTGTGAATTTGATCCTGTGTTTTTGAATGTTCTCGGTGAGTGAGTGTGTGCCTGTGTAGAGAATGCAATGGGTGGATATTAGAGAAGTTTTGAGTGAGTGACTGGTGGGTGAATAAGTATGAATGTGATGGTGTGTTTTTGAATGTTGTGGGTGGGTGTGTGCCTGTGTAGAGAATGCAATGAGTGGATGTAAGAGTTGGTGTGAGTGAGTGACTGGTGGGTGAATGAGTATGAATGTGATGGTGTGTTTTTGAATGTTCTGGGTGGGGATTAGGTGTGTGCCTGTGTGGTGAATGCAGTGTGAATCAATGTGAGAGGGGATGTATGAGTGAGTGACCTTTTGGTGAAAGGGCATGTCTGTGTGCCTATGTGTGTAAGGCCCCGGGAGAATGGGGATCACTGGAGCATGTGTGACACATCTTTACTGACTTTGAATGTTTTACTGGTATTTTCAAGGCAAGTTCACGTGTGTCATTAACTGGCTAGACTGGCATTTTGGTGCAGTCAGTATAGCCATTACGTACTGTGGCATGACATTTATTACTCAACATCTTTGAAAAAGCAAGCAGGATCAGGATCAGTAGTGTTACCTCCCTAGACTGATGTTTTGGTGAAGCAGCCTGTGTATTTTTTACTGTATTACTGTAGCATGACTTTTTATTAACTGAGCATCTATGATGAATAAAGCATGATAGGTGTTCTAATGGGTCTATCCTGGCTTACATTGGAACCAGTTTGGACAGGTTTTCATATTGTGACATGTCACTTTTAATGGCCAAACCAATGGTGTGATGGTCTTACAGAGGTGTGTACCCAGTGACAGTAATGATACTATAAAAAATCATCTTAAAGTGAACATGAGTATTGTCTTACATAGGAATACGTAAGAGCCAGCATGGAAATGTATGGGCACAGCCAGCATGAAAATGTTTTTTATTGTGCCATATATTGCAGGGACCTGCATGATAATGCATTGGGAAATGCCCTGTGCACTTTTGGTGACTTGCATCTATTGTACTTTTTTTCATGATTTACCCTACACAGCCGATTGTTGGCCTTTTACCCAAATTGTTGGCCTTTTACCCACATTTTCACAGAAAGTGTGCTGTGTAATGCACCATTTTAACCCATTATTCAAAACATTCTCTCAGAGGAGGGAGAAGAATCCCTCCTTAATCCCCCCAAACCCATTTCCGTTAGTTCGGGCACCCTCGCTACGCTCGGTCACAATCGGATACATGTGGCAAATATTTACACCCTCCAAAAATCAACTCACTGGTGGCTGGTATAGTTGTGGACCAGGTAACGCCCCCTTCTTTCTACACTAAGTTAAACATTTAAGCTTTGATTAAAAAACATATTTACTTCTTTCACTTGCATACCCCTGCAGTGGCATAATCATCATGGACATTGTGCACACATCGTGGACCGGGCCGGACCGGGGTGTGGTGGTCCGGGCCAGCCCGGGGAGTGGCATGCCCTGTGCTTTTTTAAGGAGCTTGGGGGGACCCCACTTCCTGGGGGCCACAACATGTTGTGTTCCACCTTTGGGCACCACTGGTTCTGACAAAGGGTAAGTGTGCAGTGCGTGCCTTGAAGTCTGCAAGTCAGTCCCTGAGTGAGAAGCAACTTGTGGGTGTTTTCAATTTAAAATAACTGTGTGGTGCCACAGATTTATGTGTGCAGCAGTGATATGGCATTTAATGGTGGAGGGCTTTTTAAATCCTCTGGCACCCAGTATTACGCTTAGATAACAACTATGGGAGGTCTTGAATATATTGAAAAAACCTTTCCTAGGTATTATACTCCAGCAAAGATAACATTATCAGGTGCGCTCCCCTGTGTGCACGCACACCAGTCTAATAGGTTTCTTCTATCATAGTGGTAGCTGCGTCATAGAAACATTTATAACCAGGGATTTTTTTTGATACTAAATCCTGGTCAATGATTTCATTTTCAGGCCTTGCTAGTGCAGTATTTTGCTCCTGGGTAAACAGCAGTGCACGCCGCCCTAGGTCAGTGCATTTTTGGCTAGTTTACCATAGCCACACCACAGATAACTAGTACTTCTGTGACCATTGCTCTATAGATGTTTCATAGACTGGCTGTAGCCTGCGTTAGAGATTTCGGTTAACCTGTTACAAGGACTGCATTATGTATGTTTTACATATAGACCTCACGTGGAAAATGACATTCCCCAGATGTGTGATTGTGGGCAAATCACACCTCCCTCTGTGCCTTGGTTCTTATATCTGGCTAAAATGAGAGCGCCTGGAAAAACGGATGTGAGACACAGCTGAAAAATCGGAAGGTTATTTGTCATAATTTCCGGTGATGTCACTTGGGGCCTAGGTCAAATTACATCCTGCCCTTTGATTTCATCAGGGGATCAAGGGTAGTGTGATGTCACTTCTGCTACCCCGGCATTCAGGTGAAATGACATCCCTGGGCAATATACTCACTGCAGTCCGGCATCTGGAGGCAACAAGGTACTCACTGTAGGCCTGGCCGCTGCAAGGTAGTCACTGCAGACCTGGCTGCTGGTGGCTGCAATGTACTCACTGCAGGCCTCGCTGCTGGAAACCTCAAGGTAGTCACTGCAGACCTGGCTGCTGGTGGCTGCAATGTACTCACTGCAGGCCTCGCTGCTGGAAACCTCAAGGTACTCTCTACAGGCCTGGCAGCTGGAGGCACGGAGGTGCACAAAAGCGCAATCACAGGAACCCAGCCAGAGCACCCACCCAAACTATGAAGCAAAGAGAGGCACTCATTGGACCTCATCCTGAGCACTCACCAATCTAGTGAGCACAAGAGGGCCTTAAAGGTCTGAGCACTAACCTAGGCTATGGGGTTTGGAGAGACAATCCCAAGGGCCCCATTGAGCACACTCCCTCAATCTAAAGAGTATAGAGGCACAGTGGGGGCTTATAGGTACCCACATTAAGGATTCACCCGAGATAGGGAACTCAAAGGGGGGCTCACAATACCTCTATTCGAGCTCTCTCCAAGGAGAAAGGGCCAATAATGAAATCCCTAAGAACACAGACTGAGCACTAAAACCCACTCATCCAAACTGGAAAGAGAAATTACACCTCCTTGGAACCAGGTTTGATCCTCCCGTCAAACTATCAAACAAACTCAAACTAGCGAGCGTAGTGGGTCACTAACATAGCTCGAATGGGGCCCCTCAGAAGCCCCACTCTGAAGGCTCCTCAAAAGTAAAGAGCATAGAAGGGCACTCACAAGACAACACCCCTGTTAGAGCAATCATGCAAACTAAGGGGCACAGAAGGGCACTCACCAGGCCCGAGTATGAAGACTTAAATTGGCCAAAATACAGTAGCACAGAAGCAGTTCAAATGACATGTGCATGCAGACTAAAAATATATCCCACCTGGATAGCACACAGATGCATGTCACCGGACTTGCGTGTCAGCTCACAAAATCACCCACACTTGGGAGTGGAGAGGAAGGGGTGCTCATATGAACCGTGTCCAAATATGCAAACCATTTAATAGCAGGCACCACAGTGGGTTACTCACAGAAACCAAGCCTCCCAACTCAAGCTAACCTATAACAGATACAATTTAAGGCCAAGCATTCATGTTTATTCATGTCAGTGAGCAGAGATGGATAGGATCCCAGTCAACAAATGAAAAACACAGCCAGGGACACCATGGAGAACTCAGACATCCCTACCTGAACACTGAAACATTCACAGTGTTCCCCTGCTAATCGCACAGCTGCTGTGATTGGTGTCTTGGACCCTTATGCATTGACTGGGCCCCTGACCATTCACACCCAATCTCTCCAGCGTCTGTCTTCCTTCAGCACTTGCCTCAGCTCACCTTCTGCACTGGAGATTCGCACTTTCCAACCAATGCGGCTCCAGGCGCATAGCACTTACTATACCCTGCACTTCATCTGTGGCTCACCCTCGAGCACGGACAACTCAGCACGTACGCCACTGCCCTCTTTTTCCTGCATTTGTACATTCTGAATACTCACAAGGCATAGTAGGTTCGGCCATCCCTTCCCCTTCTGTATTTTTTGCATTTGATTGTATTGTTTGTATTTAATTGCACTGCTACCCCCATGTCCCCTCCCTGCTGCCCTGTGGGCACTTTAAAACACAATTGTATTTTCTGTATAAGCGCCTAACCCGCAAACAAGCAAACAAACATGGAAAGTAATGGCTACGGTGGGCATTCTCAAGACTCTAACTTAAAAACTCAGACTAGTGGATCAGGGAGGGCATGGCCAGGACTCCAACCTGGGTAATTCGCTGGTACTCTCACATACACTGCAGAGTCTACTGGCCTGTGGGCCATGGGCCCGGCTTCTGTACTCCTGCTGGTGCCTGCAGATGTAGGAAAGATGCTGATTCCAGAGAGATGAACAATGCTCAAGTGAGGCACTGTCCACTGTGCAAAGATGCCCTTCTCTCTCTTTAAGCAGGAAAGTTAGGAGCAAAGCCACCCTAATGTGTTAGTCAAAAAGGGCAATGAATTAATGAACCAATCAGCAGCAGTTGCCAAGGTAGAAATATTATTTTTTTTTTGTTTTATCTGTTTTGACACCCTCCCACCCCCCGCCAACTGACCAATATTCACATTTAAGTGATAGAGGGCTGAGGAGATGGATAGTCTAAGTACTGCTTGCTACACATTCTTTGCTCTGCGTATCCTTCCACGTGCAATCGAGTACATTGAAGGTAACATACTGCACAGTGCACAGAATGCTCTGGACTACATGCTCCCTGAAGCATGGAGAGAGGGTAGCGTGCCTGTTGACCCCCTGTTATCATATATTCTACCTCTCCTTTCCTCGCTTTCCTTTTCTCTTCCTGTCCTCTCTCCGTGTTCTCCCCATTGTTGTGCAGTCCTGGGCTGCTTATCCACTTTTGCACTGGATACATCCTGCATATAAACATATACTTGCAAGTGAGAAGTTTTCTGCACTAAAGAAGGTATTCATTTACTTGCCGCTCCGACTTCACAAAACCTGTCCCAAGAGCTCAGCACCTGGATGGAAATACCTGGTATGTATTCCATTGAGCATCCGGACATTTGATGGCAAGTGTCAAGCGTGTGAGTACCAGGACTCTGGCAAAGGTTTGAGCCACTGGACGTTTTCATGACAATTGCTGGTATATTATAGTAATCCTTGTAACATGATTAGAGCCCCAGAGCAAATGAAGGCAGTACCTGGCATTGTGACATCAAGTGCTGCCAAACAGTGAATGCTCGACAAATGTCTTTATAATGTTTAAAAAAAATACCAGACTATTGGCTGTGTCAACGCTTATCATAAGGTTGCAAACATTGCTTGTTCACCTCTAGCATTGTGAGATAACAACACATAGATGTCTTCAGATAATACGCGTTGAACTCCCCAACACCCTGATCGGAACGAGCACATCTTTCTTTCAAAGCTACCGCCCGTAAGGTAGTCCATCTCACACAATGCTTTACTGTAACGCTCTCATCCTAGTTCGAAGGCATAATTAAATATTAAGGAAATCACACACTGTGGTTAATAAACGAGGTGGGGCTTCAGCAATCGATACTTCACTGTCCTCTGCATTTCACTTTTTCCAAGTCTTGAGACATACCTCCCAGCCAGAGTCCCTCGGTCCTCTGGCTCCAACTCTCTGCAGGTCACGTTTCTCCAAGCAGAGAGTTAGACGCAGATCCCTTTACTCTGCTCGTTCCTCCCTGCCCCCCCTCAGACTTGAGCCACATCTTCCTATGTTCGGTAAACTTCTCAAGACCTTCCTTTGCTCCTCTTCATTCCCTCTTCCCCTCCCGTGCTAATTTTCCCTCTGCGAATGCAACTAGGGCCTGGTCCCTTCAGATTCACACAGGGGCCAGGCAACCCCCCAACAGTCCCTCCAACATCCTTTGCCAGCACTTGCCCGTGGGCTCCCTTCTCGAGACTCGCCGTAACCTGGTCCTCCCTGTCCACTGCACTCATCCTCCCTTCCTCATCTTTTCCCCCTGGCACTTGCTGCCTTGGCAAACCCAGCACTTGCCCACCCCCCTCCCCAGGGCACCCCACTCCTGCACTTCCACCTCGTTCCCCCGTCCCCTGCACTTATCACCATGTCTTGCACTTGCACGGCGGGATTGCCACAAAGCCAATATAACCATTTTTTGTTCTACTTCTTTCCAATGTTCCCCCTCCCACCAACTTGTTTTGTGGCGCCTGGAAACACTTGTGCATAGGCACCATACACATGTCCAATACATACATAAATAAAATATTGGTTCCAGCGCAGTTGGCCAGATGAAAACCATCTCACTTTTCATCCGGTTGCCAGGCAAATTGTGAAAGATGATGCCTCCAACCTGCCCGTCTGATTGCGAGCATCATTAAAACACTGCAACAGATGGCATGTTCCCAGTACTCCTGAAACCATTATTTTACCACACTTAACCCACTGCAGATCATAGTGAAGAGTGTTGCCCTTAGCCAATCAACCACTTATCTTCAAACATATAGGGAAAGCGGCCACATATCAGTTGCAGGATCGCATAGAGCTGGGTATCCGGGACATAGTTCAACTGGGACTGACCAAGGTGCAGGGAGGAAACTGCCCTCTTGGCTGACTGGTCCAAAAACCTGGAGGCTGGCTACTTGGTACTTTCCCAATGCTCTTGCTCTTGAACCTCTCCTTCAACATGATAGACCACGAATCTCTACTATCTCGCCCGGTTTCCAGTCTGAAGGTATAAACCAAGGCCTTAGATGGGCTCCCCAGCTCCTTCAGTGATAGGTCTGAACCCATCCCGCTCGTTTCCTCCCATTAATAGTCCTTACTAGACACATGTGAGGTCACCCAGGGGTCACCCTTCTCTACCTTTGTATTTCCGACATATGTCCAGCCTCTCTTTTATTTAGCTCATCCTCAAGCACCAAATCCATGATCACTCTTAGGCAGATGATATCCAGCTATTTGTACATCCACCTGGAAAATGAGAGCCGCTCAATGAACCTCCTGGGCGGCAGCCAGTCACCTTCAGCTAAATGAGGCCAGAACTGAGCCGTTGGTACTAGGAGGGCAGAAGGTTTACCTCCCCATCTCTTCTTCTCCCAGCTGGCCACTTTTCTACACAATATTTTACTCATTTCAACCTTCATTTGAATATGCAATATTGTTATTTCTGTGCAGCAATACTATGACCAGAATTAACATACTTCCACCATCAGTACAATAACAACATACAAACACTAAATACAACACAACAGCTTGCAGAAATATAATCACCATCACTGTATGTGAGCCTGCAATTCCACTGACATACTTATATGAACCAAGACATATTGTGCGTCCACATTCGGGGCATATTCAGCCATCTCGATCATATATATACCTGTATGCACGAATAGCACACTCAGTTAACTGTAGCACACCTATAGGAGCAACCCAGACAGAAGTATGTAGTACACAAGGATGCATCTCATCAGAGGGGTAGAGCAGAGACTGTATGAAGGAATGTCATGCTGGAATGTTTTCATTAACATTGTGTGTTCACCTATGTGCATTCCTATAACACACCTTAGTCTCAGCCATAGGCCACCATTTCAAATCTTCCCACCACCCTGTAAACAGCGGGCCTGTGGCCTTCTTACAGGCTGTAGCTATCCTGTGTTTTCCCAGTATACAAGGTAAGTCAAGCAGCTTAGTTACATATTTCTTATTCCTCGGGCGACAGTAGATACCCAATAGCCATGATGTAGCCATCCATTGAAAACTAGCAATACCTGCAGCCTCAAACTTCTGATGGATAGCTCCCCAAATCATCTGAGTCAATGAGCAAGACCAGAACATGTGGAACAAATCTGCCATCTCATCGCCACACCAAGGCTTCAGGAAGATGCTGATATAGGGAGTCATACAGGTCCTATGAGGGATATGCAATTAAATCAGGGATTTCACCTTGAGTGACCTTTTATGTATACCAGTTGACAATCTCCTAGAGCCTGGCCAGACATCCCCCCCCCTCCTCCAAATCGTATAACAATGTAAGAGTTTGATCCGTCTTTGGTTCCACCGGCAGTCCAGCCACGAAGCCTCATCAGCTGTCCACACTAATCTCATGTACATCAATGTAATCCATGCTCAGGTACCGAGTCTGTAAATTGCAATAAGGACCCATCCTGAATCATGTCGCCAGAGGTGTCCACTTCCATATCTTCCGAACCCTTCCTCGTGTGTTGAAGTTCTCTCACACTCAGGCACAGGGTGGCCATCAATAGTATATTCCTAACAGTTTGAAGGACCTTTTCCAAAGTTTCTTACCTATCTGCAGTAGATAGAGGTGCAATGTTAAACAACTGTCATCTGTCCACAACACCTCTGTCAGCATAATTGGCTTCATGGCCCCTTTTTTAACTATGTGTCCAAGGTAGGCTCTTCCGATAGCCACCAAGAAACTAAATGAATCTGTCCACCCAAAAAATTCAATTCAAGATGTGGTACCTGTATAACCTTGTCCTCATAACCTAAACAAAGAGTTGTCAGTGCAATTCTATGTCTTCCTGTATCCCAAAGGATCTCCCTAACCCTGGAAATCAATGCCATAAAAAAGAACTTGGGAATATCAAACAGAACATTTGAGAAATGGTACAGTAGGTTAGGCAGAACAACCATCTTAACCAGTGCTGCACGGCCCATTAAGGACAAGTGCCGTTTTCCCCCAAATCCCTTGGATCAACACTCCGACCGAACCGAAGAGTTGGCCGCCTGACATTTAATTTAATTTTCTATTTTTACATCGTCCTCCCTGATCTACAGCCACACATTAAGATGGCCCACAATATGCGCTCGCTATTTGCAATAGGCCGCTGTCTGTACCCCTTCAGATTAGACTCCACGAACAACATAAGTGTCCTCCATAGCCTCCATGACAACCACAATGTCGACACTTCTGAGCATGTGCGTAACGAGGTACACATTACACCTGCACATGCGCAGATGCGAGTGACTATGCTTCTGCACATGCGCATTGCCCACTGGTACACAGCTCCTTCTGTCAATGTCAGTTCGAGTGCAGCATTCATGGCTGCCACAGCGAACTGCAGATGCTCCATCAGCGGGACCGCGTCTAATTCAGGTAACAATGATGCCTCTTCTACATAGGACCTTTGCCACCTCCATACAGTGGCCCAAGTTGCACAGGGCCCACAACACGCCACTTTCGACCGGCCCGCCTGCTGATTCTCGTTTCTTTTTCTGTTTTCTTCTTTCCTTCTTTGTTTAGTGGGTTACTTCGCATCCACTATCGAGGTGTATGCAGCCGCTTCATCTGTCTGCAATCTGTAGTTGACAGCACGTAGCTACCCCTCACTGCCAGCATCTCAGCACTGGCCCACAGCGTTCTTACACGCTTCCAGGACACCGCCATAATTAACCGACCTAGAAGAACAGGTAATTTGTAGCTTAACATCTGGGGACTGGATCATTTTGGTGGTGAATCTGCACACTCTGAACCAAAACATATTTTTATACTTGTATTCATATTTGGTACTCATCCAGGCTGCATACTGGATAAAACCATTTACATGTTCCTATCTCTCTCTTAGGAACCTACCAGCGTTTGCTCCCCAGACCCTACACCAAGGCCATTTTTTCACTGTTCAGCAACAGTGGACGTTGAACCTCACCTTCAACCTTAATCCATTCAGGTCAGTCTCTGGCTAGCACAAGCCACAAGTTTGAGTATTCTTTTTAACTCTCTCTAACAGCCGGGGGGCGTTTCAATTTTAATTAAACTGTCCTTTGTTTTTATGACATGCGTATATCCCGTTGTGCTTTTTGTAACAACACTATAGTGTCTTTATTACACTAAAACCATCCTCACTTGATTCCTCCTTGTAGGGAGACTGGGTTTTCACCCTTGAAGAAGGCGTTTTTTGCCGAAACGTCACGGGACCACACACCATCTGGATCAGATATGCCTGTCCCCACACACCATCTGATCAATATCTAGACGTAGGCCAAAGACTTGGTTACCTCCCTCAAGAACGTAACGCACCTTGGAAACAACTACCAGGATGCTCTTTGTAAAAACCTAATTCTGGTTTACTATTCATCGTTGCATGACCTATGTGATCATAATTGCTGTAACATTTGCCCTGCTCTTATGTTCATGCACTAGCAATTCTAGGACCATGTACAAATAACTTGTAAAGTGTGTCTGAAATTTGCTTTTTGTTTTGTTCGATTTTCAATATGTTTGCCAACTTGAAGGCAAGTGTTATTCATAAAAATTACTAAATACTAAGGGAAACTGAACCCCTATTTCCTCTTGTGCTTTGACCTTAGTCAAATAAATAAGCTAAAAGTCAACCATGAGATTCTTCTTTTTGTATTTATACCTCGGCTAATCATGAGTATACAATGTTTTTGATATTCAGCATGTCGATTGAGATAATCTTTGCAGAAAATTAAAATGCAAATTGAAGTAAATATTTGTGGCAGGACGCCACCATTTTGTTTCAAATGTTTGTAGCTCTAAAGTCCTACCACTTCTCCTGAGCAGTCCCTTTTGTTACCCATATTTCGCAAGCACGCCAGAGGAAAGACAAAGGATTTACTATGGTTTATGGTTATGCCAGATAGCAAAATTGTCAAGTACCCTACCTAATAATTTAGTGATGTAAGTAATAAATGCTCCCATGATCTACTGATCATGATTATTCAAACAGCAGAAGAGGAAGCAAAACTACAAAAAATAGAAATTGACATTTGGAAAACAAGATGAACACTGAAAAAGAGATTACAGATATAAAAAAAAATTCTTGAAAAAATGGAAGATGAGATTACTAATAAAAAAAAAATAACTCTGGATAAAAAGATCTGGAAACTTAAGAAGGATATAGAAACATATAAAGAAACAAAATAGCTATCCCTATCTCATCGATTACTACTATGAAGATCAAAATAAATCATAGCAAAGTCGCTCAAGAAATACAGGTTTCTTCAAAAAACCTTTTGTATCTTTCTCAAATATGAGCAATAGTAGCTCAAGCAGTGATCCGGATTTATCTAACCTTAACACCTCAGGCACAACACATGGAGGAGGCGGTCCTAATCAACAGTTTTTTCAAGGGCGGGGAAAAGGAGGCAGCAACCGACAACAAGGCCCACCTCGGATGCGCACTCGCAATTGGCAGGGCCCCGTACAGAGTTGGTAAACACGATCCCAGTCTTCAATTTAACTACATACAAACTAACAAATGAAGGAACAATGATCCTGAGTAAAGGCCTAAGTTTTGTTCCAATAAAGAAAGCAAATACTTTCCAGACAGCCCTAGATTTAAAAAAGTGTTTTAGGATAGTTTGCCTGAAATATGTTTTCAGAATTTGACATCTGAAAGATACAAAGAGAATATAACATGCCTAATACCCTCTTCAACTTTTGTTCCGGCTAACAACATGGTTAGTTTGTTTTATTAACTTATAATGCACACCAGACCCGAGGGTAAGAGGGCGCAGAGTACAGGATATGTGAAGCTTAGGTTACATGGTTACATAGTTACACATGCTGTTAATAATATATACAGGCCGTAGCAACAATACAGTAAATTATATACAAGATATTATACAGGTTACAGGGAATATATCAAAAGGGTGGTGGGGGGAAAGGAGGCACTGGCTAGTTGATCGATTGTTTCAAATGGTTGATGTAATTAGATCTGAATTTAAGGTAGGATTTCTCCTCACAGAGAGTGTGGGGCAATGAGTTCCATAATTGGGCCGCCTGGACGGGGAAGCTGGTGCCTCTGGCCTTTGTCAGTTTGAATCTTGGAATGATGAGTGTGTTGGCATTGGAGATTCCTGAGGGTCTGGAGGATTTTCTTTCTACAAGTCTATCAGTTAGATAGGGAGGAGCTGCATTGTTCAGGGCTTTGTGTGTGAGGGATGCAACTTTCAGAAGGATTTTGTCTTGGGTCGACAGCCAGTTATTATTACACCTTATCTTAGAGATATGTGATCATCTAGAAATACCAAGAGCAGCTCTCAAGGCATTATTTTGTAGAATTTGTATTCTATGTGGGATGTGTTTGTTGGCCCCAATAGATAAGGCATTGCAGTAATAGAGTCAAGAAAGAATGAGGGCTCTAGCTAAAATCATGCAGTTGTCGTCTGAGATAAAATGTTTACCTGCTCTGATGAGTTTACATATGTAGGCTGTGGATGAGGCTAGTGAGTTCACTTGTTTGTTAAAGGAGAGGGTGGCATCTAGATGGAAACCTAGAGTCTTCACTTCCGAGGCTACCCTAATAGTGTTCCCGTCGATCTCAAAGGCAGAGTAGTCCTGGCCTAGTTTTTTAAGACTAGAATGTGTGCCCAGAATAATTAACTCTGTTTTGTCATCATTCAGGCATAGACCGTGAGTTGCCATACATGCCCGGATGATGAGATAAATCCTATTTACCAAGGCCAAATGCTTATTGTATTCCCCTGAAAATGGGAGGAGAATCTGGGTATCATCTGCATAGTTATAGTAGGTGATACCGAGAAGGTCCAGATCATCAAAAAGGTGCTTGGTAAATATGTTGTATAGTGTCAGAGATACACAGGAGCCCTGGGGAACGCCACACAAAATAGGGATCGGGTCCGCTGCATCTGTGGGAGAACACCCTCATGGTTCTTTCACTGAGGAAGGATTCAACCCATATTATGGCTTCTTCAGAGAAATGTGCAACGGAGTTAAGGAGGCTGCAGAGGACTTTGTGATCTACAAGGTCAAATGCAGCCGAGAGATCCAATAGTAAGAGGAGGGCTGCTTGACCTTTGTCTCTTAGCTCATCAATTTGAGCTTTGAAATCGATGATATCGGTCTCGGTCCCATGTTGTGGGCAGAAGCCAGACTGCCTTGTTCCTAGGAGCTTGTGCTATTCTAGGAATTCTTGGATTTGGGTATATGCAATCTTGTCCAGGATTTTGAGCAGGAAGGGGACTGTTGTCATGGAGCGGTAGTTAGTAGGGATGAGGGGGTCTAGGGATTGTTTTTTTTAGCAACGGCAGTACCCATAATTGCTTCAGGTTGGATGGCACAGTGCCTGAGGTGAATGAGGCATTAACCAGTTTAGCTATAAAGGGGGAAAGTTCTCTAGCGGCATCTTTGATAAGTTGTACAGGGCACAGGTCGCCTTTGCAGTTGGACGGTTTAAGGGAGAGGAAGACTTTCTCCACCTCCCGGATAGATGTTTTAGCAAATCTGAATTGGGTAGTTGTATTTTGCTCCATAGGAGGTAGGTTGGCATTGGATATTAGCAGTTGATTAAGTTCTGCTTTTTTAGTCGCTATTTTCTTTTGGAGCATGGTAACTTTGTGGGCCCGTGCTTGTTGTATCTCTGTGCACCAGATTTTGTCTTTTGTGCATATATCTGGAATTGGAGTAGGCGACTCTAATTCCTTTAGGATAGAAAACAGCTCTCTCATACTTGAGTTGGCTGTAGAGATATGTTTATTATACGAATTGTGTTTGGCCAGGATGATTTCCTTCTTATATTGTGATGAAATTTCTATGAGATTGTTTTTATGTTCTTTTGATGGGGTAAGTCTCCAAGTGGATTTGTAACTTCTTTTAAGTTGACGGAGATCGTTCAGTTCAGGGGTGAACCATTTATGGGCTTTGAGTTTGCTTGGTCTTAGTTTTAAAGCGGCTATATTGTGAAGAGTGGATCGTAACATTTTGTTATACTCTTCAACGTGCGTCTCAGGGTCTAGATGTTCATCGAGTTGGTTTAGGCTGGGTAGAATAGAAGAAATTATTTTATCCTTAGTGATACTTTTTTGGTTCCTAGTAGGGCATGAGAGGCCATAATGGCTACATGAGGGAGTGGCTAGTGGTGGATAGATTGTAGGTTACCAAGTAGTGGTCCGTCCATAGTTGTGGGGAGATGGAGGTAATGGAGGAAGAGCAGTTGTAGTCTGCTAACCAATTTAGAGTTCCCCCTCTATTATGGGTGGGTTCCACGATTTTTTGGGATAGTCCAAATTCAATGAGGGTATTAGCCACATTGAGGGCATGTTTATCTGATGGGTCATTATAGCCTAGATGAAAGTCTCCCAGAATGAGTAATTGAGTGAAGGTTTTGAGATTAGTCAATAATAGACAGTTAATATCTTCTTCGAATGTACCCACCGGGCCAGGTGGCCTATAGATAAGGTAGATAGTCAAAGTCTGGGAATTGTGAAGTCAGAGTTTGATGGCACACACCTTGCAAGAGTTTGAGTCTGGAATGGAGGTAGTTCTCATGTTTAGGCTGATTTTAGTCTGGCTATTATAGCTTTCGAGAACAAGGTTATGCAAGAAAGCAAGCTCCTTTTGAAAAATAAAAACCATCAAACTGACAATTTATCAAAACCAGAACGTGCAGCCCTTCGGAATTTACAAAAGAATTACACATTTGTCATTAAGCCCACAGATAAGGGAGGTGGCAATGTTTTATGGGACAAAATAGCCTATGATAGGGAAGTCAGACAACAAGTAGATGACAGTACATTCTACTGGATGGTGGATATCGATCCTACTAAAAGACAAACAGAAGAGATCATGAGTCTCATGTATCATGCAAATTTAGAAGGCTGGATAAGTAATGAAGAACTTCAATTCTTAATTGCAAAGAATCTGATTATTGCAGCATTCTATCTTCTGCCAAAAATACATAAACATGCCACTAATCCACCAGGGAGGCCGATAGTCTCGGGGATTCATTCTATTTTAGAACCCCTGTCAATATACGTGGACTGGTTCCTTCGGCCCATTATTAAAGAAATGAGATCATACATTAAAGATACCACCAGTATTATCCATGTTCTTGCGGACTTAAACATCTTAACCACGGACATTCTAGTCACTCTGGACGTGACTTCGCTGTACACCAGCATTCCCCAACTTGACTGTATTCAAGTCATTGAACTTTACTTGAATAAAAGAACATCGACTTTGCATTCAGTATGGGGTGACTTTTGCCCCAGATCTAGCAAATCTCTTTATGGATAACTTAGAAGTGAGTTTGCTTTACCATCCTAATAATCCATGTAAAAGTAACATCATCTGCTGGTACCGGTACATAGACAATATTTTCATGATCTGCAGAGGCTCCATAACTAATCTTGCCTTATTTACAACATGGTTTAATCAACAAAATATACATATGCAGTTTACTAGTACACATGACCTTCAATAAATTCCTTTCCTAGATTTAAAATCATGAAATCATTAGATGGTAAATTGAAGAGCACACTATATAGGAAAAAAACGGATAAAAACACGTTATTACAATTTGAAAGTTTCCATCCGTGTCTAGCCTCAAAGAGAACTTCCCAATTGGGGAATTTCTGAGAATTAGATGTAATTTTACTAAAATGTCAGAATACGAACATCATGGAAACATGTTTTTTTTTAAATATAAAATTGTATTGTTTTTTATTAACACAAAGAAAACATACAGCCCCGACCAACGGGGTAACCAATACTTCCCTTTCCCGCCCATTCGTAGTTCCACACCTTGCTTTGCATACAGAGGAGCTTAGCATAACCGGACATTTTACCACATTAATATTAGACAGGCTGGTTCCCTTACCAGTCCTTGGGTTTTAGCACAGTCTATCCATATAGGTTACTGCTCAGTGTGCATCTTCCCATTTGTGCCATATTTTCTGAGCTTTCTCAGGACATCCCCGGGCTCTATATACTCTTTTTTCCATTGCAATACAAATGTCCACATCTGTGATCCATTGCTCATAAGTCGGTGCTGTTGCAGAGCCCCAGGATTGCGCTATATTTCTTTTGAGTATTGCAGAGGTGGTAGATAAAAACGCTTTTTCCTAACGTGTTAGCTCGATATCCTCTTTTATTCCCAGCAGTAGTTGTTTGGGGCTCATGTGAATTCCTTTGCCCATTACCCTTGGCAGTTCGCAGCAGCACTGCTGCCAGTATTGTGGGATGACTGCACATTCCCACAGTATGTGATAATAGGAGCCTTCCTCCCTTCTACATCTCAAGCAGTGTGGGTCAGTGGTTTTCCCCCAGTTGAATAGTGCTACCCTCGGGTAATAGATTCTATGCAGTATCTTCAGTTGTATTAACCTGAACCTGGAGGAGATAGCCACCTCTCTGGGGAACATTAGTGCAGTCACCCAGTCCTCTGGAAGTATGGCGCCCACATCCCTATCCCACTTGGCCTTCAAACCTGACAGTTCTTTCGTGGCGAAAGAAGTTATGGTACCATATAAGGTCGACGTGACTTTGTGTCTAACCATTTCTGGGAATAGGTTGCGTTCCAGCGGGGAGTAGTCTGGCATGTCTATCATATCGGGGAGATTAACCTGTAGCGCATGTTTAAGCTGCACATAGTGGTACTGTTCATTAGGGGGAAGTGTAAAGGTGGTAGCTAAAACTTCGAATGGTATTATTTCGTTTTCTCTCACTACGTCCCCAATTTTCGTAATGCCTAGTTGGGACCAGGAGTGCCATTTAGGGAGTTTGTTCACTTCCGGGAGGTGTTTGTTATTCCACAGTGGTTGTGCTGGGGTTAGCTTTCCATCCCAGCCTAAGTATTTGTGAGTATCTGACCATATCAGAGTTATATGTGTCTGCATGGATGGGACTGCAGCCCGGTCTTTCTGGCAATAGAGGTATTTCATGATGAGTCTTTCTTGTGGGTTGGAATCCGGCATTCTATTGTGCGGTAGTGTGGTGTCCCGGTGTAGTTTATCATTTATTATTCCCATTTGACTGGCCCAGTAATATGTTTGTAGCCGGGGGAGTCCGATTCCGCCTTCCCATATGGATCTTTGTAGGGTCGTGAGTGCCAGGCGTGGGCGTCCCCCTTTCCATAGCAGTTTCCTGAGTGTTTGATCTAGTCTATGAAACTCACTGGGTGCTATGGGTAGTGGAGCATTTTGTAATATATAAAGAAAGCGGGGGAGTGCCATCATTTTGAAAAGTGCAGCGGGTCCTAATAGTGTAAGTGGTAAGGACATCCAATGTTGGACGTCATCTTTGAACCTGAACGTTATAGGGAGTAAGTTCTTGGACACATAGGGGGTCATTCCGAGGTTGGAGGTAAGGGATTACCGGCGCCTGTAAGGGCACCAATGGCGGTAATCCCTTACCTCCGTATTCTGAGTTCCCTTTGCGGGTCCCTCTTTACCTCCTGCTTTTAGCAGGAGTAAATTACGGGACCCGCAAAGTGATCTTGGAGTAAATTATGGCACCGTAATTTACGGTGCCGTAATTACCTCCTTCCCCATTCCCATTGAGCCCTAAGGGGGCAGAAATGGGGATGGGGAAGGGCTATGGTGAATGGGGAAATACCGGTCCATCCAACCTTGGAATGGACCGGTAATTACTCCATTCACCATGCCGGTATTCCATGGAGTAAATAGGAGCTATTTACTCCATGGTGTAGTCCTAACTCAGAATGAGGGCCATAGTCTGTTAGTTTATGTCATTTGTATGCCTAAGTATCTAAATTGCTCCTTTTCAATGCGGTATGGGCATTCGTCTGGCACTGCATTGTCTATCTGCCTCACTGGGAACAGTATGGTTTTAGACCAGTTGACGGGAAGGCCGCTGAACATGCCGTATCTTTTTAACAATTGCGTCACGATAGGGCAAGAGTCACGTGGGTCCTGTAGGTATATTAGCAGGTCATCTGTGTATAAGGACACCTTGTCCTCCCAGTCTTCTGCCCACCTGAATCCACTCCATGTTTGTGTGGATCTTAGTAGGATTGCTAAAGGTTTGATCGCTAATGCGAATATCAAAGCTGACAGGGGGCAACCTTGTCTTGTGCCCTTACCCAGCCGGAAAGGATTTGAAACATGCCCGTTTACCTTGGTTACAGCTTCGGGAAGGTGGTATAGCAGTTTAACCCAGCTCATGAAGTACGGTCCTATACCCATTCGTTGAATAATCGCCCATATTGCTTCCCAATAAACAGAGTCAAAAGTCTTTTCAAAGTCTATAGTCAGCAAGGCCAGGGGGCACTGCAACCCATGTAGTTTTTTCAGTGCTGTATGTAATCTATATATATTTTGTCTAGTGGATCTCTGCGGCATGAACCCACACTGGTCTGGGTGTACCAGTGTGTGTATAACTTGCTGTAGCCGGTTGGCCAGTACCTTTGCAAGTATCTTGGCCTCGCAGTTTATTAGAGAGATGGGTCTGTAGGAGCTGCACCTATCAGGTGGTTTATTCGCTTTTGGCAAAACTATTATTGTGGCTTTCCTAAGGTCTGGGGGAGGCAATCCTGTGAATGTGAGGGTTGAAAAAGGCGTAGCAGGTGCGTGGAGATCACATTCGCGCCAATTTTCTTCCATATTTCGACTGGGAAGCCGTTTGGACCTGGGGTTTTCCCTGATTGGAGTTCTGACATTGCCTGGGTTATTTCTTCCTCAGAGATTTCTTGTTCTAATATGTTGAGCTGTTGAACACTTAAAGTAGGGAGAGTGATTTCGTCCAGTATGTCAGTCGATAGCGGTCAGGATGGTGCTCTGTACAGTTCTGTGTATTACTTTGCGAACCCCTCAGCTATGTCCTGGTCTGTTACTAGGGGATGTGGTCCTTCCGTTATTAGTTTCCTGACTTGGGTAAGGCCCAACTCCCTACGTTCTAGCCATACTAGTATTTTCCCGGCTTTGTCCCCTGTCTCGTATACCCTTGTTCGCATCGCTGCCTGTGCTTGTTTAGCATTGTTTAAAGTTACGTGTTGCAGCTGTTTTTGTGCTAATTGTAGAGTACGGTGCGTTGCGGGTTGGTCATGGGTTATATGCTGCATTCTGTACCTTTATTTGGGCTTCACGTATTGCTTCTAGATGTTTTATTCTGTGGGCTGAGGTCCAGGCTATGATCTCACCTCTTAATACCGTCTTTAGTGCCTCCCATAGCGTTATTGGGCTGTCTAAAGAGTCAATATTCATTTCAAAGTACGATTCAGTGACCTTTTGAATATGTTCTACCAGTTCTGGGAATCCTAGGTAGTAACTGTTTAATCTCCAGCTGGGTGGGGGATTGATCTGTTGGTCTTAATCTTTATTGTGAGTGGAGAGTGATCCGATATACCTCTGAGGAGTAGGTGTGCCTCACATGCTTCATGTATATTGCTTAATGGTAGGATAAAATAATCTAGCCTGGACAGTGAGGCATGTGCTCCAGAGTGGTACAAGCATTCTCTTGTGTTGGGATGCAATGATCTCCATACGTTTTGTAGCCCCAGAGCATTAGTGAATGTGGCGAGTTTAGTGCGTGCTTCTGGGTTTCTGGACCTTACATGTGTTTTGTCAATGTCTACATTCATTACTTCATTGAAGTCTCCCCCAAGTAGTGTAAGAACTGCAGAGCTGGTAGGGAGTAGGGGTGTAATGTCATTGGTCAGAGAGGTTAGTAGATTGGGTGGTGCATATACAGCGGTCATGGATATGGTGCGTTCCTGTTATGTGTACGAATCTGCCTCCCGTGTCCTGTGTAACAGTATTGAGTATATATGGGAGTATATATGGGAGTCTTTTGTGTACTAGGATTAATACCCCTCTCGATCCCATTGTGAAACCGGCGTGTAATACCAATCTGTAGTTCGAGCGTTTAAATAATGTGCACTTTGTACCAGCGAGATGCGTCTCCGTTAGGAAATCTATGTCTAGGGAGTTTCGGTCCAATGCCTGCAGGACCAGTCGCCTTTTGATGCTATTACCGAGCCCATTGACATTCCATGTCATCACCCGGATGGTTCTATTGCTGTTCATGTTGGAGGTCCCAGCAATTTGAGCTGTGTGACTATAGTGACGCTGTGTTGGCTATCTAGAGATGCTGCGTGATACAGCGGCCTGTCCAGGGACTGGCCGTGATCGTGCGTAAGGTGGTTTTCTGTCGAGACATGTGTACTCCAGTGTTTTATTAGCAAGGAAGATGTTACCATGCGTGTGTCAGAACTGGTGCGGTGCTTAACATTGCAACTTTGATCCCCCCATCGCCACCCCATACTCCACCCAAATGAAGCATCTGTCACCCAATATAACAAATTCAACACACTGTCAAAAGGACAGTCAGCTCATTAACTAATAACTATAACCCTATTTTCTTTTCTCTACTCGTTCTGCCACACCACCCAGATTGTTCACAATCCTCACGGAACTCGGGATTGTAGGCCGTGGCCCTTAGGGGCCCGCTGCTTACATCATGTTCCTTTGACGGATTCACGGCAAAGTGTTAACAGGGTTTCACAGTACCCTGACACAGTAAACCAGGTATGGCAACTGATATACACCCAGCGAGACTACACATGAAGATACATCCGGTCTTCCACGTCTCTCTATTAAAACCTGTGCAACCTCAAACCCGACTAACTACATCTCCAAAACCTATTCTAGTTGATGGAGAACTCGAGTTTGAAGTCAAAAGCATCCTGGATTCCAAGATCTCCAAATCTAAACTATTTTACCTGATTGACTGGAAAGGCTACGGTTCCCAAGAAAGATCCTGGGAACCTGCAGGATATGTCCACGCGCCTCGTCTAATCAAAAGATTTCATCGAACATTTCCTAACAAGCCCAAACCCCCAGAGAAGCCCGGTTTGGGAGGGGCCTTGAGGGGGGGTGCTGTCATGATCTCTGCTTCCAAAAGATCAGGACTTGCCCGACTCCCTTGGAAGCAGACCCATAACCCCGGTTCCGAGTGCCAGCCAGTCCCAATTGGGACCTTTTGGACCCTGTCCTGGCGCCAGTGGCACCAGGCTCATAAAGATGCCCAGTCCCAGCGCTGGAAGCGCCGGGCTCATAATGCTTGGGTGGACTTACCTGCAGCAGACCATGCTGCTTACTTACCTGCCAGTTGAACCCCTGATCCTCTTCTGTTTGGGACTACTTTTCCTGTTGGGTGGGGCAGGAGCCACTCCCTAGGTTCAGAACACTGGAACTCTTCTGGAAAGCAGGAACTCTTTTCTTACCTAGGCGTGGCTGTGGAAGGAGACACCTAAGCACTACAGGAGGCTATTTAAACCACACCCGATGGATGAATCTTGCTTTGTGTTATTCTGCATTCTCTGCAGCAGAACGCTCATCGTGTCTTCTGCTTCTGATCCTGGGCCTAAGGGAACAAAGGCTTACCATCCTGGAATCCAGTCTTCAGCAGCACCTGTAAAGACAAAGAAAGAACAGGTTAGCACTACGGTCTTCAGTGGCAGCGCATCTCTTACCTGGTCCATCGGCTGTCACCAACGCCTCGCGCTGCATTCCGGCATCTGAAAGACAAAGGCTTACCTACTCTTCGCACGCTCTGGAGGCCTTCGGCGCTGCATCCCGCATCTGAAAGACAAAAGAAGGTGCGTTTAAAGACATTGGGCAACTTTATTACTCACGTGCCATTACTCCTTCCCACGCCGAATCCAGTAGGTATTCCAGCACCCTTCAGCTTTTCTAAAGCTCCGAACTTGTACCTGCAAGATAAAAGGGACAGTTAGTGTGCTTCGTGAAGCAGGCTACAAGCGCTTACTTACGTGCTTCCAGGCGCTTCTATTCCTCACGCGGGTTCGATCCTCAACTCTCATCAGCCCGCCATCCGCCATCGCCGGAACCCTGCAAAACAAGAGATATCATTACAAAAGACTTTTAAGACATTTGAAGTGCCCAGAACTTACCGTTCGTGCAGTTAACGACGGACAGCAGTCCTCTGAGGTCAAGAGGCCTGCACCCTTATCCAGTGAAGAAACTGGTTACGGCACCCTGCCCCGAGGCAGATGGAGAGCTCGGCGTTCACTTATCTAAGACATCTTACTCTTCAAGTCAGACATACAGTGCCCAGAGGTCCAGCCCAAAGAGCCAACCGTGTGTTACACATCACCTTTGAAGATACGGCATTCACCCAGTCAAGACCGGCGCCTCTGCGGGAATCAGGTGAGCGTTACATTTAATCACGTCCTCACTGTTCTTGTGACGGCACCCGTTATAGGCTCCTCTTATCTACCCCACAGCAGGTATGTGGTGCCACACCGGGGTTTCATATGTATGTGGTCAGTCAGCATATGAGTGCCATGGGGGGGACACTTCTTGCAGGCTTGAGATCGGGCGTACTCCGGGCTACGGCAGAGTTGTATATCTGGATTTGCTGTTCTCCAGTAAGGCCACCCTTCCGGGTACGTGTGGGAGTCAACTTTTCCAGTCGTTGGAGTGTGGGTCTCCGGCGAGTGCTAAATAAACGGTTTAGGGTCCCTTTATTGGGCCACCACCCCGGGTTGTATGTGCTCAGGTCTATGGCATTGCTCTGGGTACAGGATCACGTTCCGGGTTTCCGCACCGCGCTGTGGCTGTCCACCTGTTGCCACTGCTATACGTCCCCTGCACCTCCCCCCTAGGGTCTTTGGGAAGGCGGCAGCCGTATTCGCCATGGCATCTGTCCGGTTCCCTCCGTGCTTGGGCCCAGAGCCCACTCTAGTGTTTACGTGAGGTTCGTGGTGGGGTGCGGGGCAATGCTGGTTGGCTCACCCCGTTTCAGGCTTATATGCAGGTTCCCAGAACGTCGTTGGGTCGGTGGCACGGAGCTCAACACCCGCACCACCGGGTTGCCGGCCACACCACTCGACCCAGGCAGGGTCAGGCTCCGTGCAGCGGGTCCAGCGGATTGGGTGGTGTTCGTTGCCCTGCAGTGCAGCAGGATGTGTCCGGGGCACCAGCATTTGTCTCACCTCTCGACCCAGTCGTGCGTGTGTCTCCGACACAGCGTAGGTCCAGCTGGCAATCTATGATCCCGCCGGGCCAGTGCACGCTTGTGTTCCGCGGACCTGTACGAAGGAGCTGGCTCCGGGTCCCTCCTCCCCTACTTGCAGTGCTTCGGCGACCCATGTCTTCCTCAGTCGTTGTCCGCGGTGGCCATTTTGGCGGGCATTTTCTCGCACCCAGGGGGCCTCCAGGCTTGTCGAAGTAGATGCGGAGCGGATTTCGTCCGGGAGTCAGGATTTCTTCCAGGCGTGCTATACCGCTTTAGGTCGGCTCGGGTGTCTTTCCAGGCCGTTTCGGTCCATCCAAAGGATATTTAAACAGGATATCGCCAGCGCCCAGAGGGAGGTCACGGGACTCACGTCCTTGCTGCTCGCATGCTGGCCACGCCCCCGGAAACATGTTAAAAGATTGTCTACTAGATCGAGGCTACCCACATAAGACAATACAGAGAGCATACAGGAGGGCGAAACAAACTGATTGTAATATATGTCTGAATTCCTCAAATAAGACCAATTTAGAAAAAATAATGTGCGTTTCTACTTTTACCCCCAATAAGCCATTATCAAAGAAAGACAAACATACAGAACTGGCATATTGTGAAGACCCCGGATTTTGATCCTCCAACTCCTCGATTAGCCTTTAAAAGGCAATCAAATTTGAAAGACAAGCTTGTACATACCTATCCTAACACAACAGAGCATCCTATTAACCAAACGACACTGTGGTCCCTCCCACCTGTAGTGGGCCATTACAAATGTGGATCATGTTCTGTTCGTGCACTTACAAAGAGCATCAAGATGATGAACCTTTAAGTGGACATTACCACCTTTTTCGAATTGTAACACACTGTGGGCCGTATATGGCATTAAATGCCGATGCAATCTCTTGTATATAGGTAAGACCAAATCCCCTGTGAAACAAAGAATTTGTGAGCATAGGTCCTGTATAAAACAAACTGGACAATAAACTGATGGTAGCTCACTATGTACAAAAACAACACTCTCACATTGATTGATTTGGTTTATTATTCAAACTGTTGCACAACCCCCGTTGAGGTAATAGGGATCTACTCCTTACAGAAAGTGAACAGAAATGGATTTACAACTTAAAAACAGTAAAACAAGGCCTAAATTCGGCAGTTGAGCGGTCATTATTTTTATGACCACATTTATAACACAGATGAACCTGCAGTTAGGTATAAAAGTATAATAATTAGAGTAGTATTACAATACAGGACCACCTGAGGATATATTGCTGCACTACAGGCTTTTTTTACTTAGTATTGAGTATATCATTTCCTACGAAATTATTTTTCTTTTAAATTTGACAAATTGTAATGCGTAGACAGGTTTCTTGAATATTACTTCCATTACTTCTAATATATTATAGCATGCGGTCACTTCCCAGTAAATATAAAACTGAAATTCACTCTAACTAAATGTGTGTACCTAAAGATTATCAAACTCTCTTCTCTACAACATCTCTCAACTTGGTTGAGACCTTTAAGCTAAATAAGATCAATCTAAGATGGCCTCCTGACGGACTTGATTACTATCCTGTTACTCAGTTAGAATAAACCTTCCATCACAGTATATCATTTCTCTTTATTATTTTCCTTTTGAGTCTGACAAACTGTAACGTGCAGACAAGTGTCTTTTTTAATACACCATAGCACACGGTCTACTCTCTAATTAGTGAAATTGAAATTAACCCTAACCAAATGTGTATATCGAAAGATTAGCAATTCTCCCCTTCCATGACATCTTTCCATTTGGTTGAGTTTTTCGGTGCAATAAGTACATCCAAGATGGTGGCTCAATGAATCCGATCCATATCTTGTTATTCTGTTAGAATAAGCTTCCTAGCTTGAAACGTGAAGAAGTGCAACTTCTGCTTTACTTCCAGTCGTGTCTTAAAGAAAAACAAACACAGAAGCTTTTGTAATCTGCAGACTTGTCTATCTTTGGCAAATATTCGAATTAAAGGCACAGCAAGGTAAACTCCAACCTTTAAAGATTGCAGAAACATAATATGTAATATTGGATATTTTCTTCTTCCCTTTTCAATGAAAATTTTATGTTTGAATACCATGTCTCTTACCTATTAGAAATCGAGACATTTCCTTCTCGTAAACATGACACACGAATGTCTCTAAAGGACGTTGTGGTTGAGCCTGCACTGTCCCTTTCATCCGCAGTAAAGACGATAAAGATACATAGACTACAGAATCTATATCTCGGTGGCCTCCTCTTCAGTTTAGAATAATAAAGGTTACTAATGACGTATTAGAATACATTGAAGAAATTAATGTGAATGACATTAGAAGAAGATTAAACCTCATTTTTTTGCCATCATATTGTCTATTATAGATCGAGACAGCAATTTTTTGAAGATATGAAAGTAACATCAGAGTTGAGGATTTCTTCACCAACGGTTCTTCTATCTAAATTACAGCTATCAAGAAAATACGAAAACGCATGTGGCTACTAGTCGGGAGTACCAAATTTGAAAGGTATTTAATTAGACCCCTTCTTCCCTTTTTGTTCATTTATTTCCCCTGAAATGTATTACTTCTGAAATGAGGTAATGTCACAACAATAGAAATAGAATGACATTGTGGTGCCTGGTACGTGTACTGAGAAGTTTTTTCTATTTGTTCTCACTCTCGGAACAGGTATTTTAAATGTGACGTTGTCCTAAAAGGTTTCGATGACTCTAAACAAATGAAGAGGATTACGATCCCATGTTCCTCAAAATTCATCTAAACCTATGAAGAGGGGAGCTAAAATTTAAAATAAGTTTTAGATATGAAGTAACAGTAAGGAAAACGAAAACTAATGAAGATATCTTTGTTGCCAATTTGTTATATGACAATATGTCTCTCAATGTAATCGAGATTTCAAAAACCTGAAGTTTTAATACATCAATTGTCTTTCAAAAGTGTGGAAACTTATACTCCACTATCTACTCTCTGATTCATCTCTTCAAAATTACTAAGGTGTGTGTCCACTATGAGTCTATGTTATTATATATTTTATCATTTTCAAGTACTGCCTAAAAAACAAATTTGCCTGTCTGAACACATATTTTTATTGTGTGCGTTTATTTATAGTGGGTTGAAAACCGAAACAGTTATGAACATACTACAAGTATTTGGTACAAGTTTATTATATGTATACTGCTTCTCCTGTCCTGAAGACGGCTACCGTAGCAAAGACAAACATTTGGTGATATTGCCTGATCCTTTTTTCCAATAGCTGAAACATGTGTCGACCATCACTAAAACTTGAGATTTCCAAAATGCAAATGCACGTACACATGCACTAACCCCACTTTAAGATGTTTTAATGAAATGTATCAGACATAGGTCACTACATTTGTGTTATCCTTGGACAAATATTGTGTATTTTTTATATCTTGTCCTTTTTTTAACTAATGTGGATACATTTGGTTAAACATGCTGGCTTAACATCTTCCTCTTTGGGCAGTTTGAATATATTTCTGAAACGTTGGTTATTCTTGAGCCTGCATTTCTTTATTTGACATAGACTCGTGAAGTAACACTAACCTTAAGATTTTGAGGTCAAGAGGCAGGGTAATTGCTTTCTTTTGTACTTATTTGTTCAAGTACCTCCCATACAAATGGTAAATTATACACAGGGTTCTGGATATACAACAACATACCATCGGCATACGAGGGGCCAGGTGCCCAGTCTTGTCCACCAATTTGCCAGCCCCAGCAAATTCACTCCTGAAATACTCTACTAGCGGCTCTATCAACAAAGTAAATAACATTGCAGACAACAGACAGCCCTTACTACTACCCTTTCCCAATTCCCATGGGTCTGAGATGGCTCTCCCAGTTCTCCGTCTAGCACAAGGACTAACGTAGATCATCTGGACCCACCGTAGGTAGCTTTCTCCAACTCCGAAATGGCTCAGTGTGGCAAACATCCACTCCTAGTACACTGAGTCAAAAGCTTTCCCAGTGTCCAGGGAAATAAACACACAGTGGTCCTCCAGTGCCCTAATCCTATCAATAACATTTTGGAAACCTTCTCACGTTCAGTGAGGTGTTCTGCCCGGTACAAATCCTGTTTCGTCGCTATGTATAAGTGAACCAGTTACCTGCCTCAACCTACTGGCTAGCAAAGTCGAGAGGATTTTCATATCTTGAGTTAGCATCGAAAGCGGTCTATAAGGTTCGCAAAAAAATTGAGGTTTCTCCACTTTAAGTACTGGCACTATCACTGATTTACGCATACTCAGGGGAAGAATCCCACGATCAAAGGCAGATTGGTATTGAACCCGTAGGCCCTTTTAAGTGAAATAGCTCTTTATTGGATGGATGGGGATGCAGAATTTACTCTTCCACCAAGAATAAGACCGACTCAGGAAGTTGGCAAAACTTTACTGTTTTAATATCAATTATCTAAAAGAGGGAGTACAACAGACATCAATGGACGTCTCACAGCATAATCTATCACGAGAACTCTCGAAGCATTTAATAAAAAATGTAATTTATATAGTAAAATCACATCATGATTGACGTCATACTACGTTGCAAAGTAAGAAAACCTAAGTGAGATTGTGAACGGGGAAGTTCTAGGTATACTTTCTATGGGGGATAGGATTGTGATTGTGTCTCTATAGTCAGGTGGACATCCAGGCCCACCCCTAGTGCAAGTCATCTTCATTGTCATAAAATACACAATGTTTAATTGGCTCTCAAATTATAGGGCTTTTTGCTACATGGCCCTCTACAATTGCTTTTTACGCTTGTACCCTTCTGGAATATTCCACTCGCGAGAAGCACGCAAGCTGGTACCCCAGGTGCTTGGTGGGCAGACTTGGCCATGCCTCCCCAGTCAATTAGCTCCTCATCTATCATCACTCATGCCTTCTGCCAGTTGAATTGTCTTTGAACTCGGCCTTGCAAAGTATCACTGCTCTTGTGAATAGAAGGGAGTGTGAGCATGCTCCTATCTTCAAGTCTCTGTGTAGCTTGCCCAAAGTCTATTTCCATCTAGACCATGTGACAGGAGACGGTGTTTGAGCTCCCTTCTTTGAGAAAAACATGGCACGCATGGCATCCTTGCTTTGCTCCTTAACAGGTGCTTGTCTCGCTTCTCACGTCCTTTGTATCTTTCCATGATAGATAACCAGTTCTCGGCTGCCTCACCCTTGACACTGGGCCAGACAGTATTCTCGATTCTTCCATGCTCGTCAGCTGTTTTTTTTCTGCTGCACCACATTTCCAACCCTTTTGTTGATGGGGTCCTAGTTTACTAAAACACAACGTGGAACATTCAAATTCCATATAGTGGCGGAAGCACCTGCAGTCTATTCACTACGTATAGCCAGCCTTCATGATTACTCTGTCTGCTTGCTTTGCAACATCTGTACATTTATAAGCTTGTATTTTCTTCAGCGCTCTTTGCACATGCAATCTTCATTCCGCACATAAAGGGTCTCTCTATCCTTTTCTTCATCAGCAGATTCTATAATGTCTTTTCACCTTCTCTCTTGGCATCTCTTCTTGGCGCATTGTTAGGGGATCTTACTCAAGAGACTGTCAGCGCTTTGAGGATACATGAAGAAAGGTTTTCTGAATTGATCCCTTGTCTCAAAGGCTTTACGTATTATAGTCATCATTACTGGTGTTGTGCTTGTTGCAATCTCCGGTTCCCAACATATATGTAAGAGAGGGGCGGGACTTCCAGTAGAGGCATTTGGCTCCTCCTCTGCAGCATACTTTTAACAATCTCAGGGCTAGGCTTCCACTGTATTGTTGAAAAAATTCCGCCGGGAGGCCATGCCCACCATGTGTTTTCCTATACTGAAGGGAAGCAATGGATACCCCCCCCAAGTCACATTTCAGACAGCGAGCATCCAATAACTCCACCTGTTCCTGTGAAAGTCTTGGTAATGTAATCTGTGCTAATGTAAATTCAATCCCTGTTACATCATGATCCTCAGAATCCCCATACAGCAACCCATGGTAACCCTCAAAGGTACCATTAATCTCCATCTGGGATCGCCAGACCTCCCCACATTAATCTTTTATAAAGCTTATCACATGCTGCAGGTCCTACTTGTGACAAAGCCAGGAAAGCAACCTACCAGATTTGTCCCTCTTGTCATGTAACTTCTCTTTGTATGTCTCAAAGTCAAATTTACCTAATTGTTCGCAAGCACCAATGCACTGTTGCCTAAGTGCCCCAGGTCCCTTTCTTTCATATCACCCAACCCGGTAGTTTCTCCCTTGCTTTAATCTCCATTTCAACCTGGGATATCTCCCAGACCAAAGACCTCCTAACTCCTCTGGCCGTAGCTATCGCAACCCCGCTAATCATCACCTTAAAACATTCCCACACCATGCCACAATCAACCACACTCCCTTCATTTATCAACAAAAAAGAATCCTCAATCTTTTCAGCCAGCTGGATTTTAAATGGCTCATCTGTCAGCATTTCCAGTCTCATTGTCCACATGGGGACAAGCAGCAAACTCAAACGTTACATCCAGGTGGTAGGCAATGGAGGGTGTCCAGTCATTATCTCGAAAACAAAATATCGAATTACAATAATGTCGAAACAATAATGTCGAAAACAAAAATGTTGAATTGTTTTTTTTTTAATTTACATGTTTTTTTGGGGTTCCGGTGGTAAAAAAAAGGGGTAAAACATTAAAAAAAATGAAAAAAGGGGGGTTGGGGGGGAACCCCCCCATTTCGAATAAAAATCAACAAAAAAAAGAAATTCAACATTTTTGTTTTCGACTTTATTTTTTCGACATTATGACTTTCGACATTTTTGTATTCGAGATTATGGCCCTCATTACGACCCTTGCGGAAATCGGAAAACGATGGCGGAAATGCAATACCGCCATCGAATAGCGCTCGGTGCGACTATGACCCGTCACCGCAAAGTACGAAGCCATTAGCGACACCGTAGTGAACGCCAACGCTAACTGCACCAAGCACGCGCGCGCGCGCCATGCGAAACCGCAAACACCACCATGGCGCAACGGTACGCCAATTCCGACCCTAGCGGACATGTACCTAACGCCATCAGGCATGGCGTAATGTACCATTCCGCCATGGTGAGAAGTACGGCATCGCGAATCAACCGTAAACGGCCCCACTGAGTGCCTGTACACCGCTCCCTGCCCACAAAGTACAACTCCCCGTAGGTGCAATGAAGTCACAATGCAACCATTGAAATGTACAAGTCACCCATGCATGGCAACGAACAAAAGAAACACAAGAGGGGCCAATGGGAGCTGCAGGGCACAGATGGCACGAATACAGAAGCCATCCCAATGGACATGACCACAGTCCCCCGCCAAGAAACGCACGCAAACACAGGCACCTGTGACCAGCAATATTCCGAGAATCACATCATTCCACCAGTCCACCTGGCTGACCGGCATCTGTTACACAAAACCCAATCCCCCGCCCCTGAGCATGACAACATTCAAACTGTCATATTGGCAGCCCCCATCCCTGACCTCACGGGCTTAGTAGGCAAACGCGCCCAGTACAGTACCACGCAACTAAACTCCGAAGCTGGAACCCAATGCAGATCTCCTCACAATACATCGCCCCCCAAATAGGCATATGCCACATCACTTGCAAAGAAAAACGCTACACGGGCCAAATCAGAATAGAAATTTAATGCACATCAAAGTCACCAAGCCCATACAGCCATCAGGCCATGAACTCCTAAACACTAATCACCATTGTGGGCTGCATCCGCAATAAATGACCAGCCACTACTTGTGTGTCGCCCTGTTCCCTCATGGTACACAGAGCCACATTCACGTACGAAAAGGCAACATGGAAGCGCACAGAACCGCAGGGCCGTCCCAATGGGGAGGCACTAGTCCAGCTGAAAGGCCGAAATGTTGCTCCGAGCCACCAGTACTGCGTAAGGGCATGTGGGCCATTGGCGATCGTCCCATAAGATCGTAATGCTGCTCCACTGATTAACACGAAGCAGCAGGTGTCGGGAGTAAAACCCATCTGCAGGAGTGGCATACAGATGGCAGTGGCAAAAGGGGAGGAGATACCTGTCAACCAAAAGAAAAGAAAAAGAACAGAATGGCCATCAGAACTACATTCCAACAACTCACTTCAATGATCACACGAAATCCACAGCCATATGCATGCTAGTCCACTCCAAAGGATCATCACCACCCCAAAACCACTTGCGACTCCTAACCATCTATATCGAGGTGCAAACACCATCACAAACGAGTGTACCTGTGCATGCGTCTGTCAAAACAGAATCCATCAGATGGGAATGTTAACGTGCATGGACACAAGTGTCTGAGGGCGCGTCGAGACAGGGAGGGCTCAACAAGGCCAGATAGACGATGGTCCCACCATGGCAGCCCTGCATCACATAGCGTAGGGGAGGCGGATAGATCCCAAGAAGCCCTGTACATGGCAAACTCTGTATCAAATCACCTGCCCATGCATTCATTCATCATTCCCTCATCCCGGAATCAAAACGCCTGAATAATTACTCACATAACATTAGAAACATCCATTGAGTCTGTGCGTTATGCAGCCTGCAAAATCCACAGTGCCCCAGCCCGTAATTCCAGTGTTGTGAAGTAACATGTATTTGGGAACGGCCGGCCTCATCGCCCACGTAGCAATTGCGCATCCCAAACTATTCATATCAATCATTGCTTCCTCGCCATGGGCCCTGTCTCAAGGACATTGAACAATAGAACGTTATATTTGCAGTCAGACCTGTGGGCATCTCCTCGCCGCTAGCTGGAAACCGAAAGCGCCGCCCTTCGAATTCCACATTTGCAACATCACGCCGAAAAGGCATCTGTGGCCGTTTGAAATCACTAATTATTCCATCGAGTGCGGCTGTGTGTGAAAATGGCAACTGCCTTCACCCTCAAATGGGACGCCCCGCCCGTCGTTGCAACTCGGTACAGTGATGCATGAGGGCCCACCGTTACTCGAGTACTACGTTCCACTGACCCTTCAAAAGTCTGTTCGCGACTGCACAGATAGTATGTGCAACAATGGGACCACAGCAGAATGAACATGTCAACCAATGTTACACGGCCATCGGGTACAAATACATGATTGCAATAGCAAGATGCCATTCCCCGATTTGCAGCGTTGTGCGCGGGACGTGCTCGGCCAAAGGGGAGAGCAGTTTGCACAGGTGGAATTAATCACCACAGGTGGAGGCCATACAGCCTGAAAACACATAAATTGCACAGCCAGTCTCCTCCCACAACCACACCGAAATGCTACCGGCAGGACTCGCGATGTTGGCCCTGGGGGACCTGATAGCACTGCAACTACTCCAACTCCAAGAAGAAGACGAACACCAACTGCAACCGGCCGCACGAAGGAGACGCAGGAGGAGGAGGAGGCCAAGGCAGGGCCAGCAAGGGCCGCCAGCACAGCCACTACCACCACGCAGGCAGCCCGCAATCCCACGCCTCCGAGCACATCCGTTCAACCTCACTGATGAGCAGATCCACACCCTCTACCGTCTGGACCGGGACACCATAGCCGCCATTGTGGACATGACACAGGCTGACCTTGTCAGCATGATAGATAGCCCAACCGCCATCCCACCCCTACTGAAGGTGGTGTCTGTACTCCACTTCCTGGCCACAGGCACCTACCAGCACACAGTCGGACAGTTGCATGGCATTTCTCAGCCACTGTTCTCACGGACACTATTTCAAGTGCTCGATGCCCTCCTGCAGCACGCAGACGACTACATCTCTCTACCACGCTCGGAGCAGGAAATTACCAACACAAAAGTGGGATTCCATGCACTTGCCGGCATACCGGGTTGCATTGGTGCCATCGACTGCACCCATGTGGAATTGGTCGTCCCACATGCCATGGAGGCCCAGTACCGCAACCGAAAACAATTTCATTCCCTGAATGTACAAATGGTGTGTGACTCCAACAGGATCATTACACATTGTTGTGCCCGATTCCCTGGATCAACCCATGATTCTATGGTCTTGAGGACCTCTACAATACCACGCTACATGGAGCGATACGCAGGGAACAGATCCTGGCTACTCGGTGAGTCTCATTACATGCATGATTATGTGGGGTATGTGATTTGGCAATGACCTGGCAGGAAGGGGGGGGGGGTGTGCGTACGTAGCAATGGCATTCCACATCATACGTTTCTCGTCCACATACAGGTGATGCTGGATATCCACTGAAGAGATGGCTCCTCACACCAGTCCGGAACCCACGGGACCAGCATGAGGAGGACTACAACCATGCCCACTCACGTACCCGTGTAGTCATTGAACAGGCATTCGGCCTACTGAAGACTCGTTTCCGCTGCCTCAGCAGGTCTGGCGGGGCACTCCTGTACCGCCATGAGAAGGTTGCAAAGATGGTGATGGCATGTGTCATGCTCCACAACATGTGCGTACGTAGAAATGTGCCCATGCCCCCTGACGCAGAACTGCAAGCACCTGATGATGGTCATGATGAGGGTGGGGATGTGGCAGCACCTCATGGAGTCTGCGAGGCACCGGAGGCCCGTGACATTCGTCAGCATCTCATTGATGTATGCTTCTAGCACTCACGCCTGGTGGCTGATACATGGACACGGGACTCGTGGCACTGCGTGTGTCTGGGACATGCACAATATGGACTGTACGCCTATGATGGCCTAGTACACAAAGATCAATGTCCACACATCTCATTGGTTGATCGTGCACTTTTTATGGCATATGTGATGTCATGTTGAACACCCTATCGACCCGCCACCCAAGTGAGCCCAACACACCCCCTCCACCCTCCTACCTCCCCCCCGAACACCAGTGTCCAAAGATGCTCATTGTCAGTGGGCTGTCGCTATTGCAAGCCCCCTCTGCGGGTATCAGGGGCACCCCTGCCTGTGGAGCGCAGGTTCCTTCCAGATCTACGTTGGGGGCTGCCCTGGACGGAACTTGCAACGGATGATGTGTCTGCCTGCTCACGTCCATGCATGTCCCTAAGGGTTTGCGAGAGCTCAGTGAGCACACGGCGCACTGCGGCAAGTTCGGCACATACGTCTTTGGACGTTGCATGCAGTTCCCCCCTCAGGCTCTCGGTGCTTCTCTCCATTTGGACTCTCAGGCTCTCGGTGCTACTCTCCATTTGTGCCCTTAGCGTCTCTGTACCTCTCTCCATTTCTGCCCTAAGTGTCTCAGTTGATGTTTCTATGTCTGCCTTAGTGCCCCCACATTCATCGGCATGGTCCTTGAGGAGTGTGGCCAGTTGCTGCTGTTGTACGATTAACTGGTCGAGGGACTGTTGCCTCTGCTGGGCCATGGCCATTTGCGGGGGTGTCACCGAGGGGCTGTTGTCCTCATGTTGCCTTGCCACAGGGCTTGTGGGGGATGGCCAGTCGTCGTCTTGTGGGTGCCCCTGCGTGGTATCCTCATGTTGTACGGGATGGGACAGACAGGGGGATTGGGACAGGTCATGGATGGATCTGACTTCGACATCCCCGTTTTCTGTGTCCGAGCATGCTGCCATCAATGGGGTGTCACCTATGGTGCTGCTGCCACCAGAGGCAGTGCCTTCTGTGGCATCCATTGGGGGGACCTGTGGTGGTGGTGTTGTGGGCATGCTGGCTGCTGGAGTGCCTGTTGATGTTCCCTCCTGTGTGCTGCCACCTGATTTGTGCTGCTGCCGTGTCTTGATGCGTGCAGCTGAGGTGGAGGGTCTCTGGCCGTTGGTCTTGGCCCTCTTTGCAGGTGTGCTGGTAGGGGTGTCCTGTAGCTCGTCGTTTGGATCGGACCCTGTGGTGGAGTAAAGGAGGGCGAGGGTTAATGATGGGTCTGTGGGAATTGGAATGGCATTGTATCACATGCTTTGGGGTGGTACCTGAGGGTGATTTGGGTCGGGTCCTTGGAGGTGCTTTGATTTGTGTGTGGAGTGAGGGTGCAGTTGTTTGGCAGCCTGCAGTTAGGGTGTGTCTGCTGCACGTGTAGTGCGTGTATTAGGGGTTTTTAATTATTTATGTATTTATTGTGGGTTTTAACGTGCGCTATCAGGCCGATGTGTGTGGACGTTCTCCTGGACATGTGTTTCTGTTGCACTATGTGGACGCATGGTACTTCACATGGATGGACTGTGTGGATTTGGCATTGTTTTATCTGGCACACCTACCTGAATCTTCGGATGTCTGCACTCCTTTCTCCATCCCTCCGACTCCCTCTATGCTCTCCATTACGATGGTGGAGGCACAGATTTCTTCCCAGGGGGTCAACTTGATGGGTGATTCAGGACCTCCCCCGGTGGCTGTGGCAATGTTGCGGTTGGCAGAGAGTATGCTGCGGACGCGTATCCGCAGGTCGTCCCATCGCTTGCGGCATTGCTGTGGGGTGCGGGGTGCGGTCCCCACCGCACTTACCCGCTGTGCCACCAGAGCCCATATGGTCTTCTTGTTTGCAAGTGCCGTTCTGGTCATTTGCGTGGAGAAGACGACGGCAGCATTCTCCTGGAGGGTCTCTGTTAGCACGGTGAGTTCCTCACGGGAGAAGTGGACCTGCCGCTTGCGGTCGCACGCTTTCTTCGCTACTTTTCCCATTTGTCTTGGTTTCGCTAGGGTGGGTGACGGGTTGGGGTGTGTTTCAGGGTAGTGATTTTAGTGGTTGTGTGGTTTTAGTGGTTTTATAGGTGTACGCCGGGATGTTTCCCGTTCCGGGCCCATGTTTTTACTTCCGTTTCCGTATATTTCCGGTCACCGTACTTTCCGGTAGGCGCACACTGCGGTGACCGCTAAGAGGGGTGGCGGTATTGCACCTAGGGCGCCGTACGGCGGCGGTGTGGGCCGTTTTGGTGTCATTTCCGCCATCGCGGACTTTGCACTTCCGCCGTGGCGTGGTGCTCGTGCCCGATGGGTCGGAATGGGCCGCACTTTGCTCCTTCGTGCAATGGCGGAAACGCTATTTACGCTGTGGCGCTCCGGTCAGTCACTTTCCGCCAGGGTCGTAATGAGGGCCAATGACTATAAACCGCAATGGAGCATGGTCTGATAGTGACCTGCCCCTGTAATCCATATTGAAAAACTCCTGAAGGTGTTCAGCTCCAGTAAATCAATACTTGTGTGAACCTTGTGTGGTATGGAATAGTATGAGAATGCCTTCCACTCTGCATTATTCACCCTCCAGTAGTTCGCCCCATATCCCATCCCACCCCATCTATGAATAAGATCTGGCTGTCCAACATCTGTAAGGTGTGTCTCCTGCAGAAATGTGACATGTTTCTTATGAAAATATGAACCCACCCGGTTCTGCTTTTTAAAACTATTCAGTCCTCTGACGTTCCATGTCATCTCATTCAGGTTATGAGCCATTGACTATCACACAAACCCCCAATCCTCCCACCTTATCGGCACTCTGCCTGCAGATGAAAATCGCACACCATGCTGGGACATTTCTGCTCTCCATCCCTGCTTCTCAATTCCCAAAGGTGACCCATCTCCCTCAAAGCCGACATCCCACCAAAAACTCCTCTGACCACAGATCCACAGCATATGGACACATTACCAATAAACTAAAAAGGAAGCACAGTAAGGGCAAGCATGAGTAACAAAGTAGCCACAACGTTAAACCAAAAATCATGCTAAATAGCACAGTGCCATTTGAGCATACCTGTCATTCTAACCCTGCCCACCCCATAAGCAGCAACAGGTATTGGCGTACCCCCACCAAGACTACCCACAAAAGATGTTCAACCAGCAGTATAACATCAGCCGCACCTTTCAGCGTTTGTGTATGTTCCTGTCCCACAGTGTGGCGGTTTTGCGACTATGCATCCAATGGTGCTAAGCAGCAGGGTCCTCAAAGAAGTGGGATTTCCCATCGTACAACACCTTCGGCTTGGTATTTCGAGCCTTGGTGGTGTAACCTCTCGTTAGTCGGGACAAACATATGTCTTCTCCTCTGTACTTGTATAGTATGCCCCGGGTGTGTGGAAGCTGCTCTCCATGCCTGTTCCACGTCTCAAGAGAATTTCAGAATCTGTTCCATTTCCTTAGAATTCCGGACTTTCAGAATAAGCAGTCTCGCAGGACAAGCGGCATTCTTTTCATCAAAGCTCTGTGTGCCCTTTCAATTGTGAAAACCTGTGAAGGTGCTGAAGGCCCAATTTCCTGCAACTGTAGATTTGCCACATAATTAGTCGGCATATCCTCCTCTTCTGGTGCTGTTTCTCCACGCCCTCTCTTTGGCATTCTCCACCTTATCCGCCAGTATCTTCGCTTTGTAGTCAAGTCACTCACTAGAGCTTGCAAGTCCTTCTTGACAGTCACAGAGTCGGATATGTTAGTCTCATAATTGGCCACCCTATCTGTAAGCGACCAGACATACTGACACAAAAAATTCACATTAATTTTCACTTCATCTATCTTAGCTTCCAACGAGGACCACAAGGCCACAATAACCTCTAGGATTTGCTCCTGACCCCACATTTCAGGGGGAGAGCGCACTGCCTGTGCCGACAGGTTCCGGCAGAGCAGGGGGTTCTGCCCTCTGTGGTTGTCTGCTGGTTGTCTGCTTGCGAAGGAATTAATTCTCGTCTGTTTCGCCCTCCCGTGGCCTTAGAACCCAGCATGTGTAAAGCTCTGGCAGCCCACAGTGGATGGGCAGCCCAGTCCTGGGAACCACAGTTTCCTCATGCCGCACCTTTAGCGTTTGCCCGGGTATATCAGCATGTATTTCATGCCTGGTTGGCATAGCCTCTCCTTAGTCGGCCAAACTTATTTATTTTCCTCTGTACTTGTATAGTATAGGCCAGGTAGATAGCCAATGCGGAAGCTACTCTCGGTATCTGTTCTCCATCTTGAGAGAATTTCAGGATCTGTTCCCTGTCCTTAAATTCAGGACTTTTTCAATAAGCAGTCTCAAAGGAGCCTCAAGCTGTGATCTTCTCATCAAGGCACTGCGCGCCTTTTTAATAGTGAAACCCTGTGACAGCACTCCAAGCCTGATTTCGTGCAGCAGTAGAGTTTTCACAAAATTAGTCAGGTTTTGCCCATCCTCCCCTTCTGGTAGGCCCAAGATCCGGATGCAGTTTCTCTATTCCCTCCCTTCGGCATCCTCCACTTTCTCCTTGAAAATTTTCGTTTTTGGAGTCAGGTCACTCACCAGAGCTTGTAAATCCTTTGTGGCAGCATGGTGTCGGGTATGTTAGTCTCATTAGTGGCCATCCTATCCACAAGCGACCAGACATCCTGACACAATAAATTCATGTTTATTTTCACTTCATCTATCTTATCTTGCAGCAAGGAATTTGCTCCTGCCACACCAATTTCGGGTGGAAAGTGCACTGCCCGCACCCGCTCTGGCACGGTAGGGGGTCTGCATTCAGTGGTTGTCTGCTGGTGAAGGAATCCAGTCTCATCTGTTTAGCAACCTGTGGCCTTAGGATCCGGCATGTGTAATGCTCAGATAGCCCACAGCGGACAGGCAGCCCAGTGCAGGCAGCCACAGCTTCATCTGTCAAACCAGCCAAGTACATCCTGTAGTGTTTATCTGTATGGGTGCCAGTGCACCATCTAGCCCCTCCCATGTGTCCAGTTAAGCAGGACCCAAAGCCAAATGCCACTACTATAGCCGTCAAGGTTCCCCCACCATTTAAACAACAAACTTAGCCTCCACATACTTCATCAGGATATCACCAGCTCAGCCACAGTCTCCCCAGCGGGTGGGTCGGGTGCTTCGTTCTCTACTCACCGCTCCTCTGGGCAGCAGCCAATCCCCACCTGAGACACAGGCCAAACTGAGCGCTGTTGTGTGATGCCATTGATCAGTCACCATGGCACCATCCAGAAAGGACTTCTGTCTCGTGGAAATCCCTCGGTACACCATATTCCAGCCACGGCCTGTCCTTGCAATCAATCCACAAGGTGGCTACTGCTAGATTTATCATTATGTTTCGCCAACCTCTGTGCACCCATCCCACAAGATGAAAAACAATCTATTGTATCAAACTCTTGTGAGCTTGAACGGGACACGTCCCCAGGCCATGGTTGTCGGCCACACCCCCAATCATCTCCATCTTATCAAAAATCTAGGAGTCATATTTGACTCTAATCTCCTAAATTGAAGCAGTATCGAAACACACCCAGTGTATCTACCTCAGCTTCACCACATTCCCAAGTTCTGTCTGGGGTGTCTGTACCTGATGGTCATTTTGAGAACTGGCTATCTCCTGGCTATCTCCTGGCTAACTCCTGTTTAGAATATTGAATCTGTCCTTACAAAGTCAGCCCCAAGAAGACATTGCATTATAAAGACATGTTCAGAACGCAGCATTCGCCTTGCTTACTTCCTGAAACCAGATTTCAAATCACGTCTTCAAATCTGTTGCCTGGTCTGGGTTTTGTTCTGTTGGGGTGGAGCGGCAGAATCTCAGATATGCCTTTTGTTTTTGTTCAGGTGGAAGGGAGGTTTCCAGGTGTGCGTGTTGTTTTGCTGGGGCGGATGGTGCTGTTCCAAGTCTAGGTTTTGTGTTGTGGGTGGTGCTGGTGAGACAGGAAGCCCTGTAATATGGGGATTATGCTGGCTCTGTTTGTGTTGAATCCTAAAGCTAAGCCAGACACCCTGCCCACATCTCTGGCTCTGCTCCACCCATTAACCCTCTTGCTCATCCACCGGCACCCAGTGAATTTTAGAAAAGAAATAAAGGCAGTGGGCTAGATTTACAAAGCGTTTTCCAATGGGGGGGTTCCCATTGGAAAGAAGCTTTTGTAAATAAGGCCCTCCAATCCTTTGTAAGAGACTGAAACCCGACCTTTTTCGAGCGTCCAACTGGCTCTCTGTGCTTGAATGAGCAATGCCAACAGACGGGTTAGTCCATTATTGGGGTATTAGGTCAATAGACATTTTTCCCAAAAAAATTTAAAAAACAATTTAAAAAGACCGCTCTGTGACCGCACAGAGCGGTCTTTCTAAATCGAACTGTCAGCCCCTGTGACGCAGTCGAGTGAAACCCCTCGATTCTGAGTAAAACCAGGAAGGGGGGGGTGGGCAGGAGGGCTGAAGAGATGTCATTATTTCCATTTTTATAGGCTGCTTAAAATCGGCTGAAAACAATCGGTCTTTAGGTTAGGCGACCTACAAAAATCAAAATAAGTACATAGAACCATTATTGGCAGTTTATAAATGATCCAAGGCAATCACTCACCTGTACTGGGTCTCTCTTTAAAAATATTCTTTTGTGTAGTCGCCACAACCCTTATGTAAAATTGCTTCTGTGACCCTGGCTGTTCTGGCAAACAAATACCAAAGCCTTATAAAGATGTACTATTTTGCGCAAGAGCAAATCTTTACAGGATAACCCTATTTCCTCTCTGCACTCCACTCCCCTCCTTCACATAGAGCCAAAAAAGACATTCCCTGCGTTTGATATTGGCGGAAATTGCGGGGTAGTTCACATGTCCTTTTAATGGATGGCATTTAGGCTGGAGAGGATTACAGAAAGGTGGTTCAAAAATTCACTTTAATTGAATGGAAAAAATATTTGCAGGGGCCAGTTTATTTTGGGAACGGGGCACTAGGCAGAAGGTGCAGTATGAAGTGCGGGGTGGGCATTAGTACATTTTAGTGATGGCAGGATACGTCGCTGCAGGGTTAAAACGATCATTGGATGCCAATATATTTGAGAGGTGTAATTTAAACATCAGCCGCTTTGGGACAACATCACCTAATGCAAAATCATGCCCCGCTAATGGCAGATGCCAATGTTCTGTCTGAAGAGGACGGATTGGCCATGTACCTGCAGAGAAAGCCTTTCTAGAGCACAGTCGAGAGCCATGGCAACTTATCTCTTAGAGAGAAAGAGACTATAAAAACACAATTACCAGAACGAAAGAGAATTGAGGCTGATTGCCATGGCAACAAAAGAGTTACACTGATGAAATACAGGCGCATAAAATCCTTGCATGCTACATTAAAGACGGGGCAATCAAAGGTAAACAAGAGGGGGCAGGAAATGGCATGCCAGGGGGAGGGCGAGAGAGAGAAAGAGAAAGAGAGAGAAGAGAGAGAGAGAGAGAGACGTTGACATTAATGTTAGATACACGAGTCATCACAACAGAGCATTATTGAATGTACATATCTGGATTACATATATGGAACGTGTGTATATCAGACGTAACATTTTAAAAAATATAACATGCACTAATAACGCATGCATTACCCAGGAGCACTGAACGCCCAATGTTAGTTGTTGGCCTACTCAATGATTGATTCACATATTATTGACCTAATAAGAATGCTGACTGGCCCTTCCAGGATGCAAATCTTTGACCATGAGGTCAACCACAGACCCTTGCCGTGGATGTATTAATTCACAGCACAGGCCCAGCCGACATATTGGTAGTTGCGACGCCATCGCTAAGGTTACACGGCACGTTAAAAGAGCATGCACACGTTTTTTTCCTCTGTGCCTTTTGTTTTCATCCATGACAGATCACCACGTGTGGGATGTAAGTGATCAGGCCATACCCAAGCACGTATGCAAAATGTGGTGCTGTCTCATCAAAACTGCAATACCTACAATGATTGCTGAATAAAACATGTTTTTTCATGGAGGTTTCTTTAGTGGCAGACAAATCATACCGCACCTTAACATTGGGCCTCGTTACGAGTAGGGTGGTAAGGGATACCGGGCACCAGTAAGGAGACCGGTGCTGGTAATCCCTTACCGCACTACTACGAGTTCCCTTAGCACGTTCCTCCTTTAACGCCTGGTCTGACCAGGCGTTATGGACGGGACCCGTTAAGGGAATTCAGAGCCAATAACGGTACCGCAATTTATGGGACCGTTATTAGCACCTTCCCCATTCCCATTGAGAGCTATGGGGGCTCAAATGGGAATGGGGAATGGCTTTTTCAATGGGGACTTACCGGTCCCGCAAAGGTCGAGCTACACCTGTAAGTCCCCATTGAACCATAACGGTGCCGGACCCGTTATTGGAGGCAGTCATGGCGCAAATAGCGCCATGACTACCTCCAATCTCGGAATGAGGCCCAATGTCTGCTTTCATGTTCAAGATATTTGAGTTTGAAAATTCGACCAGCCATACAAGATATCCACTTTTTAAAGACAACACATGTATCACTGTTTCCGTACATGTGCAGTAGGTGAGGAGGGCAAAACAAAATGAAGTATGTACCCACTAAGGCACACAAAAAAATCACAACTATAACACCCAAAATGGAACACAAGTGCAGCAGGGAAACAGGGACAAAAGAAATTGAGGAATATAGTTCACAAATGCATACAATCACATTTAGCAGCCAAGACATACAGACACACTGACACACACACTCATCTACCGAACTCTCTCCCCACTTAACCCAGCAACCGCCTACTATGATTAAAAAGGGCATAAGGAAATTGCATTAAAAAGACGATGTATTGGCAGAATGGACAGTGGCAGTTAAGAGGGCCCAATGCCCCCCACACGTGCGCTAGCATGTTTTTTTGTGCAGGCCGCTGTTTCTCCAGACGTGCCTGCTTTGCTAGATACTTGTATGTGTTTTCTGTTAATGTCAGTGATTTCGCCTCAGAATCAGAATAAAAAGAAACGAAAACCCGGAACCCGAAGAGAGATCTGAAACATCACTGGACCACCACAAGGATCAGCTGCAGGTAGAGAGAGAGAATCTGAGCGAGAGAGAGAGAAAGAATCAGAAGGAAAAAGACGCAGCAACGCTCCTCCCACAAGACACCAGGGACACCAGCACTACACGACGAAGGAAGCGAGAAACCGAGTGCATAAGCGGCAGAACAGAAGGCCTAGTGGAGCTTCTGAGCAGAGTAGGCAAGCCTGCAATGCAACACAAAAGCCCCCTTGACCAGCGGGGGGACAAGAAGGGTAGAAGGACCCACCCTGCCTAGATAGACATACTGGGAGACCTTACGAAACCAGGTCCAAGAACATGAACATGGCCATCTGTCATCCTGGGCCTCCATCACCTATATGCCGAAAGGCCACTTACTTATGCAATTCCACATTACACACACACCCTTGTGGGGAAGACAGGGCCAAATTGGTCAGGGAAAGAAATCCAATCCTGGAAAAGATAGGGGACTATAAAAAAGGACAGGAAACAGGAAGTGTGCAGTTTTCGGATAAGGTCAGAGGTGGAGGATGACAAATAGATCAGTAGGAGGAAGGAGGGACTAGTGGATTGTGGATGCAAATTGTGGAGCTGATGAGGCATTGGCTAGAGCGTGGAATTGGTCCTGTGGTGTGAGTTTGCGTGTTTGTGTGGGAAAAATCGCAGCGAAACCCGCGCACAGCGATTCACGGAAGTCCGTGCGCGTGTAAATCCATGGATGTGCACCAAAATCCTGTGTGGCGCACGCTGGCACACACGTCTTCAAACAGCGTGCGCTACGCGCACAGCGAAAGCGCACCAAGCGCAGAGCACACAACAAAGTAGCCGTAACACGTGGAATGGGGAACAACGCGTGAAAATGTGGGCGTCACGGGGGAAGTACTGGAGGCAAATGCGCGGAACACCCACACGCGTGTCTACAACACGTACTCATGGAATCGAACGCCGCTAATGTGTGCGCCAAAAAAGACGCGCTAATCCGGAAACACGTACGCCAGCAGGAAGCAGGAGTACGTGGACCCGCGCAGCATAAAAGTGCACGCAAACAACAAACAAGCTCAGACGCTAAGATGAATGTACCGTTCCTTGCAGCAGTGGTCATGGGATACCGCAGGAGGAGGAGGAGGAGGATAGTCAGGCCCAGAATTTTTACACCCAGAACCAGCTTTTTTGGGATGCCTGATGACCAGTTGTATGGGAGGTACAGGTTTCCACCTCACATAATACTCGACCTGCTGAGTGAGTGGGAGGATGAACTCACATCACCCACCCTGTGCTCCCAACACTGAGCTCCCTTGAAAAGGTGCTTAATGTACTGCACCTCTTGGCCACTGGATCATTTCAGCAGACAAGTGCTATAGTGGGGGGTGTCACAGGCCACACAGTCACGTTGCCTACACCAGATGTTGGCCATCATGACTGCACACCCATCAGTCAACAGGCACATATACCTGCCCAGAACACCTGCAGAAAGGCAGGCTGCCGTCCAGGATTTCTACGGGGTGGCACAATTCCCCAAAGTGCTAGGTGCCATTGATTGCACCCATGTGGCCCTACGTCCCCCCAGGGCCACGGAGCACTTCTATAGAAACCGCAAGCACTGGCATTCCATCAACGTGCAGGTAGTATGTGATGCCAAGGGAATCATCACCTCAGTATATGACAACTATCCAGGGTCCACCCATGACAGTTTCATTTACAGAATGTCAACCCTAAACCGGGACCTAAAAGCTGGGCGGCATGGCGATACATGGCTGCTTGGTGAGTATAAATGCCACTGCACATGCATGCATGTCAGATACTGAGTAAAGTCACAAACCCACTAATGATACCCATCAACACCTCCCCAGGGGACAGTGCCTACCCTCTGAGCACCCACATGATGACGCCAATTCGGAACCCCACCACACCACCCGAGATAAGATACAACACAGCCCATATTGCAACCTGGGGCATAGTGGAGCGCACATTCGGAGTGCTCAAGTCACGCTTTCGCTCCCTTGACCGCTCTGGTGGGCAGCTGCTATACGCTCCCCCAGTAGTGTGGAGGATCATAGTGGCAGCATGTGTCCTGCACAACGTTGCAACACGCCGGGGCCTGCCGGTGGACATGGTGGTGCCCCCACCTCCCCAACCACATACACGGCCGCTGCGCATGGGAGGGGAAAGGGCACATGGTGAGGCAGCCCATACGCAGCTGGTGGCTAGTTACTTCACTTAAAATCACACCCCTGTGGAGTGCACACAGCCCTGCCACATACCAGCTGACAATCAATGATGATGACATAAGGGACAGTCAACTGTCACAACCATACCAGCCTGAGATTGGTCACCTGGAAATGTTACATTGTGTGCATCCCTACCTACCGAAACACCACCAATGCTCTGTCATTATTAAACATACATCTATGCTGCTAAATTGATTACCCTCTTGCAAAATACAACATGAAAACAGCGCCATGTCACCCAACCCCTCCCCAGCTCCGCCACCCAACACACCATGGCATGTCATGCAATGTGAAAGCAAACAAAGCAATGCACAAGACCTGACACAAGTGTCACAAAGTGCACTGTCCCAAATGGAAACTGCCCACAGACAATATGTTCCCAGTAATCAATAACAAACAGTACACATGAACAAATACTTACCACCAACACAATACAGCAACACACCATAAAACATTGCAAAAACATGACAGTACTAAGTCAAAGTAGTGGTAGTCTTACAACCTGAATAAGCCAGCACATCGACCCCTTCCAACTGTAGAGTGTTGCAGCCACGCAAATGTGTCAGTGTACTGCATACAACATGAACGCCATTTGCAAAGGAGATGGCCTTGTGAAGACATGAGGAAGGAACCTGCAAATTAGGAGGAAGACATGGATGCACAAGCACATATCAATACACCATGCAGTGTACAATACAACAACAATACCCACTAGGGATGTCCACACAGTATTGACTACAGACTGCCCACACAGCTCATGAGAGCCCAATGTCACTGTGTAAGTCACTGTCACTTGGTCACACCCTTTGCAAGCCCATGGAAACGGGAAGCAGGAGGGGTGTGTGTGTCACAAACCCAAGCATCTAACCCAAACTCAGGACAAGCCTGCATGTGCCCAGCCGGAATACAGTGGATGCCCACGGGAACCACACAAGGCAACACACTGTAAAAAAAAAATGGCCATGTGGAGGCCAGGGGGGAGGCCACCCAGGAGGTTCAAGGCCAGGGTGCACACCAACACCCACCTGCGTGGATGTTGCGAAAAAAAAATACCTCCATGGGCTCATGGCCTGCACGGCTATGCCATTGTGGGAGGACTGCTGTCGCTCTCTTCACCCTCATCTGCTGCATCAGGAGGTGGTGGCACTATGGGAGGCAGCCCACGCAAAGCCCTGGTATGGTCCTCCATGGCAACAAGCATGCGGGTCTGGAAGGTCTGATTCTGGAGGATTAAAGTGCGGAGATCCCCATGCAGCACCTCACGGGTCGCCTGCACTTCTGCATGCATGGCCTTGCGTGATGCCCGGATCTCCTCACGTGTTGTCTGCAGCTCATCTGAGAGCGAACGTGTGAGCTGCTCCAGCTGCTGTTCTGCCCTAACATTTCGGGAAGCCTCAAGTTCAAGCAGACTCTGCCTGAGGTTATGGAGTTCTACCCTCAGGGTTTCCCTGTGGCCCTGTGACTCTATTGATATGGATTCGCGCAGAGTCTCCAGTGCCACCCGTTGGTCCCTGTTGGATGCCCACATGTCTTCCCTGTGTGATTGGCAAATGGAGTCTGTTGCCTGATGTTGTTGCTCCATCTGCCTTTCAGGGGGGATAATGGAAGTGGCCACCCTCTCCATTGCCTAAGCCATCATTTCTACTGATGCTGCCTGTTGGGTTGCCATACCGTACATGGAGTTTTCCCATACAGTATTGCCTGGTGGCGCACGGCCACCGCGTCAGCGGGCACCATACCTGTTCAGGGCAAGGCGATCTGCACCTTGCTGTGCTGGCACTGCCTGAGGCTGCAGGACTGCATTCCCCCTCTGATCTGCTGGCCCAGAAACAGGATCAGATGCTGTGGAGTGTGACCCTGCATCCGTAACCACCAAAGGTGGACCTACCCACCCACCACCACACCACGTCCATCACTGGTGCTTGGTCGTGGCTGAGAATCCTCCTGGGTCTGCACCATCTCCTGAACCTCACCAGCATCAAGTGCGTCGTCACCTGCAAAAACATGAAATACAAGAAATGAAAACAGGCATGAGCACCACACACATGCATGGGCACTCACCGGACAATGCGTAGTAATCAGGTAGGTCTCCCACGCCTTGGATCTGTTCCTCTGTGACGAAGGTCCCAGCAACAGACTCATGTTCAGTGAGTTCGTTGTCCTCTGGTGGAGACCCACCGCCAGTTACCAGAATAGTGGCATGATTTGAGGCCAGCTTGTTCTTTGCTCTGCGTTTCAGGTCATTCCAACGCTTGTAGCAATCATCAGCTGTGCGCCTCACAAATCCAAGGGCACTCATGCGGTCCGCGATGGTGTGCCAGTGTGCCCTACGTTGACCAGGTGTGGTCTTGCACCCTGCAGTTACCACCATTTTGCGGCTATGTGCCGACACATAGGTCACAATTGCATCAAGTTCGGCGTCATTTAAGCTAGGCTTCCTTGACGTGCCAGAGTGTGTAGCCGTGTCTGGGGTCTCAGCCTGTAGTGCCAGAGCATCCTTCTTTCTCTTTTTCAAAGGTGGAGCGGAGCCTGAGTGGCTTACACCGCTCTGGTCAGTAGGGGCAGAAGCGCCAGTTGACTGGGTACTAGGAGTGTGCGAGGGCACAATGACCATAGGTCTTGGTGCAGGCATTGACTGAAGTGTGATGTTGGCAGGGACAACATCAGTTTGATGGACCTGGACCGACACTGTCCCAGCTGGGAGAATCAGAGCTGGGGTGGATAGAGCTGCAGCTACCCCTGCAGCCTCCTCACCCTGCCTACTTGGGGCAGCAGATGACATCTCTGCCCCCGATCCACGTGGTCTGGTGACACCAACTTGCACCACCACACATGGCTTAGACTTGCTGACCTGGAAGTCAGCCTGGGAGTCATCCTGTGCCGGTTCAGGTGCCACAATGGGCTGGTCCAACAAGGGCTGAGCTGGGATGGTGTTAGCTACGTTTCCCACAACCATGGAGGGGGCATGGGTGTCCCTGATTGGTCCTCCACACATGGGGGTCTAGGGGCACCCTGCAAATCCTGGCCACGTCCCCTACCGCGCCCACCACGCCCACCTTTTGGAGGTCAGCGAGCTTTGCATCCCTTACCGCTTGGTCGCTTCCCAACCATGGCACTGATGTTGTTGTGCGTATCGGAGTAGCAGTAAACGATTGTCCTGGGCAATTGGGGGTGAAAGGGGTAGGGTACTAGATGGAATTCGTACCCTAGTGCTCTAGCACGGCTGTCTGTGACCCCTGGGGGAAGATGATGGGTCACGCAATGCACAGGCACCCCAAAAACAAAAAATAACATGCACGCAACCCCTCGTAGACCACGTGCGTGGAAAAATGAACCTGCACTACGGTGTGGCACCCAGAAACACAAAAATAAGCGTACGCATGTTACACGCAGCCTACAATGACCTCTGAAGGGGTACGCGACACACGGGGCAAGCAGAGTTGGTAAATACGTGCGCGACTCACAGTCTGCCTGGAAAAAGAATGTGAAAAAAATGCACGTGTGCGCGTTGGCAACACCCCCGCCAAAAGAAGAATTGTACGCTATCTGAGGAGACAGGACAAAAGAGAAGTGAACGCTGTTTGAGGAAACAGGCGCAACAAAAAAAAAATGAACGCTGTCAGGGGTAACAGGGAGTACGAACTTGAAACGCTGTGAAGTAATCGCGTGTGAACCGACAAGAAGTACAGAATTCACCCACTCGCTCTCCACGAAAAGCACGTACAAGGAAATGGGGTCCTACACGTAGCTTTTAAAGCGGCCCACACATACAGCGTCACTTACGCGTGTCTGCGCTAAGGCCCTTTCCTCCAATTACACAAACTAACACTCGGACGTGCAGTTTTTGGACGTGTACGATGAACATGCACCCGTGTAGATGCAAACTCCCGTGCGCGTCACGTCACAAACTCGTAGGCCCTTTCCTCGAATTACACGCATTCACACGTGGACGTGCAGTTTTTTCACGCGCCATGAGCCACTATGCCCACGTCACGAGGGAAACGCCTGCACGCGTCACGTCACACACGCGCTTATGGGCTAAGGGCCTTTGGTCCAATGAAACCGCATACGTGTGCTGACGCGCTTACGCGCTAAGGGCCTTTCCTCGAATTACATGCTGAGTGCAAGATTCTCACGTGACAAATCACTCCGCATCAAGCGGGCCACACAACAACACACGGAAGACCACGCTCCTGCCCAGAAGACCGAATTACTGCCCCCCAGACCCCCGAGCATGCTCCCACCTGCCATCTGCTGCTGCCTGCCTGCCTGCTGCCCACGTGCCCTAGTATTTGGTGCCTGCACATCAGCCAGGGTTCCAGTTTCTGTGTCCACCCCTGCTGGAACAGAAGACTCCTGACATGGATACAATCACTCCACAGCCCAGCCCCAGGTCCCAGTTGCCCGCCCACACCTGCCTCGGGGTCGCCATGTCAGGGCAAACACCATCTGAGACCACTGGCGACCCCCAGCCAGAGAGGCAGAGGGCCACCAGCTTCAGTGTGAAGGAAGTTGGTGTCCTGGTGGAGCATTTCCTGGGGCAGTATGATGCCCTCTTCGGAACATCACGCACCAACAAGGAAGGACGGGAGAGGAACTGGGATGACGTAGTGGTTGCCATCAACGCGGAGGGGGTGGCAACCTGCGACATCAAGCACGTCAAGCGCTGGGAGGACTTCAGGTCCAGGACCCTCCACAAGGCCCGGCGCCTCACGGAGGGGGGCCAGGTCAGCATGAGTGACATCCAGATGGGGTTCCTGGAACACGTATGCCCAGCGCTCCACGCCCAGATCCTTCGGAGGAAGACCCGTCTGGAGTTGAGCGGTAAGTGGCCAAGCATTGTTGTGTGAGACAGGCCGTGTTGCAGTGTGCTGGTAGTCTGATACTTGCCTGTATGTGTGACATGGACCATGTATGGATGTCTGTGTGCAGGGACATCATGTTCATGCATGTGAGACCAGTAATGTGCGAACCACATGGTTGGTGCATGAGTTCCAATGCAACATGGGGAGCTGTATGGCAAATGCACACATGAAAGCATGCCAGTGTCTGTTCTTGCACATGGTGGGGGTCTGAGGGATGGGTGCTGCTGTCATGTACATGTATGGTGCACATGTGTGTGTGTCTGAGAAGTGTGTCTGTGACTTTGATACGCCATGGATTAATGACACATGTCCGTGATGATGTGTACATTCAGTCATGCAGTGCGGTCACCGTTGTATGCACTGTGTCTATCCAATGTGTCTGTGGTGTACAAGGCATGATGCATGACCCTCCGGTGATGTGTGTGCATGGGATCAGTGTGAGCCATGATGCATTTGAGTTTGAAGGCAACATTTTGATTAATAGAGGCCTTTGTACAGGGATGTTGATGTTGATTTCAGGTGCCATGCCTGTTTATGCATGTGTGTTGCGTGCATTCACCCATGTGTTGTGGAGGGACAGGATGGAAGTGACGTTAGACACTGCCACTCATGTGTTATTGCTTCCTGTCTAGGCGAATATTGTACTGTACCCTGATGCTTGTGTTCTATGTCTCCCTCTACGCAGCGTCAAGTAAAGAAGAGGGCGGAGACGGCGCTGTGGAGCCAAGCGGTGGGGATGCCTCCACTGGGCGGCGACGCAAGGCCCAGCCACCCTCCCAGGACTTGCCATCATCCGGGAGCGAGGGGGCTGGTGCCGCGTCTGCCACTACGGCTGTGGCGGAAGGGCCGGGTGAGCCCCCACAGGGGCTTGCAATGGCGGAAGACGGTACGGAGATCTCCAGGTTGGTGGTCTCCACAGAGGAGGAGGAGCCCGCTACTGAGCCGCACATGGGGCCTGGTGGAGGTAGTACCACTGGTGCAAGTGGTGCCGTCTAGGGCCAGGGTCAGGAGGCAGCACAGGTCACAGAGGAGGGGCCTCTGCATGTCCTTGTCCTTGACCCTGTAACTGCACCACCATGTACCAGCAGGGATGCCCTGCCCAGGCCCATCCGCAGGTAGGGGAGAGTGCCATGTCATCTTCCTCTCCACTACCTGCGGACGAGGGGTCCAATGAACGTATGTGCTCCATCCTGATTGGTGTCGCGTTGCGCACACATGACATTTGTGATGACGTGTGTTCTTCCTGGGTGGAGAATGCACGCCATCACGAACAGCAGCGTCGCAATGTGGCACTGTTGGGAGGGGCCCTGGTTGGTGGCTTCCAACATGTGACATGGCGGACCTCTCCTCCTCTGTGGAGACTATGCGCCAGTCGTTCTCCCTGCCGTCTTCCAGCCCAGATTCCACCAGGGCCCCCTGTGGACCTGGCCTGACCAACACAGCCAGCTTGGTGGAGATCGCACCCCTGCCACAGTCGGGAGTCGGCTGTCCAACAAGGGTGGACACCACAACTAGAGACCAGCTGATGGAGGATGTGTAGGCATCATCGGACAGGGCACATGGTCAGGGCGGAGTTCTCCATGCGTCGGGCGTTGAGGCGGGCAGAGTTCCTCGAGGCGACTCGCAGGGAGCTGGAACAGGCCATGAGTGCCTCCCTGCTAGACCTCGGGGCCAGGACAAAGGCCCGCCTCCAGCAAATAGACATGGAGTTCGATGATGCCCTGGCCAAAAACATCACTGAGTGAGCCGCAGGACTTGCCTGTCGCTATTGTAAATAGTTTATAGTGTTAGGTTTCCTTTTATTTTTTTTTAATTTTGGGGCTTTTGGACAATACCCCACACTTTTGTAAATCGTTTTTTGGTTAGGTAGGTTATTAGATAGGTTTCGTTTGTTTCGTTGGGCTCATGGACCCTTGAAAATTGTATTGTACATAGTTGGACGTTGGATTTATTTGGACATTTTAATTTCATTTCACCATGGATCAATGGATTTACCTTTTTGCGTTTCATTTGGATTTGGTTTGGTGGACAGAGAGTTTTGGCCATTTTTCTTTTGGATTATTTGGGTTTTTTTGAGGATTTTTATTTTTCTTATTTGGACATGCATTTCATTTCATGTTTGACATTATTTTATGCTTTAAGTACTTTCAATTGGTTTTCATGTTAATACATTTTGATCTTTTACTTCAATGTGTGGGATTCACTCATTGGGTTCATGCATGTTGACATGTGGGTTTACTCAATCAATGGCAACCTGTGTTGTGTGTGTGTGACAGACATGTGTTGATGTGCATAGTTGACTTTTGGTTTGTGTCATGAGATGGGCATGTCACTGCTGGGTGGGTGAGTGGGTGGGAGGACATGAGTGGGACATGAGTGGGGGCCTACTGGCAGGTGCCCCTCACTGCTGGGTGGTGGGGGTGCTGGGTGACATGAGTGGGGCCTGCTGGCAGGTGCCCCTCACTGCTGGGGGGTGGGGGTGCAGGGGGACATGAGTGGGGGCCTGCTGGCAGGTGCCCCTCATTGCTGGGGGGTGGGGGTGCAGGAGGACATGAGTGGGGGCCTGCTGGCAGGTGCCTCTTACTGCTGGGGGTTGGGGGTGCTGGGGGACATGAGTGGGGGCCTACTGGCAGGTGCACCTCACTGCTGGGGGGGTGGGGGTGCAGGGAGACATGAGTGGGACATGCGTGGGTGCCTGCTGGCAGGTGCCTCTCACTGCTGGGGTGTGGGGCTGCAGGGGGACATGAGTGGGGGCCTGATGGCAGGTGCCCCTCACTGCTGGGGGGTGGGGTCCAGGGGGACAGGAGTGGGACATGAGTGGGAGCCTGCTGGCGGGTGCCCCTCATTGCTGGGGATGGGGGTGCTGGGGGACATGAGTGAGGGCCTGCTGGCAGGTGCCCCTCACTGCTGGGGGGTGTGGGTGCTGGGGGACATGAGTTGGTGATCATATTGCAAGGTGACATGTGGCTTGACTGGGGGGCATGCCCATGGTGGATGGGCTGCCTGCGGGACATGACCAGGGGTGCAGGGTAGTCCCCTGTGTTGTGGGCTGCCTGCAGGGGATGTGGAGGGGGTAGAGGGGACACCTGGGAGGACCCACACTGCCAATTCACATGTAGGACTCCCCGTGCACCACACTGGATACGCATACCCCGCTCTGACAGCAAAATCGCGTGTGAAACTTCACACACACACCCGAAATACAGGTACCCCGCTCGCACAGGGCCAATCGCGTGTGACACTTCCTGCGAAACACAGTAATACACGTACCCCGCTCGCACAGAGCCAATCGCGTGTGAAACTTCCCACGAACCCCAGTAATACACGTACCCCGCTCGCACAGGGCCAATCGCGGGTGAAACTTCCCGCGAACCCCAGTAATACACATACCCCGCTCGCACAGGGCCAATCGCGTGTGACACTTCCCGCGAACCCCAGTAATACACGTACCCCGCTCGCACAGGGCCAATCGCGTGTGACACTTACCGCGAACCCCAGTAATACACGTACCCCGCTCGCACAGGGCCAATCGCGTGTGAGACTACCTGCGCAGCGGGGTACGTGTATTCGGAGGGGTGTGCGGGGAGTTTTACAGACATTTTCGAGGTTGTGAGCCTGTGCGCCATGTACGGGATTTGTGCGCTGCACATGGCGCATGGGGAGGGGTTGGGGGAGCAACTGGCGCTGCTGCAGGGTCGATGCGCCACTCTGCGCCACGGCTGGGTTTGGATGTTAAGAGCCATGAATACGCTGTGCGCGGAAATGGATTTTAGCGCACGCGGCTGGCGCAGAAAGTCGCACGCGCACTCTGTGCGCCAGCCGCATGCACCGCTTGTGCGCTGAATTCTATGAATTACCCTGTATACCAATTCACCATTGGAATAGCAACCATTGAATTCTTTCTCTTTTTCAAAGGTGGAGCGGAGCCTGAGTGGCTTACACCGCTCTGGTCAGTAGGGGCAGAAGCGCCAGTTGACTGGGTACTAGGAGTGTGCGAATGCACAATGACCATAGGTCTTGGTGCAGGCATTGACTGAAGTGTGATGTTGGCAGGGACAACGTCAGTTTGATGGACCTGGACCGACACTGTCCCAGCTGGGAGAATCAGAGCTGGGGTGGATAGAGCTGCAGCTACCTCTGCAGCCTCCTCACCCTGCCTACTTGGGGCAGCAGATGACATCTCTGCCCCCGATCCACGTGGCCTGGTGACACCAACTTGCACCACCACACATGGCTTTTGAGAGTTAAGAAGTACAGAAGGGAGCCTAGATAGAGAAGCCAATCAGCCTTTAGGTTATTACCACCAGCAGAATACAGGATTAGACAGTATTGGTCAATCTTCTGTAGATACAAAGCTAGGGTCAGGGACGCCTGGTTTAGGGGGTAGGTCTACACTAGATGAGAGAGAGAGGGATGACCGTCGGCCCCAAAAAAATCATCTGTGTCGACACACACATACCCTATTCCTACATGCAAAAAACGATCTTTGCAATCAATAATTACACATAATGCGCTATCTATAAAGCAAACCGCAACATGTTTCACACGACGCAGACAAGGCATTCCCAAGCATGCATGCTTAAACATGCCCCGGCTCAAAAAAACTACAGGCATTACCACATCCACACCCACACTTAGATACACACACAAACAAACTCGAAAGGGCACCTAGTCAGACATGCAACACTAAAAACTCAAACATGAAATCACACTATTTTCTCTATTTATTTACAGAAAGCCCCACACAGATCCTGCTCTCATTCTAAAATACTGACATTGAGGCTGGTGTGTATGCATGGGATTTATAAAGTGCAAACGTAGCGAGGATGCAACAGAGGATGGACACACAGAGAGCTACTTTAAGGGTGTGGAGAAAGCAGAGGTTGATGGAATGGGTAAGGATAGCAGTGGAGAAGGTGGAGAAGTGCAGTTCAGTGGAGTGGTATCATGCGCTTGCGTATGCATACAGCACCCTTGCCAAAACATAACACACGCGTCATCATGAGCAATCATTTTGTTAGTAAAGCACTCACTCAAACATAACCCCTACTGCGCTCAACAGGCATACTGTCACCGCTATACGGCTAAGAACATGCCTGCTTCACCTCACAAAGATATTAACTGAGAAATGCTTCTGTTTTACAGTGCATCAAAAACCCAACGAAATGCTGTTGGCAAATGACAGGGCATTCTCATAGCCACCCCCGTGCGCCCACACCCCACTAGCGCACCCATTCCAATTGCCAAATTAAATGGTTTCACAGTGTACCAGAAAACATACCCAAAAATGTTAACACTCAATAACTAATGAGAGCATCCTCATACATAGCCCCAACACGTGCTCAAACACACCCAAAAACAACATTGCCTAATCAATTCGGATTTGGAAGTGTACAGTTTTAAAACACATATGTCAATGTTTCACAGCCCATCAAAACACACATTGAAACATTCCACACAAGTTATCTTATGACAGGGAATCCTCATAGTCAACCCAAGCACTTGCTTATAATTTCCCTGTATTACATGGCCAAGGTAGTGGCCATGTAGTTATGTTTAAATTGCTGTTTCCATAGGAATAGCACTTTTTGGGCGGCTTATAACTTCGCTCCCCCTGGACGAATCCTCACAAAACTTTGCAATAAAAGTATATGGCCCACTATGAATGTTTTTGCTAAGTTTGGTGAGGATTGGTCCATGGGGGGAAAAGTTATACGGGGGTCCCAAAACTTTTTTTTTCCCATAGACGTAATGGGAAAAAAACTTGGCTTACGCCTACAGCCCAAACCGCTGGACGGATTCACACCAAATTTGGAGCAGGAGCTGCAGCTTTGTCCCCGAAAGCGTGCTTTTTTTTATTTGGTGTAAATCCGTCCAGTAGTTTTTTAAAAAAAGACAAAAATGTAAGTGAAAAAAATTAGTGATAAATGTGTTCGCTTCGCGGACACACTTCCCTGTTCGCTCTGCGGACAGGACAGGGATTGGGCAAGCGACTTGCGTGATGTCTGACGTGCTCTCCCATTGGCTGCAGTAAAGTGTGCAGTGCGTCTTATTTTCAGAGACGCCCGCCATCTTAGTTTATTGTTCGTATATTGGCATCTGTGGCAAGCTCTGCGGTGACTTCAGACTTCACAAGTGATTATCACAACATAACAAGCGAAAATTCTGATGCATACGATCAGAGGACAGTGGCCTCCAATGGGGCTGTGTGAGGTTCATGTGGATTACACTTCCGGAACATCCCAGGCTGGTGCAGACTTGAAGGAGACACGCCATAGTACACGGTGGCCACGGTGGCCTGCAGAGGACAGAGGAGCAGATATCCCGTTCCCCCCATCCCCCGCTCATTACCCGTGTCTCCCTCCTGTATCCCCCCACCCCCCGCTCATTACCTGTGTCTCCCTCCTGTACCCCCCCACCCCCGCTCATGCCCGTGTCTCCCTCCTGTACCCCCCACCCCTGCTCATGCCCGTGTCTCTCTCTTGTTTCCCCCACCACCGCTCATGCGCGTGTCTCTCTCTTGTTTCCCCCACCCCTCACTCATGCCCCGTGTCTCCAATGTTCCCCACACCCGCACTCATGCCCCGTATTTCCCTCATGTTCCCCCCAGCCCCCACTCATGCCCCGTGTCTATCTCCTGTTACCCCCCACCACCCAGTCATGCCCCGTGTCTCCCTGCTGTTGCCCCCCACCCCCGGTCATGCCCCGTGTCTCACTGCTGTTGCCCCCCAACCCCCGCTCATGCCCTGTGTCTCCCTGCTGATGCCCCCCGATCATGCCCCGTGTCTCTCTCCTGTTACCCCCCACCCCCGCTCATGCCCCGTGTCTCCCTGCTGTTGCCACCCAACCCCGCTCATGCCCCGTGTCTCCCTCGTGTTCCCCCACCCCCCGCTCATGCCCCGTGTCTCCCTTCTGTTGCCCCCCACCCCCCGCTCATGCCCCGTGTCTCCCTCCTGTTGCCCCCCACCCAACGCTCATGCCCCGTGTCTCTCTCCTGTTACACCTACCCCCACTCATGCTCCGTGTCTCCCTTGTTTTCCCCCCACCCCCCCGCTCATGCCCCGTGTCTCCCTGCTGTTGCCCCCCACCTCCGCTCATGCCCCATGTCTCCCTCGTATTCCCCCAAACCCCCCGCTCATGCCCCGTGTCTCCCTCTTGTTCCACCCACCCCCCGCTCATGCCCCGTGTCTCCCTGCTGTTGCCCCCCACCCCTGCTCATGCCAAGTGTCTCTCTCCTGTTACCCCCAACCCCCCGTTCATGCCCCGTGTCTCCCTGCTGTTGCCCCCCAGCAACCTGCTCATGCCCCGTATCTCTCTCCTGTTTCCCCCCACGCCCCTCTCATGCCCCGTGTCTCCCTTCTGTTACCCCCACCCCCCTCTCATGCCCCTTGTCTCTCTCCTGTTGCCCCCACCCCCCCGGTCATGCCACGTGTCTCCCTGCTGTTGCCCCCCACCCCCCGCTCATGACCCGTGTCTCTCTCCTGTTACCCCCCACCCCCCACTCATGCCCCGTGTCTCCCTCGTGTTCCCCCACCCCCCACTCATGCCCCGTGTCTCTCTCCTGTTACCCCCCACCCCCCGCTCATGCCCCGTGTCTCCCTTGTGTTCCCCCCACCCCCCTGCTCAGCTCATGCCCCGTGTCTCCCTGCTGTTGCCCCCACCTCCGCTCATGCCCCATGTCTCCCTCGTATTCCCCCCAACCCCCCGCTCATGCCCCGTGTCTCCCTCTTGTTCCACCCACCCCCCGCTCATGCCCCGTGTCTCCCTGCTGTTGCCCCCCACCTCTGCTCATGCCCTGTGTCTCTCTCCTGTTACCCCCAACCCCCGTTCATGCCCCGTGTCTCCCTGCTGTTGCCCCCCAGCAACCCGCTCATGCCCCGTATCTCTCTCCTGTTTCCCCCCACCCCCCGCTCATGCCCCGTATCTCTCTCCTGTTTCCCCCCACCCCCCTCTCATGCCCTGTGTCTCCCTTGTGTTCCCCCCACCCACCGCTCATGCCCCGTGTCTCCCTGCTGTTGCCCCCCAACCCCCGCTCATGCCCCGTGTCTCTCTCCTGTTACCCCCCCACCCCCATCTCATGCCCATGTCTCTCTCCTGTTGCCCCCCACCCCCGGTCATTCCCCGTGTCTCCCTTCTGTTGCCCCCACCCCCTGTTCATGCCCCGTGTCTCTCTCCTGTTGCCCACCACAGCCCGGTCATGCCCCGTGTCTCCCTGCTGTTGCCCCCCAACCCCTGCTCATGCCCCGTGTCTCTCTTGTGTTACCCCCACCCCCCTCTCATGCCCTGTGTTTCTCTCCTGTTGCCCCCCACCGCCCAGTCATGCCCCGTGTCTCCCTGCTGTTGCCCCCCAACCCCTGCTCATGCCCCGTGTCTCTCTCGTGTTACCCCCACCCGCCTCTCATGCCCTGTGTCTCTCTCCTGTTGCCCCCCACTCCCCGGTCATGCCCCGTGTCTCCCTGCTGTTGCCCCCCAACCCCTGCTCATGCCCCGTGTCTCTCTCCTGTTAATCCCCACCCCTCTCTCATGCCCCATGTCTCCCTCATGTTCCCCCCACGCCCCGCTCATGCCCCATGTCTCCCTGCTGTTTCCCCCACCCCTGGTCATGCCCCGTGTCTCCCCGCTGTTGCCACCCACCCCCTGCTCATGCCCCATGTCTCCCTCATGTTCCCCCCACGCCCCGCTCATGCCCCATGTCTCCCTGCTGTTTCCCCCACCCCTGGTCATGCCCCGTGTCTCCCCGCTGTTGCCACCCACCCCCTGCTCATGCCCCGTGTCTCCCTCGAGTTCCCCTCACCCACCGCTCATGCCACGTGTCTCCCTGCTGTTGCCACCCACCCTCCGCTCATGCCCCGTGTCTCTCTCCTGTTACCCCCCACCCCCCGCTCATGCCCCATGTCTCCCTCGTGTTCCCCCCACGCCCGGCTCATGCCCCGTGTCTCTCTCCTGTTACCCCCCACCCCCCAGTCATGCCCCGTGTCTCCCTGCTGTTGCCCCCATGCCCCGCTCATGCCCCGTGTCTCTCTCCTGTTACCCACACCCCCGCTCATGTCCCGTGTCTCCCTGCTGTTGCCCCCTACCCCCCGCTCATGACCCGTGTCTCCCTGCTGTTGCCCCCCACCCCCCTCTCATGCCCCGTGTCTCCCTTGTGTTTCCCCCACCCCCTGCTCATGCCCCGTGTCTCCCTCTTGTTCCTCCCACCCCCGCTCATGCCCCGTGTCTCCCTGCTGTTGCCCCCCACCCCGCACTCATGCCCCATGTCTGTCTCCTGTTACCCGCCACCCCCCACTCATGCCCTGTGTCTCTCTCCTGTTACCCCCCACCCCCCTCTCATACCCCATGTCTCTGTCCTGTTGCCCCCCAGCCCCCGGTCAGGAGCCGTGTCTCCCTGCTGTTGCCCCCTAACCCCCGCTCATGCCCCGTGTCTCTCTCCTGTTACCCCCCACGCCCCTCTCATGCCCCGTGTCTCTCTCCTGTTACCCCCCACCACGCTCTCATGCCCGTGTCTCTCTCCTGTTGCCCACCACCCCCGGTCATGCCTCGTGTCTCCCTTCTGTTGCCCCCCACCCCCCGCTCATGCCCCGTGTCTCCCTGCTGTTGCCCCCCACCCCCAGTCATGCCCCTTGTCTCCCTGCTGTTGCCCCCCACCCCCCGCTCATGCCCCGTGTCTCCCTGCTGCTGCCCGCCACCCCCCGCTCATGTACTGTGTGTCTCTCCTGTTACCACCACCCCCTCTCATGTCTGTGTCTCCTTCGTGTCCCCCGCCCCCTGCTCATGCCCTGTGTCTTCCTGCTGTTGCCCCCCACCCCTCTCTCATGCCCCGTGTCTCTCTCGTGTTACCCCCACCCCCCTCTCATGCCCCGTGTCTCCCTGCTGTTGCCCCCCACCCACGACTCATGCCCCGTGTCTCTCTCCTGTTGCCCCCCAATGCCCGGTCATGCCCGTGTCTCCCTGCTGTTGCCCCCCAATCCCCGCTCATGCCCCGTGTCTCTCTTCTGTTACCCCCCACCCCCCAGTCATGCCCGTGTCTCCCTGCTGTTGCCCCACCCCCCGCTCATGCCCCGTGTCTCTCTCCTGTTACCTCCCACCCCCAGTCATGCCCCGTGTTCTCCCTGCTGTTGCCCCCCACCCCCCACTCATGCCCCATGTCTATCTCCTGTTACCCCCACCCCCCAGTCATGCCACGTGTCTCCCTGCTGTTGCCCCCCACCCCTCTTTCATGCCCCGTGTCTCTCTCGTGTTACCCCCACTCCCCTCTCATGCCCCGTGTCTCTCTCCTGTTGCCCCCCACTGCCCGGTCATGCCCGTGTCTCCCTGCTGTTGCCCCCCAATCCCTGCTCATGCCCCGTGTCTCTCTTCTGTTACCCCCCACCCCCCAGTCATGCCCGTGTCTCCCTGCTGTTGCCCCCCAACCCCCGCTCATGCCCCGTGTCTCTCTCCTGTTACCTCCAACCCCAGTCATGCCCCGTGTCTCCCTGCTGTTTCCCCCCACCCCCCGGTCATGCCCCTTGTCTCCCTGCTGTTGCCCCCCACCCCCCGCTCATGCCCCGTGTCTCCCTGCTGCTGCCCCCCACCCCCCGCTCATGCACCGTGTCTCTCTCCTGTTACCCCCACCCCCCTCTCATGTCTTTTCTCCTTCGTGTTCCCCCGCCCCCTGCTCATGCCCCGTGTCTCAGTGCTGTTGGCCCCACCCCTCTCTCATGCTCCGTGTCTCTCTTGTGTTACCCCCACCCCCCTCTCATGTCCTGTGTCTCCCTGCTGTTGCCTCCCACCCCCCACTCATGCCCTGTGTCTCTCTCCTGTTGCCCCCCAACGCCCAGTCATGCCCGTGTCTCCCTGCTGTTGCCCTCCAATCCCCGCTCCTGCCCCGTGTCTCTCTCCTGTTACCTCCCACCCCCAGTCATGCCCCGTGTCTCCCTGCTGTTGCCCCCCACTCCCCACTCATGCCCCGTGTCTATCTCCTGTTACCCCCACCCCCCAGTCATGCCACGTGTCTCCCTGCTGTTGCCCCCACCCCTCTCTCATGCCCCGTGTCTCTTTCTTGTTACCCCCACCCCCCTCTCATGCCCTGTGTCTCTCTCCTGTTGCCCCCCACTGCCCGGTCATGCCCGTGTCTCCCTGCTGTTGCCCCCCAATCCCTGCTCATGCCCCGTGTCTCTCTTCTGCTACCCCCCACCCCCCAGTCATGCCCGTGTCTCCCTGCTGTTGCCCTCCACACCCCGCTCATGCCCCGTGTCTCTCTCCTGTTACCCCCCACCCCCAGTCATGCCCCGTGTCTCCCTGCTGTTGCCCCCCACCCCCCACTCATGCCCCGTGTCTATCTCCTGTTACCCCCCAGCCCCCAGTCATGCCACGTGTCTCCCTGCTGTTGCCCCTAACCCCCTGGTCATGCCCCGTGTCTCCCTGCTGTTGCCCCCCACCCCCCGGTCATTCCCCGTGTCTCTCTCCTGTTACCCCCCACTCCCCTCTCATGCCAATTGTCTCCCTGCTGTTGCCACCCAACCCCGCTCATGCCCCGTGTCTCACTCGTGTTCCCCCCACCCACCGCTCATGCCCGTGTCTCCCTCCTGTTGCCCCCCACCCCCGCTCATGCCCCGTGTCTCTCTCCTGTTACACCCACCCCCCGCTCATGCCCCATGTCTCCCTCCTGTTTCCCCCCACCCCCCGCTCATGCCCCGTGTCTCTCTCCTGTTACACCTACACCCCGCTCATGCCCCGTGTCTCCCTCGTGTTCCCCCCACACCCTGCTCATGCCCCGTGTCTCCCTGCTGTTGCCCCCCCACCCCCGCTCATGACCCGTGTCTGCCTCGTGTTCCCCCCAACCCCCTGCTCATGCCCCGTGTCTCCCTCTTATTCCCCCCACCCTTCTCATGCCCCGTGTCTCCCTGCTGTTGCCCCCCACCCCCCGCTCATGCCCGTGACTCTTTCCTGTTACCCCCGACCCCCCGCTCATGCCCCGTGTCTCCCTGCTGTTGCCCCCCACCCCCCCGCTCATGCCCCGTATCTCTCTCCTGTTACCCCTCACCCCCCTCTCATGCCCCGTGTCTCTCTCCTGTTTCCCCACACCCCCCTCTCATGCCCCGTGTCTCTCTCCTGTTGCCCCCACCCCCCGGTCATGCCCCGTGTCTCCCTTCTGTTGCCCCCCACTCCCCGGTCATGCCCCGTGTCTCCCTGCTGTTGCCCCCACCCCCTGCTCATGCTCCGTGTCTCTCTCCTGTTACCCCCCACCCCCCTCTCATGTCCCGTGTCCCCTCATGTTCCCCCCACCCCCCGCTCATGCCCCATGTCTCCCTGCTGTTTCAACCACCCCCGGTCATGCCCCTTGTCTCCCCGCGGTTGCCCCCCACCCCCGCTCATGCCCCGTGTCTCCCTCATTTTCCCCCCACACACCGCTCATGCCCCGGGTCTCCCTGCTGTTGCCCCCCACCCCCTGCTCAAGCCCCGTGTCTCCCTGCTGTTACCCCCCACCCCCTGCTCATGCCCCGTGTCTCTCTCCTGTTACCCCCACCCCCCGCTCATGCCCCGTGTCTCCCTCGTGTTCCCCCCGCTCATGCCCCTTGCCTCTCTCCTGTTACCCCCACACCCCCCAGTCATGCCCCGTGTCTCCCTGCTGTTGCCCCCCATGCCCCTTGTCTCTCTCCTGTTACCCCCACCCCCGCTCATGCCCCGTGTCTCCCTCGTGTTCTCGCCACGCCCCAATCATGCCCGTGTCTCCCTGCTGTTTCCCCCCATCCCCCGCTCATGCAACGTGTCTCCCTCCTGTTGCCCCCCAACCCCCCGCTCATGCCCTTTGTCTCTCTCCTGTTATCCCCACCCCCTGATCTTGCCCCGTGTCTCCCTGCAGTAGCACCCCACCCCCGCTTATGTGCCGTGTCTCTCTGCTGTTGCCCCCCACCCCCCTCTCATGCCCCGTGTCTCTCTCCTGTTACCCCCCACCCCCCGCTCATGCCCCGTGTCTCCCTGCTGTTGCCCCCATGCCCCGCTCATGCCCTCTGTCTCTCTCCTGTTACCCCCCCACGCCCCTCTCATCCCTGTGTCTCTCTCCTATTACACCCCACCCCGCTCATGCCCCGTGTCTCTCTCCTGTTACCCCCACCCCCTGCTCATGCCCCGTGTCTCTCCCCTGTTGCCCCCCGCTCATGCCCCGTGTCTCCCTGCTGTTGCCCCTCAACCCCTGCTCATTCCCTGTGTCTCCCTGCTGTTGCCCCCCACCCCCCGCTCATGCCCCGTGTCTCTCCCCTGTTGCCCCCCACCCCCGCTACTGCCCTGTGTCTCTCTCCTGTTACCCCCCACCCCCGCTCATGCCCCGTGTCTCTCTCCTATTGCCTCCACCCCCCTGCTCATGCCCCGTTTCTCTCTCCTGTTACCCCACAGCCCCTCCCATGCCCCGTATCTCCCAGCTGTTGCCCCCCCGGCTTATGCCCGGTATCTCTCTACTGTTGCCCCCCACCCCCTGCACATGCCCCGTGTCTCTCTCCTGTTACCCCCCACCCTCCTCTCATGCCCCGTGTCTCTCTCCTGTTACCCACCACCCCCGGTCATGCTCCATGTCTACCTGCTGTTTCCCCCCACCCCCAGTCATGCCCCGTGTCTCCCTGCTGTTGCCCCCCACCCCCCAATCATGCCCCGTGTCTATCTCCTGTTACCCCCGAACTCCCGCTCATGCCCCGTGTCTCCCTGCTGTTGCCCCTCACACCCCTTGCTCTTTCACTTTTCTCTTTCCTGTTACCCCCCACCGCCCGCTCATGCCCCGTGTCTCTCTCCTGTTACCCCCCACCCCCCGCTCATGCCCCGTGTCTCTCTCCTGTTGCCCCCCCGCTCATGCCCCGTGTCTCCCTGCTGTTGCCCCTCACCCCCCGCTCATGCCCCGTGTCTCTCTCCTGTTACCCCCCACCCCCAGTCATGCCCCGTGTCTCCCTGCTGTTGCCCCCCACCCCCCACTCATGCCCCGTGTCTATCTCCTGTTACCCCCCAGCCCCCAGTCATGCCACGTGTCTCCCTGCTGTTGCCCCTAACCCCCTGGTCATGCCCCGTGTCTCCCTGCTGTTGCCCCCCACCCCCCGGTCATTCCCCGTGTCTCTCTCCTGTTACCCCCCACTCCCCTCTCATGCCAATTGTCTCCCTGCTGTTGCCACCCAACCCCGCTCATGCCCCGTGTCTCACTCGTGTTCCCCCCACCCACCGCTCATGCCCGTGTCTCCCTCCTGTTGCCCCCCACCCCCGCTCATGCCCCGTGTCTCTCTCCTGTTACACCCACCCCCCGCTCATGCCCCATGTCTCCCTCCTGTTTCCCCCCACCCCCCGCTCATGCCCCGTGTCTCTCTCCTGTTACACCTACACCCCGCTCATGCCCCGTGTCTCCCTCGTGTTCCCCCCACACCCTGCTCATGCCCCGTGTCTCCCTGCTGTTGCCCCCCCACCCCCGCTCATGACCCGTGTCTGCCTCGTGTTCCCCCCAACCCCCTGCTCATGCCCCGTGTCTCCCTCTTATTCCCCCCACCCTTCTCATGCCCCGTGTCTCCCTGCTGTTGCCCCCCACCCCCCGCTCATGCCCATGACTCTTTCCTGTTACCCCCGACCCCCCGCTCATGCCCCGTGTCTCCCTGCTGTTGCCCCCCACCCCCCCGCTCATGCCCCGTATCTCTCTCCTGTTACCCCTCACCCCCCTCTCATGCCCCGTGTCTCTCTCCTGTTTCCCCACACCCCCCTCTCATGCCCCGTGTCTCTCTCCTGTTGCCCCCACCCCCCGGTCATGCCCCGTGTCTCCCTTCTGTTGCCCCCCACTCCCCGGTCATGCCCCGTGTCTCCCTGCTGTTGCCCCCACCCCCTGCTCATGCTCCGTGTCTCTCTCCTGTTACCCCCCACCCCCCTCTCATGTCCCGTGTCCCCTCATGTTCCCCCCACCCCCCGCTCATGCCCCATGTCTCCCTGCTGTTTCAACCACCCCCGGTCATGCCCCTTGTCTCCCCGCGGTTGCCCCCCACCCCCGCTCATGCCCCGTGTCTCCCTCATTTTCCCCCCACACACCGCTCATGCCCCGGGTCTCCCTGCTGTTGCCCCCCACCCCCTGCTCAAGCCCCGTGTCTCCCTGCTGTTACCCCCCACCCCCTGCTCATGCCCCGTGTCTCTCTCCTGTTACCCCCACCCCCCGCTCATGCCCCGTGTCTCCCTCGTGTTCCCCCCGCTCATGCCCCTTGCCTCTCTCCTGTTACCCCCACACCCCCCAGTCATGCCCCGTGTCTCCCTGCTGTTGCCCCCCATGCCCCTTGTCTCTCTCCTGTTACCCCCACCCCCGCTCATGCCCCGTGTCTCCCTCGTGTTCTCGCCACGCCCCAATCATGCCCGTGTCTCCCTGCTGTTTCCCCCCATCCCCCGCTCATGCAACGTGTCTCCCTCCTGTTGCCCCCCAACCCCCCGCTCATGCCCTTTGTCTCTCTCCTGTTATCCCCACCCCCTGATCTTGCCCCGTGTCTCCCTGCAGTAGCACCCCACCCCCGCTTATGCGCCGTGTCTCTCTGCTGTTGCCCCCCACCCCCCTCTCATGCCCCGTGTCTCTCTCCTGTTACCCCCCACCCCCCGCTCATGCCCCGTGTCTCCCTGCTGTTGCCCCCATGCCCCGCTCATGCCCTCTGTCTCTCTCCTGTTACCCCCCCACGCCCCTCTCATCCCTGTGTCTCTCTCCTATTACACCCCACCCCGCTCATGCCCCGTGTCTCTCTCCTGTTACCCCCCACCCCCTGCTCATGCCCCGTGTCTCTCCCCTGTTGCCCCCCGCTCATGCCCCGTGTCTCCCTGCTGTTGCCCCTCAACCCCTGCTCATTCCCTGTGTCTCCCTGCTGTTGCCCCCCACCCCCCGCTCATGCCCCGTGTCTCTCCCCTGTTGCCCCCCACCCCCGCTACTGCCCTGTGTCTCTCTCCTGTTACCCCCCACCCCCGCTCATGCCCCGTGTCTCTCTCCTATTGCCTCCACCCCCCTGCTCATGCCCCGTTTCTCTCTCCTGTTACCCCACAGCCCCTCCCATGCCCCGTATCTCCCAGCTGTTGCCCCCCCGGCTTATGCCCGGTATCTCTCTACTGTTGCCCCCCACCCCCCGCACATGCCCCGTGTCTCTCTCCTGTTACCCCCCACCCCCCTCTCATGCCCCGTGTCTCTCTCCTGTTACCCACCACCCCCGGTCATGCTCCATGTCTACCTGCTGTTTCCCCCCACCCCCAGTCAGGCCCCGTGTCTCCCTGCTGTTGCCCCCCACCCCCCAATCATGCCCCGTGTCTATCTCCTGTTACCCCCGAACTCCCGCTCATGCCCCGTGTCTCCCTGCTGTTGCCCCTCACACCCCTTGCTCTTTCACTTTTCTCTTTCCTGTTACCCCCCACCGCCCGCTCATGCCCCGTGTCTCTCTCCTGTTACCCCCCACCCCCCGCTCATGCCCCGTGTCTCTCTCCTGTTGCCCCCCCGCTCATGCCCCGTGTCTCCCTGCTGTTGCCCCTCACCCCCCGCTCATGCCCCGAGTCTCCCTGCTGTTGACCCCCCACCCCCCGCTCATGCCCCGTGTCTCTCCCCTTTTACCCCCCATCCCCACTCATGCCCTGTGTATCTCTCCTGTTGCCCCCCACCCCCTGCTCATGCCCCGTGTCTCCCTCCTGTTACGCCCCGCTCATGTACCGTGTCTCTGTCCTGTTACCCCACACCCCCCTCTCATGCCCCGTGTCTCCCTGCTGTTGCCCCCCACCCTCCGCTCATGCACCGTGTCTCTCTCCTCCTGCCCCCCAACCCTGCTCATGCCCCGTGTCTCTCTCCTGTTGCCCCCACCCCCCGCTCATGCCCTGTGTCTCTCTCCTTTTACCCCACACCCCCCTCTCATGCCCGTGTCTCTCTCCTGTTACCCCCCACCCCCCTCTCATGCCCCATGTCTCTCTCCTATTGCCCCCCACCCCCGGTCATGCCCCGTGTCTCCCTGCTGTTGCCTCCCCGCTCATGCCCCGTATCTCTCTCCTGTTACCCCTCACCCCCCTCTCATGCCCCGTGTCTCTCTCCTGTTTCCCCACACCCCCCTCTCATGCCCCGTGTCTCTCTCCTGTTGCCCCCACCCCCCGGTCATGCCCCCTGTCTCCCTTCTGTTGCCCCCCACTCCCGGGTCATGCCCCGTGTCTCCCTGCTGTTGCCCCCACCCCCGCTCATGCTCCGTGTCTCTCTCCTGTTACCCCCCACCCCCGCTCATGCCCCGTGTCTCTCTCCTATTGCCTCCACCCCCCTGCTCATGCCCCGTTTCTCTCTCCTGTTACCCCACAGCCCCTCCCATGCCCCGTATCTCCCTGCTGTTGCCCCCCCGGCTTATGCCCGGTATCTCTCTACTGTTGCCCCCCACCCCCTGCACATGCCCCATGTCTCTCTCCTGTTACCCCCCACCCCCCTCTCATGCCCCGTGTCTCTCTCCTGTTGCCCACCACCCCCCGGTCATGCTCCATGTCTCCCTGCTGTTTCCCCCCACCCCCAGTCATTTCCCGTGTCTCCCTGCTGTTGCCCCCCACGCCCCAATCATGCCCCGTGTCTATCTCCTGTTACCCCCGATCTCCCGCTCATGCCCCGTGTCTCTCTCCTGTTGCCCCCCCGCTCATGCCCCGTGTCTCCCTGCTGTTGCCCCTCACCCCCCGCTCATGCCCCGAGTCTCCCTGCTGTTGACCCCCCACCCCCCGCTCATGCCCCATGTCTCTCCCCTTTTACCCCCCATCCCCACTCATGCCCTGTGTATCTCTCCTGTTGCCCCCCACCCCCTGCTCATGCCCTGTGTCTCTCTCCTGTTACGCCCCGCTCATGTACTGTGTCTCTGTCCTGTTACCCCACACCCCCCTCTCATGCCCCGTGTCTCCCTGCTGTTGCCCCCCACCCTCCGCTCATGCACCGTGTCTCTCTCCTCCTGCCCCCCAACCCTGCTCATGCCCCGTGTCTCTCTCCTGTTGCCCCCAACCCCCGCTCATGCCCCATGTCTCTCTCCTATTGCCCCCCACCCCCCGGTCATGCCCCGTGTCTCCCTGCTGTTGCCCCCCCGCTCATGCCCCGTATCTCTCTCCTGTTACCCCTCACCCCCCTCTCATGCCCCGTGTCTCTCTCCTGTTTCCCCACACACCCCTCTCATGCCCCGTGTCTCTCTCCTGTTGCCCCCACCCCCGGTCATGCCCCGTGTCTCCCTTCTGTTGCCCCCCACTCCCGGGTCATGCCCCGTGTCTCCCTGCTGTTGCCCCCACCCCCGCTCATGCTCCGTGTCTCTCTCCTGTTACCCCCCACCCCCCTCTCATATCCCGTGTCTCCCTCATGTTCCCCCCACCCCTGCTCATGCCCCATGTCTCCCTGCTCTTTCAACCACCCCCGGTCATGCCCCTTGTCTCCCCGCGGTTGCCCCCCCACCCCCGCTCATGCCCTGTGTCTCCCTCGTTTTCCCCCCACACACCGCTCATGCCCCGGGTCTCCCTGCTCTTGCCCCCCACCCCCTGCTCAAGCCCCGTGTCTCCCTGCTGTTGCCCCCCACCCCCCGCTCATGCCCTGTGTCTCTCTCCTGTTACCCCCACCCCCCGCTCATGCCCCGTGTCTCCCTCGTGTTCCCCCCACCCCCCGCTCATGCCCCGTTTCTCTCTCCTGTTACCCCCCACCCCCCAGTCATGCCCCGTGTCTCCCTGCTGTTGCCCCCATGCCCCTTGTCTCTCTCCTGTTACCCCCACCCCCGCTCATGCCCCGTGTCTCCCTCGTGTTCCCCCCACGCCCCACTCATGCCCGTGTCTCCCTGTTGTTTCCCCCATCCCCCGCTCATGCAACGTGTTTCCCTCCTGTTGCCCCCCAACCCCCGGCTCATGCCCTTTGTCTCTCTCCTGTTATCCCCACCCCCTGCTCATGCCCCGTGTCTCCCTGCAGTAGCACCCCACCCCCCGCTCATGCCCCGTGTCTCTCTGCTGTTGCCCCCCACCCCCCTCTCATGCCCCGTGTCTCTCTCCTGTTACCCCCCACACTCCGCTCATGTCCCGTGTCTCCCTGCTGTTGCCCCCATGCCCCGCTCATGCCCTCTGTCTCTCTCCTGTTACCCCCCAAACCCCTCTCATGCCCCCTGTCTCTCTCCTTCTGCCCATCACCCCCAGTCATGCCCTGTGTCTCACTGCTGTTGCCACGCACCCCCCGCTCATCCCTGTGTCTCTCTCCTATTACACCCCACCCCCGCTCATGCCCCGTGTCTCTCTCCTGTTACCCCCCACCCCCTGCTCATGCCCCGTGTTTCTCCCCTGTTGCCCCCCCGCTCATGCCCCGTGTCTCCCTGATGTTGCCCCTCAAACCCTGCTCATGCCCCGTGTCTCCCTGCTCTTGCCCCCCACTCCCCGCTCATGCCCCATGTCTCTCCCCTGTTACCTCCCACCCCCGCTCATGCCGCGTGTCTCTCTCCTGTTGCCCCCCGCTCATGCCCTGTGTCTCTCTCCTGTTACCTCCGACCCCCGCTCATGCCCCGTGTCTCTCTCCGATTGCCTCCACCCCCCTGCTCATGCCCCGTTTCTCTCTCCTGTTACCCCACACCCCCTCCCATGCCCCGTATCTCCCTGCTGTTGCCCCCCACCCTCGGCTCATGCCGGGTATCTTTCTCCTGTTGCCCCCCCATCCCCCGCACATGCCCCGTGTCTCTCTCCTGTTACCCCCACCCCCCTCTCATGCCCCGTGTCTCTCTCCTGTTGCCCACGACCCACCGGTCATGCTCCATGTCTCCCTGCTGTTTCCCCCACCCCCAGCTCATTCCCTGTGTCTCCCTGCTGTTGCCACGCACCCCCTGCTCATCCCTGTGTCTCTCTCCTGTTACCCCCGAACCCCGGCTCATGCCCCGTGTCTCCCTGCTGTTGCCCCGCACACCCCTTGTTCTTTCACTTTTCTCTTTCCTGTTACCCCCCACCGCCCGCTCATGCCCCGTGTCTCTCTCCTGTTACCCCCCACCCCCCCGCTCATGCCCCGAGTCTCTCTCCTGTTGCCCCCCTGCTCATGCCCCGTGTCTCCCTGCTGTTGCCCCCCACCCCTGCTCATGCCCCGTGTCTCCCTGCTGTTGCCCCCCACCCCGCACTCATGCCCCATGTCTGTCTCCTGTTACCCCCCACCCCCACTCATGCCCTGTGTCTCTCTCCTGTTACCCCCCACCCAACTCTCATACCCCATGTCTCTGTCCTGTTGCCCCCCAGCCCCCGGTCAGGAGCCGTGTCTCCCTGCTGTTGCCCCCTAACCCCCGCTCATGCCCCGTGTCTCTCTCCTGTTACCCCTCACGCCCCTCTCATGCCCCGTGTCTCTCTCCTGTTACCCCCCACCACGCTCTCATGCCCGTGTCTCTCTCCTGTTGCCCACCACCCCCGGTCATGCCTCGTGTCTCCCTTCTGTTGCCCCCCACACCCCGTTCATGCCCCGTGTCTCCCTTTTGTTGCCCCCCACCCCCCGCTCATGCCCCATGTCTCTCTCCTGTTACCCCCCACCCCCCGCTCATGCCCCGTGTCTCCCTGCTGTTGCCCCCCACCCCCAGTCATGCCCCTTGTCTCCCTGCTGTTGCCCCCCACCCCCCGCTCATGCCCCGTGTCTCCCTGCTGCTGCCCGCCACCCCCCGCTCATGTACTGTGTGTCTCTCCTGTTACCACCACCCCCTCTCATGTCTGTGTCTCCTTCGTGTCCCCCGCCCCCTGCTCATGCCCTGTGTCTCCCTGCTGTTGCCCCCCACCCCTCTCTCATGCCCCGTGTCTCTCTCGTGTTACCCCCACCCCCTCTCATGCCCCGTGTCTCCCTGCTGTTGCCCCCCACCCACGACTCATGCCCCGTGTCTCTCTCCTGTTGCCCCCCAATGCCCGGTCATGCCCGTATCTCCCTGCTGTTGCCCCCCAATCCCCGCTCATGCCCCGTGTCTCTCTTCTGTTACCCCCCACCCCCCAGTCATGCCCGTGTCTCCCTGCTGTTGCCCCACCCCCCCGCTCATGCCCCGTGTCTCTCTCCTGTTACCTCCCACCCCAGTCATGCCCCGTGTCTCCCTGCTGTTGCCCCCCAGCCCCCACTCATGCCCCGTGTCTATCTCCTGTTACCCCCACCCCCCAGTCATGCCACGTGTCTCCCTGCTGTTGCCCCCCACCCCTCTCTCATGCCCCGTGTCTCTCTCGTGTTACCCCCACCCCCCTCTCATGCCCCGTGTCTCTCTCCTGTTGCCCCCCACTGCCCGGTCATGCCCGTGTCTCCCTGCTGTTGCCCCCCAATCCCTGCTCATGCCCCGTGTCTCTCTTCTGTTACCCCCCACCCCCCAGTCATGCCCGTGTCTCCCTGCTGTTGCCCCCCAACCCCCGCTCATGCCCCGTGTCTCTCTCCTGTTACCTCCACCCCCAGTCATGCCCCGTGTCTCCCTGCTGTTTCCCCCCACCCCCCGGTCATGCCCCTTGTCTCCCTGCTGTTGCCCCCCACCCCCCGCTCATGCCCCGTGTCTCCCTGCTGCTGCCCCCCACCCCCCGCTCATGCACCGTGTCTCTCTCCTGTTACCCCCACCCCCTCTCATGTCTGTTTCTCCTTCGTGTTCCCCCGCCCCCTGCTCATGCCCCGTGTCTCCCTGCTGTTGGCCCCACCCCTCTCTCATGCCCCGTGTCTCTCTTGTGTTACCCCCACCCCCCTCTCATGTCCTGTGTCTCCCTGCTGTTGCCTCCCACCCCCCACTCATGCCCTGTGTCTCTCTCCTGTTGCCCCCCAACGCCCAGTCATGCCCGTGTCTCCCTGCTGTTGCCCCCCAATCCCCGCTCCTGCCCCGTGTCTCTCTCCTGTTACCTCCCACCCCCAGTCATGCCCCGTGTCTCCCTGCTGTTGCCCCCCACCCCCCACTCATGCCCCGTGTCTATCTCCTGTTACCCCCACCCCCCAGTCATGCCACGTGTCTCCCTGCTGTTGCCCCCACCCCTCTCTCATGCCCCGTGTCTCTTTCGTGTTACCCCCACCCCCCTCTCATGCCCTGTGTCTCTCTCCTGTTGCCCCCCACTGCCCGGTCATGCCCGTGTCTCCCTGCTGTTGCCCCCCAATCCCTGCTCATGCCCCGTGTCTCTCTTCTGCTACCCCCCACCCCCCAGTCATGCCCGTGTCTCCCTGCTGTTGCCCTCCACACCCCGCTCATGCCCCGTGTCTCTCTCCTGTTACCCCCCACCCCCAGTCATGCCCCGTGTCTCCCTGCTGTTGCCCCCCACCCCCCACTCATGCCCCGTGTCTATCTCCTGTTACCCCCCAGCCCCCAGTCATGCCACGTGTCTCCCTGCTGTTGCCCCTAACCCCCTGGTCATGCCCCGTGTCTCCCTGCTGTTGCCCCCCACCCCCCGGTCATTCCCCGTGTCTCTCTCCTGTTACCCCCCACTCCCCTCTCATGCCAATTGTCTCCCTGCTGTTGCCACCCAACCCCGCTCATGCCCCGTGTCTCACTCGTGTTCCCCCACCCACCGCTCATGCCCGTGTCTCCCTCCTGTTGCCCCCCACCCCCGCTCATGCCCCGTGTCTCTCTCCTGTTACACCCACCCCCCGCTCATGCCCCATGTCTCCCTCCTGTTTCCCCCCACCCCCCGCTCATGCCCCGTGTCTCTCTCCTGTTACACCTACACCCCGCTCATGCCCCGTGTCTCCCTCGTGTTCCCCCCACCCCCTGCTCATGCCCCGTGTCTCCCTGCTGTTGCCCCCCCACCCCCGCTCATGCCCCTTGTCTGCCTCGTGTTCCCCCCAACCCCCTGCTCATGCCCCGTGTCTCCCTCTTGTTCCCCCCACCCCCCCCTCATGCCCCGTGTCTCCCTGCTGTTGCCCCCCACCCCCCGCTCATGCCCGTGACTCTCTCCTGTTACCCCCGACCCCCCGCTCATGCCCCGTGTCTCCCTGCTGTTGCCCCCTACCCCCCCGCTCATGCCCCGTATCTCTCTCCTGTTACCCCTCACCCCCCTCTCATGCCCCGTGTCTCTCTCCTGTTTCCCCACACCCCCCTCTCATGCCCCGTGTCTCTCTCCTGTTGCCCCCACCCCCCGGTCATGCCCCGTGTCTCCCTTCTGTTGCCCCCCACTCCCCGGTCATGCCCGTGTCTCCCTGCTGTTGCCCCCACCCCCTGCTCATGCTCCGTGTCTCTCTCCTGTTACCCCCCACCCCCCTCTCATGTCCCGTGTCCCCTCATGTTCCCCCCACCCCCCGCTCATGCCCCATGTCTCCCTGCTGTTTCAACCACCCCTGGTCATGCCCCTTGTCTCCCCGCGGTTGCCCCCCACCCCCGCTCATGCCCCGTGTCTCCCTCATTTTCCCCCCACACACCGCTCATGCCCCGGGTCTCCCTGCTGTTGCCCCCCACCCCCTGCTCAAGCCCCGTGTCTCCCTGCTGTTACCCCCCACCCCCTGCTCATGCCCCGTGTCTCTCTCCTGTTACCCCCACCCCCCGCTCATGCCCCGTGTCTCCCTCGTGTTCCCCCCGCTCATGCCCCTTGTCTCTCTCCTGTTACCCCCACACCCCCCAGTCATGCCCCGTGTCTCCCTGCTGTTGCCCCCCATGCCCCTTGTCTCTCTCCTGTTACCCCCACCCCCGCTCATGCCCCGTGTCTCCCTCGTGTTCTCCCCACGCCCCAATCATGCCCGTGTCTCCCTGCTGTTTCCCCCATCCCCCGCTCATGCAACGTGTCTCCCTCCTGTTGCCCCCCAACCCCCCGCTCATGCCCTTTGTCTCTCTCCTGTTATCCCCACCCCCTGCTCATGCCCCGTGTCTCCCTGCAGTAGCACCCCACCCCCCGCTTATGCGCCGTGTCTCTCTGCTGTTGCCCCCACCACCCTCTCATGCCCCGTGTCTCTCTCCTGTTAACCCCCACCCCCCGCTCATGCCCCGTGTCTCCCTGCTGTTGCCCCCATGCCCCGCTCATGCCCTCTGTCTCTCTCCTGTTACCCCCCCACGCCCCTCTCATCCCTGTGTCTCTCTCCTATTACACCCCACCCCGCTCATGCCCCGTGTCTCTCTCCTGTTACCCCCCACCCCCTGCTCATGCCCCGTGTCTCTCCCCTGTTGCCCCCCGCTCATGCCCCGTGTCTCCCTGCTGTTGCCCCTCAACCCCTGCTCATGCCCCGTGTCTCCCTGCTGTTGCCCCCCACCCCCCGCTCATGCCCCGTGTCTCTCCCCTGTTGCCCCCCACCCATGCCCTGTGTCTCTCTCCTGTTACCCCCCACCCCCGCTCATGCCCCGTGTCTCTCTCCTATTGCCTCCACCCCCTGCTCATGCCCCGTTTTTCTCTCCTGTTACCCCACAGCCCCTCCCATGCCCCGTATCTCCCCGCTGTTGCCCCCCCGGCTTATGCCCGGTATCTCTCTACTGTTGCCCCCCACCCCCCGCACATGCCCTGTGTCTCTCTCCTGTTACCCCCCACCCCCCTCTCATGCCCCGTGTCTCTCTCCTGTTGCCCACCACCCCCCGGTCATGCTCCATGTCTCCCTGCTGTTTCCCCCCACCCCCAGTCATGCCCCGTGTCTCCCTGCTGTTGCCCCCCACCCCCCAATCATGCCCCGTGTCTATCTCCTGTTACCCCCGAACTCCCGCTCATGCCCCGTGTCTCCCTGCTGTTGCCCCTCACACCCCTTGCTCTTTCACTTTTCTCTTTCCTGTTACCCCCCACCGCCCGCTCATGCCCCGTGTCTCTCTCCTATTACCCCCCACCCCCCGCTCATGCCCCGTGTCTCTCTCCTGTTGCCCCCCGCTCATGCCCCGTGTCTCCCTGCTGTTGCCCCCCACCCCCCGCTCATGCCCCGAGTCTCCCTGCTGTTGACCCCCCACCCCCGCTCATGCCCCGTGTCTCTCCCCTTTTACCCCCCATCCCCACTCATGCCCTGTGTATCTCTCCTGTTGCCCCCCACCCCCTGCTCATGCCCCGTGTCTCTCTCCTGTTACGCCCCGCTCATGTACCGTGTCTCTGTCCTGTTACCCCACACCCCCCTCTCATGCCCTGTGTCTCCCTGGTGTTGCCCCCCACCCTCCGCTCATGCACCGTGTCTCTCTCCTCCTGCCCCCCAACCCTGCTCATGCCCCGTGTCTCTCTCCTGTTGCCCCCACCCCCCGCTCATGCCCTGTGTCTCTCTCCTTTTACCCCACACCCCCTCTCATGCTCGTGTCTCTCTCCTGTTACCCCCCACCCCCCTCTCATGCCCCATGTCTCTCTCCTATTGCCCCCCACCCCCGGTCATGCCCCGTGTCTCCCTGCTGTTGCCCCCCCCGCTCATGCCCCGTATCTCTCTCCTGTTACCCCTCACCCCCCTCTCATGCCCCGTGTCTCTCTCCTGTTTCCCCACACCCCCCTCTCATGCCCCGTGTCTCTCTCCTGTTGCCCCCACCCCCTGGTCATGCCCCCTGTCTCCCTTCTGTTGCCCCCCACTCCCGGGTCATGCCCCGTGTCTCCCTGCTGTTGCCCCCACCCCCGCTCATGCTCCGTGTCTCTCTCCTGTTACCCCCCACCCCCGCTCATGCCCCGTGTCTCTCTCCTATTGCCTCCACCCCCCTGCTCATGCCCCGTTTCTCTCTCCTGTTACCCCACAGCCCCTCCCATGCCCCGTATCTCCCTGCTGTTGCCCCCCCGGCTTATGCCCGGTATCTCTCTACTGTTGCCCCCCACCCCCCGCACATGCCCCATGTCTCTCTCCTGTTACCCCCCACCCCCCTCTCATGCCCCGTGTCTCTCTCCTGTTGCCCACCACCCCCCGGTCATGCTCCATGTCTCCCTGCTGTTTCCCCCCACCCCGAGTCATGCCCCGTGTCTCCCTGCTGTTGCCCCCCACCCCCCAATCATGCCCCGTGTCTATCTCCTGTTACCCCCGAACTCCCGCTCATGCCCCGTGTCTCCCTGCTGTTGCCCCTCACACCCCTTGCTCTTTCACTTTTCTCTTTCCTGTTACCCCCCACCGCCCGCTCATGCCCCGTGTCTCTCTCCTGTTACCCCCCACCCCCGCTCATGCCCCGTGTCTCTCTCCTGTTGCCCCCCCGCTCATGCCCCGTGTCTCCCTGCTGTTGCCCCTCACCCCCCGCTCATGCCCCGAGTCTCCCTGCTGTTGACCCCCCACCCCCCGCTCATGCCCCATGTCTCTCCCCTTTTACCCCCCATCCCCACTCATGCCCTGTGTATCTCTCCTGTTGCCCCCCACCCCCTGCTCATGCCCCGTGTCTCTCTCCTGTTACGCCCCGCTCATGTACCGTGTCTCTGTCCTGTTACCCCACACCCCCCTCTCATGCCCCGTGTCTCCCTGCTGTTGCCCCCCACCCTCCGCTCATGCACCGTGTCTCTCTCCTCCTGCCCCCCAACCCTGCTCATGCCCCGTGTCTCTCTCCTGTTGCCCCCACCCCCCGCTCATGCCCTGGGTCTCTCTCCTTTTACCCCACACCCCCCTCTCATGCCCCGTGTCTCTCTCCTGTTGCCCCCACCCCCCGGTCATGCCCCCTGTCTCCCTTCTGTTGCCCCCCACTCCTGGGTCATGCCCCGTGTCTCCCTGCTGTTGCCCCCACCCCCGCTCATGCTCCGTGTCTCTCTCCTGTTACCCCCCACCCCCGCTCATGCCCCGTGTCTCTCTCCTATTGCCTCCACCCCCCTGCTCATGCCCCGTTTCTCTCTCCTGTTACCCCACAGCCCCTCCCATGCCCCGTATCTCCCTGCTGTTGCCCCCCCGGCTTATGCCCGGTATCTCTCTACTGTTGCCCCCCACCCCCCGCACATGCCCCATGTCTCTCTCCTGTTACCCCCCACCCCCCTCTCATGCCCCGTGTCTCTCTCCTGTTGCCCACCACCCCCCGGTCATGCTCCATGTCTCCCTGCTGTTTCCCCCCACCCCCAGTCATGCCCCGTGTCTCCCTGCTGTTGCCCCCCACCCCCCAATCATGCCCCGTGTCTATCTCCTGTTACCCCCGAACTCCCACTCATGCCCCGTGTCTCCCTGCTGTTGCCCCTCACACCCCTTGCTCTTTCACTTTTCTCTTTCCTGTTACCCCCCACCGCCCGCTCATGCCCCGTGTCTCTCTCCTGTTACCCCCCACCCCCGCTCATGCCCCGTGTCTCTCTCCTGTTGCCCCCCCGCTCATCCCGCCGTGTCTCCCTGCTGTTGCCCCTCACCCCCCGCTCATGCCCCGAGTCTCCCTGCTGTTGACCCCCCGCTCATGCCCCATGTCTCTCCCCTTTTACCCCCCATCCCCACTCATGCCCTGTGTATCTCTCCTGTTGCCCCCCACCCCCTGCTCATGCCCCGTGTCTCTCTCCTGTTACGCCCCGCTCATGTACCGTGTCTCTGTCCTGTTACCCCACACCCCCCTCTCATGCCCCGTGTCTCCCTGCTGTTGCCCCCCACCCTCCGCTCATGCACCGTGTCTCTCTCCTCCTGCCCCCCAACCCTGCTCATGCCCCGTGTCTCTCTCCTGTTGCCCCCACCCCCCGCTCATGCCCTGTGTCTCTCTCCTTTTACCCCACACCCCCCTCTCATGCCTGTGTCTCTCTCCTGTTACCCCCCACCCCCCTCTCATGCCCCATGTCTCTCTCCTATTGCCCCCCACCCCCCGGTCATGCCCCGTGTCTCCCTGCTGTTGCCCCCCCCGCTCATGCCCCGTATCTCTCTCCTGTTACCCCTCAGCCACCTCTCATGCCCCGTGTCTCTCTCCTGTTTCCCCACACCCCCCTCTCATGCCCCGTGTCTCTCTCCTGTTGCCCCCACCCCCCGGTCATGCCCCGTGTCTCCCTTCTGTTGCCCCCCACTCCCGGGTCATGCCCCGTGTCTCCCTGCTGTTGCCCCCACCCCCGCTCATGCTCCGTGTCTCTCTCCTGTTACCCCCCACCCCCCTCTCATATCCCGTGTCTCCCTCATGTTCCCCCCACCCCCGCTCATGCCCCATGTCTCCCTGCTCTTTCAACCACCCCCGGTCATGCCCCTTGACTCCCCGCGGTTGCCCCCCACCCCAGCTCATGCCCTGTGTCTCCCTCGTTTTCCCCCCACACACCGCTCATGCCCCGGGTCTCCCTGCTCTTGCCCCCCACCCCCTGCTCAAGCCCCGTGTCTCCCTGCTGTTGCCCCCCACCCCCCGCTCATGCCCTGTGTCTCTCTCCTGTTACCCCCACCCCCCGCTCATGCCCCTTGTCTCCCTCGTGTTCCCCCCACCCCCCGCTCATGCCCCGTTTCTCTCTCCTGTTGCCCCCCACCCCCCAGTCATGCCCCGTGTCTCCCTGCTGTTGCCCCCATGCCCCTTGTCTCTCTCCTGTTACCCCCACCCCCGCTCATGCCCCGTGTCTCCCTCTTGTTCCCCCCACGCCCCACTCATGCCCGTGTCTCCCTGATGTTTCCCCCATCCCCCGCTCATGCAACGTGTCTCCCTCCTGTTGCCCCCCAACCCCCCGCTCATGCCCTTTTTCTCTCTCCTGTTATCCCCACCCCCTGCTCATGCCCCGTGTCTCCCTGCAGTAGCACCCCACCCCCCGCTCATGCCCCGTGTCTCTCTGCTGTTGCCCCCCACCCCCCTCTCATGCCCCGTGTCTCTCTCCTGTTACCCCCCACACCCCGCTCATGTCCCGTGTCTCCCTGCTGTTGCCCCCATGCCCCGCTCATACCCTCTGTCTCTCTCCTGTTACCCCCCCAAACCCCTCTCATGCCCTATGTCTCTCTCCTGTTACCCCCCACCCCCCTCTCATGCCCCCTGTCTCTCTCCTTCTGCCCCTCACCCGCAGTCATGCCCTGTGTCTCACTGCTGTTGCCACGCACCCCCCGCTCATCCCTGTGTCTCTCTCCTATTACACCCCACCCCCGCTCATGCCCCGTGTCTCTCTCCTGTTACCCCCCGCCCCCTGCTCATGCCCTGTGTCTCTCCCTTGTTGCCCCCCCGCTCATGCCCCGTGTCTCCCTGATGTTGCCCCTCAAACCCTGCTCATGCCCCGTGTCTCCCTGCTCTTGCCCCCCACCCCCCGCTCATGCCCCATGTCTCTCCCCTGTTACCTCCCACCCCCGCTCATGCCGCGTGTCTCTCTCCTGTTGCCCCCCGCTCATGCCCTGTGTCTCTCTCCTGTTACCTCCGACCCCCGCTCATGCCCCGTGTCTCTCTCCGATTGCCTCCACCCCCCTGCTCATGCCCCGTTTCTCTCTCCTGTTACCCCACACCCCCTCCCATGCCCCGTATCTCCCTGCTGTTGCCCCCCACCCTCGGCTCATGCCGGGTATCTTTCTCCTGTTGCCCCCCCATCCCCCGCACATGCCCCGTGTCTCTCTCCTGTTACCCCCACCCCCCTCTCATGCCCCGTGTCCCTCTCCTGTTGCCCACGACCCACCGGTCATGCTCCATGTCTCCCTGCTGTTTCCCCCACCCCCAGCTCATTCCCTGTGTCTCCCTGCTGTTGCCACGCACCCATTGCTCATCCCTGTGTCTCTCTCCTGTTACCCCCGAACCCCGGCTCATGCCCCGTGTCTCCCTGCTGTTGCCCCGCACACCCCTTGTTCTTTCACTTTTCTCTTTCCTGTTACCCCCCACCGCCCGCTCATGCCCCGTGTCTCTCTCCTGTTACCCCCACCCCCCCGCTCATGCCCCGAGTCTCTCTCCTGTTGCCCCCCTGCTCATGCCCCGTGTCTCCCTGCTGTTGCCCCCCACCCCCGCTCATGCCCCGTGTCTCTCTCCTGTTGCCCCCACCCCCGCTCATGCCCTGTGTCTCTCTCCTTTTACCCCACACCCCCCTCTCATGCCCGTGTCTCTCTCCTGTTACCCCCCACCCCCTCTCATGCCCCGTGTCTCTCTCCTGTTGCCCCCCATCCCCCGTGTCTCCCTGCTGTTGCCCCCCACCCCTCGCTCATGCCCCGTGTCTCTCTCCTGTTACCCCCCACCCCTCGCTCATGCCCCGTGTCTCCCTCGTGTTTCCCCCGCCCCCCACTCATGCCCCGTGTTTCTCTGCTTTTGCCCCCCACCCCCTCTCATGCCCTGTGTCTCTCTCCTGTTACCCCCACCTCTCGCTCATGCCCGGTGTCTCCCTCGTGTTCCCCCCGCCCCCCACTCATGCCCCGTGTTTCTCTGCTTTTGCCCCCCACCCCCTCTCATGCCCCGTGTCTCTCTCCTGTTGTCCCCGACCCCCCGGTCATGCCCCGTGTCTCCCTGCTGTTGCCCCCCACCAACCGGTCATGCCCTGTGTCACCCTGCTGTTGCTCCCCACCCCCCGCTCATGCCCCGTGTCTCCCTGCTGTTGCCCCCCACCCCCCGCTCTCATGCCCCGTGTCTCCCTCGTGTTCCCCCGCCCCCCACTCATGCCCTGTGTTTCTCTGCATTTGCCCCCCACCCCCTCTCATGCCCCGTGTCTCCCTGCTGTTGCCCCCACCCCCCGCTCTCATGCCCCGTGTCTCCCTCGTGTTCCCCCGCCCCCACTCATGCCCTGTGTTTCTCTGCTTTTGCCCCCAACCCCCTCTCATGCCCCGTGTCTCCCTGCTGTTGCCCCCCACCCTCCGCTCATGCCCCGTGTCTCTCTCCTCTTGTCCCCCACCCGCTCATGCCCAGTGTATCTCTCCTGGTGCCCCCACCCCCCGCTCATGCCCTGTGTCTCTCTCCTTTTACCCCACACCCCCCTCTCATGCCTGTGTCTCCCTGCTGTTACCCCCACCCCCTCTCATGCCCTGTGTCTCTCTCCTGTTGCCCCCCACCCCCCGGTCATGCCCCGTGTCTCCCTGCTGTTGCCCCCCACCCCTCGCTCATGCCCTTTGTCTCTCTCCTGTTACACCCCACCCCTCGCTCATGCCCCGTGTCTCCCTGCTGTTGCCCCCCAGCCCCCACTCATGCCCCGTGTCTATCTCCTGTTACCCCCACCCCCCAGTCATGCCACGTGTCTCCCTGCTGTTGCCCCCCACCCCTCTCTCATGCCCCGTGTCTCTCTCGTGTTACCCCCACCCCCCTCTCATGCCCCGTGTCTCTCTCCTGTTGCCCCCCACTGCCCGGTCATGCCCGTGTCTCCCTGCTGTTGCCCCCCAATCCCTGCTCATGCCCCGTGTCTCTCTTCTGTTACCCCCCACCCCCCAGTCATGCCCGTGTCTCCCTGCTGTTGCCCCCCAACCCCCGCTCATGCCCCGTGTCTCTCTCCTGTTACCTCCACCCCCAGTCATGCCCCGTGTCTCCCTGCTGTTTCCCCCCACCCCCCGGTCATGCCCCTTGTCTCCCTGCTGTTGCCCCCCACCCCCCGCTCATGCCCCGTGTCTCCCTGCTGCTGCCCCCCACCCCCCGCTCATGCACCGTGTCTCTCTCCTGTTACCCCCACCCCCTCTCATGTCTGTTTCTCCTTCGTGTTCCCCCGCCCCCTGCTCATGCCCCGTGTCTCCCTGCTGTTGGCCCCACCCCTCTCTCATGCCCCGTGTCTCTCTTGTGTTACCCCCACCCCCCTCTCATGTCCTGTGTCTCCCTGCTGTTGCCTCCCACCCCCCACTCATGCCCTGTGTCTCTCTCCTGTTGCCCCCCAACGCCCAGTCATGCCCGTGTCTCCCTGCTGTTGCCCCCCAATCCCCGCTCCTGCCCCGTGTCTCTCTCCTGTTACCTCCCACCCCCAGTCATGCCCCGTGTCTCCCTGCTGTTGCCCCCACCCCCCACTCATGCCCCGTGTCTATCTCCTGTTACCCCACCCCCCAGTCATGCCACGTGTCTCCCTGCTGTTGCCCCCACCCCTCTCTCATGCCCCGTGTCTCTTTCGTGTTACCCCCACCCCCCTCTCATGCCCTGTGTCTCTCTCCTGTTGCCCCCCACTGCCCGGTCATGCCTGTGTCTCCCTGCTGTTGCCCCCCAATCCCTGCTCATGCCCCGTGTCTCTCTTCTGCTACCCCCACCCCCCAGTCATGCCCGTGTCTCCCTGCTGTTGCCCTCCACACCCCGCTCATGCCCCGTGTCTCTCTCCTGTTACCCCCCACCCCCAGTCATGCCCCGTGTCTCCCTGCTGTTGCCCCCCACCCCCCACTCATGCCCCGTGTCTATCTCCTGTTACCCCCCAGCCCCCAGTCATGCCACGTGTCTCCCTGCTGTTGCCCCTAACCCCCTGGTCATGCCCCGTGTCTCCCTGCTGTTGCCCCCCACCCCCGGTCATTCCCCGTGTCTCTCTCCTGTTACCCCCCCACTCCCCTCTCATGCCAATTGTCTCCCTGCTGTTGCCACCCAACCCCGCTCATGCCCCGTGTCTCACTCGTGTTCCCCCACCCACCGCTCATGCCCGTGTCTCCCTCCTGTTGCCCCCCACCCCCGCTCATGCCCCGTGTCTCTCTCCTGTTACACCCACCCCCCGCTCATGCCCCATGTCTCCCTCCTGTTTCCCCCCACCCCCCGCTCATGCCCCG